>NC_133173.1:10000000-11250000 GCF_040802235.1 Manis javanica
GAAGGGGGAGCCCCTGGAGAGCTGACAGGAGCTATCAAATCATGTTTATTTTATGTCCATAAGCTTGAACTTGATACATTGTTGATCGAGGACACATGTAACTACCTGGTTTCTAGTCTCGTGTGTTATTTAGCCATCAGAGTTAATAATTGAATTTGAATGCCTCTAGGGGGCATGCCCTCTGCAGTCTGCAACAGTCTCTGTGTTCTTTGGCTACAGTCACACATTTATTTCACCAGCCTGACCCTTGTGGGCATCCTAGTTTGTGGCCCTAGTTGTAGCTGCTGGGTATTATGTTAGTTTTGTAGATGAATGTGTCTATACATGTGCATTTTATTGCACAGAGAATTAAGTATTATCCTAATATTCTGGTCTTGAAAACTCCTTTGGTTTCATCTCAGACTTAGGACAATGAAGTTGAAAATACAACTACCTTAGAATGTACAAAAAAAGCACTTCTGAATATTTGATAGATGTAGGCCACTCTGAGCATCTGTGTAGTCAAATTACAGAGGAAAGGAAATTCAGTTGTGTTATTTGTAGAACCCAGAGGATGCAAACAAGCCCACTGCTGTGGGAAAGTCTAGATTTGCATTCCTGTGATGATTGACAGCTGCTACCATGGATCATCTTAAAAACAAGCACTGGAATTTGTCATGAGCCTGGCAACATGTCAAGTGCAAATTCAACAACCCATTTCTCAAGACTGATTCTTAGATGCTCCTCACTAGGGCCCACGGCAACACAATCCAACAAAAGTGATACTATATATGGGACCGCAGCCATGTTGTATGGTATGGAACATTCTCTCAGTCTGGTTTAATCTGTGGGAAGGTTTAAGCAATCAGCTACATGGATTGAATTCACATCACTAGACATAAAAATATTGTTGATGAGGGAGTGCCCTTGAGCAAGGTTAAGCTTTACCTTAAAATGTAAATTTGGGTCTGCTTTACCCATGTGATGAATGGGAGGCTAAGGCTCTTAAGATTCACCCTTCAAGTCTTTAATAATTTTAACTTTTTGAAAGCAACTATTATCAGATGTTCACCTTGGCCATAGAAATGCTCGCCCATAGAAACCATAATATCCATTAAAAATGTATTCAAGCAACTTGCTACCTGTACACATTTCCAACTAATTAGCTTGTGTTAAATACATGTCTAGGTATTTGAAATAATTTGCTACATAAGATTATTATTCATAAGACAATTAATTGCTAGTATTGGTTTCCAAAGAAAGGTTTTATAGTACATCATCTTTCTGAGAAATTAGAAAGTAAGACTCTTTTTCTGATAGGGGTATTCTTTGTTCAAGAAACTGAAACCCTACCAACCACTGTTGCTTTTTTTTCCCCCGTACCAACTGGAGGAAAACACATGGTTGGGCTAAGTGGCAAAGCTAGGTCTGGAGTGAGTCACTAAATTTGATCTCTCTACACCTGCCAGTATAAAAAAGGGATATGCTTTCTATAATCTATCATGACAATAATAGGATAGGAAAACACCTAAGTAAGTATAATAACAGAGACTATTTGCACTAATAATAGAAGGAATATCATTTTCTCAAGGCCATGTAAAAAGTGCATGTGCTTCTTTACAGCACACATACTCTACTACATTTACCAGTTGGACAGTGGACTAAATTTTGTCTTAACCATGACATTGCTTTTGCCTCCTGGTAGCTTTTGATCTATACATTTATATGTCAGTTGTTTTCTACTTCAGCTTTTATTGGCTCAGAAATGACAAGAAGTACCACTGAAGGAAAATGTGAGGGATACTAGGTGCCAAGTGCTTACATCACTGTTCTGCATATCTCACACACTTTCTCTGGGCATTCAGGGGACTTTTACTCCCAGGATCAACCCTGAGTCCTCCAATTAGAGCTGGAGTGAGTGGGATGACACAAAGGGGTCTGTTATGATTCCTACTAGCAGAGAACAGTTGGAGGTTTTCCTCCTATACATTTACAGACAAGGTCTTCTCTCTTTCAGAGAAGATTCTTTTAAACTCACAGGTAGAGATTTAAAGATGACTATAGCGATTGTAACTTGTCCTGTTTAAATGTAACTGGCTCATTCAAACAGGCACAGTGAAATTGCTAACAGATCTCCACTGCAGAGCTCCTGAGTGCATGACAGGTGGCATCAGCTGTGACAGCAAAGGACCCATAGAACACACATCTGCCATTTAAAATTAAAAGAACAGGTGAAATTATTAGATTACCATGCATCCAAGCATTTGTTGTTTAAAATGTAAAAGCAAGCAATTCTATCTGGCAGGATTCCAATGAAAGCATGGAGAGTGAGACATCTCCACCTCAATTACCATATTAACAATAGAGTTGTTTCTTCAGGGGCCAAGTATCTTGTTGCTCATGTAAACTAAGAAGGTAAGACAGAGAAGACCACCTATTAAAAATGCAGGAGATTTTCTTTTAAAAATAGAAACAAGCAGGACATCATTGACCTTGCCAGTAATAGAAGACTTAGTTCAAACTGTTTAAATCAAGAAATTCAATGTAACAATAGTGTATTGAAAATTTATCAGCCACATATGAGTCCATTTGCTGTTCTAAGTGCTGCTTGTGGTTATGGTTAGCAGCGAAGTTAGTAAAAGCAACAATATAATCCCCTAGGTGCAACACATTATAAAGAGGCAGGTAACACATTTGGACAATAAAAAAAAGTCACTCAAGGAAGCCTGACAGGAGTATATTGTGGTGTGAGGGAGGAGATAGAACCTTAGATATCTGTATCTTTAGATGTTTCACTTTCTGTCCTATTTAATGATTGAAGAATGCTCTTAGTCATCTTCAGCTTGTGGTTGGGCTGCAGGAACCACAGGACAGGAAACTCCATTGTGGCAGGAGTTAGAAGCAAAAAGCTTTTGTGTGGCTTCACTTACTGTTTTAATTCAGTGTTACTATTAGTGGGCTTTAAAGATAAGGTTGCTACTTCTCCTTAGTCCTCTTTCTCTTCTTTATATATATATGTGTGTGTATATATATAGTAGAGATAGACATGTATATATATATAGAAAGCATACATATATGCTTTTTATGTGTGTGTATACACACACACACACACACACACATACACATACATATATATTTTTTTTCTTTTTTTTTTTTTCTCCTGTATCCTCTGCTTTCTAAGTTAGGGGATGTAGCCTATAGGGGGAGCATGGTGGGAAAAGCCCAGACTTGTCAAAGGCCTCAGGGTGCTGTGACTCTGCTATTAACTGGATTCAGAGCTTCAAGACAGTTATTTCATGTTCTGATGCTAATTTTCCTCATTTTAAGCAGGGGATATTATGGACTATCTCACAGTGAATATTGAATGTAATCACCACAGGTTACATGCTAAACACAGAAACTGGTGACCAGTTCCGCCCATCACTGGTGGCTGTGATTATGAATACCCTTTTCATGATGATGGAAGCTCTATTTCTATCATTTCATCCCAAGTTCTCATGTGTTCTAATTTTTCTCTTCCCGGGCCCTCTCCATTTTCTATGGCACAATTATTATCATTAGCCAACCTTCAATAAGCACCTGTCATGAGCCAGGGCACTGTGGTAAGTACATTATGAAAATATTCCTCCAAATCTATGCACTACCTATTGTTTTAATCCCAGTTTATTAAAGGGAAAATTTTAAATTCAGAAGCGTTTAATGAACTGAACAGTTTACACAATCAGTTGCCCAGCCAGGGTTTGATTTGATGTCTTTTGGCTCCACAGCAGCAGGTGATATTCACAGCCAATTAAACTCCTCTCCGGCTCACCGACCGACCACTCCTGTAACAGCCTATAGAATATGGGCCTGTCCTACACCCTATTTAGCTTGTTTCTAGAACTCTCTTATATCTAATTTCAAAACTATTCTTTCCTGGGGGTGGTGGAGGTGTATGGTGAGCTGACCTCCAGGAGGCAGAGATCAGCGTGCCTTCTCCTAAGCCACCCGGCACCTTGCCGGGCACAGACGGGTGCCCAGTAAACCCGCTCATCAATAGATGGGCAAAGAAACTGACCAGGCAGAGATAAAGCGCAAATAAAGTGCGGAAAGATTATGGCGGGAAGAGAAGAGGGGGTAGGGAGACAGTGAAAGCAAGGGAAGGAACAAGAGGCAAATATTTGCTGAACGCCTGCGTGCCAGTCATCGCACCTAGGGACCTGTAAGAGTCGCCGGGTACTCGGGCAGCTCGCTGGGAACGTATTGCAGCCTGGCTTTTATAGACGCGGACTAAGGCTCAGCAAGCAGAGCGCTGTGCGTCCGGGCGGCCGACGCCCACCCCCAGGTGCGCACACCCGCACGGGCTGGAGGTGTCGCTCGGGTTAGAGTGGAAAACGCAGAGGTGGCCTCCTTCCCATTGAAAGGGGCGCTCCTCTGGGTCTCACTGAAGACAAGGTGTTTGCAATTAAGTTTGCAAGTCGCACGCGTCCTCTTTCTTTAATTGGAACTGAAACGTGAGTAAAAACTCCCCTAACCCCTTCCAGGCTTTCTGGACACATCTTTTTCTTGTGAGCTAACGCAGACGAATAAACCACAAGTAACCTCTTCCTCTTCGCCCAGTCGGAGCCCAGAACCCAGCTACAGTACCTTCTTGCGACAGCTCCCGGCGGCCGCGCCCGCTCTCGGGTCGGGAAGGTGACGCGCCGTGGCCTCCGCCCCTTGGGGGCGGGGCTTGGGGGCCCGAGGAAGTGGGGGAGGCCCCGCCCCGCCGAGTCCGGGCTGCTCCCTGCGCCTGCGAGCCGCGGCGGCAGGTCCCGCGCAGGTGGGGGGCGCGCTGGCCGCTCTGCAGCCCCCCGGACGCGGCCTCGAACAGGTGAGGGCGGTGGTGGGCTTAGTTGGCGGCGCGCGCGGGCGGGGCACCGGGGTCCCTCTGCTTTCTGCCGGGGTGGGCGTCTGCCCTCAACCAAGGGAGCCGTCGGGGACCCTGAGCGTCCAGGCTGGGAGTTCAGCGGGGGTGCTACCCCGGAGCTGCGGGTTCTGGGGGGAAAGAGGCGTGCTGGAGGTGCGAGGCGGCCCTCTGCGGCGCGGCGCGCGGAAAGCACGCTGAGCAGGGCCTGCCCCGGGATTTCTCCGCCTTTCAAAGAACACACACTTGGCTTTCTCGGGGCGCAGCGGAGTTAGGCAGCCTCCGTCAGGGCCGGGGCTTCCCTGCAGAGGTCCGAACCTCACTTGTGTAGGCTTTGAAGCGCTCTCTCTGTGGAGACCTGGAGATGGATTCCACTTGGGTTCCTCGCGCAGACATCTGCTCAGCCCCATGAGAGCAGAAAGCCTTAGGGCAAGTGTATAGGTTAATGTGTTGTCACATTAATATATATGTGTGTGTGTGTGTGTGAATATATATGGTCATGGTGTGTGTGCGCGTGTGTGTGTATATATATAGGGTAATGGTGGTGGTTAACTTGAGGCGATTGCTTCCACAGCTAGTTCCCCAGCACACTGTCCATTTGTTTAGCAAATGGTGCGCAGAGGGCTTTAAAAAAATGGGTGGATGTCCCTAGACTGTGTTAGAGCATCTGAAGGAACTTGGTTGCACCTCTGAAGGATACAGTTGCGTCCAGGTACGTCTAGCAATTCGCTCTCCAAGTTACCTCGGCAGGGGTCACACATAGTTTCCAGATGAACCTTGGGACTTTAGAAAACCTGCTTCACCAACACACTGGATGGCAAGCAGGTCTGTGGCTTATGCTTTCCATTAGCATCCATTTTTCACTTGGGTCAGTAGCATTTCAACTCAACAGGTATTTGTTGTACATCTGGTGAGGGGGAGCCCTTGGGAGGGTCAGGATGGTGTGCTGTTTGGTAGCACAGGTGTTGACATAAAGGGGAGTTTTAGGGCACTCGTGCCTCAGTGCAGGTTCAACTGCACTTTGGGCCAGTGTCTCCTGGCACCTCTTTAGTCTCTGGTAATAAACATTTGAATGCAGGGAGAATGGAAATCTGTGAAGAATATCTGTCATTAGCCCTGTCTGTCAACCAAAGTGACAAGGATTATCAAAACCATCCTTATGGCAAAGTTTTTAAGAATCAGCTCTGTGGCAAGCACCATGCTGGGCGCTTCATGTTGTTGCATAAAATATAGAAAGTAGATCTCTGGGTCACTAACCAGTGGGCCTGAGAATGAATAAAGAACCATGCTCTTCCACTATTCCATGGTGCTGTGAGACAGATAGTGTAAATCGGGCAGATTGCGTAGAAATAAGAAATCAAATTTATGTTCATACAACAATGTTCATCCACATCCTAGGAGTTAAATCAAGAGTAAACTAAGCACTGTTTTTATTGTACTTGTGTGGTTAAACTATGAGCAATCTGGGACGAGGGGAGCATCTGCTGGTTTTAAAATATAAAATTTATTATGTATCTGACAGTATATTTTAAGGAGTTATTCTAAGTGGGGCAAGTTAGTAAAACTTAATAGATGTATTCTTTGTGTATTACACACTAAAGTAACAGCTAATTTTCTTATTATTCATGTGCTTTAACATATTTCAGCTTGATTTCTTTCCATTACCTTTCATACTTTCCAGAGGCCACTGTAGACACCTAAAAAGGACTTTGTGTGTGTGCATACATCTATAATCATACATGGATATATCTAATATTTATTTTAAAAGGTGTGTCTGTTTGCTCTTAAATCTATCTCTGAAAGTCTAGAGTACTGCAACACAAAATTATTTGGGAAGGAATCCTAAAATTCCTGATTTAGTCTTAGAGTGAATGATCCATAAAAATTCAACGGACAATTCCTTGAAGTCCATGTACCCCACAAAAGTGATTTTCAAGTTTAAATTACTATATAGGATGAGAATGAAAATAGGACTTAGAATTTTAAATAATATCTTCTGACAATGAGAGCACTTACTTTCTTAAAAATATTCTTTATTACCAAAAATATGGAGGGATTTCATGTTAAAATAACTTTAAGGTATTGAAGAAAGTGTTTTATGTTAAAGAAAGGCTTTTTGCCTGTATTGGGAGGATGAGGTAGGATATTCTGTGGATCATACTTGGTACTGTTTTTTTTTTCTCTATCTTTGTATGACAGTGAAATTGACAGGACTCCTTTTTAATAGCATTTGAAATCCTGCCTAGAAGGTGTTTTTATAAAAGTGTGCTTGGCTTGGTTAAAATGCACTAATGAAGGGGCAGGGTGGGTGATGAATCAGAAATTTCCAGAAAAGCCAAAGCGTCAAGGAGCAGAGTATGCCCGAAGAGTAAGACCTGAAAGGGTAAACAGTTTGGAGATTCTCTTTAAGAAAAAATAGCACAAAATTAGTTAGGAAAATGAGTACTTACTTAGAATGGAAAAAGAGGTTACAATCATTTGCTGGACATTTTGGTCTCTTTCTGCTGAGATATTTTGGGGCCATTTACCAGAAAGGCTTACATAAAAATGCTTCCTGATTGCAACCCTCTTTCTGAGAACACGCAGCATCTCCCATCAGCTTGAAGCAGTCATAGGGCCCTGTACCTTTTTTCATATCAGTCACGAGTTATGGAGGGTTTTCTGTGTCACAGGCACTGAATGGCCAGAGAGCTCTTAGTTGGCCAAGGTCCTGATGGCCAGAGAGCTCGTAGTTTCGTGGAACTGATTTCCTTGATAATAATACAGTGCTGTAGGTGCCGACATAAGGCCCCGGGGGGCTCCTGTTGCTTGAGCCGAATTGTTGGTGGAGTTACTGACATGAAGGAATCAAAAAGGGCATTCTGGGTGTGTGCAGCCCGGGAGGTTTGGACCCCTGCTCCTCTGATGCAGTGAGGCCCCTTAGTCAGTGTTTCTCGACAGGTCTTTCCAGAACAGCAGAACCTATACACCTGGGAGTAACTTGTTAGAAATGCTCATTCTCAGGCACCATCCCAGGCTCCTTGAATCAAAAGCATTGTCCGGAGCACAGTGTTCCGTATTTTAAGAAGCCTTTCTGATGATCGTGGAGCATGCTAACGTTTGAGAATCACTGCTCTTACTGTTTAAGAGACCTGGTAGGGCATACAATCCCTTGTGGAGCTGGCAGGAGGGAAGCAAGATTAATATTAATGCTAATATACTATTATGGTAATGTAATTTCTATCATTATTACTGACATGTATTGAGCACTCAGAGTGTACTAGGTATTGTGCTAAGAAATATTAACTATTTGAATCATCGATGCAATGCCACGAGGCAGGGCTGTTATCACTTCTATTTAAATGTGAGAAACTGAGGTACAGTGATGAGTGTATTGTCTCAGGTCACACAACTGGAGAGCAGTTCAGCCAGGATTCAAGCACAATCTGGTTCCAGGGCCTTCTCTCTCATCCCACCTGGGAGAGTTTTTATCGAAGTCATTACGGTGTATTGGCATTGCGGGACAGGTCTGGAAGGCAGGCCTGTGATTGCTTGGAATGGCCCTATTTAACAACCATAGTCATTTGCTGATCCTTTGGGGTTAAGAAGTGTTCCTTTAAGGACAAATTGCCAAATTATAAAGGAAGAATTGTCATTCACTCTGAGTGCAAATTTCTAAGGTTTCATAAGCAAATGGACAGGATGCATTTATGATTGCATAACATGGAAATGTCCCTCTCCCCAGCGTGATTATGGACTCATAGGAATTTCCCTGGTAGGTGTTTGTGGCCTTGTTTTGGACTGGGGTTTATTCTGTACATTAGCATGGGGGCCTCGCTTCAAACCAACCTCCCCAGGGCACAGAGGACTTGAAGGTGATATGTGTCTGTCCATCGTGTCCTGGAAGGTATCTGGAAGGGCTTTTCTTTGCATTTTCACAGTTTTTTTTTTTTTAATTTCCGAAAATAATTGTTCACCGTGGTCCTGTACATTTTATTACAGAATAGCTCCATTATGTCAGGCATAATGAAAAGAATGCATAGCTATTGATACGAGTACGTGTGTGAATGTGTAGGATGATGGTCTGCCTTTGTGCGTAAACCTCAGGTTACTGTGTCTTCACTTCTCCAGAAGCAAGTGGTTATTAGATAAATATTAGTTTGAGTTTATGGAAGGTGGTAGAAATTAATCCTAAGAATACTAGCTGTCTCATCTGTGCGTTCATTCAGTTACATGGTCATTTGCTGCCTGCCTAGTTGTGCTAAGTGTTTATGTTAGACACCAGAAGGAACTAGTGATTGCCAGACAGACATGATCCCTACAGACATGGAGGAGAAGCTTGCTTTGCGGTGTTAGGACTGAATGGAGGTGGGTGCCCTGATTCTGGTAGTGAGTCAGCAAGGGGAGTTTAAGAGGTTATCCTGGTGCAAGAGTGAGGCTACAGGGTTGGCTTAGGGCAGTAGGGAAGCAGAGGGTGGAAGGGTTGGAGAGAGGGATTGATATCTAGGAGATTCCAGTGGTGACCAGGTAGATGTGGGTGATGAGACTGGGGGTGTCAGGCAGAGGCTTGTGCCTTGAGCCCCTGGGATGATGCCACTAACACAAGTTAGGGCTAGGCGAGAAGACAGTTTTCAGAGAGCAATAAGTTTTGTGGATTGTGAGCTTGAAATGTCTGGATGATTTCAAGGTAGATGTTTTGAGTGGACAGTTGGATAGGATAAGGGTCTGCAGTCCTGGAAAGAGGCCTTGAATACAGAGATTTGAAAGACTTGGTCTTCAGGTGGTCATCGAATAATTGACTACTCACCTACTGATTGCATAATGCAGCTGATATAACAATAGAATAATCCAAGGGAGTGAATAATATTAACCCTTGAATCATACTTTCTCCCAGAGGGAATGGCTGAGAGGCAGGTCACAAAGGAAATGTGGACTTTTCTCCTGGCTAGGCAGGTTAGGATCAAATTCCAATCCTTGGATGTGAAAGGGGAAAGGAGTTTATTTCTGTCCATTCTTTAGAGTCTTCTCTAAAGACATAAAGTTCATTCTTTAGAGAATGAAGTCTTCGCTCACTTTGGCCATTAAAATGTTTGATAGCTGAGCTCTGGCCCATGAGAGGAGGGTGTCAACGTGGAAAAGCAAACAAGAGCAGGTGGGAGCAGGAGAGTGACGGGGGGCTTGCTGAAAGCTGGTTTTCAGAATTTGAGCCTGTATAATTATCACGAAGAGAAATGCTTACCAGCTGGCTCCTTAATTTGTTATTTTCTATTATCAAAATCACCCACTTATATTTGTCATGTTGATTGTAAATTAATTGTATCATTTTGTAGATCACACAGGTCTGCCATCACGCTTTGGTAGCTGGTGCCGATATACATATTATATGATTAATTTTTGTATAGATTATGTAGGTTTCCTTAGGCACTCAGAGTCGAGCAGAAGGCTTGTTTAAAACGTGTGTTAGAAAGTAGTTGAACTAAATAAACATTTGCTCTTTTATCCAAAAGCTATTAATTGAGCATGTCTTATGCATGCTATCGCTAGAGTTTTAAGATAAAACAGATGATTCCTTGTCCCCTTAGAGGTTACAGCCTAGAGAGGAAGTCAGATAACTTAACAAGTGATTACAATAACGTGTGCTAAGGCTAAGCTGCAGGCTGCTGTGGGAGGGGTACTTCAGAGGCAGGTCCGCTGATACTTAGCAGGAAGTATCAGCAGGACTGAGCCAGCAGTGAGCCCAGAGGCTTCTGGGCAGGGCATCAGCATGGAGAATGACTTGGAAAGAACAGAGAGGTGGTTTTGAGAAATTAATAAATGGAGATCTGCTTTTGAGGAACTGAAAGTTTAAGATAGCCTATTTCAACTTTGTCCATTAAAAGTCAGCCAGCAAAGGGAAATATTCATGAGAGATCTGTGAACTGATTAGGAAAACTAAAAAAGAAAGTATTAAATTGGTCTGTGTGACGGGGATCATGTTCAGATCCAACATGCCACTGAGGTGACAAAGCTTAAAAAATGGGGAAAAAAAACCAGAAACAGGTAAAAATAATGATTGTGTAATACCTTTTTTTTTTAATGGTAGTGGGGAGGGGTCTATTTTGAGCATTATGAAAGATGGTGGGGAATATCTGAGAATTTAGGTGGCATAATCAGAAAAGAACATTAGGTTACTTGAACCACAATAACCAACATTATTGCTGTAATAGTCTTGCCTCATGTAAAATATATGTGTGTCTTTGTATATAAGGAGCTTAGCATCCTAAGTTTATCATCTGGAAATGACCTTTGGAATCGGCTGTACTACCTCCTGGTGCCTCCTCGTGAATAAGCTGGGGCCCAGGGATGCTGCAGGTTTCCCCTGGTCAGGTGGGGACAGTCTGTCCGGTAAAATGTGCCTGTCCCCCTTTGTCCTACAGTGATATATGCTCCGCTTGGATGTTTCTTGCCTTTTGCTGCAACAAGCCCTGTAATTTACTCTTCCCATCCTCTCTAAGCCTTTACCTCCACAAAGCCCTTTCCCTTTTCTTATTTTCTTTTCAGTGTATTTGTCATGCACTTTCTTCTACATAGTCTAGCGTTTTGAATTTTGTATGAATCCAGGGTGGAAGCCGCCTTTAGTATTTTAGGCCTGTCTGATCAGGTAGAATTTCTCTGACATTTCTTTTATTCTCTTAAATCTCATGTGAGCTGACATAGAAACATTTCACTTTAGCATCATGGAATGAGAAAGAAGGTTCTCAGGTTTCCTCTGTTAATATTTGAACCAGAAGACATGGCAGAACTGAGAAGGTACCTGATGAATTGCTTCTAAACATCATGAACTATTTACGGGATAAAAAATAAAGTTTGAACATGCAGGAGGGGCCCTGGTCATTAATAACAAATTAGTATTTAGTTGCTTAATGAACTTCCTTTCCAGTCTTATGACAGTTTCTACCTTTATCACCATGAGCTCAAGATCCTAAATCACTGATTTTTTTATTGTTTGTCTTCATAGACAATGTGTAAGTTTTCTTTGGTAATTTTTTTTTCTTTTCATGGTAGTTCTTTGCTCTTCCTGGTTTATAGGACATAGAGATTCAGCTGTTACTTGTTTCATTTAGTGTGACAGCTGCCTGACATTGCTGAGCTTCTGCTAGGTGGCAAGATTATTTATTCTCTGGAATTCTACTAGATAGGAGTCATCCCCATTTTATAGACAAGAACACTGAGATGAGGATAAGCCAAGTAACTGGAACAAGATCACACAGTGCGATGGAATTTTACTTTTTTCCCTACTGTTCCATCCTAAGCCAGTGCTATTTTAACCATTCCACTCTGCTTTACTTTGTCAACTAAAAAAAGGCAGAGCTGTGAAACACTTAGTTGAATTTATTTAGGGTTTAGGGATCACATTCTGGGAACATAAATTCAGGAAGAAACCCAAACATATGCTCTGAAGAGGGGAAAAGGCATTAGGGTTTTTAAAGGCAAAAAGGGGAACTCAGAGGGGGCTTACATAAATGGTTTTGAAAGAATTATGATTGGCTAAAACTATTGTAACCTCCATTTAGCTATACATAATTGATTGCTAAAGCTATTTACTAGGCAAAAAGTCACATTTTTTTTGATGGAATACAAAGTTTGGCCCATTCTTTGGAGAGCAGTTTCACAAAAGGGGACATAGATGGCCTTATTTCTTTAGTGGTCCCTGACTCTATTTTAGTTTACTCTCGTTGTCAATGTTCATTCCATTTTATCTACATTCATGCTTTCCAGCAAAGTTGTTTAAATACAAGACTAGAGAATCTCCAAGACCCATTCCAAGTAAGACTCCAGGCATTGCTATGCATCCTGGATGTGGAAGCCGCTCCTCTGTGCATTCCTAGGCTGATTGCCAAGCTGAAACCCTGTCTCAAGAAGGTGCTTTAAAAGCCAGTCGACGAAGTCCTGGGATGCTGCTAACCCTTTTTCTGGAGATGGATTTGGCAGGATGTGGATGTATACATCACTTTAGAGCAGTTTCCTGCCAGATGGTTGTGAGTACATGAAGCTACGTATTCTGGAAAGGTCTTTCTCCTTTATCTTACTCAAATGATGCCTCAAAGAAATAATTTTTATAATAGATTCGTGGAGTAAAGCAATTAGTTCTGTAAGTCTAAATACCATGGTTAATCCCATGTGGGAACAATCATATGAGAACAACTTCACTGTGTTTTTGTTTCTAAATTGATGTAAGCTTTTAAATATATACAGATGTTGACATTTCAAAACTGAGATAGAATTCTTGATTGCCTCTAGATGCATTTTTGTTACTTGTTTATTCATTTATTCATTCATTCATGTGTAACCATTGGACTGATTTATCAAATGAGATTTTTTTCAGGGCCCACAGTGTACAAATAAGGCTTATATTCTGGCTGAGGTGGTCTGGAAAAGCTGGAGTTCCTTCTGCTGAATGGTCTATTTATCCCCACAAGGACTTCTGATAGGCCTCTTAGGATCCTCCTTAAATCTGGACGTGGAGTCTGTGGCCTCTCAGGATGTGACAGCAGATGCTGAAGCTGACTAGTAGCAATGGGTGTAGGTGGGTAGAACTAAGGCTGTCGAGCCCCCTGCAATCTCATGACCCATCCACAGCCTCCCATGCTCTTGAGTAGAACATTCATCTGTGTCATCTATATTCATTCCAATAAGAAACAAGTATTTTACACTCTGCAATGAAATGATAAATGGATTTTTCTGGTGAAGCTATTTTCTCTTAATGTAAATTTTGTTGACCGATTCTGGATATCTTCTTGGTGTGATTTGGGCATTTCATTGGTAGGACTTGGTGACATCCTGAACACAGCCAGTCTGAAAACAAGCCCCTGCCTATGAAATATTGTTTTATGCAATGGCTGCGAGTCAGGACTAGATGACTTAGTACTTACAAAGCTGTGGTTTCATTGTTGCTTTTAACATTATGTAATAAAGCATGGTGTGAAAGAGTATAGAGCAGAACCACTTACATACACACATACTTATATTATGGGCTGGTATATGAAACACATGTATATATATTTGTGGAAACGAGCACTAGCAACTTACTAGTGGTTCCTTTGTGGAGATAGTCTGGGCTGAGTCGGTTTACATCACCTGCTCCCCTGTACAATCATAATTTCCTAGAGGCATACCTTGAAAAATATTTCCAGGGTTAATTGGATGGTGAGATAACAGGCCCTTTTCTGTTGCCTTTAAAATGCCACTTAAAAAAAGTCTTCCTTGGACATGAGCATATTAAAAATGCTTTGAATTTATTTAACATGTTAAAGCTTTTAAAAAAGCCTTTGGTATTTATTATCAGATTTTAACAGCCAAACATCTCCATTTGAGATCAGAAGAACTAGCACTACAGTGCATGGTGGTTGAAATGATTAAGAGGAAGAAAGTTTCCAAGTTATTCTGTCCACTCAAGAAGCCTTCCTGGAGGCCACCTCGGATGAGGTAGACCTGGGTGGGGCCACTTAAGAAACTTCTACCCCAGACTCCAGCTCTGGAGCTCCCCCAAGAGCTCCTGTAACTCACCAGGGCTTAGTTACTGGGAAGAGCTGGATTCAGACAAATCTGGGTTCAAATTTTATCAGCCTCTGCCATTTGTAGTACTTCAGTGCCTCCAAAGTCTGGGTTACTCATTTACAAAATGGACATGAAAAGACTTACCTGGGGATGCTGTGAATGTTAGTACTAACGCCTGTAGAGCACCTTGTGTGTAGCAGGTACTTTGTAAGTTTCTACTACTCACGGAAAAGATGATGTCTGGCTCCTTGGTAATAAGTAAACCTGTAAAGGTTTGGAGAAGTGAGTGCCCACAATGCTATGGTGGCTTTTTCTTAGGAAAGGACACTTCTGCGCTGCTTATGTTTTGTTCTGCACTGCCTGCTAACCAAATAGGAATGAGGAAGGGCAGGGAAGGGAGTATTGATAGGAGCTGTTCCTAGATAACCAGTTTTCTAAAAAAAAAAAAATACCTTGCAGCACATACTAGGGAGCAATGCAAATGGTCTAATTCAGTCCATTTCACCCAACTTGAGGCCCTTCTTTTTAGAAAAGAGACACTATCTCCTTTTTATTTTAACTTTAGATTTTTACTTTCACTTTTAAGGTGTTTTTCCCTTTTGCATTTTTAACTAAGTCTTGAGGTTAGAAAGATTATATTGGACACGCAGACATTGATTGTGCTGGATTTAGCATTTTCTTGATTAGAGTATAATTTGATGAAAGCCCAGTCACTCCTTGGGGAGAACCAGATGATTTTTCCTAAATACATATGGAGCTAAGAGTACCTTGGAAGACTGATTTAGAAGGTAAGTAACACTTAGTGACTACACTGGGTTCACATGCCTACATTTTTGATTGCCAAAAAGAAAAAAAGAAAAGGAAAGACAAAGAAAGAATTGATTAGCTATGACTTTGTGTTTAAATGGAGCAATAAAGGACACAGATGTGGTTCCTGGTTTCCAAGAGCTTATCACGTTGGAGAGTCAAGACACATTTCATGAAAGGATTATTAGTGATACCCTCTTGGGAGAGAGGATTTTAAAGGGGGGCAAGATCTGTTTAGACTGAGTGGGGAGGGAAAATGTGACTTAAGTCTGGAAGAATGGGGAGGAAGTGACCCTCAAAGTCTTGTAGAGGATGTTGGGAGAGAGAAGCACTGTTCTCCATTCATACTGTGTGGCCTCCTGGAACTTGGCTGAAAGATGGCAATGCTGCTATTTTGGCAATAAAGACTGTGAAGCAGGAGATGAGGTGACAGACTGAGGGGCAGGGTGGCATCAAGAACAAAAACATGGAGTTGGGCTGCTAGCGTGCATGTTGTCTCTGCTGCATGTGAGCTGTGTGACACTGGGCAAGGAGCTCAAATTTCCATGCCTCCGTTTACCCATCAGTGAAGTGGGGCTTCTAATAGTACATATGAGAGGCTTATGAGGATTAAATGGCAATATACCTAAAGTTCTTGGGACATGATGCCACATGCAAGGGGCAGCTACATTGGCTGATGCTCTTGTTTTTGGAACACAGATGGTGGGAGGCTCATGTTCGCTTTAAGACTATACTGTGTCATATTTGCCTATCTTATAGACCCTAATGATTGCTTCATACTTAAAATGTCACTTGCAGTATTTTAGCTCAGTGGGGTGGTTTGTTCAGATGTTTCTGATTACTCCAAGCCTTTCTTAGCTTATGTTCTATAAAAGAGTAGCAAAGTATTTGGGATGAAGGACTATAGAAAATTGGGGAAGTTCATTTGGGAAATACCAGTTTAAGATGTTATATAATAGTGTCCACTTCATCGAGCTGGAACTGGCATTGCTGGTGTCAGAGAAGTGGGGAAAAATCAATATAACCTTTTAAAAGATAAATGGTTTTACTATTGATAACAGAGTTCTCTACCTTTTCAGTTGAGAGATGCCGCTCTACTGGCATTCTACATAATTACTAATGTGTGCTGACTGTATTCTGACAGTAACTCCTTTAGGTATTTTGAGACAAAAAGTTCGATAATCTGGGCAAATGTCACTTTAATGCATTGCTAACGGACTTAGAAATATATTCTTCAAATAAACCCTACTTCACACGAGTGTAGTAAAATATCCATTAATCTATATTTTAAAAATCTTTCTTATCACACATGCAAGGAATGTCTTGGGGTGTGTGTATGTGTGATTCATTTTAATTCATCTGTAGCAGTTTTCCCCAGTGGTTTCAGACATTTGGATCAGTTCGGAGGTGGTCATATGTACATGAAGCAGTTTCTCATGAAGGTGTCTTTGAGGCTTCAACCTGTTGCCCTTTCTTTTTTGTAAATTTTTATTTTGGTATCATTAATATATAATTACATGAGCAACATTATGGTTGCTGGATTCCCCCTATTATCAAGTCCCCACCACATACCCCATTACAGTCACTGTCCATCAGTGTAGTAAGATGCTACAGAGTCACTACTTGTCTTCTCTGTGCTATACTGCCTTCCCCGTGTGCCCCTGCCTACATTATGTGTGCTAATCATAATGCCCTTTTCCCTGCCCTTATCCCTCCCTTCCCTCCCATCCTCCCCAATCCCTTTCCCTTTGGTAACTCTTAGTCCATCCTTGGGTTCTGTGATTCTGCTGCTGTTTTGTCCCTTCAGTTTTTGCTTTGTTCTTATACTCCACAGATGGGTGAAATCATTTGGTACTTTTCTTTCTCCGCCTGGCTTATTTCACTGAGCATAATACCCTCTAGCTCCATCCATGTTGTTGCAAATGGTAGGACTTGTGTTCTTCTTAAGGCTGAATGATATTCCATTGGGTTGCCCTCTTTTCTGCTGGGACATCAGCCATCTCCAGGTCCCCAGGTTTGAAAAGTGTCTCAGCTTACAGAAATCCACCTGTTGCTGGAAAGACAGGAAGGCAGGTGGGCTTGTAGACCTTATCAGTCACACCCAATTCCAGGATCTTTCCATTCCTGGTTGATAGTTTCAGAGATCAGTGGGCTTCATTCTGTGATGGAGTTCAAGGGCTCCCTGGTCAATGAGTTGACAGTGATTTTGTAAAGGGGATGGGAGGAGTGGATCTTTCCATGATGAAATGATTGGGGGAAGCCAGGTGGGAGTTTCAGGCAGAAAAAAATGTGTTCTGTCCTCACTGTGGTTACACCCAGGCTTCTAATGTGGCTGTGTTGGAACGGGTGATGGTTACTGATTTAATGCTCTGCATCTGCTGCATAAAGCTGCTTACACACCTTGTCATAGAGCAATGAATGTATTATCCAACATTATTTAATTCATAATTAAACATTTATTAAAAAGCTTATTAATTGTGAAATTTGTTAGGTTGATGAAATATGCTGATCTCTATACAGCCTTAGAAATCTGGTAGAAATTCAGTCATAATAATCATAGAAAGAATTGCCCTGTTGAGTTCGTTCATTCATTCATTCATTCATCCCATCAAAACTTAGCTGCTTTGTGTCAGGTATTGCTCTAAGTGTTGGGGATACAGATGTGAACTAGGCAAAGACAGTCATCTCCTTGTTAGTGGGGTGGGAGGTGGATTGAGAAGTTGAAGGAAACAAACTGATGAGATAATTTTGATCCTGAAGGCCATGGTGAATGTCAGATGTGATGTAGATTCTGAGGCAGAGGTGCAGCTTCGTATCAGAGGGTCAGGGCCAGGATCAGGGTCAGGGTCAAGCTCATTAAGGATGCTTGGTCTAGGATCTGAAAAAAGCAGGTGTGAGAACAGATTATATAACCAATAGGCCTGAACCAACAAAATAAAATCCCTAAACCTTCACCCCCAATATTGGCCACACCCATTCTCTCCTTGTTCCGGGGCTGCATTTATACTGTTCTACCTTCATGCAGGCATTAACCATTAGACCTCGTACATCCTGGAAATGATGGCCTTTCCTGGGTGAGGTTTTCACTGTGGGCTGCTCAGCCTTCCTCCTTGCACATGACCCCTGCTGACTCAACTCTGCACCCAGCAAAGTGCAAAGTGATTTTACGTCCCAGTTCCACGGGTCCACTCAGTGAGCCCAGCGTTGTGCCTAGGCTTGCATAACTTTCGTTTCATGCTTTAAACACACGTAATTTCACTTGATGCTTTTAGCTTTCTGGAAATGACCCCCTGGCCTGTCAGTTTCCCACAGTTAAGATTCTGCCCACTTGTGCCATGACACCTGCTGGAAGTGATAGCTTCCTCTTCTTTCAGTGTGACTCTTTGCAACTATGGGTTATTTTTAGACTTTTTCTATCATTTATGAAATTTGACTGTTTTGTGTATTTTTGGAAAATGAGTAAAAGCAGCTGGTGAGGCTTTGTGAAGCTGCAAGTGTCTGAAACATGAACCTTCCATCCTCTGTCGGTGGAAATTGGCCCAGGGGTATAGACTCTTCCATAGTGGCTTGAGCTGATTCTCTGTATTTCTTGAGTTACTCTAAGTACAGAGCAGTAAAGTTTGACTCCTTCAGAGTAGAAAGGGATAGTAATTACAGGATTACACCTTTATAGGAAAGTGGAGATTTACTAAATAAAATATTACACCTAAACTTGGATGGTGTTCAAGCACTTGTGTTGTTGTGTAGGCAGATGCTTATACGGTTTGTTCTTCTTCTGGGAGCTTCTGTCTTATGCAGAGACTATAGACATGCAAACACTTTATTACAAATAAGTAGGAATTATAATAACCTAATAAGAGATCAGATTAAATAGATGTCTGTTGTGATGCCTTGATACATCTGTGCCATGTGACTGAAGTGACTGTATTCATTTTTAAGAATTCATTTCTAGAATATGATGTTCTAAAACTGTATACATGGATTTTTCTCTTTTGGCCGTTAGACGAGAACTAATTAGCTAAGTCATATTTTGGGTTGCCAAGGCCTCTTGAGTTGATTGTTCTAAGAAAAGTCATAGAATACTCTTGGTCGTTAGACAGGATCTATGTTTCTGATATTAGTGCCAGGACAGATGGCAATTAACAGGCATACAGCCACTACTCCCTTTTCCAAGCAAAGCCCAGGGTAGATATTCATGCTGATGACGTCCTGTTTCGCACTGAGATGTAGAATTCTTTGCAATAATAGCTCTTCAGGCAGTTGCCATCAGTTGATCTGAGCTGGCCATCAGAAATCCAGTCACCCAAGATTATTTTGGATTGAATTCTTCCTTTCTGTTGGGAGGAATCATCACATACACAAAACATTACTTTTATTTTTGTATGTATATGCTACACAGCATTATGTCAATGTTAAAAGCGAATAAAAATTTAAAAATTAGAAAAAAGGCAGATACTCTCTGCCATGAAAAAAACCTAGCCATTCAAGGTTTTTCCATGTTTCCTTCTTGTCTCGTCCATCTTTATATCACATTTTACAGAGCTGTAAACATAGTTGAGGTATGATTTTGTAGTTTGTGTGTTTTCCATTTAGAATTATACCATAAAAAATCATTTTCCAGGTGGCTACATAGCATCAGATAGTTAAATTTTAATGGCTGCCTTAATAAAGATTAGTGGTTCATATTTCTGTTCATGATGTGTATCTCTATAAATATATCACTGAAATAGCATCTTCTCTGCTAAACTTCCTGGGTTGTAGTATATGATGTTTTGTAATAAGCCGATGTCATCTTTTGTAAACTGTGCAAGCCATTCCATTCTTCACCTGTGATCATGGAGTAATATTAAATTCCATGTGGTGAGCATGTATTGGGAGTTAGTATAGAAGCCTATGAACCATGCATTTTGGTGTGGGTTTGCTTTAAAAGACCCTAAATCTAAAAACATTCAGGCAAATCACTGGGCTCTCCAAAGAACTAACACTGTGGAATAATCTTTAAAACAAATTTATCTAAGTGATTTTATACTTTACTATGGGGACTGAGAATTGTGTATTTTTTCCTTTGATTCGTTCAGTGAGGGTCTTTGTATCTCACTTGTATTAATTGACGTGAACTCTGAAAGATTAAATCACTCAGAGAAGAGGCAAAAAATTAAGAGAAATGTGACCCAAGATAACAATTTTGATTTTTATACTTATTTATAGAATTTGGTATGAAGGAACTAAGATAGAAAAATCAATAGCATAGTCCAACAATTCTAGGACTGCAAATGATCTGTTCTGGGAAATAAGCTGTCTCCATTGGGTTATTAAATGTGAATTGGTGTTGAGTATTTATAGAGTGAAAGGCAATAGAGCATGTCCTCATAGCCAAATTTTAGCAAATATATAAATGCAAAGCCACACATTAATACTTGTATAATGACATGAGAAGCCTGACAATGGAAAATGATTTGAATATAGTGGCCCTTTGATACCTTTTGTTTTATTGACAGTGTATAAAAATATGGAAATTTCACATACATCTTTGGAACAGGAACTTCTCTAAAAAAATTAGGAAATCCCTTGGCTGCAGTGAGGGACACTTTGCTCCCGGAAGCCCAGGGCTTTCTCTCTAGCGTGCCTGAGCCTCCACAGCTGATCTTACTTCCGCCTGCACATGTATGTTCTTGTTTCCTCTCCGGCATCCATGCCGTGGTGACCTGAGGGTTTTTATTTTGACCTTACTATATATAGGAACATGTGTCTTATTAGTTCACCTTAAAGGTTCACTCTTAAAAGGTATCACTTTATAGATCCATATATTCACAACAACTTGACTTAAAAATAAATTTTGTAACTTATTTTTAATGAATTTTTAAATTGTGGTAAAATATAACTAATAGAAAATTTATCATCTTGACTGTTTCTGAATGTACAGTTCAGTGGTATTTAGGTGCATTTGCACTGTGCTACCAAACTACCATCCACCTCCAGAACTGTTTTCACCTTACAAAGCTGAAATTCTGTACCCATTTCACAATTACTTATCATCTTCCCCGCTAACCCTAGCCCATGGCAATTACCATTGTAGTTTCTGTCACCATGAATTTGACTACTAGAGGTACCTTATAAAAGGACAGTGTCCTCAAGGCTCATCTGTATTGTAGTGGGTGTCAGAATTTCCTTCCTTAGAAGGTGGAATAATATTCCATGGTATGTATATGTCATATTTGCCTTTTCCATTCATCCTTTGATGGACACGTGGGTTGCTTTTGTCTTTTGGCTTTTGCTGCTATTTACCTGGGCACAGATATCTCTTCAAGTCCCTGCTTTCACCTCTTTTAGGTGTATATCCAGAAGTGGAATTCCTGCAACATATGGTGATTCTGTGTTTAAGTTTTTGAGAAACCTTTATCCTGTTTTATATAGAGGGTGCACCATTCACACTCCCACTAAGAGTGCACAAAGATTCCAGTTCTAGATCCTTTCTTTTTTTTGATAGTCGCCATACTTATTGGTAGGTCATGGTATTTCATTGTCATTTTGATTTATATTTCCCTAATGCGTATTATGTTGAATATAATTTCTTTTTTAAAAGTTTACTGCAGTTTCAAGACACAGCCTTTTGAATTAAACACTGAAAGAAAGTTACCTGGAGAGTCAAAAGGTCTGGATTCCAGCCATGTCTCTCTCCTAATTAGCTACTTGACCTTCAGTTCCATTTACCAAACATTAATTAGGCCTCTGCCAAGTGCCGATCACTGCAGTGCAATGCCACAGAGAGGAGAAAAAGGAACCACAATTTTTCCATTCATGCATCTGTTTTACAGTTTTCTTGTCTCTGAAAATAAACCTGCTTAAATCTTTTCTAATTCTAAAGCTTTTAACCTTTAATCTAAGGTTGTAAGTGAAATCTTTGAGTCTCTTCTGATGATATTGGGTTGCTTGCCATCAAAATAAGGCATGAAAACTATACGTAGCTGGGAAAAGGCAATCGTGAGATTTTTCTGAGGAGTCTATGATTAAAATCTGAATCTCATTTATTTACAACTTATACTTAGTTTGATTTTAATATGTCTTTTTTATGAGTTTGATTTGTTGAAATTTAAGCTATTTCACAAATGATATTATTTATTATATCTTTCCTGGCGTAAGATTACAGACTATGTCACTCCTTTTCACAGCAAAGCTTCTGGAAAGGGTACCTCTTGTCATATCTTGCTTTCCTGCCTCCTCAGCTTGTGGCGTTCTGGCTTCTTTGTCCCCAAGGTCTCTACTGCCTTCCCAATAGCCAAAAACAAGGGATGCATCTCAGCCTTCCTCAGCCAGCTTCTCCGGAGTATTTGAAATGGTTGCTCATTCCCTCTTTGAAACTTCTCTCAGCTTCCTTGATTCTGCCAACTTTTCTTCCCTGGCTCTCCCAGGTGTCCCTGACCAATTCACCTTCATTTTCATTAAGAGTTCTCTTTTCTAGGCGCTGCCATTAAAAGTCTGTGATCCCTATGGTTCTGTCCCTAATCCTATTTTCTTTTCACTTTATAAACTTGTTTGGGAGGTGAGGGAGGGGGCTCCCTATGTTCTTCATTTCTATTCCAGGCCTTGTTTCTAAACTCTAAACCTGACTGTCCAATGGGGTATTGTCTGTCTCAAGTTTGACAATTTATCAGACCTTCCTACATCTTGCCTCTTATAAATGGCTCTTGCTCTTATTTCCCTGTGGTTATTGGTAGTTCCACTGGATAACCTACTGCCCACTTTGAAACCTTTGACATATGCCTTTGCCTCACCTCTACATTCCCAACATATAATCAATAGATTACATAAATCAGCTTCTGAATTAGACCCCTCATTTCCATTCTAATTATGATTCTCTAGGTCCCTTAACACAGTGGCCCTTACCATGATAAGTTGATGCATCTCCTTGACAGGCCCCATTTACGTCTCATTCTTAAGACCTCACAGATCATACTACCGTGTATTTGGATTGCTTTGATATCTGTCTCTCCTTTTGAACTCTTGAGTGCTTCAGGAGAATGGTGTGTGTTTTATTCCTTGAGCTAATGCCTTGGGGAAAAAAGTCATACCTTCATTACCATGCAGTGCAACTATTTCTTAACTCATGAAAAACACTAGTAGTAGGCTAGTTCCTTGTTTTTTTCATGTCACACATCTAATCCTATTGCAGTATTCACTCAGTCGTAGAGTCCAAAGATGGAAAAAGAAAATTTTCTCACAGCATAAAAACAAAAAAACAAAAAAACTGGTGTTGGGTTGAAACCAACATCTGCTCTGAACGTGGCTCTTTATGCTCTGGAGCACAGAGTTTACTTTCACCTCCAGTGACTCCAGTTTCAAACTGTACACATCGGGGTTGCACATGTGCCCCCAAAGAGGATGGGGCAGCTGTTAGTGATGTGATAGGAAGCTTTCCATACCTTGGTGGTGGATTGGTGACAGCAAATGTTTTCTTCATAGCATTTGGATGTTCTTACCGTCACTCCTAATTGTTTGAGTTTATTGTGGCTACTTATTTCGTAGGATATTCAGGTCCCATTGTGTTTGCTTAGCCTGCAATTTGTAACTTTCTGTACTACTTCCTGCTGTAATGCACCAGTAATGATCATACTGTCCGCAGTGTCTCTTTGGGTTTTTTAAATTCTTATTTTAGAATTATGACCGGTTTATGCAGAAGAGTGGTTAGGTGATCCCCAGTGAGGGGTGGCAATGTGGCCTAAGGCATAAGTACAGATTTTATGGTGAGGGGGAAACTGGTTGAAATCCTGGCACCATCACATGTTAGCTGACACATTGCTTAATACTTATAATCCTTGATTTCTTCACCTGTTTAATCCACGTGATTAAATTTGCCCACTTTTGTTATGGTTGTGAGGCTTCAGGAAACTCACAGACAAGATGTGTTGAGTACGGTGCTTGCCTGTATCCACCACACAATGAAGGATTACACGTTATCGCCCCTAAACTAATAACCCACTTGATTTAGAAATTTGACAAATGTGGCCCTTGTGTTTCCTTGAAATAATTATTTCATATGTGCATGAAATTAAGATCAATACAGCTCAGCTATACAGATGTTAAGAAAACACAGACTTTATATTCTGTAAATCCTATTATAGACATTTTGTTAAATGAATGAATGAATTTAAGCTGTCATACTTGTCTTTATGAGAATAAACATTAATTTGTCACTGGCCACAGACTTAAATGACTGGTGACTCTTTGTTTAGAAACGAATACCTTACCAGAGAATTTTCACACTGTTGTATTGCTTGTAATTTAAAGGTGTATTATTTCTCTAGAGGTTGAAATGTTCAGATGAGTTTATACCGATATTTTTATAAAAGATGTATTACACTTGGGAAAGATCAATGACTATGATGCCAGGCTTAGCAAAGCTGAGCTTTATGGAAATTCAACTTTTAAAAGTCTCCTGTTGGGAGATCAGACATGTTCTTCCTTTTTCAAAAGACAGCATTCTGTAGATAACATTGATTAATACTTTAAAACACAATTCCTACCATTTTGATCTAAGAGCTACACACTAATTTTCTTGGTGAGATGATCAGTCTAGCCAAGACTGTTGACAGAAATGATTTCAAATATATCTTTAGGAAAGACGGCTAAATTTCAAGTTTGTCAGCAAGGTACCTTGGAGACCTAGAAGAGAAATAGGTTTAGATTTCCTTAGATTCACTGTTTTTATTGGGGAGAGAGTTGTTTTCTGTATAACTGAGATCTTTGTATTAGCCACCATTTGGATATAATGGGCTAGAAAATTGATTGTTCATTTTTTAGCACTTATATTTTATTCATAGCACTTCTTACCATCCAATGTAATCCACATTTTAAGAAGTATTTATTTTATTTGTAGCTATGTTGCCTGAATGGTGATAAATCCCACTTATATAAGGACTTCCAAGAAGGGAGCGTGTTCCCCGTGAGGAATCTGGGGTGTTTGGTGGGAAGGAGTAGAGGAAGGTTTTGGGCTTATGTTGGACAGTTTTAAGGACAAATCTGGGGAAACTGGGAATACCTCTGCACTGGGCTCTGTCTTGAAGCCAGTGTGGCTTAACAATTGGGGGTGTCCCAGTAATCTTTGCTCTGGAGGCAGGAAAAATAGAGTAGACTTGGAGCATGAAAGAAATAACCACTCAAAAGTTGTAGTTTGGCAGCTGTGACATGATCTTGTGGGGAATGTTTTCTGTTGACATTGCAGATGGACTTAGTAATCGCTCTGCTAGTACTTCATGGTGCTTTTAGCAGGGTGACTTTAATTTTCTCAAATGTCCCAAGAAGACTCTTGTCTTTTCCTCAGCACATTCCAGGGTCTAGAACATTTCTTGACATACACTAGTAATAAAGCAACACATACCACCCCTACCCCTGCGTCTATTGAATGAATAATCGCTTTTGTTGAATATTATGCTATTACACTAGCTCACGCTGTTCCTGTACACATGCTGTTCCTCTGCTCAGACAGAAATGAACATCCCACAAATACCTGCAAAATTTGGCATGGCGTTTATATTGGGGGGCTGTTCTAAAGTCACTGGTAAGTATCAGGAAGGCAAACTGTCTCAGGGATGGGTGTCCTCTCTCTGAGTATGATTCTCAGCAAAGTAAAGGACCTTTTTGAAAAGCAGTGTAACCTTCCCATGTTCTTCTTTCCTGAGTGAATGTAGTAGATGGTGGTACTGTCAGAGGTGCTGTAGGGCTTGGCATTTCCAGCAGTACTGTGTATCCACTTTTTTTTTGAAATATGAATAACCAGAAAGCTAAAAAGGAAAAAGCAAACAGCAAATGAAAGAACCTTTGATCCTTTCCTTATAGCTGGTCTCACTCCTCCGACTCTTGCTCTGTACAGGGCTAGTTGCCCACTAGCCATTGTGATCCTTTAAAAATATAGAACAAATCAGATCTATCCTCTGACCAATGTTTAACTCCCCATCCTTCTCTGCTGCCATGGCTTTGCTTACTTAAAATAAAATCTAAAGTCTCTGCTGAGCCCTGGTCATCTCTTCCTACTGCCCACTAGACCATGCAGGTCTGGATGTATTGACCCCTTTGCTACTCCTAGGATCCAGGGACCATCCTTCTGGTTGGGGGGCTTTGCATGGACTCTTTGCTCTGTCTGGAATCCTCTTCCCTGAGCAGCCTCTGTTTTTGCTTCATGTCACTTTGGTGTCTGCTCACTATATTACTACTTCCTCTGGGAAGTGGCTCCATCTGCCTATCCATGCTTATATATCCTCACTGGAACACAGCTTCAAGAGAGCGGGTCGCCTGTCTGAGTTGGCCGCTGAATTGATGAATATAAGAGGTGAAGTCAGGCTTGGAAAGCTGATCCTAGGAGTCCATACAAGAGAAACTTTCAGGGTTTGTAGTATATGAGACCAAATTTAAATTTAAGCTTATCTCCTATGCATTTTTCTATCTGCCACAATGGTGTATATTCACAGCAGCGACCTGGGGGCATTTCAAAACAAAATCGCTTTGTTTTTGGAAACGTCACCATTTAAGGAATACTTATGGTCATTTTTGCATACTGACGTTTCATTGTGCTCAGCTCTCATGAGGGTTTCTAATCCCTGTGTGTTTTCATGACGCCACAGCTAAATCAAGGGATCCATTAACCAGATTTCTCTTATCCCATGTTATGGTAAGTTGATTATTTTAATGTTGAGATTGCATTTTTGCTCCCATTATGAGTGACTCCTCTCACAGAGGAGATGCAAAGAGGAGATGCAAATCTTTTTTTCTTACCTCTGCCCTATCACCTGGGTCTAGAGTAAGGCGTCTGTGTCTACTTGTGAAAATGCAAACTAGACGGATGGGCTGCAGGAAGCAGACGGAGGCAGGACATCGTGTAGTTTATAAACGTTAGAGGCAGCTTGAGACAAATGAGATCATTTATAGAAATTAATGCTTAATGAATTTCCCCAAGAGAAACACCTGTTAGCAGAGGTGACAGCGGTATGTACCTAACACCATATGTAAATCACACTTGCATTTTTTTTTTAAACAAGCATCTTGCCTATTTAAGCTTGTCCGGTTTGTATTATGTTCGTTACCTGATTTTTCTTTCTGCAAGAAGAGACACAGTTCTGAAAACGGTCATTGCCTAAAGGGGAAAAACAAATTCTTTTCTAAATATTGTAGGGTTTGTTTTTTCAACAGATTAAAGGATTTAATTGTTCAGGTGCTCTGGAACTCTTCTCTCCATGCTCTTTTGATCATATGCCCTGTATCAGCAGATACTTCTTGAGCAGGCACACCCAATATAAGTTTGCATATTTACTTATAAATTATATACATGTCCTGTGGTACTGATATTGCATATATTATTAAACATACACAAAAACAGAAATTAAAATCACACATTGGATCAGTCTCAATGAAGGTTCCTATATATTTTTTTGCATGCCCTGCCTGGAACAATCCTGGACTCTCCCTGGGGCCTGTGTGGTCCACTCTGGGGAACTCCCCCGAACCTCCCAGCACATCACTTTATAGGATCTGAATGAAATGGCACCATGAAAAGGTGCCCAAACTCTGACTCAGCATAGGGAGACTGCCGGAAAGAGAATCATTTGCTGAAGGTCCTGAAAGAAGCTGGTTGAACTAATAACTGTTCACCTTCAGAGAGAAGATGTTAAAGTAGGTGGCACATGGCATGTGAGGTGGTAGTCAGGAAGTGGAAGTTGCTGTTCTATGTCTATTTTGGGGGCTGTTCTGTTACTACCACTGTTACTGCTGCTTCTTAAACCTTATCCTACATTTCAGAATTTAAAACCATCTGAAAATGAAAAGTTTTTTTTTTTTAAACTTATTTGGTTGCAAAATCTGACGTGAACTCTTAGGAAGCTGTTTGTTCTGTTTATCCCATTTACTGTGAATTTTGATACGTTTGATTATGGGGTGCTGACTGAAATACCATCTAGGTTGTGATGTAATATACAACACTCCCTTTCTGAAATACTGAATTCTGAGTTCCAAAACAAACCTGGCCCAAGGTTTTCATATAAGGGAAGGTAGAACTGGGCTGCTCTGAGGCCTGATATGCCCTGTTCAAGTTCCTGCTAGAAGACCATTTTGCAAAGGATACTAATTTTGAGTGTCGTGATGACTTGTAAAGGCTTACTCAAGTCTCTGCTATTGAGCAGAGTGTACCCACCCTGCTCTGGCCACTTGTACCAGTATTGTCACTTATGACTTGACTATGATTGGATGAATGATGGGTAACTCTAACCCATATGTACCATAATGTCCCCTTCACTGCCAGAGAATTGGCCTTTCAGATTCCATGCAGTTGGTGGGGAGCCTTCTAATTTAACCTGTTCATTATCTTTCTCAACCTCTCCCTTCCCCTGGGGCTGATCACCAGCTAGGTCATTTCCTTCATCTCAGGGATATGTGAGAAGATGTTACCCCTCTCTGTAACGCTGCTCTTCTCTGAGCCCAGCCTTCCACCCTCATCACCTCTGTTTATTCTACTAACAGAACCTTCCAGGGGATTGTGGTCCTTGATCATCTCAATCTGTGCAAAATTACTCTCCAACTCAGAATCCCGTGGGTCTTCCTCCGGTGTGGTGTGTCCAGTTCCACAGTGCTCCACCATCTCTTTGTCATTCCTTCCCCAGGCTGCAGTCTGCGTCCTGAGACCGGACTCTTCGGCATTCCTGCTGTCCAGCCATTGGTATCATCCCTTGATTATAGGGAGCAGCCCTCACTGACAGCCTGACACACTTTCCAGAGTGACAGTTCCACACCTCTTTTTTTCTTCTTGACTCTCATCTTCTCATCTCAGACAGAATGGCTGGGCAGACAGGATGTGACCAGATAGTAAGTGAGGTTTCAAATGCCACGTTCAGTTCTTTAAACTTTTCCCTGCAGGCAGTGTGGGAGCCATTAAAGGGTATTCCATCTCTGGTCTGGCAAGACCATTTCTGACAGTGTAGAAGAGAGGATGTAGAGGAGAAAGGGGTGGAGAAAGAGTCAGAAGTTCAGAGTAAGCTCTCATCTACGCTTAATACCCATCATTGCATTCCAGTTTCAGAATGGTAGCTTAACTGACTACTAGTTGATTAGTGAAGCGTCCTTGCAGAGTGAAAAACATTTAGACCCTGAGCTAGGAACCTGCAGGTTTTAATGACAGCTCTGCTACCAAAAACAAGCTGGAGACCTGGAGCCCAATAAAAATAATAATAATTATTATTATGAAAATAATAAAAGTTATTTAATATTTTAGTTCCTTAACTGAAAGGTAAAAATTGTATGATTGTTCATAAACCCTGCAGGATTTGTATGAGTGTTCTATAAATTAAATTTGTGACATGCAACTGAGTACCAGGTACATAGTATATGCTCAGTAAATGTGGCTGTTTATTTTTTACTCCCTACACTACCACCCTGAGATATTTACACTGAGCTCTAACTTTGGGAAATCCAGGCATATGAACTTGATTCTTTTGATACTCCAAATAGTGTCTCTATTAATGGATATAGATAATGTTGGTGAGATCATGTTAATAAAAGAAATAGTTTTTCTAGCCATGTATGAGTCTATCAAATAAAATATCCACTTTTTTATGTGGGTATTTAATCTTTTTCAAATGAACTCATGCTATAGCTTAAATCTAGTGACCAGCTGAAGTCTTTCCCATTATACATAACTTTGGATGGAACTTCCCATTTAATCGGGAGGTCTATGTGAGATTGCATTAGGTTCTTGATTAATAAATACATGATATTTATTTTAGAACTTTTGAAAAACATTATAACTTCTTGTATATGTCAATGAATCAAATTAAACAAATATTCTGTTACTCAAGAAACCAGTCAATATTTTATTTCCTTATCCTTTATTTTTTATCGTTATACCTTTTATTCTAGCAATATAATCTACTGTATTCTTTTATTCAGCAAAATTTAATTTATTTTAAAAGATAAAAAATAGATTATACTTAAAGGGCTTTTAGTTTAAGTAACATGAAATATTGCATTGTTATTAAATAGCAGTAAATGAAACTTTATGATATTCTTATTGTATAATTATCATTATTTCATGATATCCCTTAATATGTATATTTACTAACTGAGCTTCATTTGAAAATAATTGTTTTAAGATAAAAATTTTTTAATTTTTAAATATTTTTTTTGTGTGTGTGTTTATGTGTCTGTGTACGTGTTTCCTAGTCTTTTAGTAACTTGTAACTTGAATTATTTCTTTTGGGAGATGATTAGAAAATTGCAGGAAACATATTGGCCTAGCATCATTTATCAAGATTGATCGTCTATAAACTCACTCTTAATTTTAACTTTAATTATGAAAACAAATTCAACAAAGACTGTAAGATTTATGGAGGTCATAGTTGTAGTGTTTATATATTCCATTTAATATGCATTTAAAACATGTATTGCTTCTTAAAGCATATTTTAAAGGGTTTGTACTATATTACTTTAGTTGCAAAATGAATTTGGCACATAACTACTTTATGGAAAAAAATCTATATCATTATTTCTTTTGTATAGCATAAAATAGACTCCTGACTTCAATCTTTGTGAAGATTACCAATTAAGCAGGGCAGGACACATTATGTACTTGGTTTTTGGCTGAATACTAACTGGACAAAATGCCTATCAAAAGGGATGTAGAGTTTTTTTCTTGTTATTTAGAGTAGCTACATTCTATAAAGCCATTACGAATACTGAGTCAGGGCCCCTAAGGGAAATACCGAGTTAGGTTCCTGTGAGCCTCTGGTCACCTTATAATCAAACTACTAGTACATAACCTTGTTTTAGGTGTGTTTCTGTACAGAGATCTTATTTAATACATATGACTGATGTGTTAACATTTATCTCATGGCCAACAGGACTGTAACTCATGCCTGAACAAACTTATCAACACAGCTGTTTTCTCTAAGGCACATCATAGCGTTCTTGTGCTCAGGCACCTCAGTGATGCACAGGGGGCCATTTTAAACAGCAAACTCACCAAGAAGAAGCAAAAAAAAATGCAAAGAAGTGGAACTAAATAGACCATGAAGAGGGCACTTATTTGCAGTGTAAGAGCTGAAACAAGAAGGCAGAGCATCACCTTTTTCAACCACAACTGGGAATATGTACATTGGGCAACTCAAGTTTTTTGCCTGAGTGCATGCCCATGAATGACCGTGAACGTGTTGCTGGGACTACAAATAAATTTTGTGAATAGGCAAATGCACAAATATGTGAATAATGAGGATCAATTAGAATAGTAGTTAGAATAAAGTAATTTTGCACCTATGTATGCCTTGAGTTGCCAGTTGAGCAGTTAAAGCATTCCTTCCTAAGAGGTAAATCTGGAAGAAGTGAGAGTAGATCCAGGCTCACACCTGGGAAGCCCGGGTCCTCTCGTGCCAACACTTGAGACCTCTTAAATGTTTCTCACCACATCTGGATCACAGTCCCTACTTCCACTGCATAAATAAATCATCTTTGCCATCTCTCTCTGATTCCGCAGTTGGCTTACCCATCCTGCCAGACGCTCTAAGTTGGGAGATACTGTGGTGTATCAGTTAAGAAAGCATGCTGTGGATTCACAAGGTTCAAATCTTGGCTGTACCACTTACTATCTGTCCACCTGCCCGTGGGCAGTTTGTCTAACCTCTTTATAGATTGTTTTCTCATCTGTAACATGGTATAATAACACTGCCTACCTGTAGTTTTGTAATTGTTGAGAGAATATGTATTTAAGCTATATCAGGTGTTTAAAAAAGAGGTTGACCCATAAAGCCCTCATATATGTTATTAATCCTCTCAGTTCTCCATACTCATCTTTCCTTTTTATTTTTCTTAAGGATTTGATTACACAGAACCAAAAAAAAAAGTAAGGAAAAGGATTAAGGTGAAAGGTAATCACGTATGTAAATGTAAGCAGAGGTGTTGTAAGAATCAACTATTAGGGAGAGAGAAACACTCAGTTTGGCCCTGAGTTCTGACCAGTTTCAAGAAAGAAAGGCCTGACTTCACTCTCTTTTAGATAAGAGCCATCGTTCAGGAAGTACGCATCTGAATTTAGAACTGAATACTTTTTTCTTCGCTCTTCATTGGACACGTTGGTATTCAGATGCCCGCTACAATGATTTGTAATTTCTTTGTGTGTGCGCATGTCTCCCATTCACCTTGGAGTCTTGGAGGTTAGATGTTGTTTCCTTGAACTTCAGATCCCCAGGTCTAGCCTCAAGATACTCACTCTGCTGAGGATTCTCTGTTTCTGGTGATGTGATTGTCGGGACAGTTGTTTCTACAAGAACCATCATTTGCTTTTCCTCTGAATTTATCTGAAATCACATGCAACTCTAAGTGCAGAAAAGGGATTTGGTATTTTCTAAGATAGTGAAGGTGTGAGAAAGGCAGATAAAGAAATGGAGTCCAGTGGGGACTATATAAGGGGCCACATGGACTTGAGGGACATTTTATGGGGGCCCTAAAGACGTAGTCTCTGTGCTTTTGGCTCATGCACCTTTATTATTAAATAGTTTGATATGTATGCATTTATTTACCTATAGATTGCATATGCATAGTTCAAAATTAATATCATATGTATATTACAATTTGCACTAAAAGAGATGTTGAAAAGGAAGGGTGACTGCTCTGTAGCCAGGTTGTGGCAATAGTTGTGTAACTTGGAAAAAATTACCAAATATTTTTCAATTACATACTTACAATGGGTAAATTTTATGGTATGTATATGCCTTAATAAAGAAGTTTAAGAAAGGAAGGATGAGATGAAGATATAATTAGCAGGAGATACATGTTTTATGGTGTTACTTTTATTTTCCTCTTTATAAATCTCTCTTTTGCTGTCATCTCTACTTTTTTGCTGGAGGTCGTCTTCCCACCTTGCCTTTTCCCTTTACTGGTTCTTTAGTGTAGACTGTAGGGTTAATGCTTTATTAAATATTATCACTGGTTCTGTTTCTCCGTATTCGTAGTGTATGTTACACATTGCCTTATTCTGCAGTGATTTCTTCCCATGAGATTTTGAACTTCTGCAGCAGTGCAGGTCTGTGCCGCTCTGTAAGAACCAATAGATGCTCAGGTGATGCTCCCATACTGACTTTTAGGGGTTAAAAAAAGAGTAGAGATAGCCCTGGGAAAATTATTCTTTCTTTAAAGAGACTCTTATTTTTAGTTGTTGGTTTATAAGATATTGTTGGTCGATATTTTTTAGGATTTAAGCATGTTTTCCATATTTCCACTCCTGAATTAAAGATTATTTGGTGGACCACTGTTAGTAATATCATTCTTTGAGCTACTAGTATAAAGACTTTTTAATTGCTCCAACTACATTACTATGTCTTCTTCTTTGTTTAGCCTCATCAAGTGCTATTTCTAAGGCGCCCGTTGAAATGTCTCCTATAAGTCAAATCTTTTCATTGATTGCACTATAAAGATTGGGACTTGGTTTTAAGTTCTGTTAATTTTCAACTCTCTGGTCAAATTCAGTTGTAAGAATAATTAATATCTTAGACAGATAATAATATAGATTTATCCTTACAACTTTGAGTAACTTAAGTCATATCTTTTCAATGACTCTCTTATAAAGACTTATTGAAAACTGATGTCTCAGTATTAATTTTAAATGTTTTTTAGGTAAGCAATGTCAAGTGGATATAGCAGCTTTTTTATCAGGCTCACATGTAAATGATTATACATTTGCAGTAGACAGTAGACAGTTTGTCCTCCAAGCGGACTTTAGTAGACCTATGGTCAAAGAAAATCTTCCCACCTGAATATATTTTGCAGAGCCCATTATATTCCCAAGTTGGGGCAGGGGTTGATGACTGCCACCCTACAATACGCTGAGCAGTCCCATATGACAAAGAATCATTCTGCTCCAAATGCCAGCAATGCCTGTTGTTGAGCAATGCTGAGCTCGATAGGCCTGGGTTTCAATTTGCAGCAATGTGAATCTGAACAAGTTGAATATTCTTATCTGTGAAGTTGGAGTAAAAATACATATTTCTAATATCATTTTGAGCTTTCTGATGATGTGTATAAAGCAGTGAACACAGGGCCACTTTCCCTTCATGCCCCCCAAACAACTCATATCAGGGTTACTAATAATCTCCATTGTACCACATGGATGCTTCTGGTGTTAAGCAGTCTACAAACAGCTCTTGTTGCTCTTGACCACTTCCTTTATGAAACATCCACCTTTGTCTTTTCTGTATTGGGTTGTGTGTGTCATAAGGTGACACCACACTTTTTCTCCCTGCCTCCTGACTTCATCTTTCTAGTCTTTGCAAGTTTAACCTGCTTTTACAGACTGTTAAGTGATCGAAGTCCTTAGGGCTCATCCCATGGTTCCATCTTGTACACTCCTTGGTAATCTTATCCACTACTGTGTCTCCAGTTATCTGAATGCCAGTCTCTCCAAAGTCCTTCTCTAGCCCTGACCTTTCACTTCACTCCATAATCAAGGACTCAACCCAAATGAGTATAAAACTTGTGTCTGCACAAAAACCTTCACACAGATGTTTACAGCAGCTTTCTTCGTGATTGCCAAAAAATTAGAAGTAATCATGTGCTCAACTGCCAACTTGGCTTCTCCAGCTGAACTTTCCAACACAAAGAAGCCCAGACTGAGCTCAGATAGCCCTTCAAAGTCTGGACTTCTGTCTGGGTGGCCCCGGCACTTGTTAATTAGGTTGGACTCATCTTTATATTTCCTCTCTCTCATCCCCTTTAGTGAGTCCTGTCAACTCAGCAACATTACTTTTTCTGAATACTCTTCTCTTTTCTTTACTAATAGAATGAGAGTACAAAAGGATCAGAAGAAAATAGATCTAAATGCACAGTCAACCAGTTGCAACTAACTGACAGAGAACCGAAGATCTATAGATAAGCTGAGCTTTAAAATAAGCTTCCAACTGCAGAGGGATGAAAACATATGTATTTTCTTTCTGAAGTAATCCTTAGGAATTAATAACTTATTAATTAATAATTAATCCATAGGAAGTCATAACATAAAGATAACTAGAAAATCTCAAATTATTTTTAGAAATTAAGTACTGTATCTCTAAAAAAATAAACCCTATGTGTCCTAGAAGAACTTAAGATGGATATTAGGAAGTAACCATGATATCCTTCAACTGATAAGTGGATGACACTACATTCATATAATGGAATATTATTCAGCCATGAAAACAAGTGAGATATCACATCATTAAAAGGCATGGAGGAGACTTAAATGCTTCTTACTAGGTGAAAGAAGCCAATCTGAAAAGGAAATGTAATGTGCGTTTCCAACTGTATGACATTCTGGAAAAAATGGAAACTACAGAGCTAGGAAAAAAATGGTTGTCAGAGGTTCATGGGGAAGAGAGGGAGGAATAACTAAGTGGAGCACAAGAGAGTTTTAGAGGAATGGAACTATTCTGTATGATACTGTAACAGTGGATGCATGACTTTACACATTTGTCCTTACTCACAGAATTGTACCACACAAAGAGGGAACCCTAAGGTAAATTATGAACCTTAGTTAATAGTAACATATCAGTAATAGTTTGTCAGTTATACCACATTAATGCTAGATATTAATAATTAGGGAAATGGTGTGTGGGGGGGGAGGGGGACATATGGCAACTCCCTATATGTTTGCACATTTACTCTGTATGTCTAAAACTCTTCCAAAATACCAAGTCTATTACTGTATATGTATATATATATATGGTGTATATATATATGGTGTATATATATATATATATAGAAAGTAACCATATTCATGGCAAGGAAGATAACAATATTATGAAGCTGTTGTCAGATTAATCTGTGAAGCAGCTGCCAAAATGTCCACTGCCTTTATTTGGGGGTGGGGTATTAGACAAATAAATGGATTCTAAAATTTACATGGAAGAGCAAAGAGGAAGGAAACCAGTCCGAAGGACCGTACAAGGCTGAGGCCTTACCCAACTAGATATCAAGACTTAAGTACAAAGCGATCAATTTTGTAATACTAACATACTTACAGATAACCAGGTATAAACCTTCTATATGAAAATCATATACCTAATGCCTTGGGCATCTTTGGGAGGTAGGGTAGGTCTTATTAATAAAAGGTTATTTGAAATAGAATTATTGATGTGGATGTCAGGTATATTAATTAATATACCTCTTTGGACAACAATTTGATTATACCTGGCTAGGCTGTGTTTCTTCTTGAATGTTTCTGTGTGGGCAGTTGTTACTCACAGTTAAGAAAGACCCATAGACTACCACAGACTTGACTGACCATTTCTCATCTCATTTTCTTTCTACCTTCCTTGGAGACCCATCTATTTATTATTTTTTAAGTTGAGCTGCCAGACTTTTAGAAGGAGAGCAGGTATTCAGCATAAACCAAATTATATAAGTGGCATATTACTCCATGATTTTTAATCAACTTTACCTTCAGGAACTTTATCCACAATGTTAAATGTAGCTTTATTAAAGCCATTGTAAGAGTTACACAATAGTCCACTATCAGAAGATGCTCTAATTGATTAATTTTCCTGCAGATGGATACTTAAGATATCCTATTTTACTATTAGAAACAGAGCTAAATGTAACTTTCATGAAGATTCTTAGACTTGTCTTCTGATGCTTATGTCACCATTTCCCAGAGTTTGTCAATCATCCACAGACTGCCCCACTAAAAGTGATTAAAAGGTATAAAGGATGTTTCTGCCCCATTATATATTTTTTTGATAGCAGGCCTTGTATACGGGGTGATCTCCCCATTAAACATCTAGTCAAAGAATAGAATGGGAGACTATATTTTAGAAGGAAAAATAAATAAATTTATTTTTAAAGCATATAAATTTTCTGTTACTTATATGGAACTGATGTGGAGAGACCTTTCCATTAAAGATCATCTCCTTTAGGTAAATTAGGGGGAGTTGTTTCTGCTACAGGTACAATTAAATATACTTATATCCCTGTTCTACCAGAATGCTGAAAATCCATTTGAATTTCTTTTCCTTTCGCCTTTCTTTTCCTATAGGATAAGCAGACACCATCAAATTTTCAAGTTTAGATTTTTCTTACCCCTTCCCCCCTCCTCCATTTTAACAGGATGTGGCATGAAATCTTCTTTCTATTGATGATTAAAAAATATCTTGAGATTAACTAAAAAGGTATGTCAGTAATGACACATTCTGACTGTAGTAACTACTTGCTGCTCTGTCATTTTAATTGCTATTTAGATTGTGAAAGCAAACCCTTTCATCATCCTAAAGGGGAACTCTGAGAAGCACAATCTGAGTCAGTGCTACCGAATAGCTAATACGCATCATCAGAACTTAGGCTGTTATCATTCCCAGAACCTCTTCCCTTGTGTTTCTTATTCAGATGGTGGTTGTGGTCCAGGTTCAATTAGAAATTTTTGCTCCGGCCTTTACAAGGTTTGTTGTTCTTTTTCCATCTGGCCAAATGCTGGCAGCCAGCTGGGGAGGATGTCTGGCTTAAAATCATAATAAATGAAACTTCCACTAGGCTTCTTGACTTGTGGTTGTTCCTGTAAAGATCTTGTCCTTCCCTTAATCGTTTAAAGAAACAGAATGTTTATTCTCATTCAACGAATGAAAACGCTGAAGTTTAGCAGTAGCGTAGGTATCTTGTTTTGAGAAGGGATTCTGCTTCTGGGGCTGATCGTTTGTGGAGCACCAACCCTTTGAATGTTATGATAATAGCCTGTGAACTTCAGTCATGGCAGAAAGTGGAAAAATATGTTTGAGTTCGTTTTTAAATATCCTTTGAGATGAATAAAATTGAGTATTTTAATGCTCAGGTAGTTGGGTTTATTTCACCAATGTTTCCTTCAAATCTGTTTCTTGGATTTATTCTTTCTTTAAATGTTCTTTAGTCAGAAGAATGCATTGTTGATTGTGGGCAGGGGGAGCATTTCAAGTATCAAAGAGACCACAGTCCAACTCACACCTTTAAGAACACTTTTTTTTCCCCTCTGGGCACCTATTTTGTGTCTGTATGTTTATAGTCCTGTAATACTGGGTCTACTTGTATATAAGGCAATTATATCAGAATGCTTTTGCAAAACTTATTAAAGGAGTTCCGGTCCTGGGTAAACTGGAATAAAATCACTCCAAGCATTTATCCCCAATACAAATATGAAACCAGGATAAATGTTTGGTGAAGCTGAGGTTCTCAGATAAGTAAATGTCAGCATGCAGATATTTAGGGAAGAACACCATAATTGAATTACCACTGAACTAGAGGTGTGTTTACCATTTTTTCCCCCTCTGCTAATTCCCCAGCCTGAAGTCAAGGCAATCTAGAAGTCAGTAATGGACACGAAGACAGACATGTCTGAGATCAAAGAGACACCCTCTGGTTCTGGCTCAAGGAGCATAAAAGGAAAACCCTAAAGCACAGAGAGAAGGGAGAAATCCCCTACAGTTTATCTCTCCTTTCTCAGTTTTATCATGCCTCTGCTCCCTGGAAATCTTGGGGCGAAAGCAAGTAGCAGCGAAAGCCGGCAATGGGAAACAGCACAGGCCACCACCGTGCCTTGGGGGAATTGCCTTTTTGTTTGGTGAAGCTGTAGTTCTGACTGGCAGGGCTAAACCACGGCTTTCTTTTCTTTTTGAAATGTCCCTTAATCCCAGTAATTATTCTGGTGCAATCCTAGAAGTTGTTTGTTTCTGATTGGAGGTCAGAAAGGGGGAGTTCCAGGGTACCAGAAAGCATCAGGCGCAGGACAGCTGAGGAGGGGCTTGGGAAATGATCCTGTACAGTTGCTTGTGATTTCCTGAACTCACCGCAACCGGCATAGGCCCGGGTTTGATCTTTATTAGCATGCCGATGACTCTGAGAGTGGAGTTAATGAATGAACCTCCGCTCAAGTCCCAGACTAACCTCTACATTATATATATCCAGGGCAGGTTTGAACGGCCCAGCATAGTTTTTGGAAACGGAACTGACATCGGAACCAGGACTCACAGGTGGATTGGAATTAATGGTCAGAAGCTAATGAAATTGAGTGTCTGGTAAAACAATAATATCTATATTCTCCATAGATTTTAAAAAAGGCACAGGATTTTATAAGAACGTTCAAGATGTTCAGAATACAATCCATGTTGCCATATGAATAATTACAAAACTCTCAAATTACATGGGACAAAACCATCAACAGATGAGAAGGAAAATATGACTTTAAAGCAGCTATAATAAAAATGCTCAAGTGAATAATCCTGAATCCTGAAATCAATTTTAAGATAGCAAATATCAGCAAAGAAGTAGATATGAAGTAGAATCAAATGGAAATTTTAGAACTGGAAAATACAACAGCCTCCACACAGAGCTCTGCCCCCCACTCCCCCAGAATACCTCCCTATATGGATTCAATAACAGAATGGAGATAACAGAAAAAAGAATCAGAAAACCTGAAAACAAATCAATAGAAATTATTCAGTGTGAACAAAAAAGAGTGGGAAAAGATGGAAAAGTATTGAACAGAGACCCTGGGACTGTTGGACAATAACAAAAGGCATAATGTTTGTATCGTGTTAGATAGAAAGACATGAGCAGTGGGAAGGGGAAGATAAGTTTCAAGGAAAAAATGCTCAGTTAGGGGGTCCTACGTGAAGATAACAAAGGCTTTGCCGGGAGATAAGGCCCTTGCCTGTTGGGACCAGGCCAGACTGGTCCCAACCAGATCATAATGCAGGCACAATTGAACAAAACTAAGAATCACCCAAACCACACCTCCTTATAATCTCATTAAAAAAAATTGCAGTTTTGCTCTCCTCCACCACCCAGGAAAAGACACGCACACCTGGTGGAATGGGTGTATAACTTGAGTTGTCAATCAGATGACCTCACCCTGTCAATCAAAGAGGTGCCTCTCAGCTAGGACCTGAAAAGTAGACCCTCCTGAAAGTTCAGTGCTTTTGTCTACTCTGACTCTAGGTCACCCTTCCCTTGGAGTACATTCAAATAAAGTTTTTGCTGTGCTTTGCTGTTGTGTCTCTGCCTTTCAATTCTTTGTTTCAGTGGGGACAAGAGCCAAGGAGAACAAACTCAACCCATAACAGTTGCAGTCCCAGAAGGAAAGGAGAAACTGTGGCTAAAAAGATGTAATCCAAGAAATAATGGCTGTAGGCTTTCCAAGTTTGGCAGAAGATACTGATTCAAGAAGCTGAGCTACCCCAACCAAGAGATATTCAAAGAAATTTATCTTGCATAAACACCTAAGCAAATCATAACTGTTGAAAGGAAAAACAAAGACAAAATCTTGAAAGCAGTTAGAGAAAAGGGACATCTTATCTATAGGAGAAAAGTGAGTCAAATGACTGAGATTTCTTTTCAGAAATCATGGGGACCAGAAGGAAATGGCACAGCATTTCTAAAGTGCTGAAAGGAAAGTGGAATCAGTATCCAGTGAAAATGTCCTTGAAGGTGAAACGAAGATATTATCAGATGAAGGAAAGGCAAAAAAATGTGGAGTCAATAGATCTGGCATAAAATAACTAGTCAAGGAATTTCCTTAGACAGATGGGAAATGATACAAGAAGGGAATTCGGAATATCAAGAATGCAGGAAATGGTAAATGTAAGAGACTATTTCTTTTCTTCTTGAATGACTTAAAATATGGTTCATGATTGGAATTAAAATAAAGCATTGTCTGATTGGCATTTTTAATGTATTTAGATGTACTGTATAAGACAACATAAAGAACAAAGGATGAGGGGACCTATATGGGGGTATGATGGGCAGAATAATGTCCTCCCTTTTTCCCACAAGATACCCATATCCTAGTCCCCAGACCTTGTGAATATGTTACAGTAAGTTGCAAAACAGACTTTGCAGATGTGATTAAGAGTATACGCCTCGAGATAGGGAGAATATCCTGTATTATCCAGGTGGGCCCAATCAAATCACATGAGTCCTTAAAGGTAGAAGAGGAAGGCAGAAGAGTAGACCACAGAGATGCAGCATTGAGAAGGATTTTCCTGGATGTTGCTGGCTTAGGTGGACTAGAGAGCCAAGAAATGTGGGCATCCTCTAGAAGTTGCAAAATACCTACAGCTGACAACCAAAAGGGAAAATGGGAGCCTTGTGGTCTGGAATGCCCAAGAAATAGATTTCCCTCTAGTGCTTCTGGTAAGTTACACAGCTTTGTCAGTACCTTGGTTTTAGCCTGAGGAGATGTGTCTTGGACTTCTTACCTACAGAACTGAAAAGTTAATACATTTCTTTTGTTAAGCCACTAAGTTTTTAGTTTGTTTTTTTATTGTTGTTGCTTTGTTTTTAATGGAAGCCATAGGAAACAAATGCACGGGGTATGGTTTCTCTATTCCAATTGAAGCACTAAGTACAGTGTGATAGATTAACCATTTGTGTTGTAACCTCTACAGCAACCATTAAAAATTTTTACAAAGATGTGCATACAGTAAAACAACAAATGTGACTGGATCTATACTGTCGGAACTCAACCAAGAATTAGGAGAAGTGCAAGTTGCAGCTCTCCTAAATATTGCGACTATAGACTATCTACTGTTAAAAGAACATATGGGATGTGAACAGTTCCCAGGAATGTGTTGTTTTAATTTGTCTGATTTTTCTCAAACTATTCAAATTCAGTTAGACAATATCCATCATATCATTGATAAGTTTTCACAAATGCCTAGGGTGCCTAACTGGTTTTTTTGGTTTCACTGGATATGGCTTATAATTGTAGGTCTGCTTTGGTTATGTAGCTGTATTCCTATTATGTTAATGTGTGCACACAATTTAATTAGTAGTTTAAAACCTATACATGCTTATGTTACACTACAAGAAGATATGTCATAGAAATAATCAATCTTCTCATGTTTTCTTCCATCTGCTACCTCTATAGCTTTTCTTCTTCCTTCCTAATTACAACCCTTAAGTAGAATTCGTGCCTCATATCGAAATTGCTGAGTATCATAATTCTTCCAAGTGGTAAAGATACCTCAAGACAAAGGCTGGGCATAGAAGCCACAGGGCATAAATCTGCAAAGAAGTAAAAAGCTAACCTTTTCAAACAATAAGGCTTCTCTCTCACTTACCAACTTTACATTTCCCTGTATGGCCCCGGAAGATGACTGGTTAGCCAGAGACGGGTAAGATTCCTCAAGGGAGGAACAACCTAAGACAGTCACAGTCGCAGGGGGCCATCAGGTGAAAAATTGGGGATCAACAGAGGTGAGGCTTAGAACCTCACCCCCCCCCCTGTTTTGAGAGAAATCTTCTGCATCCGTGGATGTTTTGTTGCCCTTGTCTAGCTTGGATTAACACACAGTCTACAGGCACACACCTGATCATTTACATTTGCCCTCTTACAGCACTAAACTATGTTTTCTACCTTTATCTTGCATCTACCTACCACTTCAGCATTTTATTTAAAAATAATAATAATAATAATAATAATAATAATAATAATAAGGGAGAAATGTGGGATTCACATATACATCAAGTATAAAAATCAAACGAATATTCACATTTGACCTGATTATTTATAGTTCATAATGCGTGATCAAAACCGAGTCTCTGTGATGACTGCCCTTGTACTGTTCACCATGTAAGAACTTGTTCGTTGTGCTTCAGAAGATTGGAGACTGACGAGAATTAGGCTTGGGGTTGATTAATGATTGTGCATTGAGTCCCCTATACAGAATTTTATTATTGTTAACAACCATTTGATCAATAAATATGAGAGATGCCCTCTCAAAAAAAAGAAAATTTTTTTTACTAAGAGATAGAGTCAAAATCACATTTGATATACTAAAATGGAACACTAAAATATGTTCAGATAAACTCAAAGGAGGCAGGAAGGCAAAACAGAAGAGCAAGAACATGGAAACAATTAAGAAACAAATATAATGACAACCTAAATACAAATATATTAATTACTACATTAAATGTAAATGGTCAAAACTAACTAAAAGAGACTGTGAGATTGGTTTTAAACAAAAAGAAGACATAACTGTTAACACGTAAAAACAAAGAACTTCAAAATACAGAATCAAAAACTAAAATAACTGAAAGGAGAAATTGACAAATTCACAATTATAGTAGAAAAACACTCTTCTCTGTGTAATACAAGTAATAGAAAATCTATTCTACATACTACTCTAGCAAGAGTACAGATCTGAACCATCAATCAACTAGATCTAATAGACATTTCTACAACACTCCTTTAAATGTTAATTGACTAAAAATATTTCTAAATGAATATAGAAACAATCATTTTTTAGCATATTTATGAGTCTATAAAATGTGGATTAAATAATATATTTGAGACTTCCTAATGTGAAATACAAGTTTATGTTTAAAATAACATTTTTAAAAGCAACAAAAAATTGTAAAATATTTAAAACTTTTCAAGCCAGAATGACCCAATATGAAATAATTGAAATAAAAATCATTTAAAAACTAGCTAACTTTGTATGAAAAGTTTACTCTGTGCTAAACACTGTTCTAAGCACTTCATGTGGATGAATTCATATGAGGTAGTTATGGCTAAACTCATCTGTAAAATGGGATTAGTAATGAGACACAGAGCTCTTAAGCAACTTCAGTAGGATATCAAAATTGGGAATTATGACAACTGTGTTGATAATAAAAAGTAGCTTTTCTTGACTGAATGCTTCCTCTGCATGCGACACTGTGCCTTACCCTTTATCTCAGTTTGTCTGTGAACTAGGTAACATAATTCCCACTGGACAGGTGAGAAAATTGAGGCTTAGTGTGATGATTCGCCTCTGATTGCACATTTCAGTAGAATATAGCAAAGCAGAATTCTAACCCACGGAGTCTGTCTCTAGAAACCAAGCTCTTTGTATCTGTATCACCTGTTGAAGATAATGACTTCATCCTGGCAGAAGCTTTTGCTTGTGCTGGTGGTCATCAGGCAAGGACTGCAGAGTCACACAGTCCTGACCTTCAAGAGGCAGTGACATCCCAATGACTAAACATCCAGAGAGAGCCCTCTGTAATTGAATGTGTAATTGAATGGGGTCTTGATTTTAGAAAATATGTTTTGTTGTGATCCTTGGCCTCTTTAGTTCTTGGCCAAACATGGCAGTGTAAGTATAGGCCAGACCAGAGTGATCTGACCATATTGCTCATTTTCATATTGGAAGGATTTATTATGAGGCACTTTATGCATTGAATAAAGGTTGTTTCTTAAAATTTGATTTTGATTTGATCCAAAATGTGTTCAATATCTTGAATCCCAAGTTACTCCCTTTCCTACAGAACATTTACCATACTGTATTATTCCATATTTATTTGTGAAGCAGTCCTAGCACATCCATATGTTTGTGGGAAGTACTTTCCCTTAATCTTACATTCTCAAGATGAAGTTTTGAAACTCACTTCTCCATGATTTCCATTACAGAAGATTTGTCGGTTATTTTGACCTGGTACATTGGAATAAGGACAGGTGTCTTACTTTTATAAATGTTTTTTCTCTTTAGTTACTCTTATTTTAACATAAATTTTAAAGATGCTAGATGGAATCCTTGTTGATATGAACAATCCTTCAAAATGCATACTTAACTATAAAAGGGATGATGCTGAGATTAAAGTAGGGATTGGCAAATTATAGTCTACTGCCAGTTTTTTTAATAAAGTTTTATTGGAACACAGCCACACTCTTTCATTTGTGTGTTGTCTATGTCTCCTTTGGTGTCACACAGCAGAGTCAGGAAGTTATGACACACCATCTGGCCTGCATAGTCTAAAATATTTACTAGTTGGCCTCATGCAAAAGCTGTTTGACTACTCCTGGTTTAGAGACGTAGAAAGACACTCCCTTAATCCTATTATTTAAAGATGCTGTTATTGTTCTAGTAAGTGTCTTTAGCTCTGCTTTCCCTGGAAAGGAAATAAAGTATTCTTTTTTTCCCCAAGCTTTACTGAGGTGTAATTGACAAATAAAATTATTCATGGTGAACCACATGATGTATATGTTGTGGAATGTGTACCACAATCAAGTTAATTCACATATCCATCACCTCACATAGTTACAGTGTGTGTGTGTGTGTGGTGTGAGCACATGAAATCTGTCAGCAAACCATAAGTATATGTGGGTATTATAAAATAGATAAGTGATACATATTGGTAAGGATGTTGAGAAAAGAGAATGTATGTACACTGTTGATGGGAATGTAAATTTGTGTAGCCATTATGAAGAACGGTATGGAGGTCCTCAAAAAATTAAAACCAGAAGTACTACATGATCCAGAAATTATACCGCTGAATATATATCCACGAAAGTGAATCTGTTTTTTGAAAAGATATCTGTACTCCCTTGTTCACTATAGCATGATGCACAGTAGCTAAGATAATGGAAACAACCTAAGTAGTCATTGAGGGATGAATAGGTAAAGAAAATTCAGTGTATAATGGAAAATTATTTAACCACAGAAAGAAGAAAATGCCACCATGTGCAACAATGTACATGAACCTGGACATTATGCCGAGAGAAATGTCAGACAGAGAAAACAGTCTCCTTAGGGAACTTTTTTTGCATCAGCCTCGTGCTTTCATTCATTGCTTTACCTTTTCTGTAACTTCTTTGATTTAAAAAAAATCTTAAAAATTCACTTCCTAAAAATGCTTTCTTAAAAAATATTTGTAGGTCATTCCCAATCAAATGTTTCCATATTGATCACTTCGTGGAAAGTGTGACATTTTTGAGTCATGTTTTCCACTTTAATGTCCTGAACAGCACAGAGAAGATTCATGTTTTCTCTCCTTATTCTGTTTCCCAGAAGTCGCTGGAGTTGTTTTTGGTAGCGAGGAGCTCTTTCACGGAGTGACTGCTCCCGTCTTCATGCAGTCATGGATCTGGATAAGCCGTCTGTCTGGGACTCACTAAAACAGCGGACCAAGCCTTTGCTAATCAACTTGAGCAAGAAGAAGGTGAAAAAGACCCTAAACAAACCCCTAGACTTGAGGGTAAGGCGTCCCCTGGACCGTCGCCTCAGCCTCTCTGTCCCTGACCTCCTGGAGGCTGAGGCCTTAGCCCCGGGAGGCGGGCCTTATTCTGGGCCTCAGTCATCCTATACCTCTGTGCCCAGCAGCCTGTCGACAGCAGGGATCTTTCCCAAGAGTAGCAGTAGCTCCTTGAAACAGTCTGAAGAAGAATTGGATTGGAGCCAAGGAGAGGCAGGCCCTCTCCACGCCGTAGAATCGGACTCGGAGGAGACCTGTGCCCCTCTTGCTGAGGACAGGAGGGCTTCTAGCGATGGCATCTTTGATCTGCTCCAGAAAACCCCCTTTGGAGAGGGGGCACCAGAAGAGCCAGAGGTGAGACCAGGGCCGGGCACTTTCCTGTTTTCTTTTCTTCTTTTTAAAGCACATTCAATGCCCTTGGAAAATTTGGTCAGGAGTTATTTTTGTGGCTAGTTCGGATGGAAAGAATGTCATTTACAAGAATTTAAATTAAGCTAATATTGATTGCACCTGGTGTTCCCATCGGTTTTAGGGTTGACCTTTACGTGTTTTAAAACAATTACAAATAACCCTTCTAGGACACTTTATGGCATAAAAAAAGCTCTGTTGGGTGAGTTTTTCTTTTTCCATCTCTTCGCAAAGAAACTAAGAGCAGACCTTTTTCTCCAACTTCTTGCTTAAGTGTGTGTCTGCCTCTCTGTTTTTTCTCTCTCCACTGTTGCCCCATCGTACTATAGACAAAAATGCATATTAATATTTCTAAAAAATTTGTGAATGTGTGTCTCCCTTTGCCAGAGAGCTTAAATTTCTTCCTGTTTGACGTGTGTGTGCGCGTGTGTGTTCTTACCTATAGGCACCTTCACTTGCCTTCACTAAAAAAGAAAAATTCTGAAACTAAAGGAAACAAATTATCGATTCAGTGTGTTTACAAAGCTTTAGTATTTCAATATGGTAAAACAGCCAAATATAATTATGAGACAAATCTTATATTTTTAGATTGATTGTAATGTAAATTCAATCACCAGGTTACTAAATCATGATTTGGATGATCAATTTGATCAGATTTATTTTTTTAATTGCCCCATGACACTGAAGTGCTTTGTGATGTTGAGGTAAAGTGTTAATTTTTCTATATTCCAGCTTAGTGTTGTAATTGCAGAGAAAAGTAGTTATTCAATTGGAACTTTTGGTTTTACTTTTAGAACCAAAGCCTATTAATTATGTCATATATTTGGATTTCGCTGGGGAATATCATCATTGATATTTGGAGTATGTTGTGACCATATTCTTTCGGAAGAATTACTGTGTTAAGACACCAGTAACCACTAAGTGACTTTAGTTAACTATTTCTTAATTACTATTAACATGTCTGAAATCATTTTTGTAACAATTTTGAGTTTTACCATTTACTTATAAATCTGAAATATGTGTTTCCAATAATTAAAATATAAATAAAGTGAATTATTAAACATAGTTCATAATTCATGGTTCAGTATGAAGGAGGTAACATTTTGAATTAGATACTCAAGTTAAGTCTTTATCTTTTTGTTGCTTATTAATCGACCAGAACAGAAATGGAGAGACATCTTGGTTTTTGGAGGTTAACAATCTCAAATTAGAATATATATATTTTAAAATTAGCACTGCTAAACTATTTTGCTGACTGTAAATATTTGGATACCTGCTCTAACTCAGAAACCATAAAGGTTTACAATTGGAACAGAGGTAGATAAGAAAGTGACCCTGTCTTTAAATTATGACCTGTGGGGAGACAGCTTTCCAAAGCACTAAATGTAGCCTGAGAGGCAGGCAGTCACTGGAGCTGTCTGTGCCAGACATCTGAGGCTCGCCTCTAGGCAGCTCGGTGGATTGAGAACATCCATGTGTGGGACTGAGTGGTATGTTGGGTGAGGTGGTATCCAAGCTGGCACAGAGGATAAGCAGGATTTGATGGGTGAGGAAGTGTGGCCTGAGGTGTGGATGTAGGCAGTTGGTTGGACATTTTGCCTGAAACAGAGGCTTGGAAAGCTTTGTGGCAATGGTGTACATCTGCCGGGGTGGGCTGTGCTGAGGGGCTCTTCAGTAATGGTGGATGAACAGTTTGGCAGATGGGCAGCTTGTATCTGAGCCAAATGAGGAAAGCCTGCAATATACAGTCTATTAAGAATAGGTTATTCTGGCTAATTTAATTTTCTTTTTACAGCCATTAAACAAAACAAAACAAAACACATTCTTTTTTGAAAAAGGATCTTTGCCCCTCTTTCCCTGCCCTAGGAAATAAAGATAGAGACTGATTCTTTCATGGCCGCTTGAGTGCCGTTTATTGGCCTAGTGGCCTGTTTTTAGAGACTGGAGGGCTGGGCTGCAGCTGGCAGACCCACGGGCTCACTTGTGGTCTAGTACATTATTCTGCCCACCTGTCTCCTTCCTCTTCCAACCCCCTGCCCCTGTAGTGGGTGAGACTTCTCCCACGACCTGAGCATCTAGAGTGTATCACCTGGCATAGAAGTGAGCCGCCCCCTTGCTTATGGTCTCTACTAGGCTGCTTTAATTTGAGAGGTGGGTATGGCTGGGGGCTTCATGTCTAATTTGTTTTCTCAGGGCCTAGCTGGGTGCCTGGCACATAGCATGTCTTCAATCAATATTTATTCAATACAAAAATCAATGATAGTAATGTGTGCCTTCAGGCTAATAGGGTTTTTGCGAGTGTCTGTATTATTGAGTTATGTTGAGTTAATGATTTAATTAAAGTCAGCATGTGTTTGTTTTAGAAAGAAACTTATACTATAAATGAAATTTCTTTTTATGATATTAACTGGAAAAATGGAGAGCTTTAAACAGTTGTAGACTTTTCAGCTAATTTTAAGTTTCAATGTCTTCTCTCTGCTTTTCTTTCAATAAAGATGGAATTCCTGCTCAATTCATGTCATATGTGAGTTTTGGAGTTGGGTAATCCCTATCTAGGATATGTATGGTTCATCTCTTTTTTTCCCTAATGAATAGCAAACAGGTTTCTATCACTTTCATGGAATGAGGGTAGAGAAAAAGAAGGAAAGGGGGGTCTGAAATAAGTCTGGTGACAAGGACAATCAGATATTCTCCAGTATCCTTGGTGTAGTTTATTTTGTTTATAGTATTTCAGAGGGGGTAAGGGAAGGAACATCTGTGATCTAAAGTGCCCACTGGAGCCTGTCTCACACGTACTCCACCCAGTGCTAACTTAGTGCCAAGCTAAGCCTGCGGTAGTGGGATAGGACCTGAAATCATGTTATTGTCTGAATGTTCGGTAGTCACCTTCCAGTCGTGTCAGTGTCAGCAAGGGAAAGGAAGTGCTCTTACAGGTATGGGGGAACGGAATGATAGGGTAAATAAGGTAATTAAGGATGAGGGAGGGGGAAGGAGGAACATGAGAATGTAGAGGCCAGGTGGAACCTGGAATGGGTTCAGTGAAGGTGCTCATACTGGCCACAAAGCCAAATGGGAGAAAGGAGGTTTAGAAGAAAGCCTACATTGACAGAAGAGGACTCTCTAGACCCCCCTCTTGAGCCCCAGATTCATCCTGCATTGCACATTCCAAAGAAGCCTGTCTCCCTGAAATGCCTGCACATATACAGACCATCATTTCTTGCAACATCACCATTATTTCTGCCTTGTTGCTCAAGTGAAACAATCTGTGAATAATGTTAGACTGTTTTACTTTCCTCGCTTTTGGCATTCCATGAACTCTTCATGTATACAGCTCATTTTATTATTGGTGTCCTCCTCCCTAACCCACTCATTCTTCTTATACTGAAATCTTGTCCTTCAAGGCCTGGCTGGAATCTTCCGTCCCTGCAGTGCTTTCACAGAGTCTACAGTCAATATAACCACCCTGCCTCTGTTTGCACAGCACGCCCCTTTTACTAGTACTGGGCACTAAGTGCATTCTGCTTTCTGTAGAAATCTACAGGGTGAGGAAGGGATTAGAACAGGGAGAGGAGATAGACAAGGGAAGGCGAGTTGGTACTGGGCAAGGGTGTCACTGGGAAAGAGCCTCAGAAGGCCACCAGCCTTCAAGATCTTTATCAACTGTCCAGAAGCCATCTGGCTATGTGGACTGACTCGTGATAACCGAATATCGTGGGACTAAAGCTGTAAATGACGATCAATTAATTTGCAGTGACAATTAAATACTATATATATACACACACATATATATATATATATATACACTAATGTCCATTTTGCTATGAACAGCTCATTCTTTCATTACTGTCAAGTTACTTTGGATTAGAGCCAAATACTGAAAAAAAAACTACCAATAATTCCAGGTAATCTCCAGTCAGGACTAGATAACGGGTTAAAGTGACAGGACAGTGGTCATGCTGAGAAGGTGGTCAGGAAAGGGTTGAAGAGGATGAAATTTGAGGAAAAGAATCAGATAGGCGGAGAGTAAGGCCAGGTAGTTAACTTTCATGTTAAGTGGTTGAAGTGTCGAGGCTAGCAAAATAGAGAAGCTCTGAGCCCAGAACGTGTCAGTCACAAGCACCCAACGAGGACATTCTGCCATGATTATGGTTGTATTTATTAGTAATATTATAATTATTTTATCATTACAATTTCCAGAATGAAATAGGGGCCCGGGGAGGCTTAATAACTTGCCTAATGCCATCCAGCTAGTAAGCGTCAGGGCCAGGATCTCAACCCAAGCCTGTCTATAAATCCAAAGCCCATGTGCCAACTGTGCACAACAGGAGGTTGGAAATGCGATCCTACAACTTGTGAGAAGCCAGACCTGTTGATCTAAAAAAGTATATCCTCAAAGGAAGACATTTATTTTTCTGTGTCTGCTGTGCCCTTTTAAACACACAGATAATTATAGTGGTTGAATAGGCTTATTATCATAGCCAATAACAAATACTCCTGAATGGAGGAATTATTAACACCCCCCCCCATCCTCCATGTAATCCCACAGTGGGGTGCATTCTTCTCTGACATTTCATTTGGCAGGTGGAGTTTTAAACAAGTAGCTTTGTAGCTTCGGTGCTAGCTAATGCAGATGAGTTGAGTGGTTTAAAGAAATACGCTACTGGGATGTTTCCAGAAGCTGTGCTTGGCAGCCATAGAGCTTCAGTTTAATGACCACAGATGAGCAAAATGACAAAGCACAGAGCGGACAACTGACAGCTGGCGAAATTAAACAAGTGCATCAGATTCTCTGTACCTCAACTACGGGTTCTTCACTATTTTTGTTTTAGCTCAGAAATCATGACTCAACTTCATGGTATCAGTGAGACAGATGTGTCAGCCATGTCTCAGGGTCTTTTATGGGCTGGACCTCTTTTTCCTTTTTGTCTTCCTATTTTCTCATCTGTTGAGCACCTACTATGTGCCCGAACAACTCTAGGCACTGGGAACCCAGCAGCTGTCCAAACAGACTCCATTTCCTGAATGGAGATCATGCTCTGAACTGAAGAGTGACAGGCTGCAGATATGTTCAGAAAGTGTTTAGGGTAAATGGAGGAAAATAATGCAGAAGGGGCACCTGAGGAGTGCTGGGGTGCAGCTGTTACTAGTTTGAACAGTGTGGTCAGGAAGGGCCTCTTCAGAGATGATCACATGTACGCACAGACCTAGAGGAGGTAAGAAAGTGTGCTGTGTGCCAGTCTGGAGAAAAAGCATTTGTGAAGGAAAGGAGAGCAAGTGTAATGGCTTCAGGGGGGCAGGAGGGTGCCTGGTGTGTTCCAGGAAGAACACGGAAGTGGTGTGGTTGGAGAGGAAGGGATGAGGGGTAACGGGAGGGGATGCCAGAGGTCCTTCTGAGGACTTATCACACGGGCTTTCCCATCCTGCCAGGCAGCCCTGCTGGACTCTGACTACTCCTGGGGCACTAAGCGAGCAGGATTCACAAGACCACTGTGCGCTCAAGGCTGTGCCCTCACGGGCAGGGCAGCATGGATCGGTACACGCTGGGAACAGTGGTGAGGAAACACTGCCTCGGCAGAGAGTGGAGAGGCGAAAGCATGCGTGGGCTGCTGAGCCCTGGGTGGCACTCCTGAGGCTGCATACGCCAGCCCTCTGGCCCTGTCATGAGGACGTGCTGGGTGGGAAAGGATGCTTGGAATTAAGGGAGGGGCTGGGGGCCTCATCATCTGCAGTGGGTTTTTTCATCTAGTCTTTCAAGGCACATCCACTATTTTAATAATAATGGTAACAGTAATAGTAATAGAATAGCAACACCAAACAAATACCACTTACTAAGAGGTCATGCATAAGGAACTCTGCTAAGTACAATATACGTATTATCTCACTGGATCATATTTATTCGAGTCACTCCATATACAAATAGGCTAGTGTCTGGCCCAGAGAAGGGGCTCAGTAGATATCCTTTGAATGAATGAATTTTCCTCCTAACAACCTATAAGGCAAGTATCCATTTTTCCTCTCCCAGTCATGTTCCAGTGTCTTGAATTTTAAATAAATTTTTCAAGGACACAAAACTAGGAAGTAGCAAAAGCGGGACTCAAACCCAGGTCTTTGTGACGCCAGAGCGTCATCTACCCAGTGCAGAGCTGCCCATCTTCATGTCAGGTGACACCATTTAGCCTCTTAGCTTTGGTTGCTCTATTTTTAAATTGGTGATACTAATGACAGCCTATGGGCCCCTTATAAGAAGTTAGCAGGAGTGTATACATAAATTCTAAAGTGCTAAGCAAATATAAAGGACATTATCAAGCACTGGGCTGCAGTGTTCTGATCACTGTTGTATGCTTTGGCGTAACTGAGTAGATCACTTACTTACACATAATTAAGTATACATGTGCACTTACACATGTGGTGTATTTTGTATATTCGTATTCCAGGGTAATCACTTTCAACAAATAATCTTGGGGGTGAGAAAAAAAACCAAATATGTATACCTTGATTGTATGATGAATACGTTACTGAAAAGTTGTGTAAAAACTGAATGTGAGTACACTCAGCACTTGGGAGCCCTGAACTTTTCTGAACAGACTTTCCAATTTGGCCTCTCATTGCTACGTGGGTTGTTTTGATCCCGTCACTGTATCCAGGTTCTGATTAAGGGTCTGTCCAGCTGTCTGATCCCATTTGCTTGTTCTGCAACTTCCTTCACCCAGTAGGTGTTTGGATATGTAACTTCTATCAGCCCAAGTATCATATTTTCAGTAACCTAGATGTGAGTTAAGTAATGAAGTAAATATGAATTACATAGCTTGTTTGAGATACTGATGTACTTTAGTGGAGCATTTTTCAAAGACTGCAGAAATGATCTTCTCAGCCAACTTTTCACTCATGTAGCTTTCCTGGATGTGGGTTTATGTCTCCTTCCACTGAAGTTTAAACCACCACTCATTGTTTCCATGGTTTATAATTTGGTTTCCTGTGTGTACTGCATGGGAAGGTCCTTCAGACAAGCCATGTGGGAGGTGATACTTGTACAAGATAACATTGGGTACACACAAAAGGAAAATGTTTACTCACATCGGTGTCTAGAGGAGATGTTCTTTTTTTAATATAATTGGCCCATTCATTCCAGTACCTCCTGTATACTGCTGGATTTTAATAAATTTGCATTCTTGAAGAGAGAAGATTCTCATCTAAAGAGAATGCAAAGTATATTACCTTCCCATAAATTTCAGTTTAGCAGGATAGAATGGCTATGCAAACTCTTTGTCATTAAAAAAAAGAACACAAAAAACTACTTCTCTGAAAGGCAGCAATGAGGGTTGTGTGAGATGACTCACCTCACACTAATTTTCATGCCAAGATGTTAATGCTGTATTTTTGACTGTTTGTATGTAGTCAGACAGTTTTGTTATGTTCAGACTTTTTACCATTGATGATATTCAAAGTTATTTGCCTTTTCCTAAATCCCTGGAGACAATTTGTTTGAAATTGTTAAAACCAATGTTCCATGGATAAACAAGCAGTGGTACACAACATACACTGGAATACTATTCAGCAATAAAAAGGGATGGACTATTTATACAGACAAGGAATGGACTATGTATACAGGCAACCACATGGATGCTTTGAAAGGCACTGTGCTGAGTGAAAGATGCCAGTGTCAATTTTTTTAATTAAAAAAATCATTGATGTAGTCACTAGGTTCATGAAGAAAGTGAAAATAATGCAGTTTCTACTCAATGCCTAAAGCTTTAGGCTGCATGCAGAGTGTAGGGGAGTATTCAAAGTTATGTGTCCCCCAGCAACTGTAACTTGGTCCTCTTGTGCCTGTGTAGCATTTCTGCTCTTCTTTATAGTGACCATATTCCTTCCTTGGTGTGTATATATGGTGTGTGACAGTTACCGTGGCTGTGGGAACCATAACTTTAAGTTCTGTGACTTTTCTGTGAGTAAAACCAGCCATAATATTGAATTAATGTCATTCTTCACATTTAATTGCTCTGTGGTTGTAAGTGGAAGACGTATTGCATATTTGAATAAAAGCTCTGTGTTCATTTTTGAGGGCATGTAAATGATGGTGGTTACGTGGACGTGTTTCATCACTCAATTAATGTCGCCATGAGGTACAGGGAGGCTGACTTGGGAGAATGCGTGCGGTGTGCTGGTCTAAGGCATGACACATTTAAAGCACCCATCCACTTGACAGGGGAAGATACAGAACCTCCATGAGCCTCAGCTAATAAACACACACTTTAAACACAAATGGACATTCACTTGTTGGCTTTGCGTGTGAAGGCGTGGTACAGCTTTTTTTGGTGTTGTAAGTTGGAGAAGAGGAATTGTTCAGCTTCCAGGAATTAATAGTGTGCAGTGAGAGACATGAGGACAAATCAGTGGAACTGAGAGAGTTGGGTAAGGCTTCAATTGTGGACGTAAAGCCATGGCAGAGAGTCCAAGTCACCTGCACATAACAAAACACAGGAGATGCCAAGAACCAGATGGCGGGGGTGAGGGGCGATTCATAAAGGCCCTGCGGTTGTCTCTTCTCTTGTCTGTTACCAGGTCAAGTCCACATGGACAGCCAGGGCTCTTTTTCCAGCTGGGAAGTGGTGGTTCTTCCAGGGCCAGGGATTCCCCTTGATCCTGTGTGAAGTCATCTGGAATGAGTCACTATTCACAGTCGGGGACATTAGACCCGGGACCGGCAGAGAAAGAGGCAGGTGTGAGAGCCCCAGCAGTGAAGGCCTGTAAGGTCTCTACTCTTCCAGATGAAGGCTTGCGAGGCTCCAGGCCAGCCTGTGGTCAGGGCTCATTTCTGCCTAGGTATAGCCTCTCTTGATGCCACTGCCTTCACGGGATGGTACCGAGGGCCTTTGCGTGTTTGCAGCCCTTCACCATCCCTCCTGGGGATGGAAGAATTGTCCTGGCTGGGAACCTGAGCTCTACTGCTTCCCGAAGCTCCACTAGAAAGAGAGTGAGAGAGGGTCTTGGAAGGCAGCCCGCCATCTGGGCAGCGTCTCTGGCAGGTGCCTGGCCCTCCATGATGTTTGCTGTGCCTGGGAAGGACCTATGTCCACAGTGCTTCCAGTGCCCACCTTTACCAACAACGGTTCAGTCTCTGCAGGCCTGTCTATCTCTGAACTTGCCTATAAGGTCAGAGTTACCCAGCCTTAGAAGGAGAAATCCCATGTTTTTCAGACAAGTAATCAGCCTTGGATAACGTGCCAGACAAAAAGGGAAATCTCCAAAATGCTGGGAGAGCGTTTGCTCATTTCCTTTCCTCTCTGCCTTTCGTGCCACCCTCATATCCAACCCCAAAACCTTCACAGTCCCAGAGCTCTTCTGGACCCTGCATTTGTGCATTTAAAACCTGCCACAACAGAGATGCCTACTGTATCCCATCCTAGCTACCAAATAACACACATTTCATTGCCCTGTGGAATCATTTTCTGAGTGTCTGAGGCATATTTATATTAGGAAATGCTGACACCTTCCATTCTCGGTCATTTGTTCAGAATTTGCATGGCCTCCTCTTTGGTTGGTGTTTGTACAGTTGCTAGACTCACAAAGGTTATTCAGATCAAATTTTGAAATGTTTTCTACCCATCTGACAATCTTGGACCTCGGGCTCTGATCTGCCCATTTCTCTTTGGTGGCTGGGGCCCAGGCAGGCCTCCCCTGGAAGAGGTCTGGTGTGAGGGCCCTTCTACTGCTGTGTCATTCACTGGGGACAAAGCTGCTTGCACGCCAGCCCTCATGACTTAGGGATGCAGGAATGGCCCCAGGGGACAGAAGAATCAGACTTATTTACACTCTGATTGGTGACTAAGATGGCAGAGGCCACAGCCAGATGGGCTCCACTGAATCAACCTTTTATTGCCAAGACTTGGCACACACACAGGCAGGCAGCTGACGCACCTGAAATTGAGTGTGCAAATAGCAGACTCCCTGGGGAAGGAAGTCCTTGGAGGCTGGTAGTTTTTTGCTTTCTCAAAACAGGCTTTTTTTTCTGTTTCTTTGCAGAAGGTATGTGGAAGTGGCGATCTGAATGCTTCTCCGACATCCCAACATTTTGAAGAACAGCCTGTGAGTGGCATTCCTTATAAACAAACGTACCTTAGAGTAAATACTGTAAATGTGCCTTATCAAATGTCTGGATCTGTATTACTTGGCCTCTTTTATTTTTAAAGAATGCTGAACTGTATCTACCTACCAAGACGGGACTTGCAGATGATAGCTGGAAAAGATTAATTCAGTACCTATTGATTTTGTCAGAGTAGGATAGATTCTTCTAAAAATACAGAGCAGCTATGAAATTGAGTGAGATGGTGAAGGAGACAATCCTATTCTGAAGTGCTTTGAAACGTGGATGGGGAAACATTCAAAAGAAGGCTGTTAAGGGTGACTTAGCCACAAAATTGATTAATTGAATGTCAAATAAGTGAACAATAAGTTATTTTATCTGCCCTTTCTCTTTGGAAAGGCAAATATTTGAATGAGTGCAAAACTTGAGTTCAAGATTTTAATTGGATTCCTTTAATAAATATTCAAAACTAGACTTGAATGTGACATTCTGGCTCACAGGAGTTGATGCATTGAGGGGAAAGAAGTCACCTGAGTAGGGAGAGTTGAGAATGTGACACGAAGTGCAAGAAACACCATAGTGGGGCCAGGGAATGGAAGAAAATACCTAAAAGGCAGGAGAACACTGGACAATGTGTGGCAAGTAAGGGCACATGGCAAGGGCGGCTGTCTGCTGGTGGGTGCACACAGGGCTCCGTAGGCTATCTGCTGAGTGGTTGTGAACCGAAATGTTTTTATTGCACATGGAGGACATGTACCAGAGGTGACGGGGATTGGTGAGAAGGGGGAAGAAGGAGAGGGAGATATTCTACATCTGAGTTTGGAAGTGTGGCCACATGTTTGTGGGAACTGGCCCCACAGCTGCATGTCTGCATGCTATTTTCCCTCTTGGGGCCCCACCATGAGTTACCAAGAACCCTGCAGGAAATGAATGAGTTTAAGACTCTTTCAGATATTGTCACACCATTTGTCTAATTTTTTCTGGGAGAGCAAAATCATTGCAAAGATATTATCATGAATTCTGATAAAATCCTACTGGGGAGAAATATAAAGTATCAGTAAATAGAGCGGGGTAATCAAGTCGTCATTGTGGGCGGGACTGGGGATGACACCTGAGGATTTGCCATTGTAGGGACCTGTTTTTCTTCCTTAAATTAAGAAGCGTCTCTGAAATTCTCTCCCTTGATCCCAAGACAGCTGACTTATCTTACCTCTCCGTCTGTGCAGACTCCTGGGGAAGCTGGTGTCGGTCTGAGTAATCTGCTCAGCCCTTTCGCCTACCTCCTCACCATACACCTGAAGGAAGGCCGGAACCTTGTCGTCCGAGATCGCTGCGGTAAGGCCTGGTTCTGCTGTGCTGTTTGGAGCCCACAAACCTCTTTCTCTCTACCTTGTATCAACAGCGTTAGGCGGCCTTTCTCATCTAAGCATAGTTTGCAACTAGACGGGCCTATCTAAATCTCTCCAGGTATCAAGGTATTTGCAACAAACTATTTAAGTACACTGCATCTTGCTTTCCTTTATTGTTATTAAATTAATCACAATAAAGAGCATAAAACAACACATAAAGTTGTTTTAGATGAAATACAACCACTATGTTAGCTTTCTGTCTGGCATATAGCAACTATTCAAGGAAACAGTCCCTTGATTCTCCTTTAATTCTCCATGAGAAAAGATATGAATACATCATTAGTGAAAAGTCATTAAACATGCACCCAGATGGGACTGCCCTTTGAATACCCCCCACTTCTTGCTCTGAAATCACATTGGGCTCCCCCCCTCAGGATAACATCTGTTATCTGTATGTGATTCTGTACATATACATACACACATGAATATTTTTAAATTAACATGACACTGTTCTATCCATATTATTGTGCAATAAACTTTTGTCACTTCACAGTACATTTTCAAGATTGACCCTATATAAATACATCTTTCTTTTGAATACTACATAATATTCCACAGAATGATGTATTATTTATATTTCTCCACTGCTGATAGTGGTTTTTCCCCCCACTTTCTAGCAGGATAAATGATACTGTCCTGAACATCCTGTGTATGGCTTTGTACACAGATGAGAATATATCTTAGAAAAAAAATACCCTGTATTTAAGAGCAGACAGTGGAGCCACACTGCCTGGACTCAGATCCTTTCTTCTCCCTTTATTGCTATTTAAGAATTATTCCTTGGTCCCTCTGTGATGTAAATTCTTCATTTGTCAAGTGAGACTAGTGATACTGACCTTCCTTACAGGCTATTAGACATATTGAACGTAGTCACTTATATGAGGAGCTTAATTAAAACTATGTCTTGCTTCTGGCATTTAATGAAATTGACTGTTGTGAGTGGAGAGGACAGAAGCTAGAAGTGGTGAGGATCTAGAAGATGTAGATTTTTAAATTTATAAGATACTGGCAGCTTACCTTCTGAAAGGCATGAAGTATGCCCTCCGTTGATACAGTCGCCACCCTCCCACTGTTGAGGAGTTACCTGGATCACTCTTGTCAATTTCTGACAATCTTTTAGGTCAGGTGTTGACTCCCTTGTTTTAATTTGTACTTTGTGGACTATTGCAATGGTGAACATGGTCATTCAATAAATATTTCCTTTTCTGTGAATGTTTCTCTGTATCTGTTGCCCAGTTTTCCATTGAGTTTTTTCTTCTGTATGTTTGTAATTCTTTATGATCGTCAGCATTAACAGTTGTTTGTCTGTCACATGTTACATCTTTCTCCTTGTCTGTTGCTGGTCTCTCATTTTTATGATCTTTTTGTCCTTCAGACATTTTATTTTACATTTCATTTTTTACCTGTCATTTATGTTTTATTCATTATTATAACAGCCTGTTATTGTTTCACGAGTGAGATGATGCCAGCTTGTTTTTGAGAATAGTAAGTGTCCATTGCGAATCACTTGTTGGGTGCTTTAGTCCTTGAGTAACAGTGGGTTGTGTTTGCCAGTCAGCTTTTTGTCTGTGTGTACTGCGTCCCTGTTCTGCCCTCTGTGGATGCTGTTTTTGCTTTCTCTGCCCTGCCTTCGCTGACAGTGAGGAGTTGGGGGACATGCTGTGGGGCAGGGTGAGCCAGGAGTTCTGGCCGGCCCCTTCCCGTGCCTCCCTGTGACCCCCAGCTCTGGTTATCAGCTGTCACTTAAAGTCTTCCTCTCTGGCTCACTCACTCCTCTTGCTGGCAGTCAAGAGTCCTTGCTGGTCTTTGCTTGGCACCAAGGGGAGTGGACAGTGCTGGCCCCCCAGCTGCTCTGCATTGATGGTGCCAACCAGTCCCCCCGGTTAGTTGCTCACGCCACCATCTGCTTTCCGTGTCTGCCGCCTCCAAGCTTAGAACCTCTCTCATTCTCCTGCCGCATTCCCTCCCATCCGCCCACCCCACCTCTGCCCCTGAAACCTCTTTGCTCTGATTTCCTCCTGCTTGTGTTTGGACTATGGTTTCTTTTATCAATCTGATCTCATCTGACTTCCATCCTTCATGGCTGTATAAAATATGCCCACATTTTTTTTTTCAAGCAAAATGACTCTCTCTCTCTCTCTCTCTGTAGGAACTCAAGGTACTGAAAAAATCTCATATTTTACTTGTTGGTAAATAGTGTTTTCTATCAAAATCACAATTTCTTATTTATCAATTGGGAAACTTCCTGTGTTATATCATCATTATAAATGTATGCATTTTAATAGATACATCTCTTGTGTTACTTTTAATGATTTGGCTGATGACATTTCATGGAAATGACATCTAAGGGGCACAGCCACAAATCATCATAAAGTTAACTCCCCCAAATATCCTGACTCTTGCCCTGAACCTTCACAGTGTCCAGTGGATGCTGCCATCAAATAATGATCATTCGTAAGCTTGTTTTGTGGCAACTTATCTGGAGATTAGAAGTGTGTTCCGTGGAGAGTATGTTAGACTCCACTAGGAAGATGGTATTCTAATCCTTTAAAAAACATGTCCCATTTTAACATTTTGAAACGTCTCCAATAGTTTATAACTTTGGGGCTGGGCTCAGGCTGTGGACTTCTACTGGCCAGCTGCCCTCTTCCCAGTTTTCCCATCTTTTGTCCATCTTTCTCCCTTATTGAGTGAGTTATCTGGCTGCACCACTCTTGATAAATCATATGGCTATACACAGAGCAGATTCCTAGCTGATGGTCAGCAGACGTAGAGGATTCTGAAGACATTGCATACATCAGAGAATGACGGGAATAACAGGGTTGTGTGTGCTTGTTCCACACCTTGCTGTTTTCAGGCCAAAGGAGAGACCAGGGTCTGTACCTTAATCCCAGCTAGTGTCATCTCTATCTGAATAGTTTCATCAGAGTTAAAACAAATGGCAATTTAACAAAGGGCAAGATCGTACCTGTTTTCTTTCTTGGGAAGGCTAATCATTATCTATTAAGAAAATATCCCCCTCACAGCCAGTTCTTATTCTATCCTTTGAAGGGTAGCATGGCTTCCTAGACTGTGACTCTAGTAGCTTCTGCTTGGACTTCGTAAGCTTTAAGGCAGTGACCAGGGCCTGTCCCAGAGCCCACTCGAGGGGAGGCAGCGCTGAGTGCGCGCTCTTGGCTGAGGCAGAGGCTATAACTCTCAGAGCGATCACAATCTGTGCTCCCACTGCTGCTGCTTCGCCTGGGGCTGTCACTTAACAATACAGTGTCATTTTCTGTGGAACCCACTCCAGCCGCAAAATTTTATCCAACATAATCCTTTGGATCAAATTTGAGCGAGCGTCAGAGTAACCTGGAGAGCTTATGAAAATGCACATTGTCCATCCCAGTAGTTTCTGATTCACCAAAACCTGGGGTGGGCCTGAGAATTTGCATTTCTAACAAGTTCTCAGGTGATCATGATGCAGCTGTTCCAGGAAACACACTTGGAGAACCATTGCTCCAGGCAGGCCTTGTCCACCAATGGGTGTTGGCATGGGAGAAGAAACATATGCTTCTCCTGGTGGGTAAACATTTTACCTCTATAAAACATCCATCTCTACCCTTAATTGGATAAATGACTGATCCTTCCTGTACAGATATTTCTGCTCTATTAGCTGGATGGCCATTTCATTCATGTTTGTGTGCCCTACTGTGCCACACTGGTGGTTTACCCATAAAATGCTTTTAATGCACTTTAGTTCTTCATTAAGTAATCCAACTTATATGCTAGACTTAGAGGAAAGGAGTATGAAAGGCTATAGTCAAAGGGAAAACATCTTCCCAAAGGGAACAGAATTCCCTCCTTTCTCACCAAGCATGAGTCCCTTCAGTGAGATGAACACTGCACAGGTAGTCAGTCCACTGGGGCCTGGTGAGGAAGTTGGGAGAAAGGGCTTTGACTACTTTAGAGATGCAGACCTCCATACATCCCCTACTTCAATGGCCAATTTAACAGAAGCTTGAATTCAGGAGACTGAAGTCCAGAGACTACATACTTATCAAGGTTTTTCAGGGAGACGGTGGTTTAGGCAGGACTCAGAACAGACTGGGTGGGTCCAGGGAACAAGGACAGGACTGGGACATTACAGTCTACTTGGCTCGGGTCCTCCTATGGAAATTCAGCCCTAAAACAGCAAGGTGTGGAGCACGTGCATACAAACCCTGTTATTTCAGTCGTTTTCACCTCTGAAATTTAATTTACGCATCTATAAAAGGTTGCAAGGTAAAAATGCTGAAACATCTTAAATTAAGTGACATCAGGGCCAGAGAATGAGGGAGAGAAACAAGGGAAGGGCTTCAGTCAATAGCCACAGGGCACACCTAACCAGAAACCCCATGTTCTTGGATTAAGTCATTTCAACAAGCACCTGCAAGGTCCCCAGGACCACCGCATCCCCCTTATTGTGTGACCAGTGTCTGACCATCAACAAAACAACCTGAGAGCCTTTGCTGTGGACTAACCACCTATCTCAGGACTTTTTCTCTTCCTGTTGGCCCCCCTTCCTTCTCTGAAATCAATGTGAATTTAAAGAACTTTCTTTCTCGGAGACTCCACATAAATGTGCCCTGTTTCTTGAGTCTGGCAGACAAGATGTTTCTGTTAACTGGCCTTGCTGCTGGTGAAATTTAGCAGAGAATGATTCAACAAAAATAGTTTTTCTTCCTAAAAATTCCATTTTATCGAGCAGTTCAGTATTCAATTTAGCAGACATTTTCTGTCTCAGGACTCAGTCCTTTTCCTAGCTAGCATCTGTCAAGGCTCAATAAAACCCTTTAACTTCAGAGACCTCTCAGTCTCTAGTTTTTGATTTGTCAAAGGAGCATGCTGTTAACTTTCCTTATAATATAATTGTAACAATTGAGAAAAAAGAAAGAATTTAGAGTATAGATCCATACATATAGAAAATAGTACATGATAATGCATGTTATTATAGTTATCAGTGAATGGTAATAATGAAAATAGCCTATGTTTTCTGAGTCCCAGTGCAGAACAGGAATGTTCCCATGTCAACGTCCCCACTGGTGACCTTGGGCCCTTGGTCCTTAACTTAATGTCGATTTGTTAGCACCCCTGTGACCCTCTCTCAATGCTCCTTCAGCACAGGAGTTTATTTACATTTTATTTTCCTGAGATGTAATATTTAAGCCTAAAATATAATAGCTCAAATGAATCAAATAATTGACTTTCAATTAGGATGAATGCCTTCAAAGTGTTGTTGAAATGTGCTGTTCCTTTGACCAGAGAGGAAGTCCCTTGGGGATATTTAAGTCAATTGCACAGTCTTGTGTTTGAACGTTTAGGAAGAAAACCCATTTCTGATGAATCATTCTCTGCTAAAGAAAGAATTGGGTATTTGGACTGTTACACAATCAGTTATACTTGCTTAACTCCAACTAGAACACAGGTTGGCAAACTACGTACAGGGCCAGAAAGTAAATACTCTCAGGTTTACAGGCCGCAAGAGCTCATGACAGAGACTCAGCTCTGCTGGGGGTGCTGAAGATGCCATGGGTAACGTGTAAACTAATGGACATGGCTGTGTTCTAATAAAACTTTATTTACAAAAACAGGCCATGGGCTGGATTTTCCCCGTGGGCCAGTTTGCCAACCTTTGTTTACAGTGTTATGATCTGACTTTGGATTTTTGCTCAAGTAACTGCTTTTTAGTAGAGTCAAAACTTCAGTTAAAATAAAGGAGGTATAATCTAATTAGGATGTGATAAAGTTTGAGGCTCCTGCTTTCCATTGAAGTATTTAGCAAACATTTCAGTAATACGACATAATGAAAAAAAAAATGGAGATATTGGGTAATGAAGAGTGTTTTTTTCCTACATTTTCATCAAAGAGTAAAGTGAAAGTCATGGTATCCCTCTTGGGAAAAGACATCTCTGACATCACTCCAGGAAGGGCACTGAGAGGAGAATATAGGGTTTGTGATTAAGGATTGGAAATCTTCAGTCTCTGGGCCACCCACAAACACATGGGGAGAGGCTTCTTAAAAACCAGAGCACCCCTCTTTGTTATGAGGCCATTGTCATCCAGCCACTAGGTGGTAGACTTCCTTGGGGTACAGAGTTTTATGAATATTTTCTCTAAATTCCTCACTTCTTTGATTCAGACACAGGGCTGGGTTGTTATAGATTATCATGGTAGAATTTTCAGGTTTTCTGAGGGTTTTGGTGAAGTTTGGTAAATGACAAAGGAGCTCATTGTTCTCTGGGCAGAATCAGGAGGTGCTCTGGCTTCAGAACAATGCGCAGGTTTAGCAGTGGTGCTGGGAGCCAAGTATTATGTGGTCACCACCCAGGGTGCCTGGGGTATTTAGTTGCCAACTTCTCTGTCTCTTGTACGGGATATATAGAAGTGTATTATGTGTGTGTTTGTATACTGAATAAACTCAGGAAAACCTCCAGGTCATTAAAAAGAACTGAAGTTAGTGGGTAAGCAGTGTATAGCTTTATGAACATGCCTGTGCTCATGAATGGTGTTCTGAGCAGCTGAAGGGTTTTAATTAGGTGGCACCAGGGGCATGACTACATTTAGAAGGTGGGCTCTTAGAGGTCATTTTCAGTTCTTCAGAAATTTTCTTTGACTGTCCTGCATAGGGTCTTTCAGCCTTGAGTAGACTTACCCAGTATTGGGGTACTCAGTTCTATTTAAGCAGCTGCTTTTTCTTTTCTTTCTTTCTTCTTCTTTTTTTCTGAACAGCTTGGGTTGCTATAATGGTCTTTCTAAGAATGAGTTATCTGAATGTTATAAAATGTCCAGTCATTGCCTTGAGCTCAACTTCTTCATCAATCTGTAGGAGAAAAAGTATGGCTGTGCCCACCTGTCTCTGCTCTCTGGTGCTGTGAGCCCGTGTTACCTGTCTCCAGGTGTCTCCGTGTCTCTGTCTAAGCCCTCATCCTTCCCTGTCATCTTAGTTTCCTTGCTTTGTTTTTCTAATTCCCTTCCCCTCATCCTAACTTCTTCCTTTTACTCCTTTATATTCACCATTCCTTCCCATTTTTTTTTTGTCTGGGTGATCTAGGGCTGTTTAAAGTTCTTGATCTGAGCCATTGTCTAGAAACTGTGGGGTCTTAAATTTTAAGATGGATAAAGCAGAAGGAAGCGATGATATGATGTGACCAATCCATTTTAAGTCCATATGCTTCATAACTGGGTTGATGCATAGAGAGTTGAACCCTGGCTCAGTTTCCATGGAAGGAATGTGGCCAGTAAGATATTTTCGTGTCTTATCCCTGTTAGTGCGCATGCCAGCTGTCCTGTTGACTAGGACTGACATAGGCGCCACTTTGTGATATGGGCAAGTCTCTTGTCCTGGGAAGTATACTCAGCTTAATCCTCCTTAAATCGTAGAGCATTAATTCCTGGAAAACAGGAGCCCTTGTGTTAAAACCTTAGGACGTCTTCCCCTGATGTAAAGGAATTACAGTAGCATCCTGCTGTGGACTGGAAGTACTGTGTTCCTGCTGCCCTCTGGTGGCTACTTTGCAGAAGGGAAAGGAAAGTTCTTTGAAGTTCGCTGAAGATGACCACGCCATAAAAATCACTTCAGGTGTAGTCCTGCGGGGTTGAGGGTTGATAGTTCTTTTTGATGTGAGTTTTAGGGGATGAAAATTGATGACCCATTCACCTAGCAAACTTCCGTCTCCATTCCCAGCACAGGTAGCTGACCTTTGTTTTCAGAGCACTGAGAGCTTTGTTTGCACCTTACAGGAAAAATGCATTGGATAAGACATTTTTCTGTTTGGAAAGAATGGGTTAGACAAGAGATTTAAAGATCTCCCGCTGAAATAAAATAGAAGTAGGCTCATAAACATGGAGAACAAAACTGATGGTTGCCATGGAATTGGGTCATGGGGACAGGAGAAATAGATGAAGGGGGTAAAGAAGTATAAATTTCCCTTACTTATAAAATAAGTAAGTCTCGGGTTTTTTATATAAATTTCCACTTCTAAATGGAAATCAATATACATTTATGTACAGCATAAGGGATATAGTCAGTAATGTTGCGATCTCTGTATGGTGACACTACCCTTCCTGTGGTGAGCATTTTGTAGTGTATGTAATTGCCGAATTGCTATGTTGTACACCTGAAACCAATATAATATTATACATCAACTACACTTCAAGTAAAAAAAAAAAAGATCTCCCACCAGTGTGAAAAGTCTGCCATCTAGTAGGTGTTTCAAAATGTTCAAATATCAGCTACCTCTGATTTCGACCCGTTTTCCTTTTGCTATTTAATAGGCTCCTTTCTGTGATTGTAAGTTTGTTTATGGTTACAGACGGATGTTTCTGGGACTCTGTGTGGTGTACCGAGGAACACTGTGTAGCTTCCCAACAGGTGTGTTCTGAATGGGGGGCGCTGAGCTTTTCATCCCCTCAGCCCTCCGGCAGCTCTGTTGACTGTGAGCCGGAACCTCAGCTGCAGCGCCCAATAAAAACGATCATTTTCTTTTGTGCTATAGTGTGAAGTTTTGGGGGGCACTAGAGAGTGGGTAAGAGTCATGGACACTGGGGGTAGACCACCCCGAGTTTGAACACTAGCTCAGATACTATCTAGCGATGATTGTTGGCTTAACTGGGTGCGTGTGCCTGTGGGGATGTGTGCAGGGTGGGGGTGCCATTAGGAGTACACCATGACCAGTAGCTGTTAGTATTGCTGTGTCTGCTTGAAATGGTTCGTGTTTGGGTTTCAGTTTTGCATTTTAATGGTCTGTCTTCCCAGTTTTTTGCTAATTGGTTCCATCTTTGCATGTTTTTTGCTTTTTTTTTCTTGCAATAGATCTTGGCATGGTAACAGTTAGTTGGTAACTCATTTTCTGTGAGTTACATCAATCTCCCACCTCCTCACCCCCACCCTTAATGGGGACAAAGGGTGGTTGGTGGTGAAGGGTGTTAGTTCTGAGACCAGTTCCTACATTCTGTCCGTGTGACAGCAGAAATGAACCAGAGATTAGCTTTACCGCATAAAGTTTCATTCTTTGAATAAGGACACTATGATAGATGGATGGTTTTATTTTCTACATGTTAAATTTGACTTAGAAAATGGAACTCAAAATTTCACAGTGACCAACATGGGAACATCTGGCTTGATGAAAACATTTTAGTTAGTCACCGCTTACTAGTTTTCTTTTTTTACTGAATATACTGTCCTGATCTGATTTCTTTTAAATCGATTTTTCTTTCTAAAGTAAAGCAGAATCTGACTTTCAACCACTTGATTACTTGCTGTTTCCATTTTATAAACATTATATTTTGAGAAGAAATTAAGGGCTTAATGTCATATCATCCTTTGTTTAATTAATATGCCTGTTTAGGTGTGTCCAGCGTTTTTGTTAGCAGTGATGTCACAGCATCCTTCTGGCACCTAAATCTACATATGTAAGTTTCTTCTTTATTTCTTTGCAGTTGTTTTCTGTTAACTTGATCTCAGCATTTCAGGATTTCCTATTTTGGAAATGCCAGTTCACACCCAAGCAAGACGTCTTTATTTTGTACGCACCTCCTAATAGCATTTAAATGGCTCACTTTCCATTTCTCACCTACCATGATTCTCTTTGCTAATTTGATAGAGAAAAAGCATCATCCTGTTTTTGCTTCAGTTTGAATGGATAAATGTGGTCACGTACACAAGTTTGATTAGGAGGTATTTGCTGTTCTTTTGCGCAGAGCCTATTACATTCATCGCTGTTGATTACTATCCTGTTTCCCAGATTTGCACGCGTACATTTTTGACTTTCAATTTTCTTGATAAAATTTGTGTTGCAAAAATCTCTTCAAGTCTTACAATCCAATCCTAGAGTCGCTTCCTTTGTTTTTGTGCCTAGGAAGGCTTTTTCTCTCTTGAAAGACACATTAACCTATATTTATTCTCCTTTCTGGTTTTAGATTTTTCATCTCTCTCTTTGATCTGTCTCAAGTTTATTTTGACTTCTGGCCCAGAGTAGGAATTTAGTTTTGCTCTTTGCCAAATGGCTACTTAATTAGCTATAACTAAATATTACTTTCCGTAATGATTTGAGCGTCACCTTTTAATCATTCATTCAAATGCAATACGTCTTAGAGTCCTCTCCAAAGCAATTTTGAATCCTACGGGAGTGTCTTTTGTTCAGGTACCTGCACCACACCAATTTGACCAGAAAGATCACAATCAATACTTTCTTTTTTTTGCAAAAATGAGGGTTGGCTTCACACGGGAATACCTTCTCTGAACACCAGATGGCATGAGATCCTTGGTATGCTGTGTAGCAGGAACAGCTCATCTGGCCAGTGCATCAGATAGGAACAAACCCAAAACATTCAAAGAGGCAAACGCCCGTCCTGAAACACAGGGAGTGGTGAGTTTTTCAGCCCTTGTTGCATTTTGGTATCCTGCCAAGGTCCCACAGCAAGGGGAGCTGAGTTTTGAAAGCTGTTTGTGTTTATTCCTTCCCCACTGTGATACAGGCCGTGGCCGTGTTTATCCTAAGAGCTTAATGTGTTTCCTCCACTGAGCTCCTTGCTCTGGAGAGGTCGCTTCTGGGTGCTGTTTCGGGACTCTGTGCATCTGGTTAGAAGGCCTGATGTTCTCCTACTTCATCGAGTCTGTTACTACTTTCACTGGGATTCCCATCCCAACCTGGGACAGGATCCCAGAACAAAACTGTCAGGTTTCTTGTATCTGCTGCTTGGAACAAACAGCCTCACACACAATTGAAGGTCTTTGACTTAAGTTTAATTTAGCACATGTTCTATTTGGTTGAGCAGCACTTTTCTATTATAGCAAGTGGTTTTATCAGTTGCTCCTTTCTGGGCTAGTACACTGTGCGGAGGTTCTTGCTTTGTTTCATTATCTGTGATGTTGATATGGTAGAGGGTGTGCGTGTGTATTATGCAGCGGGTGAAATACGCAGAGGGTGTCTGTGTATTTCTGTATGTCCACAGTTTACCTGTGGCTTCATTGTGATGTCAATCACAGCACTAGGCTGTTTGCTTTCTCCTGCCACACTCCTCAGGCATTTGCAGTGTGCTGAATTTGGGGCAGGGGGCTTGGCATGTAAAGGTGAAGAGTGTCATTCCAGAGAGCATCGCCCTGTCACAAATTACCTCAAGTCTTAGCACCCTGAAACAACTGTATCTATGTGAATTGTAATAAGTTCATGAATTCTGGGAGTGCGCATTTAGACGGGGCACAGCGGGGATGGCGGATGGCTTGTCTTGGCTACTGCCTGTGGCCTTAGCTGGGAAGACTTGAACGTCAAGGGTGACCTGACTGCTGGGACTGATCAGCTGAAGTCTCCAAGGCTTGTTCATGACTGTGTTGGGTACCTGGCATGGCATGACTGGAAGACGAGGCCTGTGCCACACAAGGCCCCTCTGTGAGGCATGGTGGCCTCCAAGTCATCGCACTTCATATGTGGCAGCTCCGGGCTCCAGGCTTGAAGGGTCCAGGGCCCGAGGCAGAACTCCACCCGCTTTTGCGGTGCAGCCCTGGAAGAGCGCCATGTCCCTTCTGTCACGCTGCTTTGGTGGAAGAGGCCATTCAGGGTCAAGGGGATGGGACAGGTACCCTACTTCTTGAGGAAAGGAGTACCCATGTTTGGGGGGTTATGTTTTAAAATTGCTCTAGTGATGAAGACCTTAGAGTGGAATGGATCTGTATCTGAGGCTGAGTTCTGGGGGCTCTCTAACTTTCCACACCCTTAAAACAGCAACATAAAGAGTGCTTATTATCCCTTACAGTGTTGGGAGGAGTAAATGAGAGCATGGTAATGTTATCACTGAACGTCAGTCCTGCCCTCTTTTTTCCTTAAAGGCTGATGTCTGTTTCATTAGACCTACGTGTATGCTTAAACAATGGCTTGGGCTGAGGACATTTTCAAATTTCTATTCATAGAAGGGATTATTAATAATAAATGATAATTAATGTATCAGTAGTGGGGGGTGCTTTGGCAGTGTGGATTTCTGGAACACCCAGAGCAGACATACACGTAGATCTGGTAGATTTCACCCTATACAGAGACTCCAGGCAGCTACATTCACTGGCTCTCTGTCTTATTCTGACATTACTGCCTTTTAGGCCCTGAACCCTTCCTAATTACTTTATATTGCTTCATCCTGACCACCACCTCTCTCCTTTGTCCTATGTTGCCACACCTTTTACTAACTTTGTCTGGGTCATTCGTTTGTGTTGTCACAGGGACAACTATGTGTGGTATCTCCAAGCAGAAGTTTCCACCCCAGTGTGCTTCTGACCGCCTGACCATGGGTCGGGGTGCAGGCATTATCTCTTAAATGGCCACTTTACCAAAAACCAATTTGTTCAGTAATCTATTCACCAAATGGTCTGTTTACTAAACTTAGTGAATTCATCAGTATTTCGACAATATTTCCTTTCATCTAATTTATAAATGTATAGGTGTCAATTTATCAGATGAGAACTATTAAAAACAGCTTTTGAAGGTCTCTGGATGATATTATTTGATTGGTTATGCAGACAACACCAAAACAGCATTTTAAGTGATACTTAATTTGTCTAGCCAAAAGGACTGATAGAAGAAACTGGAATATCATTGTCTAGGCTGCAGAGCCCAGAAAGGGGAAAGTCAGGATAGGAAAAGGGAAGATGTTAGGGGGAAGATGGGTGGGGATGAGGCAGCCACTTGGGAAGTCTAGGGGGTGGGCTGGATGGGGCTGAAGAACATTTATGATGGCCAGGGTACAGGGGGAAAACCTGAGGTCCCCAGAAAGACCTCACGGCTCACAGCTTCCTCCTGTTCCATTCTTTAGTCCACACAAACTCTATAAACAGTCAAGTAAGTTTTGGCACAATTTTATAAACAGTTAAAGAAAACAAGCTTTGATAAAATCAGTCATTTCAGATTATTGGTCCCACTCTAAGATGGCCATTGGAAGTTCTTCCACAAATTAGATTTTGGCAAATTGCTTGGCACTATTACATCACAGGTCCACCCACGGGCATGCTTTGCCCGAGGTGCCAGTGGAGTGTTATACACGGTGGGACCCCTTAGAGGAGGGCAGTCAGTCATGCTTGGGAAAAATGTTCAGGAATTATTCCATCAGGATGTGCTAAGTGGCCAAACACGGACAGCAAGGACTATAGATGGCTGGGGAGGAACCTGTTCTGCTGTTGGCACCAGGCAGCTATTATCTGCAGAAGGATGGCTGAGGGCCATTGCGGGAATGCACACGCCCTCTTCACTTAATTGTAGTGGATAAAACCTGACTTGGAATTCGGATAGATTCGAATCTGCCACTATCTGAAGTAATACAGATGTTGCTTTACAAAGGGAAAATTGTTTTTTCTTTCCTGAGTGACTGAGGAAAAATGCCCTCTGAGTTTCCATAATTAATGCTCATTATGGTTTCTGAAGAGGTCATTTAAGAGGCAGCATTTGGACGCTCCTTGAGCTGGAAATCTCAGTTTAACCACTAGAGGGCAGCAGAAGCTGCTCAAAAATCACTAGCTTTTTTTTTTTTTTTTTCCCCCTGAAAATCAGGTCTGACTCTTATTTAGCCAGTCTCAAAGAAAGTAAGAACTTATGGATCCTTTATTGAAACAGCTCAGGTTTAGCTCTTTTGCTGGCAAGAAGAAAAAAATTCTAAATATGTGTATGTGTTGAGAAGATACTAAACGTATGTGCCTAAATAGAATAGTCCCTTATTATCCTTAAGCCAGAGGATTAGAAAAAAGTCAAATTGATCCTTTTCATGTTTGCCAATACTGTTTCTGCCGTATGAGTTCATCCCATGTATCTCAGTTTCCCTAAAGACTTGGTAAATAGTTGTTGGCTTGAATCCAAACTCTCAAGATCTCCTGACAAGAGTTATCAGATATTACAATATGTAAGCTTAGTATGAAAATGTGGAAATAATTTCTTACATGAACAAACAGCTGCTCTGAGAAACATATGTAATTAGGAAACTTTTCTAGTCTAAGCCATCCTTTCTTTTGGAGAAACTATGGCTAAATTTTTAACTTGGCAAATGAGCTTTGCTGACAGCAATAAGTAGGTTTGACCTACAAATACTGTTTTTATATTCAGTGCAGTGGATTTCTGGTTCAAATTAGGAATGCTATTAAAAAACTATATTAAGTAGAAAGTTTTCATATGCATACACACACACACAAATGAACACAGCAGTGACCAGCTGATTTGTGGAAATCCATGGATGGGCGTGGAAGGATACGAGTGTGTCATTGACAGAAGAAAGCAGATAAAAATGCAATATGGAGACTGATTGCTTTTTTATGAAAAGTGTGTGTGTGTGTGTAAACATTAGACATATATCACATATTAAACTTTTCTAATTTTCTTTCTTTCATTATTTTTTAGGTGTCTTGACTTACTCATGAGGTGACCATGAGCTGTCATGTTAGAAAAAGCAAAAAAAAAAAGAAGTTGTTTGCAATTACAACTTCCTTACAGATTCCGTTGCATATTAGAACAGACCAGGAGCCGGGCAATGCCATGTTGTCCGTTCTATTTACCACTTCTGTTGATACTGACCATTTTTTCTATAACACTCTGAATGTGGTGGCAGCTCAGCCCCTCAAGATGGTAAATTAAATGCCAAGAGGAGAACAAAATTGTGAAATAATACAGTTCTTGATGACTCTCTCCTGATACAGGCCTAAGTTGCTTTGTCGTCACTGAGCTGTTGTTCTCATCAGGTTTTATTTGCAAAATGCTCTGAAGTCCTCAATGAATAACTTCAGGATTGTAGGTAGGATGGTGGCCAGTGCTCCTAAATACTTAGTGTTTTTTAGTTTAGTTTAGATTTTTTTTTTTTTACAGTCCTTTCCTTTCATGGAAGCTCAGCTGGTTTCATGGAAATGTTTGCAAATCACTTGGGATCCTTGTAGGAAGTGTGTAAGATAAGGCATTTGCTGTTTGACTTATGATGAGAGAAGGTGATATAAATTTCACACCCTTAGAGATGGCAGCGGAAGGAACATTATAGAGAGAAACTACTGGTGCTTGTTATCTTGGACAGTTAATATAAAGGAAATGAATACTTAATTGGTACTACATATATTATTGTACACTCTTCCTTTTTACTTGATTGAGTAGTAATACTAAAAGTAGCACATACTATGGGGCTTTCTCAGTAAATGGTTGGGGCCACTGTCGTTGAAGTGTATTGATTCATTCAGTTTTCAAAATAATCCTGTGAGGTTGGTGTATTTTCATCCACACTTGAAGGCAGTAGGCTGTAAGGGAAATGAGTAAATTGCCCAAGGTGATAAAAGGGAAGTGTGAGGTCTTAATCCACCATCCCATTCTTTCATCCAACTTCCTTCCCTCATTGATCACACATTTAAATGAATTTCCCATGCATATTAGGCAATTCTGGGTACACATCTTACTGTCCAGAAGGGCTCTTAATTTTATGTTCATAGGTGTTCCAAGTAAAATGTTTTCTATATTTAAATGATTTATAGAATACAGCGTAGAAAAGTTTTAAGCTGTTTTTATTGTTGTCATGAATCCAGTTGTTAGCAGAGTTTAACAGTGGACTCTACAATGTGAAATTCCAAGGGAGAAAATACTAAACAACTTTTCCCAGTGGTTTTGATGACATAATACTTTCAGTCCCAAAAGCCTCTCTCCAGATAAGCATTCAGTGGATCACTCTCGGCGACACGCTGGATTGGCGTTTTATGGTTTGGGCCCTCTTGTCAGCCCTCAGCTCCCTGGTGCTGCATTATCTCAACTACCAGGTTTTCTTATTTTAGCCTGTTTCTTCCTTCTGAATTATAAGCTGCTGCTAGATTTATATTTCTAAAGTTTGGCTCTGATCATTTTACTCTCCTGCTCATATGTAAACCTGAATTTCTTTCCTTTCTCGTCCTAAAATAATTCCAGATGGACCAAAGACTTACGTGTAGAAAATGAACAAAATCATTCGGAAGGAAACATAGCAGGTCTAATTTGAAATCTTCTTTTAAGCACAACGTTAAACTACAAAGCCATAAATAAAACCTTGGTAAATGTGATTAAATAAAAATGAAAATAACTTATTGTAAGAAAGAACATAAAACAAATTATGACAAAATTTATAACTAATGGCTGATTTCCATAATTAAGGACTTAACAAACCACAGGCCCAGAGGAAAATGGGTAAATAAGGTGAATGAGAATTTCCCTGACAAAGAAATACAAATGTAGATTAGTAAAATACAAAAGATCCTACCATTTATTCAAAATGCAAATGATAGAGAAAAATTGGGATGTTGCATTTTTCCACCTGCCTTTCCCTTGAAATAAAGGTTTATAACATCCAGCGTTGGTGAGCATGTTAAGAAACAGATACAAAACATACTCTTGGTAGGAGTGTAAATTCAACAAACTTCGGAAGAATAATTTGACAATATGTGTCAGAACCAAAAATGGCACATAATTTGTTTGCTCAGCATTTCCAGTGTTAAAAATTCTTGATATGATAAAAATAATCACTTATGAACTCGAAGATAGTCACACAAGGATGCTTCTTATAGTATTATTTGTACTAGTAAAAAAAATCAGAATTGATATAAATGTCCATTATTTGGTGACTAGTTACATCAATTAAAATACATTTTAATATTTGTATTTTTTTCCTATGAGATCCCCAAGAGACTGGTACATTAGAGGAATGGGAGTGAGGAAAGATTAGAGGGAAGAGACTTTGCATTTCATAATTTTCAGAGTTCTGTGCATATCTTCGTTTGTTAAAAAAAAAAAATTAAAAAGAGCAGAAAAACAAAACCATCCTATATTTCTTACAGAACAAAAACCGAATTCTTTATCTTGTAATTTTAGGGCACATTGACCTCTGACTGAAACCTGCCTTTTAGCTTTATTTTTCATTATATTTTTTCCCTCCTTCATTTCCGGATCTGTTGAAATGCCTGCGTGGCACCACACAAATCTCTCGTCATTTCGGTCTTCCCCTCCTGCCCTTCAGGCACCACTCCCTCCCGCTGAAATGACCTCAGTCCTCCGCATGTTCTGATCCACCCATATTTCAACTCGCATCTCCTTGATTGCAGCCTGCATGGAGACCCCAGCTTGACTTCATCTCTCCCGCCTGGGAACTCGCATGCCCCCCAGTTCCGGTGCATTTTGACACTTACCTCTTGGACAAGCAGTTTTATTTTCAGTCTGCCTGCTATCCCACAGGCAGGCCCCGGGATTGATTTTGCCTTTGTAACCCTCCACAGTAACTAGCTCCGCGCCATGCAAAGTTGCCTGTACTGGTGGCCTGTGAGCAGTGTTAGCTGGTCTGACAGGTACAGACTCAAGGGAGACTTACTTGATAGTCCCTAGTGTCACTGAGCACGAGCAGCAATAAGGACTGTCACACATTACTGTCAGGAGTGTCAGCCGGTACAGGATATTGGAGGACCAATGGGTGGCTGTTGGTCTCTCTCAGCATGCATGGAACCACAGTATGTTTCTAATGGAGCCAAAGACTCTGGCCATTGATGCTTAATGCCTGGATGTCCTGAACTGGAGGTTCTGTGACTCCACTGGGTCCACATGGCAGAATTGGTGGCAACCCTGGGCTGGAGGCAAACCCCAGGATGCAGGACCATCCCCGGCCTCCTAACTTCATTCTCCTCCCGAAATTCCACAATACCTCTTTATTCCAAAGAGCCTCATCGTTTACAAAGCTCCAGTGAAAAAAGGTTAAAGTCCACCCTTTCAGGCAGCATCTCATCATTTGTATAATCTGGGAATTGCATTCCTGAGTGGCCGACCCCTTTTCAGAGCCTGCCTAGTTGAGATGTCACTTCCCTGACAGTGAGGCACTTAGGCTTGGGGAGAAAATCACAATGGGCCCCCCTTTCTCGAATTTTCCCTAACAATTAACACTGCACTAACTTGACACCCTCTTTCCTTGTTGGGCTTTGTAAGCCCTGGTCCCTTTTTCTATTAATTCCAGACATTAATATTTTCTTTCATGCAACTGCTGCCATTCACCCGTGAAACAGTTTGAACATTATGTAGCTGTCAAGATGCCTGGGGATTACCCAGTATGCTTTGCCTGTGAGAAAGTAACACCACCGAGCCCTCGTTTTGAGATGTTTATTTTGAGAGGATGCTGACAAGCATGAAGGCCTTATCCCAGAGTGGCAATTTCATTTAATTAAAAGCCTCTTTTTAATATAGTTGCCCTCCCCCACCTTTATATATATATATATATATATATATATCAGAGTGATTGTTAAAGTCTAACTTTCCCAAGGTGTTCTCTTGAACTATAAGGGGGTGGAGGTGGTCAGATTGCTCACTCACTGGTGCATATTCCACTGAATGTCATGAATGCATTCATTTTTGCTATCCCACTCAGAACTGCCACTTAACATGATGTATGTGTGTTGGTAGGGTTGGGGGCTGTCCAGGTTTAAAATAAAGACTGCTGGGCCTCTGCCCCTGGGTTGCCAAATTTAATACATCAGAGTTAAATACCTGTATGTGTATGTTTGAAGTTTAACTTCTTTGTTTTAAAGTTAGGAGCTTGGCAATACTGGAAGGCTAACTTATCAACATAACACCATGACTAATCTATTAAGACCTTTAAGAGATGTATAGTAACTTGTCCTATAGTGACATCACTTTCGGTTAAAACACTTGGGAAATGCACTGCATTCATTTTCAGTAGTTTTTAGTACTGTGACTAAATAGAAGCATAAAAAGGAGCTGAAAAGAAAGGATGAAGTAATTAGTGATGGGTACTCATGATTTGGTAAATGTTTAGGACAAAATCGCCTAATTAATTTTTTCGATATACTTTTAGACTCTATTGGCTTGACTTTAAAATTTCAGGCATTCATGTCAATAAATACATGGGCACCTATGTTGGGCACTGTGCAAGGTACTTGGGATGTATTAGGGAACAAAACAGATAGGCGGTCCTTGTGCATTCATTCATATTTCAACATTTCCCAGTTAATTGTAATATCATAGCCCTTCCAATGAGATGATTTTGTTTCCTTATGGCCCTCTTGACTGGCCTTCATTGTTTCCCCTCATTGATTGCTTCCTTGTTTGTGCCTTTTTTATTCATCATTCACTTGGTGTTAATGCACAAGCATGTCCTGAGTACGATGGCACACTTGTGTGCATGTAATACACATGCACAACACATGATCCACGTATTCCGCTTACAGGCTTTTTCATTTTTTTTTCTTTTTCCCTCAGTTGATCTGAGAAGTGTGGAGGAGGGTCCTTCTGGGCTTTCTTTCTTCTTTGGATATAGTGGTTGGAGGGACATTAGTCATTCCTCTTGGCATCTGTTTCAAAGCTCCCCGGGAGGAGCCGGGCGGGTCAGGGGTGTCGCCTGAGGCCGGCTGAGGGCCTGGCTGATGTGGTGTTCAGCTGGCCAGGGTGAAGTGTTCCTGCCTGGCTGCAGGTGTGGGAAGCAGTGAAGAATGGCAACTCTGTGGATTTAATCTCTACGCCCCCAGTCCCGGTTGGTGCTGTCACCCCATCTTTTGAGCCAGTGGTTCCAGAGATTGATTTATTTATTATGATTACATTCTGAAGTACAGGGTTCTGTTGAGTCAGCCATCTGGCCGAATGCTTGAAAATGGTTTCTTTCCCTTTCAACAGACTCACTGCCTTTCTTAGGAGGGTTAGCTGCTCCCCAGGACTCCGACACTGTTGGCTGGGGTCTGGTGGATTTTATTCCTTGAATTTTTGTGGGTAGTGTAGTGATGACATACTCACGAGGAAACAAAATAGAAAAAACTCAAGGAACCTTTTCTGTTCTGCGCTAAAGGCAAAGAAGAATCAGTCACTTACCCCAAATTGTTTCATTTCTCTCTTCTCCCCCTCAGAGGCCTTCAATCTCTGCACTGGGAGACGTTTGTTCTGGGTGCACTGCCTGAAATGCTGAGCCTCGGGAATGTGGAAAGTATCTTTACTTAGTGGAGATCCTAAGCGTTGATGTATCTTTTATAAAACCTATCTTGCTCTCTTTTTCTTTTAAAGGCACAAGCGATCCCTATGTGAAATTTAAGCTGAATGGGAAGACACTGTACAAAAGTAAAGTCATATATAAGAATTTGAACCCAGTGTGGGACGAGATAGTCGTACTACCAATACAAAGCATTGATCAAAAGCTGTGTGTGAAGGTAATCACAGAAGGCTTTTCTTCTGCTGTTTTATCAAAGACATTTATTTCTTAGCAAGGTTTGCCCTCTTAAAAGCCAACCTCCCAAAATTAGTTTTTTTATTAAGAGTAATTAAGAATTAAGGATATTAATTAGGAATAATTATTAATGGAGAATAATGTGTTAATTAAGAATAATGCATATTCTTACACATTGGGTTAAAAATATTAGCGCAGAAGGAATTCTGTATACTCCTTGTTGAAACTATGTTTTTCTCAGATGAACGATATATACTCTACAGAAAATCAGAATGAAAGTAGTATCTCCATTGATTGTATTTAAACTTACTGAATGTGGAAGAATTATTACCGCCAGTGCTGTAGCAATGAGTATTAAAGCCGTTCTCATTAGAAATAACTTTATACTTTAATAGAGCTTTAAGCTACCGGTTGTAAGCATCAATTGCTATAACATCTGGGCTAAAACTGCATGAGTTGAGTGTAGGATGGGATTGCTATCAAATATCTAGCAAATTTCTATTTAATTGGCAGATCTGCTCACCATGGAAAATACTAAATTTTAATGAGACCATTTAAACTGCAGAGAGCGGTCCATTGTGCATAACATTTTAATGTGTGTGAAGACTGCCTTAAAAGTATTTTCTACTGTTCTTTCGGCTTGGTAGGCAGCGTGGGCAAGTTTGAATAATTTTGTTCTCTCCTCCGGTTTGGCTAAATTTCTCTTTAACTGTACTGTGCAATTGTTTTTTTCTAGATATAGAAGATTGAGTTAAAAATTCCAGCCTAATGCATTTATTAATAATCTGATAAACTGAGTTGGTTTACCATATTACTGGGTTAGTTACTGGCCTCCACCCTTTTTTCTTTAGGTATATGATCGAGATTTAACTACATCTGATTTCATGGGCTCTGCATTCATCATTCTCAGTGATCTTGAGCTTAACAGGTAGTGTATTTTACCTTCTAGTTGCTGTTAATTAGAAAGTTTTAGAGTTAACTGAAGATAATGTAAAAGGGCGTTTATTATCAAAGGATTAAAAAAATTGAATAAATGAAAGAACGCTTTACAAATGTAAGTTTTTCTATGAGTTTTGTTTTTTGGCTTCCAAATGAGTCAGACATTAAAACTTCTACCAGTGTATTCTAAAATATGAACTGGATTTTGAACTTTCATTTGTTAATATCCAGGTTCATGAACCTACCTAACTTAAAATTAAAATAAATATTTTACTTGGACAGTAGGGGAGAAGAGTCAGTTAGCCAACTGTTAAAGTAGGCAGTGCCAAATGATTTCTCCGTCCTGAAGATGGTTGGTTTATGTTCATTGAATTTGGCGCTTTTTAAACTTGTGTCTCATCCTTATTCAGAGGCATGAGACTTTTACCATAAGCTCCTGATGCATTATAAGATCATGTAGTCCTGTCAGTAAGTGCTGACATTACTTGTCACTTTTTTGCTTGTAGAACAACGGAACATATTTTAAAATTGGAAGATCCAAACAGTTTAGAGGAAGACATGGGAGTGATTGTGTTGAATCTGAACCTAGTGGTAAAACAGGGTGATTTCAAGAGACACGTAAGTATGGCCCTTTTGTTCTTTTTTAAAATTCCTTATTGCAATTATCCTTTGAAATTGGACTATCAGATGACTGGTATTTTGTAATTATTTCTTGGGGAAGCAAATAATTTTATACTTCAAGTCCCTATATGTGGTTATATACATTCTTTCTTTTGGAATTCTGAAAAGAAAATCCACTAAGGACTTTCCTCTAATTTGGCTGCGGATATGAATAGTATTGCTGTTATTAAAAGGTACGTGCTGGGTATGTTTTCTTTTAACAGATCATCCAAATTATACTTTTAGTAAGTGTGTTAAGGTTTCCATTCACTACTTTCTTAGGCACTAGATGACTTTGACATTATTCAGTTATGGAAAGCAGTTCCCAGGATTTAATTATTGCACTGTACATTCTTAAGGTGATCAAAAGTGCATTTACAGCATTTCCATTTCTTTTCCTCTTCTGTTTTTTTGTTTGTTTGTTTGTTTTGTTTTGGTTGTTGTTCAAAGCTACCAAGTTTTCTGTTGAGAGTACTTTTGGTAAGATACAAATTTGAATGTTCTCTGGTCTAATATATGAAGATTTCTAGTTACACAGTATCTGCTGAAGATATCTAGAACATCAACAAAGCATTGGATTTTGTCACAGTATAACTGGGGCTCTGTCTTAACAAGCAAATACATGAAACAAATCACGATCTTATTTATAGTCAGAGATTATACATCACAATGCCAAGAATTAAAATATGAACCAAAAGCATCTCTGATTGTAACTTATTTGAGAGATACTTTTAAAACCAACTAAAATACCTACTTGAGAAAAAGAAGATGTATTAAAATTTAGCATGTTTAGAATCTGGTATGAAAATCTGAAGCCTGATTATAAATAAGGTCTCCAGTCATACTACTTGAATTGAGTCAGTGGGGTCGATTAGGAGAATATTCTGCATCTTTCATCACCTTTGCTTTTAGTTGTAATTCATTTTCGAGATGAAAATCATGAGTGATTTATGAGTAAACTCATAGAAAATAGCTTGAAGAAGTAGGACACCTTTATAGTGGCTTTTCAACTGGAGAGTGTCAACACATAGTTCATATCTTTAATTCGAATTCTTTACTTACAAGAATTTATTGGACAATAACTGAAAAAATAACAACCCTCCATTTATTTCTTTTTAAAGTTGCACTGTTGAAACTTGAGGCCTCAATAAAGCTGGTATTTTGATGTTGAAATCTCTGAAATTGATGTCGAAAATAGATTTATTTTTTTTTCTAATACAAGGAAGGAGGGATTTCTTTAGCTTCTCTTAGTCTTGATGGCATTGCCCCTAGACCGATGGTCCATGTGGACAGAGATGACCAGTTACTTGAGCTGGATACAAGATTAAAATAACATGCACTATAAATAAGAGTCATTTACTACACGGTTGATTAATTGACAGCTGATATGTTCTGAACATTTCTTACATACTTAAGTGGGTTTGGAAAGTTGAATAATTTCCCCATGAAAAAAGCTGCAGAAGTAAGTGACACAATAGCTGCCTATTTATTCCCCTTGTGAATTCTCCTGTAGTATATTGGTTGATGTGTAGCTGTCATACTGGCACTGGAAATATATGTATGTAAATATTGCCAACATTTCAAGTGATAGCCATTTCAGTTAAAATGTATTTCAAATTGCAGAGCAATTTGCTAGGTGCATCTTGTGTTTGTTTTTGTAAAACAACTCAAAGAATATCTTTTCAAAATCCTTAAAGTAGCCCCACTTGTCAGGTGAGGACTTTGGCCTTTCCTTCCTTCGACTCCCCCAACTCATGTGTTTGAGGATTTGTCAGACTCCGGATTTGCTTGTTCATGATTGTTCTCTTTTCCTTCATTCTTCATTTGTCTGGCAGAGGTCTGATGTACAATATATTTATATGATATATATTTTATGGGGTATAATAATACAGAAAGCCCTGCCAGTTTTTCTATACTATAATATGTGCTCCTATTTATTCTAATCAGGAGTTTTATTTTTCTCTTTACGTACATGATCAAAGTATACCTGAGCAAGGGAATATTTATCCTGGGCTTTGTGGTTTTTCACCTTTGAGTGCAATATTGGGGGCCCTTTGGATGGAGTAGATATTAGAAAACATTTGTTCTCTTCATTGAGTTTCAGTTAATATTTAAAGGTATCCTTACATTGGAGTTTGAAATTGGAATAACTTACGAAACGGGGAAGACAGCGGGTTATTTAATTGGGAATAATTTATTTATGACTTTCCATTTTAATTAAGATCTGATGAAGAGATTTCAGTTTGAATTCTCAGCTTTGCACCCATATTTGTCCCTGTCATTGCTGAGGCAGTCTTTGTTGCTTTAGATTCAAGCTGACAAGAATCGTAACATGTGCAGAATGTCTGTGAATTGACCCTCGAGTCCAGGCATTTCAGTGTACATGGGCATGGCCACTTAGAGGGTGACACTGTGGCTGGAAGGTTGACAAACTCACTGTTTCTCTTTCTTGACCAAAACAGGACAGCCGTTAGAATTTGGGGCTCTGTCGTCAGACAGCCTGAGTTTGCATTTCAGATCCACTACTTTCTAGTTTTGAGAAGTTAAGTGATTAGGTCAAACTTGCAAAATCGCTTTACATCTTCCAGCTACAATTTTGTCATGTGTGAAGTGGGAATAAAACAGACTATATTTTACAGGATTGTGAAGATTGAGATTATGAAATACAGTGCTTGGCATGGTGTAGACACTCAAGATATGGTAGCTCTTAGTATTGTGGAGAGCAAACAGTAATATTCATTTTCCCTTAATTTCCTTATCTATTTTGTTTATCTTCTATGATTGTTACAAAAATCAAATGAAGGTGTATGGCAAAGGGCCCTAAATAACCACATGTACTTGTAAGATGGTGACTAAATTTGGTGGTTGTTTTGGGTGAAAATATTTGTCAATATATTGCTGGGAAAATATAAAAAGAACTGGTTTTAATACCCAGATTATAATATCCATCTATAACTCTGTGTCATTCACTAAATGTTAAGCTTTCCATTTCATCAAGGAGAGTATTTTATTGAAGAATATTTTCAAATCCTTTCTGTACCAATGTTTCTAATTGCTGGTTACTGGCACTTCCCCCAGACTATTTATTTCCTGGTTTCTAATTTATTGGGGAGACATATTGGCAAAGTGGATAGGTCATTTGCCTAAAGGTATTTTTTCCTTAAACATAATAGTAAATGTGGTCTGCTCGATTAGATTCATAATTGAGTTGTAATCTCCCAAATTTATCCAAGTTTTAACATGCAGTTAGCTGGTTAACCAGCCGGAGTAGAGCTTCACATACTGGATGGTGACAGGGGTAATGAGAGGATTTTGCTAGGAGAGAATTTTAATCATAGATGAAATTCAGCAGCCTTAGCGTGGCAAATGAGAGATCAGAGGAGAACAGTGGAGAAGTTAGTTACTGTTCAGAATTTCTTTCTTTCCTCTCTCAGGGCTGTATTAGCAATTTTTCTTAAATGTGCAGGATTGGCTCAGGTTTTATTTTTCCTATTAGTTTTGAACATTAAGATTTAATTGGTGGAGGGAAATAGAAAATTTTTTTTCCTCTGGTATCTAAAACTATGAAAACCTAAACATGGACTAACATTGTCTATGAATTTTTGAAACATTTTTGTAATACTATCTGAATACTACAAGTAAGAGAAATCTGTCTGCTTTTAAGAGTAAAATGATAGTGTTGTATGGCCCTTAAAAACATAAATGTACTCCTAAGGAATGACAGTATTCATTTGTCCTTTTCATTTTTAAATACAGTGAGAAAATGATATAACACAATCACAGAAATGGGATTTTTCGTTTCTAACTATTTTTGTGCTCAATTGAGTTTCCTCTATAACCTCAGAATTTGGGTGTTAATTGTTTGGATGTAGATTGAACCATCTTTTACAATAAATATTATTCTGTTGTTAATAATTTCTCTTTCTTATTTTACCACTTTTCACCATTCAATGGACATAATCCTTAGCGTTGGTCAAATCGGAAGCGGTTAAGTGTCAATAAGGTAAGTATAGCTGTTTTTTTTTTTCTTCACATCATTGGGCAAAACTTCTTCTTTGTAGCAAACACAAATATATATGTGACTGATATACTCCAACCCTCACATGTAACAGCATTTTTCCCTCTTAATGTTGTTAATGAATAAGAAGGAAACAACCTCCCTTTTAAAATTTCATTTAAAATTTCATTTTAAAAGGGCATAGCCAGATGTTTGACCTTACATTTGTCTTAGTGGTGACATTTTATATGTACCAGCCATGTTAGAATGTTACACTTCATTAAATGTGGATTATTTGGAGTGTCTGCAGTTAGAGTTAGTTAGCCTTTAGGAAATTATAGACCATTAGATGGAAACTAGCTTTGGCACTGTAGGGGCAATGAAAAGATGAATCGAGAGGAATATGTGGTGTATTTTATGTCTCTTTTATGTTATTTTTATTTTACCATTGGCTGCTTTTTTTGGGTAAGAGTTTCTTTAAAGATGTCTTCATGAAGTACTGATGTTTTACATTGTTAGTATCTTTTCCAACAATTTATACACTGCCGCCTCATTTGTAAAAGGTGCAGGTGTTCCAAAGTAGGGATACATTCTTAGTTTATTGAATTGGCACCTTGCAACCTAAGTGACTAAAGGTCAGAATCAGTGTAAAAATAAGCAAAACCAAAAATTTATTAAGAATTTCATTGAGCAGCTCTGCTACTTTTTTAAAGAGAAATAACCTACATGGAGGTGGCTGTGATATGTGTGTGGAATGGGGGAGGATGCATCAGGATCTGTGTATGTGTTTATGTACACACAACGAAGTGCACAAATATATAGCCGATCTAACCTCATTGTCCTTTAGTTGTTTACTTCTTTGTAAAATAAGGAGATTGAAACAGATTTTGTGTTTGTTAGAGTGAGTGTGCATGTGTGTGTGTAAGAGAGATGGATTTGTATCCTGACTTGCACTAGTCATTTAAGAAGAAAAGCAAACTTCTCAAACCTTGCTTTTAAAATCCAAAGGAATCAAAGTCTGACTCTTACTAAAATGTATGTCCTTGATAGTTTAGACACTTAAAAAATACCTATTATAAGGTGTTTTTTTATCCTACCAGTTCACTTGATTTTCCAAGACCCTAGTTCTCTTTAGAAATGAAATTAAGAGATGGTAAATAATGTGAGGCTGCCTCAAGAATTCCTCCAACTTTTGTCTTATTCCTTTATAGTCACTAGAGGGTAGAAGAGCATCATTTCTCACCAGAGGGGAGCCCAGCTCTGCTCTCCCATATTAAGAGTTCCTGTAACCATCTGAAGCAGTAAAGTTTCCCAGCATGCTTTGGTGAAACCTGACAAAGCAGTATTTTCTCGTTTATTGATTCTGGGGCTGTACTAAAACCCTGGTACTGTACATCAATAACCATCTTTAGTTAGGAAGCTCTGGCCTGTGGAAGAGCCCTGGCAGTTTGTGGATACACATAAAGGCGAGAAAGAAAAATTGTGAGCTTGGGGGATATTGGAGTCTGGGGAGGATAACAGAGGTTATGGAAGAATGACCAAAGGAAGGAAGAGGGAGGGAAAAAATGTTGATGGCCTGGATAAAGATACCACAAATATGAAAGGAACAGAAGTTCCTGTCGAGCAGTATTTATATCTACACTACTGAGCTGTGTCTTACCACCAAGCTGTCTTTTCTTTCTTTTTATTTCCCCTTATCATGGTAGTTTTTAACTTCAGTGCACCAGATTCAGAAATGTAATGAATTCCCAAATGTAGCACCCATGTTTAATAAAACCTTAGGTGAATAGAAAGCCATTCATGATCTTATAGGAGAAAGGCAATTTATATCTTGGTGAAGGCTTTCAATCGTTAGCTTGGCTTTTTGCTGCTTAAAGAGTTTGCAGTTTGGAGAGAAAAGTGACATAACTTATAATTTGGCTTATGAAAATGAGTCATGTGGCCAATCTAGAGATGCTATGATTAATCTTCTGTAAAAGTAGTGAGAATACCCTGATCAACCTATCTTAGTAATTCTCAACTGTAAGCTTCTTTTTTAGCATTTTCATATTATATTTAAAAATTAGGTAACAGAAGTCTGACATAAAGAAGATTACATAGCTACGAGTATCTCAAATTTACTCATCCTAAGCAGTATATTACCTTTAAAATGTCTGACTTTTTCACCTCAATCTTACTCTTCTAATAACTTAACTTTATTTAGATAATTGCTTCTTAAACCCACAAGTTTATAATTTCATGCCATCCCTAAGGGGCCCAGAATGGCAGTCTTTGTGGACTCTTTCCTAAACTGTGTCCTTACTAAACTGACCCTGATTTTTTTAGATTAAATGCATAGGTTTAGGTTTCATACACATGCCTTGGTTTACGTTCTGCTGAGCATTTGAAAATGAAAATTGAGAATTTGATTTACTAGGGCTTGACGCAGATAGCTACTTCTGTGTAGATATTTACTGTGCATTATTTTTTTGTGTGTGAATAGATCTACTTCCAAATCTTACTTTCTAATGCATGTAATAGTTGTACAGATAGAAATTAACACTGACTGTATTCAGAAATCTGCACACACACACACACACACACACACACACACCATCGGTGTGCCCTCAGTTGGGTCTATATGGGTCTTTTGGCCGACCACAGTACCTCTTAAGGTTTCCTTTACTTTAGATAAGTTTGTAGTGAGGTAAGTATCTGTTCTGACAGGGTCCTTCTTATGAGACCCACTGTTTTCTGCAGTTGTATGTCAGTGATCTGAGGTTAGAGACATGACGTGTACTAGTGTAACATTTTTTTTCTGTATGAAATTACTTGACTAGTGGTGCTAATTTTTGGCCTGTTTTGGCTCCTTATTCTCCTATCCAGGTTCCTCTGTGTGATTGCAGAGGCTAATCTCTGCAGAACCCATTTCCTAGATCTCCCTGTCAGGGGGCCTCCTGCTGACTTTATACAATGGTAGGAACCGGCAGGATCCTGCAGGGTGGGAGCCAGGAGGAGCCAGAGAAAGTCTCCCCTTTCTCTTGGTTTCATGTGGTGGCTCATAGACATGGACTGCATGTTGTATCTTGCTTTAGCCAGACAGGATGTGGTGTTAGCTTTTACCAGGTGACCCTGACCTGATCCTATTTACTCTTTTTGTCTCTCTAGCCCAGGTAGCACCCAACTTCAGCCTGTGGGCAAGATCCATCCCTATGTTTGTTTTTGCAAATAAAGTTGTATTGGGACACGGATGCACCTGTTGGTGAATATATTGTCTCTGCTGCCTGTGACAGACTGGAGTCTTTTTGACAGAGACCTAATGACCCGCAGACTTCGTACTTACCTTCTGAGCCTTTACAGAAGTTCGCCCTCCCTACTGCAGTCTAAGTGCTGGAAGCCTCTGGCTCTTTTCTCCTCAGTCTTGCTCTGTTCTTTCTGCTCCCTCAGCAACTGTCTCCCCTGTGAAACTCGTTCTTTTTAAGCACCTGGAATGGTTTTTTTTTCCTGTTGGATTCTGATCCAAAGTAAGGGCTCAGCCCACACGTTATGTGTTCTTTGACACTTTTTTAATGTCATGATTCTGCAAAATTTACATGGTGAATGTTCTGCGTGGATTTAGGTTATGTCCCCCCTGTCTTTTCCCCTTCTACTACTACTTCCTCTTTTTCCCCCTTTTGCTGTCTGTGCCCCCATTTCTAGCTCTCTGACATCCGTGACTTATGGAAGGCAGACAGCTGCTCAGAAAGGGGGAGTTGGTAGAAATGTTTTGGTGAGGTTGGTCTTGGGCGCTCAGAGCTCTCCTAGCGCACGCCCAGACCAGTGCCTCCTTTCTCTGCTTGCTTCTCCACTTTAGTTTTTGGAAGCCAGTGGACCTTGGCCTTGTCACACCCGAGGCCCTGTGACAGGGTGCTGGATGGTGGGGTCAAGCTCTTTTGCCATGGAAGGGTGTGGCACCTCTTGCCAGTACTGACCCTTTTGCTATGCTGCTGTCCCTGGGGTGACTGGCCCCATGGGTGGGCTGCCTGGCCTAATGAGTGAAATCTGGGAAATCCAGACAAATTACCCTGGTTTTGCTTTGGCTTTTGACTCAATTCTGCACGTTGACAATGTCAGTCTTGCTTCTGAACGCTTGGCAAACACTGGTTCTCTAATGACCTTGTCGAAGGTTTAAGCACTTTGCAGGCAGCGTGTTGAGAGGCATTATTGTTTTGGACTCTGGTGATTTCCAAAATGTGTTTTTTTAACATGTTTAGCCCCTGGCAGGTATCTTGCCAAGTTTAGTTTCATGTGGGGGAACTTCAACTGAAAGAGGAATAGTCAAAGAATTTAGAGTGAAATTATCCATCCATCTGCCCGCCCACCCACCCATCCTTCTATCTTGACCTGCTCTGTGACCAGGGTCCAGGTGAGAGCCAAGAGGGTTTTGGATGGGTGGTTTGTCTAGTCATATAGTTTTGGCTTAATTAGGAGCTACACAAACTGGAAGGGATGCCTCTTCTCTCACCTGATAGGTAAAGAATCTGTCCCCATACCTGCTTCTCTAATTAAGCTCACATCCCTTCTTTCTGTGCAGGTCCAGAAAGCAGGGTAAGCAAAAACCATTTGCAAGAAATATGGTCCATTTGAGGAACTAAAGTGGGGGTATCATGCCTGGAACATGCTCATTTGTTTTTTTTTCGTTTGCCCACATGCAAAACTGACCTCAATGCCTACACATAGTAACACTTTTTACTATTTGTTGGTTCAACTCAAGAGACTGGAGAGTTTGCATACCCTGAACAGCCATATGTATCTGTGTACCTATATTGCTTCCTATCTCTGTTTATCTATATGTTTTATCTAATATCTAATTTATTTGTCTGTTGGATACCTGTCTGTATGTAATCTATCTAATTTGTCTGCCTGCCTGTCTGTCTGTCTATCTGTTCATCTCTCCACCTAGAAGTGGAGAGAAGTACACAGACCCACCACTGAACATCTTGACCCCATGCTTCCTGCCTTGTTAGGAAGTCCAGGTCAGCACCACCCCAGGCAGAATGCCCTCTCGGGGCTCTCCTCCTTTCTGGGGGCCAGCCATGAATCTACTGGAACCCTCAAACCTGTGTGGGCTCCAGGCCGGAAGGACAGAATCACTGCCTTCTTCAGCTTTTCATCAAATCTGTTCTCCCAGTGACATCAGAATCAATTTCGGCCAAAAATCTTTTACTGAGCACGTACTCTATTGGCAGGAATGTGTCCTGGGATTTCAAAGATGAGTAAGACATGGCCATCATAACTGATGGGTTAGTAGAAGAGGGGAGAGTATGGAGGTGGGGCATTCGGAGGTGGCCTTGCAGGTGGGTGAGGTGGGCCGAATGCTGGGGATGGAGAAGCCTTCAGAGAAAGAAGCCTGGAGGGAATCTGACCAAATAAGGAGGAGGAGGAAGTGACTGAGCCATGATAGTATAAAATAATGTGGTCCGCAGCAAGCGCTGCAAACTACAGTGGGACTCCAAACAATCTGGATTTTTGTGTGGAATGCCTGGACCAGCAACATGAGCATTGCCTGGAAATTGTTAGAAATTCGTGGCCCCCGTTTCAGACCTCGTGAACCAGAAATTCTGGGGATGGCAATTTTTTTAGCCAACCTTCCAGCTGATTCTAAAACCCATGCATGTTTGAGAGCTGCTGGTGTGGTCCAGGGTATGACAGGGGATGCCGGGAGGAGTACGGGACAAAGGTGGAGATGTAAGGAGTGAAAGCCTCAGAGTGCCCATAGGTAGGGCTGGGGTAGGGCTGGGGTAGGGCTGGGGTAGGAGTGAGGCCAGTGAGCTACCCGAGGCGCACAATAGAAGAAGACCCTCGGACTCAGGGCCAGCGCTGCCCTTGCAGCGCCTGAGAGGGAGCACCTCCCTGAGGTTCTCATGCCAAGCGCCTTGCGTGCTTTTCTCTAGTTCCAGTCGGGATAGGGGTGCCCCTGAAGTATTTTAAATAAAGGAGAGACATAGGAATATGGGATAAAGGTTGAATCAAGAAATTACAGATAATGCATGTTATTGCATGTAAGAACACATTTAACTTTGAGCTTCCTAAGGGCCAGGGCAAAAAAAGAGAAATCTTGTTGAATCAATGGCCTTCCTTTTTATTTCCCTTTATTTTTTAATAGTAGTAAATGCATCAGAAACACTACCTTGGTTCTTAACCCTGAGAGTTATTGGGTATTTATAGATGATCCATTTTTAGAAATCTTCTCCTAACCTAATTTTTTATTTTTTAGTGCAAAAATTGAGTGATGACATTCCCTCACTATGTTTAATGCTAAATATTAAATTTAGCATTAAACTTTTATAGCTGATGTCTTTGTACAAGGCAGATTATTCATAGCCTTGGGACTGTGATATAGTCCTCATCTATGGATATAAATCTTGTTTTCTGTGTCCACGTCCATGTGGGAAATTTAAAAGGCTTTCTTTTTATCCTCATGCAAGGATTTTTTTTGTGTGTAGTTCTTGGAGAATTTATGCCTACAGGATCCTCTTCAGATGATATAAGAAGCTGCCGAGAAGGGGCTTTTCTGGGAGGCTGTTACATGAACGTATGGATCTTCTCATGTCATGCTATAAAAGCTGTTGACAATAAGCAGCAGTTTTACATGTTGAAAAAGCTTGAAAGGAATATATCATGGAAACCTTTTATAGGCTGAATGTTCTCTCTGAGCTTCTCTGAGCAGTAGCAACATAGTTCGAATCTTGCTTTACTATTCATTTTGCCTACAAAGTTAGCTAATTCTATGCCTCCGTTTGTTTCCACAGACTACCTATTTTCTGGCAAGTGACTTAGGGAACATATTAATGAAAGTCAAAATAAGATGCATTGACCACATTAGCTCACATTTATATATATATATATATATATATATTTCCATAAGTGATATGATATAAAATGTGCTCACAGTATTTGGCACTTAGTTGGTGTACCCTTCGAGAAAAATCTTGTAAGAATCTTTTCTCACTGCCTCTCTTTTCAATTTTTATCTTTTAAAAAATAGTTTGGTATTTTGTTACACCCAAGGGAGTACTTTGGGGTGGTTAGTCTGTGGGATCGGTCAGCACAGTCAGTTCTGAAGTGTGGCATGGCTAAACATAATGCCGCTTTTGATGACGGCTGGCTGCAGCCCCAGCTCCTCGACTCCACGCCTTCCTTGCAAGATCTTTCTTTACTCCTAACCTCTCTGCCATTCCTCCTGGCTAAGGACAGATAAGAGGCACCCAGCGGGCATGTCCATCAATTCTACATTTTCCTTTGCAGCTGTGCCAAGGAAATGGATAGTGGAGTCCACATCTCCATATTCCCAGCATGCCACTTGGCCGAATCCTCAAATAATGAATGTTGCCTGGCTGCAATTCATTTTTTATGTCCCAGGAATGACAATCCAGTCACTGTTTGGAGAGTCTAGTCCTAGATGAAAGACTTCTGAGGTTCCCCCACCTGTTGGAAGTGAGTGGAAGCCCACCTCTGGACGCTCCACTACCTGCACCCCTGGTTTTGCTCCCTTTCTTCCTTGTCTGGGAGGGTGGGATCGTCATGACCCGGAAGTAAATTGTTTTGGAAGTCTTACATCTTTTTTTCCCCTTAAAAGTCAGCATGTTTCCAAATTAAACATCACACCTTGTTCTCACTGGTTAAACACTAATGTGTGTGCTTCAGATGGAAGTCATGATAGATTTCTGTTTAGGAGAATGGGTGTGGGTTGGGTGGGGAGGGGACAGAGGAAGAGGATCCTATGAATGACTCAATGTAGAAAGAGCCAAAGGTTCTGATCCTTTGGGAGGAAGGAGCAAAATAACAAAACCCTGGTAGATTATATTTTATCTGTTCTGTCTGCTGAGAAATTAGGGTCAGGACCCAGAAACTTTGCTCTATCTCCTGGTGTTTGTTTCAGCTCACGTGGGGTGGGCTTCTCCTTTGATAGGTCATTTCCTCTGTTCCTTTCACATTCCAAGCTGCTGTAAAATGACAAATTTCACTTATAGGCTCAGGCACATACCTGAAAACCTGAGCTATTGAGTTAGCAGAGTGAGTTCAGAGGGTTCGATTTATTGGGAGACAAAAAGTTTGAAGAGCACAAAATTTTGAGAGCCCAGCAGTTCTACATCAGAGCACATATAGGATGGGCCAGATTCTGTGCTCCAACCCCCACTACAGAACCTGCTTTTAAGCCTCATCACATGTCTTAAGGCTGCAAGAGAAACTAAGAAACTTCTTCAGAGCACAAACACAAACCCCAAAATATGTTGCTTGCAGACTTTATTTGGACTGAAACTTACAGTGGATTTTGTAAGAAATATTTAGGGTGTAATAAGTAGAATAAAGGTCTTGTGTTCTTTTCTGTCTGTGAACTCTGCAATAAATACTTCTCTTTCCCTACCCTGCCTTTAGTAAGGGGGAAAAAAAAACTTGGTTAACAAAGAGCAAATCCGTCACATCAAACATGACTGCGTTAAATACTAAAATGTTCAAAGTCCAACTGAGATAGATAAAGGCTTTGATGGAAAGTGGATATTTCCCAGGGACATGACAAGCAATAATCCAGATGTTGTGGTGTAATGCAACGAGTGTCCGTGGATAGATCAGGAGCTCCAGCCAAGCTGTGCCTGATGTGGGCCTTAGCCTTGCCCTCCCATGCTGTTTCGCCATATGGAACCTATCTCTAGGCCCCCTTAATAACCAGCTTGGATTCCATTTTCACAGAGCTCATAGAGCTAAGTGGGGCTGTTTTATGGACAAGTTAGATAGAAGCCTTTCCAAGATAAACATCCAATTTGAAATTAGGACATACCAAGCTGCAAAATTATTTTAGGGCATATTTCATGGAAGCACTGCCATTTTTCTTAAGCAATTGCCAGACTGTAGGATGCCCTTTGATCCCTTGTGGACATTACTCCCTTCTTTATAAAAAGGATTTTGAAATAGTTGCAGTGTTTAGGGAGGAATATATCTGTCGGAACTTTGAAGTATGGCCATGGGACAGGTCATGCTTTAGTTTGTTGGTTAGTAAGTCAAACTTTAAGAAGAAAAAAAAAAAAGGAAATTGCAGTGGGAGAGATGAATCAAAATCTCATTTTCTTTTTAAAGAGAAGTTTTCCGTCTGTGTACTTAATAGGCTGTAAAATGCATTTTTACATTTATGTGCACCCATATAAATATATTTACATATGTGTGTCTACTACATGTTGTGACAGTGTTTGTTTTTAACAAATACAATATCGTTTAACTTTATTTCATAAACCTTCATTATGAAATATATTCTATCCATAACCCAACTGCAAATAGAAGCTAAGAAAGAATTGTTCATGTCCTCCAGAGGACAGGATTTTCTTTTCCTTTCAAAAATGAATCCTTTTCCCATCAGCCCTCCCTGCATTGTCGTAGCACCTCCAAAACCCATGTATACACGCCCGTGTGTGTGGGTGTGCAACACAAATCTCAAGTTTGGGAGGAGAGATTTCCCTAAATGTATTTTGTTTTAAGGTAGTCATAAAATGATCAAACAAACGCTTGGTGCATAATATGGCACAGACATACCTTTTGTCATGATAAATTGTGACTCACTGGTGTCCTAGCAAATGGGTGTCTAAATGATCTTGGAGATACAGTGAGCTGATGACAGGAAGGGATCCGTAGTGTTAGACATTCATTGCTTTACTAGGATACTCAACACCATTTACATTCTTCAGTTCATTTATTTCTCCTTTGAAGTATCTACACTGTGCCATTTCACTTATCGAACGGGAGAATGGAAATGAACTCTGCCTCTTAGATGCATGTGGGGATCCTCGAACAAAGCAGGCCTAAAAAGGCATTGTTGAGACCATAGGGGGAATGTGAATATGTGCTGAGTATTCAATAATATTAAGGGAATTATGGTTACTTGTGTTGAGTGTGATCATGGCATGGTGCTTAAGCAAAAACAAATATGGATTTTTCTTGCAAATATTTCAACTAGAAAAGGAAAACAGTGAAGGAATAGATGGACTAAGATTGGCAAAAGGTTGAATCTGGTGAATAAGTACATGGAGATTTATTATACCATTCTCTCTACCCTTGTGTATGTTTGAAAATTTACATAATGGAAATTAAAAATAAATAAAGTGTGCTTGTTCTCTTTATAATTTAATAATAGGGATGTTTGCCTTTTTCTATATTCTATTTAAGGTGTATGTGAGTGTGCATGAGTAATAAAATTTAGAAAAGGAAAAAAAATAAGTTAACAGTTACTGAACCCCTACTGGGTTCCAAGCACTGTGTACCTACTTTATACATCCCTCCCTTCCCCCCAGATCTGCAAAGCTCATTTGGATGGCTAGCCGATTACAGGCTGTATCTGGACTTGTGAATCTCACAGCAGTGTTAGGCTTTTTAGAAGTAGCCCAAGGAATAAAGAGACGTGGGGACAGATTCAAGTGTGAAGGATAAATACAGAAATGTTATTTCTAAATGCCTAGAGGTATTTTATTTCCTTGCAAAGCAATGCCCTGTACTTACATCTCTGTTTCCCAGAATGCCTTTCTTCCCTTCCTACTGTTAAAATAGCCAAAGGCCCCGTCGAAGGATTCCTACCAAAGAGCACATCGGATGGGAAATACAGGCCAGTGCCAAATGCAGGCGTTGCTCAGATTCATCCTTTGCTATATTGTTACAAGTCAATGCTTGAGAAGGAAATCACATAACTGTCATTGCAAGTTTGTAAAACCAATGAAGAATAACACTCACCAGGCAGGGAGGGCTATTTATAATCCAATATTGAAAGCTGGAATTCCTATGATCACCAAAGTCACACTCAAGAATTATCAGCAAGCTTATATGTCATCTTCATTTTTTGCTTTAGTCCTCTTTGATACGCAACCTACGGCTTTCAGAGTCCTTGAAAAAGAACCAACTCTGGAATGGAATTATAAGTATAACTTTGTTGGAAGGGAAGAATGTCTCAGGAGGAAGCATGACAGAAATGTTTGTCCAGTTAAAACTGGGAGATCAGAGATATAAAAGTAAGGTAAGTTCTGTCAATTCCTTAAGGAGAACAGTATTTTTAAGAATAAAAATAATTTTGAAAAATATGCATTCCCACTTTATCTCATAGGAATAGAACTAATTTATTTTTAACGCTCCTAACTATATTAGAAGTATTCTGGAAAACAAAATAATTGTATAAATGCAGTCAATTAATATGGGTATTTGATCACTTAGTATAATTTATTTTAATATAGTAACTAGTGCTAGAGAAACTTTGTTAAATAATAGATTTGAATGCACTACTCATTTTCATTTTGAAGATAAACTATATTTTATAGAATGCAGGAAAGGGATAACTAAATATTTTCAAAATCCTACAAAAGTAAAATAGTGTAATATTATTTGTATTGAAATATTTGAGGCAACTAAGAATATTTTCAAAATTATATACTTTTCCCTTTCTTTTATTTGTTAGTATTAATGCCAAAAATACATCCAGGGCTGCCTTTTTTAGCTGTGATTATGTAAAAAAATAAACTATGTAAAGTATTAAAAGTGGTTTGTTTTGAACAAAAGTCATGGCATTAGCTGTCTTTAAAAATCAGTCATCTTATTCTGCTGATATAAATTCCATTTAATTTTTAATCTTAGTAATTTGACGTGGTTTTTATTTCAAAAACCATAGTCTCCAAACCATGGTAATTAATTAGTTTTCCATAACTGTCAGACAGGAATATTTCCTATGTTTTATGGATTGAGGGAACTAGGGTACTTGAAAGTTAAATCCCTTGCCAAAAGCCACTTAGAAAAACAACAAATCAGTGGAAGATTTTGAAAATAGACCCAAGGATATTTGTAGTTCGGGCTTTCCAGTGTAGAGGACATCACAGATTGAGGACAAGTTGGAATATGATTTAGGGTGGTAAGAAGTTGTCTCCTGTGAACAATTTTCATTGCAAAATCAAATATTAAGCATCATTTACTTTAATTCTCTCAGGCTGGAGAATCATTTATAAAAAATGAAAAAAAAATTAAGGCTGAGTTACAGCAGAAATATATAGATCATTTTTTTAAACAGGTAGTTTCAGACTGTATCTCACAGTGAGGGTAGCCAAGGTGACAACATCTCTCCACAAAGATTTCTTTAGGCAGCTGGGGTCAGGCAAAGGATTTATAGAATCCTTTATTCATCGCTAAGCACACTTAGCCCTTTGGACGGAGGTGAAGTATAGAATTAATCCAATATTTGCTACATTCCCCCTTAGGGAATATTGAATTTAATTTATGGTCTAATAGGTTTTTTTTTTCATGGTTTCTATGTTCTGTATTTGATATATTAAGCCCAATGTGAAAAAGAACTTAAATGATGCTACGTGATTGGCTGTCCCTGAGGTCTGATTTGGCCCTGTTTTCCCATGTAGGACTAGTTATCGGGATTTAATTGTCGATGCTGGTGCCCTGAGAACCTCATACTCGGTAGCCAGCATTTTTGCTCATTTTTATTTTCCAGTTGAATATATAGGTAAATGAAACAAAAATGAAAATCCTGCTGATGAATCAAACATAGAAGCAGTTTGCAGTCCCTCTTGGAGAACACAGAAACGCTTAAGGAGTTTTCAAACCATGCCAGTTCATTTTTAGATTTGGCTGCTGTGGAATTCCCCAGTATTCCTGTCACTCTACTGACTGGATTCAGTAACTCAAATTTAAAAATAGGCAGCCTTGGACAAGTTATGAATTTCTCATGTAAAATGCATCTGACAGATGTTAATTAAGAGCCCAAATTGTTAATTTATATAGTTCTTAAGCCAGGGCTAAATTGGCGGTGCCAATAAAAATGTTATTTGCATTTGATTAACCAATTAGTAGTATCTTCTATAAGAGAGAACTGTAAAATATCTATTGAGATATGTCCTACAGATATTATATACATATATAATAACATGATTATATATCTCATAGGTGTATGTATATGTATATTTATAATTTATGATTTCTTGTTGGGTAACAGTATTCCTTCCTAACTTGGGTAAATAAATAATTGACTCTGGGGGTTGAGCGAACAGAGTACTGATGTTTTACCAATTCCCAAAACCTCAAAGACCTTTTCATTCCAAAACGGAAAGTGTAACTTTATAAGGCAGAGGCCTGTGATCTTGATCTCCTGAGGTTTAGAAATGACATTAATGCGTAGCTGCTGTTGCGATGAATGGCATTTTAAGAAAATAAATATTATAACTGCATGTTTTCTAGACACTGTGTAAGAGTGCAAATCCGCAGTGGCGGGAAGAGTTTGACTTTCACTACTTCTCTGACAGGATGGGCATTTTGGACATTGAAGTGTGGGGAAAAGACAGCAGAAAACACGAGGAATGTCTGGGCACGTGAGTCTCCTTTGCTTTTTACATGATGGGAGATGCGTGCGGGGCTTGTCTCTGCGTGCGGCTGGGCTGAGAGAATATCTTTGTCTGGGCTTAGTGTAAAACCTCGTATCCCCACCCTGAAAGGAGCCCTGAGGAAGCTGGACCGTGACCTGACGCAAGCTTTTATTTTTAACTGGTAAATGCTGTTTAGCGTTGATGAAGACAGAAGAAAAAAGTATGTGTCAGGAATTCTCTCCAGAAAGATAATGTGCCATCTTAGACTATTTGGGAAATGTTTATAGACATATCCAATGTACCCTATACTTTTGAATTTGCTACTTAGTGAAATAGCACATAATTTAGGAAGAATATGGAGCAGACTATCCTAAAATGATGGGAATTTTTCAATGTATTTCATGAATTTTGTAACAAACCATTATGAAATCCATTGAGGCCAGATTTATTTTCCTTCATTTCTTTATGTTGGATCCTCCCAACTTTACTGAGGGAGTCTTCCATATGTAATAAATGATACTATGAGTATTATAGCTTCCTTATAGGATTGTGGTGAGAACACAGTTAGATGAGATTTGCCTGCACCGCCGCTGCGCCCACAGTAAGCACAAAGGAGATGCTGGTGGAAGCACACATCACCTCTGATCTCTCGAATAGCCTTCAGATTATTCTCATTTTATAGATGAGGAAATGGAGTGTACGGTTTACAAATGATTTGGCCATGGACTTCAGAGCAGTGAGTAGGATTTGGTGTTTTTGAAGATCAAGTGCTTTCACCAAATCACAGCCTTTTGTTCATCTCATACACAGACAATTTGTAGTTAGAATATTGCGTTTAAAGGGCTCTCAATGGCTATTTGAACATCTTTTTTAAACCAATTTCTCCAGGACCCTGGGATCAGGAACATGCCTTGGGGACACCCCTTGGGAATAGAGGGTCTCCTAAAACCTCTCCCATGGGGCCACGGCCTCTCAACTCTTCCCTGTGCTTTTCTTTGGGGTGTCATTTGAGGGAAAGTTTTATTGCTGAAACCTAAAGATTGAACATCACTCATTGAGTACAGCCCCCCTTAATTTTACAGATGCAGACACCCAGAGAAGTAAAATTCTTTTCCATCAGCAAGGAATTTAGAGGCAGATGTGGGATGAGACACAGCTAACCTCATACCTCGTGCAGTGCTTTCTATTCATAAAATACTTAGCTCAGTGTCTGGCACCCAGCATGCTCTCTGCTTGTCATCATCACCCCTTTCCACCTTAGTACTCGTCCTGAGATAGAGGTTGAGGAGTTTGGTGCCCACAGAACATTCCTGCTGTGCTTCTCCTCAGAGGCCCCCTGTTGCATGGAACTGTCCGCTGTGTCGCAGGTTGTTTGGTAAATCTGCCTCTCACCCACCTGATACCAGTACCTTTCCCCAGTTACTGTGTGGAAAATCCACACAGGCACATCCACATTCCACTGTGCATGTCCCAACACCCCCAGGAGGGTGGCACATTCACCAGTTGAGCCTGGGCGCTTCATCCTCTGCACATCATAGTCCTGGTTATGTTGCTTTGCATGACCCCCCGGGTCCCTGACTCTCTGCTTATCTCACAGGTAGCAGCCACTGCTTCATTGGCAAAACTCTTGCACCAAGTTGGGCCTTTCAGAGAGCAAACAAGGTCATGTCACACTTTCCAGCTCACACAGGAGGTCTTCCTGGGGTGAAGCATGTCACAGATATTGCCTGACAGATGACTAGTCCAGACCTGTCTTTCCCTCCTCCACCTGCACAGGGTAACTGAGCGATGCCTCTGGTATTTCTCAGTACCGCCAAGTACCTACCAGTGCCCTGCCCATACCCACAGGAAGAGTGTCAGAAACTTTGTGCTTGCCTGTGGGGCAAGGATGAGTTACGTCAATGCACAAATGCAGAGAACTCTGTGTCCCAAAGTGTCATTTGCATGATGGGCCTCCAGTGATGAATGGCCAGCGTGTTATTTTAGTAGGCGCAAAGAATAATGTCCTTTCGTCCCACGTGTCATTGTGCTGTCATGTCTCCTTCACCCCACAGGAAATGCTCTTCCAAAGGAGTGTTAAATTTCTTCACAGACACAGAAAATAATTTAAGATGTCCCTTTTATTCCACGTTTGTCATTTGGGTATTCAGTTATTATTTTAGCTATTTCCTGTTTGTAACTTAGGCATATACTTGCCCTAATGGCCATTCTGTCCTTCCTCTTCATGGATTTTAAATGATTTTTTTTTGTTGGTATCCTTTTCCTTTTTCCTCTCCTGAGGCACAAAAGATAACAAGAGTATCTCTTGGGAGCTGCTACCCAGCATCACCCTGCAGCGAACTTTCTGGTGGGGTGAAGTCTCCCTACAATATATACTGCTTATCAGAGTTAGAGGAGGCATTGTGCTAGCATATGCACATCACAGACCTGTTACTTACTGTTTCTTCTTATTTGAACTTTTTCACTTATTATTTGTTCTCATTTCACTGTCTTTGTTGTAATTCTAAGGCTCAGTTATTTTATCTCCCAACCGCTGGGGACTATCTCTTTGCATTAGGAGGCTCACTGATGGTGTGACTGAGTCATATCAGTCTCCTAAAGCCTGTCTCATATTTTGTCTCTGGAGAACACCTTGATGTTACTAATCAAAAGTTCCGCACAGCCTCTCCGAGGAAATTCTCATCAGCAAATTTCTCATCACAGGCAGTTTGACGTGAGGGAAGGAACACCAGCCTTTGAGTTCCACATCCTGGGATACTGTTCACTAGATCTGTGACCTTGAGTGATGAATTTGCATGTGGAATCTGGCTGTCTGTGTAATGGGATCACTGGCCAACTTAAAAGCTCCTCATGCCTATCGGCAGCCATGTCTATTTAATATGTAGGTCTTCTTGAAAGCTCCAATGTTAAATACTACTATTACCATTTTCTGCGATTTTTCTGTATGGCAATCGTAGATCTCACAACACTTCTGACTTAACTATGAAATTAAAGTAAATGAGATATGACTCATAACATTCAGCATATTTTTGTGTTTTCAACACAGTATAGACATTTTCTTTTGTATTTTTTTGCCAACGTGAGTCATGATGGTCTTCCAGGACATGGTAGAGCATCACTCGTTGAGCAGTGTCCATTAGCCTTAACCCCACTGAGTTCTGTTGGTGTGGATGGGAGAGCTGGGGTAGTGTTTGCTTAGGTGAAGAGAAAACACGTTGGCATTAGTGGGTTGCTGACTTGGTGATGGTTAAAACCCTGCCTTGTTTGGCAGCCAATTTCCTTCATGTTCTCACGAATCATGTAGAGCTGTCTTCAGTCCCCTTGTGTCGTGGTCCACCTGCCATCTTCCACTCCCTCAGGTAACTCCTGAGGGGGTCAGGGCTGGTGAGAAGAAGGTGCCTGAGCCAATCCAGTGCTCCCTGAAACTATGGTGCTTGCTACCTGCAGTGTTTATTCACAGGGGAAAAAAATAACAGACAGGGTCATCTTAGAGACCATCCGTGGTCCAAAAACAGTGAACTTTTAGGAGGTGTAATACATAAAGCTAAGTTTAACCTGCTCCAGCATTTAAACAGAATGGCAAGAGTATAAATATAGCTTTATCTTATTGCAAACCCTTGCCATTTCAAAATAATCATCTCATCTTCTTAAAGTATATTTTGCATTTCAAGGGGATTCTAGAGATTAACTTGTTTCAGAATATTCGAGGTTCCGTTTAGTTTGGAAAAGTTAAGAATGAGAATGCACAAGCCCATCTACCTTAGAGTTAATCCTCGGTCCCCCGTGGTGCCTTAGAAAGTGGCACTGTCATTCTGCCAGTTTATTAGTGACTCCAGTGCAGGGGAGAATCAGGGCTGGAATAGTTCTCTGGACAAATTGCACCCCATGTCATTGATCTGCTTTTACAGCCAGGCTTGACACATTCACCATTTTCTTCCTGTTCACCCCCACTTCCTTAGCCTCTGAGATTTACAGCTTTTAAAACTGTAACACTCTTTTCTGCCCCTTGCGTTTAAGTTAAAAGCTGACCAGTCTGTAATATAAAACATAGAATTATGGTAATGAATAAGAGGTTAAAAGCTATCATGGCAAGTGAAACTTGAACAGGTTTGGCTGAGTGATATGGTAAAATTATGTGTTGAATTAAAACATTAAAATGCTGTGGGATTAATGGATAAAGACAAGAACAGGAGGTCAGAAACAATGCTAAGTCAGCACATTAACTGCCTGTGGGCTAGAGAGGCTTGCTTTAACATAAGCTTGTTGCAAAGAAAAAAATAATAATTTAGACCTTGTTTGAGAAACATTGACTTTTCAATCTAGGAGGCAAGACATTTATTTCCATTTCTTTCTTATATGGGGGAGAAATAGAGAAAGCAAAAGATTTAATGGGTTAACAAAAAACACTGATTTTATCATTTGGATTTTTTTGACTTTTAGTTTCCTTATGCCATTGGCATTTATGAGTTTGTTCATTGGTTTTGCTCAACAAATAGCACATTGTATACCAGACAGCCTGCAAAGCGCCAATAATTCAGTGGAATATGATACAGATAGGGATTCTGTCCCCAGGCCTGAACAAGTTTTGTCCAAAGCAGGCAGTGGCTTGAGGGTGCAAGGTTGGGATGGGTGGCTTCCTGGAAGAACAGAGGTCTAAGCTGAGACCTGCAAGATGGGTAGTAGTTAGCCCGACAAGGAGGTTAGAGGAAGAACTGTCCAGGAAAATGGGACAAGATGGGCAAGGACCCAGAGAGAAGGAAGAACACAAACTGGAAAGGAATGAGAAGGATGAAGGATGGTGGTGTCATGAGATGGGACCAGAGAGAAGTGAGGTCAAAAAGCCCTCGGATTCCGTCTCCTGGACTGAAGCATGGGGCTCCTGGGTTTTCACAAATCGTGCACTCTGTGATTTTGTTTCCATAATGTAAAGCTTGTTACTGTGTGGAGCGCTTATTGACTGGATATTCTAAAATCTGAGTTGGAATGAGAGCTTCCTGTTCACCAGTGGGCCAGGGTATAGCACCTTCTGAAGGACTGTGCAAACACAGTCACTCCCTGTCATGTGAAGTCACACACAATGCCATGGAAATAGACCTAATTTGCTCATGCTCATTAATTACATTTCTTACATAGGTCATGTGTTTTCAACATTGTTTCTATCAGATGGAAGAGCAGTTTTGTGAGATGTATTGCTTTATTGGTTTTTATTAACAAGCACATCATTGGATATGTTGGCCAGAGTTTCTTGGGCTGTGGGGAGCTAAAAGTTACTTTTAAATAATTATGGTTAGGTCAGTATCTCCCATACTTTCATCAATGTGTTTTACTGGCAGAAGTCAACCTTGTTTATTTTGAAAATACTTCCACTGGGGTAATTCATTACAGCTAAATCATTAGCATATGTCTAGGTCAGGGCTCAACAAACTAGGGCCCAAGGGACAAATCTAGTTGCCTGTTTTTGAATAAAGTTTTATTGGAAAACATCCCCATTCATTCATTTACATTGTTTATTACTGCTTTCATGCTACAAGGGGAACTGAGTAGTTGCAACACAGACTAAATGACCCATAAACTGAAAGTATTTTCCTTCTGGACCTCCATAGAAAAAATCGTCTAAGTGCCTATTGTTTATTAATGTTGGTATGATTTTTAATGATAATTAAAAAAATCAGCATGAGAACCTTTCAAACCACATATCTGAAAACTGAGGTTATTTTTCAAAGAAAATTTGCACCCACAGTAATAAGCTGAGTTTTCATAAATGCTCATAAAGTAGCCATTTATGTCATTTGGGAAGAGATTTAGGGGATATAAAATGGAAGGGGAAAAGAATATATAACAACACCTATAAAATTCTGGATTTGGACAGTGAGTGAGCATTGTTTATTAGGAATGAGAAAGAAAAGGGGAGGAGGTGATGTTTTTGCCCAGGAAACGGCTGGATCTGTTCTCTGAGGCATTGTAAGGCTGATCCGGTCCTCTAACCATAACAGTTACTACCCAGAGAAAATAAATCCGAGGAAAAAGACTATAGTTTATGTAATGCTTCAGTTGAAACTGGAAAGAATTAAGAGACCAACCAAATTATTTATTATTTTCTGAGGATAGAATCTGGAACGCTATAGAAAATGGAAGAGAAGTCTGGATTCTCTTTTCTAGATTTTTATATTAAAAATACCTTTGATGAACGTATTCAGAATGTTTATATGTTAAAGATTCTAGGTTACGTACTCTACTTGAATGTTAAAAAAAAAAGTCATCCTGTTCATACGATACTTACCTCTCGTCAGAAGGTTCGAAGAGTAGTGTGGTACAAGTATCTGTAATTTTCAAAGGGAAGTCCTTTAAAAAAATTGTTTGCTTCTCCTTTATCAATAATGCAGTTACCCCTTTCTAGGTGGGGATTAATACAGATAATTCTTCCAGCCTTTGGCTAACCTCCAGGGCTTCCAGCCCTTCAGATGTGAGGATGAACCAGAACAGTGTGGACTGGGGTTGAAATAGAGTAAACTGGAAGGCCTGGTGGAGAGGATGTGTTTGAAATTAATTTCTTCTCACTTCTATCTTTCCTCCGTTCTCCCAGAATGTGGGAGCGAATGGAAGCCAGGGAGATAGGATACAGAGAACAGTTCAGTTGTAGAGTTTATAGAAAGTCATCTTTAGATGACTTTTAAAGTGAAGTTAATTGTTAGTACTGGGGAAAGGGTAGCTTTAAATTAATTCTTAAGGCCTAAGACATCAATTCACATGATGAAGCAGGGATCTGAAGACGCCGGGTCATAATCCATGTGCAAAAGAATCAAAGTCTGATTTTGATTGACCTGATGCTGACGTATCAGTTTAATTTGCTCCTTCAAGTCACTAAGAAAGAAAAAATAAGTATTTGGCTGAATACAATCATTACTTAACTGGGAATGTAGAATCCATGAAGTTTGTACAAAAACCCTCAGTCTGATGTTTATGGGGCTCTTTTATCTAAAGTAGGGTTATTTTCATGCAGGTGTTGTTTCTTCATCATCCAAATAATCTTTAAAAAATGAGATGTGCAAAAGTTTCACAGTGGACAGAAATGTCTGAAAAGTTTGTGAATGCAAACTTTCTGAGAAGAAACCCAGTATTTACTTTGCATTTCGTCTGGTACATGATTCAACTTTTGTTTAAGATAATAAACTGTTCTTTTCAAGTAATTGTGCCTTTAAATGATCACTAGGAGAGTTCGCAAAGTTTTTGTAAATATGCTGATTTTGCTCACAGTTCCTTTAGGTGACTTTGTAGAATTAATATCAGATCCATTGTGAATTAGCTAAGAAAAAATTTATTATTGCCTAATTATACACTATTTTTGACCGCCAAACACTGTTTACTCTTAGAGCTTTTGTGTCTAAATTGGTTCAAACAGCAAAGGAAACCACTGCCACAACATAAAGGTAAACTTCAAAGTACAAAAATAAATTGTCATTGTAAATGATACTAAGATGAATGTGCTGTAAGTAGGTCATTGCTAATATGGGCTAATGAAAGTACACTAAACACTAAAGAAAACTCTTCCAAAATTTGGATCATTCATCTTCCCATAAGAAAGAGCTTTATTAAATAAAAATGTATATTACAGTGTAAAATAATGCTTAGCAGAGTGTTCTTAACCACATGTACTATTGCTATATTTGTTAAGACTTAGTGAGTTTGGTAGAAATGGCATAATTAAAACATTTCACATTGCTTGCTTTCCAAGCAAAATTAATACCCTGCTCATGTATACTTGCTTATGAAATAAAAAATACTCAGTAACTGTTTTCACAGTAGCAAACTTTAGCTTTAAAAGGTTTCTTATTGCTCAGAAAGATGTGTTTTGATTCAAATCCTAATATTTTAAAAAGATATATTTTTTAGTAATGTGTCTGCTGGCAAAATACTTGATGGATTTATTCCATGCAAAAGCTCTAATGACCACTTTTTCTCATAATTGGAATTACTTTTGTTAATTAGGAAACCGATACCCATATACATGTAATTTTATAGGTACATACCAGTATTAAAATACTTTTTCCTGTCCTAAAAACTGGCATAGACTTTTAATATTATTGGTATTTTTCTCTTTCGGAAAGGATTGCCAACTCTTTCAAATGTATTAAAGTGGAATGTTTTACAAATCCATGTGACTCACAATTGTCATTACTTTGTATATTAGGTACGTTTACCTGTTTCTAATTATCTGCAAACATACAAAGTCCATTGAATCCTTGTCGCACATTATGAGAGGCAGTGCTTCCATCCGTTTATAAAGTCTTGGATATTCATGTTATTCAGTCTATGAAGGGGGAATGAGAATACACACACACACACACACACACACACACACACACACACACACACACACACACACACACACACACACACACACACACACACACACACACACACACACACACACACACACACACACACACACACACACACACACACACACACATCGCATTACATCTAGACACTACTACCGCTGCCTCCCCTCCCTCCCTCTGCTCTACCCTGCCTACATCCCCCACCTGTGCATAAACAAAGCGGGTGTGGTCCAGGCAAACTGGAGATTTCAGTGTTAAAGCAAATAAATGGCTTAGCACTTCAGCCACCCTTTTTGGTGTTTGCTTCCGTATTTAAATGTGTTTGAGGTTTTTCAACGTTGCCAGCACATTAGCTGTTAAGAGGTGGAAAACATGCAATTTATAGCATATGGGTGCAGCCTTTCCTGGCAACCCTGCTGAACGGGATCAATCAACAACACTTCATGCTCCATTTGTCCAAAAGAAATCCACCTGGGGAAACCGTGTAGACCCGTGCCTGTGAGGAAAACACCTTAACACATTTCTTTAAATAAAAACTGGCCAGTTGGCATTAATCTGGAAGAAAATAGTTTCTCCATTAACCCTCTCCCACTTGAATTTCTCTTGTCTTTTCTCCTTTTTTTTTTGAACCAGGATCCTTTATTCTCTTTGCTGGTGAAAGACCCGATTCAGAGAAGCCATATGGAGCCTCCATCCACAGTGCTTGAACTTGTAAACTTCTTTTCTAATTCTTGGTCTCGTTGTCTTTCTGAAGACCTTACTTGGCAAAGACCTCTTCCCTTTCATTTGCTTTGCCTCCCTACTGTCTTCTCTCTGATTCTCTTGACCTCTTCTTCTCCTTAATCGTAGAGTTCGTTAGGCCGGGAGTGAGTATTAGATGCCAGGGGAGCCCCTGCACCGCTTGCTGCTCAGTAAATCCAGGTCCACACAGAGTGAGGTTTGGGGAATGGAGAAATAAAAATCAGGTGCTTTGGAGGTTCTGAAGTGGCTCTGAGCTAATCGCTCTCCTTTCTCTGATTCCTGCAACTTCTCTAGGTGTAAAGTGGATATCGCGGCACTCCCACTCAAGCAAGCCAACCTCCTGGAGCTGCCGCTGGAGAGCTGCTGGGGGGCTCTGCTGATGCTGATTACACTGACCCCCTGTGCAGGAGTCTCCATCTCTGATCTGTGTGTGTGCCCCTTGGCGGACGCCAGCGAAAGAAAGCAGATTGCCCAGCGATACGTGAGTGCCTTGCTCTGTTACCCCACTCCCGGGCCCCCCCCACCACTTTCAAGTCAAAACAAGGTCTATGAATTGAAAAACTACACAGAAAGAGATCTTTGTCCAAAGTTTAATGGTATGTCTCATCAAACAAGGCATCAGACCTTGAGATCAATGCATTAGTGAGAAAGTGAAAGTCAATGAAGTGTTTGCCTTACTATTTTAAAAACCAAAGGAAGTATGTTGAATTTTTAGCTTTTAGAAACTCTTCCGAGAACATGGGAATCCACAAGGTGGCAAGTGTTGCTTAGCATGGCTGCATATGTCAATTGGAATTTTCACCTAAGTTCACAAAAGTAGTTTGTTTGTTGTTTTTTAAAAACTAACCATTAATGTTTGCAAGGTTTAGGTATTTATACAGAACCTCTTAGGCTCAATTGAGACAATGCTTGTGTCTTCTAAAGCAAGCAAAACCTCAGAAAGGCATGAAAGACTTGTTCTGCAATACCCTGGAGAATAATAGCAGTCTGTGATTTTTGCCTAAGTGGTTGTAATGTTCTTAAAAGTCCACTCAGCCTTTTAAAATCAAATGGCTTTGCCCTCTTCATTTATTTTTTGTTTGTGGCTTTCTAAGCATCTTAATTTGCATTCTGTTTTTGTCCCCTTTCTTTGTAAATCAATACATTTATTTTATGGCCACCCACGAAAGGCATGTTTAAGGAGAGTGACATGAAAACGAAGCAAAGATGAATCTCTATTTAATGCGATTATTATTCTCTGCATAAACTTTAGTGCCTCCAAAATCCTTCACTGTGAGGTGTATTGATTAATTGAATAATTCTTTATCTTCAAGAGCATGAAGCCTAGCCACACATCTTCTTGTCAACCCAGATTCTGCATTCAAGGTTGGCAAACTTTAAAAAAGTTTTGACAAAATCCCCTACGGATATTCTCTGCTGACTTTAGCTAGGCAAATTACAGTTTGGTGAATAACAAAACTTTTCCCCAAACTTCTCCTCAGATCGCTGGCAAAATTTACCAAATTCTTGAAGAGTATCATGCATTTATAAGGTGACCTTAGCTTAGATCATAATGACTTCAAATAATGCCTCCAGAGTTGAGGAGTACTAATTGAAAAGAGAGTTGAAGAGGCTAATCAATTAGAAATATCAATGTTTTTTGCAACTAGCAAGCCAGCCAGCATGTTAGAAGGAAAGAATGGTATGTTAGGAGATGCACATTCCAGACCCCTTGATGTGTTTTGCAGGTTGTAAGAATAGATAATCTTCAAAGGCTTTTCCACCTTTAAGTTGTAAAAAGTATTTCATTTCAAATGTTTTAATCTTAGCTTAAACACTTTTTATGGGGGCGGGGGTTAGGCTGAAAATGCTGAGCAAAAATAACCTTCAAAAGTTCTTAGGAATGGTGCATATTAGGTCAGGCAAATCTGAACCTTTAAGTTGTTATTCTATACTGAAATGCCTAAATAGCAAAGAGTTTACTGTATTTCCCATAAATCCCTGGGGTCTGCTTATCACAGAATTTTAGTTATTGAATGATTGTTGAAATACTATATCCAAAGGTTTGAAAGCAGCATCTTTTTCAGCGGATGCGTTCTGGAGGCATGTGAAGAGAATTTATCTGCATATCTCTTTCATGCATAATTTCTGAAGGATGCAGTGTACATAGACATCCAAATATTGCTACACATGCTTTAGAACTGTCAGTCGATATATTCAAGCTTTGGCTCATGCAAACTCAGAATTAAAGTATATATGAATACAGGGTGATACTGGATGCTTCATTTCCAATTTCATGAGCTGGCTATACCATGGGCCAGAAAACTCACTCATATCCATCCCTACTCTCTTTCCAGTGGCAAAAAGATCCACAAAGGGTCCAGGTTTAGTCCTGTGGTATTCACAAAATTCGCGCTAAATCGGTCAGAATAATGTTGCCTTCTTGGGCGATTTAAAAGTTTCATTAAAGAGAAAGAAAAAGAACGTATGTAGTTCCACACACATTTTCTCGGCTGGATATCTCAGCAATCACCAGGGGGCGGTGTTAAAAGTAGATTGCATGTGCTTTGTAATTTGTTTATTTTGAAGCTGTAGTTAATTAATTCTCAGTCACTTTCAATCTGGTTGCTGTAAATGCCTCACTGTCCTGACGACTGATACAATGCACTTTGGAATTTTTCTAAGCATTCCATGAGAAAGATGATGATGTATCTATAATGTACTTTCTGTAGAACTATTAAATAGTGTATTAGAAATCTATTTGTATTTCTGATCTACTTTTCTCCCACTCAGTGCTTACAGAACTCCCTGAAAGATCTGAAAGACGTCGGCATTTTACAAGTGAAGGTTTTAAAGGCAGTCGATCTCTTAGCAGCAGATTTCTCAGGTATAAAACATTTTCATTTGTAATGCATTTTTATTTATTTCCTGCTTTGAAATGATCATATAGTAAAAGCAAAATGTTTTAATAAGTAGAAGCATGTATACAGCAACTGTGCTCTGTCAAATAGAGTGATAGAATAAAAAAAATGCACAAGGGCCGTTTTTCCACCTAATGAACATTTTTCGCAAAATCATTTTTTCAAATAATTTTACAGAGATTAGTTACTGTACTAGCCCAAAGATATTTGTGGAGTACTTCAAAATGTCATGACTTTCTTATTTATGAAATTAATTTTGGGTAAAGCTTTTCTGTAATACAGTGAGTGCCTCCAGAGACAGATTCAGCTTCTCCCATTTACTGCCTGGCAGTCCTCTGAGCTAAAGGTGTTGCAGTCTTCACAGTGTGGAGTACATGGCTTGTAAGTCTGAGCATGAGCGCAGGTCTGGCTGGCTCTTCTTTGTAATACCAACCAAAGTCTTGGCTATGGGATCACATTGCAGTTGACATTGTCTTACACAAAATTTCTTCTTGGTGCATTGCTAACTTGAACTTTCAGACAGAGGCTGGAGTAGATGTGCTTTGTGCTGAATTAATGCTTGATTGTGAAGAAAGTAATCTAGACCTCGAATGTCCACTCATTGCCAATTGCCCCCTCATGCTGATCAACAGTGACACCTATGTGATAGATGCTATTTGCCAAGTAAATTGATGAATACAAAGAATATTATTTTTTATGTATTATTTATTATAGTATCATTGATATACAATCTACATCGGTTCCAAATGTGCAACACAGTGGTTCAACAGTTACCTAGATTATTAAATCCTCACCCCCTCCACTGCAGTTACTATCTATCAACATAGAAAGAGGTTATAGAATCATTGACTATATTCTTTATGCTGCACTACTGTCCCCAAGACCAACTTGTATTGTGATTATGAATTATTATACAGACAGTTCAGTTGAGATGGTTCTATCTATTATATGCTTTTTTTAAAATCTCATATTTTTGGAATGAGGTCTGCTTTCTCTCTTCCTTCCACACAAAAACAATTACACTGTATTTCTGTAACCTCTGAACTTCTAGAGTTTTCAGAAGCTCAAACTTTACAAAAGAGGTGTTCAGTCAATTTTGAGTACTTTATATTACAAAAATGATGGAAAGCATAAATTTAATTTAAAAAAAAGTTTTCTCACCTTTCCTCAAAAAATGAACCAATAAAAATCACTATTCTCTCAGCTCCTGAAGTAAGGTGGTCTTGATCTTAAGGAAATATGTAGTGAGATATAAAAATAGTTTTTTGTTTTGGCCAGTATGAACCTTCTCAGAGTTGTAGATGAAATACTCAAATGATTACTTTTAATATTCACAAATTCTATGATTTACTTGCAAATATTTATAATCTCCTATTGATTTAGAAATTTTCTTTCTTGAAACACTTACAGATTTATGAAAACACCAATTCAAACATTTCATACATGCCTTTGACCTTGGTAGTTTTTTATTTACTGAAGCACATTTAGAGTTATCTACCAGCTTTCTAGGACAAATTATTTTACTTCCATCTAAGTGTTTAGGTACAGCATTTTTTGAATCGATAAATGTTGACATCTCAGGAAATGTCTCAAGCCACAAAAACTCATATATGCCTTTGAGCAGTAATTTTTAAAATTCTGTAGTTTTCTACTTTGTGGTCTCCAGGAACTAATTGCAATGCATTAATTTTTTAAAAGGCTTCTTTATAACTACATCCAAATGTGTAAACATTTTTTAAAAACTTTTATTTTACCCATCCTATCATGTGACCTCCATAAGGTGCCCAAAGTAGTATTTTTTGTCTTCTCCAAAGTGTGTTTTGAATAAATGCTCTGGTGTTTTACTCTCTCTCTATTATTTATGAGAAAATTATCACTCTTCTGAACTGAAGCAGAGATACTTGTCATGAGCAAAATATGTCTTTAGACCATATTGACCTTTATTTTTAGAATCAAATTTCACAGTCTATGTTCTTTACACGTTGGCAGGCCCCTGTGTGACTTCTCCAGCCTTTTCACAACTGGGGTGTTGCTATAGGGAACAAAGTGGACCTAATCCAGGTTGTTGTAAAGTAACTTTTCTGTGTTGAAAATGAAATGGATTCAGATCACAGTGAGGCAGCCATAGAGATGGAATTAATACCTCTCGTTGGTTAGTGATGGTGTGGTACAGTGGGGACTCAGGCATAATCGCTCGCGATTCACTTGACATACAGTAACAAATCCTAGCTTCACTTCCTCTTGGGTCAAAATGTTGCTGCGACTTCATTGCGAGTCATGGAAACACTTAAGAATTAAGTATTTATACCCAGCATTTACAGTCCGCCTTACTTTAAAAATGACTGTCCCGTTGCCATTTCTCAGTTAACAACGTATTTTATTTGCACCGCTGCAAATAAAAAAGGAAATCCATTTACTCTGAATAACCAGGGTATTCTCAAAGAATGACAGCCATTTTAGTCAGAGTGCAAAGAGAACTTTCCAGCACTCCTAGTTGTCCTTCATTACAGTTCTTTGGAAGGACGAGGAAATTGTTGGTTTCTTAAAAATAATACCAAATAACCATAATCACGGATGCTTCTAAGTTTGTTTTGCTTAAGATTCAGGGAATGTGATGAAGCAAGTTGTGGGGTGGGTCTTGGCTGTGATGCAGATGGAAGTTATGGTTATAGGTTCAAGTTCAGGAGCCTCGCGTCCTATAGGGAGAGAGCATGCATGCCCTTGGTAAGCCCTGATGTCAGTGGTTCACAATTTGCAAGTTATCTGTGTATTTTTGCAAGTAACAATTAGTAAAAGAAAATAGTAGTCACTCATGCCACTGGGATCCAAATAGAGGGATGTTCCTCATTAGTAGTTATTGGTATTATAATTATATAGTTGTGAAAAGAAATTAAACTTAGGGAAATTGAATCCCCATTACTTTGCTAGTATTTCAGAGCACTGGAATAATATATGTACATATTACATATATACAATATGTACACACACACCTACTAAGGTGAATCTCTTCTCCCTTAAAAATTTTAAATGTTTTTTATTTGAAGAAAGAAATTAGTGTTTCTTTTCAAATGTGTTAAAAGATATTATAACCTGTATCAATATATATTACTAATATTACAATACTTATAAAAGATAAAGTCTTCAAAGCTCTATGTATAAAAAGATATATTTATTTTTTGAATTATTTCATTCTTTTATAAACATGCTATTTTATTGTGTGAATGAACCTGTTCAGTATTAATACATTTAAGTTTATATATAGCGTGGCATTTTTTTATGTATCTCAGATTTGTTTGTATATAAGTGAGAAGACCTTTTAGCTTAAAGAATCTGAAGTAATGTATCTTCTCTTGGAGCCCGTCCCTCTAGAACTGGTGAAAGATATTTAATGTTCTCTATAGCCAATATTAAATCTGGATAGCCATGAGCAGTCATTCCAGTAAAAAGGCCTGTCAGACATTTTCATTAAAGAGTTCCTTACACCTTGTGCTCAATGTAACCTAAAAATTTTAAGTAATAGTTATCCAGTCTGACGTCATTACTTCTATAGTAAGCCAGGCCACAGCCTTGATTCAAGAAACATGATAAAGTGTGCTTTGAGACTCAGTTGAGCATAGCTGTTTGTAATGTTTAATGAAACCAATATACTTCACTCGGTGGCCCCTAGTCTTAAAACTCAGTTGTTTCAAGAAGAAAGGAACCCATGTTCTAATGATTAAAGGAGAGAGAGAACATTTTGCACAGGACAAAGTTAAGATGTGATTAGTGTAGCACTTTCCTCATCCACAGTAGAAGCCCTCAAAGAGAAAGGTGTTACATCTTCTGTTTTACCTGGAAGCACATCTGATTCATGCATTAATACTGCTAAGGGAAAAAAAAAAACACAGTATACTTTATAGACTATAGAAAGATAACAAAGTATTATCTTTATATTGAACTTATTATAACATACATATCATTGAATTTATTAAATGTAAATCTTTATATTTAATTTATGAAAAATATGTTGACATAACATCTATATGTTTATATGATATAAATATTTAGTCAGTATAATTTATTAAACATTAAAGATTATTTATTAAATATGTATAAGATGTATAAATATTATCTTTACCTATAAATAGGTATGTATAAAATTGTTAGAGAGCTGAAGTATTTTCCTCTCAAAATTGTATTTCAGTATAATTGACAACACTTATCTGACCTGTTGGGAGATCAACCCCTAAAGGGTAGGAAACTGTTTACCGTGTTCAGCACATACATTGAGAATTGTTCTGGAAAGCTTTATTATAATTGAGAGAATATAGCGGGAAGGCTGCTGGAATTGCACCATGTAAGGGGTCCTTTAGCAAGCATATCAGCTCTGAAACCCTCATGGCACCTGCCAGAATTCAACATCTAGTCAATGATTCCTATATTCTTAGACCCACATGTGGCTTTCACACATCCTCCTGCCTGTTAATGAAGCTTTCTCTTTATTAATTTTGTTCTTTAAAATAATCCTTCTATATTGACACCCTTCCCCCCAAGGAATCTTCCAGTAGCAAGACTGACTAATCCTGTTCCCACTACCAAGATGGCCCTGCCCTTTAATAATTCTGGCAAAAAAAGAGGGGAGATAGAAAGATTTCTTGACCTTGCTGTGCAGATGGAAGCAAATGAGCCAGTGGGGCAGCTTTGCAAGCCCCCTTTGGTGGGATGACAGCAAGTAACATGATAACATTACGCCATGGGTCTTAATATTCCTTCTCTTTGTAGCATGATCCTATTTTAATTTGTAATCTAATCATCTAGATGTCATGATGAGAAGATGGGAACAATGAAGAAACAAAACTAGAAATACCATCTTTACTCACAGTTTGGAGTTACTGGTTCTCTTTTCTTTCACCTCTGTGACTTGATGGCATATTTTGACATACAAAACCCATCAGTCAAAAGCCAAAAGTTTCCACATATACCTAGGTCTTCTTGACCTCTTTGCAGTGAGGTTGTCAGTTGGACCATTTCTCTATTTTCAGTGTTAATGGGGGCAGTTACCGAATTAACATAATCTCAAACTATCTATCAGAGACACGAAAACAATATGTTTCCAGGTAGGAAAAAAAGATGCAAGTTATTGTGAAGGAATCTTATTTAATAAATAAGCATGTTAGGAATCTTAACATACCTGAACCAGGAGACTACAGAGGCATGTAATTCCGCAACTCCCCTACTTCTTTCCAGGGAGCCCAGTATCATTTCCTATCTATTTTTAAGTTTGTCTCAAGTTTAAGAAAGTCAGCTTGCTGGTAGACCTAGTAATCTTCAAGAAATATTAATTGAGCACCTATTATAGATCAGACACACCCTTAGTTTGCTTATGATCACTTTACCCTTCCCCCTCTACTGCAGTGGGGGCACTGTGTAACATTTATGTGGGTGAGGACCTTGCTCAAAATCGGGGTGGCGTTTCCAGTTCACTGGTCCCTTGGCAATGCCATTAGGAAGAGCTCGTGGTCTGTTCCACACACTGGGTTGCTCTCCCATGACTGTGGTCAAGTTTCTCAATTATTAAGTCCATGAGCCTTTTCCCAGTGATTGTGACCCCTGCCTTAAGCAAATCAGTGCTCAGGTCAGTGATTTATTCACTAAAGATGAAAACTGGTCTGTCTGTTTTTTACCCTTTACTTTGTGGTGGCTGCCCTTCATTTTAACTCCTACATATTATGGTATAAGAGATGTATAGAAACAGATGCATACGTACATCTTGGTGCTACCATGTAGTGGTCTTGGGTCTACTTGGGTCTAAAAGTCTACTTCCTCATGGATATTTTGAGTGTTAAATTAAAACCTAAATGAGCATGCCTGACATATTACATGCTCAACAAATGCTATTCCCATTATTTATTAAATTCATTTTACTAGCATATAGTTGATATGGGTTTATTTTCTTCTTTATATGTTGTTCATAATTTCCCCAATTTTAAGTAATGTTGTAAATATTGGCATTGGTAGTCACTTTTACCACTCTACAACATTTATTTTTCCTTTCTTTCTTTTTGTTTGTATTGCCTGATAAAAGTAAAGAAAAAAATGATTCGTGGAAGGAAAATTCTCACATCTAAACCAGTTTAGCGCTTGTAACATGTTTTGATCATCAGAATAATAGTTTTATCAATATAAAATGCTTTTGTGAGCTCATTGACTTTTTTGTTATACATAAAAGTGCTATTCTGGGAAATCATTTACCAAAATACCACATTTAGATCCTACATTGTAGAATAGACATATTTCAGCCATATGCTGTAATACTGACTTTTGAGTAGTTTCTGTAAATTCTAATACTGCTTTAAGTTTTTTGTTATTTTTTTTTTCCTTTTTTTCTTTTGAAACATTGAATACTTGTACCAGAAGAGAAATAGTCCTATAGCTATTGCTCATTGGGAATTTTAAATCACACGTCTATTTTCTGGTTTGTTCTCATTTTCTGTTTTGTGAAGCTGTCTCCATAGCAATACTCTCCTCTTAAAGATACCCTGTTTTCAAAGGGATGGTTGTAAGTGCGGTTTCTAGAAAGCTTAGCAGTAGCGATTGCATGCTTTTAATTTTCATGAGAGTCTCTGGGATCACTGAGCCCAAATCAAGACCAACTTTAAAAAAAACACATCAAAAATGATATAAATCTGCTTTTGGCATCCTTTCTGCTTTAACAGTCTGACAAAGAACATGGACTCTAGTCAGTGTAAAATTTGAGAGTATGTATAAGATTTAGCAGTTTGTAACTTACTGGCACCTCGAGAGTGAATGAATTCAGTTCATTGGTATCATGTGAATTAACCAAGGAATCATTTGATTTTTCTGGTTGAGTTCTCAGTAGTATCTTAATTTATTCAGCACGTACACCTCCCTGTATAAGTGCCAGTGCTGGGCTCTGATGACATGGTGGGAAATAGAAAATGGTCCAAGCTTCACGTGAAGTGACTAGTTAAGCCTGTAGCATACAATGACAATTGTCCTACTAAGATCAAGAATAGAATGCCAAGGTCCTTTAAAGGTGACTGGTGTTCCTCCAGAAGGTGATGTTTTTGCTGAGATGTCAGGGACAATAAGGAGTTAGCACAGCAGAAGTGAAGGAAAGGTGTTTTAATGATGGAGCAGCATGTTCCAAAGCCTTCAGGGCTTTTCCAAGGCCTGGAAGAAAGTTAGTGATGGATAACAGGGCAAGGGGATGCTCAGGAGAGAGGAGGTCAGTGTCTTAGGTGGGATTGGATTATATGAGGACATAGGGTACAGGCAAAGAAATTAGGGCATTCGGGCAGTGATATGACCTCATGTGAAAATATAAAAAATTCTGGTGGCTGCGAGGAGCAAGGATTTTGAGGGTACAGAGTGAGAACAGGGAGATGTTAGGCAAATCCGATGGGTGATATGTTTTATGGACTTGCATGGTGACAGGAATGGAGCTAGAAGGAAAATGGCATGAACATGCCTTACCTGATAGAGTTGATGCAAAGATTAAATGAGAACCTGTATAAAACACGGTTTCTTGCCCTGAGTGGGAGGCTTGTGGCTCCCTTGGCCAAAGCCCATCCCTGGGAGCTGGAAATTGCCCTGCTGGCCTCTCACCCTGGGCCACAGCACTGTACACAGGGGATGGCAGGGGCACTCGTAGCTGATGTATCTGCATCGCACCTTTTAAATGGAATACTGGGCTAAATATGGAACGAAATGTACAGATGTGGAACAGAAGAGGTATAAGGAAACTATACTATAGGAGACTAGAGATAGGAATCACTGTCTGCTAGTAGGAAGCTAGAGGGATGTTTTCATTAAAAAGATGACATTTGCTGAAAAGCAGGGGTTATTATGAGAGTTCCTTGAAGGTAAGACTTGGTGGTCTGTGCGCATCAGGGCCTGGTTCAGGGCCAGGAGCACAGTGTGTGCTTCATAAATATTTGTGAGATGAATGCTGTGACCTCTAAAATACACTTATTATTTGCCATTCAACTTCTGTAACTGATAGAAAGGTAAAATTATTTCAGTAAGAAACCTCTACTTGCCATTCAAGGAATATAAATGAATTTTGAGGTGGCATTGAACAATAGAAAAGGCTATTACATGCAAAGTCATAAAGCAAAATCGTGAAACTGAGTCATCGATGGTGTGACCATGTCAAAGTGACATGGCATCTGGGTGCAGAAGAGGTCATCTAGATGTTTACCTGTAAAACTAGTGCAGTAAAGCAGAACAGTGCAGACCCAAGTGTGTATGTCCGTTTGCTCGATACTGTTCACTCAGTACCATTGGGGAACATGTGGGTATTTCATTTATTGTGGAAGATCATTTTCACCCCAAATAAAATAGTTGTTCTTTCAATTTTATTGAAGCCCCCATTTATCTGGAAGCTTTTCAGGGAAAGAAAGCAATTCATAAAGTATATACATAAATTATTCTATAAATGTTTTAATGTCTTTGTTTCTTCTTCCTCTGCTCTGCCTGTTTACACTGCAATATTAATAAATGCAGCATTTTAATGAGCTTTGACAGAATTACCTGGAGAGCTGTGGTGTGTGGTGTGTTCCTTACAGACACATAACTGAAGTTTCCGGGTTCTGGAAGGAAGTCTGTTCCTCATTAGCTGGGACAGCCAAGAGTGTGCTGGTTCAAGAATGCAGGGACCACAGCTCAGGCCCACCTGTGTCTGAATAGGACCAGCCCCGTCCTGGCCCTGCTGTGGAGTAACCAGCTCAGGGCTTTCATTGAAAGTGTCAGACAGTTTCCCCGGAGTGAGTGCCGGTGGGATGTCATGTTGGTGTCTCTGGAGGAACAGCTCTGACACTGACTAACAGTCTGACAAATGGTTAAGTAGCTGTTTCAGTCTCTGTCAGTGTGCAACCAAGCACCGTCCCCCTGAGCGTTAAGCCTTGAGCACGCTCTTTCATGTTTGCCTTTGGTGAAGGGGTGCTCGGTGCCTCTACACTGGCAGGTATCTCCCCACCTAGCCCATACCTCATGCCCTACAGAACAAATGCCCAGAATAAAGCTTCCTTTACATAAGCGAGACTCTTTCTGATGTGTTGATTTGATTTGGGCTGGCCATCATCTGAAACCCCTTCTAGGTGGGGGGCATTTCCCACTGTATGCTTTGGAGAAGGGGTCCCAGTCTGCTTTCATTCACAGAAACTGAGAAGCGGGTGCTGCTTTTCTGAGCCTGGGCTGTTGGGACATGCATACTTATAGCAGGGCAGGGAGAAGCACATGCATCCTCTGGGGCCTTCACATTCACACCAAGAGAAGCATAGAAGCCAGAATGGAGAATTCTCGTTAGACGCAGCCACCCTCAGGGTCCAGCGACAGGAGGGTGCGAGGGACCAGTTTTCCTGGAACACAGAGGCCATGCCAGACTTTCCCTGGGGTAAGATGTTGACTGAAGTTCTTGTGCTTGAATGTTTTGAAGCTTTCTTTGGTTTCTAGTGATTTCCCAGTCTTTGCAATGATTTTGAGAGCTGCTTGGTGTTATTTTAATAGATTCCTTTTAAGCTACATTTAGACCATTTCCACCTTTAGGATTGGTGAGCACAGCTCATTCATTTATACCTGCGGTTTGATCATCATCTGCTGACCACTGAGATTGCAGCCTTGCCTTCAAAAGCTTTGGCTGGGTATCTAAGTGTCCAGGCACTGGTCGGTTGAATGGAGTCTCCTGCTTAATGCTGATCCTAACCCATGCCTCTGCTCTCGCCCTCTTCTTTCCCTGTGAAATGTAATCTCCACGCAGGCTCCTATAGATTTCAGTCTCTCTGTTACTGTGCAGTACCTCAGAGCCCCTGGTTCTTCAATGAATTAAATGTAGGTTCACTAACCTGAATGGCAGGCCAGCAGGCCAAGAGGCCTGAGCACCCTCTTCATTAGGCCCCGGCCTGGGATTCCTCAGCCATTTGTTGGAGGAGCATCTGTCCTTACGCTCTCCGTCAATTTAGGATGCACTGCTTTGCAAGGTGCCAGTGTGCTGCAGGGGCAGGCGACGCGTGCATGTCCTACGGACATTACCGGGCTTCTAGTTTCTTCCCTGACAGTTCCAATTACTGATCCCTCTGCCAAACCCGAAAAAAGGAAAGAGAAGTTTTACCTGGTGACTTTCTGGGTCTGGCTTTGGATTTTGGATTTTTTTTTTTAATTTAAACAATTTTTTTTTCTTTTGAGGGATGTGTCAGGTAAGCAGAAAAAGAAGGGGTGAGGTGGGGAGGTAAGGGGTAAAAGCTTCCCTGTTTTGAGAAAAACACTTGGAAATTACTTTAGGGAATTATGCTTTTGCATAGTTAGAACCCAAAATGTAGCTTGTATGTTCTCATGATGTACCAAATCTATAGGTTCATACATGTTTGTGGCCACTTGCGCCAGAACAGAGATGTAACTCCCAAATAGCTACGTCCTCGCTTCTCTCACAACCATGGGGAAGCCTGTCAGTTACCAGAGGCTTCCAGTTATAGAAGGATAATTATCAAGATTGACTCTTGGAGAACATAGGAAGGAAACAAGAGATGAGCTTTGGTTTTAAACCAAAACATGGAAGTGCAATCACTCACGTGCCAGATGGACCCGTGCTCCTATGAAACCCTTGCGGCCACTGCTCCCAAGGCTGCATCTGGGTTGCACACGATCCCAGTCTTTTCAGGGTGCTGAAGCCCCAGCACATGCAAACTCTGTTACTCTCCCGAAGGCCTGAAGTCCCAGGAGAACTCTGAATTCTCCTTCATTCTCCAGGGCTTGCTGGAAAGAGAGGCTCACTTTGGCTCTTTCAGCCAGCACAGCTTTCCTGTTATACAAGCACAGGGGTTTTGTTCACTTTGTCTCTGTCGCTTTGGAGATCTGTATGTCTCTGCCCAAGAGAGATTCATTTGTCTCTGACCGATGTCTGTGTTCTCTTTCCAGGAAAGAGCGATCCTTTTTGCTTGCTGGAGTTAGGCAACGACCGACTTCAGACACATACCATTTACAAAAACCTCAACCCTGAATGGAACAAAGTTTTCACATTGTGAGTGCTTTAGCCTCTGGAATTGCAGAGAGTGGCTTTAACTTAGAGACCAATTATCCCTGATATGTTTGGGGCAGGCTGGGGCTCTTGAGTGGAACTATCTGTCCGTTTTTATGTGCGAAGAATGAATTTTACTGTTTCTTCCTCCTGAAAACCTTTTATCTTTTCATTTTAGAGAGTACAGTGTTAATAATAGAAGAGACCATTCGAAGCTCCAAGGGAGTGTTATAGGAGGCATTTGTAAAGTAAATCTTTTAGTGACTAAATTAATCTGTGAGTAGAAGATGGAAGCATCCATATATCCAGACTAATTTATTCCTGGGTTAAAGAAAATTAGAAATGTAGACTCATCTTAAATTCAAGGATCTTATATATTGCAACATTATTTGAACCCTTGAAAACTTGTATTCTGCCAGAGTCTTTTGGAAAATTCAGATTATCTATGATGCCTCAAAGACTCCTAAATGCTCCCAATATTCCAGCTTATCTGAACGACCTGCTCCATAGAGAGATGCCCAGTCCACTCTTTTAAGCTCAGGCATTTTGGAAGCTGAATATATTTCCTAGTTTGCTTTAGATATCTGAAGCACCCGACCATCAAGGGGAGGCCCCTGTTGAAACTGGGGAATATGATGGTGTACTGCTCTCACAACACCAAAGCAGTGCTCCATCTGAGCTTATAATGGAAAGAATGTTTTAAATGAAATTGATGGTTTTCAAGTAGAAAGTTCCCAAGGACCTATGAAGTGGACCAACACTGCTAAGCAGTTTTGCACATTGCCATATGCAAGAATCTCTTGCTTGTTCAACACACTGCCAGTGGCTATGGCTTCATTTTTCATTGGATACCTAATGTCTGGCTTCTGGTCAACTTAAAGCATGTTTCTGAATATGCATGGGATTTCTAGTATTTTGGGTTTCAATAATAGAAAACTTTCTATGGCTCTCAGCAAATAGTGACTTTGCTCATTTTTTTTTAAAGGAATTCTACCTTAAAGTAAAGGCAATCTTATTTTTGCTTGGAAGCTACTTTGAAATCATTGGCCTTGTACTCCCCTCAGTCTGTCTATTTCTTCATCCTGTTTCTTTAACAGTTGTACCCTTCAGTGTACCTATGTATGGAAAAATGTCATAGTGAAAAAGTTGACTTTTTTTTTCTTGTGGATGTCTGAATCTACTATGATGAAAGGCTTGGGAATACAGTCAGTTTGATTTAATTTTTGGAATTTAATTAAATGGTAGTTTTATACTCTAAGGACCTAAGGCTTAATTAGTGAAACCGTATTTTCAGATCGTCATGGAACAGACTTCACTTGTGTGTTTTTGTATATAATTCATCATGTGTTTCTTGTTTTAGTCCTATTAAAGATGTCCATGATGTTTTGGAAGTGACAGTGTTTGATGAAGATGGAGATAAACCCCCTGATTTTCTCGGAAAAGTTGCCATTCCGTTGTTGTCTGTAAGTTACCTTTGTTCAAACACAATTTGTGAGTCACTTTACAGTTGACAAGGTTTTATGATCTAAGTTTGCTTTATCTTTGTCAATGTAGGGGAAAAAAAAATCCTCCCAACTATAGCAGGAAACAACTATTTTATTCCTTAGCCTTACCCACTATGTTCAGTACTTTCAGATACAAAATAACATAATTTTCTCTTTGTGTCAGTTGAATACTGACTGAACCCATCAAGACATGTTGACCAGTCTTTCAATTCACTCTCAGTCTTTCCACCTTAAGATAGGACTTTCTGTTTGGCTTCAGGGATTACAGATCTATAACTGATTTTCCATTCGTTAGTAACAAACATGGATGTATTTCTTTATCACCTCCTCACTGTCCATTTCTTCAAAGATAGATGACTGGGAACTGTACAATTTTTCTCAGTGCTACTAAAGACCATTCTCTCAAAAGTTCTCTTTGTTTTTTTAGTATTCATGTTGGCTTTGAGTCTCAAAAGATGCTTTGTGGAAGAGAGCAGAGAGCTTCTCTTGGAAAAAGAGGGCTGTTTCGTTAGTCCAGGTAAAAGAGAACATACCAGAGTAAGCTAAGAGCTGAATGAAAAAATACCCTATAAAATTCAGAGGGCAGAGTACAAAATAATGTCTCTACACGGACCAAGGAGAAAAACTGGGCTCAGAATTCACCTATTAATTGGGCATTAATGTTTGTGCTAAATGTATTCTTCTAGAAGAGAGAATTTTACTTTTTCATCCATGAACACAGTTTGTAATGGAGTCGTTATGGCCTTATCCATCAATAAGGCTTTATTTATTTCTTCCCAAAGACTTGCTTTTCCAAAGCTATTAGTGCCTTTCTGCTAGAGCAGCCTGTAATTTAACCACGAGATTAGACCAACTCGCATGATGTTTACAGAGGGGGAAGCTACACCTCTCAATATCTCTTCTGTTTCTGCTCACTTAGTTAATTTCTCCCCAAGTTCTCATATCCCTGATGTTACTAGAAGACAGTGGTGGAGCAGCTGCTCTCTCGTAGAGCCGGCCTCTGCCAAGTGCTCGGAGCCATCAGCAGCAGGCCCCACCGACTCGCAGAGATGAGACGGTCATTTGGGACTTCCCTCCTTTTTTTATTGCAACTTTGTCAGTTATTCCTGAAAGAATACATGTACCAGGAACATGAGGCACAATTTTAAAGAGGTCTAAAGGGATAAGAAGCAAAAACTCATTTACAATACGGTTCCCTTTCTCTCTCTCTCTTTTTTTTTTTTTTTTGACATTTCTTCTTTTATTTTTATAGGTGACTCCTTGGAAGCATGTTTTATTCCTTCTTGGGTGAATGCTACTTTGTATTATTTTTAAAATTGTTATTTACTTAAGTATAGTTGATATGCAGTCTTATATTAGTTTCAAGTATACAACACAACAGTTCAACAGTTACTTACCCACATTATTAAATCCTCACCCCCACCAGTGCAGTGACTCTCTGTCAACAAAGGAAGATGTTGCAGAATCATTAGCTGTATTCTCTGTGCTATACTCCCATCCCTGTGACCAACTTAAGCTTGAAAATTTATGTGCCCCTTTATCCCCCTCTCCCTTCCCACTCATCCACCCCAACCCCTCCCCCCTGGTCACCACCAGTCGTTTCTCCTTATCTATTAGTCTACTGCTATTTTGTTCATTTTATCTTAGTTTTAGATTTCACAAAAAAGTTAAATCACATGGTATTTGTTTATCTCCTCCTGGCTTTTTTCACTTAGAATAATACCCTCAAAGTCCATCTATGTTGTTGCAAATGTCAGGATCTTGGTTTTTTTTAGGGCTGAGTAATATTCCGTGACATATATGTACCACATCTTCTTTATGCATTCACCTATTGATGAAAAGGTTGCTTCCACACTTGGCTATTACAAACAGTGTGGCAATAAACATAGGATAGGGGTGCATACATCTTTTTGAATCAGGGATTTTGTTTTCTTTGGGTAAAATCCTAGAAGTGGAATTACTGGGTTGCATGGTATTCCTATTTTTGTTTTTGTGAGGAACCTCCATACTGCTTTCCACAGTGGCTGCACCAATTTACATTCCTACCACGAGTATAGGAGGGTTCCCTTTTCTCCACATCCGCGCCAACACTTGCTATTTCTTGTCTTTTGGGTGGTAGCCATTCTGACTGGTGTGAGCCGATATCTCCTTGTGGTTTTGATTTGCATTTCTCTGATGATTAGCGATGTGGAGCATCTTTTTATGTGCCTGTTGGCCATCTGAATTTCCTCTTTGGAAGAATGTCTACTTTGTATCATTTTTAACCTGCCTCTGTTTTTATATACAAATTTTTTTGTATTTGTTCTCTCTGTAATACCAACAAAGTTGAATGACTTTCTTCCCACACACCCATGTGCTATACAGTTGTCTATGTACTGTTGAGTTGGGCCAAAGGAATTATCTCTTGCTGAGTCAGATTTTAGGGTTTCTCAACCTTAGCATTGTTGACATTTTTGGATAGATCCGTCTTTGTGGGGCGGTGGTGTCCTGTACCATGCAGGATGTTTACTAGCAGCCCTGACCTCTACCTACTGGATGCCAGTAGCCCCTCATCTCCCATCACTGTCATAACAATCGAAGATGGCTGCAGACATGACAACTATTTAGAGGAGGGTAAAATCACTCCCAGTGGAGAACCATCAACCTCATTGATATGGTTTTCCAACTATACTCTTCAAAATACAAGGTAGAATGATTTGTGAAAGATTCCATTTCCATGCACATGAGCCCACGCCCACCCCCCGTTTAACTTTCCTCAGGTTGCTGATAAGCTGTCCCATTATCTCTGCATTTATTTGTTTGATAAATATTTATCAAGTGTCTAGTTGTGCCAGGTATTGTTTTACATGATCATGTTCTATCAATGACTGCAGGGAAGTATCTCCTCTCTTGCAACTTATATTTTGGTTTCAGGAGTCAATGTTAGACTCCTCCAAAAAGCAATTAACAGTATGTTAGATGGGGAAAGGTACTATGGAGATGATAAAGCAGGAAAAGGGGTCTCCAGGCATATGTGTATGGGGAAGAGATGGAATTGTCCATGGACTGGCCTGGGAGGACATCACTGAAAGGGGAGACATTTGAGTGAGAAGTTGAGGGGAGGGAGAAAGCCATGTGGTTCTCCAGGGAAACTTCCAACAGGAAACCTCTAATTTCAAAGGCTCTAAGGCAGGGCCTTGACTGTCAAATCCCAGATATCCAGATAACCACAGGGCAGACAGTGTCGATGGAATGGAATCAGCCCAGTAGAGAATAGGAGATGTGGAACAAGAAAGGACAGGGGGTAGGGTAGTTGGGGAGGGGAACATGTGACACTCTGATGGCCTCAAAGTTTGAAGGACCTTAGCTCTTTCTTTGTGGTGATGGGATACCACAGGGAGGTTTCAAGCCAGGGTTGCTTGATTTGGTTGACACTGTTCGTTTCTGATAGAAAAGGCACATAGAAAAATAAGACCAGAACTGAAAGGTCTCTGCTGTGTAAGGGAGCATGGCCTGAGCCACATTTACCATCAGGGATTTTGGGGGCCCAGGAATGTGGAGCTGAATACGATGTTTCAGCAGCTGTTGAGTGTGGCTGCTTCAGTTCAGGTTCATTACCGGTTCTCTGACCAAGACATTGGGGAAGTGATCAGATAGTACAGAGAATCTTTGTGGGCTCTTCCTGGTATTTGGTGGTCCACCTGCAGCAGGCACTCTCCATATGAATGGATTCCCTACTAAGTGTAAATATAAATCTGATAGGAAAAAAATGCATTAATGCCCAGTATCATTAATGGGCACATTTTAAGTCATTCATTATTTCATTGTTCATTTGATTTTCAAATAATTCTTAACTTGTGATTTAGAGGGTATTTTAAAGCTTATTTTGATCCAGGCATTTTTCTTTATTTAATGTCTATTGAGGAATACTAAACTAGCAAGCTCTGTGCTGTGTACTTATATGTTAAATCATTAACTAACAACCCAGTGAGACATGCTTTATTATTATACCCATGTATAAAGGAGGAAATTCGGGTACAGAAAGGATCTTGTAGCCGGGGAGTATCAGAGGCTGGATCTGAATCAGGCAGTGTCATAGCAGAGCTTGACTCCTAAGGGGATGTCATACTGCCATTGTAAGTAGCTATTAAGTAAATATCATGACAGAAACAATAATCAAAATTTGTTTTGTTCAACCATTGGGCTCAGCGCAATAGAGGGGTGGGCAGGTATGACACAGAGTCAACAACTTGCATTTCCTGGGTGATGCCTTAGAGTGAATACCCAAGACGCAGAATATTAAATGCCAAAGAACAGGAACTAGAAAATGCAAAGAGGGAAAGGCGGATTTAAGTTTCAGAAAACTTTAGGTTTGAGTTGTCCAGGAAGGAGTAGGGTGTTGATAGTGACTGGAGGATGAGGTGAAGAATGCAGGCCATTCCAAGCAGAAGGTAGAACATGAACAGAGAGGCAGAGGGCAAAGGAAAGACCCCATTCTGGAAACAAAGAGGGTCCTTGGTGCCTAGCACTCAGGGTGAGTGGGGAGGTTGCAGGAGAAGAGTCAGCACAGATCATTAAGGGTTGAGGGAGGTTAGGGTTTATTCTATTTGCAGAGAATATCTATCTGAAGGCCTTATCCTGGGGATGGAGATATCAGAATAGTAGATTAGAAGGAAAGTATCGACTCCAGTGTGAAGCAAATTAGGAAGAAGTCTTCCTGGAGGAATTGGTTGAAGTCCAGAAATAAGCATCAGAGAGAAAGTCCTTAGATTTTTGTGTTCTGTGCCTGTTAGGAGAAGAATTTATTTCTCTGCTTTTTTAATATGATAGAGAATCATAAAAACGGATTTGTCAGCACTTCACTGTTATCTTTATAAGATACAGAACAGTAGTTGATCATACCTTCTTTTATATTAAAAAATAAACATTGTAGTTTTTGCAGGAGAATGTGAATAATTTTTGTGAGAATACATTTTCTTTAATCAAGTCATAACCTAAAGCTTGATTTACACTTCTAGAGAAAATGCAGACTACATAACTACATTTTAAAATGTCTGAGTATAAAGTATTGCATGTACTTCAACTTTTAATCTCTCTTAAAATGGTAATGTGCTAAGTGCATTTCAGCCTTTTAAATAAAGAGCCTGTTCTGAATTCACTGTATCTTTTAATCAGGGTGAATGTGCTCACTGACTCTCTGCTCACTGAAAATCCATATGCTAAAATCAGTACATCTATTAATGGTGGTGAATTGTTAAAAGCACTTACCTGTGCTTAGCTATATACCAAAATTGAAAGAATCTAGGTCAATAAACCATACTTTCATATATTTCATTTCTGTTCAACTTAAAAAAAAAGTTTTTAAATGATTATATTGATATACAGAATTTTTACTCATGCTTAAAAACAGTAGAAAATGGTCATTGGAATGTATTATAGCCTGAGGACTTCTAATATTTGCCCATTTCCACGTTACTCCAAAAATTCTTCTAATCAATGACCTCGTAAATATGCACTGGAAAATGATATGCACATTTTTAAGTTCTGAAACATTTCCAGTGCAGACACTGTCTTCTAATAATTACTTGATTCAATAGACTTATCTGACATTTCAATTGTGATCCTAATTTTGTCCTGAAAATCAGGCTGGATCCTTTTCATCCAGTTCATTCCTTTTTATTCCAACATAGCTTTACCCTCTCAGAATTATCTCATGGGCCAATTAAGCAAGACTTTGAAAATCAGCTGTCTGAAAAACAAGAAAAATGTCTACTTACTGTTATTTCTTAATATCTAAGATAAATCATCTGTAGTTTGATAAGATCCTACATTTTGAAAAAGATTCAGGTCCTCTTGCATGAGCCATGCCAACGCGTGCAAGTGAATTCATATTTGGAAGCACAGACCTTTCTACAGCCCTTCGCGTTCTCTCTGAATCCATGTACACAATAACTAGCTGCACCAATAACGGCTTCACTTAATTAGTTTTATGGGACAAATTTTCTGTAATTGCTTGTACCAAATAAATGTCCATGCACATATTTATTTGCATTTCCAATTACGTATTTGCCCAAATTTCACCTATGACGAGTTTTGCACATTGTAATGGACAGAAGTAGATAATCACATTTTTAGGTTAATGCTGAAATTTTGATGACTAAAATAAATATTTATATTTTATTCTGCATTAATATTTTGGATGCATAACCACATATAAATTTTAGAAGGGCTAAAATGATGATTTTGGACATAAATATTCAGCTTTCCTCCCCACCTGATCTTGGTCCAATATGTCCATTTGAATAAATAAAGCAAAATAAAACAAGGCATATTTCTCTGTCAGCTCTGGGAACTAGGAAAGGGTACCTTTAACATGCTGGAATTATCATGGACCACATGTAGTATATGAGGTGGATCATATTTACTTATGATGGACAGGCTGAATGGGAAAGGATGACAGGGTGGTTCCTCTAATGTCGTGTAACAAGAAGGTGACAGGCAGAAGTGTGAGCGTATCGCACATAATGATGAATGTTGAATGGTTTAAACCTTTCTCTTGAATGGAAAAACATCTTCCAACGAGTAAAAGAGTAAACTCTAACTGCTACTTCTTTAGGACTCCTCAAACATGCTAATGCAGAAATGGATGAGCAAAAGTATAAACACATAAATGGAAATAAAAGGTAAGTCAGGAGCACACAGAGAAGTGATTTTACAGGGTTAAAAAACAGTGTCATTATTAATGAAGTTATAACAGACATGAACCTTTATGTGAATAATTTTCCATAGAACTATGAGTGTGTATATTTATATACACACATATATATGTATATGTATGTACATATATATACATATATGTTTTATGTGTGTGTGTATTTGCATTTGAAATGATTACATTTGTATATATATTGCAATATTTGAAATACAAGAAATATGACAAAGTTAGAATCACAAAGTGATAGATATCATCTATCTAGCTTTAAAAATATCAGACACAAATACTAAATAAGGCTGTGAAGTCTTGTTTCTTAAAGACCCAAATGTTTGAAAGTCCAAGTCCCCCGAATTAAAGGCTAATACTGAGCATCTGCACACCATTCCACAGCTGCTATATTTATGGCCACGAGACCCTGGAATCTCCTTTTCTTTTATCGAGTTCTGAGATGAGTTTTAGGCCTGCTAAAGTGATGGTTATCAGACTTGTGATCTAGTATGTGTCTGTATGTGCACATGCGTAACTTTGTAAAATACTCTATTCACAGACCCATCTAACGTCTTTAAATGTGGTCATGTTGTGAGTTCCAGATGTCTCAACAGGTTCCAGAAAAGCAAACACCATCCTGATCATAGTGCTATGAAAATAGAAATTAATAAGAAAATGAAACAAGTCCGGAAACACTTGGTCGGAAAAAAAAAAAAATTCCTAAGAGCTAATGTAGATACTGAAACTGCAATTACAGACATCTGAGAAATTCATAATGAAATACTACACATAAAAACTATGGAGAAGGGCCCAAAGCCTTATTCAGAGGAAATTCTTACCTTGAGTAATTTTGTCATTAAACAATAAGGGTTGGAAATCAATTAGGCATCTCGAGCAGAGGAACGAAAGTAGAGAAAATAAAACGAAGAGAATTAGAAAGGAATCAATGAAGATTTTTAAAAAAGCAATTATGTCGAAAATATGTAAGTAATGTGGTTGATAAATCTTAGTTCCCTCAAAAACTGATGGAATAGCCAAACTATTTATGTGACTAATGAAACAATAATAATAAGCACACTATTAAGAAAAAGGAAACTATAAGAAATATAGGGATCACTATGAAGAATACAACTAAATTTTACTGAAGACGATGAGAGAAAACTTGAATAAATATAGATATGCCTTGGGAGAACTTAGGCATTGTTAAGGTGTAAAATCTCCCCAAGTTAACTATAAATATATAATACATCTGCCCATTTGGAGAAATTAATGTATAAGACTAGCAAGGAAAATTATCTTAAATATATAATTATAGGAACTTAACTGTCAGGAATTCAATGCCCTATTTAGCGAAGATAATTTTGTCAGTACTAGAAAAATTAATCCAAATAATTTCACCCTTTTCTCCCTGCATGCTTCCTTCCTCCAAATAATAAAATAACAGATTCAGTTTGTCTAATGAGCACATTTGTGCAACCTTGAAGGCATAGGCAATTTTTACATTATTGAAATGTATTAAGAACATAAAAAATGGGACATTTATGAATTTTTTCTCTGAGACTAGAATAATTCTGATAGCAAAAATGCAGATTTAATAAAAAAGAGATTGTATACCTTTCATGGAATACCAATTAAGACAATTAAGACTCAACACATTAAAAAATCTAAGTGTGTCATTTTTAGCATCCATATATTGAAGGAGAAAAAAATCTTAATGATCACAATATTTATAGAAGGGGCACTTGATAAAATTTAACACCCATTCTTGATTATGAAAAAAATACTCTGAATTAGTAATTAATGAGCACTGTCTTAACACAATGAACAGTATCTGTCAGAGGTTATCACACACATAAGACTTATCACTGAAATGCTAGAGATATTCCTTTGGTTTCCTCATCTTTAAAATGAAGATAATGAAAGTTCATACACCTAGGAATGTTGCAAGAATTTAATGAGTTTTTATGCTTTCAAATTCACAATTAAAAATGAAGCCTTTTATGTCAGGTACGGCCAATGAAAAAATGTAAGAAAAATTATATTTTAATGAAGCAAATATTATTTGCGAGTCTTATCTGATAGCATCAAATATCAAATATTATCGATAAATATAAAGAAAATTAATAGCGTATTGGAATGAAAAATGGTCAGTAAAGTGTAAATAAGATCAAAATTAAGAAGGAAAATAATCAATGTCCATATCCAATAGGAAAACACTGAAAAAACCTAAGAAAAGCATAAAAGAGTATAACAGTAGGAAACAAAAACAATTATAAGGCTGAAGGCCTATGTGAGGAAGTTCTAAAACTGGATTGAAGGACATGAAAAAAGGCTAAGTAATAGGAGATCATTTAATATCAACTTGAAGCATGAAATCATTGAGAAAAGGATAAATGAGCTCTATATAAGCAATTCTGGGAAAATCGGTTGCTTACCCACCAAGAAAAATGTGGCAGTGTGTTGCACCAAACACAGTAACTATATCAATATGAATTAAAGGTCAAAGACTTGAAAAAACTATTAAATATAACTGTGAAGATAATGGGAACTTTTTAATAAGCAAACTGGAAAACAGGAATAATAAGGAAAACATCTTAAGATATCAACATGGTGAAAACAAAAATTGCCTTTGTAAATTAAAAGACAATGGATAGACTAGTAAAAAATATTTGCAGCATAAAAAGAAATGGATATTATTGCTAACAGGTGCAAAGTTATTTGTCTTTTTGTAAGTAAGGAGAAGATGAATCAGCCTAGAAGAAAAGCTAATTCAAAGAGGTAGAAATTGGAATAGCTAATGAGCATATGAATGGTTCATGCCTTATTCAACATTGATCATGATTTTTAAGAGTGCAGAAAATAGAGCCAGACCCTTGAGGTTGGCAGTCTTCTCCCCTAACTGGCTGTGTGATTTTTGACAAATTACTTAACCTCTCTGTCTCCATTTCATCCTTGATAAAAGGAAGATAATTATCATACTGTGTGCATCGGAGAGATCCATGCTGAGTATTTAAATGGCAAATGTAAAGTGATTACAGTAACGTACAGGAGGCACTTATAAACTATCATATTCATCAACCTTGTCTTAGTTATTTAAATTAGTTAGTTTAAGCAATCAGATTAACAAATGCAGTAAAGATTTTTCATTAGCAGAGATGATTAAGTGTAGAAAAAGGACTCAAATGCTATTGGAGGGAGCATGACTTGGTACACACCTTATAGAAGGCACCTTGATAAAATGGATTAAAATTTAATATACACGTGTCTTGGAGCATTTGTATTCTAGGTATCTGTTTTAGAGAGGCAACTGGGGCCCAGAGAGAGACAGTAATTACCCGTGGTCACACAGATGCTAAATGCCAGAAATGGGAATTGAATCTCAGTCTGTCTGGTTTCACATTCCTACCGTGGTCCACTGTGAATAAACATGCAAAAGAAAATATTCCATATCATTAGTTATTACAAAAAACACATATTAAAACAATCTTCAGCCATTTTTTCCTGTGAATTTGCTGTATGTTAAAAAAAATGCCACGATTGGCAAAGTTGTGGGGAAACAGGCTTGTTCACTGAGCATAGGAATCTAAATTAATACAACATTTTAGAAGGGCAAATTGGTGATACTTGCCGAAACCATAAAAATAGACATATCCTGTGACTCAGCAATTCCACCTCCAGGAATTTATTTTTAGGAATGCATCATAGGTTCACAGAGATATCTATCTACAAAATCACCACAGTGTTTACGACTGTTAAAAACTGGGAATAATCTTAGTGAGTTAAAAGGGAGGATTGTTTAAGTTCACTGTAGAATGTTCCAGTGAAGAACCATTCTAAATTATGTAGAAGAATCAATGATTACACTGAGAAATGTTTCCCATACATTTAAAATTATTATTTAGAAGGCAAATGATTAAAAAGCATATCCATTAAAATAAGACTAAGTAGATGTTATTTAACAAACAATTTCTATGCACTTGTCACTGTCCTCATTGCTTTTTGCCGAGTATTTCAAAACAAACTCTGAGATATGTACCAGTTTTTCCTTCACATTTTACAGATTAGAAAATCAAAGAACAGCATCGTTACAATCTACATAACTTACCCCAAGTTATCCAGCCAGTCTGGCAGAGCCAGAATTTAATATCTGTTCATCTGCTTCTAGGGTCCCAAATTGTCTCCAGTATGATCCTGTTTTCATTTTCATAAAAGAAATAAATACAAATGTACACTAAAAACTAAAGTGGGTTTGTTAAAAATGTAATATAAAAATTCCATTTTCCTTTTAAGCCATTTTTATAAGTTTTATACAATTCTTACAATAAATATATATGTTACTTTTATAAAGAGAGTTTACATATTAGGGAGAGGGGTTGATAAAAAGAATGGCTGGATACACCAAGGTTTTCTGCCATTTCCAAAATTTAGGTTGTAGGTTCAGGCAGTGTACAGGATGGATTGCCTGGGGAGGGAGAAGAGAGGAGGTGTAAGTGGAGAGGGTCTAATGGGCTCAGTGCTGCCTTTATGGCTGGTGGTTGACTTTGTGTTGAAGGAAACAGTGATCATGCTGGCATTTTAATCTCTCATGCTCTTTACAAGTTGTGCCATTAGAAACAGGACTGATTCCAAGTGGGGACGTGACTGTGAATCACTACCAAGTAAAATTACTTTGCATGTGCATCAGCTGGGACCACCTGGTGGTGTACCTTGTCATATTAAAGTATTTTTCCCTTCTGTGTGGAACAGAAAGCATCTGATAGTGTAATGATTATTAACACTCCAAAATGATTGTTCTTCATTTTTTCACATGATGGTCAAACACAGGAAATCAGTATGACTCTTTAGTTTGGATTTTGGTTTGAAATGTGTATCTTGTCTCCCTAAGTCAACAGATGGCTTTATTCCTTCATATTGATTCTGATTAACTTTGCTATTGAATCAGTTGGTAACTTATCATGTCAAAGATCTTTAGAGTAAAGCATAATAAAAGAATTTTAGATGAGAAAAAGATTTTTTTTCTTCTACTCCACATACCAACCTCTGTTATATGCTGATTAAAAAATAGTTGTTTTCTAACATAATCTCTTTGACCCCAAAATTAGTTTTATCACCCAAACTTTTAAAAGGTTATTCCTATTTACTATGCCTAAAGCTTCCTTAAGCAGAAATGCTTACACTTAAAATCCTTTTATGTACAAAATATGGGAACAGTTTAAGGATGAGTTCAGGTCAGATTAAAATCTAAACCAAACTATTTTATCTGTAATTTGTTCTTTGGCTTCAAAATCCTGAATCATTACTCAGAAACGGACTTCCTGTACTCTTCATTCACTGACTGATTTAACAGGAATTAACTGTTAGCATGTTGTTGATAAAATTTTTCTGATACATTGTCTCTGGAAATAATGTAGAGGGACATGAAAATGCCACTTTCCTTCTTTGTGGGGGTTATATTCCTATTTAGGTTAAATCTGTATTACTACCCTGTGGAGATTGTCCCCAAATTATTGCCTAATATCTATGCTCTCCTCCTATGTAAAGGCCAGTTCACAAAGACATGTGATAAGTTAATTTCAAGAGTCTCTTGTAACACTGAGATTAAAGACATTATCTGTTATTTTATCCAATGACTCTTCTATTTGAGTGAGACAAAATCCTCCCAGATGTCAGCATGGAAAGACTCGCCACATGAATTTAGAGACCTCTTTTTGTCGTGAATTGAAAACTGCACCATTTCTATTTACCTTGATTGACAGAGATCTCAAAATTAAACTTAGATCTTAATTGAAGGGACTATCTCATTCCTAGAGACAAAAGTATATGTAGATTCTCTGCCCTACACTTTCTTTTGCCTGGGCTGTAATTGTCCTATGTAATAGTGGTTTTTAAATTATAAACTGCTAGAGACAATTTTCAGAGTTCTAAGTACCAACAACATAGCTCTCAACAGGAAAAAGAATATGTTTAGCTTTCATTCCTATTATGTAAACACTCTCATATGGGTGATTGGCAAGTAGGGATGTTACAGAAGTTTTTGTCCTATGTTCTTGTGTTGAAAATTTAATTATGTACTTTGGAAAACTGAGAATATTTTAAAAAATAGTCTCTTTGGTTACTATTTTGGTGTTTAATTAAAACACTTAATATTCAAATGCATTGGCCTGTTCTTAACGCAAACATATCCCATAATCACACTGGTATGTTTCCTCTTTCACTTACTCTTTACTTCTTCCTAAGAGATATTCCTTATACAAGACACAATGAAAAGGTGGAAAAATCGGCCAAATGTTCATTAATAGAAGAATTAACAAAGTGTGGTTTATTCATATTTTGAATATAATATAGGAGTGTAAAGAATGGATGCTGAGAAATGGGAACCCTCCTTCACTATTAGTGGGAATGTAAATTGGTGCAACTGTTTGGAAAGCAATATGAGGTTCCTCAAAAAACTAAAATTAGGAATACCATTTGACCCTGTAATTCCACTCCTAGGAATTTACCCAGAGAAAACAAGATCCCTGATTCTAAGACTTATGCACCCCTATGTTTATCGCTACACAATTTACAATAGCCAATATATGGAAGCAACCTAAGTGTCCATCAATAGATGGATGGATAAAGAAGGTGTGGTACATATAAACAATGGAATATTATTCAGCCATAAAAAGAAAAGAAATCCTCCCTTTTGCAACAACATGGATGGAAGTCATTATGCTCAGTGAAATAAGACAGGCAGAGAAAGATTTCACTTATTTGTAGAGTATAACAACAAAGCAAAACAGAAGGAACAAAATAGCAGTAGACTCACAGACACCAAGAAGGGATTAGTGGTTATCAAAGGGGAGGGGGAAGGGGATTAAGTGGCACAATCATTCACAATCATAATATAGGGTGGACACAGTATACGTAGTACAGGGTGGACAATACAGTTGATGATTCTGTAACATCTTACTATGTTGATGGACAGTGACTGCACTGGAGGAGGTGAGGGCTTGATAATATGGGTGAATGTGTTGTATATTTGAAACCATCATAAAACTGTATATCAATGATACTCTAATAATAATAAAAGAATGGATGCAGATCTATATACCAACACAGACAAATTATCGAATCATATTGATAGATACAGAATGAAGTTGTCAAATACATACAGTTTCACACAGGCAAAAAATTTTAAATACTTTTATAAAGATGTATTTAGGAATATAAATTCTCAACAAAAATTTAGGAAGGACCCATGCCAAATTCTTACCTGGTTTCCCTCTAGGGAGAGGAATTGTGATATTTATAAAAGTTCAAAGGGACTTCAGTTTTGTCTGTAATTTTTCACAGATTTTTTTAAATTTGTAGTTTATATATTTTAAGATAATATTAAAGTGGCAAACATGAATAGCCTTAACTATATCTCTAGGAGTAATAACTGCTTCAATGTCCGTAGGTGGGTTCTGTGTTTTGCTGGCACAATACAAGGACATTAAGAGGAAACTGTCATTTACCAAATCAAAAAAGAAAAAAAAAAGCCAACTTCTTTTACTATAAAATACTTTTTTTTATACTGATAACTCTTGTTCTTCGGTTGACCCTCCCTAACCCTTGAGAAATCATGGAAATTTTAAGATAACAGTACAATGACTGTGGGTTGAAGCAAAGCTAAATTGGACCAAAGTCAGCTTGGCAAATTGTCATGCTGTTTTTGTATTTATTTCTTTCAACTTTAACACCCACCATTTATTAAGTGAGACTGGATAAAAGAGGAAGCTCCGAATCCTGTTTGGACACCGTTTAGGAAGGAAACCAGGTCTTTATGGGGACACCCCCTTCCTCTTAGCCACTGGCCAGGAAAACCATCTTTCTGTTTAAAACCTATTCAATCTGAGAGAGGTGGGGTGACTTTGGGAAGGAAAGTGACCTCTCCCTTATAAAGTAGAATGGCTGTGTTTCCCCCTGTGACTTAGTCAACTCATTTCCACCACTGTTTATAAGAACACTTGTGTTGAATGCTTGTAGTGACAGCAATAGTTGTTTAAAATATGGTTCAAATTTCATGCCCTCAAATTTCCTATGTTATTTCAAATCTTTCATCATCAAAATCCTAGACTGGAGCTTTTGGTCAGCTCAAATTTTGCTAACACCTTTTTGAAGTTAACAGGTATGCTTCCTACAAGCCAGGAGTGGAATCAGTGCATGTATTACTACTGTGTATAATAAAAGCATGGCTGCTATCAATGACACAGGACATGTTTTTCTTAGATGCCTTACATGCTGGGGTCCTGAGGTAGATCCATGTATGAAACAGCTGTGATACACTGGCTGAGAGGGGATATCAGAGGATCTTGTTTATTTTGAAGGTCGTCAGCACTGTGCATTTTGAATACCATTGGATTTTGACCTCGAATTTTGCTATGCTGATTTATTTAATTTACATTGCTCTGTGGCTGTGAATCACTGATCTTTTAATTGAAATTGGTTCCTTTATTCACTTCTAAAGAATATTTCAGTAACCTTTCTTTTTTGGGGGATAATTTTAGACTAAACTCTGGTCTGTATGAGGATTTCACCAGTTTTTTCCCCTGTGTTCCTTTTTCTGTTCTGGGATTGAACTCAGAGCACCACATTGCATTTAGTCATCTTACCTCTTTGGTCTTCTGATTTGTGACAGTTTCCAAGTCTTTCCTTTTTCCCACAACCTTGGTGATCTTGGAGAGTACTGGCCAAGAATCTTGTAGAATATTCATCATTTTTAATAAATACAAATGTGTAACCTCTGGGATTTCTGAAGGAAAGTCCATGTAGGCTTAGTAATAACTTGCACCACTAATTTTCCATTAATACACCAGTTTCAGCCTGGTGATTGTTACTTTATTTTCCTATCAGTTATGACAGCACTCTAGGATTAAAAGTTGATTTATGATGAGTTTAATATCTGCTTCATATTTGCTTCATCTGTATGCATTCTGTATTCTTGGTTTTGCCAGTTTTTCAATGAAAAGCCCACAGGAAGTTTTTATTTTGTCTATTGTTTATGACAGATTCGAGATGGGCAACCAAATTGTTACGTATTGAAGAATAAAGATTTAGAACAAGCTTTTAAAGGGGCTATTTACTTGGAGATGGACCTCATATATAATCCGGTAAGTCGAACTGGGCCATACCTCCTAGCTTCTCCTTACTTCAAGTAAAAGCTGACCAGCCTGGAAGGATGTAAATGTAAAATGTTCCAGAACTGTTGCAGCTAGAGAGAGAGAATGGTGTTTTTAAACTAGCCATAAAATCAGGGCTGGACATTTCAATTTTCAACTGGTATTAATCCTGTTGAGCCAGTAGAATTGATGGTGTTTAATTTTCAATACTTCTAACATAACTGTCACTGAGAAAATAAAAAATAAAAGGGAAAATTAGGTTTTTAGCTTTATTACGTGTAATCTTCTAAGGCCAACAGTTCGCTGTTTTGAACAGAGATGTTTTTGATGTTCTAGCATGTTATTTAATTATTATTGTTGATGTCCTGCTACCCCACTATCAAGACAAGTATTTACTCATTTGAAAACTGTTAAACAGGCAACTTTGATTCTTAGGTATTTTAAACCTTTAATGTAAAATATGTCAATATGCTTGTGTTTACTAATCTTTAGGAGTGAGCCTAAAACCTTTTTTTTAAAGCATAGATTTAGTTCTGTTTCATTCTACAACAAATTCCTGGCATAAATATTTCCATAACATCTATAATAATTTCTAGTTTCAGTTTCTTTTAAAGCGGGGATCTATTTTGAAGACACAGAACAATCTGCACATAGAATATTCCAGGTTGTTTTTCCATAAAATTGTTACCTCCATTATAGTATCTTTTTAGTGACTGACCTTTAATTGAGGATCTCTGGAGTGACATAAATTTCAGCTGTTTTGGTCTATGGTTGTATTTCAATGATTTACATAATAAGTAATTAAAATATAGCAGTACAGTAAGAGGTAAAAGGCATAAACAGGTTTGGAAATTTGCACTGTGGATTCTCGGTGGGCACACAATTGGGCTGTAGTGAGCAGAGATTCCTAGGCATGCAGGGAAGTGGCCTTCTTAGCTGTGAGCATTCATAATGCCAGAGTCTCAGCAGTAGGTTTGAGAAAGGGCAAGGAGCACAGAGGTTAATCCAGTTAGTGGTACAAATGAATGTAGGGTAATGGGGCTTTTACAGTAATTATAAGAATGGCTGCCATTTATTGGCCCCCAACAATGTGCCAGGCTCTGACATTATTTCACTTAATCCTCACAATAAACCTGGTAAATAGGTATCCCTAATGGCATTTTATGATGAGCAAATGGAATTAAACAGGAGAGCTGATTTGCTAATAAATGAGTGAGTCAGGATGAAGTTCTAGACCTGCCTGAACCTGCAATCAATCCTATGCTCCACTTCTAGTTTCATGTCTTTAAGGAATTTTTCATAAAATCATGGCAGGAAATTTTTGTATTTTCTTCCCAGTAGTGCTAGAACTCTGGGCACAGCGTCCAGTTTAGGCTCTGCTATTGCTTCCTCATCTTCCCTGTTTTTTTCCCCTTTCCCTTCTAAGAAACCATATGTACAGGTCCCTCTCATCTCCTGTATTCTTTCTAGCAAGTACTTAGTCTCTAGTCTATGCACACAGATAAAACCTGAGTTTTTAAGGGAAAAAAGCTTACATCGAAAATATGTTGGACAAGTGATTTTCCAGTTGTCCATTTACTATAGAAGAAAAGGACTTGAATTTTATTCCTTGTAGCTTTCTTCAGTATGGTGATTTTGGACAGACCACTAAGTCCCTCTGACCCTCAGTTAATTCTCTAGAAAATGGGGCTAAAATGACTCATATACCTATTTTTCCAGATCAATGAGAGGAAATGAGGTTCTGGGTGGAAAAGATGTTTTATGAACTAGAAACTGATTTTCATGTGCAAGCTGTTATTGGTGGAAGTGTAGTTCAGAACCTTGATGTGAAGGGAAGCTTAGCTTTTTTAGAGATCCTGGTTTGAGAACTCGATGAGCCCAATCTCACAGGGGTTTAAAATACCTCCATGGATCTGCAAAGTAGATACAACAGTCAGCATCTCCCCATCCCGTCTGACCTACCCAAGTGAAGCTCATGAAATGAGATTCCCGGAAAAGACAGGCAGAGCCCAGGGGTACCACCATTTTTGTGCTCCAGGCCAAAACCTTAGGGGTCGGAAGGTATTGCTTTCTGCGTTCTCCCAGTTATTAAGAACAAGAAAAGAAAGAAGTCTGTATCAATACTGCCCTTTTCAACAATGTTGTCTTTCTAGGTCAAAGCAAGTATTAGGACCTTTACTCCCAGAGAGAAGCGTTTTGTGGAAGACAGCCGCAAGCTGTCCAAAAAGGTAGGTTGGTACAGTAACTGGCTAATTGGTTCAGTCCTCACCCGGCACCCAAAGTGCTTATTTGTGGCTGCTCTTGGCACCTCCCCCTGCTTCCTCGTCCTTCTCTCCTTCCCTCTCTCTGCCCCCACCTCTCCACTCTTTTCTCTTGGTCCCCCCTTCTCTCCCAAAACAAGACTTCAGTCAGCTCAAAAAGAAGGGAAAGACTTAAAACATATCTATTAGATGAATGGGAAGGTGTCAGCCCCCATTAATCTCCCAAAGCACTCTGCCAACGAACATTCCTAGTGTCAAGCCTCCATAAACACTCTCCTGAGTTGACTCGCACTGCCTACCCATAATCAAAGCCATGCTAGTCTCTGTCCTTCGAAGTTTCCGAGAGTGTTGCTGTCCATGTGTGCAGTCCCTGCAGGAACGAGCTCAGCGGATCTTAGGGACGCCTGCCTTGGCATTCCCCCCACCCCCCCACGCAGGTGCCTGTGTCACTTCTGTATCGTCTAAATCTGAGATATGTGGCATCTTACCTCGGACTGGATCAACTCTTCCCTCTGCTGTTGCCCTTAATCCCACCGTCATTGGTTCAACAGAAAGTGAAGATCTGGGCCCAGTAGGGGAAGTTGCCCATTTTTCAACATGGCCTTTGCATTTCTTCTCACTTCCACCCCGTCCTACTCAGACCCGTATCAGGATTTCACTCTGTACCTGTTGTCCCTCTTCAGTTTGTCACAAAGAACAAAGTGTCCCCTTTTTCAGATGTTTATTACTTCCACCACTTCCGGTGGGCAAGCCGCTGTGGATTACCTAGAGCAGCTAAATATAGAGGCATCTGATCATCGTTTTGTTTCCCACACCCTTCTGGGCACACGTGGGAAAGGCCTTACACACTCCTGAAGGGGGCGTCCAGAGGTTTTGCTTTTGTCTGCCGTAACATGGGGTGTGATATTTATTTTGTGCAATCTGAGTGAATGTCTTATTTTCTTCTCATTATATTGCCTTTGACTCTGTGTATTGAAAGGATGCTGCATCATCCTTTCAGTTCTCTCAACCTGAGTTGAGGGTAAGTGGAGTAGCTGCCTTGCAAACACATTGAAATGAATCTGCCTGCAAGTGGGAGAAAAGACATTTCCTTTGCCAATCATGACCTCCCCGACGTTGGGTGGCTTTGGGCTCTGAGAGCACCAAGGGATTTGGGGCTGAGATCCTGGGGTATGTTGGGAGCCTCCCCATGTGTCTCTTAGCACTAAGTGTTCCCAAATCTCCATAAAGTTGAAACCTGTGCTTATGATGCAAATACTTAAAAGCACTTATTATGCAACAAGCACTTTTCTAAGCCCCTTAATTCCCCTCCACAACCTGCAAGGTTAGCAGTAATGTCAATGCCATCATATAAGAGAGAGGTCAAGAAACTTGCCCGAGATCACATAGCTGGGAGGTGGGAGAACTGGATTCTTTTCCCACAACCGTGCTTCCCTATAGTCTTTCCTTCTGGACTAGATGAGGGAGAAAGCTTGTATGTTTCTACTGTAAATCTATCCATTTCCTTCCAAACTAAACATGGACACTCATTGCCATTCTCTCTGTCTCTCTGTCTCTATCTCTTTCTCTCTCAAACACATCACACCAAATGCTTGCCTATTGTAGCTTTTACCAGCTTAGTTTTGTGCTGAACATTATTGAAACAGGCTATTCTCCATCAAAAGAGCTATGAAATGCATTGTTTTTTTTTCTTTTCCTCTATGAATGATGGAGTTTGAAAAATCATTTTAGAAGACAGAGTAGGACTTTCTCTTTCCATTTTTTAAAAAAATTTTCATTACAGAAAATATAATTTAAATGACCACACCACCTGATCTCAAGAGAATATTTAGAGTATTTAAATCTAGCTCCCTGTTTCCCATTTTTTTAAATCAGATCTTATCAAGAGATGTAGACCGTGTGAAAAGAATCACCATGGCGATATGGAATACAATACAGTTCCTTAAAAGCTGCTTCCAGTGGGAATCCACGCTGAGAAGTACAGTAGCATTTGTGGTAAGCTTCCTTTTTTATGTTCAAATCATTTGCTTCTGAGTCCAAATGCAGATACGTTTTCTTTTACTGACCTGAGGCAGAATAATGCACATTCAACATAGCTGAAGTTTATACCTGTAAAGAAACTTCAAAACTTAAATGACATCCATTCATCTTTCTATAATGTAGCTAGGTGATTATGTATGTAGTCCTACAGTCCTGCTAAGACTGTACTTCAGTCCGATTTACCATTGGAAATCCCTTAAATTGCCTAAATCTTACACACACACTATTTCACGGTAGGTGTAAGAGAGCCAGTGACTGTATATATTTTTTTAATGTTTTCATGGTGTCAATTATAACCATGCTTGTAGAGTCCTGCATTGTATATATATATGTCTCTTTCTGAACCAGTGAATGCCAGTATTTCTTATTAATGGCAGTTGAAAAATCGCATGACTAAATTAAGACTAAATGCTTTCATTTCCACTTTACGTATACCATTCACAAACTTTGATATAAAAATCATTTCTGCACATCAGACCACTGGAGACACAGCTGACCAGTGCACATTACAAGTTGACTCCCTTGGCACAAAGGTGAAGTGCTCATATATGTGAAATGCACTCCATCTCTCTGGTAACAATGGCCAATCCTTGGGACATAATAAAATCACAGAATCTCAGAGCTGCAAGACATCTTAAAACCACCTAAGTCAACTCCTGGGAGCCCAAGAATCTTGCAAGGACTTGAAAGTTGGTGCAAAGCTCTTGTTTACATCTCTGGGAATTCTTCTCCGTGTCTTGATCAGATGGGTGGTGTCAGACATGGGAAGGGAAATGAAGTCTCTCAAATGCCAATCTTGCATGTTTCATATTATGCCGTTAATTTCTGTGCTGTGCAAAGTTCACGATAGGGCCTGATTTCTATTGTCAGTGATACCCCCCAGGCATACCCTCATTAAAAAATAAATCAGCCTAAGGATGTCAGTGGGTTCAAGGTCACTTCTACCTTTATTATGCAAGAAAGCATATCGGCTCCCAAAGAGGACTTTTCTTTGCCATTGGAGAGCATCCTAGTGGTCAGTTAATTTCAGTTTTTCATTGCTTCAGGATGTAGTGGGCCTATGATGGCTACAGCCTTGACCTATAATCTCCTTTTTTGTTTGGTCTGTAGTGGCTAAAATAACTGGCCTTGATAAAAAATAAATAGGAATGTTAGTAATCCCTGTCTTTGTTTTGCCATGTATTCATCCACTTTCCTTTCTCACTTTCTCCCCAGCCTTCATGTGTTGGGTTCCTCTTCAGTCTCCTCACCAACACTTCCCATCTTAATTCTCTTTAAAAACTTTCCACGGAATGTTCCGTGTGATGCTGGGCTACAGAGAAAAGTCAACACAATCGGTGGCTTCACCACAGCCAGCCCCTGCGAGGAGGAGAGGATTTCCTCTTGAGCTTAGTTTCTGGCACTGTGCTTTTTAGAAAAACAGAACTCTGTTGCACTGAATTGTGTAGGAGAATGACCAAAATGATTAATGGGCTGCTGGCCTGATCTGAAGAAAGATGAGAACAAATGAATAGAAGCTGGCTGATTAATGGAGGGGACTTCTGAATGGAAAGGGAGCCTTGGTAGTGGGGCCCTTCTGTGCTGCCTGTTTCCCTGAGGGTCTCTTCCCTGTGGGCACCACATGGTGGAGCCCTCTTCCAGCCTGGCAAATTCAGGCTGCCGCATCATCCTTTCAATTCTCCAAGGGTCACAGAAAGGAACAGAAAGGTGGTGGTCATCTTGCTGCTTTGCCGAAGCGTGGTTTTGCAAGGATACATGGCTTTATGAGATTCTGGAAGGGTCCCCCTGTGTGTGTGCATGGGGGACATTTTCCACTGGGTGTCACTGTAAAAGTGCACAGTCAGTTGGGAATGACACGTGTAAGTTGTCTTTCTGGGTTGTTGTAGGGAAAATGGAAGTTCCATGGCCAGGATTCTCATCTGATCCTAATCTCACCCATTGTGTACATGTGATGATGTACTACTTAGCCTACTGAGCAGGCGCATACTTGTGTGCCTGTTGGCAATAAGCCATTACTGCTATAAAAAGAGGTTCCCTGCTGCTAAGAGCAGATCCTAGATAAGTGAGCAAGAGAGAGGAGAGCAGAGGCTGGGAGTGGAAGCAGTACCTGGGGCAAAGGGTGAGACCAAAGTGGATGGGATTCTACTGCTTGACCTACTGCCATGAGAATAAAGCTTGGTAGGAGCCCCTTTTTTACCCCTAACCTTCCATTGTCATTATTCAGTCTCACCAAATTCAGAGTGAACTTGCCTGGGGCTGAAGCCCTCAGGTGAGACAGATGTCCTGAAGGTACTGGAATGAATAATGTTCACTTGAACCCCTTTAGTTTCCAGTTTTAATTTGAAGCCCTCTGTTTGAATGCTTATCCCACCTTCACTTTGACCAGCCTTGGTAGATCTCAGAGACACACCAGGTAGAGAGAGGTGGATATCTCCCTGCGTGAAGCTGCTCGAGCATAATTTTGTTATTACTGTCATGATGGTCATTTCAAAACTACGTCTGCATTTGTGTCTGCAAGAACATATAATGAACATGTACTCTTAGGATAAATGAAAAATATATTTTAATCTCCCCCCACCCATTTTTAAAATAAGATAACGGGTGGCCGGGCCTCCACTTCTTGGAAAACATTTTACTTTCAACAGATCTTGCCTTCAGACTTTGGGTAGCTACGTGGAGAGTACTAATGGGTGGTCCCATGCCTGGGGGCCACCATCGGTTGTAGTGCTGAGTCCCTGACTCTGCGGGACCCGAGTCACCCTTCTGCAAAATGTTGGATCCTCAGGGGACCCAGGCGGCCGGAGAGGGCGGAAGAGAGCCTGGAATGCTGACACCCAGCCTCTCCTCTTCCCCGTTCCTCCAGCAAGAGCGCAGTGTTTGTCATTGCTGGTTCGCACTGATGTTGGCCTGTGGTCTGCAGAGGACAGAATGCTGCTCCTGGTCCTTTGTCATCAATGTGATCATTTGTTCAGGCTTCATCCACTTGCCTTGGCATTACAGGGCAGAACAATTTCATGGTGGTCTGGAGCAAGGGTTTAAGCCAAGGATGTATTAAACAACAGGACTGCATTTCAAGGCCTTTGTATATTAGAAATGAAGGAGTTTGCTGCATAGGGGTGAAAAGAACCATTTTGGCTGAACCAATCCCCAGTGGGGTTTTTCTTTCCCCCAGAAGTATACGGACCGAACAATAGAAATTATTTTCTCTTTCTATATTTTGTCAGATAATATAAAATAGCCCACTTGTCTCACGTCAGTGTCTCTATTTTCAGATGATACAAAGCACGCATGTGGTAGGATCGTGTTTAGTATATTCTGTTGGTTAATTTTAAGGCTTTATGAAAGCAAACCATACATTTTCTACGGTTTCCTATGGAGGTGTGTATGAAAATATCATATATTGTTGAAGGCAGCCTGTTGAGATGTAGGTTTGCGTGGTGTCCAGTCAGAAGACGATGAGCAAACAGGAGAGAATTCATCTTGTTACACTGTACAAGCCTGAATCTCCTTCACCACAGGATGAATCCCCTCTGTACTTACATGGCTGGTTGAAATCCCAATCGTAAGAGAAGAAAGTCGTCTTTAATCCATTGACACCTGCTATGGGAATGTTGCTGTACAAGGTTTCATTCATTGGTACTGTATTGCATTACTGTACTGTACTGTACATTACTGTACTGTCAATGCATTACTGTAACAAAATGCATTTGGCCTTTCTTTAGAGTGTTCAAAACCCTCCAAACTGTGCTTCTGCAGGTTCATTTTTTTTTTGTTGGGATGATTATGGAAAATCTTGCTCATTATATCATTCTGAGACTTTCTCTTCCTTCTATGTTTTCTAGATATTTCACTGTGTTGCATTTTCTGAACTTTACCTGTATTTTTATAAATTAAGTATATCTATATTTTATTCCATTTTTTCTCAAAAGATCCCATTCTCAATTTTACTGATTAAAATACCAATTAATATGAGATGTCAATTTATTGATAGACACCCAAATGTAACTAAAATATCTTGCCTAGAAGGGCAGCTATGTTTTTCTATGAGTGGATCTGTAAAAATACATGCTGTTTTATAGACATGCACATGGTCACTTCCAGACACAGACTTTGAACTCTAGGAATATTTAATAGCACATGTGGTTTCAGGGCTTTACTAGGTGTCAAGCACTGTCCTACACATTTGACAAATGTTAATTCATTAAGTTCTCAGAACAACCTGCTGATGTAGGTGCTGGTTATTACCTTCTTTTTACAGATGAGAAAAATGAGCCCATAGAGGTTAAATAAAGTGTCGGAGCTCATATGCTTATAAGAGACAGCTCAGATTTAAACCCAGACCATCAGGCTTTTGCAACAGTTTTTAATCGCTGGCTTATACTGCATCTCATTGGTGCCTAGAAGGCAGCGAGTGTGGTCCTTGCATTTAGATAGATGATAATGGCTCTAGGGACAGCCACATGCTGGTCATTTCAGATATGTATTCAGATGGTGTGAATGGGAATTAAAACTATTCCAAAATATATTGGGGCAAAGAAACCCTTGTTCCATGGGTGGAAATAATTCTAACTCATAATCATTATCTTCGCTAGAGATGGAGCCAAAATTAAAGAAGTGAAAGGTGGAAATGTCAGTAACATCTTTCAAGAAGAGCCCAAATCCTGGGAATTGCAGGCACTTGGCCTCCTTGGACTCCAGCTTGATGGTCTGGAAAACCTCACTGCCTCCTTCTAGGCTTAGCCCCAAATTGGAGTCTGAGTTATTTTTTCCCCCCATTTTGGGGGTAATTTCTTCGATGATGCAGAAGATTTTTCTAGGCTAGAATGAAGGCTGAAATCAAGTAAATGAAGGGGGCATGGAAGGAGTTTATGCTTTTTAGATTCTTTTAAAAAATTCCAGATTGTTCAAAATAAGTAAAGAATAGAGAAGAGTAACTAGCTAAATTAATGCGTCACTTCGAAGTATCTTTAAACACTAGCTAATCATAGAGAGAGGTCCATAGTTCTAGTGTGTGTGTGTGGGGGGGTACTCTACTGTATATCCATGTCTCAGTGCAAATACATTTTTTAGTGATAGTTAAGATGAGTTGAATTTGTTCTCTAAAACATACAGTGCATTATTTATATTGCAGAACCAGCCATATATATGGTTTTCCTAATTTCTTTTGTTTTTCTCTTTGATACTTATATTTTACCAACCTCATTATTGTCTGTAAAAGAGACCTACAGCTATGTTATGGCATGGATGCATTAATTTTTTTCATATGACAAAAAAGCATTTACTTGACAGATGGATCATCAGAAGATTATTTTAAGTAGCAAAGGTCTCCTAATGTTGTAAAAAAGGGATTTCATTTATGTACTTCATTTTTCCACCAATCTTTCAGGCACACACCTAGTGCATTAAGGGAGGCAAGCCTGGGGCATTGATGGATTCCCTATTTTATTAAATTTTTCCTTGGATGTTTGATGTTAAACAGTAATCTAAATCTACCATATATCAATGGGTATCTTCATAAAGCTATGATTTTAACATCTGTGGCTTTTTCTTCCTTGAATTTTTTTGTGGAGGAAAATGAAGAATTTATTCTTCAGAGTTGACGGGGCCTGCAATATGATACATAATTTAAAGCATCAATCAAACTCCCCTCCTCTGTAAGGTTAAAAATACAATCCTTTCCTTTCTTAGTGATATTCCATATTTAACCTGCACAGAATTCTTAGCTTTTAGGGATCCTAGTATTTTTCAGAAATGTGAACTGATTTCCCATTGATGTTAAAAGCAGCAAGAAGAGGTCCATCCTTACCAACTCACCTACATGTATAGGCACATTCTCTCTATGTAGCAGAGGACACCTGGGAAATAAAGTTTCTCTGTTGAACATTGTGGGACAACAGTTTAGTACACATTTCATATGAGGTCTTGAGGATTGCTTCTGTCCAGGGTCCCTTCTGTGCCTCAAAGAAGATTCAGATTGAACTTACTTTGGTACAGAAGACAACAATGGAAATTCTGTTTTCAAATTGGACTGTTAAAATAGCGCTGGTCTGTGTCTTTTTTGGTGCTTTAGGTATTTATGTGTTAACTTTGTCTAAAAGATTTACTTTTTTGTTAAGTTCTATCACCAGCTTAACTCACGACTAGAAGCACCTGCATTTGATTAAACCTTCAGTTCCTCCGTCCGACAGAAGTCACAACTGTATGTACAAACAGGAATCGCTGCCTGTTTGGGGGGTGTTTGTGCAGTGGAAACTCAAAGATTAACAGTATTCCCATAAAGCTGAAAAAAACCACAGTTATAATAACCATTTTTGTCTAGAGGAGATTTCTTTTTTAGACATCTTATAAGCCTACATATAGGTGTGTGTGTGATAAATACACACACTTGCATGCAAAACATATAAATATATGAAGTGCTTACAACATCTCGCAGTTCATTATTTGTTTTATTTATCATTCATCAGATGATTGTCCAAATCTCCCTTTTCCCAGAGGACCACCTATTATACTTTCACAAATAATTGAAAGGTTTTTTTTCCCACATTTTTTTCAGAGGAAGAATCCATCATTGCACATTGTGGTTATAATTTTTACAACATAATTGACACCTTCTATTGACAACTTCTCAGGCATTAACTAATTATGCCATTTAATAAAATTACAGTAATTGCATTAAAAGATTATCTTTTGAAAATTTGAAAAGACACTCAACTACTTTAGCAGAGTTTTGCATTTATATTTTCAACTTTATAATTGAATTGTGCTTCCAGACAGAATCGTAGCTACACTGACTGAAATCAGTCGGTAATTTGGAGGGTTCTAATTTTGACTAGTAAGCATTAGATCTTTTTTTTTCAATCCTAGAACGGCACCTATTGCCAGTTTCATTCAGCCCTTCTAGATGCTAGAGATCAGTGAATGGTCAGCTACCCCTTTTGTATTACAACTCAAGGCCCTAAATGGGAACTGACTACTCCTTCTCCCCCGCACTTCCTGTTGGAATGCGCTCAGCACACACTTCTTCCTTCTGTGAGTTTTCTGTTTAGGAGCCATTGCATTTTGCCGATTCCAGTGAATTCTGTCTAGTTCACTCTACTGTCTACAGATCCCTACTGTTAATTTGCACTTGATCCTGATTTTAGAATCTTGAATCTTAGAGAAAGAAAAGACTCGAGAGAAGGACTCTAGAGGTTGTGTGGCGCCGTGACCCAGCCCATGTTTGTCCACCTTCTCCAAGCTTACCTCTCTTACCTGCTCCCGTTCCACCATCATTAGGTGTCCAGCACCTCGTCCCCTTAGGTTTTGAGGTACAGGTGAGATTGTCATACTAAGTTACCAGTCCATTCATCTTCATCTCTTCTTTCCCTCTCCCCTTCCTTCCCTCTCTTCCTCACCCCATCTGTCCCCCTCCCAGTCTCTCCCCATCTCCTTTGCTGCCCCTCTTACTTTCTCACCCCAACTTTCCTCCATACTCCTCCTCTTGAAACCAAAGTGGTAACCTTCTAATAAGTGAAGGACATCATAAGAAGTAAATTTCCCTTTGGAGATAAAATTGATAATACACATAGACATGTTTTTAAAATATGACATGAGCTACAAATGTGGGTAGCAATTGTTATTTGATATAACTATTGGTAGGTGACAGTGTTGCTTTTCTAAGTCAGAGGAAGGCCTCTCTAAAGCAAGTGTGCGCGTGCGCACACACACACACACACGCACACACACACGCATACCTAGGACTTGCTGAGGACCTTTTCAAGGCTAGAGTAGAAATGCAGGCCATTGTATTATATGCCATGGAATTAATGTTGATGAGTCAGGTATTTCTAGGGCTGTCTGATGTGCATGGAACCACAGAATGCCAAAGCATGCAATTTTTAAGGCTATGATAGGAGGCTGTATGTTTGACCTAATACATTAAGTTCTTTACATCAAAAATAGGAAGGATTTTATTTTGATGACCTACTATCAGGTTAATGTCATAGGCAAAAAAATCATTCAGTGTATCATAGGCATATGATTGAAGAATTGTTGTAAGACATTGTGAACTGCAGAATGGCAAAAGCCCAGTGTTTTGTTTTTGTGTGTGTCCTTACTGCTTATGATAGCGAGTATTGGGTGCACAGCAGACATCTAATCAATGCTTCTTGAGAAAGTGCTGGAACTAGTGCAAAGTATCTATTACCAGATACTGATTTCTTTTTATTCCAGCTCCTTCTCTGATCATAACAGCCTGGGACCTCACAAAAGGGTAGAATTCAGAGACCACCCAAAACTTCATCATAATCTTCTCTGATGTATTTTCCTAGCTTTTTCTTGGCCCTCCCCATCCAGGGGGTGGTACTAACCTGTAGGTAAGTGGCCAGAAGGCAGCCAGCAGGAGAACTGGGGAGGAGGAAGGCAACTAGGCACCTCTCACTAGATCAACAGCCCCTGACTATGGGGGGATTTTATTTTTGATCCTTGCAAAGTTGGGTGTTGTTTTCCCCCCTCTATGTGATACCGGGATGTGCAAACATTCTGTATGATGCAAAAATGGAACTGCTTCGGTTTTGACCTGTTAAAGAACCTTGTTCAGCAATTATATTTCTGGCTAATTCGATATGGCCTGTCTTGCGGTCTGAGCTTTCTCATTGTTTCTAAGCTGTCATTTTTATTAGTCTCTCTGGCTGATCTTTGGGACTCCCCATCAGGTGGCGTGTGCTCTCTGTTGTCTGGCTGGGCTTGGCAAGCCAATGGCCCTTTTATTGCTATGTGATGAGGGCCTGCTTGGCCAGGGTAGCCTGTAATTAGACCCACCACAGGTGACAGTTACAAGAGAGGCTGGTAATCATCTTAGCTGCCTGACGTGATGTGTATGGAGAGAAACCTTTGTGGTCTGGTTAGGGCTTACTATGTTATAGTGTATCATAGCCAGGTGATTTATGATTTACGAAGGTGTGTTTTGCCATTTCTTCTCCTATCTTGGTGGTGTGTCATTGCCTTTTAAAATAATAGCTTTATGGGGAAAGTTTCATTGGCCTGATATTGTAGCTCTCATTTTTATAAAAAGATACACAGACAAATCTAAATCCAATTCAATATGTCATCATCTCAGCCATGATCCTGTGCAGCATTTACTGACTTTTAATCTCACTGGGACTTTCCTATAATCCAAATCCCTATTTTTTTGGTCCTTTAAAATGACTTCTCTAATTCTGCCCAAGTTTTTAAAAATGTTTGTTTCAGCTCATTGCCAGACATGCATCCTTTTGTCAAGGAAAAAGAAGAGAGAAAAAAAAACACTTTTTGGCTTAATTGGCATTTAAAAGAGACCCCATGGCTACCTTTTAAGTCTAGCAAAACATGGAGCTGTAGAATGTCATGTCAGGGGTCTCACATGTTCATCCACAGGAGAAGAAATCGAAGGCTTCAGTGAAGTGATTTTCTGAGGTCTCATGGCTTGTTAGAACAGGAGTCTCAGTCTTTAAACCGTTTGCACAGCACGTGACTTTCATAGTCATAAACTTTGCCATTATGGGTTTAGTTCATTAGTATGAACAGCATCTGCACAGTATCCATGGGTTATATTATTAAAAAATAAAAACCACCTTTCCCTTAAGTCTTACATTTGGAAAATATTTTGTTAAGTCTGTGCAGTTGCTACTCAGAAGGGCACTATGCCCCGGAGGGACAAAAATCCACATCATTACCTCCTGTGCAGTTGGATGACCCTTCTAGAGCAGACGAATCTTTCTCATCCAGACTTTATGGTGATGAGGACAATGACATGATGATGACAGTCTGTGCTTTTGTGTTGGAGGTGTTTAAGTTTTTACTTTTGCTCTCAAAACTTGTTCTTACTTTACTGGGCTACCCTAACGCTTTTAGTGCAATATTGTCTTATATTTTCATTTGCATTTACTAAGAGCAGCATTTGTTCTGCTTTGATATATAAGCCAGTGACACACAATTATAAATTTTGGTTAACTATTCCATAGCAAAAACTGCTTTCCGTGGAGACCATTGAGGTCCTCACAATTTTTGGTAAGGAAATTCTTGTAGGCTAGTTTCCCCCTCAGAATTCTTCTTCACAAAATAGGAAACTTTGCCTTGACAATGCCTAATGTCCAAAATGAAATAATGAAAAGAAATGAAAAAATGCCACCATGCACTTTCTAATGTTTGAAAGTGCACTTTCTAATGTTTGAAAAGAAAGGTTAAACCTGTAAAAAATTTGGCTATCTGTGCCCCCAATGACCCCTTTTTCAGTAAATTTAATTTTGTCTTTCATTGGTGATTTTTAAACTTTTAGTGATGTACATGTTTTCAAAGGAAACATAATTGATTTCTTGGAAACTTAGTGCCTGCACACACGTGCACGTGGGATGGGGCTGGGGCGAAGGAAGAAGAGAAGAAAGGAAAAAGGAAAAGGAAAAGAATAGCAAATAGTCTGACCAATGCTCGAGTTTCTTACAGTCAGTCCTGCAGGTGGCGATAGAAACTCATAAATGATAAAAATCCGAGGTAAATTTTTGTGGTCTGCTGTTTGGGGATTTTAATTTCAGCTATTTATTTTTAATCTAGAAGCAGAAATCATTACCCTAGTAAAACTAAATTCAGATTTTCATGTTTGTAATCTCTATTTTTTTGTAAAAATTTCCTTAATCTATGGCATGTTCATGATCAGGCAGAAGGCATGAGATGCAGATAATTAATGAGTAGGTACAGATTCCATTTGGCAAGTAACCACCTTAAGCCTATTTTTTCCTTGGATTTTTTACTTTTCTTAAGCCATAGTTAAAATTGGATGCTTATATCGTTGGTTAAGTTCATCAAGTCCTTCGCTGTTGAGCATTAAGTTGCTTAGGCATAGTGCTGTGTGTGTACATGCGTATCTGTGTGTACGTTTTCAAATCAGAGTATCAAATCTGTTTCCTTCCAGAGGACAGTTCCTTCCTTAGCAAAACTGAGCAGGATCATAAAGTCCTTGAAAGCTGTTTTACCCAGGGATAAAAATATAACATCAACGTTTTCTTTTCAAACATTAGAAAGTGCACAGTAGGTAGGGCAGCAATTTTTTCATTTATCTCCATTATTTCATTTTGGACATTAGGCATTGTCAAAGTGAACTTAAAGCCTTCAGTAGATCGTTCTTTCCTGCTAGTTAAGTTTCAAAAGTTCTTAAATTGCTTTCTGTGAATGTATATTTTCATTTGCCATTTTTTTCTTAAGTTTGAGCTTGAAATTGCTAATTCTAAAGTGGTAGGCTGCAACGTAACGCCCATTTTCAGCTTTCCTCTTTTTCTTGTAGTTTCATTGTAAAAACCTGTGCAGTGTACATTTTCAAGGGGAAACTGCCTTGAGTCGAAGAAAATGTAATTATTTTGGTTTAAATGCTTTAGGCTTAGATGTTGAGTGTCATCAGCAGACAACTGTGAATGGCTTGAGCAAATGATGTGAATTTCAGTCTTTGTTTCTCTTCTAAACATTCCACTTAGTCTTGCTGTGAAGTTTAAACCCCATAAGGTCTTGTATACCACACCCTCTGACACAGAATTTCTTATAAAAGAAGGGAGAAAAGAAAAGAAACCTTCTAACCTCCTTAGACTCTGTTTCGATTGCTGTTCCAACTACTTAAGAGGGAGAAGAGTGGGAAGCAAGTCAGACCCTTGGAGAACCTATTCGCTGCCTTCATATAAAGAATATTCAGTTCTCTGCTCTGTTAGCAGCTGACCACAATCTAATCCGTTAAAAAATATATCGTGGTAAGCAGTTCTTGAAAATGTTTATAATAGATGGTAAAAAGCCAAGCTTGCACTGTGAGATTAGCAGTTGGAACAGGATGCGTTCATCAGGAAATAGGTTATTGCCTATTCTGCGTCCTGCCGCAGAACCTGCAGAATGGATGAAGATTTAAAAGCTTGCGATGCCAGGAGTTTATTTGATTTTGCTCCTCTTACTTTCTTTTGCATATTACAGTGTTGTTCATCACACATGGTGTTTTTCTCAATGAATCTAGTATGAAGTTCATTTTACAGACAAAAAGCATCAATTGTTTGGAGATTTGCCACCCCCCCACCTCATTTCATCAAATGACTTATGAATATTAATGTAACTAACTATAGTAGTCCCCCAACCCCTGATCCATGGGTTTGCTTTCTGAGGTTTGTTACCCACAGTCAGCTGTGGTCCAGAAGCAAATAATCCTTCTTCTGACATGTTGTCAGAAGGGTTAATGGTGACTGAATGCCACATCATAATGCCTATGTCCTTGACCTCACTTTGTGTCATCACATAGGCATTTTGTCATCTCACATCATCACAAGAAAGGTAAGCACTGTATAAGAAGGTATTTTGAGAGAGAGAGACCACATTCACATAACTTCTATTATAGCATATCATTATAATTCAATTTTGTTATTGTTAATCTCTTACCATGCCTATTTGTATAGTAAACTTCATCCTGGGTATGCATGTATAGGGAAAATATACTACACAGTGGGTTCAGTATTATGTGTAGTTTGAGGCATCCACTGGGGGGTATCTTGCAACATGGATGGCCCCCACAGATAATGGCCGGGGGGACTACTAGATTTTACTATAATTCACTTTCACAGGACAAACCTTGTACCTTAAAAAAATCATTAAGAGAATTGTGAAAGACTATTTTCCACTGCCCCCATCCCCATCTTAAAGATAGAGAAAATTCTGCCTAGGATTATGGTGATTTTCCTGCCTTTTGCCTGATTGCAGTCCAGCCTCAGAGCTAGCGGACAGGGACAGTAGTACTCATGAATAATGCCTTCTATGTGGAGACACCTACAGTCACACACAGAGTGACTATGAGATCAAAGACACTGGCTAAAAAGCCTTAGGGAAGCATTATGTGTCTGAGGTCTGATCTATTGTCTGGGAGGTCGGAGAGTGTTAATGCACTCTGCAAAGATTATGCTCCCTCTCTAATTGCTCCAACACTTCCTTAAAGGATTTAAACAGTCAGGAAAGGTGACGCTCCTTGTCAATTTTTGTCTTCTGCCTGCAGTTGAAGTTTATCTGTCTTTCCAGTGAGACCACTAGATCAAGGAACCTAGCCATTGTTAAAGGCCTAAACTCTGAATGAAGGGTGAAAGCAATGAGAGATGTTATTTACAGCTCCATTATTACTTGCTCTTTAAATGCTTTGCATTCCATTTCCGGTGTTTACATTGTGAAAATGACAGCATATCTGTGTTCGGGGGTGGGGGCTGCTGAGGAATCTAAGGCTTCGCTTTGACTTTTGATCAGATTTGTTTTCATAATCTTTTCTCAATGCCATAAGGCCCAGCATGGCATTTTGCACTTAGGTTATTTCAGTTAAAGACATGCAGAATAGTGAACTTCAGCATTTCTTCTGTGCTGCCTCCCCGACCAACACACGTGCACACGTGCACACCATTCTGCAATGTGTATCCTGAATTAGACATGTACAAGACTAAATCACACATAGGACCTGATAACTCTGTCCAGGCCATCATTGTAAATTTCGCATGTTGTGAGAATGCATTTTTAAAAAGCTGTCTACCGCATTCGAATGCTCACTTAAATCCTGTGTGTCCAAGAGCTGATATAGCAGTTTTATCAGACTCTGTATCTCTTAAATTACTTTGATTACAACTCAGTATTTTCTAAATGATACTGAAAGGCTTAAAGGAAGATTTTCCCAGTTCTTCCACGATGGTAGTTAAGGAAATGCTGGGGGTATGTTTGAAAGAGCATATTGAACTCCTTAAATTCATGGTCTGTATTGCTGTAGGAGTGGGGCGGGCATGGTACCTTTGGTCCTGAGCATTTCCTACCCGCTATGCATGCACAGTTGCATCGTTGAGAGGTAAGAATTCCTCTTAGATCAGTTCAAATTGCTAAGTATATGTGGCCTAGAGCGTGCAATATAATATTTATGTAGCTTCCAAAAGAGACTTGGGAGGATTCCCTGTAATTCAAGATGGTAGTCTGAAGGATGGGGCAGATAGAAAGAATTTTTTTTTAAAGAAATCCTTGTTTGTCCCATGAGATTTTCACACTTTCCCACTGCCGGCACTGTATTTTACTCATACTGTATAAAGCTGTCAGTGTCTTCGTTATCTATGCCTCCTGAAGACTCTGAGCAGATGATGAGAACAATTGCTAGAGGGGCAAATGCATTTGAATCAACATCTTCAGAACAGAATTTCTCCCATGTCTCCTGTTCCCGCTCCTACACGGACTGTCCCTCACACTTTTTCTTAGTGTGTGTTCTCTCACACTGTTGGTAGATTACATGGAATGTTTCATCTGTATATAAAAATTAAAAATTCAAACAAAAATCTGGCCCCCATGAAGAACAGGCCCTTTGGGCATATGGTTCATTATGCATATTCTTTTAATTACTAAAACACTTGGGATGGTTTCCCTGCCCTTGCTTTCAACTTGCAAAGTTGGATCTCCTCTGTTGCACTGAAAGTGCAGCACAGAATTCTGTTCTGCAGGAGAAAAAAAAAAGAAAAGGTGAGAGAAAGCCTTTGAAGAAATTATTGGAATTCACCGAAAGGAGGTACGATGCTCAGTGTGAAACTGAAGTAAGAATTTCTCTCCTTTTCGGTCTTTTTCTACCTCCCATGTCTACTACTGCCCCTGAAGGCGAGTTTTACTGTGGTTAGTTTATATGCATGTGAGCAGGACAGGAATGTGAGACTGAGGGTTTAGTTTTCCAGTACATTCCCTCTGAGCAACTATAGTCTCACGATGAAGCTAAGTTTTATTGGTCAGAAAGGGAGTGCTAGGAAAGTGTGTCTTTAATTGATTTTTCAGGGCAAACAGGTGGTAATGGTTTAGACATGCCCTCACACAAGTGCCACTCCTAATTTGGGGCTGCACATATAATAGCTTTATTAAAATATACAATCTCCTGGCTTTGCTTTTTACCTGAACATCTGCCTCTTGATTTTTAAAGGGCCTTTGAAAATATTTTCATTCTGTGCTTATATGGATCCGATCCTAAAAAAGCTGAGGAAGACTTTATTTTCTCTCCATGTCGTCAAACTTATTATTTTTTTTGTTTGAAACGGAAGACATGACAATCCAAACAGCATCTTGAAAGAGGATTTCTGTCTCAGGACTTTTTGTTGCTATCCTTGTTTTGGGCACATCGATGGATGTGATGCAACAGATTTTGAACAGAAGAGGCCCCAGACTGAATTTGTGGTTGCTATGTTTTGATTTGAACTTTCATTTGGGTGAGCAAAAGATTGAGTGAATGTGTGTATGTGTGCGTGCACATGTCTGTGTATGCACATACACATGCTTAGAGACCACATTTGGGGTTTTTCCTGCTTTATAGTGATATCTCAGCATTGTAAGAAATCTTCTTAGATTCCTCCTAATCAAAATAAAGTCAGGACTCCTAAAAGCACTTTCAAGGCAGAGGAAGATTCAAACATTGGCATCATTTTTGTGCTAAGCAGCAGGTGTGTGTGTGTCTCTAATACAAGCACAATTTTCCTTTTGATTAAGCAAATAGGTTGTAGGTTGTCTATCCGAGTAGTGCAAGACCATCCAAGACACTCTTGCTATGATTCCTCAAGGAATTGTTCTTTGCTATAAATAGCATCACTCACTAATCACTATTGGGGTTTCCTGAATTAAGGCACCTTAGTCTGTTTTAAGCACACTGACTATTTACAGAGCTATTGCAGGCTTAATGTGAACGTATTGCAACCCTACTTCTTTTAGTGCCAGAAATAAAGCTGCAAGTAGAGTAACTTAATACAGTGAATGGCTTTACTTAATACAGTGAATGGCTTTACTTGATCACTGCACTAATGCTAATTAGATACACTTGCTTTATTACCCAGAGCGTTTTTCTGTATTCCTTCTGATCTAATCTTTCTACGAACATGAAGGCCTAAGTCATGTGAAGTTTAAGCTTTTAGCCACAATTGCGGCCTGATGTTCCTGCGACCCAAGTCAGAGAACATTTTTAGAGACTTCTCTGTCCTCTCAGAGAACAATTTGAGCCCCACTGTTCTACCATGGATGGTTCCCACAGTGCCAAAAATTACATTTCTGAAATGAGTGAGACAGTTATTGGTACATCTAATGGAATTTTTTCTTGACCTCTTCCAGGTCACCAGCGTTATGGGGAATAAATAAGAGTGTGAGGATTTTCCCACCTTTCCTTTCATCAGAACAGGGAATTTTCTGATGGATGGCTCTGAAAGATCTATTTACCAAAATCAGACTTTCAACTGCTCAATTACCAGCTTCTGAAAAAATGCATAAGGAGAAATTTGTTGTCTGGTTCTAGACCTGAAATTATGATCATTCCAGAGGGACAAAGCCAATAGTCACAGCACATTATGTGTTTTCATGTAAGTTAGTCCTTCTCTACTTTGTCAAGTAGTTCTGTTTTTGTGAGTGGTGTGGGGATTTTTGTTGGCTAATCAGTTATCAACTTTTTTTCTATTTAAAATGATCAAGAAATGTAAAGCATAAATCACCTAGTAGGATGATAGGAACATCAAATAAAGTGATGGACTTTTAACAAATGCATCATGTGTAAAAGAGGGAAAAGATTACGTATTTAGTAAGAAACATGTATGAAAAGGTTAGAGAAAGGTTAGAAACATTATTTTTCTATTTTTAAGAAGTTCCATAATACATTGAAAAGAGGAAAACATAGTTAATATTAGGACCATATGGAATTTTTGTGTACAGACATCTAAAATCAGATGGGAATTAGCTACATTCTTCATAGAAATATTCAGGATTCTGTAATTATGAAATTGGCAGTTTGAAAATTATATATATTGTTTATTCAAATAGTCATAAAGAATAATAAAAGTAAGAAACACATAATCTGAGTGTCTTTCTGCAGAAATTTTGAGAGTAAGCTACCAGTCGGGGTCATTCCCATGCTAAACTAAAAGTGGTTGATGGAATTGTGCCTCTGAGAGACAAGAAAAGATATTAATTTGAGTTTCCCCCCCCCCCAGTGAACTGACCAGATCATTCTATGTCAAGTAGAAATAGTCGAAGACAATGCCAAATAAACACCAGAAATGGTATTTTTAAGTGCTTAAGAAAATAGACAATTAATGAATGTTGATTTGGTAAAATTTATATATGTATGTGTGTATATATGTATGTATGTAGGTCATGGTAACCAGAACATGACTTAGAGGCACAGTTTGAAATATGAAAGATTTATTAGCGTGAGGGTCAGGGCAGGAAAGGGCATTTCAGTTCTGGGCCTCATCCCAGTTGAGACTTTCATCCCTGAAGGGTGTCAGTTTCAGCCTTACCTCTTTCTCTGTGGAGACTGGACCCGGAAAAGTGAATCCCTTCTAGACCCATGGGTTCTTTCCCAAGATGTAGAGTTGGTTTTCTCATCAGTCTAGATAGCCTTTCGTAATTTCCCTAGGTAGGTTCACCCCTTTTACATTATACTACTGTTAGGTTTCTCTTGCTACTGTCACAAATTACTGTATGTGTAAGTGGCTTAAGACAACAGAAATTCATTACCTTACTGTTCTGAAGGTCAGGGGTCTACCACAGGTCTCTCTGGGCTAAAACCAAGATGTCGGAAGGGTTGTGTTCTGTCCTGGTGGCTCTAGGGGACTGTTTCCTTTCCTTTTCATACTTCCTGAGGCTGCCCACATTCCTTGGCTCATGGCCCCTTCTCCCATCTCCACATTCAGCCAGGGCACATTGTTGAGTCCCTACGTGGCATCACTCTAATCTTGTTTCTGCCCTTCCATCTCTTCCCGACTTTCTTCTTCTGCCTCCATCTTCCACTTTTAAGGATCCTTGTGATTACTCTGGACTCAATCAGATAACTCATGATGATCCCCTGATGTTAAGGTCAGATGATTAGCAACATTAACTCCGTCTGTCACCCTAATTCCCCTTTGCGATGAAACATAGTCACAAGTTTTGGGGAATAAGACACGGGACATCATTAGGATACCATTATCCCGCTTTCCACTACTGGAACTAGGCCCTTCTTGCAGTCTTCCACTCATGTGTCTTCCTGATGGATAAGGATTTCTGAAGCAAGGGCTGGTTCCTTGCATAGGAAATAACTTAGTGAGAGTCCTAAGTTTGGGGGAAGTGGCATGGTTATGTACTATGGACATTTTAACTCAGCAGTGGGTACGAGGACTGCAATTACAAATATGTAGAAATTGCATGTTATCAACAACTTTAAAGATGTTTGGGATGTTGTCTGCTCAGTCAGCTTCCTCCATGGCTGCTAGTATGTGGCTGGAGGGCAGGAGGTCTAGGAGGAAGCCATGTACCTGTCCACTCAGTAGATCTTGGGTATGAGAACCCTAGTGCAGAGAGGAATGGATGGGCTAGTTCAGAGGCTAATCAGACGGGGGAAGGAGACCCGGAGTGACTCAAAACTTGCCCAGGTCTCAGAGGCAATTCCTGAGTAAGGGTAAAGGCATAACATTCATGGTGCTCCCCCATGTAACTCCCCACAGTTAATCAAAACCCAAGCCATGCTCAAAGAGTCAGCCAAAGCTTATATTCTCTGTAAACATAGGTAGCATCCCAGACAAAAGTGATGTTGCCCTTTCCCTTGGGCTGTTAAAATTTCTTCCTAAAATTTTTCTATGTTTCTCATTTCCTTACCCGATTCCCATAATCAAGGGTACCTTGCTGCCAGAATTATCTAGTTAAATATCCGATCCCATTATTTCTCTGCTTAAAAATCTGTAAGTGACTTCTCATTTAGTTTACAATCCCATCTTCAACTTGCTCCCATGACCTACGAACTGGCCCCTTTTTTCCACTAATTGGCACCTGCTTAGTTCCCCGCCCTCATTTCCAGGCCCATCCTTCTATGATCCAGCTCCAAGCATGAGAAGCCTTTGAAAATTTGTGCCACTCTCCGGTCTTATGCTTATACTTCCTTTCTCCCACGAATCCATTAAGTCCAGGGCAAAGCGCTGTCATGCTGTGGCATCGGGCTGGACGCAAAGCAAACACGGAGGAAAGGTCTTCTTCTCACTGACCCATGGAACGGCCTGAGCGCTCTTCTGCAAAAATAATTAGTGAAGTAGAAATTGGCAAACCTTGCCTCCCAAGTGGGTCTCTTCATGTTTGCATCGCTGTCCTTGGACTTGGTTGTGGTCGTTGATCTGCTTTAAGAAGCATGACAGTGACCATGTTGACGCTTTACTTTGATCATTGCATTTAGTCCTCTCAGCAGTCCTCAAGGCGCATGGGACCATTCTCATTGTGCGGATGAAAAAAATGCTCAGTAATGTTTCCAAGAGCACACGGCTTGCACAGGAAGAGCCATGATTCAGATCTTCCCAAAACGAGGATGCCATCAGCACCGTTACGTAAACACTTCATGCTAGAAAATGTAATTGCCTCAGAACTGTGGGAAAGATTGCAGCAGGACAAAGTACAACGTAACGGTTAAGAGCGCTTGGCTCTGTTTTCAAACTCACCAAAAATTAAATTATTGACAGTTTTGTTTTCTCATTAAAAAAGTGTTCTTTTGATTACTATGAGGTCATATATAATGACGTACTCTGATTATTTTCCTTAAAACTGTATTTAAATAAGGCATGATGGGGAACTGAAATTTAGGGATATAAGTGTGAGTTTGAGGTAATTTATACTGGTAACTGCTGGATGATAGAAATTGTCTTACTCCTTTTTTTTTGTTTTATTTTTTTCAGTAATACGAACAGTGCCCATACATGTTAAACACTCCATGAATGTTGGTTGAGTGAATATTTGAAATAATTCATCAGTTACGCAGTTTTAGTTGATTTCGGAACCTGTGATATATTTGACTACCTTGGCCTTCTGGGCACTGAGGTAGAATATCAAATGGAAATAAACCATTCACCCCAGAACTTTCCTCTGCTCACCCTTTCTAACCCACACACAAAGGTTCACACTGGAGATGATGCACCGGGGGAATGTTTGGAATTCACGCTTCTGGAGTTTGTCAGGTTCTATCCTCTTACATTTGTGTTATCCAAAGCCACTGTTTGGATTCTGACTTAGGGCTTCCTCGTCTGCCCCATAGACCATGAGGAGCAACCTGGTGGTGTTCCGTTACCCAACTGCAGTATTGGGTACTAAGTTGTTGAAATGCATAGGAATTAGTTAGACCTTTATTTTCATGCCCATTTGACTCCTGTTTCAATTCAACAAAGATTTGGGTGTCTATTACATGCCAGACACCATCCTGTTGTACAAGAAATACAGAGATTATTATACATGCATCATGATTTCGGGAACCAATGAGGGAGGAAAGAGAACATTCCTAGGGCCACTGAGAATGAAAACGGGCAGTTTTTCAGAATGGCAAATACGTGTGCCTCGAGTTTAAGAAATATGGTGGTAGGGGACAAAGAGTCAGAAAGAATCAAAGTACAGGTTCGGGCCTTATTTTGATTTTCTGGGCCTGCAAGGGAAACTAAGAGAACCTACAGAGTTGGGAGAGGCTTTGAGCAAAAGAACACCACAATGAGAGCTAAGCTTGGGGTGGCCACTTTGGCCTTGGTGTGCGTAGCTAGGAGGTAGAGAAAGCAGTGTACAAGGAGGTCTTGGGAGTAGTCTGCAAGGAAGAGTGTTCATCATGATCTTTTTAAACCTTTTTGTTTTGAAATAGGTTATGACTCACATGTATTTTTTAAAAAGAGTACAGTGTTCCCATACACCCTTCAGCCAGCTTGCCCCAATGATAATGTCCTAAATAATCATAATACATTTGCCAAAAACAGGAAACTGATGCTTGTACGATCCTATTAAGTCAAGTGCAGACCTGATTCAGACTGCACCAGCTCTTAGCTGAACTCCTTTTTTTTTTTTAATTAATTAATTTTTATTTTTTTGAAGAATATTATGTTTACTAGGCTCTCCCCTACCCCAAGTCCCCCCCACAAACCCCATTACAGTCACTGTCCATCAGCATAGCAAGATGCTGTAGAATCACTACTTGTCTTCTCTGTGTTGCAAAGCCCTCTGCTTTCCCCCACCCCCAACATGATAGATGCTAATCATAATACCCCCTTTCTTCTTCCCCGCCGTTATCCCTCCCTACCCACCAATTTTATTATTATTTGGTATAAAGCTGCTGTGCTCTGAGCATTTGTGCACAAGTCTTTTGTAGGACATGTTAAATATTTAAGCATAGAAAAGCTGTGAATTATAGTAGATATATGCTCAACTTTTGAGAAACTGCCCTGTGGTTTTCCAAACAGCTCCATCACTTTGTATTCCTAACAGGAGCATTCTGAGAGCTCCAGGTGTTCTGCATTTTGTCAACACTGTTTCATGTCAATTTTTAAAAATTTTATTTTAACCTTTCTAATGTGTAAGTACTACTTTATAGGGGCTTTTATTTGCATTTTCCTGATGAATAATCATGTTGGATATCTTTCAGTGTGCTTTTAGATATTCATACACAGTTTTGTGTGTCTGTGTGTAAAAAAGTTGGTCAAATCTTTTGCCCATTTTTATTGAGTTGCCTTCTTAAGTTACGAAATTCTTTATGTATTCCAGATACAAGTTCTTTTTTTCAGTGTGTGTGTGTGTGTGTGTGTGTGTGTGTGTATGAAATAGTTTCACCCTTTTTGTGACTTATCTTCTCACTTCTTAATAGTGTTTTCCAAAGAGCAAAAAAAGAATAGTTTTGATAAAGTCCACTTTTTTCTTTTATTTACATTAATCTTGGTACTTTTTGTGCCCTAAGAAATCTTTGCCCACCCCAAGGTGGCAAAGGTTTTTCTCGTGTTTTTTTACAGAAGTTTTAAAGCTTTATTTATCATTTACATGTAAATATCATGATCCAGTGGGAGTTAACTTATGTGTATAGTAAACAGTAAACATGTAATTATTTTCCATACATACAGCCAATTGTTTCAGTGCCATTTGTTGAAAAAACTATCATTTCATCCTTTGAATTACCTTGGCAACTTCCTTAAAAATCAATTAACTACATATATGTAGATCTGTTTCTAGACTCTTTCTTCTGGTCTATTGATCTATAAATCTATCTTTTCATCAATATCACACTATCTTCATTATTGTAACCTTATAATTAGTTATGAAATTAGGTAGTGTAAGCTTATTTGCTATCCTATGTTATTTCCATTTCCATATAATATTTAGAATCAGCTTGTGAATTTCCACAAAATTGAGATTGATTGCATATATAGATAAATTTGTGGAGAACTGCCCTCCTAATAATGCAGTCTAACAAACCATGAACTAGTGGCATGTCTCTCCACCTATTTAGATATTATGTAATATTCCTCAGCAATATTTTATAATTTCCAATGAAGAGATTTTGCTCATGTTTTGTGAATTTTATTTCTATTTACTATATGGGTATTGGTGCTACTACAAACGGAAATTCAAAAATTTTCTATTCCACTTTTTTTTTCTATTAGTATATAAACATAGAATTGATTAAAAATAACTTTATACCCTGAAGTTTTGTAAAATTTAGTTGCTCTTTTTAGGATTTGCTTTGTAGAGTCCTTAGGATTTTTCTATGTAGAAAGCATGTCATCCATAGAAAGAGATAGTTTTGCTTTTCTACTTTTGATACTTGTGATTTTTATTTCATTCCTTTTACTTTTTGCAATGGCTACAACATTCAGTGCAATACCAAACAGAAGTAGCAAGAATAAACATCTTTGCGTTGGTCCTAATTTTAGAAGGGATTCATGCCATTTTCCCCATCGTAGAATGATTTTCTGTTCTAGAATTTGACCTAAATGGAATCAATAAGTTTTTTTTTAACTCGACGTGTTTTTGAGATTTATTCATATCATTTGCATCCCTAACTAGTTTCCTTCTTTGTGTATTTTTTAAATCAGCTTTTTAAAGCATAACTTACATACAACAAACCACTGCTAAATATGATCAAATATAACTATAATATTTCAATAGGTATCCTTTATCACTAAGACAATTCCTGTTCATTATTTGTTGACAATGTTGAATTTTTTTGTCAAAAAATTTTCTGTATCTGTTGAAATCATCAAATGTTTTTTCCTCTTTATTCTGGTTATTTTGGTGAATAACATTGATTTTTTTTTGATGTGGAACCAATCTTGCATTCTTGAAACCTATTCTACTTCATCATATTGTAGTGTGTATTTTTCACATATTTATTGATTTGATTTGCTGTTTTTTTCTCAAAGATTTTACATCTTTGCTCATGTTGTATATTTGCTTTTAATTTATTTTGTTGTAATGGCTTTGCCAAGTTTTGATATCAAGGTAGGTAAACTGGCTTTACAAAATTAGGTATGAAATATTCCCTCCCATATGGTGTTATTTCTTTTTTAATGTTTGATCATATTCAACAGTGAAACTGTGCCTGGTGAGGAAATTTTGGATAATTTAACTGATTTATTGTTCAGTTTTATTAAGTTATATTTTTCAATAAAATTTTACCTTTGTTTAAACAATCAAATTTTGTTGCCACGATTTTAATTTTATTTTCATCTATGCCTTTTAAATTTACAGTGCTTATTCCATTAACATTTAATGTAATTATCAATATTGTTGGATTTAGGTTACCATTTTATTTTCCATTTGTTTATTATGTTTCCTATTCCTATTTCACTTCTCTTGCCTTTTAGAATTTCATTTTAATTCATCTATTAACTTTTTCTCTATTCTTCCCTCCATTACTCTTTTAGTGATTGCTCTAGGGATGAATATACACGTGTGTATGTGTGTGTGTGTGTGTGTGTGTGTGTGTGGAGAAAGAGAAAGATCTCCTCTTAACTTTTGACAGTCCATTTAGGATTGACAGTCATTTTAGGATTAATATCATATCATTTAATCTAAAACATAGAAACATTAATGTCCAAACATCCATATCCATTTGCCTACCCATCCCTACATTACTTTATATTTTAGTCTTCTTATGTATTATGTCCAAATACATTTTAAAACCCACCAGGGTAATGATATACAATGCTAAAACAATAATATAAATTGGTCACAAAAATAGTAGTACAGCATGGAGAATATAGTCAATGATTCTGTGTAACAATTTTCTATAGTAACACATGGTTTGTTAACATGAATAGTTGACAGATAGTAACCGCACCAGTGGGGATGAGGATTTAAAAGTATGAGTAACTGTTAAACCACTGTATTGTATATTTGGAAACAGTAGAAGATTGTATATCAATGATACTTCAATCAACATTTTTAAAAAGAAGCTTAAAAATAAGTTATATACGTTATAAAGAAAATAAAGTGAAAAAAGGTCTTTTACATTTCTGATGCTCTTAATTTCTTCCTGAAGTTTGAATTTCCATCTGGTATCATTTTTCCCTTATCCTGGAGAATTTCTTAAGCATTTATTGATGAGCAAGTATGCTGGTGAAAAATTTTAAAAATTTATCTTATCTTTATTTCGCCATCATTCTTGAAGGATATTTTCACTGTATATATAATTCTGGGTTGACAATTATTGCCTTTTGTTTTTGTTTCACTTAACATTGAAAAATTGCTATTGCACTGTCTCCTTGCCTCCATGGTTTCTGATGAGAAATCCATAGCCATTCAAATAGTTGTGCTCACATGAATAATGTATTATTTTTATTGAATTGCTTTAAAATATTTTTCATTATCTTTGTTTTTCAGAAGTGTGATTATGATATATATGCTTAGAGCTGTTTTACTTGAATTATTTCAGATTGGAGTTCTCTAGAAGGTGTTCAGCCATAACTTCTTCACATATTTGTCTAACTTCCGTCTTTTTTCTGAGATTCTAAATACCTATGTTAGAATTTTTGAAATTACCAATAGACCACAAATAGTTCATTTATTTTTTCCCCACCTTTTTCCTCTCTTTCATGTAAGACTATCTCTTTTGATAAATCTTTATTTTCACTGACTGCTTAATTCTGCTACCAAACATTTTCACTGAATTTTTTAAAAATCAGATATTGTAATTTTTAGTTGGACAATTTTCCCTTTTATTCTTTTTTATACTGTCACTTACTAAATTTTATTTATTAACATTTTTTTTCTTCACTTCATTGAGCATATTCTTCATAGGTGTTTGAAGCTCTTCTCTGATATTTTCAACATATAGTCATGGCAAATGAGGTCATTATCCAGCAGAGCCATCCCTCTAATATTGACTGATATACAAGGTAGTTTTGTTATTATAAATAGCTTTATGGTGAAGAAAATAAATTAAAATATGCTGTTTCCCAATTTTTCTCCAATCTCTTTTTACTTACAGTTATACATACCAATTTCAAAGAACAATAAAATCCTATTTACTCAATAGACATTAAAAAACAGAAATCATTTAGAATAAAGGTAACACTTCGAACCCTAAAAGAAGCTTACAAACAGAGAGGGGAAAATAGGCAAAAACTGGAAAACTCTCTCGCTTTACCTAGTAGAGAAATTGCTATACTATTTTCTCTGCTTCTTTCTATGTTACTCATATTAAAACAAAACAAGACAAACAAAAGAAAAAGAAACCTTTTAGAAGATGAGAAATTATAGGAAAAGATATATTATGAAACAACAAATAAAAGTTGATAAAGCATTCCAGATTAATAGATTGGAAGAAATCAACAACATAATAATCTGTATTGATTCAAAAATCATTTCAACAATTTTGTACTTACTCATAAAAGTTGTGTAGTGCTTTAGCGCTAAAATGAAATGTAAGTAACATAGATTGGAAAGCAAAATGAAAACGTTCATAATTTTCAGTTTATGTCATTTTTCCGCAATAGATCTTCAAAAGGATATATTTGAAATCCCCTGAAGGTAATGGGGGCTCAGAAATAATGTGAACAGCATATAAAATCACCGTTTCTATACCCAGAAGTAACAAATTAAAGTATATAAGTTTAAAATGGCCCCATTCTTAATAATATCAAAATTTGCCAGTTGCTTAGGAAATAGTGATAAAACCTATGCAAAGTAAGTATGGTAAAAGAGAAAGTATTTTGAGATATATGAGAGAAATCCTGACTATATGGATATATAAACAAACTTTATTATTCTGAAGGTCAATATCAGGATGTCAGTTCTCTCCAAACTGATAGTTACAAATTGAATTCTAAAATACGTGTGAAATAGTAAAGGATAAAGAGCTATCCAAGATCATTTTGAAAGTGGAGTAATAGAGACTTGCCCACTCAAATATTATTTGGTTACTAAACTATAATTTAAAATTACAGTCTTGTTTTAAAAAAAAAGAAATGTATATAAATGGAAGGGATTAAATGGCCCACAAACAACAAACATGCTCATATGGGAACTTGGTATGTGACAGAAGTGGCAATGGAGACTCATGAACAAAATATGGATCAAAATATAGATTACTAATCTAGTTGTAATAGTTGGCTATCTGGAAGGCAACTGGATGCATGTTCCCAGCTATAAACCAAAACACATTTGACACAAAATACGAAACACATATACATACACAGCCTTTTATCTTTTGGAAGAAAACAAAAGGAAATAGCTTTATCATCTCAGTAAAATATGATGTCTTAACTAGAACATTGAAAATCAAAGCAATAAATTCTAAGGTTGAAGATTAGTATGTTTGACTACATTAAAAAAGTAAAAGCACTGCTTCAACCTACATTTTCATGGAAAAGAGAGTTTAATGGATAAATTGAAGAACATTCAGGGGTACCATGTATGAGTTAAAATGAATGTACTTTATTTATACACATCCTATCAATAAATCTATAAAACAAAATAATGAGTAAATAAATTCCAGAATGATATGAATGTTTTGATGCTGTTTATTTATAATTTAAACCTTAGATGTTCTCACATATCATTCTCATGCATTTTAGGACATGGTGGCCTCTGGGAATGGTGGGATACAGTCTGAGTAAGGTTGACCATTGAAACCACATATGAAATATTTTATATTTAAAAAGAAAAGAAATACACAAGTTGGAAAGAATGGTGACGGGCTACCAACAATTCTTAAGGCTTGGGGCTGCATGGACATTTGTTAAATTGGTCTATGTGGAAACATCATGTCACAATATTATTTTTTCATTCTTGGAATATCTAGTAATATAAAAATATGAGCTGGAGCAGAGAGAAAGAAAGAATAGACTGAAAATTTTATATGGTTCTAAAATAAACCTGATACCAAACCCTAAAAATAATTCAAAGAGAAAGCAATAAATAAATGTAACTCATGGGTATTTATGCAAAACATCTTCAAGTGGTAGTAAGTAAATACAACAGTATATTAAAAGGGTATTAATACAATTCAGTGAAGAAGGGATTTCTCCCAGAATCTCTAAGTCACTTTAATATTAGGAAATTAAAAATATAATACACAATATTGATGTTCTCAAATGAAAAGGAAAAAAATCCTTCCTTATTTCAGAAGACATCAAAAGTACAGTTGATGAGTAACTTATCAACTGCAAATATAAAATTCATTCCTGATTTTTAAAATAATAAGAATTAAATAAACCCTTGTTGAAACTGATGGTAGTCTTCTTATTTAAAACATATTTTCACTAAGTTTGGAGCAAAATCAAAAGACAGTTTATTTATAAAATATCTAAAAGATATAAAGAACAATGAGTGAACACCTTTCTGTGACTTTTCTAACTTTAAAAACTGTTCTATGTGTACTCTTGATGTGATATGATTTATGCAGCTCAAACTAACAGCCAACACCATTCTTAATGGCAGAAAACAGGCCCTCTAAGTATTTTTATTAAATTCAGGACGTAGACTGTATCCCTCTCAACAGTTTTATTTAACATTGCTTTTAGTAGCAATAAAATTAAGTATGAAAAAAGTAAGTCATGGATATTAGAAAATAAACAGAAGCAATTCTTTAGTGTAAATCTTGTGACTCTATTTGACTGCTTTGAAACTGCAGAATGAAAAAAAAAGCTATTTGAAACAATAAGAAAATTCAGAAGTTACCAACTTTAAAAAATAATATATGTAAGTTACTAGCTTTTTATAGGCAATTACCCATGTGAAAAAAAATATATAATGGAAGAAATGGTTAAGTTCACAACACCAATCAAAAAAATAAGCAAGAAATATATAATATTTATAAAAAGAAAAGTTTAAAGTGGCAGAAAAAGTTTTTACTAATAGGGAAAACAATACAGGTTTTGGAAAGGAAGACTTGGTATTTAAGATGCATAATTTCCTTGTTCTAAGTTGATACGTTACTAAGAGTGACTTTTTCAAGCACGCAGAAGCTGACAGCTAATAACCACAAATCATCTCATTTCATCTTTTAGGCTACCTGGGAATTCAAATAGTGAGGCGCAAGTTTTGAAGTAATTTGCACATGCTTTCATTCCTGCCTCATGTTATAATTATCATGTGTTCTCTTCTTATTTGTCCTTTTTTGTTATTTTCTTATATGTTCCTTGGAGGTGGACTCATGTCTTATTTGCATTCATGTCTCCAGGGACCATTGCCATAGAGACATTTGGATTCAAACCCAAGTTCCTTCTTGTCCTGCTACAACAGGGGTCAAACATAGAGTTTGAGAGAAGTTGGGCAGGTGAAGTACATACCTCATCCAGTGTAGGCAGTCATAACCCACTATTTTCCTGTGGCTATCCAGTCTCACAATTGTAAAAATTTAAGATTTTTTAGAGAGACTTTGGAAATTTGAAGTTTTCATGGATTTTTAGACATTGGCAGCCAACTTAAAAAGTAGTCACTCTCTGCAATTCTTATAAACCTACTGTCTGTGGCCTGCCTCTTTGAGACCTTGGATTTTTCTTTACTACTTTACCTAAATTCTCCTACACTAAATCTAGAAGCAAAGAACCAAATAGGGTTGATAGGATGATGGTGTTTCTAGGCATCTATCTGTTTCAGGGTGTGACTGGCTACTCTTTTCTGTATCTAGCGCATTCTACTGTCAGTTATAAAAGGGTACTAATCATCGTGTGTGTGTGTGTGTGTGTGTGTGTGTGTGTGTGTGTGTGTGTGTGTGTGTGTGTTTAACCTGTTTGTTTCTAAAACCTACCATAGAGTGACAGCCGGATGTGTAATTTCCTTGAGTCAGTAGGTCACAATTTAAGACTGCTCCCATCCTGTTTTTTATCAAGTGTTGATTTGGTCTCTTCTTCCAATCAGGTATTTTTGCTCACTGTCTGGAATTTTGAACTGTACATGATCCCCCTGGCATTACTGCTGCTCTTTGTCTACAATTTCATCACACTCACAAAAGGGAAGGTCGGCAGCCTCTATGACAGCCAGGTGAGCAAAGATTCCAGTAAGTGTGACATTTGACTAGAGAAAAATGAAAGCACACCCCCACCCAATCATGGCCCCAAGTCCGTGTGGTTTGAGACTTGTGGAGCAACCTTGCACATACACCCATGTTACTGTGCAAATCTTTGAGCAGGTGTAACTTCAAGACCTCTTTCTAGAAAGTCTTGGGTTCTGAGTCATGAGTAGTTTCTCAGCATGAGGAGAACTTTCTGGCCCCTGGTCATCACTTCCATGCCGGCAGCATGTGTCCATGTACCCATCTGGTGCCCTGGAAGGTTCTTGGAAATAACACTCTCAGCCACTAGAGAAAAACCTTTGGTGCCTCTCTATGCCCCTTCTGGGCACTCAGAGAATCCTGGAGGCTCCCTCAGACCTCCCCACCCAGGCACCCTCCAGCCTCTAGCCTGAAGATTCGGGGGATTCCTGAAGGCATGCCAAATCCCAGGAAAATCAGAGAATTGTGTTGTTGAGTCGATTCTTAGATTGTTCTTAGATTTTTCCTGTATTTCTCAAACTTGAAGGAAGCAGAGCAAAGCCTCTTCTGAAAGTCACCCTGCAGAGCTTATACTTGTCTTACCTCTGCCCCATCTCACCTTTCCCTACATCCCTTCTTCCAGCCCAAAGGACCTTTTCCTGTTCTAGGTGAGCAGGAACTTGTTTTATAATTTTAGAATTCCAGATTCAAGAACCAAGTATTTAAAACAGAAATCTAAGCCTTTGGCACTTGGTAAAAGATTACTTTCACACTAGGCTTTTCAAGACTCAAAAACTGACCATCTTCACCTATTTTTCCTTATAAGGTTGCCATTACTTAAAAAAAATTGTCTCCAAAATAATGAATATTAAAGGATGTTTCTGGTGTCACTTGGGATATAGGAGAAGTGGAGAAAATGAGTGTTTTGGCAAATTCAAGATGTGACTTTTGATTGTTTAATGTGGTAGGCAGAGGTGTATGTTATAGAGTCTAAATATGCTAGAACCAACTAATAAATATGTAGCTTTAAAGTACCGGTTCATTTAAGGCCTACATTTCACAGAGGCACAGATGAGGGAAATTTTTACAGAGGAACATCTTTAATAAGGAATGCTGTCAACCATAATATTTAAGCTTTTTAATCAGATTTTATTTTCCCAGCTGTTCCATATGATATACTTGTTTATAATACATATATAGGTACATATGTGTATTTGTATGTAGGAATAGGTACAAATATATGAGTACATAAGTATGCTTAAGTTTATGTGCACATAAATGTATGTGTGTATATAAAACCTTTTTAATCTACAAAACATTTTCAAACTCATTACCTAATTTAGCTTGATAACACAACCATGAATGAGGCAAGAATTACCATTTTCATTTTATGCTTATTCAACTAAGGCTCAGAGTGGCCAAGTGATTTGCTAAAGTCACACAGCAAAAAGTGCTTGCTTGAATAATGTGTGAAGACTTTGTCTCAACCTGAAGACTTCTAACTCCTAATTACAGTGGCTTTTTTCTCCCACAACCGGTTTTGAGTGTATTCATTTTTATCCATTTGCTTTCCTGAATCATGCTTGTTCCATGTTCAACCTACGGTGAATCAGTTAGTTCTACAGCATGAATGAGTGTCACCCAAACTGCTAGTTGAAGCTCATGGGAATTCTGGGAGGTAATGCAGTACCAGCCCTAGAGAAATTGCTTGATGACTGCTCACTGATTTTATGGAATTTAGCAAAACACTGTCTGGATACTTGAGAGTCACTCCCTTTGAACATGATATTGACAATTCATTTTACTATTGGAACAATGGCCTCTAAACAGCATGCCTGACCTTTTCAAGGTTAAGCAGAAAGGTTAAACATTTGAGCTGAAAATAGACCCTAGTTTTCTAATCCCCAGCCTTCTTTCCAAGCTACTGAACCCATTTGACTATGTGAGATTTTAAATATTGCAGTGATGTGATTAAAATGTACCTATTACATCTCTGTGATTTCTAAACTAACTGAACAAGCCTATTTGCACAGCTGGTGCTGCGACCTCTGAACTACAGCCTGGCGTCCCTCAGTCCAGATCAGAGCCTGGACTTTCCTTCCCTCACCTTCCCTGCCCCCCAACCCTGAAGCCCAGGGAAACAATAATACCTTATAGAAACCTGTAACTTACTCTTGAGATTGATTATATTCAGGCTAATGCATTTTCTACTGTCTAATGTTTCAGTAATGGCCCCAGAGGAGAAGAGCAGTCATTATAACACGGAGCCCAGCACAAATGGAGTATGGTATTCTCAGCCTTAACCTAGCAGTTGGTTCATTTGTCAGGATAAGAACAAACTGTTTACAGAAAGTACAGCTCAGCAATGCATTTTTAAAGCTGGATGCCTTCAAAGGGCACTCGCCTAATAGCTTTATTTATAGTTAAGTTTTATGTAGATTATGCATATTGTTTATAGTCTTCCACAGTGTCCCTGAACTTTAAAAGTATTATTTCTTAAGAGGCTTTAATGCATTTTAAAAACACTTCTTGCTCAAAGGATGAGGGGAAACTTTAAAAATGTGCCTGTGTTTAATTTTTGCATTGGGTAATTTCAGGTGATGGTTTTAACCAGCTGGGGTTTTTCTTTTCAGGAGAGCACAGACCTAGACGATGAGGATGAAGATGACAAGGTGAGTGTGCTCAGGGAAAAAAAACACAGGAAAAGAGAGTTAATATTTTCAGCCAATATGTTCTCACAGGGTGTGTCAAACTCATTTTTTTTAAGTCCTCTAGAGTGACTGGTATAGTAATATTCTAGTAATTTAGAAAGGATATCTCTTTTTAAGATATTAAAAATGCAGATGAGAAGGGGTAAAAGATAAAGAATAACAGAAATGATAAAAAGCGAGCCTATTGGAGGCTTGTCATTTGAGGCAGCAGAGATCAGCCTGCCCCTGGGTAACAGAAAAGGTACATGAAGGGTAGCGGAGGCGGCCGCAGGTGACTCCAGTGAGACTGCTGTTCCTTTCAGTCTGTGTCTGCGCTCTGTGGGGTGGTCACCCACTTCAGAGCCTGTCACTTTCCCAGCTGTTGCTGGCAGTGTTTTCAGTTCTCTGTCTGCGTACATCTGTCCTTTTCCTCCTCCTGGGAGAGTCTCTTAAATCTGCTGCTTCGGTTGTCATTATACTTTCAGACAAACCTTCTGGAATAAAATGAAACAAAGTGAAATGCCAAATAAGATCCCACTAGCTTAATGGACTTCCAGCCGCCGAGTACCTGCGGGTGCAGAGAGCTCGTGACGGTCGTGTACAGCCAGAGAAGGGTAAAGGCAGCATCTTCAGATCGAAGCGTCCAGTATGAAAGGCCCAGGACATAGACATGAATGTGGGGATGCTGATTCCATGACACAAACAGCCTTAAAATTAATTAAGTGGGCCAGATGGTTTTGCTCGTTTGAAGTAAATTGAGCAGATTACAAAGTAAATCTTGTTTGTTATGCTAAAACCATCATTAATGGCAAAATAATAAAGTATAATATCTTTAAGAAGGGAATTGAACCTTTTGGGAGCAAGTCACATAGATGCAACTTTCTTCTTAGTGAATTGATAGGAGTGGCTCCTGCACAATCTAACCTCTTGAATGTTAAAAATAGTTATAGCCACACTGGAGTGCAGGATCGGGTATTTTACCCAAGGAAAAGTAAATGATAACGAATTTATTTAAAACCTACAGTAGGCAAAATTCTAAACTTTATTAATTAAGGCTTGGAAGTTGAAGATTTCTTTCTGTTTGGCCAAACCTGTTTAAATGAGTCACCTCTGAAAAAAGACGTCTTCTGCTCTTTAGAAATAACTGTGATCATGTGCCTTTGGCCCATCTCATAAAGGAGCATGTCCAACAAGAAGATGATGCACTAAAAAAGTGGTGTTCAGTAAACTGGCAGGCCACAAACCCAGGCCATGAAATCTAGACCAGTAGCTGTCACAGTCTGACCTCTCACTGAGGTGTCTCAAGAGCTGTCCGAGGGCCTAGGGTCTGGAGGTGGAGCTCTTTGGACTGTTGCTTCAAGCCTTTCTGGGCAAGGATGACCAAGTCGGGCCCACAGCATCTACGTGAAAGAGCCTTGGAGCTATTACATCCATGCAAACATTGGTTCTCCACACAACACTTGCATCAGCCCGTCTCATCCTGGGGTTGTCAGCAATTAGGACTCTCCTTTCCTCCAAAGCCACCCCATCCTAGAGAAAGCTTGATCGTCGTATTTCCCTAGGGCCTTTGATCACCACAGCGTGACCACATTTGCTGTGCTTCCTTATGTTTATATTTTTACGAAATTTGATTTCCATAGATGACTCTTCTGATTAACACGACTCTTACTGTGGACTTCCTGAGACGGGCGCCCTTGGTAGTTCTTGTCCCTATCTTTTCCCTCTCACTTCTCTAAGAGATTTGTAAACCATGGGGATTTTCTACCTTAAGAGCACGCATTACCCACCCGTATATTCCACTCCATCATGTCTCATCCATGGAGAGCTGCCTCCGCAGCGGAGACCTGCTTCTCCTCATCCTCCACCCCCAGGCTCGGGACCACTCCCCTCCATCGTGTGCTCTATCAGAGGGCTTACCCGCGGAGCCCCTCTGGCTTCTTTTGCGTGTTAGACATGACAGACTGCTTCTGGGAACTGTAACACACCCAGTGAGAGATGAACTGTTTACAAATTATAAACACACAGCCATTTCCTCCCAAGCCAGAAGAAGAGAGGGAACTCCTTTCTATCCAAACCATCCGTCTTGAAAGTGACACTCCTTAATTGCCAGCATCCCTTCCCATGAAATACCATCACAGACAACTGCACAAGATGAAAGCATGCCTGGGCCCCTTGGCACAACTTCCCTGGGAGATGGACGCATTCCCATATTCTGCTTGTCTCTGATGAACAGACCAGGACAAGGTCTGGGGTCTGTCATACTTTTATTGTCTGGGACAGAGAAGGTCATAAAATGACATCACTGTAGCTCCTTGCTCTTTCTTGCTGTTAAGCCCATGGTACTGACATGTATTAGAAACCAAATTAGACTCCACAATTTTTCTCTCCTTTCTTTTGTGGGACTTCGGTTATAGCATAGAGCTTTCAAGTAACTCGTTTTTTTGGCTTTTAGGAAACTAAACCTACAAACTAAACTTTGAAGAGAGGAAATCTTTCTCTCTTGCTCCTGAGGGCCCATGCAAGAAATGGCTTGTTTCCAATATAGTTTGCTGGGGACCCCAGAACAAACAGATAATGGCTAAGTTCAGCCAACAGCAATCAGCTGACATTTCCTATTTGTATTAGATTCCTTATGTGGAATTCTTCTGTGTGGACTTTATTTGTACGGATGGATTACAATGAAAATTGCATTAATTTTCTGCACAGTAAAGGTCAGTAATTGAAGCATGAACCAAGGAACTATTGTGTAAAATGCTGTATCCCATACTTAGGAAAGGTCACTCAAAGCAATAATATCTTGTTTCCTTTGTGAAAGGTATAAATACTTGCATTAGAGTTTCTTTCTTTTTCCAGCCCAACAGTTGCTTACATAGAATATTTCAGCATTTACTATTAGCCTCAGGAAGAAGAAATTATAAAGCAATGTTATAAAAGAACAAAACAAAAAAACATGCTTATTGCCATTACCCTGCGTTGTGAGTCGCTTTGTTTTTAACTAGGCTGTCAGAAACAGGACTTGAATAATCTGTTCTTTTAGTATCATCGATGAGTTCGCAACTGCCTTACAGTCTTTAGTGGGGTGGAAGGGGGTGCGGGGAATCACCCTATCATACCGACTGTGGGTGAAAAATAGATAGAGATGCTTTCCTTTAAGAAAATAAGAAACCTCTCATACATTTTTGTGGATCGATTTTGGAATATTTGATAGGATGCAAATGAATATTATAATGAAAGGATACAAATGAATATTATAACTCTACTTTTCACAAATCAGGATGTCATCATTAAAATTAAGTACGTTTTAAACCATCAATTTCCGTGTTTGAAATGAATTCCCTCCTCCAAACAGATCAGTCCACTCATCACAATGCAGACATTGCCTTCTTAGAGAGAAGCCAGTGGTAAATGAGTTTAGAAGGGGTTCGTGCGTGCTGTCAAGTTAACGTGCACTCTCCTCTGGATGACTTGGCTTGGTCCAGCGTGCTCACGCCTCGAGTTTTCTGGTTCCGGAGAGAGATGATGATCTCTAGTGTCTCAGCCAGGGGAGACCATCACTCTTGGCCTTGGAGAAATTCTCCCTACAAACTAATAGTGAGAGCAGTTTTGCTTATGGTTCCTTTGTGCCTGCCTTAAGAATGTTCAAAACATAGCACATTAGTTCGATTAGTGATTTTTTTTAACTATTACTAAGCTATTTAAAATGATAAAGTGGGATTTCTAAGAAAAAATGTCAGAGAATGTCTTTGAAAGGTGAACCCTAATTGAATACACACAAATACATTTTCAGAGCATATGCAACTTATATACAAGGTGTAGTGCACAGGACCTGGTGCTTATGGGTAATTTTCAGGGTAGTAAAGCAAATGATCCTTCTGATTTAACTCCTTTTAATTTGATTTAATATGACTTCTGGTAATGAAGTGATTGAATTGCTAGCGTTTCTACCAAACCATCTTGCTTTCAAGACTTTAATAATAGCATGGATTCCAGCCAATGTTTAATTATGTTTATAATAAAAAGGAACTGGCTTCCCTATTTCCTGCAGTCTTTTCTCTGACACATCAACTTACTCAAATTTTCTTTTTAAAAATCAAAACTCCATTCTTAAAAATTTTTTGGCTCTGTTACCTTTAGAAGTAATCCAAAAATGTTATTAAACTGACCTTTTGAAGCAAGCATTTTTCATCCTACAACTATTGTGCTCACCAAATATTCTAGTACTTGTAGGTTTTCTTCTTGATTGCTGCTGTCAGGATTGTACTTGGTATGTTACTCCCAAATATTATGAAATATGATATACCAGACTACAAATTACATTATCTATCCTTCTATTAGCTCGTGTGCACTGTCAGACAGAACACAGTCAGACGCTCTGAGTTCATAGAGATTTAATTTCCATTGTGCAAAATTTTCACATAATGCTAATGTAGAAGATATTGGTCATTATGTCTCAGTTATCCACAAATCAATGTTTTTCTGAGAAGTGTAGCTCTTCCTGTTGTCTTTCTTATTGAAAACCTCCTCTGTAGTATTATTCTCCCTAAGTCTCAATTATCCAATGAATTTACAAGGTGATAGATAATTTACAAAATAATTGATAGAAACGTGGAGACACCGCTTTTTCCTTGGGAAAAGTAATTAAGAAGTGACATAAAAGAAATAATTTAAAACAAGTTTCTTTTGACTAAGAATTAGATAATTAGATTTATAAAAGTACTAATATTTTGTAGAGTGTTTACAATTTACAGGCTATTTTTATATTCCTTAGCTCATTCAGTACTAAAAATAAGTTGCTAAGTTTAATATTATTTATCCCATCTACAAATAAATAAACCAAGGTAAGAGAAATTAATATGATAGGATAGTAGTAAGATTCATTCAGCTCTTCTGATCTAAATCACATTTATTTTTGATCATGGCACATTACCAGGAAGGAAATATGTCATTAATTTATTGATTCATTTTTTTTGCAATATTATACATTGATGGAGTATTTTCTCTGTATCAGAGCCTCTTGTAGGTACAAAGACTTCAACTATAAACAAGGGGCCCGGAGTAAATAATCAGAGTACAATGTGATCACTACTTTCATCAAAGCTGGTACACTATGCTGGTCAGGGGAGGGGAAGGGTGTGGGTGGTCAAGACCTTAGGGTAATAAAAATTACCTGGTGCATTGCTTGGTCACCTAAATATTTTATCTTCCACCCTCCTCACTTCCCACCTCAAAGAAAACTAAAGGACATACAGAGGAATCAGCAACCACTGCTCAGAGTGTGTTAATCTGCAGTCCTTACAGTTATAGAAAACAATTAGCCCCATTTGCCTTGTGATGGTGAGCCTGACATCTGTCAATCAAAGGAACTTTCAGTGAAAGTTTCCTTGGGGTCTAAATTCCAAATTTTTGTGTTTTTTTTTCTGAACTGTTCCCAATCTTGGAATTGCGTTTTATCCACATCTTCCTTTTGATGTGTTCATTCCCTTATTTTTTCAGCCTTTCCCTTTGATACCAGATGAGACTTTTGTGGCGAGTCAAAAAAAATCGTGTTGGTAAATACCAGTCAGTGTAGAAGCACATGGTGTAATGCACAGATAGAGCAGTTTAAAACAGCTTAGAAATGATAGTGATTCAAAATCTAGTCTGTGTCATATTCATTTCCCAAGGCAAAAGTACTTCGTGAGAGGGAAAGGAAGTGCTCTTTTGAAGGAGAACAGATTTTTTTTTTCCTATTTTAATAGCATATAGTCAACCATGGAGTTGACTTCGTATGTGTGTGGGTCTCTGTGCACACACAACACATCTCATGGGAAGAAATCCTAAGGACAGTTCCCAGTGCAGTAAGCCAGGATTCCCAAAGAACAATTTTTAATCTCATACATCAGAAATATTGCTTCTTGTTCTTTGTTATGACAGATGCTAAGGTTTTTCTCTTCTTTTTTTTATGCTAAATGCCACTCAGACTATTTTTGATGTTTATAATTCTTCCAGTTTTCAAATTGCAGGCTTTTAATATTCAGTGGGATGAAACAGACTAAACATATTCCCATATAAAGTCTACAGTTGTATTTTTGCATCATTGCTCTAGATGGCTGAAATTACTGGGAAGATCTTAAGACAGAAATTTTGCATTGATCCCTTTTGGGAATCCTGTGCATCTGTAACAAATAGTACTCAGTTTTTAAGCATGCCAAAGGATTTTTCCTGGCATGATCCATTTTCAGGACTCTGTCTCTCTGGTTTTGCATAGGTATTTGATAGAGACTAGAGAAAATTTCCTAAATAAGAACATGTGAGAAAGATGTAAAGTAACGTACTGATGATATAATTAATTCTTAGTTGTAAATTCATTTTAATGGTGTTAATTCTCTCCCCGAGGCTCAAAGCTAGTTAGAAAAGAAAGATTCAATTTTTGAGGTTTTGTTTTTGTTTCTAAAGAAAAAGCAACCAAGTTACAACACAGGCACATTATTTGTTCTTAATGCAACTGTTTGCAAAACTTAGCCAAAGACTCACTTTTTTTGGACATTTTATAAACAAACAGAAAAGAAAAAGTAGCGATCCTGCATTCATCTCTGTATAATAGTATGCACTTTTTAGGTTACAGGTTTGGAGTTCATCATTATTTTCCTTAGAATGAGTGTCACTCTTCCTTTATAACGTAGAACAAAGTGACGCAACCTTATGAAACTTGAATTCTGGACCTGACAATTTCCATACTTTCCTCTCTTCCATTATATGGTGATACATGCTTGCTCATAAAGTTAGACCCTAAGTCGTGTGTAGTTTGCTTATATACCTCTGTGTTTTTTCAAGTTTATAATGAGAAGCAAATCTATTCTTTCTCAAAAGTAGGAATCTAAAAATACATGATTAGCCACAAGTATGCTGTTCCTTTGTTTAATCACACCAGTGACCATCACTGTTTTTATTACATATTTCCCTCTATCAATTAGAAGCCTTTTATGTTCAGGAAAAGTATAAACACATATGATAGCATATCTGTCTTTCTGAATGAATCACTGTCACTCTCCTAGGCAGTTTGGTTGCAGCAGATGTAATGTTGTGTTTGCTAAACTGTGTTACCACCACATTCCCTGGTTCAATCTGAAACGTGTAAATAAAGACAGCATGATGCAGAAAGAACCTGCAGATGATCTTCCCTACAACACAGGGCAGCATGAGTAGACTTGTCCAGGAAGAGCATTGCTTTTGAAATGTAAATTAACCGCAGTATTCTTTAAACTAGATCAAAGGTTATCCATTCTGTGTCTCTATATTCTTGAAGGGTAGGGACTTCAGTTTATGAGGACCCTGGAGTACCAAGGGCTCTAATAATAGGATATCATACTTAATTCTCTAATCAAGGGAAGGATTATAACCTCCCACTCCCAGATAGCAAAACTGGGACTCAGAAAGGGTAAGGAATTTGTGGTGATCACAATACCACTAGATGACAAAACCAGTGTGGAACCCAGTTCTCTCAGACTCCACAGCCTGTTATTTACAAAATGTGGACACCTGTGGAGTTTGTACATCACACGGTTTATTGTTTTTCCTTTAACTTTTATTCTCTTAGTGGAAACCTCTTGGTTATACCAGCTCTTAAATATAAGAATGGAAAGAAAAGTTTTTCCCCCAAATTTTTCCACAAGGAAAATTTACCATACGTTAGCATGAAAGTTGAGCAAAAAAATGCTGCAAAGGAATAAAAAGTAGTAGAAATGTGTAAATGAACAAGATATCTCAAAATTGCATGTACTATATACATAGAAAGAGAACAGATTCATAGACATCAATGAAGCAAATGGAAAAAAGAATAAATATGAGCCGAATGCCTATCTTGTGAAAAGTCCACTACAAACTTAAGGGGCTTCTCATACTGGAGAAGACACTTAACTCTGGAGTGAATGGTCCTGGGGTGGAATTCTCTGCTATGTATATGTGATAGTCACATCACTAAATATCTTTGGGCTGTGGTTTCCTGTAAGTAGAAATACTAATGCCAAATGCTCTGGAACATGCCCATTGGCATATTGGTGGATATAATTAGAAAGAAAATCAGGAGTATATTATTTTAAAAGAGGTATATTTTGCAGGGCAGAGAGGGAAAAGCCCATTTGCTACCAGAATGATGGAAAGGATAGAGGTGCAATGCAAATGGAGAGAACAAAGAGTGTGGACTGGCACCTTCAGGAAGAGGTTTCACGAAGGCTGGGAGTTTGAGTTGTGCCTTTTGGTCCTTCTGCAGGATTTCTGAGGCTTGGAATCTTCTCTCACGCTCTAAGCACTTCCCTCCTGGGTTGATGTAAATAATCCTTTAACACTGTTATTAACCTGATGGTCCTGCTCTTTTCCTGCATCCATTCATTTCTTCATGAAACATGTACCCTATCGGCATCAAGGATGTACCCACCCTGGTTGCTGATGCTGAGAACACAGGGTCAGGCAGGGCAGTCTGGTCTAATCTGTTGTCTACTGGTTCAAGCCAGTCATAGCAGAAAAACAGGCTTATGGAAGATGTGAATGAAAGACCCAAGCTATGAAAATATAAATATCATCTTCTCATAGCATAGAAGCTACCATGCCTTGCCTAACACACAGAGACTTTGCCCAAAAGCCACAAAAGGTTTTCAGAGAACAGAAATGACCTTTCCCAGTCATCATGAAGATACCTGCCGTCAAGTGAACACTGTCCCTCTCACAGATGGATGGCAAATGCCTCATGCAGAGATGCTAAGAAAGGGGTGGAAATACATGCCAAAGTATTTTTCTTCCCTGTCCAGAAAAATACACTGGAAAGCATTAGTCACTTTTATTTTAGGGATGAGTTTTAGGGAAAACTGATTTAGGTTGATCAGTGCCCTACATTTTCCCAGAAGGTCTCCATTTACTGGGCCCACCGTTATTTTAATAAGTAGGTATTGTATTTAATATTTCCATTAATATAAACTGGGATATGTTTCTTCAGTTTTCAGTGTATGCGTTCAGTTTCTGCTGTAGTCTTTATCTACAGCCCAGGAGTTAACATGGGCAGTGAAGGCAGTTCTCACTGACATCAGGTTAAATCTGGCAAGCAACCAAGTATAACAACTATTTTCCTGACATTTTGCAGGGGCTCACTAACTACAGCCTAGGTTTAAAGGAAAGCTTTTGGACGGCCAGTGATAAAATACTCCACAATGGGCTCACCCCTTCTTGTTTCAGGGAGTGGTGGAGAAGCATGTAATACTTCTGGCTGGTCAGCCATGTGGTGTAACCAGCAGCTGTGGCTTATGGTCATTGCCAGGGTCTGTAAGGTGCATAAAGTCCCAGAGCGGTTAGTGAGGAAGATGACAAAGTATAGGGGGTGTGTGTTAAAAGTATGCAGAATTTAAGCAGTTCTATAGATAGGAGAATGAAAAATATTTGGAGCACTTATTATAACACCTTATTTCACTCATTGTATTCACAGAATCTGCACTAGTTCCTTTTTTTTTTTTACTTTTTTTTCTGTTTTTTTTTTACTTTTTGACAATGCTTTTTCAATGAGTAATAATAATATAAAAAGTACATGTTTAGCAAATAATCAAGCAGTTATTCCATATCTCAAAATAATTTTTGATCAACTAAGGGATGTGTGTTTACATTTTCCATCTACTCCCGTGGGCCATGGTCATGTCACTGATATGTGTAAACCTGAGTCACAAATCTGCTGAGGAGCCTTCACTAGTTAGTAATTACTTTAAGGAGACCATATCTGGAAACATGCTGTTAATTCACACAAACAAAAAGGTGTGTTTACCTATCTTTCTGTGGAGCATGACTTTTCATTTAGATCAAATGTCTGTTCTTCCATATGTCTCTTATCTTCCATCCCAGGATTTCATTGTACATGTCTGATCAAGGCAAGGCAGCTGCTAATATGTTGACTCTGGTAGCATCTGCCTATTAAAAACCTTGTATAAAGTCAAATGATGCCAGTCTTATCTGAATGCCATCAAATGGTTCAAAGAGTATCAAATAAAATTAATCTGAAATTGTTTTGCTGTTTTCTTCAAATATAGGAAGTCAAAATAGAGCTTTTGCAAGTTAATTTTGTAAATGATGAAGTTTCTGACATCAGGGATACCACTGTAAATTTAGTCCAAACATTTAGCATTGAGGGTTATTTAATTTTTCAGGGATAATATGAATGCAAATTTTGATGGAGCACAGCATATTCACTAATCAGATATTATAAAATGGAAGGAATCTATGAGGCAGAAAAGTACTTGGGATTGGCCACGGAGCCCTTATTATTCATGATTGCATACAGACAAGAGATAATGCTCCACTGACTGAATTAGAAGCAGTAGTGTTCCCATTTGTAGATATTGTATGCATACAAAGTCAGGTAGCAACAATAAAATTTTTGTGACAAGATATGTCAAATATAAAAGTATACCTCAGCAGGGCAGGATGCACTTGTTTTTTGTCACTCATCACCAATCTGATTTTAGAAATATTTGAACCTTTGAAAAGCTCTTGATTTAAACATTCCCCAACGTTATTGAAATCTTGTGGAAAAAAGTGTTTAAGTTCGGGTTGCATTTTGGTCACTCTCATTTGGAAGTTTTAAATCAAAGCATTCAGTCACTGAAGTGCTAAGGAACGTCATCTTTGAAAGCTTTGATGGAAGGAGGTGAATTTACAAAGAGCTAGCAAAATAGACTTTTTTTTTTCTTTGCAAAAAGCAAGGATTATTTGGGACAAGGTAAAGTATGGAGTCAAAAGCTGTGCCTGATGCCGTGTTTACATTCTGAAATTATTCTTTGGAATATATCAATTTGTGGAAAGAAATCTTTTACTTTTTATTAGGATAACTATACATTCTGCCCAGGAATGTAAGGAAGTTGAGAGGCCGTTGATTTTTCAGCATAAATCTGTTGAACAGTCAAAAGAATCATGGAGACAACTTACTTGAAGCTTTGTTTTGAAAAAAATGTTTGGCGGAGAAAGTTCATGTGAATGGATACAAAATACAGTGCCTTTAAAATATTTGGGCTGAAATACACAGATTTCAATATTTAAAAAATAGAATTGATAATATTCTCATGTATCACATTTTTGGTGTGAGTTTGCAAAGAACTCAGTGCCTACAGAGAGGGTATTTTCATTAATAAAATTATGGCCTACAGTAAAGGCAATTAAAGGTGTAATTTAATGACCATTAAGTACAATTCTGAGATGGTTAAGAACAATTGTATGAAACACTCTAAATGAAAAGATGACATTAGAAAGTACATTCTTTTGAAAAATAACTCTGACAGGTTACAGACAGCTATCGCTAGGAAGCTAATTAAATAAATGAATATGTGGCCCAAATAATCATTCTTCATATACCATCTTAAAATAGTCAGGTATCATACAAGTTTGTTTTGTTTTAATGCACATAAAAATATTTTTATTTTAAAATAATCATTCATGAAAATAAATAAAAGTAATATGAAATAATTTTATAGATCCATTATAATAAAACCAAGCTTTCAGTTGGTAAATATTTCAAAAATTATATAATTCTGATTAACCCTTAAAGGTGTATGGATTTGGCCAATAAATATTCCTGTTACCCTCTCTGTAGGAGGACTCTTTAGCCTATGCAAACTTAAACATCAAATTCATTAAAAAAGTAACTGGACAAGTGAAAATCATTTAGTATTTTGGTATACTAACTTATGCTTTCTTCATAACCAGAACCTCAGCGTTTGGATGTTTTATACCAAAATAAAAAAAAATCAGCTGAAATAGGAAAGTTTTATGAATTTGAGCCACATGAAAATCTGAGTCATTTTCCCAGAAATTGTTTTGACCCAAACTCTATGCTGCTGAAAAGAGGAAGCCACTTTTGCCCTTTGGGTCAAATTCCCCAGTGCCTTCAAATCCTGCTTTATAAACATGAATACTTATGGGGCAGACAGAGACGGGTTTTCACCATTGTGCCCATTAATAGATGGTGGTGGATTGCTAAGCATGCACTAGGTTGCTCTGGCAGCATATCTAACTTTTAAGGCAAACTGCTTGGAATATTAGATTCAGTAAGAGAATGGAGGAAATAAAAATTTTAAATTATGTTAAAAAAGTAAAAATGTCTTACAGATTTGATATACAGAGACGACACAATGAGCCTGAATTCTCCTTCTACACAAAATGGTTGGAGAAGTACAGACCAGATGGCCAGAAGCTATTCAAACCATCCCAGCACCCTTTACTAAAGAGGGGGTGGCTGTGATCCATTCTGGCCTCTGCCCTTATTTTTGGTCTCTCTGAGCCAAGTAACTTCACAAACAAGGGTAAATGTAAGAAGGGGAGTTTGTGCTTTTTGACATTTCTGCCATAGCAGTGCTCCTGCAAGAAACCCCTATAGGGTGGTGGGGTGCCCTTCACTCCACGTCTCCAGTAGGATGGAACAGACAACACAAGATGAGAATGATTTTTTTTCTTTTGCTGCACAGAGTATTACTATAGAAATGGTCTCTTGAATTTAGAAGCTTTTGCTCCATAATTTAGTACAATTTAATTCAAGTAAAATTCTAGAAAGGAAAAAAATATTGTTAAGAGTTATTGGAGGTTTTAGGTTTTACTAGATGTAGTGACTATAGTGACGCAGATAGTCAAAAGCCGAGGGGACCCTAGCTAGATCCCAGTTACAATGGAGTCCATAAAGGAGTGAGATGATGGTGTCAGGACATAAGAAATAATGTAAAAATATCACTCTTTAGAGACTTTTCTTTTCTCCAACATTTGAGTAATTTCTCAGTTATTTTTATTAGCGTTGGCTACCTAATATGATAACACACACATTCAAGATTTTCTATAAGCAAAATAAAAATACTCTTCTTAGAAAGTTGAAATCCATTTCATTTGAAGAATCAGAGATTGAAAAAAGATTGTCTTCTATTTGCTTCTAATTCCATGAAGGAAAAACCAATCAATTGCTGGGCATCCTCCTAGGAAACAAGTTGGGTGGGAGACATGCCCAGCCGTTGACTTTGTAGCATGTCTCCAGCCACTGTCTCTATTTCTAAAGTAGTTTCCAAAGGATAACTGAAGCATGCCTCAGGCCTGCAGTGGGTTTAAGGCATGATTAAAAATGCAGCACAGTTTGACTAAGAAGCCACGATACTAGGACACATACCATCTGGGTCCCTGACAGGCCCTGTTGTTACCTGCTGGAAACATTTCTGAAGGGCTGTAATAGGAGTGAAGTAAGCCGAGCTGGCAGATCACCTTGTAAAGACAGAGAAGAAATCAGGGTTAGTCAAATGGAAGGGGCTGCAGAGTTGGTGCTCTGACAGAAGCAGAAGCCCCCAAAGGACATGAAGCCTTTGGCTCTGTGGGGGTGTCTTTCCTCACCTCATCGTACTGCAATAGTAACTGAGGTTTGCACACTGCCAACAGTGACATCTGAACGAGTGAGCAAAGATTTTTTTTCAGCATCAATAAATAAGTTGTGAAAAACGTAATTTATCTCTTGGAGTCCTTCTATGGATAATAACCATGTTGGTCTGTTATGGTATAATGGTCTCTACAGCAGGACAATAAAAATGAAGTTAACTGGGTTAAATACTGCTTTTATGTTTTGTAGGAATCCGAGAAAAAAGGGTTAATTGAAAGAATCTACATGGTACAGGATATTGTTTCCACTGTTCAAAACATCTTGGAGGAAATAGCTTCCTTTGGAGAAAGAATTAAAAAGTAAGTTCAACATTTGCATTGTGGTATTTGAAGCCGAGCCGCCATCCCCAAGGACAGCGAGACAGAGGGTGGGGAGGGTGGAATCAGAAAATGCAGGAACAGAAAAACGAAAGCAAAGGTGTTGGAGTGACACCTGTTTACTCCGGTTTGTTCTTTGAACTTATTGATTTCACAGGCGGTCAGAGCTGCAGAACTGGGGTGACCGCATGGCTGATTCATACCAATTCCCCCAGCATAATTATTAGTAGGGCTCCATTTGCTCTCAAAACTATCCTGGCTAGAGTGATAAAATATAGGTTAATAAAAATACAGTATCTTATTCAGGAATAAAAGAGAAGCAAATATGCCCTAAAGGAGCCTTTTTCATCTGAACCACGGAAGAGGTAAATGCCTTGAGTGAACAGATTTCTCAGTTTTCCAAAGAATAGTCTAAGCTAATAGCATCATGGATGCAAAGATGGGAAGTCAGTTTACCACGTGTGTGGATGCCTTAGGACAGGGGTCGATAAACTTCCTCTGTAAGGGCCAGAGAGTAAATATTTTCAGCTTTGTGAGCCATACTACTCAACTCTGTTATTTAAGTGTAAAAGCAGTCATCCGTGATATGTAAATATGTGGGTGTGATATGTGTTCCAATAAAATTTACTTACAAAAACAGGTGGCAGCCAGGTTTGACTCAAATCCAACCCATAGCTTGCACCTCCTTGCCTTAAGGCCTGAGGGCTAAATTGTCTAATGTGGTGTCAAGTTGAGACTGACTCTGTAATTCACATTCATGTTCATTTGTTTGTTTTGTTTATACACAGTGAACTCTGCAGAACTTGGTCTTTATTTGGTACCAATGAACAGAGCTTTTTTTTTTTTAAACCAGAGCCGTTTTAAGTTTTTTTCTTTAGAATTATAAACTTATTCTCCCCTTAGAATTTTTCTATCTAAAGATTCATTAATATTTTTTTCTTATTTTATTGGTCACTCTAGCTTAAAGAAAGAAGATAATGTTTAGAAATTGCATGGGTAAAGAAGAGAATATAATCAGTGCTAAAAGCCAAGCGGAAGTTTTGTATATCAAGATGCAGGGAAATCAAGAAGTGATCATTAATATCAACAAATATAAATAGCTAATACGGAACTTTCTATGGCCAATCATCTTCCTTCTCAGTTCTTTATCAAATGAAATTGCTCTTGAATGTCCATTTATCACTGGCAAAGTAAACATGTTTGTTTTGTTAAAAAATAGGTTCAAAACCATCTTTAAACAGATTTGGTGAGTTTTACTGAATTTATAACAGTAGAAAGTAGTGAAACTATGCAGAGGGCACTACAGCTTTCGTTCATTTGCCTGTCAGTTTCCGGGTTCCACATGCTGACTCGGTCTAAGACTGAGAAATGCATCTATAATAACAATGATAATGGGAACATCAACTGATGTCATGTGTCAGTCAGACTGTTGTAAGCCCTTTACACAGAGTAACTTCTTTAAAGAGTTACTTAAAAGAGTCGGATTAAAAGATTCCAGCAGCCCCATGGAGTAAGGGTCCTTAGTATTTCCATTTTACAAATAAGGAAAGTAGAGCACAGATTGACTCAATAGGTAGCCCAAGGTCATACAACTAGTAAGCCAGAGAGCTTGGATTCGTCCTTGCCCTCCTCATTGCTACACAATAATGTCATTATCCTCTAGAGATCTATTTTCCAATAAGGGAGAAGAAGAGTCATAAGACAATTAGAATTTAGTGGCTCTGATGCTCAGTCCACCCAAGACAGGATGTTAGGGGAGGTCTGTCCCGCCGAGAAAGGGATGCTGAGTAGGTGGAAAAAGCCCATGAAAACACTGAGTGAGGGATGCAATGGAAGCAAGGAGGATAAGAGGATGTGGAGAGGGGGCCAGACGGAGGATGGAGTCCGTGTGGTTTGACAAAACTGTCTCGGTGCTTGCACATCTCTAATAGACAAATGTGGCCGTTGTGCAGTTGATAATGGTAAAGGAAATGTATCTGATGAGAGAGGAGGGCAGAGTGTCTTAAACAGGCCCCCGACTCTGCAGGGCTTTTGAGGGGCGGCTGTGCCCAGCACAGCTGCGGTGGCCATGTCTGAGACATATTTTCAGCCATGAACAGAGCACTGTTCTGCCAGCTGCAACACAGGAAGGCTCATGATGCTCCGCTCCGATTAATTCTTTGGCCATTCATTATTACAGTGACCTTAAAGTTCCTGCTTGCTATTCAAGTGGGATGTCATGTGTAACTCGGTTGGAATTCCATTGTAATTCAATTCTTAAGGACCAGGAAAACTTTCACTCAACTTCTGGCAACTAATAAATAAATAGGCTTACATAAAACTCTTGGAGCAAGAGTTGCTGATGCGGAGGACCCCAGTGGCATCTCATTTACATGCAATGAAGTACATTTTCTTCTTTCTACTCTCTTCTACCTTCTCCAATTGCCTTTTCTGTTATCACACATATTTCAAATGCATGTATATAAGATACTAAAACATTTACTCAACATGTAACATTTATATCATCTCAGACAGCAGACAGGATGAGTCAGAAGGTATTTGCCATATGTCCTATCATTGTGGAGTGGTGACTCTCATACTTGTGTCCTGGGGTAGTTAGGGAAATCTCCGTGGAGGAGATAATGAAGTTAAGGTAGGCCTAGGAGAGGGAGGCCATCCCTGCAAAGGTTCTAGAATAAGGCTGAGAAGGCACATCACAGAAGTAGAGCTTCTCTGAGTAAGAAGTGCTGCTGAGGAGCCGTAAGGATGAGAAAGCAAGTAAAGTGCAATGACAATCATCGTGAGGACATGGGGCGTGACAGACTGATGCACCTTGTGTTTAATCTGAGAGTAACCTGTTGAAAGGGACAAAGCATGAAGTCAGAGAGACCCAGGAAAGGGGTAGAGGCCAGGTGTGTGGACAGAGTTCATGAGCTGGAGTGACAGCATGCACATGGGGAAGAAAGCACCTCGTAGGGTACACCTCCAAAGAAGAATCTGCAGGATTAGAGGACCAGTCGTTCTGTGTCGACGGGTGGAAGACTCAGGGGACTTCCTTTGTTCAAGCCTGGGAAATGAGGACAATAATAATTCCACTGACACAAAGGTCAACTAGTGGGGGACCCAATTCAGGGACCTTGGAGGACTACCACCCTGGGATCCCTTTTATTCTATTTTTTAATCTTCACTGAGACTTTTCAAACTACACTGGTAGCTTAAGCCCAGATGGAGAATCTCTCTACCTAGCACCAGGGTCATGACAGGCAGAGTTCTTTGCATCTATTAATATATGGTGGACTTCCTTTTTCTCCTTTCTTCTCCTTTTCTTTCTCTTTTTCTTCTTCCTTCTTTCTTTTTTTTTTTCTCTTTCTTTTTAAAATTCATCCTTACCCTGAATGTGTTAGCTTTGTGCCATAGTCTCCTATTAGAATCTCCCCGTATGGACACTTCACCTTATGCGCCCCACCCCTCCCCCATGTATCATAACAGGTAAGAGACAGAAGTTCAAAATTGTAATGTTTGGCAGAGATTTGGTGGAAATGTGCTTTGGACCCTAATTACCTCCCAGAGTTCTTACAGTTCTTTTTAATTTTTGCATTCTGCTGCTTTCTTATTTTTATATCAACCTCCTGATGGCTTTCGTTTATTTTTCTCTGTTTTTTTTAAAGGTTTTAAAAATTATTTATCCTAGTATTTGACTTTTTTGAAATTCTAAAGCCAGGTGGTATTGCTATTCGAGGAATCATAATGTAATTTCTTTGTAAGAAGTAATTCCATGCATTTTTCCATAGCTTTTATTATCTTCAAAATGCTGTATGTAATTAGCTTTCTTTTCATATTTATATCACTTTTGTGCAATAACAAGGAAATAAGTCTGGCTAACACTTGTTACATAATTACTATGTGCCAGATACTGTTTTTAAATGGTTTATATTTATTAACTCATTAATTCTCCTCAGCATCTCTGTAAAATACATACCTTTATTATTCCCATTCTACAGATGGGAAAACTAAATCAGAGTTGCTGAGTAAATTGCTGACGATAATGAAAATGGGAATGAGCATGATTTTTATATTGTAAACTACTAGGTTAATAAATAAACATTATTATACCAGAGTGAGAAAAGCACACTTTTATTGCTACCTAGTTATGGATTTGTTCAGGGTCTGCCACTCTTTAATCTTCTGCTTTAAAAAAACAAACAAAATAGGGCAGAGTTTGCTGTTTGTTTCTACATATTTGTTGTAGTTTTGATATACTGATTTCATTATATCTTACTCTGTTTTTATTTATTTTTATTATGAATATGATGTGCAGCCATTATAAAAGTAATCAAACAGACAGCCTTCTGTCTACCTCCCTCTCTCCTTCCCCTCCCCCCCTTCCCCTTTCATATTGAGCTGCTGTTAACAGTTAGGAGTATATCCTTCAGAGGTTTCTTCATGATAAAAACCTTTATGTTTATACATGTGTGAGTTCAGTAATAAATATGTCTATCTATATCTCTCTATATCTATATATCTATATGTTGATATATCTATCTATCTATCTATCTATCTATCTATCTATCTATCTATCTATCTATATATATATATACACCCATACATACATGCACATTTATTTATGCAACTTATTTTTTCAAACCTTTAACTTTGAGCCTCTGTGTTACAGGCAGGGGTGTTGTATGGGTCTTCTTTTTATATTCTCATTGCTTTTTAAAGCTGCATGATATTGCAGAGTATAAATCTATTTAGAGTTTTCCTTCTATTTAGATACTGTCCTATTAATGATACAGAGGCTATTTCCCATTTTAATCACTGCAGCAGACATTCAGGCGCCAGCCCACTGTCCCTGTGCAAGGATATTTGCAGGTTAAACTTCTTGCCATGGCATTATGGGGGCAAGTATGGAGTCCATATAACATTTACACAAATATTGTGATGTGGCCTCCAGAAAGTTCAAATAGAAGTTCTACTGTAGAAGAGAGAAATCAGGAATAGACCGATGTGTAGGTAGAAATTTAGAGTAACCTAGAAAAAGGCATAAGTGGGGGAAGTACTGATTATTCAGTCTGGTGGTGTCCAGTTGCTGGACTGGAGGACATCTTTTATAAGCATTCCCAGATCTAGAAATCAATGAGAAAATATTGAGAAATTTGGTTCTGTAAAATATATACTTTTTATGTTTACAAAATCATAAAAAATATTTTTAAAAAGATTTTAAAGGACAGGAAAGCAATAAATTGGGAAGCCAATCAGACTATGCAAGGATTTCCACAGTACATTCAATTCCTCAGCGTATGTTCTAGATGTGCATTTCCATACAAGTTCAGAGGAGGCAACCGTACCATGAAAAGAGCCAGTGGGCCCATGAAAGTAATTTGTGGGAACATCACATGGACCGCCTACGGGTGGTGTAATGGTTAATTGCCAAATGCTCCCCAGTGCATTTCAGGGCACTGCTAACCTTCTGGAGTAAATGAGTCTGGAAATTCTAAATGTAAGTCATTAGAAAACAGAAAAGCAACGAAGCACTGTAGTAATATCCTCCCTTGTCTAGGCGGTTACTGGCAACCGTGTGTTAATTGAGAAAGAAATATTGACTTGGAAGTGACCTAACTAACCTTCCGTTTTGAAGATCTCCATGCACGGAGCTGTCATGACAGTACTGCAGCTTTCAATCACTTTGTGGGGGCCAAACGTCTTCTCAGAAGCTGTTGGTTCCAGGAAGACAAAGCCACCCCGATTCTGACACGTTGAATGGCACTTGGTCTTCTGACCTTCTCCTCAAGGATGTTGTGTTTCGGTGCCCAGTTTGGCAGACTGCCATCTTCAGGTTTTTAAAGAAACTCTTCTAATCGACCATTTTTGTTGGTGTAACTAACAAAAGTTAAGAGGAGTAGATCGCTGTTCTTGAGCTTCAGACAAAATTACGTGTTTGTGGTTTGTCTACAGCACATTTAACTGGACGGTCCCGTTCCTTTCATTCCTGGCCTGTTTGATCCTGGCAGTGGCCACTGTCACTTTGTATTTCATTCCACTTCGGTACATCATTTTAGTCTGGGGTAAGTTTGGCATGGTCCTTTTGCTAACCATCAATTCCAGGTAAGAACCAGTGACTCGTTTTTAAAGTGCGATTGTAAACTTTAAGTGTTCTTGTTGGCAATTAAATGTGAGAGAAAGGAAAACATTTAGGGAAACAAAAACTCCAGGACCTCCCTGAAAAGGCCAGTTTGCATGAACAATGATCAGGTTAGATATTTATAGGCCTCTTACATAATTGCAATCAAATAAAAATGTGATTGTGCATGCGATTTCCCTTTGGGCTTTCATAGTCATAAACACTTTTGAATCATATATTGCTGTGGCCCAGTAACTTTGCAGGAAACACTGTTATCCAAACAGTAAGCAAATAACTGCATCTTGCCCTTCATATTTTTTAAAAGTAGATCTGGCTGCTGCTAGGTTGCTCCTGACACTTCATCTCTCCAGGAGTGAAAAAAAAAAACAACCCAGTACTGAAATCCATAAGGAATAGAGGGAGTGGGGGAGGGGGGTGTCACTTGGTCACTGCTACCTAACCAGTGCCTGAAGGGAGAGGAAGCTCTTATTGAGCAGGGAAGATAGTGTGCCTATATAAAGTTTAGCTGCTTTAAAAAGGTAGAAACAAAAATGTCATACGTGGAATCAATTTCATGGCTTGATTTACTACTCATGCTAGCAGTTGGACAAAATGCAAACAGCCCTTGTAAATATTTGTGTCTGTTGCTGGGTGGGCTCCAGATTGATATAAGGAGACTGCATTGCAGCAAATTAATTGTTGGAAAAGCATCAACCCTTCTCTGTAAGAGCCTGGCAGTCCTGGTTGTCCATTGGTTGTTCCTCTGACTGCTGTTGAGTTTGAAACTATAGTCCAGATTCCAGGGATCTTCAGATGTGACGATGTTCAGAGAAGTCACGAACATAAGTGATGCACTGAGATGGGTTCATCTCTAAGCAGAAGCTGAGAGCCTGTAAATGTCAAATGAAAGTTACAACATTCCTAAAACCATTCAGTGTAGACCTTCCCAAAGGGAACCTAGCAAGATGGAATCCTGCTGAGAAAAAAAGCCAAATGTAGGCAGTCAGAATTGGGAAAAGTCATAGGAATGATAGAATAACTCATGACATATCAGAAGTAGAATGATTTTGAAAGGACATAATCCATTCATTCTCAGTTCTGTCCAGGAAGCAAAAATCCTACATAAAGAATTCTCTCTCCTTTGCAGAAAGCCCAAAAGAAGAAAAATATATTCTAATTCCCTCTCCAGGGTTCTGTATTAATCCTGGATGGCCCTCACTTTTGGGGAAAGTCTTCTCATATCCATGCTTCGTTTTGTCTTTCACTGCTTTGTTTGGTAACAGTTCTTGCCCCTCAGTCTGTATTTGACCATTAAGAAAGAAAGCATAGAGCCCTTCAGAGCCTATTAAATAAGAAGGAATCTTTTATAAAAGAGTTTGCCTGAATACCTTCTATATGAATGTTTTCTGTATAAACTGAATAATCTTATCCTTTTTTAACTGTTTTTCTTTAATAATGAGTTTCCAAGTCCATTTACTAATGACATTTAAAACACAGATCTTAAAACTGTTGTTTACCCCAATCAGAACATGATTCAAAATTAAAATCATTTGGCCAGTGTTTTGTGCGTGTTTCAGTTCAGCTAATGGCATTGTCAGTTTGATAAACACTGTTGCCCAATGATTTCTTCGTTGTTCTGATGCATACTTGATTTGGTTTTCTGAATCTTCCCCCCCCACAAAGAAGGCTATACTGCATTTCCTCTTTTGATCATCACTTTTGGGATTCCAATCCCATTTACCAAAAATCACTTGGGCTTCTTCTGGTCTTATCCTCCAAGATCTTGGCAGCTTTCCAACACTAACTTCTGGCATCTACTTAATAAGAGATTGCTCTATTTATCGTTCAGTTTATGGATGAAGTTTATTAAATAGCCTGGAATTCTTTATGCTCTCTTGGGCTGACAGTAACCCTTTGAGCTTTATATTCTGTGTCTGGTTCTTTAGTTTTACATTCTAGACAGGGGCTTGTAGTTTATTGATGAACTTACCATTGGTTAAATATTCAAAGCCTTGACAGTGAAAATGAGCTATTACCTCTTCACATCATATAAAACTTTCCATGCCATCATGGAATATATGCAATTCTCCTGTCACTTACTCTTTTCCAAGGCAAATTAGTGATTAGCTAGCATGCACCCCAGATATTCCTTTTGCAAACCTCTTAAATGATTGAATCCTTGGCAGAAACTTTCCCATGTACAAGAAGTGAACTTTATATGCCTTAATATCCAGTGTTGCTTTTGACTTTATGAATGATGAGAAGACTATTTCTACATGACTTGCATGTTCACGGAGTTTAAAAGTGGCAAATAAGATCCAAAGATTTTTTTTTTGTTCCAATATTTTTCACCCTTTGGAACAAAGTTATTCAACTGTATATACTGTATCTCCATATTCTACAGCAAAATAATGTTTTCATATAAATTTTTATTCTGTACCAAAATTATTAACAAAAGCCTGTGAAAACAGCCTGATTTCATAGTGGCCGGTGGGGGATATTCTGTGACTCATCAAGTTCACTGTCAGGTTTTGGAGGGTGAGACAGTTTGCTTTCCTCTTTGGCCTGTAATTCCTAGGACATCTAAAAATAGATAGTAGATTTCTGAGGAGTGCTTGACAAATATTTTGTGAGTGGATGAATCTGCTCAAGGTGAGTACCTGTGATCTACATAGATGACATTTTGTTGTGAGCCCACTACCTCTTGTGTGGGAACATAGTTTTCTTTCTATTTATTTTTTATTGAAATAGAGTTGATATACAATATCATCTTGGTTTCAGAGTATAGTTTTTGAAAATGAAGTGAGAAGTAGTATAAGAGGGATATCTGAAATTTTCTTTAGGTAAACCACACCTACTGAATTTTGGTCACTGATTTGATGTATGTATTCCTGGAAGTCAGAGAATTTCTTAGAATCAGATCCCATGTGGGTTTTTCTGCCCCTTTGGAGAGGTTTCCTATATTCCTTTCATTCTCTTCTTCATCATAGATGCTTTAATTACAGGTTCTCAGCTCTGGTCTGAGGCACTTTTCTTTTTAATTTTTTCAAGGTACATATGAATACCCCAAGCTAGATTTTGAGCTTCTTGAAAGAAGTAACCCTGGCGTATTTAACTTGGTATCTCCATTTGATAGCACAATATTTTCTGCATGCAAAGCACTCGGTGTTTGTTATGTGAGGAAGCAGGGACCCTCTGCCCCACCTCACCCATGCCCACCAGGGTATTACAGTCAGGGCTACATGCCAATCACTTATAGAAATATCTGAAAAATACTGTTACAATTCGGTTTCAAGTGGTTACTCCCCAGGGGCCATATGTGCAAAGCAGCCATGTGATTTTTCCTCTGTCTGTCTTCCAGTGATTTTTTTTTTTAACTGGGGGCCTCTTTCTACTCCATTGATCTATTCAGTGTATGATCTGGAATCATTAAATGATTGCGTATTTCCCAAATGTTATCCTTTGGTATTTGGATCCTTCTCTTTTTGTGCCAAAATAAAAATTCACAACATATATGCCCTCTGTGTGTCTGTACTGAGGCTGCAAAAATCTAGGAGTATGTCTATTGTGCTCCTGGATAAAGCCACAACTTCCAAATCTGGGTGTATGATCACATGCCCAGTAGTAGAAAGACTTTTCTGTATCTCCCTCCTTTGTTTTCTTCACTTATTGGCATCTAGAGTAATGATGCTATTTCCCCCTTCCTTGTTGTGCGATGTCAGGTTATAGAATCCACCTGCCTCCGTTGTCCAAGGTGATTCTCCCATCAACCTAGGAAACTAGCTAAGGCAGGTCTTTATTATTTAATTTTTAATATAAGACATCTGTGGTGCAGGAAAGTTGAGTGATTCTTCTCAAACCACACAGCTACTACAGGGTGAAGCCAGAGTGGTGTCCCACTGTTCCTGCTAATCTACAACCCTGTTTCTTGCCCCAAGTACGTGATGCCCTCTGGACACTTGGTCTCACACGGTAGATAATATGGTGGAATTGACATTTGAGCCTGTGACACCTTAAAAAATAAGGTGTGCCTTTGAAACATGCAGTCTGAGTGCCGTACAATTTTTTGTTCCAAGTTTTTCAAGCATAGACAGCCTCAGTGCATTATGGACAACTTCTGCCCTTCTTGGTGCATTTGAGCTACTGTGCAGGTTTATAATCTTCTCAGTGACTAAGAATGCAGTGTTTTGATCGGCTGTGATATTATCCCTGCCTTGATGTTCATTGTAAAGACTCCAGATGCGCACACTATATATAATTAACAATAGAAGATATATCTTTTCTCAGTACGTCTTTGTCTGTTTGCCTTTGCCAAGAAGCCCATGCTACAATTAAATGTCTTTAGAATAACACAGTGGAGAACATTTTAGTTTAAAGGAAGGCTGGGGGAAATTTAACTAGAAACATGAAGCTTGCTGTGGGGGGAGAGGGAAGAAAGGCATAGAGCTGCTTTGACTTGAGAGAAAAAGGATCCTCTGCAAGAAGCCTTCCCCAGCCCGACCACCAAGACACCATTTACTCATGAACAACGGCTGGCTCCCATTTGCAAAGCAGATATGTCTGACCCACTAAAGAAATGACTGGAGTTTGGTATTGTGCTGGGGTATTAAGGTCATGCAAGAAGTCTAGTCCTTAATGAAAGCAAAATAATATTAAATGATGGAAAACATTAAACCTTTTATATGTTGGGGACTATTGAACAGGTAAATGTTACCTTGGCTTTGGAGGAGAAGCCAGTCAGTGCGCACCTAAGGTGAGAATTCGTTTACCTAGCAGGTAGGATCCTTGCTAAACAAGCATTCCGTGGGGCAAAACTTCAGAAGTCTACTTGTTCTTTCTGCGTTAAAACCATCGTGAAAAAGGGTTGGCATTGATGAAAAGACCACACAGCCTATGAGCTCTAGACACGGGCTAGGCAGCTCCTAGAAGCAGTGTAGGAAACAGAGGTGGCTGAGAGGGGCTTCCCTCTGAAAAGGAAACCACTGACAGAGATTGTCCTGCACACGCTCGCACGCAGCAGGTGCAGCCACCAAAGACATCTTAAACACTGAGTCCTCCTAATTATTGTCCCCATCCTAAATTAGCACAGACTCCATTGACTAGACAAACCCACGCCCCGGTGTTGCGGTCCATAAATTAACGTAACCACCATAGTAAGATAATTTTCCAGTAATAACTTATCACAGTTTTCTGCGGCATTAAAGTCCAATCATGTCAAGTTCTGTTCTGCAGGGAGAAGAGAAAAACCTGTGAAAATGAGTTGGAGTCGGGGAGATAGATTTCTGCAAGCTTCTTTTTAACAACAGGAAAAAAACAACTCCCACCCTGTGCCTCCCACTGCTACACTTGGTCCAGAGCCCCCTGAGCAGAAACTTGTTCGGGCGCATGAAGAAGGCCTTTTCCCGTCTGGGACATTTGTTTTCCTAGCAAAGGAGGCTGTTAATCAACATAGTCTGAAAAAGCCAGGGAGCTCTGCGGTTGTAATGTGTTCCTGCCACCCTGCTGCTGGGATTGTAATGGGATTTTCACAGCTCAAGAAGGCAGAGCCCCTCTCCGACAGTCCCTCCTTCTTTCCTTCAAGAAAAAACATTTATGAATGATTCCAAATGACAGCAACATGTACATGACTTGAGGTCTAGTAATTGTTTTCACACTAATTTTTACTTGTGAAGGCCACCCCCTTGCCCTCCCCCCCAACTTAGGCGAGTTTTGATAGACAGATAGACAGACGGACAAAGCCAATTTCGCTGTGTTTTATTTTTCAGGCATAAATAGATTTACTAAGAAGCTTCGAAACCCCTATGCCATCGACAATAACGAGTTACTAGACTTCCTCTCCAGGGTACCGTCTGATGTTCAAAAGGTATGTAATGAATGGTCACCACCCACAGGCACCCCAACCCTGAAGTCTGGCTAGTGCCAGGGCCAGAGAAGTGCAAGGCTGTGCTTGTGTGAGTAATTGAGATAAAGAATCAGAAAATCCTTAAAGAGACCTGGCTTGCAGGGAGGTGGCAGGAAACCCTTTGTCCAAAGCATGAGATGATTGGGGAAAATTATCCTGAAAAAGAGCTACTTAAGAACGATCTGGAACTCATACTGTGTGGCTGTAGTGAAATGGCGTTTTCCTTTCTTTTTTGATCTCTTGTCTCCCCAAAGAGGGTAAGATGGGCTCTGTGAGTGGGAGAGAGAAACATGCAAAGTTCAGGGAGGGTTGCTTATTTTCTTCCTCTTCCAGAGGGCAGACATTTTCAGGGAAGGTAGGGAACAAAAGGATTACTCTTTTTATTCTTGTTTGCCCTGATTATCTCCGGGGCTTGCCTTCCATTCCTTTCCCTCTGAGGACTTAGGGATGCTAAGGGCAAAGCCCCTGCTCACTCTAATACACAGAGAGGCAATAACAGTGTGAAATAATTTGAGATCAGTTAGAAGTGTTATTCACAGGCAATGGTCACTTAGCCCTGCGCTGTATGGTTTCTGTGGATACATAGAGATTAAGCAAAGCAGCAATGCTAGAAGGTCCCAGAGTGGCCCTGATCCAGGCCCCTGCAGAGCAGACTGCTATAAACCCAGAGGACAGAGGGTGGGCAATGATTTCGCTAATGGAGAACAGAAACTATTGAACAGGTAAACGGGGGAGACCAAGGCATGAAATACCATCACGATGGTCAAAGACACAATCCGTTACTATCGGAGAGAATCCCAAATCAAATATCGCTTTTTCATCTTTGGGCCACTGTATTGTAATTGGTTCCCAGCAGCTCGGCCAGATTGCAGAGACCTGGAGCTGAAAGACCCCTAGAGTTTCTTTCCCATCATTCCAAGCTCTCTGTTAAAATAGATTCCATGATGCTATTTTTCATTAACCACCATTCTATAATGAGCTATTAAATGCACTCCGTAAATGTGAAGTTACTCATTAACATTTGCATTAAGTGATTAGAAAATAGTAACCTGGCACATTTGTTTTGCATTGAAGGTGGACAGGTATGCCATCCCCTACTCCCCTGAGGGACCTTCCTAAAACACTGTAAGGGAAGGGTGCTTTTTTTCTAAGCATCTGTTTGTGACAAAGTGTAGCTCAGCTTATGTCATGGGGTGTGATGTCCTTGGGGACTTGGGCACAAATGCTAAAAAAATAGTGAGCACATGTGGTCTGTAATATAATACTTTAAATAAAGCCACAAAGCAATGTGATTGCAGTGTACCATCACTTGAGTCACAATGTAAGTTCATGCTTTCATCCTTGAAGCATGGAAATTCCTATCCAGCTTCCCCACCCCTGCCTAGACACTGTCCCTGCATAGTCCAGGCACCAGTCCAGAGAGCAGTCACCCAACTGGAGTTGGCATGAATACAGGGGATACAACAAAAGAGCATTTGAGGAGGATTCCCAGTATGCTAGTAACATCCTCTGTATACTAAGAGCATTTTTTAATAACACAATAGACAGTTTGCCACTGGGGACTCCCCCTGTGCTCATATTTATTACAGATGTTTTACCCATTACCTTGTAAATGAAATTCATTTTTAAGAAAAACCTACATAACTCTGGAGCCAGTATCAATTTCAACATTTTTCCCTCTCTGGCAAAATAAATGCATACAATTTGCAGAAATTCTTGCCTCTAAGATTTTAGATATTTTTTAATGAATAATTCTTAGGAAGTTGCTGTATCATATACTAAGATAAACATTCCCAAGAGGCAGTTATCAGGCTCGCTTATGGTTGAACACGGGCACACACACAACTAAAATCTTCGAGCAGTGGCGAAAGCAGGTAGAAACCCATGCATCTCATTAGAAAAACCTGCTTTTAATATTTTGGTTTCAAGAAATGATGCATGACTTCTCAAATCCTTCCTGCAATTAATTCCTCCGTGTTCCTGTGTTTAGAAAATGATTCATTACCTTTGAACCTCCCTTCCTTTGCCTGGGTTTGTCCTTGGGGAGCCATTAACACACACTGTGGGGAGCTAGGGTTACCTAACCGCCAGCGTCATGGCTGTTTGTTTGCACAGGTGCATTATGCGGAACTGAAGCTCTGCAGCGGCCAGAGCCCCCTTCGGAAGAAGCGAAGCGCTGTCTAGGACACACACCAACAAGGGACACCAGCACCCGATCCCGTACGGCCGATTGGACCTATGCCACCCCTTTTTCCGTGGTACCTGTGCGGAGCCCTCTCTGCATTCTGCCCCCTTCTTCACGTGCACAGACGTACATGCACATGCACGTCCGCCCGCCTGGGTATCTTACTTGCAACGTGGATTAGCCCAGCCAAAGGAAACAACCCAAACACAGTGGAAGACCAACATCCCTTCTCAAATAGGAGAGAAAGGCTGCCATGGTCTGAACCCCCTCCCTGAGAACAGTTAGGAGACCCCTTGGATTCAAGAGTGACTTTGACCTTGTTTTCATACCTTGAGGCAGAGTCTCATGAAGAGTCAGTTATTTTCACTCCCTGTTTCCATTCTTCTTTCAGGTTATTGTTCATGTGAGTCAATTTTCTCTTGGAATTAACAAGTCTTTGACAGCCAGGATCTGTCCAAAAAATGTATATTATAAAGAGATTTTTAATAATTATTGGATTAGCCCAAATCTTTGGGAATCTTTCAGCTGTGATTACTGAAGGCCTGTATGTAAAATTTCAGTAAACGTCTTGGTGCTGGATGCCAGTGGGCGCCCCGGCAGGGACCGAAGGCCTCATTCACCTGGGAAGTGAAGGTTTCACCTTACAACTCCATTTCTTCTGACTTGAGTTTTTGCTTATTTCCGGAATAAAATGTCAATATTGTAGCTTCAGAAAGAGGGAAAGGAGGGGTGAATGAAAGACTTCTGAGGGCATTTAGAAAGACAAAGGTTGGGGAGCAAGGGAATAATAAATGGGGTTGCTTCCCTGATGTCATAATCCCCTTATTTTTCCACATTTTTAAACAGGAAGAGAAAATACTTAGCAAACCAAATTGATCTTTTGATCCTGGCAAAATAAGCTACACATAATAAAACAATATCTCCCCATTCCTAGAAAAGTACCACCTCAAAGTCTTCCTTGGATAGTATCTGCTTCTTGCATACCCCACCATTTCACTGTAAAAATCCCCATTTGGGGCATATATTAAAAAGTATGTGAATATCTTTCTGTTCAAATGATATTTAAGTTGTAAAGACTATTTTTTGACACATACCTTGTATAAGCAGTACATATATATATATATAATATATATACATATATAATACCATATATATGTATTGTAAAGACAAGTTGATGTGAAAGGACCTGATTTAATCATGAGCCTTACTATTTCTTTTTCTCTCTGGTTGTAATTTAATAATCTTCAAACAAAATGTTTATGAAAAATGCCAAAGATTCTAAACCTTATCATTCCGCGTCTGTTTTTCTTCATATTGTATCTTCCTGGGTTGCTTTCTGGCTGCGCCAGATTTCTGCATGATTTGATTTACTTCAAGTTAATGAAGCTGGCTGGAAAAGAGCCTTGTAGAAATTATAAAAGCTCCAGTAAATCTCTTAGTTGTACATACAATAGATACCCAAAAACCCCTTTTGTTAAACCAGTTACTCAATCTTCTGTGTAAACAATGCCTCATTGTCTCACTCCCAGCCATCATCTAGTTTATCATAGTCTGTCATTTTATAACAACCTAAGTCAGACATTTTTAAACAGACATGTGAGATCTGATCAGTCATTTGAATGAAAACTTTCAGCAACAAAATAACCCCTTATTTATTTAAAAGTGGAACCAATACTTTATTGTTGTTCTTTTGCTATAGAATTTCAAAATGAAATAATTTGCCTGACAAGAACGCATCTTTAGTTAGACAGCTTCCCTCTATAGCTGGACTGGAATGCTCAAGTGTCAAGTTTAAGGCACCAACGGCAGCCGGGATGCAACATGAGGCCCAAATCAACCTTTAATACGCTGCATATGGAAAGCAATTGTTAATTGATTAAGTAGACGTGGGACATTGGAAATGAATGTTAGCTGTTAAATGAAATGTGAAGATCGATACGAGTAATCAGAAACTTGTATGAAAGATTCCAGAATGCTTTAGGTAAAATGTATGGATTATGGATTCACTGTGTAATCATTACAGATCCTTTAGTAGGAATGTTGAAGTTTTGCCAAGCTCCCCTGGTTCTCTCCTCAAACTTCACTTTTTCCAGCACTGCCCGGATGTCTTATAGGCATGTATACCTCACTGGGTCAGAAACTCAAAATTCTCTCTCCATGTGTTCAGGGTCCAAGCCCTACAGTCTTCTTCTACCTGCTTATTTCCCTTATTGGCACTGGCATCTTCTGGACTGGGAGACCCTAAAAACATCCCCTTTTATGTCTCTCAGACTTTTTCCTCCGTCTCCAACCTATTAACATCTGACAGATACAGTGTTGACATATCATCTTGTCCATTTCCAATGACCACCCAAGGAGACCCTCCATAAGCTCTCACATATTGTGTCAATTCCTTCATGCCAGGGTAAACTATTCAAACTAGTCGTTTGGAATACTTTTGCCCCAGTTTCTGTCTGAATAAATTTACCCTCCTTCAAAACTTTTTAGTCTCCTGTCCTAAATAAGCTTTCTTAGTTCCTTTCTAGACCTGGAGATGGATGCGAGTCCGCCCTTCTTTTTTGCAACCTCCCCCCAAACACACACACTTACATATCTTATCGTTCTTGCTGGCATCTGCCATATTATGCCATAGCTCCTAGATCCAGAGGTCTTGAGTCCCACTGTCCTCTGCTAGATAGCCCATCCTATCTAACACCCAACAGACACTCAGTAAATACATGATTAACTGACCTGCTCATAACAACTTTTCTTTCTCTGGCCTTTCATGCATGATTCTCGAGCAGAGGGCTGAGCTGAATAGGTTAGGGTGGTCTATCCTAGGAAATAAATTTTTTTGCATTAAGTGCACAGCATATACTGTGTGATATTTATAAGCTCAACAGCCATGTTAACTATAAACTTTTAAATTAAATGATGTCTTATATTTGGAGAAGCCCTTACCTACATGTCAGGAATATACAGTATTTGTGCATGGTAGAATAACGTTTTAATTCTTTTTCTTGTCATTTTTCTTTTAACAAACATATATTGAGAACTGATGGTCTATCTGAGTAAAACAGGCTCCATTCCCTTGGTGGAGCCAGACATTACACAGATACTTTGAAGCAGTGGCCTGACATTCTCAAATTCTAGTTTCAAAAAGAGCATACTGGCTGCAGACAAGCAATTAGGATTCAAGAAACAGCCAGTTTTAGTACTCCTGATTAACTGATGGTGGCCTGGACTTGCAGATAGTGACACTGGAGAAAAGAAAAAAAAATTTAAATGAAATTAGGAAATGGTTAGGAAATAAAGTTGCTTGACTATGGGGTGAAGGAAAGGGTAGAGCCAGTCAGGATGACTTTTGATCTTCTCATCTCCAGGTCTAGGAAGATGGTCTCCCCTTCTACAGAGAGAATTATAGGAGCACTCATGGGAGTACTGCATAAGCCCAGTTTCAGATGCTGTTGAATTTGAGGTGCTTGAGAAGCACCCCAATGGAGATGTCAAAGAGGTAACAATGTGTGGACATGGAGCACAGAGAAGACATGCAATGTGCTTGAGAGAGAGATAATTAGGGCCAACTGACATAGAAAACGATTGATGCTACATGCTTCAAGAAATTGAACTCAACAGTCAAAGTTTTAAAGATTAGTTAGCGAAGACTAAATAGAAAAAGAATTAAATAGGAGAAGAACAGTAAGCATGTGCTGTCATAGAATTCAAAGATAGAGTGTGTATCAAGAAGGCAGGTGTCATCAACAGTGCTAAATGCCACTGAGGTCATGTAAGTTAAGGATGGAATAATGACCTTGACTTAATGATATGCCAATGATATGCCAATCAAACCCTTTGGCAATGAGTCATTGCAATAGAGTGAGTGGTAGGAAAGGAAACTAGATTTGGGTTTAGTATTGAGTGGACACAGGAAAATGGAGAAAATAAATCGAGGTAAGTCTTAGAAAGTTCCACTGAAAGGAGAGGGGAAAGAGTGGGCAATAAGTAGGACCGAAGGATTTTATGAAGAATTATTTTATGAAGGACAAATATTAGATGTATTATGAACTCAGTGTACACCTATTAACTACAGAAAAGTTCCTGAGTATGAGATGGAGTCTTATTTGTTGATATTTAAAACTACATACTTTGTCATAACTACCTCTCCATAAAGTATTCATCTAATTTTTATGGCAATAGAATGGTTGAAAAATCAAAGTAGCCCCTGAAAATATTATGAGCTGTCAATTGATAACTGAATGAACATTGAAGAGTGACTTATAAAGAATGGCTTAAAGCACATTACCTCTTTCTATTGGTCTCCTTGTATAAAGCCTACCATTCTGTTCTAGCATTTTAATGTAATGGTTTACATGGGAAAATGGACATCCAAGCATATAAGAATAGTTAACATTTTATAGGACCTATCAAAAATACCTTCTAAGTGCTTTATATATAATAACTCATTAAAAATATGAAATTCCTCTAAATACTTATGAGGGAAAAAGAAAAACACCAATCTTACACAAACTTTCCCAGAAAAAAAGCAAAAAAGATGACACTTTCTATACCTTTTATGAAGCTAGTGTAATCCTCATTCCAAAACCCAGCAAGGTGATAAAGAATGGAAAATGACTAGCAAAAATCCCTTACGAATATAGTTGCAAAATATGAAAGACATATAAGTATGTTGAAAACATTAATGAGAGAAAGAAATAAATGAAGGGATTCATGGATTACAAGATTTAATATATTAAGATATCAATAGTTTGAATATGAGCCCAGTAAAAAGCGTTGGGGTTTTTTTTGTGGGGTTATTTTGCAGAAATTAATCATCTGCTTTTAAAATGTATCTGGAAATGCAGGAGTCCAAGAATAACCAAAGCAATCTGGCAGATGATTAACACTAGCAGATATCAAGCTATATTATAGATCTATTGTAACTAAAACAATATGGTTTTGGTACAAGGGTAAACAAATAGATCAAAGAAATAGACTAGAAGCAGACCCACCATACTGTAATTAAATTTATGTCAAAGATAACCTTTGCAGTGCAGAAACTGCATGGAGTGTACTAAAAAAGACTTTGAAAAATGGTGCTGGGTTATTTTAGTATTCACATGCATAAAATGAATCTTGACCCCGCTTCTACCATTCACAAAAGCCATTTCTATATGATTTTCAGATCCAAAGGTGGGAAACAAAGATGTCAGAAAGAGCCTCAGGAAAATGGCTTCACATCTATGTGATAAGAAAAGATTTCTTTAACTGGAAACAAGATACTAATCATAATGGAAAATGACTGATATATTGGAGATCATTACAATTAATTGTGTCTTCAAAAAGTATGACTAAGAGAGGAAAATGGTAAGTCATAAAGCAGGAGGACATATGTAATCCCTACATGCAATTTGACAAAGGATTATCTAGAACACAAAGATTTTCTACAATGAAAGGGCAAACATGGTAAAAACCTGGGTAAAAGACTTGAACGGGCCCTTCACAAAAGAATCCATCCAAATGTCCTGCAAACATAAAAAAGATGCTCATCATTAGTTACCAGGCAAGTACAAAATGAAACCACAAAATCATACGACTACACATAAGCCAAGTGGCTAAAATAAAAATATCAAATGTTGTCAAGGATATGGAAAAACAAAATCTCATATACTTCTGGTGAGTGGGAATGTAAATTTGTACACCCACTTTGGAAAACTGTATCTGTGAAAATTGACCATGTGCACACCCCATAAGCATTCCTCCAATTTCATTCTTAAATACAGGTATGATTTCATTTACATAAAGTTCAGAAACAGGCAAAGCACAGTCTGTGGTGTTAGAAGTCACGAGGCTTGGGTGGTAGTGATGAAAGGGGCCATATGTGGGCCTCCTAGGATGATGTTAAGCTTCTAGTTTGATTTGTGCTCTAGTTACATGAATGTGTTAACTCTGAAATTCACTGAGCTCTAAATGTATGACTTGTGTAATTTCCTGCATGCTTACCAAAAGAAAAGCAAAGAAAAGAAAACTGTGGGGCATGACAATTTTACTCCTAATTTACAATTGTAGAAACTGAGGCCAATCACTGTTAGTATTTTAAACATGAAAAGAGAGAACCAATTCGAATAAACATTTAAAATTGTGTAGGAGTTGGGAGTCATTTTAAACAAATCCAGACCAGACAGATCCTCCATAATCTTATTGCATTTGAATATTCAGTTTCATCTCAACACAAATCAGTCATCATTTTGAATAGATCCTCATTATCAGGAGTATAAAAAAATGACTTCCCCTAACTAAGCACCTCCTGAAACATTAAAAAGTCATTTTACTGGAGCAAACTGGCCCATAAAACCCCAGCATCTGAAGTGTTCCAGAAAGGTTTAACTTTTTATGGGTTATACTTAATGTTCATTGGGCCTGGTATCCTGGGACTGCGTAACTAGAAGAGTAATCTGTTTTTTTTTTTAAATTTCCTTTGTACAGCATTAAACCTTGTACAGCAAATGGTGACAGAGCTCTTTTTTGCTTTCTGAGAAAGTCTGTGTGTCTTCTCCCCCATGGGAAGCTAGCTAGCCAGATGATAATAGAGATGGTTAGATGATAGATTAGTTAGATAGATACAGAGATGCATAGATAGATAGGTGATGGATTAGATAAATAGATACAGAGATGCATAGATAGATGATAGAATAGATAAATAGATAACAGATAGATGATAGATGAGAGTATATGTGTATCAGTACATATACATAGTAGGAGAGGAAAGCTTTACCTTTGGTTCATTAGTTGGTGGCCTACGAATTAAATTCAACTGACCTTAGCGAGAGGAAGACCAGATTTTAATCATGTGTGCACATAAAAGGAGTTCACAAAGAATGTGACTCAGAGGGGGCAGTTAGCATCTGGGGCCTAAAAACCATCTTACCAGGTGAAGTGAAGGAGGAGAAGGGCACTGACACCAGAAGAAAATGAGTTCTTAGAAGGTGGAGAGAGAGAGAAATGGTGCACGGTGAAACAAATGGCTTTCAGGACAAGTAGATGGGCCCTTGGGAGAAGGGAGGAGAAAGATGATGGCTTTGGGGCACTGTCTCTTCAAGTGTGGTCCTTCTCCTTGGCTCCAGGCCTGAGTCAACCTGTCCGATTGCTCGTGGGGAGGGGATTTAAAACAATTGGGTTCTTTGGGAAGTTCTTTGAGTCAAATAAAGTTACTCGGGAAAAAAGAAAAGGAAAACAAAATCCTTCATCTGGATACTCAAATGTGTTCAGCTTTAAAATAATTGATATGTCACAGTGGCATATTTTGGTCTACCTCTATATCTATGCATACACACACACACACACACACACACACACACACACACAGATATCATAAGTTTTTGTGAAATTTCCCACCCCTTCAAAACTTGATCCATAGACTCTAGTTAAGAGGAGAAGCACCCAAAGTTTGCCCCTTGCTGAATTTGGAATCTCAGGGTAAATAATATATTTTTCTAGGAGCTCAATGTCAGTAGCCTGCTTAATGCCAAAATTCAATTCATTCACTAATTAATCCAGTTTTTCTCTGGGAAATATTTTATTAGGCTACTCTTTCTAGCCAAGACATCCTGGGATTTCAGTTTGCTTTCCATTTCTTTAATTCATTACAATGATACATACAAGCTTCTCTCCTCCATGTATTTTCATTATTGGATCAAAGCAATTGGCTGGGGAAGTAAAAACACATGAAATCATTTGTTTAACTGCATGATAAAGAGCTGACATAACTGATCTACATAGGGGTAAGAGCCCTGATTTTGGTTTTTAATTTTTTTGTTTTTTTGTTTGTTTTTTAACCCTAAATGTCCTGCATGAACTGGAAAGGGCTAACAAAGAAAAGTTCACTGGAACAAATGGAAGGTTCCTTGCACAGTTATAGGAGACAGCAGGTTTTTCTAACCAAGGCATGAATCATCTGCATTGTACACATTCTGCATATTGAGCCGGGACCCAGGAAGAAATGAGAGGTTGCTGGACAAAAATCAGATATGTCAAGTGGGAGACTGAGTTCCCCTGACTTTTAGAAAGGGTCAGATGGCACAGGCTGGGGCAGGTTCTCTGATTGTACAGAGCTATAACCCCAGGCACAGCTAGGCTGCCAAGGGGAGAGACACAGGCATGTGTCCTCTCAAACTCTGAAATTTTGCCCTTGACTATATTTATTGTCACCCTCTGGTGCAGCAACTTTTGCCCCAGGGAATTAAAAAGTGCACCATAGTATATGACTCTGATTAGAGAAGAAACGCCATACCATTTAAGAATAATATTCTTTCTCATATCATCTATATTATATATCTCTATATACAGAGAAAGATATATCTGTATCTTTCAAGTTGTCTGAAATGTTTGGCTGTATCTTCTTCTCTCTTCCAAATCATTAATAAAGATGCTAAAACAGGTCAGCACATGACCTTGATTCCTTTGGCCCACTGACCAGACACCTGTCTGTAACTAAACCCAGTAGCATTTATCACTATCACCACCTTTAAAAATAAAGTGATTTTCAACCTAACAGTCTGTTTTATTTTTTTCAGCAAGTTAAACTTAAAATTGAAGCTTTGTGAGATCCCAGTGAATCTTCTACCATATATTTAAAATGGCGAGCAGACCTGACAACTCTTTCTAGGTAACCATTCCTCCACTCTTCTTAGGTTTGAGCTTCATAACTGATAGCAGCATATTTGCTTATAAAACCCTGGACCCAGTTACAATCATACCATTTATTGACGGTCATTTATATTCAACTCGCTTTGACATCTTGGTTTTAGTCAATTGACAACGATGTTTTGCATAATAAACGCTGTCTGGGCTTAAGGTTGTGATCTGTGCTCCAATATTTGATTTTACATGACCTATTTCAAAAGAATCTCCTGACATTTCTTTCCTTGCTTTTTATAGATGGTTAGTTGGTCAAGCTGTCCATTTCTATCGCGTATTCATATTGACTGTTCCTGCAAAAGATTTCCAAATGAATAGTGTCTCATTCATTTTAATAATTAATGCCCCCTTTTCTCCTAACCCTTGCTTTTTAGTCTAGATTTTGATTATTCATAGTTCTGTGGGAGTATGCATGAATTCAATTCATACATGGCCCTGAAACTTCCCTCTAAATTTTAAACTTTAGTACTTTGGAAAGCCTGCCTCAATGTCCTGAATCTATTAAATTGCCACCTTATTGGCACTGTGTTTCACCCACTTTCTCTCTTTTACAGCTGTCCATTCTTTAATTCAGAAACAACAAAATTTTTACATGTACTGAAATAGGCAATTTAACAGTGGAGAAAACTCAGAAGATAGATTGACCCCAAATTTGGACTATGGAAATGAAAACCCGTTCTCCTTTCTCCAACTCCTTTCATTAGCATTTGATTGCTACTGTCTTGGAGTTGGCTGAGCTCCGTGATCTAGAGCCGGAAGGAGGTTCAAGTTCAAGATTTGGTACTTTGGTGCTAAGGGCAACCCACTTGCCTTCCTGAAGCCCCAATTTCTTCACTTCTAGAATAGAAATAATAACACCCAAATTATGTGTGTTTTGAATATAGAATATAAATACATGCTGTTCATTTTTATTGAATTAGGATCTATGTATCTATCTATCTATCTATCTATCATCTATCTATCTATCATCTATCTATCTATCATCTATCTATCTATAGAATAGTGCATACAAAGTTTCTCTGACTTGGCACTATTGACATTTGGGGTCAGATCATCCTTTGTTGTGGTGCAATGACATGCATGACTCTAGGGATGTTCAACAGCATCCCTGACTTCTACCAAATAAGTGCCAGTACTTCCTCCTCAGATCCTACCAAGATAAGACAATCAAAGATGTGTCCAGATATTGCCAAATATTCTGGGGAGGGTAGGAGAGGGCAAAATCTCCCCTAGTTGAGAATCACTGGTATACTGTTCCTCACGTTCTTTATGCTACCAGGACCAAAGGCCCAAGGGGCATCTTCCATGTGAGCTGTCACTTGTCTCTGTCTTCCCACCTCTGTGGTGGCTCATCAGCAATAGCTGTGGTAGGGAGGAATGTCTGAATGCAAAGTACCATCTAGTAGGTTCCCTGCCTAGGAGTTCTGAAGTCCAGGCTGTCCCTGGACTTGGGGCCCCAAATGTCTTCTTTTTCTCTCCTTTCTCTCCAGCTTTTATCACCCCCACTAGTGAAAGTGTAAATTGGTTCAACCACTTTGGAAAATGGTTGGCAGCATTTCTTAAGCTGAATGTGTACATATCCTATGCCTCCCTTTACAGTATTTATTTCATCATTTATATCTAGCCCTTTGGCAAAAGAGAACTGAACGACCTTGCATCCACACATTAATATATTAATTAGCTGTCCATGTTAGTGGACTATTACTGCTGAAAATAAGATACATTTCCTTGATCAGTACTACAAGGAAGTTGAGGATTTCAGGATTAGTGTTAATTATTTTATAATAAATTATCTTATGTATAACTTGAATCATATATTGTGGTGGTTGATAATGTTCCTGGAATCTCTTGTAAGCTGTAATGCTTCCACTCTTTTTTTTTTCTTGCAATTTATTAGTTGAAAAAAGTGGTGGTTTCTCCTGCAGAGCTTCTGGCCATCTGAACTTTGATAACTGCATCACTATGGTGTCATTTAATATGTACATCTGTCCTCCCCGTTCTCTATAAATGGTAGTTGGAAAGAGGTGTCCTCAGATATAGGTTTGATATTTTTGGAAATACTATTTTGTAGTGCTGGTGTACTCTGCCAGCAAAAGACATATAATTTTAGCCTTTATTGAAGTTTAGATCCATTAATTAATTAGCACTGCAGTATAGAAATATTTTAAATCTAGTGTTTCTCTTGTATTCATTAGCTTAGATGTCAAAAAAGAGAATGCCTCATTCTACTACTTGGTTACCCAGTTGCAAAATTTTTATAGGAAATTCAGGATTCTTTCCCTTCACTTACCAGATTTTAAAATAATGATTTATTCACTAGCACCTAATGTTGATTAATTTGATTTTTTTGTCTCTTTATTTACCAATAGATTTAAACTTTTTTATGTTTTAAGCTATTGCCATTATTATTCTTCTATACAAATTGTCCTGTCTTTTTCAGTGGAGGTCTCTTCAAGTTGGTTTCTGATTCTTTTTGACATGAATTTCAGTATTTTTTAATAGTTGCCTTGGTATTTGTCATGATATGTTCCAAATTCATCTTGCACCTATCTTACCATGGACCTAGAATCAGCCATTTGTCCCAAAAACCCTGGTTCCTTTTCATGGTAAATCATATTTTAAAACCACAATCTGGGTGCTAAGTCAGGATTCTCCAGAGAATAAGAACCAGTAGGGTGTGTGTGTGTGTGTGTGTGTGTGTGTACCTAAAAAGAGATTTATTATAAGGAATTGGGGGCTGGTGAGCCTGAAATCTCCAAGGTGAGTTATTAAGCCTGAGACATAGCAGAGCCAATGATGTAGTTCTAGGCTCAAAATCCAGGAAGAGCTTATGTTTCACTTCCAGTCTGCAGGCAGGAAAAAAACCCAATGTCCCAGTTCAAAGACAGTGAGGCAGGCAGAATCCTCCCTTACCTGGAAGACAGTGAGCTTTTTTTGTTCTATTCAGGCCTTCAGCAGATTAAATGAGGCCCACCCACATTAGGGAGAGTAAACTGCTTCAGACAGTCTATGAACAGAAATTTAATTTCATCCCAACACATCCCCACAGAAACACCCAGAGTAATATTTGATCAAACATCTGGGTACTGTGTGGCCCAGTCAATTGTACACACTAAATTAACCATCACACTGGGTGCTAGGAGTGCTCACTACCACTGCGTTTCTCACTGTTTCTGGCCCTTTTCAATGCACAGAACTAGGAAAACATTTTACAGATAATACATCATAAATTCATGCTGATGCTTCCAACTACAGAGGTTTTACTTACATTCTTTAATCTTAACTTCTGTATCTTACTTCCCCTATACGGAGAATCCCAGTTTTCAGTGACACTCCTAATTACATAATTAATATTACATAATTAAGCATGTTCTTTAGAGCATAGTTACAGCAGTCTCTGAATAACATTAGCAACACTATCACTAATAACATTGCTACAGAAAATGATTTCTTTATGTAGTTCTTAAGTAGTTTTTTCAAATTATTGCCTTAAGTCACTTAGAATAGTTGTTCCCTGGTATTATGCAAACACTCACATAACCTGTGTGGGTTGATTTGTTTTATTTTATTTATTTATTTTTATTTTTAGGGATTTCCTTTTAGATTTTTATTTTTATTTGGTTTTAAGGCAGAAAAAATTGTCACGCTCCTCTAAAGCCAAATCTGCAAAAGAAAGCATTATTACAGAAGTCTGGCTTCTATTGCAGTCCCTCTACCTCATTCTCTCCCTCTCCCAGAAGTGACATTTCTTTGTGTTTTTAATGCCATGGCTTTGCCTGCCATCTTGTTTGTTCAGTTTTTAAATTTTTTTTACCAAAGTGCATATAGCTACACACACACACGCGCACACGCACACACATGTCTCCCTTCTTAGAGAATCAATAGTCTGCTAAAACATTTTCATCCAACTAATTTGTCCCACTGAACAGGTTCTGGAAAGCATCCCATTGTAGCATATAAAGATGGTCCTCATTCTGTTTTACAGCTGTGGATATAGCAAGTGATAGGTGTTCGGTTCTTCCCACCTGTTGCTTTATAAGTGACCCTCAAATGAATCATTTTGCACATTCATATTTTTATAACTTGACCAGTGGTTCCTGTGGATAGATTCTTAGAAGTTGCATTTCTTGGGTAAAAGACAAAAATATGTGCAATTTTGCTCAACATGGCTAAATTCTCTTCTATAGCGATTTTACCATTTTATATTCTCATCAGCAGTATTGCAGAATGCCTATTTCCCCTAGCCTCACCAACCTGATAGGTTGCCAAATTTTGTATTTTTTCTAATCTGATAAGTGAGAACATATATTTTAGTGTAATTTTAATTTGTTTCTCTTATTGTGAGAAATGCTTTTCATATGTTGAATACCTAATCTGCATTTTTTTTGTATGAATTATCTGATCATTTATCTAGACCATATTTGTCTGGGAATTTTAGTATATTTTTATACTTTTAGAAACTGATTATATAGGAATACTAATCCCTCATCTGTGATAGAAGTTGTAATTTTTTTCCAGGTTTGTCATTTTTCAAATTCTAATTATGAAGATTTGTAAAGAAAAAAAGTAAATTTCTATTTTTTTGTTTGTTCCCTAATGTAACTTAATCTCTATTTTTCCATATTGCTCCTGGAATTTGATTCACCACTAAGGAAGTTTTCATTGTCCACAGGTCATAGCATAACCCACCCTTGTTTTTTATTTGGTTGTTTTGTTTTATTTTTAAATACTTGATTGGTTTTCATTTATAGATTTAAATCTCTGCTTGATTTTCTTGTGACATAGAGGTTGCTGCCCAAAGTCTGATGTTAGACTGATTTTCTATTACTTATAAGTGACTTACTAATTTTCCTTGAAAGTCCAGTGGCTTTACTAGAAAAAAAAGTATTTCAGTGTTGATCTTTGTCCTACCAAAATTGTTCAGTTATCCCAAGCATATGGTGGGTCTGTTTATGGGGGTAAAATTGCAATATTTCCAGAATCTCTCTTTTGGACTTAGTGCATCTCCCTATCAGTAGGTGTTTCCAAGGGGTGGAGAGAAGTAGCCATCTCCATATCTATAGGTGATTACAAGGGTGAGAGAGGGCTTATCTGGACCAGAGAGGTTGGGTGGGGTCCCTTTTTGCAGCCATGTTGCAAGAGACATGGGTGAGAAGAAGTGGATGACTGCGTGTAGGCAATAAATGGGTTTCTCCCACTTTATTTCTCCCTTTTGACTGATTTTGGTTTCAAAGGTATTTTGTCCTGGTCTGGGAAAACATATTCCCCCCCAAGTTACAGTTCAAAATGTAATTTCAAGTTAACGTACCTTCTTCTGGGTGTGCCCTAGGAGTAGAATTGCTGAGCTATAGGATCTGCACATCAACCTATAGTAAATGCACCCAAACAGTTTTCAAAAGTGGTGGTATCTATTTGCATTTCAACCCCTGTATGAGAGTTCTGATGGCTCCACATGCTGACACTTGGTAGCTCCCCCCATTTCATTTTAACCATTGAGATGTGTGTGCAGTAGCATCTCACTGTTGTTTTAATTGGCATTTCCTGGAGAGCTAAAGAAGTTGGGAAAAATTTCATATCTTCCCTCGTCATTTAGAAGCCGTAGTCCCCCTTTACTTGTGGTTTCGCTTTCCCGGGGTTCAGTTACCTGCAGTCAACCAGCAGAAGGAGGTGATCCTCTTTCTCAGAACCATCACAAAGTCAATAGTACTCGAAGGTTATGTCGCAATACCTACATCATTCACTTCACATCATCACATCAGCTGGGCATTTGGTCATTTCAGGTCATCACATGAAGAAGGGTGAGTACAGAACAGAAAGATATTCAGAGAAAGAGAGACCACATTCAGTATATTGTTATATGTGGTCAGTATAACATTATACTATATTGTTACAATTGTTCTATTTTACTATGTTGTTATTTATCTCCTACTGTACTTAGTTTATAAATTAAACTTTATCATACATATTATGTATAAGAATGACATAATATATATATAGCATTCAGTATTGTCTGAAGTTTGAGGCATCCTGGGGCGGGGAGAGTAGTTCTTGAGTCTGCTGATAAGGAGGTACTGTATTCTTTTGCTAAGGGTCTATTCAACTCTTTTGCCATTTTTTTTCAAAATGAATTATCCCAGTTTTTGTTATTTCAAATAAATTCTTTACATATCATCTGCACATGAATCTGTTGTCAGAGATACATATTACAAGCATTTTTCCCCCTTTTATGACATGTTTTTTCACTTTTTATGACATGCCAATGATGTCTTTCACTGAAAAGGCATTCTAAATTTTAATGAAGTCTTTAAATTGTCTGTCCTTTTTTTGTATTATGCTTAAGAAATTTTTGTCTTTTCCAAAGTCACAAAGGTGCTCTCCTCTGTTTCTCTCTGGAAGTTTCGATTATGTTACCTTCATATTTAGGTCGAAAGTCAATTCAGAACTAAGTCCCTGCAGCTCCATCTCCCTCAGACCGTATCATGTACTCACCTACAAACTAGAGTGTGAAAAAGTCCTCCCAGCTTCAGCAGCTTACCTGCCATACCTCTCTAAGTATCAGCTGGAAATGTGGGGATTCTTTTGATATTGGGCTCATCGGAAAGCCCCATGCTTTCTCCTCTGATATCATGTACATTTTGAATCAACAGTTTCTCCTCACTCATCATTTATATTTCGGGGATTCACGGGGGTGCCATCATGCCCTGCCCTATATAAGCTTTAGTTATGCATAATTTCTCTTGTGAAATGATTTGGGAGGTGTATATATATCTTATATATAATTCTGCTTCTGTCATCTTCCCTAAATTTCTCTCTTAATTGTAAGTCTCATCTTGCAGAGGGGAAATCAAGCTCTTAGAGAATCTTAGTCAAAGCCACGTAAAAGGTAGTGGTTGGACCAGGATTCAAGCCTCACTCTATGAACTCCAAAAAAGTTGATGCTGACTTACTTCTATTATTGTATAACGTATTTATATTTATTTTTATCTAATTAAAAAATTCCCCTTCTGGTGGCATGGTTCATAATGTACATAATATCTTAGTTGTCTTGTGTAAGCATATAATTTATAAGTAAAAGTATTATTGGAGGCTGTTCAAAATACCTCAGCTGCTCAATATTCACAGCTTTTTTAAAAAAAATGTAAAGGTGTAGTAACTTAATCACTTTGCATTAAATTATGTAAAAGCAGAAAATTTGAATACTTGTTGTAATGAAAGGAAATAAGAATCCTAGAAAGCAAAGATTCATTTTCATCTTCTTTATAGTAGCCAGTTCCTATAATATGATAGAAGACAATGAAAATACATAAGAACTGCTTTCATATTATGGATTCTGATGCCATAGATATCCAAATTTCATATACAAAAGAAAACACAAATTACTGAAGTTTTGTATTACATTGGCTGAATTGGAAAAACAGTAACTATTTAGAGAGATAAACATTTGATGGAAATTGGCTAAACACTACAGACTAGACCATATTTTTCCCCTTCCTTCACCACTGCTTAAAACAATAATAAAGAGAAGTACACGGAGAATATCTGGAAGTATAAAGTCTTGTAGAATCATTAAAAAATTAAAGTTGGATTGATAGGCAGAAATAGGGAGGTTTGATTTTTGATGCAGTGTCTCCATTTTAGGTCAAAAAATGATACACTGCATTAAAAAGACTCTTATTGTATTGGTTTCTATGACTGCCATATGAAAAAAAACATTTAGTAACTTGAAGTAGTAAACATTTTATATTACAGTTCTGGAGACCACAAGTCTGTAATGATCTCATTTGGAAAAAATCAAGGAGTCAACAGGGCAATTTTGCTCCTGGGGAGAATTCTTTCCCTGTCTTTTCCAGCTTCTAGAGACCACGTACATGCCTTGGCTCGTGGCCACCTCGCTCCATCTTCAAAGCCAGCAATGTGGGCTGAGTCCTCACTCCATCCCTCTGGTTGTCTTTTACAATTTACTCTTCTACTTTTAAGGATGCTTGTGATTATACTGACTGCACCCCAATAATCCAGGGTAGTCTTTTCTTCAGGTCAGCTAAGTATCAACCTTAATTCCATCTACAACCTTAATTCCCTTTCACCCACCATCATCTTAGTGTCTGGCGATTAGGATGGAGACATCCATGGTGGGCCATTACTCTGCCTACCATACCCACTAAGGTTTTCTAATCTAAATTGACCGGTCTTGGCATAGGAACATTTCCCTTTTTCCCTATGCAATTCTGTCCTCCATATTTATTTTCAAAGAAGGATATTTTTATACTTGTGTGGATTATGTCCATATGTTTTACATGTGCATGTGCGTACACACATACACATTCTGAATTTATTCAGAGCATTCCTGAAAACAATAGCATGTAAAAAAAATCCTATTTACCATAGGAAAATGTCCTGAATAAAGGCTCAAATATAGCATGGGATTATATTAAAAAATATCATTCTAGGAATCAGAAAATACGTGTTCAACTTGACTCTGCACTTCTATAAACTTTAGTGTAAAATATTATTAGCAATAGGTCTTGAAAGAGCTGTGTATTGAGTTCTGGGCATTTATTTATCTCAAAGGCATTCCCCATTATTGAAATTTCATTAAGGAACCTCATGGCCAGCTAATAGTCAACTCCAGACCTGAAGCACGGATGGAGGATAATCCTGGTGTAAATTTCACAGCCAATGAAGTGCTTTTATACAGTAGGGCCAGGATACAAGGCTGAATAAAAGCCAGGCTCCAAAGCTCTAATTCTTGATGTCATCATTAATAATAATTGTTAAAACATTAAGTACAAAAATGCAGTACTCCCACCTCAGTTTCTCCACTTAACTAATAAGATGAAATATTTAGGAATAGAACTCTAAACACTTGTATAATGCATAAGATGTTTGCATTTAAAAAATTTTTTTCCTTGAATTAGGCCATTTGTTTTGTAACAATACTGCCTCCATGTTCAATGAAAGTCAGTGTTGAAAGGGATCATTAGATGTAGTTAGGCCTTATATTTCCCCAATTGTTGATTTCAATTATCCATATTATACTTGTCTCCAATCATTTCAGAAAATCGCAAGTTGGCAATCCTAATTACATAATTCTTTTAGATCAGGCTATCAAAAATAGAGGCTTAAAACTAGAAATTCAAGTCTTAAATTGATTGGCTTGGGGAATTTGCTGTCTGGATTTGGGCCATGATTGGACTCAAGTAATTGATGATCTTAATAGGTTACTTAAATTTTAACCATAAAGTTGCAGGACTTTTAACTCACGCTAGGAAATGATTATGTCAAAACTAGAAACCAGAAAGCTAGACATTGTATAATAATAGAAATACCAATTAAACTGTGAGTTGCAGAAGCATCTTTGAATCTTTGCTCAAATCTGTAAACAACAACAACTAGAAGCATTTCGTTTCTCTCTGAATCTTTCTGTGAATATCAGTGACCTGCATAGAGCTCAGTCTGCTAAAGACTATAAGGTGTGCACATTTGGGAGGAATGGACATATGCGTTTCAGCAAGTAGACAAGAGTTAGCCTGAGGAAGTCATCATTAATGGGTTTGGCATATTGACATGAAGGACTACATTAGTCATCATTTCACACAAAGGTGTATCTCTGCAGTGGACAGCAGTTTTTCATTTTAATACCCGATGAATGAAAGTTCTACTTATGACATCTATGCCTGCCAACAACTATTCTTCAGGACATAAATTTAGCTGGGCTCAGTTTTGTAGAAAATTCTTTAGTGCTAGACCTAGAGAAAAATTAACTTCCTAGCTGTGTAAACCTAAATCAGTTCATTTCAATGCACCTTGGATTTCTGATTTGTCAAATGGGGATTTTTGTGTGGAGACAAAATCTAGACATTGCATGTGAGAAGAGATGAGATAGAGAGAGACCAGCTGTTTGTGCAATTTGGAAAAGTCTGAGTTATTTTTATTGTTTTCAGAAACAGCACATTTGTGTGCTATTTCAGGGTAGTCTATGTTGTGTAATATATAGATTTCGATATTGTGATGTGATCCAGGTTATATATTGATTTTCTTTGACCTTTGAAGCCACATGCCTTTATTTGTTGTTTGGTTACATTTCTTCTAACTTCTTGTCCCACCGACCCCACCACGCCTCACCCCCTCCCACCTGGCACTCCCTCATACTGGGGAGGCCCCTTCTTTACTCTCTTGGGTCTGCTCTACAGGTTTCTGAGCCACAAGTCTCCATCCTTCTTGATTTTCAATCTATTTATACTGAAATACACGTAGAAATACCTAAAAAGAATATATAGAAGGGGAAATGTTTGAGCCTTTTACTGTCTGAAAAATGTGTTTGTTTAGTGCTCATATTTGTCTGTAGTTCAAAGGTTAGAGGTCAGTGCTGATTACCCAATAATTTTCCCTTGAAACCCTGAAGATGGCATGTGTTACATCTAGCAGCTGATAAGAAGTTGGCTGCCAATGTGATTCTGCTTTGCTAGCAACAGTTTTTCCTTTTTCATTAGATTTTTTCTTTTTAGACTTTTCACTTTATCTTTGCTTAGAAATTTCACAAGGATTTATCTAGATCTATGTCACTTTTCAAGTCATTCCTGTTGGTACTCAAGCTGATGTGGATCCTTTCAAGCTAAACCTTATTATTCAGTTCAGGCCTAGAAAATTGTTGTCTATTATTTGTGTAGTAGTTTTCTTTCTTCCATTTTTCCTTCTTTCCTGAGACATTTGTAGACAAAAGTAAGATGTCTTTAATCTTTTGTTTTTTTGTTTTCTGTTCTCTTATTTTTTTCTCTTTAGCTCTGCTCTCTGGGAAGCTGCTTTTCTTTTCTTTTTCAACCTTTCAACTAACGATTTAATTTGAACCAATCATGTTTTTATCTTCTAAGTTATTTTACCCATAGCAGTCTGGTCTTGTTTACTATGTTCTCAAATCTGATGATTGAGTGTTCTCTTTCCTTTTTTTATTTTTGTCTTCCTTAATCACCTGTTTCTTCTATGTCAGCTCTTCTTTCATGTCGCTTGTTTTCCTTATGGGACCATGGATCTGCTATTGACTCTGCTTATTTTGGAATGAAGAAGTGAACTGATTGTTCTATTCAAGATCTGTCAGTTTCCAGTAATTCATAAGTTGGGCCCTTTCCTGATGAGCTTGTCTTTGGGAAGAGGTCCCTGTCAATCTGGGAAGAGTGTGCCTACCAGCCGTATATGTTTGTACGGAAAATGGAAGTTCCTATGGCCAGGATCCTCCCCTGAACCTAAACCACTTGATGATGTTATTGGCGTACTGCCAGGCTAATGCTTACACACCTGTTGTCAGTGAGCCATTATTGGTGATGTTACTATACAAAGGGCTCCACCCAGTACTCTGCCCAGAGGCAGAGATGCAGAAAAACTTGCTTCATGCAGACTGCCCCAGAGGCAGACGTGATTCCAGCACTTGACCTGCCACTGTGAGAATAAAGCTTGCTATAAACCCTTCTATCCCTAATGTTCCATTATTGTCATTCAGTCTTACTAAACCCAGAGTGAACCTGCTCAGGGGCAATCCCCTCAGGCAAGACAATTGACATAGTCAGCGGGATTAGCTGCAGACCAAAAAACAAAAACAGAATAAGCTGTCCTTACGGGAGGGGTACGTCAGCAGGCTGCCCCTATGGATGGGGAGACACTCAGGTATCCCCCAGTGGGCATGTAGTCTGAGGTCGCTTGCCTCTTTAGCACTGGGCCCCTCCCCAGGACTTGGGGGAGGTGGAGGTGATGCCTGGGACAGTAGAAGAGACCCTCCACAAAATAGGGAATTCCTTAAAGAAACAGAGTGCCCACAGGGTGGTGGGAACCATGGTTTGACTATTCTTCACAGTGTTCAGAAGGGTTTTAAAGGAGAAGAACACTCCCGTGAGACATACTAGAAGAAATAAAGGTCATGATGGAAGAAAAAAAAATCATTGATGATTGAGATAGCATTGCTGTGAGGTGCTATGGAGATGGTAAAGGATGTAATGATAACACAAGAAGAGACAACACAAGAATGCAGGCTGCAGGATGCTGTGGAGGAAGTGAAAGATTTGTTGAAGAATGAGATGGCATTGCTGCAAGGCACTGCGGAGGAGGTAAAGGTCATGAAGGAGAAGGACATACACCTACAGAAAGCACAAGAAGAGGCAGTGTGAGAACGTGAGCTGCAAAGTACTGTGGAGGAGGTAAAAGATTTTTTGTAGAATGAGACAGCGCTGCTCCAAGTTGCTGTGGAAGAGGTAAAAGCCATAAAAGAGAAGGACATGCTCCTGCAAGAAGCACAAAAAGGTCAGCATGAGAATGCCAGATGTGATGTATTGAGGAAAAGGCAAGAGACCTGTTGAAGACAAAGATAATATCTCTGTGATGCGCTGTGGAAGGTGTAAAGGCTGTAGCAGGGGAGGCGCTCTGTGAACCCAGAAAGCTGCCATCAGACGTGGAAATGGTGCAGCAGCGAGGGAGAGCAAGGAGGTAGAAGTGGTGCCAGAAGCACCAACTCCTCCTTCTATTGAAATCCCACCCAGTCATAGCAAGAAAATAAAGATGCAGCAGCCACGGGTTCCTCCTGGAGAGGTGCAGCCCCCTCCCCAAATCTTGGAGCACCCTATACTCTGCCCCTATACCCAGGAGGAGCTTGTGCATTAGGGATCCTGATTTTGGCAGAAATCGTTGGAGTCTGTATCAGCCTGTCTCCTGTATCTTTGAGACATAGGAGTGGATGAGATCATTCTGTCTGGATCAGAGATGGGAAAGCTGGCTTCCCTGACAACTCATCCTTCCTCATGGCAGTGACTACAGAATGCATACCAGGACCCCAGGGAACCATTACTTCTCAAGTGAGTAATGGATGCACTTTACACTGTATGGCCCAATCAGGGTGACTTACCATCTTCCGCTGCCAGACAGTAAACATATACCCGGCTCCATCAGGTGTTACAGGAGTTAGGCATGACAAATGCCATTTATAACCTAGTAAATTATGGCCTGGATGAGGAGCTATTTATGGCAGGGATGAAGGATATGGTACTGCAAACCCCTCCCTCATCCTTCTTTGGGCCCTTAGTTGCCATTCTTGCCCCTTACTTAGGATAACCCATAAGTGTTGTTACTCATACTATGGCAGATTTGGAGGATGCTGAAGCAATGTGGGCATGGAAGAGTGTGGTCCCCTACTGAAAGGAAGGGCTTAAACGGTCCTGTAAGAGTCATGAGGATCCAGATGTGGCTTGATTTAATAGGGACAGGAGCAGAGAAAAATTCGATGGGAAGTCAAATAGAATATTACTGGAGCTGTGGCAACAGTTGAATCTTGGGCGATGGTTTTGGCCAGGGAGGACCAAGAAGCGGAGGCTGGAGACAGAGCACAAGCCTGGCCTGTGTGCCCGCAAGACTTTCTGCTGGAAGGTAAGCTGACCTCACTTGAACCTGCATAGGAAGAAGACTGGGCAATACAGTTTGACTGAAGGTAGGGTTTCGGCACCCGCCTTGGGATACTGAGTGGGTACCAGAGGCCACATGCTGAAATATCAATTCATTGGTCCCCAGTGAATGTACAATGTCTCCTGGATCTGGTAGATACAGGAGCTGAGTGCTCACTGATATATGGCAACCTGAGCAGTTTCTCAGGACCCCTGCTGCAATAGATGGATATGGGGGTAAGGCTATCAGAATGAAACAAGTCCAAATCCCATTGGGAATAGGGTGTCCACACCAAAAAGAGTATACTGTGTATATCTCTCCTATCCCCAGATATATTTTGGGGATAGATATCCTGTAGGGCCTGTAGTTACAGACCACTTCAGGTGAGTTCAGACTGAGGACATGTGTTGTAAAGGCAGTTCTGAAAGGACATATTAAGCACCTATGCATAGCTTTGCCTGTGCCTCAGTGGATAACTGATACCAAGCAATATAAATTGCCCGGAAGGTATAAAGAAATTGGAGAAACCCTCCAGAAACTGAAGGTGGGTATTATAAAGCCCACCCATAGCCCTTAGAATTCCCCAGTGTGGCCAGTAAAAAAGCTAGGTGGCTCCAGGCATATGACCATGGATTCCAGAGAATTGAATAAAGTCATACCCCCTTTGCATGCTGCTGTCCCCTTTATTTCAGGCCTTACAGGCACCCTCAGTCATGAGCTAGGGACATATCGTTATGTTGTAGAGGTTGCTAATGCCTTCTTTTCCATTGACATAGAACAGGAAAGTCAGGAACAGTTTGCCTTCACATGGGAAGGATGGCAATGGACTTTCACTGTCTTTCCACAGTGGTACCTCCGCAGCCCCACCATGTGTGATGAACTTGTAGCCCAGGACTTGGAAGCATGGGAGAAACTGCCAGTGGTGCAGCTGTACCATTATACTGATGATATGATGCTCATGTCTGATTCTCTTTCCAACCTAGAAGGTACAGCACCTAGACTGCTGCGACATCTACAGGAGAAAGGAGGGCTTGTGTACAGCACCAAAGTTCAGAGACCAGGTTTGTCAGTCAAATTCTTGAGGGTCATCTGGTTGGGTAAGACTAAAGTTATACCAGAAATAATCACAGATGAATTCCAGGCCTTTCCTATCCCTAAAACTGTGGCATTACTACAACAGTTTTGGGGCCTTTTAGGCTACTGGATAGTGTTTATCCTGCACTTGGCACAAATTGTGAAGCCCTTATATCTTTTGGTATGTAAGGGCATCATGTGGGACTGGAATGACACACGTGCATCTGCTTTTAGTGCTGTAAAAATGGGGAGTCAAGGCCGTGCAGGTCTTGAGTGTGATAGACCCGTCTAGGCTCTGTGAGCTGGATGTTCATGTGACCAAAGGCAATTACAGGTGCAGTCTCTGGAAATGGATTGAATGAACTTGCTAACCTATTGAATTGTGTTTGCAACTCTGGAAAGGAACAAATGTGTGGTACACCTTAATAGAGAAACAGTTGGTTGCCATGTATGACATCTTGTTAGCTGCAGAGCCCCACCAGAATAGTCCCGATAAATGTAATAACCACCTATCCCGTTGCGTGGTTAGTACGAGACTGGACCCAAAAGCTGTGGAGTGGCATGGCACAGATACCTACACTGGCCAAGTGGGTTGCATACCTAAAGCAGTATAGCATCTTCTCTACTAGCCCCTTGAGTGAAGAACTTAAATGCTTATTGGGACCAGTAAAATATACTACTGACAGGCAGGAAGAATTTGCTTTAGAACCATTAGTATCAGACAGCCCTTATTGGGAGGGAAGAGCCTCTACACCTGAAAATACATGGTACACAGATGGCTGCAGTGGGCAGCCCCCAAAATGGAGGGCTATAGCTTTCCATTCTAAGACTGAGACTATATGGATGGAAGATGGTGAGAGGAAAAGCAGTCAATGGGCAGAGATGCAGCAGTGGGCTTGTGATCACCCAGGAGCCCTCCCTAATAGTTGTTTGCACTGTCAGCTGGGCCATCTATTGAGGCTTGACTCTGTGGCTACTGACATAGTACAAAAGTTGTGGCAAGACTTACAGGCCTCTGGTCAGACTAAAACAGTTACAGAACATCATGTGACAGGTCATTTTCCACTGACATAGCCAGAAAATGATGAAGCAGATGAAGTGGCCCAGGTACATTGGCTAGAAGGGAAGCCTGTCTCTGACGTGGCTCAATGGGTATATTAATGTTTGTTCCATGTGGGGCAGAAGACAATGTAGGCTGTAGCCCATTGGTGGGTTCTGCCTTTGACCTTTGAAGAAGTCAGGAGGGCCCAGCAGGAGTGCACTGTATGCTCTAAAAGGTACTTCTTATGCTGAGTCCCACAGCAACATGGGACAATAGCTATGGGGCCAGTATCCCTCGTCAGGTGGCAGATAGACTCTATTAGGCCTCTGCCTGTGTCAGAGGGGTATCAATATGTCTGACTGGTGTGTACACAGCTGCTGGACTTCTGGTTACTTTTCCTGCACATTGTGCAGACCAACAAATGACCAAGGGGGCCTAGAGCATCTCTTTGCAGCCTATAGTCAACTTCAGGTAATTAAGAGTGATCAAGGCACCTATTTTACTAGACATGCACTAAAAGAATGGGTGTAACAATTAGGGATAAAGTGGAAGTTTCATGTACCATATAATCCTACCAGGGAAGGCATGATAGAGAGGCACATTGGTTTGTTAAAATCTGGCCTAATGTCAGACATCTATAGTGTATGGGGATGTCAGTCCGCTTACGGACAGTGCTGCGGCATTTGAATGACAAGCCCCAGAAAGGGGCACTGCACCCCATAGACATGGTAATACACGGTGCTGCCACCCTGTACAGCTGCAAGTACAAACCAAGGAGGGATCATTTAAGCCAGGGTTTGGCCACCAGAATATCTTGCTATCAGCAATAACTGCAATAAGACCCAGAGACTCCATTCAGTGGACGTGGCCTTGGATGTTTCAGCACATGGACTAGTAATAGCTGGCCCTGGCACCTTGGGAGCAAGGCATATAGGCTGGCCTCCTATCTATTCCTGGGGTAATGGCACAGTGGCCTCCAAAGATCATGGTCGTGTACTCAAAAAGCCAGAAGGTAAGAGCATCTTGCCAGGGAGTTTTGTTTTATCATTATGGCCAGTGCATGCATCTCTAGTAGCACTATATACATAGACCCCTCAGTAAAGGTATGGAATACTAGATCAGATGGGGCCCCTTCCTGCCATTGTCCTGTCATAGGACCACACTCTTGCATGCATCCTATCTGATGGGCAAAACTTGTCTATGTTAGTATCATTAAAGCATGTGTCTTATTGCTCTTAAGGTTAATCTCCTCTAATGTCCTTGTGAATTGGGTGCACATTCGACCAAAACCTGTTACTCTCTGGGTGGGCACAGAGCTCCCTATTAGTACTGCTACTGGCCTCCTGTGGAAAGTACAAATCATGAACTGGAACTGGTTTGAATACAGTTGTAATGACCACTGATGGCAGTTGATCTCCTCAGGCTTGAGGGTGAGTATTATTATTATAATTTTTATTGTTACAAGGTTCCAGCTTTCTTGCACAGGGACCATTGCTGAAGATTGATCTCCCCTGTGGAAAGTGTAAGTCATGAGCTCATCTAAGTAGAACTAGTTTGAATACAGCTGGAACGACCACTTGGTGGCAATCAATCTCCTCAGGCTTGAGGATTATTATAATTTTTGCAGTTATCTGTATCCTAATTTTTGTTGTTATGTGTATATTGTTCTTTTTCTCTGTTGCTGTTGTAGAATCTGGTTACAGTGCTCCAGCTTTCCTACACAGGGAGACAGACCACTACAGAAGATTGAGGGCACATGGACTGGGGGATGAGAATCCTTGAGGGGTGGAGTGTAGGGAAAATGAAAGTTCCTATGGCCAGGATCCCACTTGACCCTAAAATCCTTGATGTGTTATTGGCCTACTGCTAGGCTAATGCTTACACACCTGTTGGCAATAAGCTCTTATTGTCCGTGTTACACCATAAAGAGCCCTGCCCAGTACTCTGCCTGGAGGCAGAGATAGTAACAGGCTTGCTGAATGCAACTGCCCCAGAGGCAGGTATGATTTCAGCACTTGACCTGCCACTGGGTGAATAAAGCTTGATATAAATCCTTTTCCCCCTAACGTTCCATTTTACTCAGTCTCAATAAATCCAGAGTGAACATGCCAGGCGGCAGTCTGCCTCAGGCAAGGCAGTACTTTAGTTCCAGTAGGCTGACAGTCAATGCCAGGTGGTGAGTCCTCCCAAATGCAAGAATCAGGCAGACTTGTTCTGGGCTGGCTGACACCACACAATAAGCCTTAATATTACTAATAGCTCACACCTAATAGACACTGTTCTAAGTATTTTTAACATCATAATGATTTAATCTTCAAAACAACCATGTGAGGTACAACTATTACCCCCTTTTGAAGATGAGGAAACTGAGGCTCAGTGGTTAAAGACCTTGGTAAAGGTGACCCAGCTAGGAAGAAACAGAACTGAACTTTGAACCCAGTCCATTGTTGCCTTAGACTGTTACATATCCTGCCTCAACTCTCTTCAGAAAGTTCATTGGTATTTTCAAAAGAAGAAAACATCAGGTTTATGCACTGGGACCACACTGGCTGTGTGCCTGTCTCTATATAATCTTCCTGTGCCTGTATAATATATATACGAGGGTCCCTCAACCTGACCCTCTTCTTATTCATGCCACCTTCAGACCTTGCTGTCTCCAAGCTGAGCTCTTTGAGGGTTTCCAAGGACAAAGTACCTCATCTCCACCCCACTGCTGTCATCTCCTCTTTGGCCCTACATCTCGCCCTGACATCTCCATGTTCCTCTTACCACTCTCTTAATTCTTGTGGATTTATCCTCTTCTGTACCATGCTCTCACTTTATTAGCTTCTCATGGTAGGAGAGCCATTCAGTTAACCAGATTTTATGGAACCAAGTTAGACCCAATTTTTGGTCCTTATTTACATATTTACCTATTCGACTATTTTAGAACAGCCCGAGTCAATTAACACTATGACATAACCTTTCTAAACTGATAATTAGCTTTGATTAATACAACTTAACCTAGTGATAAAGATGGGAATGTGTTTTACTGTTTTCAACATGCCTAAACTTTAAATGTGTGCTTTGGCATATCTAGACACCTACAATAGAATCTAGAATTATTCTAGACACCTAGAATAATGCATCTGAAGGCATGAGAAATTTTATTCTGAAAGGGTCTTATTGTGAAAATGTATTCACTTTCCACAAGTTCCTTTTGAGTAATGGCTATGGTCTTCAACCTTAAGTCTACTAAGTGAGGCTTGAAGATCTCAGACAAGAGAAATTCTTTGCATCTGAAGACCTCATAATTTCTGTCGAAAAGCTTAATTATAGGTCTATTTCTCCAGGTTAGAAATCTAATATTTACTAATATAATAAAAATTCATATTTTAAAGTTTAAATATCCATATGGTCACCTAAAAATGAAGCAATGAAGTCAGTTCTTAAATACTTCAAATCACTGAATATTATTTTTTCCTAAGTATCAGTAGAATTTTAGCCAGAAACTACTCAAAGTCAACACCACCTCTCTACATTTATCACTGCCAGTCTTGCTCTGCATATTTTTTTTGGTATTTGCCATGCATTGTTAATGGTGATTGTCATGTAATTAAATCACTGCTCATCACAAGAGCCTGTTTTTATGCTGAGATAAGCATCAGAAACCTGCTGCAAGACCCCCAGATCAATAAAGATGTTCCCTGTAGGATTACAAAGAGGCTGGGGTTGAGCAGGGCACCAGAATTAATTAGGAATGATTTCTCTTTTTCTTTCTACTTTCAATATATTTTTAATTGTTTTTCCTTTTTCAGTGGCTCTACCCATCTCTCTCTCTTTTTTCTATCCCACTGATACTCAAACACTTCTGTCCAGAGATCTGTAGAAGCTGAGCTCTTATCTCATCCACTTTCTCAGTCACATCCCTAAACTGCAACTTAGCTTAGTCCTAGTGATCTCAGAGTGGCATCATTTTTAAAGAAACTTTGAACTCTAGCTGGCCATCCAATTTCAGGAAGCTATTTGTACATTAAAATACAAGCTTTGATCTGCAGGTGGATTTCTTGTTTTACTTGGCATGTTCTTGACAAAACTGTGATGTCCTTTTGAAGGATTAGTGTATTCTAAAGTGAAACAAAATCCAAATCAAACCTGAATTTTAAAAAAAAAGAAAACATTTTTGTCTTTAAAATACTTTGTATTACATCTGAATTATACATGAAAGAACTAGGAATGCAAGGGCTCATTACTTCATACGGGAACCATTGTGTTCTAAGAAAAAGATGTATCTTAGTATAGATGGAGATGCTGTAACAATCAGAGCTCCTATATTGCTGGTTTTGAGGATTATTAAAATTGTTGGCTGCAGAAATGGAGACCAGATATTAGTGAGGCTGGAGCTGCAGGAGGTGGTGTTGGTGGGGAAAGGGAGGTAATGACAGTCAAAGAGTAAGAGTTGATGTGACTATTTCCAGGAATTGAGAAACAGATTTCGCAAAAGAGGAGTAAAGAAGGAAATAAACAAATATTCTAAAACAGGAAAGAGAAAGTGGTCTATTAATGGTGACCCCACATGACCTCATGGTAAGAGTCCATTATCAGGTACCCAGAGTTCCAGCTGGGCCTTGACAGAACGACAAAGTCAGGATGACTACTTTGACACTTCTTGCATCCCCCTAGTCTTCTCTAATTAAATCACACATGTTTTCATGTTTTCCATCCACACACACTTATTGTGGACCTACTCTTAGGGTTTGATGGCATTTAAGGGGGTGCTAATACTCCCTTTTGCTACCTGAGTTCAGAAACAACCAAGAGATACATGTAAGAGTCAAACAAATAGAGATGAAAATACATCTTTATTACTGGTGCAGGACAAACAGGACACATGGGCCTCCTGATACTGGGCCCCAGAATTAACTAGGCTTACCCAGTTAAACGCAGAGAGTGCTGGTCACCAAAGCCCTCCATGCACAAAGGCTCGCTCCTCTAAGACTCTGCCTACTCATGCAGACAGGAGGGTCCAAAAAGAGAGAGATTGGGTGTGAGCGGGCTCGCCTGCTTCCTCCCTGCTGGTGGGGTCATGTTGTTGGAAGCACTAGAGGGAGGTCAGCAGTGTCACTGTAATGTAGCTCTCTTTATGACAGTCTCTCAAGGAGTGGCCTAGGACAAAGGACCCTTCCTACTAGCAGCTACTATATGGCCTAAGAGAGACACACACAAGATTCCTACCAGGCAGGAACTAGGTGCAGCCCATGCCTTCAAGGAGCATATAATCCAGTATGGAAAAGAGAGCAATAAAGCAGTGGTAACACATGACCAACTTTCTTTCCCAGAAAGCGGAGCATGCTGGACTCCTAAGGAAGTAGCCAGCCTGACCCACGTTTCCCACCTTATGTAACAACGTTATCCCAGCATATGGTCCTTTCCCCTCAAACTGCACTACTTTTTAATCCTAAATGCATATACCTGCCTTGATCCCAAATATTTTTTTCTCCCTTCTCTCTCTCCCAGAGGCAATCATTCATTTTTCAGTGCTTTTCCAATATTGCACCTTTTTTAAGAAACATGTTTTGACTCCCACCAGCACACATAACTGTTCCTGGTTTTAATGTGATATACCGCTTTGTTCCTTTCTGATGGCAGTTGTCCCTTGCACACATATTACAGGAATTTGTCTGCTGTGGGGACAAGCACTGCCTGCTTGTAACCTCTTGTTCCAGAATAACCATGTGCCCATATGTTCCCCTCCTTTGGGCCGTATGCCAGGTATACAGTACGTTGATGGCCTGGGGTTGGCCAGATCTAGGTCTGTCTTTTCTATGGAAACATCTTATTGGGAGGCAGACTCCTCTGACCCAGGTTTTGTTGGGTGCTGGTGGCACAAGAATGATTCGTCCTAGCAAAGCATGTAGTCTCTGTCCCCCATCCCTGGCACACATGTAGCCTGTCCGCGTTGCTGTGCACAACCTCATCCCATGGGCCGCTCCTGGACTCTCTATACCTAAGTCCCATTAGACCCTCCTGCATCCTGTGTCATCTCCAGGTCTTTCCTCTAGTCTCTCAAGCATTTTCCCACCGTGACCTGCCCATTCGGGTGTGCAAATGGACTTGTGATCACACTCATGCTCATCTCATCCCTGCCTTGGTTGGGGCATCCTCATCTCTAAATGTCTCCTAACCTCTAAGAGGTTTTACAGGTGGGCCTTCAGAAGGAATATTCAGTAAATGGAAAGAAGAGAAAGAGAAGAGAAGCATTACTTAGGTTTATTTCATTCATTTGTATTCATTTACCAGGTTAGTCGGTCAACACGTAGGAATGTCTGGCACAAACAGGCCTTGTTGCTAGGTGTTATGTAAACGAAGAACAAGTACAATGGGGGTCTGCCTTTTAAACAGGAAAATAGACAATAATACCCAATACTTCACAGTCTTTCCCGCTGCTGGCATTTAGTATTAAATTCCTTGGTATTAAGGGAATAATGATAGCCTCCATGGATGGCCAAGGCTAGGGCAAACCAGTGGGAGATGATCCCAGGGCTTCGCTCCTTTCATGACTGGGTCAGCCTCTGATGACCCCTCACCTCTGTCCGTGTGCCCAGATCTCCCTACATCCAGGGAAGGAGACGTAGAGCCGTATGGCCTGAGCAACTTCCCTGAGCCCTAAAGCAGCCTCATCCCTCCATGCAGAACTGCAGCTCCCAGTTGAAGGTCTTTACCTCTAGAAGGTGGCAAATCTGTTGTCAAAAGGAATTCGGGTTTTTCTGAAAAGTTCCAAAGGAATAAGAAATTTCATTATTTGCTCCCTGCAGTCTTCATGGCATCTCTTTGTAGGCTCAATTTTCTCTGCATTTTGTATTTTTCATAAAACAAAACATTTTCCCTCCATTGGAGAGGCTCCGAGTGACCTTCGTGTTGTTTATTACCTCTCTGGCTGTATTAAACCTCCAAGCTGTGCAGCGGGGTTTCTAAAGGACACAGGCCTCAAACCTGCCAACCTATCAATTTAGTGGGGAGAAAAAAATAAAAGTGTGCCTCTCCCATGCCTGAGATTGTATTTGTAAGTAACCCCCCTTCAGCACAGACCACATTGCTCATGAAGAGAAACCTATTCTTGCAGAGTTTAGATAAACCGTTCCTTCCTCCTCCCCATCTTAGACCTTAACTGGTGCTTGCTTTTGCCTCAAAATGGAATTGCTTCTCCTCTTTCTGAAAGTAACTCTTCTCTCCAAGGACTCTGATACAATGTCTAAAGAAAGCCACTCCAGCCCACCGGTCCCCAGCAGTGGTTGGGGAGGTGACTTTCAGTGTAATGAGGTCTTGTTGCCCCCAGGGCCCTAAAGGAAATTAGGAGACCCAGTATATCCTTGGCAACTTCTGGACTCTGTGTCTGACACTCTCCGCAGTCAATCAGTTTATTGGTTTCCATGGGTTTGTTTGTTTATAATGATTTGTGGCTTTAAAACTTTGAGGAATTGAAAAATACCTTCCGCAGTTCTTTCTTCTTTTTGTGGAGTGCGATTCTCTATTCAGGATAGGCAGGAGACCCATCCAGGACCGGGGGCTTCCCTGGGTTTTAGATAGAAGCCACTGAAGGGTGCTGGTAGATTTTGTATCTGTTGGTAGGCTGGAAGGAGCTCCAGGCAGCTATCTTGTCTGCTGAGTGGGATAAAATCTAATGCAGATGACAACAGTAAGATATGAGCTCTTGGGTCCCCCCGGAAATGAAGCAAGAATCATCACCAGACATCCCAGTGAACCCAGCCAGCAATTTCCTTTTCTGTATAGTTACATGGTGTTGGGATTCCGTCACTACGACATGAATCATGACTAATGCATATAACAATGCAAAAGTGCTTTCTTCTACTGATTTGCAGGTTTTTTGATTACATATGGAATAAGCATTAATTCATGTTCGCTGGATATGTCTATTCCCCTTCTAACTGTATCTTCATGGTCTTTGCCCCCATTTGACAATTTTCTTTTTGCTTTATAATAAATAACTTTTTATATACTTAAAGTGTTAGTCCCTGTTCTGTCATGTGTGTTAGCAGACATTTTTTGCCCAAATCGTCATACGGTTTTTGACGTTGAAAGTTTTCTTGGCAAGCAATATTTTTTGTATTCATTCTGCCATTGGCTTTATGGTTAAAAAAGCCCTCTGTAATCCAAGATGATTTTCGATTTAGCACACAAAACATTTAAAAATTAATAGTATTCCTCCATATTGGGAATAACCATTCAGAAAAAGACAGAAAATAAGATACCTTTAAAACAGCAACAAAAGCTAGAAAGTGACCAGGACTTAATCTAAGAAAGAATAAATAGGCACATGTGATGAATCTTGATAGAATTAAAGGACATAAAAAAAGATTTGATTAAATGAATAGATTAACCATTTCTTTGATGGGAAAATTTAATAATGAACTTAATATTAGTTAGTACTGAGAGATTACAAAATGGTAGATATTTTCTAAAGGACTTCTAATGCATTAACATTTAAACTTCTCCGTAACCCTAAGTAGTCATGTTATCAAGGAAGTTAGAGTAGATCCTGGATTGAAGCACGTAGAGCTGGAGAAGTCGAATGGGAATGATGGCTGGGTAGAAAACCAAATATAAAGACAAGAGAGTATGTTTGACACAGAGACCAATGGGTGATAGTGAGCCGTGAATTGAGGACAGGTTTTATTTTGTGCTTTATCCTGAGGTCCCCTAAACAATGGAAGAACAAAGTGAAGCAAAGCAAAATAAAATCATGAACCTGTATTATCTTCTAGTACTTTCAATGTTTTATTTTTATCTTGTGTCATAGTGAGAAAGGAATTAACCTTATTCTTTACCTCCCCCCTAAAAAATTTTAGCCTATTTCCTGAATATATTTTATGGATAATTCCTTCTTTACTACTACTTTTAAGTGCCGACTTTCTTTTATAATAATATATGTGGATCTGATTCTCCTGTTTTGTTCTATTTCTTCCACCAGTGGAAAACTTTAAAGCATACTGGTTTTATATAGCTCTTCTGACTTCCCATTCAATCAATCACTAGTTTTCATTAATTCTACCTTCTGAATATTTGTCAAATCTTTACACTTTCCATTTCGGGTGCCCTCACCTTGGTTAATTGCACTGCCATCTTTCTCCTGGGATACTGCACAGCCCATTATTTTGTCTCTGTAGGTGCGTTCTTAATCGATTCCAAATCATTAGAAAAAAATAAACTTCTTAAACCATTTATTTGATTATGCCACATCCCTTCTCCAAACCCTTATAGTGATTGTCACTGCACTCGAGATCCTTTCCGTTTTGCATGGTCTGCATGTGGCCCCTACTTACTTCTCTCTATTCTTACCCCACGTCTCTCTCTCTAGAGTTCCACTTGTCCACACTGGCCTCCTTTTGTTCTTGAAGTGCCAATATTTTCCCATTTCAGGGCCTTCAAATCTGTGTTCCCTCTCCTAGGAACTCTCTGGCCTTTTCCATCCTTGAGCCAGGTTAAAGGTTCTTCCTCGTAAAGGCTGACATTTACGGATTGGGTATACTGCTCAGCAGGAGAGTGACACCATTTGTGTGCCGCTCAGAGTAGGTTGTATCCTCTAATTTGGACACAGAAAAATTGCAACACCAGGCACTGCTTCTCCACAAATGGTAACTTTCTTATAAAACACTACAGTAATTAAAATACCAAATACTATTACTATTTACAAATAAATATTAAAACACTTATATCGGTGTCATTATTGCTTTACTTTCTTTCTCTTACACTAGACTGTAAGCTCCTTGAAGGCGAGAGCCATGTCTGTTCTTTTCCCTTGTCCACAAGGGCACACAGTAGGTCTTCAAGTATTTACCGAATGACTAACATCTGGTTGGTCATGTCATGCCCTAACATTCATTCTCCATTTTAAAAAGTCCCAGGCTATCTACCCCAGCTAATTCTTCTACATTAACTTCTGAAAGATTGTTTTCAGGCTCAAAAATGCTACTAGCATTTCATTACATTCATCAATTATTTTTGGATTATGTGCAATCTTTAAAAACAGTAATCTCTTAATAGGTAATAACATTTTATGCTTTTATTCATATGAACTGTAGTTACCTAAATAATTTTCTGAACTACTTTTGACCATGTGAGCAGATTAACAAGAGTAACACAAAGATATAACAATACTCTGTAGTTTTATTCACATGAGTTCTAAACAGTTCCTATAAGGATTATTCCTACCTTATTTTATATTTATGGTTGCAATTGGGTACAATCTTTTCAGAGGGGAGGAATCTTTTTCTTTTCTTATTCTATTTTCAAAGTAGATACATTTCTAATACAGGAAATTTACTGGTATTTATGTATAGTGTTTATCAAGTATTTAAATCAATTATTTCTCTTAATGATTTCAGTAGATCTTACTGAATGTTCTAGGCAGGCAATCATATGATCTACAGACACTTTTTCCCTTCATTATTAGATCTATGATTCCATTTTTGTGCTTAATTTCATCAGTTATTGTTTGCACAATAATTTGAAATAATAATAGTTACATGGGGCATGGGATACCTTCACCATGTTTCTAAACCCAATCGATTTGTTTACCATTATACATGATGCAGCTACTACTTTGGCATAGATTTGTTTTCACATTGAAAAGGAATTTTATCCTCTTTTAAACAAAGCTTTTCTACCAAAAATCATATTCAATTTTAGCATAGGTATTTGAATCTCTCATGTGATGAACCATAAGGATTACAGTTTGGGAAACACGGTTGTAAGAGTCTGAATGTGAGTACATGCATGGACATTTTTTTCATCTTTTGGGATGCACTGTGGTCTTGGGGGTCCACGCAAAGCATTAACTGTTGCCTGTCTTGGCTTGTCGTGACCTACCACGCAACCTTCCTGGCTCACTGGATGCTTTGCAACAGTGATGTCTTCATGGTGATTCAGCTCTGATTCGGGTACAATTTAGGAAAGGGATATTCCTTAGATGGTCATTTTGCACGTAAGATGGTTGACGAGCAAGTAGTATTGTAAATCTCACATATATAAATGACCTTTGAGCTCATTATTATTAACTCTGAGATACAAATGCTTAGTCCCATAAGCCATTGCAAAGTCAAATGTGAATGTGTCTGTGAAAAGTAAGTAATTTTGCCGTCCTTGTGTTAGTCTTTGTTTATCTGCTTGTGTGGGTCAAACATGGATTCAGAAAATTATTTAGAGACTGACAGGTTTTTTTTAATCATTTTTATTACTGGGAACTGAATCTCTTTTCTCTCAGGAAAAGATTTTTGACTCTGTGTGTGTGTGTGTGTGTATATGCATTTTGAAGTGAACAATAAAGCGTAAGAGCCACCCTACAAGGCAGCAAGGTCCCTTGGTCCTTAGCTGCCTAAATTAAGTCACAAGAGGTGTGGGCACCCAACTCCTGCCATTCTCTACAACTTGAATGCATCCGACGCTCTCTCCCCCCTCCCTGAGAAGCAGGCAATGTGCTCCTCCTCATGCCTGGGTGTCCGTCTCCTCCCTGCGACCACTGCAAAATCATTCCTCACTTCCACCGAACTGAGTTTTGTTTGTGGAGCAACATCCTTACGGCCACGTGCTCCCTGAGAAGCAAGCTGCTTCTCTCTGCTGTCAGGGAGCCTTTAGAAATAACACCCTCCTCTGAGGAAGTCAGACTAGAAACAGGAAAAAAAGTAAAATCTATTATAAAACAGTTGTCCAAGAACTTGGGCACTGTGCAGGGTAGAGATCGATACGCTGTGAAGGTTAAATCTATTTTCACACTGTGTTCTATTTCACAGTTTAATGGTGTTTTAATGTGTCTGTCACTGAGCGCCTTCATGTTATGCAGGTAGAGCCTTTACAAAGGAGAAAGAACCCGGCTTTTCAAGCTTCACTGTAATATCTTACTTGCCAGCTGCGATCTGACATTTTCTTTTCCCTTCCAGAACCACAGTGGCCTGGCTCGTCCTCTCAACCCCTCTGTCTCTCCGCTTCCATTTTCTTTCGTATGCCTGATTTTGCAGGAGGAGAAGTTGGGCCCCTCTGAGTGACTCTTAGATTTCTCTCTGAAAAGCTCACCAGGATAAATACCTGAATCAAAGAGGAAATGACGAAGACATTTCTGACCTGTCCACCTCTCATCCTCAATGGACAACCTTCACTTGGCAATGATCCTGGCTGCTTCTGGTCACTCTCACAGTCCACCCTCTAATGCCGGGGCTTTTGGCCCCATCCCCGGCCCTAGCTATCTCTCCACCCTGCAGGTCACTCAGCAGGTCTGAGTCAGGGGTCTTGCCAAGGCTTTCCCACCCTTAAGAGAGAAATCCTGGTAATTTATCTTTACCCAAGAAGAGATTTTTGCCTCTATCCTTACACACTTTAAGGCATAATGTAGAATAGTAATTGTATGTATCTCCTAGGACTGTCATCACACAATACCACAAACTTAGTGACTGAAATCAACAGAAACGTATTCCCTCCAGATCTGGAGGCTGAAGTCTGCAATCAAATGGCAGTGGGGACCTGCTTTCTCTGAAGGCTTCAGGGGAGACTGTCAATTAGCTTCTGGCATTGCCAGAAATCCTTGGCTTTCCTTGCCTCATAGACACTTTAGACCAGTCTCTGCCTGTCATTATGTGGTTCTCTCTCAGTGCTTCTCCATCTCTTCTCTTCTCTTCATGTGAGGACACTAGTCATAGTGTATTAGAGACACATCCCTATCCACAACCACATCTTAACTCATGGCATCTGCAAAGGCCCTGTTGACAAATCATGGTCAGATCCTGAGGTTCTGAGCAGGAGATGAATTTGGGGAGCACTATCTGTGATGGCTAATTTTATGTGTCAACTTGACAGGGCCATGGTACCCACATTTGTGGTAAAATATTGTTCTGATCAACATTTAAATCAGTGGACTTGGGTGAGGCCAATTGCTATCCATAATGTGGGTGGGTCTCACCCAATCAGTAAAAGGCTCAGATAGAACAAAAGACTGACCTTCCCCAAGCAGGAGGGATGAGTTGACCTCCTTCAGACGTAAACTACAACACTGGCTTTTCCTGACTCTACATCCTGCCAACACGCTCTGCTGATGGACTTGACAACCTCCATAATTGCATGAGTGGATTCCTTAAATCTCAATCGATCTTTCTTTTGCACTGTATGTACTGTGTGTGTGTGTATATATGTATTCTGTTTCTCTGGATAACCCTGACTAAATACACTGTCTAACCCAGTACAGTGATGTAGATTAAATATATAGGAGGTGTTCCATGGAAGAACGCATATTTATTTATGCTTAATAATAAAAAAGACAGTATTTAGGCACTCAAATTTCTGTAGATTAGAGTAATGCAGTCAGCATGACACCTCCCTACTTGTCATGAGTTCTGAATGGCTGGGTTTTCAGTGGAATTCAAATTATTGGGTGGGCAGTAGTGGACACTAAGACTAAGTATAGCTTATAGCAGAGGTTCTCTAAAAATGGTCTGTCAACTCCTCCTAAGGTCTCCAAGATTCTTTTGACCATCTACAAAATCAAAAATATTGTCACAATGATGATACGATATTTTTGCCTGTTTCATTGTGTTGACATTTATTACTGATGGGACAAAAGTGATGATGGGTAAAAGTAACGTGCCTTAGCATGAATTACTGCAATGCCACTTACCTTTAAAAATGATCACTTGTCAAGTTTTGGTGTAATATGATAAAAGAATATCTGTAATTCTCAAACAGACTATTAAACTATTCTTCCTTTTTCTAACTATTATCTGGTAAGACCAGACCTTCTTGTTCTTGAACTGAAACAGTATGTTGTTACAGACTGAATACAGATGAAGAGACTCCAGCTGTCTCCAATTAAACCAGACACTAAAGAGGTTAGCAAAAAAAAGTGTAACAACGTTCTTTTGCCCACTAATTATTTGAAAATATAATTAACTTCATCAAATATGCTATTAATTTTAACACATTTATTATTTTAAGTGAATTAATAACTGCTTTAAAAAATTTTCCATTTTAATTTCCAAAGCTGTCAATATTGGTAAATATAAACAAAATCTCCTTGGAGTGCTCAAAGATTTAAGTGTGCATTTTTATACTGAGACTAAAAATTTAGTCTAGAACCATTGTTATAGACAATGGCAAGGAGTTTGGATGTTACGCAAAGTGAAGCAAGAAGCTATTTTAGAATTTTAAATAGATTAGCTTGGTTTGGACTAGCTTGTTATTAGTAGAGCTGCTGAGAAATAACACAATTCAGTGTCTATTTTGGAGATAAAATCAACATGAATTTCAGACGGATCACATGCAGACATCGACTCCAGTATAAGCTCACAGATTTGGTGTATCATTCAGGGTTCAACCAGAGAATCAGAAGCAGTAGGAAATTTATAGTAAGCAATTTATTGCAAAGAATTGGTCAACACAATTATGGTGGTTGGCTTGGAAAGTCCAAAATCCATAAGGTAGGCCATCAGGCAGGGTGGACTGGTACCCTTGGCAAGAGCTGAACCTCTGTTGAATAGGCAGAATTTATTCCTGTCTGAGGGAAGCTTCAGCTTGTTTTTTAAGGTCTTTAAGTAATTGAATCAGGCCCACCAACACCATTTACCACATCTGGAAGACAGATTATCTAGGATAATCTCCTTTACTTCAAGTTATATGATTATGGACTTTATTCACAACTATAAAATATCTTCACAGCAACACCAGATTAGTGTTTGAATGAGTAACTGAAAACTGTTGCCTAATCAAATGGACACATTAAAAAGACCATCCAGGTCCACCCCTTGTCAACGTGACACCCATACACACCTCTTTAAACCATGCATAATGTCCACAAAAGACAATAACAAAGTGATACTTTCACCAAACATAATAAAATGATACTGCCTACAACCAAATAAGATAAAAGCTAACCTTTTTTCCCAAAAGAGAATGTGAAGTACTTTGTGAATGTTCACTAGTCTTCTTTAATATACTGTAACTTAAATATTACAATATAAAAGTTAACTATCATTAATACATCTTATGTTAGATGATAAAGGAATAAGGGAGGGAAGAAAACAAAAATATTTGACTAATGTGTGTGCAAACATATTCACAGCAAATAAAGAAGAAATACTCACAACTCTTAAGGCCCTCACTTTACCTGGCCACATGGCCACAGCTGGTATTTATAACTACCTTCTTCCACTACCCATCCACTTGTATTTCCTTTGCCCACAGCAAGCACATCAGCTGGTCCTGATTCTTCATCTGGTGGGCTAATCCATTCATTCCTGAAGGGTTTGAGTTATTAGCAATCCAGCCTAACTTGGTTGTAGTTTTCAACAGACTAGGTGCAGAATGTGGTAGTACTATCACCCTAAGGGATCACCTACAGTCCAGACACACTCTTCTTACATCTTGTGTGTAGCAGTTTATTTTACACTTGTTTATCAGGATCAGTCAGTCTAGCCAACACCATAACCTCCTTATTTGTTGATTCAGAGATATGAATCGCCCTAAGTGGATGGTGCAGATTGATTGTACTGGACTGCTTACATCAAGCACGAGACAGAACTTTGTTTTTACCGGAAATAGACACTTTGTTTGTGAATTTGCCTTCCCTGGATACAGCATTCCTGCAAAACTACCATCTATGAACTCACAGAATGCATAGTGTCCTCTCTTTCACTTAGCAACCTTACTCCTGGGATTATAACCCTAGTAATGGTCACTACTGAGGTGGCGAAGACTAGGTTGCAGTCAGTTGGATAAATGAGTTGCGCACTACTTGGACCCGTCAGGGTTCAAGATGACATTTTGCAAATCATCTATGTGTAGAGGGTGTTTGAACAATGGGACTGGAGAAAGAAGAGAAGGAGAAGGTAGTAGGGACACTCCCAACATTGGAGGGAAATGAAACACAGAGAAAAGAAGCAAAGAGTAAAAAGGATGGCAACTAATGTGGGGAGATAAAAAATATATATATAAGTTGGAAGACTATATGATTAAATATTTAATGTTTCACAAAGAGAAACATACCTTATGGTGGTCTGCCATGCAAACAAATGTGGGAATCATCGTGGACAGTTTTGTGCTACAAACCAAGTATTTATTGATCTTTGCTTTCAAAAAAAGAAGAGAACAGTGAAGGCTTAGGATAAGTCATTCACACATTCATTCATTCATTCATTCATTCACTAGGAGTTTATGCAGAAAGAAATATTGAGGCACTGAGAATATAGTTTGCTTTCTAACCTCTGGTAATTAAGGAAGGTTTTGCTAAAAATACAGGACCTGAATTCAGCATTGATTTGTATACAGGAGAAGACTGAGAAATATCTAGAATCACCAGTTTGGATTTAAACATCTTATCACAGGGTTTACCAATGCTCGGTGAACAAGAAATTTGGGAGAATTATGGAGAAAAAATGACCAACTCACTTAATTCCTGAGATATTCTGAAACATTATCATTTCTCCTGGAATTGAGATGTACTTTTTATCACCATTTTGCACTCTCCCAGGGAGGTTATGAACCAGCTGCCTATTGAGCAAAATATTACCATCCAATTAATATTTTGGAAGCAGTGACAGACTATTCTAACCTCCTGGCACAGCAGTCTGTTCTGAGAGTCTGATCATACAGGAAGTGGGATAAACGTGGGGCCACGCAGTTCATCGGGTCCTCACCGTGCAGAGCAGAGGCCACTTACTGAAGTCTGTGAATCACAGAAGGCTGCGGCAGGAGACTTTACATTGGAATTATGAATATTTAAATAGGCTTATTAAAACTGTGTCCACAGAGAGCAAAAATGCATTTGCTTTTAAAACAATTAAAAATAGAAGGGGCAGTGCAGAATAATCACTAAACGTGTAAAATATATGGACTCAGAAGATGCAGAGTGAATCCCTAGCTCCAGCACTTCCCAACTTGAGGGCATGGGGAAAAGAATTAGACCTCTGCAGATTTTATCCAAACCCTGACCCTGTTGCTTAAGTTCATTCATTTAGTAAAAAAAAAAAAACACAAAAAAACTTAAGCTCATGATTTCTGGAGCCACTCTGTCTAGATTTGGCCCCTGACTCTACCCCTTACTAGCTGTTTGTATAACCGAGATTATTTTAGCATCACCCTTCCCCCTTGTTTTCAGTTTTCTTGAGAAATAATAGACATGCATCATTGTTTATGTTTGAGGTGTACAGCAGGATGGTATGATTGATATGTCTTGTGAAGTGATTACTATAATAGATTCTGCTGACATATCTTCTCATGTAAGTACAATTAAAAAGGAAGAACGAAAGGGAAAAAAATTGATGAGAATTCTTAGGATTTACCCTTAACAACTTTCCTGGATACCACACAGCGGTGTTTGCTAGAATTATCATACGCTACATTGCATTCCTGTCCCTGCTGATCTTATAACTGAGTGTTTGTACTTCTGACCACCTCCTTACAGTTTTCCCTCCCTTTGCCCTCTGCCTCTGGTAACCCAAAGTATCATCTCTTTTTCAATGGGCTTTTTTTTCCTTAGATTCCAAAGATAAATGAGATCGTACAGTATTTGTCCTTCTCTGTGTGACTTATTTCACTTAGCACAATGCCTTCAAGTTCCATACATGATGTCAAAAATGGATTTCTCCTGGCTAAATACTATTCCACTGTCATCTTCTTTGTTCATTCATCCGGTGATGGAGACTTAGGTTGTTTCCATATCCCAGCTATGATAAGTAATGCTGCTATGAACCTGGGGTGGAGATATTTTTTCCAGTTAGTATTACCATTTCCCTTACGTATAGTCCCAGAAGTGGAATTGGTGAATCACCTGGATGAACCTTTTAATTTTTGAAGGATCCTCCATAGTGGCTGTAGCGATTTATAATCCCACTAACAGTGCACCAGGGTCCCTCTCCACATCATGCCAGAGTTTGAAATCTCTTGCTTTTTTGCTGATAGCAATTCTAACAGGCATGAGGTGGTATCTCATTGTGGTTTTAATTTGCATTTCCCTAATGATTAGTGATGTCACGCATCTTTCTATGTACCTTTTGGCCTTTTGTATCTCTTCTTTGGAGAAATGTCTATTCAGGTCCTTTGCTCATTTTTCTTTTTCACTTTTTTTTTCTTTTTCCTATTGAGTTGTATACATTCTTACATATTTTGGATATTAATCACTTATTGCTTACATGGTTAGTAAATACTTTTCCCATTCTATAGGTTTTCTTTGTACTTTGTTGGTAGTTTCTTTGGCTACACAGAAACATTTTAGGTTGATGTAGTCCTGTTGTTTATTTATTTTGATAGTGTCATATCCAAAATAATCATTACCAAGACCCATCTCAAAGAGCTTTACTCCAATGTTTTTTTTTCTAGCAGTTTCATGATTCATGTCTTACATTTAAGTCTTAGCCCATGTTGAGTAATTTTTGTGAGTCGTGTAAGATATGGGTCCAATTTCGTTCTTTTATATGTGAATATCCAATTATCTCAGCACCATTTACTGAAAAGACTATCTTTTCTCCATTGAGTATTCTTGGCTCTCCCTTGTCAAATGTAACTTGACTGCATATGCTTAGGATTATTTCTGGGCCATCAGTTTTGTTCCATTGTTCTATTTGTCTGTATCTAATGCCAGTACCATGCAGATCTGATCACTGTAACTTTGTAGTAGAGTTTGAAATCAGGAAGTGTGATGACTCCTGCTTCCTTTTTCTAAGGATTTCCTTGTCTATTCAGGTGTTTTTCTGGTTCCATATAAATGTTAGGAGTGTTTTACTTCTACTTCTGAAAAATATTCCATTGGAATCTTGATAGGGCTTGCACTGAATCCACAGATGTCTTTTAGTGGTATTGATGTTTTAACAATATTAATTACTACAATCCATGAATGCAGGATACCTTTCCATTTATTTTCATCTTCTAGTTCTTTCATCAGTATCTTATAGTTTTCAGCATATAAATCTTTCACCTCTTTGTTAAATTTTATTGCTAAGTATTTTATTGTTTTTCATACTATTGTAAATGAATCAATTTTTTTTTCTTTTTCAGAAAATTCATTGTAATTGTATATAAATGATAGTGATTTTTTTTTTTTTTAGGAGAGCAAGGTACAGGCTTTTATTTAGAGATAAAGTGAAAGGCCAGAGCTCCAAGCTCATGCCAGGAGAGGACGAAAGCCCTGATAGCGATTTTTATAAGTTAAATTTTTATCCTGAAATTTTACTGAATTCATTGATTAGCTCTAACAAGTTTTTGGTTTCATCTTTAGGATTTTCTATATATTGAAATCATGTCATCTGCAAATCGAGACAATTTCATTTCTTTGCCAATTCTTTTACCTTTTATTTATTTTTCTTGCCTGATTGCTCTAGCTAGGACTTCTATTACTATGTTGAATAGGAGTGGCGAGAGTGGGTATCCTTGTCTTGGTCCTTATCTTAGGAGAAAAGCTTTCAGTCTTTCATCACTGTGCACTGTGGGTAGGTTCCCCTTTCAGATAGGCTGAAGGCTGGTACAGCTATAAGTGTGTCTGTGAATTAGATCCCCTGCCTGGGCACAGCAGAAGCATCTCTAAAGCAGGAAAAGCTCTTTGTTTTCTGTCTTAAGTTGAGTCAGCCCATACCCCAAGATCCCTAACTGACCAGAGCCACTGGCTTTTCTCTGAAACTATACTCTCCACCTGCTTGCCCACCTCTTGACATGGGTTCTGTGTGCTGAACAGGTTCCAGGAGGTCTTGCCAGGTTTCTCATCAAATGGGGTCACTGAAGACACTCTCCACAGCAGGTGGGAATTTGATTCAGCTCCTTGCCTCGACATGGGCAAATGGGCTGGAGGGCCAGCAAAACTCCCTGTTTGAGGATCTGAATCAGGCAGATCTGCATCCTGCTAAACTCCCTCATCAGCATGCATCCCCAATTTGGTTATGCAGGTAAGCAAAGCCTCTGGTTGACATTACTACTGGGGCACTACAGATAAAAACTCAGGTCTGCCAAGATGCATGTGATGGTTCTTTCAGGCCTCCCCTCCTTTCTCCACCACAGACTCCCAGTGGTTCAGTCCTGCAGATTCCCCTGCAACCTCCATGGTGCAAGATCAGAGTTAAGGCTCCCAGAAAACAATCCACAACACTGCAGAGGGGCTACATGTCCTCCCTTGATTCTCTTTTTCCCAAATGGAGGAGCCAGAGGCTCAGGGGAGACTTTGTGCATGACGCTAGTTGGCCTGGGGGAGAGGCAACGTGATTGACTAGCCTGTAGTTGCATATCTTATCCTTCTAATGTGGTCTATCTTGATCTCTGGTGCAAGGGGTGCTTTAGCTTCACCCCCATGTTCTAGGATTCTGTCAGTGGTGTCTTGTTCTTGAGGAAGTGTTACTTGTTCTTGTGAGGGAAAACGAAGTCAGGAAGAACCTGAGTTGCTACCTTGGTGACCCTACCCACCCCCACACACTTTTTAAAATAACTTTGATTGTGTCTTATATCTTCAGTTTCATTTCTCTTTCAAGACTACTGGAGAAAATAAGCTTAAGTATTGCTGTTTCATAGGTGCTTACATGGAAAACACATTCCATCACATGGTTTCAGGCACAGAACTGAAGTTTTCTTTGCGAGAACTACAGTAAGGCCTAAAAATTGACAATGGCCCAACTTATAATTATGAATGTTATTTTTAAAACTCGGGGACAATAAGATATGATGAGATGTGGATGTTCTCTGGTGTGTTATAAGTCTAAAAATATTAGCACTGTAGCTTTAGCAAAATATTAGCATAGAGTTTGAAAATGTTTTCTAGAGACAATATTTCATCCAGAAAGACAAACTAAATTGACCCAGTATCACTGTCCAAAGTCTCTTAGACCTTCTGGGAAAAGGCAGCAAAAGCAGTGTTCATGTAAGAGTTAGAGGGATATCTGAGAAAGAAAAGGGTTTGATGTTGACATTAACGGTGCCCTTTTTGCTAAAAACCCATTAAGCCAACATTGTTAAAATCAGCTGGCATGGTTGTTGGCGAGAGTGCAGGTCAGTCCTTGTGTGTGCCCTTGGTCAAGAGAGGGATTAGAGACTTGGAGAGACAGAACCAGCTTTGCTTTTTTAACTTGCACTGCTCTTTTGAAAGAGAGCATGAAGGTCAGTGGTAAGTAAACAATTGTCCTCACTTTAAACACTTAGCCTTGGCCAGGGAGTTAACAACTGAAAGCCTGTCTCTTCCCACTGATATATACTTAGTATGGTCCTTCAACAGTGTATTTGTGTAGTGGCCTGAGTAGTGACCTATCTTTTTTGTACCGTGAGGAAGCCATAGTGGCCTGTACGACTGGAAACATGATTCCCTGACTGTCCCTATTGCTGGATGTCTGTTCACCCGAAGGAGCAATCATGTCACTGAGTTCTCTTCTGTGTTTGGGCCTGTTGTAGACTCGGGAGCTACCTAGAGAATGGTTTCATCTTTCGTGGACTTTATGTCCAGCTTTACATGGAAATGAGTAGGAACATCAATGACGTGCTGTGATGCAAGAGAGGAAGAGGGCGGGAGGAATGGAGGAAGGCAAGGAAAGGAAGGAAGGAAATACAAGCCCATTCGCCTCAAAGAACTCACAGGTACTTCCTCTAACGACTCCCTTTGTCTTCGGTCAGAGCGGCCAGAACACATCAGGGATCTGAAGGACCCTCTGACGTGGGCATCCACGGCTCAGCTCCTTTCTTCCCAAAATGAAATGAAATCGGGTCCAAGCCCCCAGTGTTTCAACCCAATTTCCTTGTTTCCCCAAGTCATCCCTACTGTTGTGAAATCTATTTTATTTTGCTGCATGCTTTCCAAGTCTTATGTTCTTAATTAATCATTATGACCCGGAAGTAACAACAAATCAGTATATTAAGACCCTGGAAACTTGCATTATTCAACAGGAAAGCAAGACGACCGAAGAACATTGGTAACATGGACACAGAACCTGGTGGTGGCTTTTCAAAAATATTTTTATGAGCAGTCCTAAGAGGAGGTACCATCAACATATTTTGGTTCATCCGGGAAACCCCTTCAACAGAACATCCTCAGACATTGTCCCTATAAATCACTTTACCCTTTTAACCATATGACAAACTTGTTTGGGAAATTATAGTACACTTCCTTTTGTCCCTATAGGACCAGTATCAACCAATATAAATCATTAGTTATTAAAGTCTGGAATGGCTCAGGTGAAGTGAACATTTGTCATCAAAGATGCTGGGAAGATAATAGAGAATAAGAGAGATTAGGTCTTTTTCTCATGGAGCCTGTATTTTGATGCGAAAGGTAGACAGGGTACAAAAACTTCATTAATAACTAATATAGAGCCACAAGGGAAAAACAGCAAGATTTGAAGAAAATTCCAAATGACAATCTGAGATACTGGCAACCCAATATGCCACATCCGGCTGACATATATTGCTTTCCTTTGGTTTAATTTTGTGCCTCTTCAATCCTGAGGTAGGTATGCTGTCCATCTTCTACGGTCTTTGACTTTCTTCTTGGAAAAAAAAGATTATTATTCTATTCCTTTCAGATATTAAAGAGGAAAACGTTATTAATAGATTTTGAAAGTAAGAGAACACACAGGAGAAGTTGTGTTAAAGTTTATTTTCCCACTAAAGCCCTTAAGTCTTACAGCATTTGGATGAGTCAAGGCTGGGCTTTCTGTCCCCACAAAAGCATGCTGTCCAGTGGGTTCCAGCCCAGGATAATCCCCACTTCTAATTAAGGTACTTTCCAAGCCCACTTATCAGACAGGAGCATACAGCGAACAATATGCAGGGAGGTACCAGCAAGCTGAAATGAAACCTTTGTTTTAAAACCCAGTCCTTTACCTCCTCCCTGTTTAAGCTCTGATTGCCCAGAGCACAAAAGAAACTGTGACAATCCTATCCCTGGCTCCAGCACATGCCACAGTGACAGCTGCTCAAATTGCTTTCTCTCCCCGGTCTATTCTGCTGAACTCAAAAGGGAAACCAGTCCAAGGAGCGACCCATTCAGCCATTATATTGACACATCCACATTTGCGCAGATTAACAGCATTTTTACTTTTGCAGTTGATTGACACTTGTTCATTTGACAATAAACAAGCCAACAGTCGTATTTTGAAAGTTGCAATTTGCAAATATTCTGACTTTACTGCAATATATATTTTTTTAACCCCCGAAAAATCGTCTCTTGGAGGAGTGAAGGCTTATGGGATGTTTACCTGGCTTTCTTTGAAAAGGAAGATATAATGACAGGGAATTAGTGTGAACGGCTTAAAAGTAGAGGGTTTCATTGGTGGAAAGAAACTTGGGGATTATGTTTCTACACCAACTTACCTGAAGAAGATATTAAGAGAAAGCTGAAGTGACTTGTTCAAGGTCATACAGACAGTTAAGGGCTTATTTGAGACAAGAATGTCAGGTCTTCTAGTTTATTCTGAAACAGCAATCCTCTCAGCATAAGCACTGGCTCTGAAAAGCAAAACAAACAAAAACACGGTGTGGAATTGTTAAATGAACACTGGACACGTGTTCAGTAATCACACCATTTGACAAACAATGGAAGGTAATAAGATCAAATGCAAAGTGATTAAGGAATTTTAGGGAAAAATTTGGGGAGTTATTTGAATTTGGGCAAACATAATAGTAGTCTATAAAAACTCCAAACCCAAAAAATCACATACTATATAAGCATTGGGGGAAGAGGTGACTGAATAAAAGTAAGTGATGTTGGTAAGTTCTGTTTCTTGATGTACCTGTCACATGTCTGTGTAAAAAAGTAGCAAACTATCCACATATGATTTGGATATTTCCCTGTGCCTTAATTAAAACTTTGCATATATATACATATTCTTTTAAACCTTGGGAGATTAGGCATCCCTAAATTTCTAAAGTACTGAGGCTGAGTCTTAATTTGTATTTTCCAAACATTACCCTAAGAACTTGGGAAGAAATAGTGTTGGGAAAACCTTGGAAAATCAGATTGATGGCCTGGTGTCTCTAGGTCCTTTCATGCCACTTAATTTACCTGCTCGTTTTTATTTGTAAAAGAGAGGTAATAAGACCTTCTTGAAGACTAGGGGCCATGTGGGAGAGCTGTTGAAGTCATTTCCATTAAAATGGGTGACAATGTCACGGTAAATGAATATGACCGGTGTAGGGCCAGCAGAACCCTCACTCACTCTCAGCCCTGTGTCTGTAAAAGCACTAATGCTGACTTACCAGCTGTATAACTTTCCCACAGTTATCGATAGTCCTTCAAGAATCATTCTACTTGTGTCAGAAGCAAATGTAAGCATCTTTAGGCACCATGTCTTAGCTACCCAACACCATGCAATTTTTGGTCTGATTATTCAAAGATTATTCATCAATCTGGATTTCTCTGTCACTTTTTTTGAAAAGCAGTGTATGCATTGCTGAGAAAGTAGACTTTGGTTAGGAGCTGTGGTGCCTTTAAATGATGGCCACCAAATTCCTTGGCATTTCCTCTTATTGAGAAGTTCTCTCTTATCCTATACATTGAATATGAATGGACTGTGGCCCTTGATGAACAGACTGCTGTGTGAGTCATGTGTTTATGACATGTGTGGACTTAGAGTCCTGAGCAACCACGTAGGAAGACGAACTACCCTTCAACCAACATGCTGTGAGGAAGCCAGACAGCATGGAGGTGCTTTAGTCGCTGACTCGTCCAGCCCAAGAGCCAGGCGGATAAGGGGAGGAGCCTTAGGATGACTCCAGCCCTAGCCATTAGGTCACCCCCTTCACCAAGCCTTCAAGTCACCCCAGCTGAAGTCCCAGATGTTGAGAAACAGCCATCCACACTGTGCCTTCCCTGAATTCCTGGCCCACAGAATCCACAAGCATAAGAAAGCAGTTATTTTATGCCAGTAAGTTTTGGGGTACTTTGTTATATAGCAACATCAAGTGGAACAGGAGCCTAAGGAGATCTAAAAGTTTACTCAAGTTTAGCCAGTGTCATTCTGCTGGAGAGAATGCCACCCTTTTGTGTATACAATGAGCCATGGCCGCTTGAAGTGGGGAATGGAGAGGCCTCAGGGGTTGACACCAGACAGACGTGGCTCTTGATGCCACACATGGCTGTTGTTTCAGAGCTTTAAGTGCATCATTCTCCAGGAGAAGAGTTCCAATTATTCCCTAACATAGTCACAGACTTATAAGAATCATGATAATAAATAAAAAAGCATTATCTTTCTAAGCTATAAATCCTTAGAGAGTAGCAGGTATCTTAAGAATTGTTTTCTCCTTGGTAAAGATTATTTCATATGGGTCCTCTTGACAATTGCTTGTCTTCTAGTCCATTAGGATTGTGAGATATTAACGGGCATCTCTGGCATGACTGAATCATTGAAAAGACCTCTCGTATTGGATATTCAAATGTAAAACGTTGCTCATGGCCCATTTTTATTTGATTCTATGATGACCTGGCAGGTGAGCATAGCCTGTACTCAGAGGAAGTAGATGGATGAATATCAGAATAGCTGATCCACATTCATGGATGGAGCATGTATCACCTTCTGCATTGTTTCATTTGAAGGGGAATGATAGTTGAAGAATACTAAATAGAGAGATGGCTTTGCATAATTTATAGGTCCTATATTGTTCCTCACCAACATCTTAAAACCAGAAGCTTGGAGCTCTCCAAGCTGAAGGGGAGAATTCACCCTCTCTGGAAACTAAAGGCATCCCTAAGCTCTCCTGACCATAGAAAACTCCCTCCTCAAATCCAGCCCCTAAGGATGAAGCATTAACAATGACCTAAGCATCACTGCCTCATTTGTTTCTACTGTAAAATGGGTATAACATTCCTCAGTGGAGAAACTTCTAATTAATATAAATATTTGGAGCTCGGGGTGCAGGAAAAAGGTCAGGTGACTGCTAGGCTGTAGAAGCTTTCGCAGGGTGGGGGGCCAGTTTCACTAATGTATATAAGTATTAATTCTGAATATCAGATTAAATTGGCTATTGTACATTCCCGTTTTTTTCCCTCCAAATACTATTGTATCTCATACATCCGGTTGAAGTCTCCTCCCTGTGTAGATGCTGGATTGCAGCCCCCACCCTGTATCTCTTAACAAGCTCCTTGGTGCAGCTGGAATTAATGCTTCCTGTCATTTTAAATAATGTGACATTGAAATACAATTTTTTAATGTGCTGGCATTTAACATGCCACAATATTTCAGTTATTTTACATTCATTTGGGTGCTGTAGTGTTATTACAGCTGTTATGAAATTCTGACAAAGAGGTGCATTTCTTTCTTCTGTTCCACCATAATTGCTTTTTGCTGCATCTCTGAACCGTAACCATGGCGATCTGCAACATTCATCAGAGGACCTCTTGTTATTTCCCTCGTGTGAATGAAAAACAAAGTGGTATAAATACTTGGAGAAGTTCTTTAAAGGCAATTTTTCTCTTTCTTCCTTTCTCTCTCTTTTTTTTCACCTTTCCTCTCTTTTTCTATTCTTTTCTTTTTTCATTCTTTTTTCTTCTTTGCAGTGTTCATTTTCTTTTTTCGTAAGTTTCCATATGTGGATGGAGGGTCTATTGAGGGACAATTGACTTGAATGGTTTGAGATTTTTCTCTTCTTCTCATTTTGTTTTTTCATGAGAAGGTCTTTATCTGGGGCCTTTCTGTGGCAAGCACAGAAAGAAAATGAGAAGTTAAGTCAGCGCCTTCAGGAGGAAGGATCTGAGGCCATTGAGAGTGAAAGAGGAAATGAAAGGTTTAGTCTTTTCTAAATTTGACTTGTTACAAACAAGTCCTTGTTTGAGTTGCTTAATGTAGGATATCATTACTATTCTGAAACTACTTTGTTCATATTTTGAGTTGCTCTTCCTTGTGGGGGGATGCAGCTGAAGTTACCATTCCCTTTTTGGCAATTTAGGGGGAGACTGGGAGGTCAACCCTATCTCAATTATCTCTACTCTTCTTATTTCTTATGCAGCCCTTCTGTTCAAGCTTATCAAGTATAACTTGAGGATTCAGGTGAAGTTGGTGCACAATTTCCTTAGATATCCTCTGTAAACAGGTAGTACAGGTAAACTGGAGGGACTCTCCTCTGCTGGTACCCCAGTGCCAGCAATAAACCTGAGAGTGGTGCTGCTTTTTCAATGATTTGAAGGCAAGGAGGTGTGGAACCTTTTGAATATTATTGAAATGCTGATCACAGATTTTCCTAGCACTGATGTTAAAACATTTACCTCCCATATTTTTTCCATAATTTCTCCAACATTTCCTTTGGGCACCTAAAATTATTAGATACTTGGCATTTTTCATTAAGGAGAAGAATTAAAAGAAGGAAGCTAGTTCTTGCTGCTCCCTAAAGCCAATGGAATTATTTCTACCAAGTCTTTCATATACTACTATTTAATCATTGTGTCTGTGTTTTTGGGTTCTTGTGGCAACATATGCCAATAACAGTAATACATTTCCAAGGCGACATTGCAAAAACAACCGGTTATGAATAAGGAGTATACAGGGTATGTTTGGACCAAAATGTCAACCTACCTTTGAGAAAGAAAATTATTTTTATGGTAATCCAACATGACTCGGAAATTGCTTGCTAGCTTAATTTGGGTTTGAATTATGTTCTCATTATGCTCACCTCTCCCCTGAAACTTTAAGCTACCCAAAAAACTAATTCTGCTGGCCCACAGGGATAGGCCAAAAACATCAGTAGGTGTGTTTAGTAACCGTCATTTAGTAATTGTCATAGACATGTTGTCAAACTTCATGGAGTGCCAAGGGTCCCAGTTGCTGTGCTCTGAAGACCATTGCCCTGCTTGCATCTGGGCCACATTTCCCTTGAGCTACTCCCAGCCAATGATTGAGCCTACATAAAATTACTATCCTACAAATAACTCGTCTTTGTATATCACTCCATAGTTAGTGAAGTATCACATTTTCTTGCCTGAGTATCTTGTTATCTCCAACAATAAGTCAATAAGCTGGGCAGCAGAGTCATTATTCCCCTTAATCTGCAGATGAGGGCTTGGGGGCTCTGAAGTTGCATGACTTAACACTAAGGTATCTTAATTCCAGTCCTGTAGACCCAACTCCTCTTCTAAATGACCAAACCTTTATGGGGTCATCCATGTATTTATTCTACAAACATGTGGTGAGTATCCACTGGGTCAGGCACTCTATGAAGTGATAGGAGTAAATTACCAATAAAGATCTGTGAGTCCAGAAACAGGTGTCTAGGTAATTCACTCAGCCTAAGAGGGTTGGGAAGTGTGGTGTATCCTCAGGGTAGAGGACACAGGGGATTATGAGAAGCGGTATTCTGAGATGTCAACCCTGCTCTCAGTGCTTGTATGGTCCCACCCTATCTTTGGCTTCTCTGCACTCTTTTCTCAAGCAGGCTCAGATAAAAGTCTCCATTCAAAGTTGAGCCACACACAGACAGTTCTACCTATGTTGTAAAAACAGTGTCACATGCATATGAAAAGCAAACAGGGCTTACAACTGCATTTCAGAAGAATTACTGAGGAAACAGGAAAAATAAAACTGATACAAAATTTAAAAAGTCAACTATAAGAACTCAGGACAGTATTAAACATAAGAAATCTAACATACATACATTAAAAATAAGAAGTAGAATAGACGCTTCTGAAAGTGGTAGCTAAATTTAAACTAGAATAGTCAAATTAAAAAAAAATGAAAGAAAGTAAAATTAATCAAGTCATGGATTCCAGGGAGGTTTGATCAACAGGTAGACTCGGGACCCCTGTTAGAGGAGACCGTGGGCCAGGAAGCTTTCTCCATTCTCTTTCTCCTTGTCTGCATGTTAGGTTTAGACTCTTTTACAGCAGGCTTGCTTTCTTCATGTGGCCCCTGACGGGTCCATATTCTACCCTGTAAAAATTTCCGTCACCAAATAGGGAATGATTTGGTTTTTCAGTTGCAGTTAGAAAAATCCCAAGGAAGGATTTGAATGGACCACTTCCTGACCGATTACCTGTAGCTGGGGAAGGGTAGGACCAGTGACTGAAATGTCTCTAGCAAACAGGGAGATGATGCTGGGCAGACAGCCCAACAATGTCGACTAGAGAAAAGTGATGGGGTGAAAAAGGTCAGATCCTGCCAGCAGGCTACCATCAAATTAATTCCTGATCATTTGAAACAAAATGTAAAAGAAAATCTGTAAAAATTAAACAAGAAAGAAAGGGTGATTTAAAGATATGTATCTATATTCTGATGGAGAGAAGTGAAAAAATAGGAATAAAAATAGGAAAATATCAATAGAGCTGACTCTATATATGTCCATGTTCTGCTTGAAAAATGTAATAAAAGAAACTAAAAGACAAATAAATGCAAAACAGGAAAATTAGTTTGTAACAATTATTACATAGACTTTATCCCCATAGTAATAGATATAAATCCATTTTTTCAGTTAATGAGGAAAACACTAAAATATTAGGGAAAAAATATGGGCCGGGAACATAAACAGGCAATACACAGAAAAAAATGTTTATTTAAAAAAATACACTAAGTTTATTAACCTCGTTAATAATCAGAGAGATGTAAAGTAGAACAATTAAATCTCATTTTTGTTTGTCAAAATGGTGAAGACTTAAAAGGAAACACTCAATGTTGGTGAAGCCTTGGTGAGCTAAACACAGCCAAACAAAGCTTAAGGCAAAATTAGTAAACTTTTATGTGTCAATCTGATAGCATGTGTGCAATCTTTGCAATCTGTATCATTTAATTATTTAATTCTATTTCAAGAAATGTGCCTTAAGATATAAACCGGTGATAGGAGTCAAGTTTCTATATATAAGGATGTTTATTACAGTCCGAGTAAGTGGAACAAACTAAATATCTGACAATAAGGTATTAGTTCTCTCTGACTTCAATCTTCTGACCATTTTAATTAAAACCATTTTCACTATAACTCTAAATTGTTTTGCATTCTAGATTTCATCAGTTCTGTGTCTGACAAATCTCTAATCCTGGAGGATCCCGTCCACCACTCTCTAATGAGGTCCCTGTCACTGTCATAGTATGAGCCATCTTGGATACCAGTCTCTTTTATGAAGCCCTGAAATTGGCTTCCCATTGACCCATTTGCCTCTGTTTATGACCCCACCCATTCTCTACAGGACAGTCAGAGATGATCTTTCTGTAACCAAGACCTGTTCATTCTTGTCTCCACCCCCTCCTCACCCAGATGCCTTCAGTGGTTTAAACCACTGCACAGAATGAAAAGAAATTCTTAGCGGTGTCCATAATCCCTAACTGGTGGGAACCCCACCTACCTCTCCAGGCTTCTCCCTCATCACTTCTAGTCCTTGGGTTTTAGTTATATTTCCTTCTTACAGTTCCTCAGATCTGCTGGGATGTCTCTTGTCAGCAGGTTTTGCACATGCTATTCCCTCTGCCTGGAACAGTCCTTCTCATTCTGCTCCACCTTTCATTTGTTTATTTTTTTAACCCATTTCACGTTGACTGCTCCTTCAGATATCAGCTTAGTAATCTTTTTCTCATTCCATGATTTCCTTAACCAGGTCATTCCCTCTGTAATATTCTTTCATATTCTAATGTACCTTTACTTTATGATGTCTCTTAGTTATAAATGTTTATGTGTTTCAGTCATTAGTTAAAGTATATCTCCTTCACTACTGTTGAGTGAGGATCTTCAGGTATGAGATCCATGCATGCACCCATTTCCTCCTACCCCTAACCCCTTCCTCTGGTAACCACCACTCTGTTTTCTATTTCTATGACTTTGTTTGTTTTTAGATTCCACATATAAGTGAGATCATATACAGTATTTGTCCTTCTCATCTGACTTACTTCACTTATCATAATGCCCTCAAGTTTCATCCATGTTGTCGCACACGGCAGGATTTTCTTCTTTGAGGGAATGGAATATAAATTATGGCGACTCTAATGAACAGTACAGCAATGCATATTAGAAAGTTGCTAAGAGAGTAATCTTAAAGTTGTCATCACAAGAAAAATTTGAACTATGTGAGGTGATGAGTTTACTAAACTTATTGTAATGATTTTGCAGTATATGCATATATCAAATCATTATGTCATCCACCTTAAATTTACTCAATGTTATATGTTAATTATATCTCAATAAAACTGGGGTAAAAAAGATCCATACATGCAGCCAATATGCATTGCAAATTGCTGTATTTCCAGGATCTAGCACACATCCTGGCATATACGAGTATTTAATACTTCTTCATTGAGAATGAAGTTTTAAATTATGCCATATCCTTATAAGGAAATTCATGTATCACTAATTGATGAATGTTAAGACTACATGGAAATATTTTAGTAAAAATACACAAAACATTTTAATACAAAACATAAAGATGTCAATAGAATATGATCACATGCTTATATAATATATATATAAATTGCTTAAAATCAGTTATTTCTGATATTCTGCATTTTCTAGATGGTGCGTTTTATTTATTTATTTCTTATTATCTTGTATTTTGACAAGTTTCTACAATGAATTTGTAGGAGTTTTATTTTCAGAAAAAAAAATTTAATGATGTGGCCTATAGCTGCTTCAACTTAGGGGATTCCTTATTTTGATAAGTGGTCCCCTCCTCTCTTTTTTTTTTTTATTGTGGAAATCCTGATATACAGATTTTTCCTTTCACTTCCTCCCATAGGGGCACAAGGGGCCCTTCTCTTGATTTGTGGGATGGGCATTTGGTCTACACTTTGATGTGATGATTACAGTAACTTAGCGTTGAAATGTCCTGATAGGTTCCAGCCTCCTGTCCTCATCAAGAGTATTGGTGCATGCTGCTCCCTGTATTGGGGCCTTTGGGTTATATAACTAAGTCAACTGTCTCTCAAAACTAGATGATCTTCTAGAATGGCTGTCTTTGAAAGTCAAGTGTTATACTCTAAGCAATGTATTTGCAATATATATCTACATGTGGATAGATAGATAAAGGAGTAGATTCTTATCCTCTAGAATCTCAAGTCTGACTTTTATTGAAATAGGGATAGAGGTAGTTCCCAACAGTTTTCTTTGTAGTATTTCAGTGCAATTAATTGGAATCCTCAGGGGCAGAATGATGAAAAATAAACATTAAAGATGTTTATGTCCACTACAGATGTGACTGGGAAGAAATGTTAGATCTTGACAGCACACCACCATCAAATTAACTCCTGATTGAAGAAAACAAAATGTGATGAATATAAAAATGTAAAACGTAGAATGGAAAAACCTAAAGAGGTATCTGGGTTTATAATGAGATAGGTTTGAAACACTTGTTACATAAATTTGCTTCTAGGAATTCACTTAGTCCTTATTTCTAATCATTGAGAAAAATACAAAACTCTTTCCTGTAAGATTCGCTGAGTGAAAACAAACTGAAATGCACGTGTTAACTTGATCATAAAATCAATAAAATTAAAGGGTCTTCTTTTCTTTTGAAGACAGTTGGTTAGTATTTCTTTTAACTGTCACGAAAATAGGTATCACATAGGCTATCCCCTTTTGAGTATTAAATGAATAGCTAAGAATTTTTCAGTTTGGCAAAAAGAGATCTTAAAACAGTTTTAAAAACGAAGTCTGATTTATTAAACAAAACCCTTCAAGGGAAATCTCTAGGAGTAGGAGGAGACTTTCTCCCCTCATCTCACAGTACAATGTGGGAAGGGAAAGAACCGTACATCGAACTTGTGGTCGTGTGCCTGCGGTGAGACCATTTTGGTCTCCCACCCACGAAGGATGCTGGCTTCGCACTGGGCATGACAGGCTCTTCTTTGCAGCATTGAAGCAGGATACGGAGAAGTTCCTGGAGCCTTGAGAACATTATGTGAAGATAGATCATGATTTCTGCATTGGCCCAGCGAAGCAGAAAGCTCGGGAGCCAGCAGGAACTCCAGACCTTGTCCTTTTTTGTCACTGCTGATTTCTGAGCTTTGGATCAAGTCTAACAGGAGGAGAAACACAGTTAGTTGAATTCAATAAAATCTGACCTTGAACACTTAAATTCCACTGGACTTTTTAATACCTCAAATGAGATTCTTCCAATTCCCAGAAACTCAGTCTGAGCTATAATCACTGGGCAAAGAAGAAGGATTCTCTGCAGCTTGTTTGAAGATAGTGGTCAGAGACAAAAATGAAATTGCATCCTATTTACACTGCATTGAATCCGGTCGATTTAAAAAACCCATTACCTCTGGTTACCTGTCTGCCCAGGTATAATTTGGGGTCCTCATTTGCCGTGTGTCCTTGTTTTAATTCCATCTCCCTGAGTATCACCTCTGAGGAGGGCGCCACCACCTTTATGGTGACATGCAGCTCATACCTCTTCAGCTGGGAACTGGCTCTGAGGAAGCGCAATGGACATCTCCACTGGGCCCACCGCTGCTACTTTTTCCTTTGTTTTCTTCCATGCTCCTGGTCCTTACTGGTGCATTCAAGACCACTAGCTGCCAGCTGCACTGTTTGTTATACTACAGAGTGAAGAAGAATGGTTCTCAAACAACTCTTTCAAATCCTTATTTATAGCTTTATTCCCTTCCCCCTGCCTTGCCATGACTTAGGGAGTCCAGTGGATGTAGGACTGAGCCAGAAGATGAATCTTTGCAACCTGCATCAGGATGAATTTTGACTCACCTTGTCCTTTGAGGGCTCAGGCTGTGCAGCTCACCATCTTGTGTACTAGTTTTCTGTTGCTGCATAACAAATGACTACAACCTTAGCAGTATAAAACAACACACATTTATAGTTTCCATGAGTCAGGAGTGCAGGCATAACTTAGCTTTGTCCTCTGCTCAGGGTCTTACAGGGCTGCAGTCAGTCTCAACTGGGCATTCCCTTCTCTTGAGGCCAGGCTGGAGAAGAATCTACTCTTAAGACTGTTCATGTTGTGGGGGATTTCATTTCCTTCTGGTGTATAACTGAAAGCCCATCTTATTGACTGTTGTCTGGAGGCCGTCTCAGATCCTAAAGGCTTCCCACAATTCCCTGCTACATGGTTTTCTTCAATGTTCATAACACAGCTGTTTGCTTTTGCAAGATCACCAAGAGGATCTCTCCTTGCAGTCTGCTCAGCTGGACTCTTCCACAATGTAATGAAATCACAGACATGACATACATGACATTTACCATATTCTATTGGTTAGAAGTGAGGCACATGTCTGTTCATGTTCAAGGGCAGGGGTCAACTCAAGGGTGTGATTCGCTGGGGCCAAGCCATCATAGAGTGTGTCTACCACATCCTGGCTCCCTCTCCCACCAGATGACTTCTTCCTGAGACTTCCCTATTACTTCATGCTCACACATTTCTAGAAGATCAGGCCTACCAGTTAGTTGGACATTCTAGATATTCCTTATTCCCTTACCCCACATCCACATAGCTGGCAAGGACTCTAAACTCTGCCTTTAAGATGCACCCCATTACTATCTCTTGTCAATATCTCCACCTCAGCCCTCTTACTCCAAGTACAATTAACTTTATTTGCATCTCTGACACACTAATGGTCAGGCTTTCCTCTCCTAAAGCTTATTTCCCACCCTACAACTAGAGTAATCCTTTAAAAAGTAATTAATCAAATTACGTTGTTCTTGTACCTTGAACTCTACTCTGGCTATGCCAAAAATCCGAACTCCACACCAGAGTTTACATGGTTCTACTTATTCAGGCCTTGTCCCTAATTCTGACTTCACGTCCTCTCCTTCCCCCCACCCAGGAAGGTGAGGTCCACAAAGTCTGGGACTTTATCTTTTTCTCTGTTGTATTTTTAGTGCCTAGAATAGCACCCAGAAGATTTAAGAAATCCTTGAGTTGAGAATTCATTATCTCAAAAATGGAGAAGTGAAGGTTCTTGGTTCAAAGAACAGAGTAAGTTCGTAACAGTTGGTTCCCGGCTAGAGTAGGAACTATCATGAGCTGAGAGGGCCACCTGACGAAGGATATCATTAGGGCATGGGGGCCACCAGTTAGCATGATACTTTCACAACCTACCTGAGCTGAGGCATCCATCACCCTTTAGCTCATGATAGAATCCGGTGTAGGAACTTGCCTTCTCCTATGAGCCCTACTTCTTAGTCCCTATGAATCGTGGATGGAAAACCAGTGGATTTAGGGTAGTAATTGAATTCCCTTGGACTTAGCTCCTACACAAATTTATGCATGGAGTTTTTTAGATGAGGTTTCCAGCCTCTGATACCAGGCAAAAAGTCAGACCCTAAGGGTTTTGACTTTGACTTATAGTCTGAGAACCTTGATTTAAATCTTCATTTGGGTTCTGATCCTCCTGTGTTGCACCAAATTCAGGAATAACTCCTCCCAGAGAGAGTCCCTCCTCTTTCTCCATGACCACGGCACACACTGCTAATAATCAACACACTTTTCCCCCCAGATAATCTCCAGTGCCACGTCTCAGGCCATCTCAAATACGCTTCAAGTGACAGTGGGTTGGTACTCAGGATGACAACAATTTGGCATTCTAACTTTAGGGAACAGGAGACCTCACCTTCAAAGTGTTAACCCTGTTCTTACTTTGTATCCTAAAGAAATGTGGTTAGACTTCTTTACAATTTTAAATCCTCAAGGTCCCTGCTTGCGTCTTCAGTAAAGCTTCCTCTAGACCAAGGATGGGAAAGGCATTCACTCTAAGTTGCAGATTCTGATCAGCTATTAGTGGTTACTGGATTAGTGGTTACTTGAGAGCACCAAGGTCATATCTGGGCTCAGGGAAAAATTATACTTTGGTCAAGGATGAAAGCTATTAGGGGCTCCCACACTTTTACTTGTTCTTTTCCCAAACCACCTTCCTTAGCATGAGGTTGACACCACCATGCCTGAGAGCTTCTTGGGCTCATGGCCCAGGGTCTCTGAATTCACCGACTCCCTGTTTCTCAGAAGCAACAGAGACAGCCTGTGAAACTCACTTCTGCCATTTTAAAAGGACACAACCTCATTTCCTGGCCCAGACAACTTTAAAACCCATACAGGACACCCGGTGTTTTATTTTAATTTAATTCCCCCTTCTTTGGTTTCTGGCAGCACAAGGCAGAAGATCAGGGGCACAGAGTGAGACATGAGCCGTCGGAAGCTGCCCTGCCTTTTCCCCTTCACAGGATACCCGGAGACACCATGTGGTGTGAGGCATTCATTTGCAGGTATAGAATCTATAAAATTGCATTCTAAAATTAAAAAATTTTAATTAGAAGGCAGCATCTGTGAACCTTTTGCTGGAAGCCACTGCTTTTTTTCTGATAAATGTTCCCAGCTCTGTGGCCCCTTATCCCCCTCCCATCATGTCAGGGATTGTAAAGGCGTTCCTTCCATTGCAATACTCCTGTAGCAGTCAGATGGAGATTGCTCTGCTTAATATTTAACAAGCTACTAATGCCTCCTGGAAAACTCTGAAAAATATTTAATTTAGACCTACTTCTTCCTCCATAGATTCTTTTGGCTGCCCTGTATCCCTCTCGATCTCTTATTTCTGGAAACTGTGAATCAATGCTGGATATGGGCTTCAGAGTGCATCAGTTTAATCCCTACCTGATGCCATCCTCAGCTGTTTAAAACAATATAATCCACCCCAGAAGCCAATTTGGGAAGCCCTGGGTAAGGAATTTTTTTATTTCAAGTGGAGCTATTTCATCAGATACAAAAAAAATTAGCAAAATAATCCTGTAATTCTTCCTAGCAACAATGGTCTTATGCTCTCTTTCTGTGAGCTGAGCTGGGCAGGAGCTGGACAGGGCCAGCTGTGAGGCAGCACCGAGACACCAGAGGTGTCAGAGGATCTGAGCAACCTGGGTTCATGGTCAGGAGGTCATGCAGATGGAGGGCTAATAAATGCAGCGGGCTGTCAGGGTTAGGACCCAGTGGTGTGTTGAAGCAGAAAGAAGCAGGTGGGGAGCTGGATGTGAAACCAGTGGGGTCTGAATCTGTGAAATGAACTGAGAGGGAAAAGAAGAGGTGGATCCTGAGATTCTAGTTCTGAGGCCAATGATGAGAGATGATAAGGCAACAGACATGAAAGTCATAAAACTGGACAAGAGGAAGCCTAAGGATCAAGGAGCAGAACACATAGACTGGAAAATGTGGGTAGCAAGGCTTTGTGAACATAGCTAAGTAGGTGTTATGGGTTGAATTGTATCCCCCCCCCAAAAAAAAATTCTGACACTCAGTACCTGTGAATTTGACCTTATTTGGGAAGAGGGTCTTGGCAGATAATCAAATCCAATATGACTGTGTCCTTATAAAAACAGGGAATTTGGACACAGAGACAGATACTGGGACAATGCCGTGGGAAGAGGAAGGCATCGAGTGGGGCGATGCATCTAGAAGCCAAGGATTTCCAAACAGATAGCCGGCACGCCAGAAGCTGGGAGGGAAGCATAGACTTGATTCCCCCTTCCAGCCAGAAGGAACCCAGCACACTAACATTTTGAAGTTGTACTTCGGGCGTTTCTGCTCAATGAGTCAATACATTCCTGCTGTTTGAGCCATTTAGTCTGTGGGACTTTGCTGCAGCGGCCCTAGCAAATAAACACAGTGTGTGTCCCACCCATGAGGCAGATAGGGACACTCTCTTGACATTCAGCCTCCCTTCTGCCTTAGTAAAAGTATCTCGACTTTTAACTGGTTAATCGCCACTTGAAGAAATGGCCTTCTTTGCAGTGGACTGTGTTAATAAAATAGGGGACTATGGAAAGATGTCTTAAAAGAAAGGGAGAAAGGGAACAGTGTAGGGTTTCTTTTCTTTAACTTCAGCTTTATGGAGGTATAATTGACCATTTCTTTTTTTCCTGTGTTTAGCCTTCTCTGCTTCCTAATTCTCTGGAACTCAATGCAAGTACTTGCTTGATACTAGGGCTCCAGGAGCCATGGAAGCCAGCGCTAGAAGGTGGGGCTGTGAGATGGAAGGGTCGTCTGCTGCTCATGGAACTGCCATCTGTACCCTGTACGACCTCCCTCCACTCTTCTTTGGTGTAAGAAGTAAATAAATCCCCATCTAATTAAAGAGGAGTTTACTGTGATGAGATGTGTAAGGTGTCCCTCAATGATGCACGGCAACTGTACACATGAGAAGACTTGCAGTCAGGGAAGTGATGTGACCCGCCCATGACCTTAGTGCTTGGCAGAGGCCAGAATCCAAGTTCATGTTTTCTCCCACATTTCAGCCCTTATCCAAGGATGGTCCACGTGCCCCTGTTTAGAATCACCAAGAATGCTGGTTAAAAACACCAATGTGTGTTTGTGTTTAGCCCTTCTGAATTTCAGGCTCTGGAATTGGAACTTGGCATCTTAATCAGCAACTAAGTGGATTCTTAAGCACACCGAAGATAAAAATCTCCCCTAATTCAAGCCACTCCATACTCGGGTTCTGAATCTCGGAAGTAGATTGGAGGGCCTAAAAACAACAGTGGCATATTCCCCATTCTCACTTTGAAAGCCCACCGGCCTGAGGATACTGCAGGAGTGAGGGGACAGGAAGCAGAGCCATCTCTCAGAGTTGTGTTAGAGGATGTGAGTTAGGGGACTCCCGTGTTTCCTTGAGAATGCAGGGTAGAGCAGAGAAGGATGGCTAAAGCAATCACAGGATAGTCTTCCACACATTATGGACATTGGGTCAGAGGGGCACATGTGTCACCCTTCCCTTTATTGCTGCTCCTACCCGATCATTCTCCTTCCATCCCCCCCAAACCTCTGGTTTTTGAGCATCCATCTGCCTGCCTGTACTTCCGTCTCTTCTTCCCCATTTCAAACCTTACTATCCATCTTGTCTCTTCTTCATCAGTGAAACTTTGACAACTGGTCTTCAGTCTCCCTTTCCACCTCAGCTCCTTCCCATTAACCAGTGAAATGTCTGGCCTCTCATCCTCGACCTTATTTTGTCCAGTGATGTTCCCATCATCCCCACCTAGCCATACACTTCTGCTCTCACACCCTGATCCTTTTTAGCAGAGAATGCACCATTTCTGAAATCACTAATGGAAACAGCAAATACTCCCAAGGTATCCATCCCTTTACTCTCCAAGCTTTTTTGCCCAAGTACCTCTACTTCAGTATGTCATCTAAACTGAGTTTCAATTTTGATCCCTCCCCATTCTCTCCATATTCAGTTTACATGCATCTGGCTTAGGGCACCTGCTCCATCGAGGCAAGCATTTTTTCTTTCTTTGCAAATGTGCACCTTCCTTGGCTCTCCGTCTATTCATCATGAACAAAACCCCAATCCAGAGCGAACCCAGTCACTCTCATTCTCCATCTCACTTCCTTCTTAACCTTAAGGCCTACTGGGGACAAAAAAAAAATCACACAATTAGGCAGAGTAATTATGAATTCATAATCTTTTCATCACTTGTCTCAGCTGGGCTCCCATTAAAGTCTAGCAAACATTCTATTTCTCTCATCAGCGTGTCCCTCACTGTCCCATCAAAGCAAGATCCATCTGTCCATGTCCTGGCTCCCAGAAATTGCACTACCTTTGAATTTCTCCAATGTCTTAATCATTTTGCCCACTTGTACATCCTTCCAACAGCATATATGCTTGCTTGATACTCTCTCATCTTTGAGAAACAAAAACACATATGAATGTACAACCTTTCTTTGGACTCCGCAACTCAAGCTACCACCATTTCCCTTTACTCACTTTCAGGCCCATGGTTCTCAAGAGCTTTGTATACATGCTCCCTCCACATAAATGCCCCCCAGTCTCTTCTGAGATCTGCTTCTACCCCTCCCCCTGCACCAAAACTGCTGGGACTGAAGTTCTTGGTTCTCTTCCCGTTCTTGAATCTGATCATGGGACCACATAACCACCCTCATTTTATGCTGGATATGGGTTACTGCGTTTGTGCTTGTGTGGCTCTTTTTCATGTCTAAATTCAGGGTCCAGGCAGATAGGCAGCCCCTATCTGGATAATGCCCTGGGATAAACCATTCTCATGGCAAGAGACAAATGACTGAAGTCACTTATGTCTACTATTGGGACGTGGCATAGATTAAGTCTGCTTACACTACATTAGCCAAACTAAATCACACGCACAGTCCAGTCCAACATCAATGGAGGGGACCATGTTCCTGTGGTAGTACCCTAAGAGACATATGGAGACAGGCAAGAATGTATAATTCTCTTACAAGAAAGGTTAGGAAGATATATGGAGACAGTGCTACAATCTGTCATAATGATTTGAACCCCTTACTCATCCCTGTTCTCTATTCCATCACATATGTTGGTCTCACCTCTGTACCTTCTTGAACCTTATGTGAAGACATTCCAACACAGTAAATTGCTAATTAGGTCCGTCTGACTGTGTGCCATTTCCATCCTGTAGGTGCTCATTCTTGGTTACTTCCTCTATGCTTTTTTGTTTTTCTAGTCCTCGTATTATACATTGACGAATTAAGGGGAAGAGAAAAAACATCATTGACTGAATGCATTCTGTGACTATAACTCTGTGGAGTCCTCCCTACTGTAGTATGTCTTCTTCCTCTTATTTGCTCCATAGTGTATATGTCAGAGTGACTATTAAAATAACCTATGCCTTTCTCTTTCCCTGTGAATATCCTACTTCAGTGTAAAAGCAGGTCTTTGGCTATATGATAATGCTCCAAGCCATGTGACTTGATCTCCTTCAGTTGTCTTGTTATCTCCAAATATTAATTTATATTCCCTCTCTTACTCTCCCTCATCCTTCCGCAGCACAAGAAGAAATGTTCCTTTCTCTGGAAGAATCCAATTCTTCTCCCTTTGTGCACATTTGTGACAATATTATAACCTTATCGTATTCCATTTAATACCATTTACTGAGACTGCCTTAATGACTGGTATATGGAAAATACAAATAAATAATGTGACTTTATTTTCCCAGAGACAACTGGGGTTACATATGTGTCAAATAGAACATAATAGATAGGGATTTATTCCTCCATTAGCTTTTTAGGTTTGCTTATCTTTCAGAGTAATTTAAATTGAAATGGAAGACAAATCCTTATTTGATTGTTAGGCAATTCGGTGCTATTTATTTTGTGTAAGTTGGTGTGGGATCTAAGTGCACTGTTGTTAAAAGGCTATTTAATGTCACATAGAGGGCTTATTAATTTTTTCAATAGATTTCCAGCATGTCTGGCCAATTGCATACATTTAATAAGGAAAGTCTGCTCTTCTAAAAGTCTGTCTCCATACTTTGTGGTAATGGTGCTATAGTTTATGTGCTGTTGCACATAGTAAGAGGCACTGACTTTGTTATCAAAAGTATGGAGATAAATCTCACAGTAAATGTGCTGTTCTGTTAGATGGTCAAAAGAATAATTTTGAGCTTACAGTATTACAGCTTACAGTCAAGAGCATTAGAGCATAGTGGGGATTTTTTTTAAAATCTGCATGATTTGCTTTGTATTAATAATGATATGATAAAAAATATAAGTGGCATTTGTGATTTAAAATGAAATGGCAGAGTTAAAACGATAGCTTCCTTTTTTACTTTCTATTTATCAGAAGAATGTTGCTACAAAGCATGAAAATTTTGGCAAAATAGATGTTGTGAAATAACAACCAGAAAGTAAAAATGAACTTGTGAATAATAGGTGATGGTGAAATTGTGGTCTTTTTAATTTTTAAAAAGCACTTTAAGAAAGGATATAGGTGTTCAGGGAAGATATAGAGAGGTAACAGAAAGTGGTAAAACACTGCGCTGGAAAATCTTGGAGGTCACATGAGAAAAGGAAAATACAGAAATGAAGTCCACATTGCCAAGAACATAAAAGAAAACCTTGTTGAAAATACAAGATGAGGACAGATTGAAATAAGCAAAATAAAAAAATTTACAAAAAGTTAAAAAGACTAAAGAGAAAGTAAGTATAAACAAAGAATAAAGATTCAGCCCATATATTATCAATATTTCCAAAAAAGAAGGCTGAATTGATAGAACATAAAAACTGTTTAAACAAATAATTTTTTTTAAATTCTAAAATTACGTTAACACTTGAATCTATAGATTGAAGAAGTAAATGCCTGGGAGGGATTTTAGTGTCCAGGAAAAACATTAACACAAAACAACTCACCAATATTACATAGAACTAATAAAGTTACTGCACTTCAAAGATAAAAAAATATCCTTTGGAAATCCAAGTAAACATATCCAATCCCTAAAAAAAGAGAAAAAAATCAAGACTCGCCTAAGAGTTTTTGCTTTTTCTCTCTTTCTCCCTCCCTACTCCTCTTTTCTCATATTGGAAATATAAACAGGATTATACCATGAATATGTGTGCATGTGCATTTGTGTATTTATGCATGTGTGTGTATATATACAAAAATATATTCCTAGCATATATGTATATATTTATGGCATAAAAGATTGCAGCAGTGATTACAATAATTGCAAGGGGAAAAATAGGGTGACCCCAGAATTTTATACCCAATGAAAATACTAGTACCATATAAATACAATATATAAACACTTTCAAACATGCACGAATCCAGGAAATAGAGTTACCATGAGCTAATCTTTAGAAAAAATTTTAGATTTCATGTAGAAAAAATAAACAATTTCCAGGAAAAATTGTAAAAAGAACTTAATGATGGTGAACTAGCCATACTAGATACCATACAAATTATAAAAAATCACAGCAATTAGGACAGTGTGGAGAATCAAAAGTCTAAGAATAGCTCAAATGCATATAGGAATTTTATATATAATGAAAGGTAAATTAGTGAGCAAAATACAAACCACTGGATAACGAGTGTATGCTGACCTAGATTAAAAGGAAAAATGTGGATCTGTATCTCATATTTTACACCATGATAAATTCTAGATTCATAAATGTTTACAAGGAAATATTAAAACCATGAAATACTATAAACAATATGGGGGAATTTATTTTTATAAGAATATAACATGGAAGGTTTTGCTAAGAATCATAAAATCCCAGAATTCAGAAAGAAGATAAATTCAAATTGTCAAGGATCAAAAAATTGCTACACGGCAAACAAAAAAAGGCCAGAAAGTGAGAATATAAACTACAAAACTGGGAAAACAAACATTTGCAATTCTCACCTATCAAGCCCCAAACAACTTTCCAGAGCATATTAAGTGCCCCTAGAAATTAGTAACAAAAGACTCATGCAAGTGTAAAAGAGGAAGAATTAGACAATTGACAGAAAATGAAATGCATATGGCTTTTACACCTAGGAAGAGTTGCTCAAACAATAATGCTTACTGGAAGAAAAATTCCAATCAAAGCCATGATGAAACTTATGTAAAAGACTTGCAAAGATCAAGAAGTCTGAGGTTGAAGAAGATCAAGTAAAATACACACTCTTGTACTTTGTTACTGGAAATAAAAAATTGGGATACCTCTAAGAGAGTAGCAGAGCAAAATTCATTAAATTTTATTGTGAATATACTCCTTGACCTGGGAATTTTATTTCTAGGAATTTATACTACTGAAAAAAGCACACAGGAAATCATGCATGTATGAAGGTATTTATGGAAGCATTCGTTTAGTGGTAAAAGTTTGGAAAAATCAAAAATGTCCATGAATAAAAGAGTATAAATCATGACTCAGTCGTACAATTGAATACTGGGAAAAAAGGGAAAAAACAAAAGACAAAGGTAGTTCTTTAAAAAGTGATATGGAAGAAACTCCAAGAGATATCATTTTAAAAAAAGAGAGGAGTTAGAAAATGTGTACCACATACTGTCTTTTTGTTTCTTTGTAAGGAACATCCATATATGGATGTACATTCAGATATATATATAAAATTTCAACAAGACACCAGTAATAGCCTTTAGTGAGCAGAATGAGAGAACCAGGAAAGGGTGTGAGAGCCACTTAGATTTCTTTGTTTCTATCTTGTAGTTCTAAAACAATTACTTAAGAAACACATGCAGATGCACTAAGATTATTTTATAATTCATCTACAGAGATCTTAATCATAACTCTTTTTTTTATTAGTGATTTCAAGTAAAAATGCTTAATTCCTACTCTGGCGGCAAATCTCACTGGGAGTGCATGTAGCTTTGCAACACTTGGCTAGGATCCTGCTGTGTCCCTAGCACTTGAGGATGTTTACTGTAATGGTCCTTCTCTCATTAATGCAAGAAAGAACTGGCCTTGGTGGGGAGCACCAAGTGGGGTTCACCTTCCTGTTCTTGGCTCTCCTTCAGAGCTTGTCCCTTACTTCTGGATTTCTTGAACAACAAACTGCTTTGGCTACCCTCTTCTCCATTTCATTTGGAACTGCCTTAACTTTAAACTCAGAACTAAAGAAAGTAATATTCACATACTGTTTGCTCTACGTTTGTTAGTGTGGAAACTCCAGTTACCTTTTTGCTCCTGTAAAATGCATTTCCTAGTACCGCTGATTCATTCTAGCTGCCCCCGCCCCCACCCTGTCCCCTGATCTCATTAAGAAAAAAAATTATTTGTAGCCTTTAGGCTTCAATCATTAAGCCTTTGAATTATCAGTGTTGTGCCTGCCTGATATAGTGGAGCCTGATTTCTGGAAGTTGTCACTGGAATGTTTGGACTTAAGGGAAGTTCCAGAAAACCCCTAGTGAATTGTTACTTGGTCCATTGCAGATTAATAATGCTTTCCTGACGTAAGCAGGCCAAACCTCTTTTTGTACTGGGATTTCCTGTCTCTACGTAGAGGAAGAGGTGGGGGAAGGGGCATGGTTACTTGTATATCTGGTCCCCTGAACAGTCTGGCATCATTATGCCTTGACACCTTCACTGATGTCTATTCTGAACATAATTTCTCAGAAGCATTTTGAGAGATAGTTTTGTCCTGAAGTCTTGACCTGAGGATATTGCCTGTGGGACCGTGTCATTTCTGGTTTAGTCTCTAAAGTTAGCCAGATGGTATAGGCTTTTTTAAATAAAGTTTATTGGAACACAACCACATTTAGGTATGTTAGGGTCTGGGCTTCCGAAGCTTCTATAGAGAACAAACTACACAGGCATAGAGATGTAAATTCAAGCAAAGTCTTTATTTAGCCAGCTAGCTGAGGTCCAAGTGTCAGCCCGATGCAGCGGGTCTCAACAAGGACCTCGAGCACTCAAAGCCAAGGGTTTATATAGCATTTTCAAAGCACTTAACTCATAGTAATTTTCCACAGCTATACATTATTCTTGCAAGACATACATCCTGGGGTTAAGCAAGCGCAGGATAAGACTACTCCTCAATGGTTAGGGAGGTTCTGCACGATAAGCTTGGTATGTAAGGTTAACTGACCAAGGTTAGCTGACCAAGGGTCACAGCTGCCCACCACCCGGTGCTCATGATTAACTTGTTTTTCAAGGCCTTACCCAGGCCCAGTTTTTCTTTCTAAGTCACATACTCAGAAAATGGCTTCTAGGCCTTTAAGATGGCTATGCTTATGCTAACCTATTTCTATTCTTACAGGTATTGTCTGTAGTTGTCTTTATGCTGGAATGGCACACTGACTAGTTGCAGCAAAAGTGGTAGGACTCTCCAAGCCTTATTTCCAGTTATTTGTAACTGGCCTGTTACAAATAAATGTTGCTGCCCTCAGTTCCAGATCATTCCGTCTATAATAAATGTGTAGTTCCAGTGTAGTTGGAGACATCTGTTTTTCTGGGTACCAGGGACATGCCCAGTTCCCTTCTGAGGGCAATTCTCTTAAAGTATGGTTCCTCTCATTCTTTGCTGGGCTGAACAACCCTCACAGAGAAAGGGTTACCCCAGGCCAGGGAAGATGAAAGTGAATTTTATAAGTTGGTCCCTGGAGGTTGAATGCTTGTGTGTCACCTTGATTCCATCACCTTCCAGCTGAATGACCTTGCACAGATTAGTAAACCTCTCTGTGCCTCAATTCCTTCATCTTTAAAAGAGAAGAATAAGTAAGTACTTCATAAAGTTGTTATGATGTTCAAATGAAAACTAGGGGTTCTCTACAACCTTCAGTGGTTACCTCCTGACTCCAAAATAGTCCAACCTGGCCTCACCCTACCATTCCCAATCCTTTCTTCACTCCACACAGTGCTCAAACATTTTGTTATTACTTCTTGAAGGTGCCATGTTCTTCCATGACACATCTGGTACATGCCCTGGTGACAGCCTAGAATAGAGGGAAAATGCCCAAATGAATGACAGACAGAGAATGAGAGAGCAGGAGTAGATGAACAGCAGCACACACATGTGAGATAGCATGGCCAGAGGCTTCATCTCCCCCAAGCAGAGTACAGGAAGGCCACAGCCCTTAGGCAGGAGCCATCATTCCAATTTGTCCCAATCATTTGTCCCAAGTCGGGACCTGGTTCCTAGAGCTCATCTCCATAAAATGCTGCTGCCCCAATGCACAGAACTCCTGCTTGGGACCCAGGTGCTCTGCACAGTCCATGCAAAGGGTCAATGTCAGCGTTCCTGGCTCTAGAAAAAGTACAGGACCCTGAACTCTGGTTGGTTAAGTAGGGAATAGGATGCAATGGCAGACCTTAGAAAAATTCCCTCTGGAGAAGGTAGCGGAGAGTTCAGTCAATCTTACCATAGGCTCTGTGGGCTGAGCCTAGAAAGTGCTGGCGACCTCCTCTATCTGAGTTCTCCAAGCCACAGGGAGGCTTGCCCCCAAGCTTCCTTCTGGGGTAGAGGGGAGTTATTTATGGCAGGAGAAACAATGTCTCCTCTCTTGTGTAAGATGTCAACTAGAGCTGAGTATTTTTACTCTTGGGACTAGAGTTTGGACAAGATTCATTAAGATGTTTGAAATAGCATTAACTGAGATTCAGAATTAAGCAGTCTCAACTAGAGGTTAATTCTTCAAGTGATTAAATATCAGTCTTAGTGGATGTCTGAGCACTGGAGAAGGGTCGTGGGTGGGAGACAATAAGTTTTTGGGCCCAGGCCAAAGAAACTGTTTCCATTGGAAATCAAACTGAGGTCCACCTAACTGACTTGTCTGCCTTCAGTCATTGGAAATTGCCCTGGACAGCACTTCTGATAGGTTGAGGCCATCCTCGGCTTAGGGAAAACCTCACAGACCAGGAAATAAGGAGAGCAGGTTATAGCTCTGGTCACTGGGGCAACTTTTCTGCAGGATCCCAAAATGACTCAACTTGGACAAGGTCAAGTTTTTGTTCCTGACTCATTAAGGAGATTACTGTGTACTTCCAATGAATCACCCTCAAGTAGGTGAAAAATATGTGCACTAAACACTGAACCCAAAGGTAAGAGCCTTCTAGTTATCTCTTCATCCCTGGTGAACAGCACAGTACTTGACCGTTTTAAACAGAAGGGCCCATTAAGGGTAATGGTTAAGAGCCAGGGTGTAGGAGTTCAAATCCCAGCCTGGCCACCTACTACTTACGTGACTGACTCTCCATGCCTGAGCTTCTTCTTCCCAGAAAGGGTCTGATAATAGTGTCCCCCTCTCTGGGATGTTATATGGAATAAATGAGTAAGAATTGCCACATTTAGTGCTTCTAAAATAAACTCTCTTAATCTGAGTCCCCACATACCTAGATGTGACATATCTGAATGTATGCCAGCCTTAGGATATCTCCCCTTCCTAGGATGCATTCTAGAAGAATGCAGGGGTGGAGGCTGGTTAAACCATGCCTGCTGAACAGGAAAGGGGCCTCTTGACTCGTGGCTGGCATGATCACCACCATTCATGGTCTGAGTCCGTGTTCAGGCCTGTTGGTCCATCCTCCAAGCCAGTGTTGGGGTACATTCCCCCCATCTGTTTCAGGTCACGTCATCTGAAGTCATGGCATTAACTCAGCCCCTGGAGTTTGATTTGAGCTCTTTCAGTTAGAAGACAACAAGGGGAGTAACTGAAGGGACTGTTTTTAATGAAATATTTGGGAAGTCAGGCAAGGGCAGTGGCTTGAAGTTGGCAGGATTGTTTACAGAAGATTCTGGGGGAAGAAGCCAATCTGCTTTGACCCAACAGTTGGGGCCCAGTCAGAAAGAAGCTATTCTCCCATCTCTGCTCAGAACACAGTGATGTTTGGCAACCAAGGTCTGGAAGCTTCCAGAGCATCTGGCATCCTGTGTCTAGCTCCCTTGATGAGCAGTAATAATCAGGCTGAGGCCTCGTGGACAGCAGGTGTGGACAGGTGGGAGAGGACAGGGAGCAGGCCCAGTGTGACACAGAGACTGCGGGACACAGACTGGTTTAAGGGACTCCCAGAAATAACTGGAGGGCACTTGGCGGGATATTAATTTTCAGCAGTCCAGCCTGCAGGGGATCAAATGCCATAATGAGGTCATTAAAAGTAAATGTGATAGAATTTTATATCGAACCAAATGCTTACTCAAAAGGGGCCATGGAGTAAAAATATTTTCCATTATTAAAAGGAGCATATAAAACTTCACTTTCTGCACAGACTGATAAGGTTTGGTAGTATATCCATCTTCGTGTTTTACAAATGAGTCCGTGTTTCAGGCTGATGAAATGGTAGACTGTCTCAAGACCAGGTACTAGTCACACCCTTGTACAAAGCTGGGCTCCAGATCACTGAATCAGATTTCTAACGGGGGGCAGGGGGGCGAGGACTGGTTTGAAGACCATAATGGGCTACCCACCCCCAACTTATAAAAGAGGGTTAGAGAGGCCTGGACAAGAGATGGTTGAGATTGGAGGGCATGGGCTGGCTGTCCTGGGAGTCCCTCGATGGGTGAGGGGGGGTAAAGACCTTCTGTAGAGTTTGACATGCGTGCCTGGAGGCTGTGCTGCATGATCCAAGAGAGAGAAAAGACTTGGGGCTGTGAGATGCCCCCTGGCAATCTTAGATCCCCCTTCGGAAATCAGGAAATTAAATTTGTCCCAACATAGGCCAGCTCCTGGTTGAGGTCTGTCTAAGATGAAGCGTACCCTGCCTCCTCCTTCCCCTCCCCTTTCTCCTGCCCCTGTACTACTTACTGCCTGACTTTCATATGTCCTGCCTCAGCTTCTCCACCTTCATCATGACGGTTGGAAGATACAAAAGGTTTTTGGTTATTCTTGGACATTTCTCTAAAAGCCATTCTCTGAAAAAATCTTCCATTCTTCTTTTTCCCTTTCTTTTCAGTGTCTCTCCCTGCTCCCTTCCTCTCCTTCTCTCTCTTTCTTTCTAGAAAAAGAAAAAAGAAAAAAATACCTTGCCAATTATATAACACCCATTTCAAATGCATCGCGTATTTCTAGTGTCGTAACTGAGGTCCCTTCGATAGTGCCATCCATTCTGTTACCATCCATTCTATTTCCCGTAGAAGGAATAACTCCGAGTGCAGCAAAAGTTTACTTGGAAAATATGGGCTGCCCTGAGTGGGGTGTGAGGTTAAGACGGAAGAGAAACAGACAAAAAAAAAAATGTCATACTCCGAACTCAGATGAAAAAATATATGAATTTCAAATAATAAAAGGGGGGAGCTATAATTATTGTGAGTTCTTGTTGAATTGCCAAGGTGTGGGTGGTCAGAATCTTTGCATATCCTTGTCTTTTCGGTCACTCTGACAGCTAAATTATTAAGAAGTAGGATGTGAACATGCTTTACAGTCAAGAAGGTGAATTTCTCAAGAAGTAGACTAATACTGAGGTTAAATTAATTTATTGAAAACCTGGAATAAACACTTTCTTAATTTCCTCATTATTAGCCCTGGCCTCTGGGAATAAAAATGATTGCATGTGATCTTTTTTTATATTGTTATTCTATTCCTATGCTCCCTAAAGCATCTGCTCAGTAATAGAGATGCTTTTGTTCCTCATAATTATTTTTCTCCCTTAAAGAAATTGTGAGCTTGTTTTTGGTTCTTTCCTCATTTTATCTTCTTATACGTATTCTAATTATGGATACTGGGTTAAAGGACTTTCTATTAGGTTAATGAATGAGACTGCAGTATGTGATTCTTTACTTATAGAAAAGGCAATTTCATGAAGTTCAATTTTATATGTAGGTCTTGAAGCCAGGTACTGGCCCAAAGGTAGGATTAAACCATATTCTTTTGTAGACAACAGTCACGTATTACTTGTGTTCCTATATGTTCAACATGGATTTAAAGTAAAGGTATGTTTCCTGTATGTTCCCTGAATGGCTTACTGCTTTAGTAACAGTTTGAACCTGATGTATTAATAGAGTGTAAATGCTTCAAGTAGTGGACGTAATAGGGAATTCAGAACATGGCTGGTGTGGCAGAAAACATAACGTTAAGAGCAAAGGAGCTAACCATCTGGCCTTAAGACCGAATTGGGCTGACTGCGTACCTGGTAAGACCATTCATGTTGAAACTAGTCTTCAAGAGGATAAAAAAAAACAACTCATTCAAAAACAGTCTAGTCAGAGGTTAGCAATAAATCTACTCAATATGGCTGCAGAATTGGCTGGGATGAGCCAATTGAACCTTTTCATTGTGGAACCTGTGACAGAATAAGAACACGTTAGCCAGAGGAGTTAGGGATTATCATTACTCCCATATTATTTTCACCAGGAGAAACTGGAAAAATATTAATTGGGTGTTTCCCATCATCTTACTTGTTGGGAATAAGCACAAGGACTAAAAACTGGACATTGTTGCTCTTGGTACGAATCCACAACGTTACGACTGGGAATGGTGGGATTCAAAGAATCAGGTAATTGGGAAGGATGTAGAAATTGGCTAACAATGGCCGTCATCTCCAGCAACATGGAGGAATCCTATCTGCCAGTGCTCTGGGAGAAGACGGGAAGTGGACCCAGAGTTCCAACTGAGGCACATTTTTGCTGCTAACAACGAACAAGATGAATGGAACTCAGATAATGAAGCACCTTTGGAATGGCAGGGGCCAACATTTCAACCTGGATTTAAGGCAAAGGTGATCAAAGACAATAAGAAAAATGTTAGAATGGGAAACTTCAGTCAGGATTTAATCAGAGGAGTAGAACCATTAAGACAGACAAACAAACAGATATAGATATATAGCTATTGATACATCAGAGATTGGACCATACACAGCTGTGGTCTCTGTAAGGCTATAAGGCTGTAAAACATCTTCATGTCTGCTGCTGGAGCTTGAAGGCCTTGGGACAGGCAGGAGGAGAAGACAGACAGGTCTGTGTAACCTGGAAGAGAGCAAAACCAAGCAGAAACCCACAAGTGAGCTGCAGTGCATGAGGAGGGACTAAAGCCTGTGTCAGTTCCTGCTGCTGCTCAGCTTGCTGTGGGTGCCCTTCCGAAGCTGGGTCCTTCATCATGCAGTGAACCAGGTGCTGATTCAGGAGTCAGGGAAACTCAGGGGCATCCAGGAGAAAACATGAATCTGTTGCAGGACTGCCTCAGGCCCAATGAGGAGGGTCGGCAGTCAGCAACCACAGGCGAGACTACAGAACGGCCGGTGTTTCACTTCCACCCTGCAAATCTCAGGCCAGGAATGCTCGCTTGACCCTCCTTCAAGGGAGACAGACAAGTAACAGAATTTTGGGAAACATTCGGCCGAGGCAGATTGACACATTATAAACCCATCACAGAAAGACTTAAAGAATTTGGGGGAAGCCTGATCTTCAAGTTTTCCTAAATTTTAACTTCTAGTGTGCACTCGCTGCTCCTAAAAGGCTGATCCCTGGATACAACCGGGAACAGGCACGATCAAAGGGTCAGGGACTGGCCAGCCCTGCTTCATCCCCTGCAACATGTTTTGCATTGTCCTGAGACATAAGCCACGCAGGAAGTCAGTAAGCCTGAGGGTAGCAGAATGAGAGGCGTACCCAATCGCCTGCTAACAAACAAATGTACAAAGTGGTTTTCTTACTCAAGGCACAGGATTCAGTAAGAGTTTTGGTGTTAATTACTAGAACACACAGACTCCAGAAATCCAGCTAAGACAGTGTGGTTCCAGAGAAAGTCCAAAGCTGGCAGACAGGAACTTGTGATGGCCCCACGTCTAAAGCTGTCACCCAGTCTCGGTGATTTAACTAAATGAAAGTGGCTGCTAAAGAGATGCAGCCCCTAAAAGGGCACAGATCCCTTTCATGTCCCTCAGGTGCAGCCATGGAGGGAGATGGCTAAGTGGGATCCTCTGGGTGATCTAGGGGTCTGCCTGCCTGATAAAGGACCTCATGGACAGACTCTGGGAAACAGACTTTGAAAACTGTCTCCAACAGTACTTTCTTAGGCACCAATGATGACAGGGTGCTCTTTTCCCTTCCTTAAATTGGGATTCTATTTTCAGTTATGCCAGGTTACCAGACTGGAAGCCTTTGCATTTGGACCTAAGAAGAATGCATACCACCCAGAGAGCCTGGACTTGGAGCAAGATGAAGTACATGGGTAGGTCTTTGTAAGGCTTCCTTTTGGAGAGAAGGTGAGCAGGTTGCTGTTCACTATATCAGTGAGAAAATTATTACAAATAAATGTAAAGAAAATGTAAAGAAAATCGCCATGGGTGAAATGTAGTAGGTATGTGTTGTTTTTGTTTGCCTGATATCCCTTCCTCTTTGAGAAAATCAACTCTGGCCCCAATCCATATGATTTAGTGGGACCATCAGTCAGTACTCTGCCTGCTTCTGGGTCAAAGCAATAGGCATAGGCCAAGATGTTATCTCTCTCTATCCTCTATCAGTCATCTATTGACATCTATCAATAAGCTGATGGATACAGATGAAAGTGCATGTATGTGTGTTTATGTATATATGACTAGCAATGCTCTCTTTCTGCTAAGTGGGTGACTAAATGTGCACGTAGGACTGTTCTTTGCAGCCTGGCTTCATCCGGGCATAAGGAAGCCCTCAGATCTGGCCATAAGGAAGAGGCTGTCTGTACTGGGAAACATGAGACCAAGCACTATGGGAATCAGAGCTGGGACATGGAGAAGAGCTGAGGAGAAAACCTGAGACTATGGGCACAGCTGTGTCCAAACTTTTCCTTCCAAGTTACTTGAGGCAACCAATTCCCTTGAAGCAAACTTGAACTTGGTTTCTGGTGCTTGTGTCTGTATGCCTTTCAACCAATACCCAGTATCTCTATGTCCCAGTGTCGGCTCACATGCTATGGACTCACCCAGATAAACACTGGGTGCCATTCTCTTCCCTTTAATGGTAACACGCACTGAGAATGTAAGTAGAATATCCAAGGTCACGTGGCTTTAAGTGGCTGAGCTGGGGCCTGAGCTCAGGCCTGTAGGACTATGAAACATAGGCACATTCCTTGCATCCCAAGAATGTTTTAGTGCTCCAGTAAATAAGCCTGTTGCCCAAAAGAAATGCAAGCCATGTTGTAGGCATTACACAGAAAGCAAGTAGATAATTTGGACGTTATTAATTTTTTTAAAAAGAGAAAAAAAAAGCAAAATTTCCAGAATTACGTTAATTAGTAGAGTTATATATTAGTAGCACCTTATATGTGTGGCTCTTTATATTTTACAGAGCTCTATGTTACATACTGTTTTCTCAGTAAATCATTTCTGTAATTTGGCAACTGGCATTAGAATTGTTGTGACGGCCCAGAGGCCATTTAAAGGCTCAGAGGCACATGTTCCTTGTCTGATGTTCACTGCTAGTCAGGGATAAAACCAGACTTGGACCCAAATCCCTGACTCCAAGCCTCAGTTCTCCAATTAACAGGAAAAATGGTATTTCTAATGCAGTGACCACTTGGGGTAATTTTGTGTATGATATTTTAAACTGGTTAGGTAATCCAAGTAAAATAGTCTCTCCTTTGATGTTTCTACCCTCTGCCTTCTCTTCTCTGAATCCCTTACTTACCTCACATTACCACTGACCCAGTTGTTAGGCCCACTCACAATATAAGGGATTAATATGTTGCTTTCTATGTGCCTGAGTTAGGTGTATATTAAATGAAACCGTTCCCTTGGAGTTGAACTACTGCTGCTGAAATTCATATCCCTTCTTTCTATTTTTAAAAATAAAGACCTGAGGCAATTTTTACCATCTGGGGCCGGGTTTTAGAATTCATACTTGGATCGCTTTCCACCCCTCGCCCCATGTGGATGCGAAGCTCAGTGGGAAGGGGTTTCTGACCCTGGGAGGGTCAGGTGAGTGAGAGACGCATTCGGTGATGGGTGTCTTTGCAATGCGATGGTAGGCCCACTGCAGAGGGAGAGGAAAAAGGTGCAGACGCTGCCAACAGGCGAAGGACAATGGGCTAATGCATCAATATCACTGACCATAAGACTGGGACTGGGATTGGTGGGCAGATAAAGGGTAAGAAAGGACAGCAGCCGAAAGAACTCAGGCCACAAGTTCCTGGGTAAGAAGCCTGCATCTCTCTAGCCTCCCAGTGTGGTTTCCTTATGTCTAACCTGCTTGGTGAGCTCAAAGGTAAAAGAAAGAGGGGGAAACACTCATACTTAAATGAATAATAATGTTGTTACAGCAGGTGATTTTGCTTTAAAATATCCATGAGAAAGAAAACATTTAAAAATGTGCTTTTTCAATAACCCCGAAGTTAATATTAGAAAAAAATTGTTAATGTGCAAATAGTCTGAATTTTAGCATTAATAAAATTAAATGGGAATTTGATTATGCTGTGTTACAGCTACACATAATGTTCTCAAGCATAACTTTTGCGAATCTGTTAATTCCACTGATGATTAGATATGTGCATTTCAACACATCTTGCTGCCCTTTGAAGTCGAGTACAATCAAGATGTTAGATTGTAAGTTATTTTCTGGTTATTAAGATGCATTTCAATCCTCATCTTTAATCAACTGAAGATTCACAAGATGGCTTTGATATGCACACTGGGATGTGTGTATGTGTGTGTGTGTGTGTGTGTGTGTGTTGCACACCCTCCCTCACTGATAGACTCTTGCTCTCATCACCTAAGTCTTTGGATGCACCCTCTGGTGTATATGTTATTAATAAGGAACCTGAGTTGAGTTTCATTCATTTAAAAATGGGGGGTCGCTGTTGATTCTTTGCATCTCTGAATCCTAGTGGGGAGCCCTGAGGTGGGGCCTCTCCTGTTAGAGTCTCCATGGGAAGGCAGAACTCAGCCAGGCGGAGGGAATGCAGCCAGTTGGTAGATAACGCCTGGCTGCCCTCTGACCCTCAGGTTAAACTGCTGTCTGGGCTGCTCAGTCTGGTTAGCTGAGTTCCAGGGAGGGAGAGCTGCCAGTTATCTGTCAGCGCACCAAGGCATGGGCTTCATCACAGGGAGGCACAGAGGCAGAATCTTCTTAATGGCCTTCTCTGCCAGGCCCCCTTCTGCCTGCAGGTCCGCGGCCACGCCAGTGTACACACTTTAGGGAGTTGCCAAATGACCAGGGAACTGATAACTTCTCTGGACATTCCAGGGCAACTAAATGAGGTAATGTGTTTACTGAACGTCGTACTTCAGGCTTTCTTGTGGTTATCTAAGCCGGGAGGATGGTGATGCAGAGCCCCCCAAAGGGCTGTCACCGGGAACTCTTCAGTCCCGCCATTTAAGTAAGCATGCAGAGAGCCTTTAGCAGAGATCTCAGCCAGGGGCGAGGGGAGGGATGGGACAGAAAGACACGATTGTTTTATGTATTAGATGCCCCCAGGCTGTACATCAAGAGAAAGCAATTTGACAGAGAGTAACAGAGACAGTGAGACAGAGAGAGACAGAGAGACAGAGACCAACAGAAACAATGAGACTGGCAGACAAGGAGAGGAATAAGGCAGGCAGGCAGAGAAGCTGACACACACACAGAGCACAAGACAGGGAGAGACACAGACACACACACAGGGCTAGGCAGAGACAGGCAGACAGACCTAGAATGACAGACACAGAGGGAGGTGAAGAGAGACACACACCCACAGAGCCAGAACGATGGAGAGAAGACGCAGACCGATAAAAAGAGGGCACAGGAAGACAGACAACAGAGACAAAACAGGCACTTGTAGAGTGACATACAGAGACATGCAGAGAGGAAAGGGCAAGAGACAGACTGATGGACAGACCAAGGGAGCCTGTAGAGCCTGTTACGGGACAGGCCTTTGGGCATCTGGGCGGAGGCAGCCCACAGGCATTGGGAAAGCAGGGCTCTGCCACAGGGTGGGTGGTCAGAGGCCCTACTGTGCTCGCAGGGCCCCTAAGAATGCAGCCCAGGCACAGGGGAGAGGCAGGGGAGGCTGCGGCCCGCAGGGAGACACAGGTGGGAGAGAGAATTCCTCCCGGGGGCAGGGCTGCAGAGGCAGACCCACCTGCCTGCCCTTTTCCCTCCTCTCTTCTTCTCTCCTCCATCTCTCTTATCCTTTCTTTTCCTTCCCTTCTTTTTGTAAATGCTCTCCACGCTAGCATTTTCATTCACCCATTCATTCATTCTCTCTAAAAATATTTACTGAGAACTTACTGTGTCCTAAGCCTTTTTCTAGACCCTGGGATTAAATCAGCGAAATGAGCATAGACAAGACTCTCCTTAGTTCAGGCTTTCACTGACTGAGCCCCCAAGCGTCACCCGTGATGGCCACTGCATCATGATTCATAGACTGTAGAGGCACAAAAGTGGGGCCAAAGGCTGACGTATTGAACGAAGGGGGCCGGGGTGGTATGCTGAGAGGATTTGCCTGGTGTTTGCAGGGCTGGCCATCAGCGAGGGAGAGAACCAGCTCCCACTTCCAGGCCAAATGGCTGGAGTGTTTCACTCATCCATGCACCAGGTATTCATTAAGCATCTACTATATACCAGAACCTGGGCAGGTGCATCAGGGAATTTGGTTTTAGCAAGTCCAACATAAACGGATCTTAAAATCTGGATACTTCCACTGCTCCTCTCCACTAATGATGCTTAGATACTGAAGAGATGAGCAGTTCAACTAAGTCAAAATCTAATGTTTGCTTATGACTCATGGAAGAGAGACGTCCAGGCAAGGCACTGATGACCTTTTCCTTTTATCCAAGGTCATCCTGCGGCTGAAAGTTTTGGATAAAGCCTCAGAAAAGACCATGACCTCCATCTGTGTTTTCACCAAAGTTGTGCGTCTTTTTGAAGTGCTGCCGGTCTATGCAGAAAACAAGCCCAGGGAATCTCCACTCTGGTCTCTCACTGACCTCGGGGACCAGGGCCACTGGGCTGCCTGCCTCCCAGAGCCACAGAGACAGCCCAACAGTGACTCATCAGAGGATAGAAGTCGAAGGAAACCAAAGGACCCCCCAGCTTCCTGGCGACATGGTCTTTTAACAATTTTACAGCTTTCACTTAAACTCTGTTTAAGCTTAGGGGTAAGTGCTACGGTGTGGCCTTGATTCAGTTCACACAATGGGCTTCCTCCGGAATATGGAAAACCACAGTTCAGTAGGTGGTGCTGTTTGCCTTCCAGTCAACCTCAGACCTCCCCTGGCCTTGAACTAGGGCAGCCTCAGGATCTCAGGATCGGAGAGATCACTCCTTGTGTTAAGGGAAGCTCTAAATGTCACTGCAACATAAACGAATGTGTGCTACTTATTAATATGGTTTTTAGGTACAAGTTCATCCAAATGTGACCACTTTTCACATTCTTCTATAACTATTTATGTCACACAGGTATTTGTTTATGAATTCACTTTTTCAGGCCATAAATGTATACCGAGGTGCTCTTCTGTGCACAGGAATATGTGGGATTCTTCCTGAGATTCTGTAAAAAGGAGCTAAGAAAATATATCAGTTGGGATTCCTGCTACCTAAAGTCTTCAAACATGTTAATAAAATAGATTAGCTGAGTTTCTACCACGTGACGGATAAGGGTTTGATACATATTACTCCTAATCTTTAAGTATTTTCATTTCTCAGAGATGCAAATGGAGACTTTGAAATATTAAATGACTTGTCCAAGGTCGCACAGCTATTAAGTGGCTAAAACGGAGTTTGAGGCCAGGTCCATTTCCTTAAACTGCATTTCCTTTCCATTGCAATAAGATTATAGGGCCAGAACTAGTGTGGGAAAAGTGGCATTATTTGTCAAGTGTGGAACAGTACATTACTCTCACCCTGACAAGATATAAGCAGAGATAAAGCACTTATCAATTAAGAGCACAGACCTAGAGTCTGTCTTGCTGGCTTTCAATCCCAGTGTCATCTTTAATTGACAAATGACTTGATCTCACTGTAGCTCCACATCTGTATGATGGGGCTACGGATGGTACAAGGCTCACAGAGTTATTGTGGGGAGTAAATGAGATAATGTATATGAAGTGCTTGGAGTAGTGAGGAACACATACATAAGCACAAGATATTGTAATTATTATACTGAAATAATTGCATTAAATGCTATATGAGAGAAATCCCCTTGAGAGATAGAATGCAAGCTGTTTAGGAGTTCAGAGGGCAAAAAGATTGCTTCTAACTAATGCAATTTTGGAGGTTACATTTGGGTCTTGATAGGATTGGAAAATTGACAACTGCAGGGAATATCCGTAGCAACACTAACCTTGCCTTTTTAGTCCTTACTTTATGCCAAGTGCTCTACGAAGTTCTTTCTATTTAGTTTCTCATTTAACCCTTGAAATAATTCTATGACATAAAGACTTTTATGATCATTTTGAGTTTACTCAATGCTTTTTCTTCTCAAAATCACCTCAATGATAAATAGCTGGACAGAGACTCAATTCTGGGTCTGCTTGGGCCCCAAAGTCATACTCTTAATCCCCAGGTGCCATGGGATTGAGTGCTACAGATGAGGCATGGAAAGAAGGTGGCTCCTCCAGGGGCAGACACCATGGCCTGTTTGGAGCACAGTGAGGAATCCACATCAGCCCATCATGTGACCTGCCTGATGGGAAATGACGTGAGAGCTAGGATGGGCCAGAACTTGAACTTGAGGCATCCTCAAGGACAGGCTAAAAGGTCTGGATATTACTTGCCACTAAATTGGGACCAGTTGTGATTTGGAGATTTAGAATAACAAGGGTATTTGTCAGATACGTTTATATGATAATTGAGAAACAGCTGGGATGACCTGGAGTTTGGTCAGACTTACATTTTATAAATAGACAATTTAGGATTAAATCGTCCCATAATCTGGTGTTCTTGAAACCCTAAGGTTATTTGTATCTATCCTAGAAGAGACTGGTTGGAATTTTTGATGTGTTAAGGAAATAGGAGCTAGAGAAGTAAAGACTTTTAAAGTGCCAGTTGGTTGTATTGAATTACCCGGCTCCTCATTTCTGCTTCTTTCATTAATTCAAAATGCATGTCATGAGACCTCATGATTCTCTAGAAAGATCCAACTGCAGTGTTCTTCCTTGAAAACTAAATACCTGCCGTGCCCAACTCTTCACCCTCATTTTGTACCAATACACTAGAGTGGAAGGGATTTCTGATCTTCTTTGCTATTCTAAACTAAGCTTGGCATTGACCTGGAGCACTGCTAGTAAATGGCAGGAGGCACGGACACGGCCCCCTTGTCTTTCAGCAAAGCATGCTGGAAAAGAGAACTAGTTACAGCAGTTGTGGTTTATTTATTGTTTTAATGAGGCTTTGCTGCGTAACCACAACACCATTATGACCGGGCCACGCCACAAGGAGAGGAAGTTCCCGTAATCCACCTCCTCGCCCGTCTTTTCATGTTGCTGGAAGTCAGCTCCGCTTGGCAGCGCGCTTCATGGGCTTCCGGACTTGGCTGGGGCTTTGTTCTTATCAGTGATGCCCTCCTGTCTCCCATCCCTCCCTCTCCCCCTTCCTTCTTCCTCCAGACTGTGAGGCCTCGAGTCTCAAGCCGAGAAGGCAATGGGGAGCGTAACAAGGAACGTTTGAACCCTGGGCCCGAACCGTTGTGGAGAGAAATGCTGGCCAGGAAAAGGCAGCCAGCTCCTGGAATGACAGGCTCCCCCTTTCTCCTCCTGCCTTTTTGTCAGTCTTAAATAGAATCTTAAATAGAAACTGATATATTCCACATGATTTCCCCAGGAGACCACAGTTATTAAGAAAGTGCCGATGATACGTTTAAGGGGAATAGCATTGGGCGGGGGGAAGTGGGTGTGAACTGGTATGAAATTGTACCGTAGGATTGTGTGCACTTCTGAGAAAATGTGTGCTTTGAATTAGGAGGATGAGGTAGGTTCTCAACATAGAGAAGAGGGATGCTAGAGTCCCAGGAATTCCATCACTTTTGCTAGACCACCGGGTGGCTTTTATGACCTCCTTCCGGGGTGCCTTCCCCGGGTCGTCCCCTGTGAGCACAGGGCTGTGGGGCCTGAGCTTAGCCTGCCCACCCTGCTTGGGCAGCTCTGTGTCGTGGTGAAAAACACAAGCTCTAGAGCTGTATGGACTTGAATTCGAATCCCAGCCTCATCACCGTCCAGCATGTGTTCTGGGTGCAAGTCTCCTAAGTCCTCGGAGGCTGTTTCCCCAGCTGTACAAGCAGGAAAAATCACACCTATGACGGAGATAGTTTGTGATGATTAAATAAGATGACATATGTAAAATATTAGGTGCATAGTGCGGTCTTAATTAATAGTAACTGCTTGCTTATTTCCTCTCCTTTTTCTCCTCTTCCTTCTTCTTCATATTCCTCTTATTTTTTTGATTGTTACAATTCCCTTTTTATTTTTTATATTTTTGTAATTCTGAGAACCTTGGAGCACATGGGTCAGTTTCTAAGCCTCCGTCAACTGTGACCTTTTTCTGTGTGGTCGTAGGCACAGGGGATCATCTTTCCAATTAGAACTTCTTAATGGATACAGAAGCTCCTGCGTGTCACTAACGGGAAGGGAGGCTAGACCTAGGGTGCCACTCTGGTTCTTTGACACTCTCCCAATCCCCAGAGCTTCAGCCAGGCCCTGTGTCCCCTTCTGTGTATATACACAATGGCTGAGGGCTCAGAGGATGGGGGGTCAGAAATTTCTTTGAAACGCTGGGATTTAGACGGCAGAAGTAAAGCAGATACCGCTGATCACAGTGGTACTATTTTGTCTATTTACTAAAAGCTAGGATTTTTTCAGAAAAAAATGGTACGCTAAGAGGGGCCATTTTAAATCAGTTTGGGTCAGAAAGACGAGCTCAACATTGAACCTTTATTCATTTTCTTTATTTCCATGAATAAATACACACTTAGGTACTTAAGCCCTGGTGAATAGTAGAAAGTAAGATAGCCATAACTTCTGCTTTAATATCTGGAGTGGCTTCATTATGGCACCAAGAATTTTTTGACCCTCCTCCTAAGATTCTTATTGAATCTGGGCTGGCCCAGTGACTGACTGCTTTACCAACAGTGATGTCCTTGCAGCGTATTAGTTTCCTGTGGCTGCTGTAACACAGTATCATAAACTGGTTAGCTTAGACCGCAAATGTGTATTCCTTCAAAGTTATGGAGTTTGCAAGTGCAACATAAGGTGCTGGCCCAGTGGGTTCCTTCTGGAATCTTCGGGAGACAATCTATTCCCTGCCACGCCTCTAGCACCTGGGGGGTTGTTGACAATCTTTTGCTTCCAGGCACATCACTCTAATCTCTGCTTTTATCTTTACAGGACATTTTCCTATGTGTGTCTTCATATTGTTTTCTCTTTGTGCATGTCTGTGTCTGTGTCCAATTTTTCCTTCTGATAACGACCCCGGTAGTATAGTATTAGAGTCCTCTCCAAGCACCTCATCTTAACTTTATATTTCCAAAGAGCATATTTCTGAGTAAGGCCACATTCTAAGGCCCTGGTGGTTAACACTCCAATACATCTTTTTTTTTTTTAATGGAACACATTTTAGCCCATAACAGTGTTTGGGTCCAGGTCTCAAGAGATTGACAACTTCTACCTCCTGTCTCTTGGATCATGGATTTTGGAAACCAGCTATCACGTCATGAGGAAACTCAATGATTTCATGGAGAGACCCATCTGGAGAGGAAGTGGGGTCCCCTCACCAACAGCCCTGACCGGGTGCGCCAACACCAACCTGCCAGCTGTGAGGTGCCATCCTGGAATCGGTCCTCTAAACCCTGTGGAGCTGACACAACCACCCTCATGGGCAGCTGACGTGTGCTGTCACTGATGAAGCTGACCCACACTGCCTATCTGTGAACCAAATAAATGACTGTTTTTTTTCTGCTCCACATTATATGAGGATAGATACCATACCAAGATCCATGAAAGCAGATATTAAACAAGTAGTTATTTGTGATAAGTGTGAGAAAGGAGATGCACAAGACCCCAGGGGAGCGCAAACAAGACAGCTAAACTGATCTTGTACTGGTCTGTTTTGTTACTAAATAAATGCTCTTGTCTGTACGCGTCAATTGGAGGTGCTTTCCTAGTTTGGCATTCCCAGAAAAAGGCATTTGTTCCTGCCTACCTGACTTTTGAAATGCATTTAATTTGAAAACATCTTCACTTTTTCTGCACCTGGTATTTCTCTTTTGGGAAGTAGGGTGGGTGGGAAAGCACATCAATGGGTGCCCATCGAAACGGAACTCCATTTGCTTTCATGCCCTTCCTGGTGGCACAAAAAATGGAGCATAAAAATATCCTGTGGAAGGTTAAGTGTTCTGTGCTAAATGTGGAAGATACGGGGGAGGCAGTGAAGCGAGGGTCAGAGTAACAGGAGGGCTGAGTTCAGATGTGGGGTTTGGGTTTTTTTTTTCTTTTTATTTTCCTACTGTTCATATGAAGCTGTGTGATCAACGGCTAATATTAAAGGGAAGTTGCACAGCAGATAGGCGAGGATGACCTCTTTTGACAAGAGTCCCCATCAGATCAGAGAATCCAGATCGGTATTCTGCAATCAGCATACCAGAACCTGGCCATCTTGTCTACCAGGAAAACTCAAGGCTGGGCTGTTTATATTCTAAGTCTGGGGTGAGGGATGGGTAGAAATGGATGGAGTCTGGTCCAGGAGCTCATTTTGATCATAGTCCCCATGGGAGAGCTTTGTTGGAGCCTGCAGTATGTTTAGTTCACGGAACCCAGGTGGTCCAGGCTTGGTGTGGCACTGGAGTTTTACACCTGGCGCCTTTGGTTTCTTCGCTCAATGTATTAAGTGTCTTACATATGCCAGACAGTGCTGTAGGCACTGAGGGCGCAGCAGAATCTATACACATGGCATGTCCTTTCTAGCAAAGGAAGAGGCTCAATATGCAAGTAACGAACAAGGGTTAGACATATAACTTTGATAATAATAAAGTGAGAAGTGCAAGATTACCGCTGACCATCAGTCCCTTTATTCAGAGACCTCTTGTTCAATACAGACGAAAGTCCAAGTGACGTCTCGTGTCATTGAAGACCCTGCAGAAACTAGTTCTTGCTACATTTCCCAACTTATTTTTCCTCTTGTTCACTAATGCCCCAGGATGCACCCATACACTTCGGATTCATGCTGGGTAAAGAGTGCAATCCCTGGCTGCCTGAGTTCGAATCTCAGCCCTGGCATTTACTAGCTGTGTGACCTTAGGCCAGTGCTTCACTTCTTTGAACCTCATCTTCGAATTCTATAAAATGACTAGAATGTGACTGCTATCTCCCAGGGTGATTGTGAGAATCAGAGGAGAGCATGGCTTTGGGAGAGCAAAGCAAGTGATGACTTGATTATTGATATTAATGTCTATAGTATACATGTGTATGCACGTGACACACATACATGCATACACACATATATAATTTAATCGTGACCCTATTCTAAGTTATAAAATATATCCATCTAAATGCCACTTGCTAAGACTTGGATTGTGCCTTTTTTTTATTGTTTATGCACAGTTGGTGGATGTTGAATAAAATACACTCAACTCACTAGCGTGTCTTGCAGAGGATGGTACAGATCCTTAACCAGGAGGAATGCTGTTTCACAGGAATTGGAATGGGTAATTAGGAGACTGTCAACATGAAGCAGTAAAGAACTGCACACTTTAGCTTTAAGAGCTGCAGTTGGGGGCCACATTATGTGAATCCACGTGTGCCACTTGGCAACATTAGAATTCTGAGATAGAGCGATCTTTAAAGATTCCCTCCCCTTGCAGCCTGGTGGTGAGGCGGTCTGGGCGGCTCTTGAAACAATGGCGAGCCTTTTATCATTTATATATCATTCCAGCAGGGGCCGAAAAAAGGGACAAAATACTGAAAATAAAAGTTAATTAAAAAATAAAATCAAGAGAAATGTCTCTCAAAGGCCACCTCTGTTACAGAGACCACCTGTCATTAAGCATTTTCCTGTCTATAAACTCGAGATTGGAAGCCAGTCGACTCTGCTGTTGTTTAATTTTTAATGCCTCCTGTCTGGTCCCTGAGGTCGCTGCTCTAGTCAGGGGCTGCTGCAAAGAGATGTACATTGCCCAGAGAAAAAGTGAGCTGTTAGCATTCCCCCTGCCAGAACTGATACCCCCGGAAGAAGTCTGCTGTGGGAGTTAGCCCTCTCCCAAGCTGCCCCTTGGGAATTTACTCTTACAATGATGCTGGTCTTCCCCCTCATTGTGGATGATAGCACTAGGATGACAGAGGAAGGGAATGTCCCTGGGCGAAGGGCACTAAATGGTGGCTCCTTAGCAATAAAACATCTTTCTGATTCAACTCTCTCCACCTTTCTGGTCCCTTGGGTCACACATTCTGCATGCATTTCTCAGGCATCTACTATGTGCCATGCACTGTGGTAGGTATGGAGGTTGAAGCAGGAGCATCTCAATTGTCATGGCCTCGACATTCTACTGAAGGCAGGGCAGGGAAGAACGCTTTTACAAATAAGGACCCTGGGCCATTTTAGATGATAGAGGGCAGAGAAAGAAAAGCCGGTGATGTGGTGTCCTGAGAGTGAGTAGCAGTCGAGCAGTAACCTGAATGGCGAGAAAGAGCTAGCGATGTCAGAATCACAGCGAACAGTGCTTCAAGCAGATGCCCTGAGTTGGAGATGAGCTTCCTTCTTTGAGAAACTGAGAGATGTCAATACGGTAAGAGAAGGGAATGCAGGTAAATGGTAAACGATCAGGCAACCGAAGGAACTTGAGGGCTTTGGGGAACCTGTGAAGTCAAGGAGGATTCAGCCTATGGATTATATTTCCAACCTCGAATCAAAACATCCAGGTACAGTCTCGTTTCTGACAAGTGTGAGAGAAATGTGAGCAAGGTCATGAATTCATGTTCCAGGAATGTTTTTGCTCAGCCATGCTGCCTCGAAATGAGAAATGACGCCCCTTGGACCAGTTGCCCGAGTCTCTCTCTGCTTAGGACCCATCCATCCCCACCAGGAGGCTTCCTCTCTGGACCCTAATGTCCTATTCTCTGACTGTTCCAGTGTCGCCTTTTTAAAACTCACTCCATAATGCCTCCTCCTGCTTGACAGTGTCCTTCAGATTTCAACATGAGGCTCTAACCCCTTATTCCTCATCATGCAAGACCCCAGGGGCAGCCCTCTGCAAGCCCCAGACTCTAGAAGGCAAGGACCCCTCCCAGGGAGGCTACATGCTGATGGGGACCTAATGCTGGGGGGTCCCCAATGCACCTGGGCCCTTCTCTCTGCCTGGACCACACATCCTTTCCTTCAACACCTAGAGGATGCTTTCTTATCCCTCATGTCACTCCCAGCTGCCCGCAGCTCCTCTTGAGAAACCTTCCGTATTTCCTAGTCTGATATAAAGATCATTCCTCTTATTGGGGGAAAAACCCAGCTAGCTGATTTGTTAGACTGGAGGGAAAGTAGAGGCCAGGCAAACTTTGGAAAGAAGAACCTTCCAGCAGAGAAAATCGCCATGCCAGGGCCTGAGTCACAAGTAAACTTGGTTAGGTGATTTTCAGTTGTCTTCGTACTGTCTGAACTCAGGGTTCCTGGGCGTGGCGTGGAATGGGGAGGCAGGATGCCTGTAGCTTATGGGACTGCGCGCCTCCCCCAGAACCTCCGCACCATCAGAGCTCACCCTATGTCTGAGTTGGTCTTTCGAACATCTTTGAGATAATTTAAAGGAGGGAATAAACTCCTGCAGTACATTTATTAAGTGACAGTATTAAAATGAATTCTACTGTAGCTTCTATCATGAGAGTCGTAAATAGCATTGAATGTTTATAATCTCATTTTTGGAGAACTTTAATTTTGTTGTTCCAGCAATGTTTATAACGTAAAAAGGAACTCCTGGTTGCATCAGTGAGGGAAGTGGTTTCAGAGGGACCCGGAAGGATTTACAACACTCCCTGGTCCTGCCCTAATTAAGGCATTTTTTACTATGTTTTAATAGCTCCAAGGTGTCTTGCACTGGCAGCATCTGGGTTTATAAACAGCGTTTCCTCAAGAGGAGAGGGGAGACCTTCACACCTTACCGGGGGAAGGATGATGGCATATCTTCCTCATTTACTACCTTTACAGCTGCTCAGCACTGCCCCAGACCTGCTGAATCCCAAGCTCCAAGCGGAGGGGACTAGCATGCTGTGTTGTGACACCACCTGAAAGCTTATTGTGATGTCCCCTCAAGTGTGAGGACCACTGAGATAAGGGCACAGTTATCTCTGAATCTCCAAGGATCAGGCACCCTGCTGGGTCCTGGCTACTCAAAGTGTGGTCCTCAGACTGGAAGCACGCAGGTTACCTAAGAGCCTTTTAAAGGACTCAGTCACTCCCTGCGGCCTGCTGAATCTGGTCATTTCACATGTGTCCTCTCACTGAATTCTCAGAGCTGTGAGGAAGGTAGGATGATCACTATAGAAATCTTTTTTTCTGAAGTTCACTCTTGTTTTTAATTGTATTTTCTTTTTCAGTTTGGCCATGTCCAGTGTCTCAGAAGCAGTTTCCTTGCTCACTATAAAGCTTCAGTTTAACCCCATGTACTCCATTTGCTAAGCAAACTTTTATTGACCTTCCATTCTCTTCCCTCCCCACAACTCTTCTGTCACTTGTCCTCCCATCAACAAAATGCTGTGTGCCAAATTTCCTTGGCTACACCATGGATAAGTCCTCTATTCAGTTGCTCAGCTCTCATAATTTGGGCATTCAGAGTGGGTTTTTTCCTATGATTGCTATGATAAGTGGCGTCTGAAATGCTCTCGGCAATCCCCATCTGCTGATATGCTTGCTCTCATGAAATCCGCCCCCCCCACCCCTTGGAGTGTGGCTGGACCTAGTGACTTGCTTTCTGTGAACAAATGATGGCAAATAGGATGGGATGTCCTTGTGAGATGAAGTTGTAAGTGATGGTGACTTTGGTCTTACTCACCCTCTCTGATGAGCTGAGCTGCCTTATGGACAGGCCTGCACGTCCTGGGACTGAGGGCAGCTTCCAGCCAACAGCCAGTTAGGAACCGAAACCTCCGTGTAAGAACTCACATGGAACCAAATCCTGCCAATGGCCACGGAGTGAGCTTAGGAGCCTATTGACCCCGAGGTGATATCCGCCCTGGCTGGCACCTTCATTAGAGCTGGGAGAGACCCAGAGCTAGAGGACCCAGTTGAGTCACTTGACCCTCAGATACTGAGGCATAGTAAATATGGTTGTACAAAGGCACTACATTTTGGGGCAATTTGGTGCACAGTCCCTGATAACTGATATATTCTCCCTTCAGCTGAGGTAGTCTATGTCTACCCTGTAGGACGGATGGGGGTGTTCTTTGCCTGCTCTAAAACTATACAGAAAAATCTAGTGCAGGAGAGACTAAGTATTCACCAAACGCGTTTGTCCTTCCCTCCCTATCTGCAATGTAAACCACATTTCTCAGCCCACTTTGAATCCAGATGGAAGATAAGGCTGGTTAAATATGCTTAGAAGTGATGAGCAACTGGCAGATGCACCCAGCCTCGTTCCAAAAACCCCACATGGCCAGAGATCCCTCCATGTCAGCTGGTTGGAGGCAGGGGACCCTGGAGAGGACATTAAGGAAGACTTAGAAGTTGGCGAAGGAACCTGGTCCTAAGTGAGTAGAGTCCCCACAGAGACTACCAGGAGCATTCACAGTGGACTTTGTGGGATTAAGAATCAATTTTGTTGCATTAAACCCTTGAGATGCTGGGATTGTTCGGTATGCAGCTAACATGGTCTGTCCTGACCAAAGCACCACACGGCTTATGTTTGTCTATTTAATTTGCTTTCTACTCCTTATATTTTAATATCAGTTTATTCTTTTTCAGGCCTTTAACACAACTGATATCTGTTATACTTTAATACTCATTTATTTATTTTCCCAATGTTTATTGGTTGTAGGGTACTAGGCTTATATTGATAAAAGGGCACAGATTTTCTCCTTAAAATACATAACAAATTAGGAAAACAGACACACATAGAGGGAACTGAGTTGAAATATAATGGGGATATATGCAGGGGCCTTGTTCAAATGCCCTTTACACTTCAAGTGTCATCTTTTAACAGCATGGATACCCAAAGTGTTTTTCATCACATTTATTCAATATCTGTGTGTGGAGATAGGGAAGTGTGGCTGTTCTGGACTACATAAATTTGGCTCAGATAGAAATATTTTGTATTTTGGTAATAAGAAATGAAGTCACAGAAGGAAAATATGCCTAGACATTCAGAGTTTTTTTTTAGTAAGTGCTAGGGAGCCATTGCTGGCTGTAGAGGGGGGATACAAGATCAGCTTCTAGTTCAGGAAGATTTACCGGGCAGAGGTGTGCAGGGTGGTCCAGAAGAGGGAAGGCAGCATGTGTGCAGAAAGATTAGGTGGGAGGCTCACTGCACAATAGGTGAGGCACAAATCAACAGTCCTGCCTGAGGGCAGTAGGTGTATAGAAGTTAGCTCTGAGAGAAAAATCTGTAAATCTGGCTGAGATAAATGACCCCCACATGATGCAAGAACATTGCTCAGTGTTTAATGTTTTATCCCTTCATTTGCATTTAGGTTCCTCTGTGTATGTGTGTGTGTGTGTGTATACGTGTGATCATTTCAATTCTATAAGATGTCACATTATATCTAGAAAAGATACTATTCTAATATAATACTGCTCTTCTGAATTATGCTTGTTTTTATCATATATGTTGTTTAAAACAAAAAATCCAAGTATATATGAATTTTCCTGTTGCTTAAAGAGAATTAAATACATATCCTTTATATTACTTTTGGTATGGCATTACAGGAACTACTCTAGACTATATGAGCAAAGGCTAAGAGTTAATTGAAAAGTTCTAGGGTTTCTTCAGCGTGAGTTATGTCTGTTCCCTGTGATTCCCAGTCTCACTCCTATAGAGGAGAGGATGTCCTTCCTCCCTTTTTCTTGGGCGAATTGGTAGTTACCTTAGGAGAACCTTGGAAAATAGAACCTGTGCCAGCTGATGGGTGCATGGGGGTGTTGGTGGTCAGGCAGAGGTTTGACTTTGAGGCAGATGCAAGGGAAGTGCTGCTCTTGGGGAGCATGGGAGCTAAGAGGCTGTATTGAGAGGGACCTGTGCTCTCAGGGTGGTGATGCCATGAGCCTGAGTGCCTCAGGGGCTAACAATGGACTCTTGCAAGAAAGCAGGATCGTGTCCTATTGAGAGAGATCCATCCAAGTGGACTCCAGGAAGGGCCTTAGAAGTGGAACCATGGAAAACAAGACCAAAGGGTGTCTTCAGTGGCCATCTGGAGGAGGCTTTGTCCAGAACAATGTAACAATGACTCTGATGATCAAAGGTGTCAAAGACTCCACTCCAGCTGTCTAATGAGAGAAAGATTTACCATTTGGATTCTGCCACACCCAGAAGAAACAGACCCATCACAAGGGCCTTTTCCTGTGACTCACGTCTTCTCCCTACTCTGTTCCACCCTGGTAGGTTGAAAACAATAAAAAACAAGTGGGAGAGAACATTGTGGAAGGAAGTAGAGAATCCGACCTTGACTTCCTTTCCTAGGCAGGCTTCCTGTCCAGGAATTGGATTCTGAGCCAGGAAAGGAGACAGTTTTTCAGTTGACTGAGAGCTTTGGAAGTTTGATGTTATCCTGGGTTGCATATTTTATTACTCAAAAGTGACCAGACCATTTTGGTCCTTGAGGGGTGATGGCTAGAAACACTTTGGGTTCTGCTTAGCATTTCAGGCATTTCAGGGGAGATTTGGGGTTCCAGAGTGGCTGCTCTGCCAGGGCTCATGGGGAGAAAGGGTCGACTGCTTCTTGCTTACTTCTAACCACTGAGTCCAGTCCTTGAGAAAAAAAAAAATGGAAACCTTCATTTTCTGTTTTCTTTGGTTGAGTCTGATTCAGAAACAGACTAGTTAGTATGGATTTTATGAGCTTCCTATATTTAAGTTTCCTTCCCCAATTCCATCTCCACTGAGCCATTTCAAAGTCTGAGATAAAAGGAAAAATCAGTAACACTGTGCTTACTCAAACATTTGAAGTTTTGGCCATCATGGATTTTTTGTTCATTTTGATTTTTTAAAATATTATTTTCAGATATGACTTATCCGGATTACTGAGTTGTTTTGACATCTCTTAAGTGCTGTGCTCAAGGTGAGTACCTCCTGCAAGTTCCAGCCCTGTATCCACTCCTAGGACCCCCACTTCACCGTACCACCCACTTACATTCTACAGGAAAGGAAGAAATAAGGGAAACGCTTGGGGTAAGGAAGAGTTTCCTGCAAAAAACCTCTGCCCTGTAGGGAGAGGTCTCAGATCTCAAATAGATAATTCTGGACTCAGTGTCCCAGACCAAACTACTAAAATCTTAAGACATGTGTCTGTGGTGGGTAAACGTGTGTATCAGGGAAGTGGGTTGGGTCTTGTAATCATGTTGGCTTGAACAACACTGGCAGTTGGGGAGACTGCGCCTCATGAGGTTCCCCAAGTGCATAGGGATCCCTTGGCCCGTGCTTGCAAACCTATCCTCAGCTGCATCCACCAGAAAATCAGGGTCTGTGTGGGAGGAGAGCCTTGAGGGAGGAAGGCCCAGGTGGCTGGAGCAGGTGAGTCTAGGGCATAAGGCTGAAAACAACTGGTGATGAAGCAAGGACCCTCTTCACTCTAATGATCTGATTACAGTAAAAAGTCCACCCTGTGGACATAGGGACCTGGGAACATGGAATCACAAAAGACTCCCCAAATCTCTTGACCAGGGTGGTAGACTCTTAACATGCAGGCATAAATCAGTAGTGGATATATTTTCTTTGTTATTTTATGTTGAGTTATTTCAGGCAAAAACTCTTCAGTTTGGGCAACCTGCTTTGATGGGTCAAGACAAGGAAACTTTTCTGTGTGCTGATTCAATCCTTTGTTATGTAATTTTATCATTCATATTCTTGCTTTGATCTTTGCAGAGATAAAGACGAGGCTGTCATCCCTGTGCAATGAATGACTGGTGGGCTTTGGACAAGAAAAGTAATGACTTGGTCCCTTTGTTAATGTATCTGGTCGATGCGGTATGGTGATTGTTTGGGTAGAGTGGATGTAAGGGGAACTGAGTTAACGAATGTGAAATGCTCTTAAAAGTTTCTGTACAACTCAGTAAAAGTTTGATGTGGCTCTTACTGCTATGATTGATCCATCCCTGAACAAAAAAATAATTATAGAGTAGTCTTAAAAATGAAAAGTCAAGTTCAAAACAAATGGGTGATTCAATTAATTCTGAAACACAAAAATCACTACTGAAAAGTAAAAGCGTATTATAGCCAAATTGTCATTGGGTCTCATGGAAGGAAAAAAAATGCACTTTTCCTACTTATCTGGATTTCTTCACTTCAAACAAGCATGGACAAAGCAAACCTTTTAGATTTTATTTACACAGAAAAGTATCAACCTAGAAAAGCTCACCAGGTTATGTGGCCGAGTTCCATCACTTTATTTATTTATCCATTTGGTTAACACATGTTTATCTAGACTCTTACTATGTGTCAGGCACTGAATTGGACACATAAGATGCATAGTCTCTTTTTATGAAATAGTTTTCAATCTACAGAGGAGGCGGCAATAGGCAAAGTAGTAAGTACCAAGAAAAAGAAAAATGAAAAAAGAAGGTTGTATGTACTTGGTGAGAAAGATGCTCTTGGGTATCTTGAGGGCCCGAGGGGGAGGGAAAAGTGTTTGGAAAGGACTGTACAAAATATAGCAATGGCCGAACAGATAGAGGCTAGCCCTGGCAGAGAGAGCAATGCAAATCAAGACCTGGAGGCATGGAGGAGTCTAGAGAGCTCAGCTGGCTACATTGTTGCTACTCAAAGGCTGACTAGGACCAGCAAGCCTGCATCACCTGGGAACCATCACTCCATCAAGGACTTGGCCCTGGCAGGTGGAGGTGGGCTGCAGAGCAGAAAAGGGTCAGATTTCAGAGAGCCTTTAAGTGTAACCACACTGTTTGGAAATTGCTGCCCGACATTGTAAGGGCTGTGACCCCACCCACTTCATCTCAGCTCCTCCACAGGGCACTGGGCATGTGGGGTGCACTCATTTGCCCAATGAAACACCATGCTAAGTAACAGGAAGACAAGATCTTTATCAACTCACCCACCCTGGTGCACCTACTTTAGAAGACAGAGTTGTATCTTGTCTCAGAAAAAGAGAACCGAGTGCTGTTTTATTCATCTTTTACTGTAGCTCGGCGAATACATAGTCTGTTGTTCCAGACCAATTTGTCTAGGAGTTCTCTGACCGCTCGCCTCCCAGAATCCCAGGCTGAGGACCTGGCCCTCCCATTTTAATGGCAGGTTAGCAAGCACTGGTTATTATTGGTAATATTTCCAAAATGTTTGAGGGTCACCTGGGATTAAGACAGGTGCAGCGTGAAAGCAGCCTGCTGCTGTTTGAATTATGAAAGATACTATGAATCAAGGGAAGCCCCCAGGAAGAAGAGAAGAAAATTCCATCCCCAGGCCAACAGGAGAACAGGCTTTCTTCAGATGCTGGGGCTGGGTGTGGGCTTCAAGGCCCAGGGACCTAGGAAGAGTCCAGACAGAGTGAGAAGTCATGCACATCTCATCTCCTTGACAGTGTGATTTTCCAAACCCATTTCCTTCTGCACCAAGCAGTAGCTTTCTTGAAGAGGACAGAGATTGGAGGTAAGTTCCCATGGCTGTCTGTCTTTTGCTGTCAACAAAATACGTTTATGACTATAAAATCATACTCCACTCTTGCTTAGAAGGAAGTAGGGATTTGCTGGTCTGAACGGCACGTGTTCACTCTCGCGAATGCTGTTGGAGGTGATCCATTTTCCTGGTGTGTCTGCGAACTCGCAGAAGCTCCAGGGCTGCACTTCATGGGAAGAGATTGTGGCTGGCAGGCTCTGTAATTTTTTGATTTTGTTGCGCATGTGATGTCTCAGAAGAGGGATATGTCTTTTCTAGCAACCATCATTTTTATATAACATGGAAGTTATCCACATTATATCATCATCTTCCCTATCTCAACTAGAAACAGTATCAGAACTACTCCCTCCTGACAACTATATTCATTTCTCATTAAAGACATTTCATGTTTTATTCAGGAATTTAAATGAAGCTATCAGAGCCTAGAATGGCACCCGTTTGGTATCATTGTATCTCACGGATGCCAGCCCCAAGAGTTCTAATTAATATATATTTAGCTCCCTGACTGTCTTTAGACCAAACGGTTGAGTGTAGAAGACAGGAAGAAAAAACACAGTGAGATTTGAACAGGAAAGTCTTTTTTAAAAGGGGGTTTTTGGTAATGGTGCATCTCAAGTGCTTTGCTCCTATATCCACATCAGAAATTACTTTCAGGCCACTGAGCGCTTTATGAAAAATGAACTATAGGGTGATAATTATTTTTATTGATCACACATTCAAGTTATTAATTTTTTAATCTCCTTTCTTTCTTTCTTTTTTTTTTTTTGTTGTTGCAAAAACGTTCATGCCCAGGGAATTATTACACGCATTCACAATCCTTCATAGGTCTGAGCTCTTCCTCCTTCTGCCCCTTTTTCCTCTGACCTCACACTATTAAAAAGAGATATTATTCCTCTTTGCCAATGCAAAAATGACTGGAGCCGTCTTGGGATTACTTGGCCGCCCTAAACCCATAATATGAAAAGAAGCTAATTGGGTACCATGCTCATTCCCTATGGGGTTTGCCATTCCCCCTAATTCCCTCCAACCACATCCCCATTCTCACTTGCAGGAAATGAGTTTAGGGACATTTCTTGTGCTGGTCTAACATTGGAATTCACAGCACTTGTGTTCACTTAGAAGCCTCAATTCACTCCTGGTGCGGGGATGCTCTGGGATGAGGTTTATAAATCACTCTGGTGGTGCACCGTATGCAGAGATCAAGACCCCTGTGAGCTCTAGTCATATTGAATTGCACGGGGCAGTGGAGCGTCCTTAAGAGTTTACAGTAAGGAAAAATAAAAGCCTTATAAATAGAATGATTCAACTGACACCATATTTACAAGACACTATTGAAAAGAGAGGATGCAATTTTCCTTTGTTTCCAATCTTGGTGTCATTCCTGGAGGACAGTAGCTCTTCAATAGGACAGGAATTGGAGTTTAGATATAGCCTGTGCCAAAACTTGAGTTGTTATTTAAACAACTGTTTGGGGTCATTTAGTGGTTTATTAGCCTGCCATAAACCTACCAAGAATCTGGCTTACACTACAAAGATTTGTGCTTCTCCCTGGCCCTCTGGAGCAATGTCATTGCCACTTATCCTTGGTATAGGACAGGTGAGGGGATCCCCCATTTACTGGATGCATGATGTGGTTGAGGCAAGCCATTTGGTCTGCCATGAGCCAACTTCCTCACATGTGAACTGACGGTATAAAAATATGTTCATTTTACCAGGATGTTGTTAGGCTCACTGTGATACCAACAAAAAGAACAATTTAGTGTATTTAATGCTTATCATGGCTACGCATGGTACATGGTGCTAAACATCCGTTTCCAGGCTCAGTAACAAACAAGGATATATTGTAGAATGTAGGAAGCTACAACCGTATATCCATATGAATAACATTTTAAAATCCATGTTTAACTAGGTTAATATTTTCTCCCTTGACAAATCTGGATATCCTGTGGGAATGAGGACTTTGGAAAGATTTTTGTTGGATGGTGGATTTAGCCTCCTTCCCTCTCCATCCATTATAGCATCATTCTAAGTGAAAACAGTCCTCCTGAAATGGGGGTGGAGGAGTGCACAAAGGTGCTCACACACTCACGCTCAGTTGATTTCCAGATACATTAGCACACAGCTTTATTGACTACCATGTCCATTTGACCAGGCTCCGGGGGAGAGAGGGGGTGTTATTATGTGAAACGCCTCACTGCATAGGCACAATGACAGGTGTGTCATCAGGAGAACAATAACCAGAAACAGATGCATGGAATTTTCACTAATATGTCAGCAACTACGATGCCTGTCAGCAGTGTGCGTCCTCACCAGAAAAAAAAGAAATAGGAAAAGAAAGAACATTTATTTCCATGAAGCCAATTTCCATGCCAAACCGAGCATCTGTCTGGCTTTGTGTTTGGTATAAACAGGACTCACACACACTCAAAAATAATGTCAAAAGTTCACAGGGTGGAGAGTGGAGAATTCTCACGTGGGCAAAATAAGTGAGATCTGTGGATTGGCTGGCCTTCACTCGGCTTTACATGAAGTGTCTCCTTGGGGCCGGGGTGATGTGTGGCTTTGATTCTCTGCCCTTGTCCTTCCATAACCTGGTTTGGAATGTAGCCCAGTCCTGAGAGATTGGGGGTCACTCTGGCTTGATAGCGTAAGGTCAGAAAATGGAATGAAGCTCGGATATCTCAATTGAGATTTGAGTGTATAAAAGTATAAATCAAAAAAGCAAAATCCTTGAAGGGACACCTTGCAGCTGTCGCTACAAATGAAAGGTTTCAAAATAAGTAGATACAAGAACACTGAAGCTGGTGCAACTAACAATTTCCTTCCTGTCCTCCTTGAAGAATATGTCAGTATGACCGAACACTGAAAAGTAAACAATACACATTATTCCAAGCAAAGATACTGGCCTGAATTCTTTAATAAATTTTGTGTCATTTCAGGAACAATATTTAAAGTATTCTGGAAAAAAAGAAATCCCTCCTTTACATGCTCTTTTGTAAGCTGCAAATTAGAAACTGTACCAGGCATAAATTAAGAGAATTTATGGGATTATTTGTTCTTTGCACTTGGAGAATCTGGATAATCTCAGAGTTGAGTCATTCACTCAGGAAGGAAAAAAAATGTGAGTGGATTTTGTCTGCCTTTACTCTTAAATGCCACTGTCTTATGTAGCTGTAGGATATTCATGATTTTGTGTTTATTTAAACAGACACATCTCTAGTTTATGGGCATATTCCAGAATAGAACTGCATGTTGCTTGGAGTGCAATTCTTCTGGGCAAACACCTGATCCCCTTTAATAAAAGATAAAAGGGAAATGATTCTCTTTCCATTCAAAGACCTTACTGTGCCTAGCTCATAGACACAACCTTGTTACTGACCTTTCTAACCAGGGCAAGTACCCTATGTACTGAACTGCAGGTATAGTGCCTGCAAATGTCTGTCTCATATGCAACTTATGACCTACTGTAGCTGAGCTTGTTTGAATCCAGGAACACTCTATGGTATGCTTACACAGCAAGACATAGGAGTTGCAGAGTACATGAGATGGGTGTTGAGAATTGTCATTAAACTGTCAAATCCACTCCTCTCTAAAATATTTTCAAGACAAAGTCTTCTAAGAACTCCTGCTTTAAAGATGTCATTTCCCTTCTATGGTCAAGAAGGTATTTCAATTTTCAGAATACTCACCCTTCATGCATTTATTTTTCAAGCTATTTTTTCTTGTTTGGGGGGAAGACAGGTTGTAGGTATTTGATTGACTTTGTGTATGTATCAGCTAAATAAGCATTGTAATAAATGCAGAGCTCACTGGAACATGTAAGAAGCAAAATAATATATGATTTTTCAGTGGAGGGTGCACTTGTATTGCTTCTTCACTCTTTTTTTTAAAAAAAAACCATAATCTCCTTTTCTGATACCATCTTTACTGGTCTAATGCTCCCAGGAACTAACTTTAGGAAATTGAGGGGCTAGGAGCGTTGGCATATACCTTAGGCTACTTGATAAAGAAAAATGCTACTTTTTAAGCAGACTAATGCCAGGAGAAGTGACACTGAAGTTTAAATTAGCTTACCTGGCCTGTGATTCTCTCCAAACAAAAATGAAAGTGAAAAAGAAAATCTTGCCAACTGTTATGTACTGGAAATGGAAAAGAATAAGAAAAACAAAAGGGGGGGTTTAAAACATATTAAGTAACCTCTCCAGCAGACACCCACATATATAACTTCATAAATCATTTCAAATGCGACAAGGAGAAGACAACCTGATCAAATGACTGTCCAAATAATTATAGTTTATTCTTCAACTTTTTCTCTTTGAAGTCACGTTGTCGTTTGAGTAGTCATCTTGACACAACTAATTATCGCTATCCAGGGAAAAAGAAAAAAGCCCCCAAATGTCATTCTGTAGGAAACAGAGAGTGGAGAATGGAGATTTAAATATTTCTCTGGCTTAAATGCTTCTCGGCTGGCTTTCCTACAGGTCCCCGAGCCTCACTTTCTCTCTCTGTTTTTTCTTCTAACCTCTTTGCCCCGCTTCGTCTGTCTCTTTGGTGCACAGTTTTAGCCTTTGGTCTCATCAAAGAGAAAGTACGTGGACAAAACTGATTGAGAACAATGTCTTGTGCTGTCGCGCAGGCTCACGGGACGGGAAGGAGGCCCTGCCAGACCCCACCACCCAGGGCTGGGAGCTTCTTCACCAGGCACTCAGTTCTCCCTTGTTCCATTTCTTTCTTGGTAAAATTTGGCTCTTGGACTAGATGATATCTAGAGTTCCTTAGAGCCTTGGGGGCACGTGGTCTTACATTTTTTTTTTTTTTTTGGTGTTCATTCCCAATGTCCTACAAGAAGCAAAGCAGAGAAAGCTACAACCTTGAGACAGCTTCAGAGTTAGGCATAATTGGCTAATTATGGTCAGCCTTGCCTTGAAGAGAAATGACACTTCCTCAAAAGGGGGACAGTCAAGTCCACCTGTGAGAAAGGAGGTGGCTTTTCGAATGTGTGTGTGCTTGAATTCTGGTCATTGTCTGGAAGCCAGTATGGACTTCTATTTAGGACTTTCTCATGGACGGCTTCAAATGGAGTCTCCTGTATTCTTGTGACTGTAGGGGCATTAATTTGAATATCTGCCTGGGTTCCTCTGAAGCCAGGGTGCTGGAAGAGCTGGTCCTTGTCCCATTTTCTTTCCTGAGCAAGGAACTTGCACACTGGGCTTGCTCACACCAGGAGACAGGTTTAAATCACTCCTGAAGTGGAAGCATTCGACTCTGATAATCATTTTTCTCTGCAGTTATTTCTTAAACATAACCTCCATTTTCACGTAAGCCCAGATCAAGGACAATGAAAACACCTCTTTGAATATAAAATTACCTAAATATTCTGACCCAAGCACCATTTGCTTTTGCCTGAGTTCCGGGTTGCTTCCCTGTCCTGGCTGGTTACAAGCTTCTTCCAGGAAACGTGTTTCAGAGGATGACAATGAGGCCAGTGGCTGCTGATGTTAAAAGGATGTGGCATCCGCACAAGGCCTGAGACGGGGGCTGGTTGCACAAATTAAAGTCAAACACATCACAGTCCGGTTAGCAGACATGGACTTGAGTGCGTTACCTAGGAATTTCTTTTCCCCTCCGAGTAACAGAGAGGCGATTAAAAAAAAAACACACAAAAAACAACTCCATTGTTTCCCATCATCAGGACTTCTCACTTCTCCTGGCCTGGTTTCTCACTGTATTTATCTGGGAATGCAAATTACAATTGAATGCAAGAAAAAAAATTAAATATAGATAGCTATTTCATCTCTCTCTGACTTTTTCTGGTCAATGGGAATTTTCCTCCACATGTAGTTTGGAAATACAAAACTGCTAAGGTTAAAAAAAAATGCATACATACTGTGTTGCGGTAAAGTTAGTTCTCTCACCCTAAAAATCAAAAAAATAAGTGCTGTATTTTTTAAAGCGGATTCAGAATCTGATGGGCCACCTTTTCACAGACTGGAAGATTCCTCTCAAGAGCGAGTTTCCCCACAAGGGCTTTAATTACTTGGTAGTTTAAAAGACTTCTTTATTATATTAAGAGAGAAAGAGAGAAGGGCAGCAGAAATGAGGGGCAGACAGTTGGGTGGGAGAAGTCTAAAACTGTACGTGGGAGGCAGAGAGCTTAAAACGCACTGGTTTTAATGAACAGAAATTTCATTCCCACAGTAGGGAGCTGTTTTGAAATGTTTCATGGCCTGTTCCCAGGGAAGGCAGGTGGAGGGGGGAGTTCCGTGGGGCAGCAGGGGTGTGAGTGGCTTGCAAAACTGCTAGCACTGGTTTAAACCAAGCCAAAGGACAAACCCAGTGAAAATTTGTTTGTTGTTTTATTTTTTTTCCCACATTAGTGTGTCTGAGGGAACATGGAGTGAAAGCCTCACAGGTCCCATATGAAGAGAGTTACAACAGACACTCAGAGGAACTGGAACCATTTCCTGTGCTCCTTCCGGCCTGAAACTTCCTTTGTTCCTATAATCTCAAAACAGCTGTTTCCTCTGGAATCACAAATCCCAGCTGGCAGAGCCTCTACCTCCTGGATCCTGCTGCATATAATGTACATCAAATCTGAATGTTGATATGAAATGTCCTTCTTTTTCTCAGGCTCCTTACCACCCCCAGCCCTGTAATCATGTTGAACTTCACAAGGAGAGCAGTTAGAAAACACACACACACAAAAAACAAAAACAAAAACAAACAAAAAAAAAAACCAGGAGCGTTTCAGATCCAGACCTTTCAAATGGCAAAGTAAATCCTTGAAAATATTTACCATCTCAGATATCTAGTTTGGAAACATGTCCAGAAACCTCCTTTGTGAAACAGAAGTTGATAGTAGGCATCGGTTTCCCTGCTTGCTTTTAGAAATCAGTACATTCTAACAAGCATTAGTCTATTAGCTACTCTGGCAGAAATTGGGATTTAACTTGACTCTAGGAGAAATGGCTAGGAAATGGTAGTTTTCTTTGAGAAATTTTTTATTTTATTGATTGATACCTTTATTGAGACCTTTGGAGGAAAAAATAAGGAAAAGGTTAGGTCCCACTCATGGAAGAATTTACTACTAAGTTTGGAAGCAAAGACATATACATAAAAAAAGAAGTAGAGAAAAATGCAAAGCTATATTTGAATCATTGCAAAATAACAGAGCATTTTACCCTATGCCCTTTTGTGTTGTTAGATGGTGTGGGAGGGAGTAGCATAGTATAGTATATAATGCAAATGTCACAGGCAGAGGGTTTTTCTGGTGGTAAAAGGATAACTAATTTATACATTTTTGGACTACTCTTTCTAATATTGGTAAGGGAGATACTCTAAATAATTTGTCTGTCAATAGCTAGATTTTGCTGTGTACCACGTGGCAGCCCTCCCAGTGATAAACTCAGGGCTTGGGATAAAGGAACCAGCCTTGTAGACATTGAAATGAAGATTCTAAGCTTATAAGTACTTCATATTTTGTAGGGCCTGTAACTTCTTCTGTGTTTGATTTATGTCAGTTATCGTACTCATGGTCTCCCTAAGCATGGCTGCAAAGAGGATTTTACTTAAACTCTCTGGAAGTTGAATATAGTAGTGTTGTTTCTTTAGGCTTTGCCAAAGCCTTGGTGAGGCGTCTCCCTACGCTGGTGGGTCCCCAAGTGGCATCCCAGCCAGCAGCGTCAGCATCAGCTGGGAACTTACTCGAAAACCTAAGTGCTTAGGCACCCCCTGGCCTGCTGCATGGGAAACTCTGAGGTGGGCCCAGCAATCGGTGCTTTAACGAACCCTCCCAGGGATTCCGATGTCTGCTCCGTCTCAGGAACACTGGGGTCAATCAATATAAACATCAGAGTTGTTATAAATCAAGCATTAGACACAGAGATTACAATTGCTGCTGGCACTGTTGGAGGACCTGGCACACATTTCCCCCGCCCCCTTCCGCTCCGTTTTCTATTTGTACCTCCCTCTGCTGGCACATGCTTCCTTTTAGACGTGTTAATATGACTAACCAGGCTGTGGTGAAGTGACTTTCCCTTGAGCCTCAAAGTCATTTCTGTCACCTCCTATTATGTATTGATTTAATTAGTTTAACCTTTGGAAGGCAACCTTATTTTCGACTTCTTAAATTGCACCCTGTGTCCTTAATTTACCTCCCAGATGACTGCTAGTGATTATGACACTCATTTTAAGAAGGCCACACTCTTATGGGGGTTTTGGCAATGATTGGTTTATTCCCTGGAGTGGCTTAATAGGGCCGACGTGTTTAACTAAAATGCAGATGCTGGGATCTTGCTGTTTACAGAGTGTCCACTACTAGAGAAGCACTGGACATCCTGGAAAAGGGACAGCAGGGATTAAAGGAACAGACATGCCCGAGACAGAAAACATGGCACCAGTGGGGAAGCAAGGCTCCCTAGCTTCCCCCACCAGCCCCTGAACTGGCATGAGTTAGACCCACTACAGTGCTACTAGGGCCACCCGCATTCCTGTCCATACTTTAGGTACTCCAAGAGCATTGGCCAGGGGAATGTGGGAGTCAGAGATGCAGCGGCAACCATGGTCATCTTCTAGGACGGGCTTGGATGTGAATGTCTGCCTAGAGGTGCTATCCATCCAACTAGCTTGACTATGGGCAATTTATGGGAAACACCAAGTGGGATAAAGTGTTTCAGGATCACAGAAGAGAAAATGATCATCTGACTGGAGAATCCAGAAAGGCTTCCAACGAGAGTTGACATTGGTCTCAGAGGTCTTTGAGGAAACTCTCTAAAATGTTGGCAGCTAGAAGGGAGGAAGTGACATGCTACATTTTCTGGAATAATCCTGGGCTAAAGATACTTCTTTCAGCTTTTGTCCTTCCTTTACTTGAATACATGATTACTGAGGATGGCATTCCCAGGTGGGTCAGATTCCACATCACATCCATTTCCCTCTGCTTCCATTTCTCTGGTCTCTGGGTCTTTGGGACAGAGGACAGCGCTGTGTGGTCTAGGTATGGCAAGGAGTGCCCTCGCTGGCTGGTACTGATGCTGCGCTGAGCCTGACAAAGCTGCATCCTGGCTGGGAGAAGAGGCCCAGTGTTTATTAATGCCGTCTGCCGCGGACTGAGGAAGATCTCCAGGAAGGAGAGGACCCTTGTGTCGCGCTCACAGCTGTGCCACTTATGGTAGGGACTGTTCAATTTGCTGATGTTGGACGGACGGTGACATCTGGGCCATGTGTGGTCAGACCCGGAGTCATGGATGGAGCTTGGGTTTAAAGTCAAGCATTCCTGGGTGGGAATCTCAGCTTCTCCGTTTAGTGTGTGTGGAACTTGTAAACAGAACTTCTCTTTCGTCGCTGCCATTTCCTTGTCTGTAAAACGATAGCAACTGGAGAAGAGGTGGATTTCAGAACACAAAGGGACAACTCCTGGTAAATATTCAACTTTCAGTGCAATTTTGAAGATTTTGATAGGATTAAAATAAAAACCTACAGTTAGAGTAATTCAGTATTCTGCCTTTGATCACACGATTTATGAGTTTCTTTGTGTTTCCTCGCAGCTATGCAGAGATAGAGCAATGTGTATTTTGCCTAGAAAGTTAAGTTAGGAGCAATAAACTCTCATGTTATTTCTACAATTTTCCCTCTGGCATTTTTAAACACTCTCTACAATAAAAACAAAAACAAAGTTGGCATATTGTTACATCTTATCTTTTTTATGCAGCATAATTTTTTTTTACATAATATAGTATATAATATTTTATTTTGTCATACTGGTAATAATGGAAAGGGAACATGAATTTTAATATCTGTTCAATTATAAATGAATAAATACTTGTATTTCTTCTCATATATTTTTCTTGTGGTTGCACCCACGGGGTTTGGTATCACTAAAGATTTTATTCAAGATCTTATTAAGATAACATTTATTTTGGAGTCAGCAGTAGACCAGCCTTACCGGCTGGCATAAAGATGGTAACTCAGTATTACCCACTCTTTCACGCTTCAGTCTGCCTGTTTCGACTTTTTTCTTTTCACAATTGTCAAGATGCTCAAATTCATCACTTAGAAGAATATAGAGATTATTACATGTAATTCATAACTTCCCCTTTGGGGGAAACCAGGCCACTTTGAAGTTCTTTTTATTTTCAAACTTCATTAAGTTTATGTCAGTGGATATCTCAAATTAGGTTTATAGAGAGAGGCATTTTGCAAATTTGTCATTTATAGATTGCATTAAACTGACCTGATTAAGCTATGTTGTTTACAGAAATGATGAAATGTGTATTTATTCCCAACTATTAGACAGTAAATACATAGCAATTACTAGAAGCGGGCAAACCAGCAAGAAATCCCGTTAAGTGATGTATCCATTTTATCTAGTAACCCAAATGCTTTCCAATTCACTTATTTATTTAATAAAAATTTACTAAACAACTATTTTATCATAAAATTGTGCTAAACATTGAGACCTCAGAGACCCATAAACCTGGAGGGGAAGTGAAAAGCCCAAATAAACCTATACTCCACACATGCAGGGACACATGCTCTCATGAAGGACCCACAGTAGGGACCCATAGTAGCAGAAATCCCACTAAAAGGAGTCAAGAAAAGTCCAGAGAGAAAAGCATTCTCAAGTAAGACAAGAAATGAGTAGGAATGTGTTGGAGAGCTGGGGAAGAACCTTGTAAAGAGATGGGATATCAGAAAGCCCACCCATTCTCAGGGAATGTGGAGCAGTCCTGGGCAGGATAGAATGCTGCTCAAGGAGACGATGGAGTGATTCCAAACAGGGGCAGATGATGAATATCATGCTGGCGTCCATCTGAAGCTTGATCACTGGGAAGGTTTTTAGCCGAAGAGATCCCCAGTTGGATTTTTGTTTTAGAAATCTCATCATGAAAGCAGTGTTCAAATAGCACTAGAAGGCTGGAGGGTGAGGATGAAGGAGATACTGACAGCCCCCCAAGTATGTGCAAGAGCCCAGAAAAAAATGGCGAATCTGGTATGAGGCAGTGGCAATGAGAATGACGAAGGGAGGACAGATTGGAGAATTATTTTAAAGGTTCGGTTCACTGGGGAGATCTTCCCCCCCATGAGCCCACATCATGGTCTGAGAGCAGTCTTAACTGAAGCAGAGATGAGAGAATCGTTTCCTCTGGGCTGATGGACATGTCATAAGCTCTTTTCCTGTGATGCATCAATGGGTCAAGGAGGATGGACATTGTTGGGTTCTGTTCAGGACAGTGACTGTGGATACACTGTCCCCTGTCTAATTATTCTCTCTGAAATGATAGACAGCCCTCCCTTCCTCCTTCTCCCTTTCTAGGTGCTGCCGCCACGGTAGAGTGTGGAACTCAGCCCCGTTTTTCAGGCAGGCAGGATCAGAACACCAACAGTGCAGAGTCCAGAGTGGGAAATCTCAGCATCAGCAACACCTCCAGTCATGGAAAAGGAGGATGACAAAGACGTGCAGAAGTTTCTGGGTTGCACATACCTTTCAGGCACTTGCAGATTACAGAAGAGGCTATTGGGTGGGTTTACAATGATGCTGCTGTTTCAGCTGCTACAGCCTTGTTCTTACAGAGGCCGTGTTAAGAATGGGGCGTACAGGAAATAACATGGATTTAGGAATCCTACAGACCCGGTTTGCAACCTCATAGATGTCAGCTATGTTATCTCAGGCAACTTACTTGACTTGTATGAACCTCATTTCCTTATTGGGAAGTGGCAATCACAGCATAATTTGCCTTATTGCTATGAGGATTGAATATCATGAAAAATAAAAAGTGCCAGATGGTGTATTATCTGTGTTCTTATCTCATCTTCACTAGGGAAAGAAAACCCCTCAGCTGAATACAGTTGGAGGGACCACTGGGTATTGTATGAATCTCAACATAAGCCAACTTTCTCCTATCTCCATAGTTGCTGAACTTTTCCACAAGAGTAGAAAAGTGCTCTTCCGTTACCAGGATTTTGAAAATGGCTGTTCAAAGATGCATTTCCATTTCCTGTACTTGAAGTAGTCCTGATCTACACAAAAGTGGCCCTAACCAAGTGGTCATTCATCCTTAAGGATGGGAAAATCCCTCAGCTTGCCTTTCCAATTTTTATTATCAATAAGATTGCAGACGATTAGATAATTTGACAAAGGTTGGAATCCATTGGCATAGGCACTGGCATGGTTAAGGATATGGGAGGAAGGCAGGGAGAGAAATGGTATTCTTTGAATATAAGGTAGAGTGTTATTCCATAAATTTTATATATTATTATTTTCTGTACATTTTACATTTGATCTTCTCATCATCTCTGGGAAGTAGGCATTGCCATTAGCATTTGGTGTGACTACACATATCAGACTATTGGCGGCTGAAACTAAATAAAAACTTGTTTCTCATGTAAAACAGTTCAGCAGGGCAGTAAATATGATGATGCCATAGGCATCCTTCTATTTTGATTTTCCACTAGCATAGCTCCTCCTGATTCAAGATGGCTGCTTGAGCTCCAGCTACTACATCCACATTCCAAGCAAGAAATATGGGTCAAAAAAAAAAAAAGCTGTATGCTCTCTCTTTTCAAGACTACTGCTCAGTTGTACAGTCTCTGAGATTCCGATGTTTCTTTATCCAGAGCTTAATCTCATAGTATCTTGTAGCACAAAGGGAATCTGAAAAAACAGTGTTTTACCTGGGCAACATTTGCTCAGAAACAATGGGAAAACATCATGAGGAGATAGAAGGGCCTTCCACAGTAGATGTCATGTTTCCTACTTTTCAGAGGAGAGGAAACAGGCCCGGTGAGTTTAAGTGTGCTATGGTTATCTATTGCCAAGTGTATTCTGCTTAGTTGCTTATTACTTAGTGACCTAAAACAACAAATATTTCATTATGCTCAAGATTTTTTGGGTCAGGAATTTAGGTGAGATTCTACAGAGATGGCTCCTCTCTACACCAAAATGACTATGGCCTCATCTGGAGTGTTTTTAAGAGGGACACATGGCTAGTAGACTTTACTGGGACCAAATATCTTATGCTTTCTTTCTGGTATGAGAGTTGGATTCCTTAGTTCCTTCCTATGTTGTATCCAAGATGGTTTATTCACTCATGTGCCTAGTGCCTTAGCTGGGACAGTTGGGTTGTTGGGGCTGGTCAGGCATCTGTGTTCCTCCATAGGACATTTCCACAAGGCTAGCTTGGGCCTCCTTAGAGCATGGCAGACTTTTGAAGTTCAATTTCTTCCAGTGGTGGCCACCTTCTTCCAGAAAGAGTGTTCCAAGAAACTAAGGAAGAAAGCTCCTTTTAACTAGGCGGAGAAGTGATACTTCTGTCACAACTAAGGCCAATCTGGATGTAAGAAATGGGTAAATAAACTCCCCATGTCACTGAGATAAATAGCAAAAGGCTTGCAGCCATCTTTAATGTAATGCATAACAGCTAGGAAGCCAAAGGGCCCGACCTGAAACATAGGCTGTCCTTTATATTACATGGGTCCAAGCAGCAGGTCTTGGTACTTTTAAAGAGTTAATTAAACAAGTTGATTTTTTTCTGAAGTATGAAAGATTGTAGCTAGCTATGGAACAGGTGGGAGGTAGTAAGACTTTGTGGCAACTATCTCTTTGTTGAGTGCGTAGACCCAACGCTTAATGGAATGTGCCCTGGGGTTTGCAATCAACTCTTTAGGCTGAGTCTTCCACCAAATGGAGTTGATAGTATTTTTTTATCCCCTCCCCCAAACTGCCTCCCCCACTGCCTCTCCCACCTGTCTTCTAGCTGAACAACTGGGCTGCGGCTCTGCTGTCTCTTTCATATTTGTGAATAGTCTCTCAGGTTTGGGAAATCAGATTGTCCTCATTTAAATTTAATTTGAATTTCTGTTTGAAGAATCAACCTGAGACGTCAAAGAGAATCCAAAAAATGCACTACAATACAAATGATCAAATGACTTCTGAAAACATTGTACTTTTATATCTGGAAATATTGGATCAAAGCTCCAATTTCTTTTCTTGTTAAAATTAAAGAGAGATTTAAAAGAAACCACCATGTAACTGTGACACTGCATTTAGCCAACAGACAAATCATTATAACCTGGTAGAGTTATAATCATCAAACATGCATTCTGTAATCCATAATGAGTCAGATTATCCCAGCCAGTAAAATTCAAGTTAGTTTTTATTCATTTTCTTCAAGTCATAAAAATATTATTTAGAGTACAGGTCACAGATGCCTAATTTACAATATGGGAGTAATTAAATCATCAGTTTATCTGCTCAAAACAGACTGAGTTTTGTGTTGAAATGTGGCCTTTGAGAAACTAACTTTTCAAACAAAAAAGTTTACCATAATTGTTTGTGCATTTCATTTTTGAAGATCTGAAGTGTCTTGCCCTGATTTTAATACATTTAGAGGTGGACATGAGAAGGTTCAGCACCTCAGTGAATTAGCATTTACTGCAAGTCCTGGCAGGTGTTTGGGAACACACAGAAGAGAAGACGGGAAAGCAGTCTGCTCTCAAGGGTACAAACATTCTGCGAAGAAGAAGTGAGTAGAATACCTGGTAAATGATGAGTTAAATGATCGTAGCTTGTCCCATTAAGAATCTGAAGGGTGATCAAAAACCTGAATGAGTGATGTCTTGACTCAGCAAGAACGAAAAGCCCAAACTAATGGTACAAGTCTTGGGTCCTAGAGACAAGAAGTTTCAGCCAGAGAACATGGTCTAGAGGAAGAACTGCCCTTTTCATCTGGGATGAGTAGGGAAGATTTGCTGGCTTTCTGTTGACCACATAAAACTGGATTGGAAGAATCAATAATAAAGAATTAAAATCTAGAATTATTATTTTTTAAGGAGAAGAAAATGAATGTGGCATCAGAAGAAGAAGAACATTGCTTCCAGGTACCTCAGGAGTTGGGTATTTTTATGTTTAGATAGAACAGTTGGTGGCCCTTTTCCCAGGTCCCATTCTCCCCTCTCTCTCTTGCTGAGGAGTTGAAGGAGAGGATTCTAACAAAGACAATTGAATTTGTGGAATATGTCTGCCTAATACAATTATAGCAATGTGGAATCTGCCCCTGGGCAGTATGGTTTGGATTTCAGAAGGATGGGAAAGACATAAGAGGGGAGACAAAAGGATAAATTCCTGGTAGGAGAGGAAAGCCCCCCAGCAAGTGGGAGGTAGCACACCAAGAGAAAGCTCATCTAGAGAGAGGCACGCTGCGGCAGGCAGCTTAGAGAGATCTCACATTCAAGTTCACATTGCTTCATCCTGGGATCTGTGCTGAAGCCCATCTGCATCATGCTCCCACCCTCACTAGGTTCCACAGAGACCCTAGTAAGGGTGTTGCTTGTGGAAGGTGGGAAACAGTGAAGAGGGAATTCCTGAGGAGCAAGCACAGAAGGTAAGATGCTGGTGATTAACTAGGCAATAGCAACTAAGCCCATAGCAGTGTGGACCTAGGCAGAAAGATGTGAGCCAAACAGCCAGTCTGCCCTAGCCCCCCCACCAAAAGAGGTTGACCCCTGAAATGTTTCTGTGTCTGAAAGAGCACTGGAGAGGGGAGCCACCGCTATGTTTGCATGGATGTGAGCTGGTCAGGATGCTGACACCAGATCACTTGTTTAAATATTTTAGAGAAGGCAGCAATGTCCAAGTGAGTGCCAGAGTGGTTATAGTGTTTCCTTAGAAAGGATGTCTCCATGCTCCTCTCTGGCAGCTGTCACTCAGCATCACCAAGCCCCTGGTGCACACCTCCTTCAGAGCCACTGGGGTCCCTGTGGATACTACAAAGGATTCCTATGGTCCTCTTTTTTAGTAAGTCCAGTAATAGGAATTTCTACCAGTCCTCTTGGGATTTTTTATTCTTCTATTTTTGTGTTATAAACTCACTGTATGGATTTTGGAAGTTGTTATTTTAATTGGGTAGTCAAGCAACAGAGAATTGTCTTCTGGCCCTGACTCTGAATCTGAGTTTGTTCTGAAATTAGAAAAATTCCAACTGAAAGAGGTGGTGGAGCTTTGGGGGCAGGGGTCGGGGTGCTGGAGGGATAGGGCTGGTTGGGAATCATGATTCCCTGTTTGGCCTTGGGCTCATTCATCTGCCACACATCTCATGACCACTAGGTTTCAAAAATAATGTGTCACCCGAGTATCTTTTCTTCCTAAAGACCAAGAATAATAGAGCGTTTTTCTTACTGAAAGACAGGAATTGCAGTTTATCAAAATCCATTGATTCTGATATGTTCAGTCAACACAGCTTTCAACTCTGGCCTCTGCCTCAGATACAATCACCCAGCTTCTTGGGCTTCCTACCCTCTGCATTGCTGCCAAAGCTGTTTTTTTAAAACACAGATCATCATATCATGACATTTTCTTGCTCAAAATGCCACCATGGCCATCTATGTCCCTCCAGGATGTGGCTGCCCCCCTTTAACCCCCTCCCACAATTTAGCAGGTTCACCATGTGGAAATCTCCAAGGCAGGACAGATTATCCCTTGACTGCGATTTGTACCCCACCCTGACCCTGCCCTGCCTACCGCCACGATTTGATCTTCAATTCCTGGACAAAATATCACCTTTTCTGTTCTTTTATCAAAACATTTGCTAAACAAATTATTCATGAGTATATCCTATGAGCTATAAAACTAGTATACACTTTTTTTATATTGCCATATTTAATGGTTATTAAAGAAACAAAGAATATTCAGTCTTCAGAGACTTGCATTGTAAAAGAGAAAAAGGAATAAACAAGTATTTTCATAAATACTTTTGGAAGTGATTTTTTAAGTGACTTTTTAAATCCCTGTCATTCTTATGATGGCGATTTGGGGAAAACAGGGACGAAACAATGCCTAGCCCTTAGCAAGCAAAAAAATGAAAGGATAAACCCAACAGGAAAAACAAAGCAAAAATACTTAGTTCTTTGAAGTTCTAGTTTCACAGAATTTCAATAAATCACATAATTATAACATAATAAATGATGCTGTTATTTGCTTTATATGTTATAATTATCTAAAACTAATTTCAATGTAAAAAATAACTACATGGGTTAATGCATTGAAGTCCCACAGTCTTTACATGTCAAATAGCTAGCTAATGCTGAAACTTATTATACAATATTTTGAAAACTATTAAAACATTGAATTTTATAGAAAAATATATTCTAAGTCATGGGATATTATTTCAACAATGGAGCTTGATAATGAAAATTTTGAGCAACCAAGCATTGTAATAACGAGCTAATATTAAGGATAAGCAGGCTAACCATGTAAAACATGTATGCTGGAAATAATATTGGAATGCAAGGGCGCAGTGAGAGAGAGAGATCAGAGCAGGGGGTCAAGGCAGAGGCGGGGGGACAGAGACGGAGTGGGGATGAGTGTGTCTGTTGAGCGGTCACAGAATGGAAAGGGGGAGAAGGCGGGAAGGAAGAAAGAAGATTACAAAGACAGAGAGGAGATAGGAAAAAGAGATTCACAGATTTTAACTTGTATAAAGATCAGACCCTTGCTGAGTCTAAGTTGGACCTCTGTGAATATTCATTAGATATTTAGGACCTTGCTAATAATATATCATGAAGTAGGAAACAGCTCCTTCTTAGTCAATTGGGTAAACTTGAATCCAGAATCTATTTACTAGCTTTCACCATATGCATTTTTATAGATGCAAGCAAAGCTGTAGTCCAGAGAAAAAAATAAATCAACACTGCCCACAGCTAATAATTCTAGAAATAATTCAAGGTCATTTAAGCATAGGCCATTAATGGCGCATTTGCCACGCCTGGTACAAGTTTGAGATGTTTTAAGAATCTATAAACTGTATCATAGCTGATCAGAACTAATGTAAAGGAAAGAAGGAAAGGTATAATTATAATGAGTAGAGATTATTAAAGAACTTGAAAATGAAACACAAGACAAATTCATTACACTTGGATTGAATTATTTGGTGGGAAGAATTATTTTTAAGGACAAAGATCCTGTCTTATAACATGTAAAAGTTAGTAAGCAACAAGGCAAATGAAAAACAACTGATTTAATAGTTTATAAACTACAAGTACAAAAACCACATTTCTTGAGCATGTGACTAAAGGCTGCTTTCCACATTTGTGTCTCTTAGCTTAATATTGACTCATGTGCAGGTTGAGCATTTATTAAGCCCTCAGTAGCTAAGCATTGTGAAGGGCTGCCATGGTTTTTAATAAAACAAAGATTCAAGGCCCTTCCCATTGTGTGGGATCTAAGGGAGGGACAAATAGGTGAGTGGACAATTTTGAGAAAAATAAATCACCAAAGTTCCTTTCCTCATAGACTAAGAATGAACTTCAAAGTTTATAAAGTAGTGGAGGAGGAGAATAAATATCTAGTAAACAAACCAATAAACAAGGAGTTTCAAATTAGGAAGTGCCATGAAGGAAATGAACAGGTTGCTGAGAGAGAGTACAATGAGGGATCTTCTTCGTACTGGTTGGTAAGGAGCTGGTCTCAAGGAGACTGATGGAGGATAATAAGGAATCAGACACGCAAAGACCCGGTGGGGAGAGGTCCTTCGAAGAGGGAATGAAGTGACCTGTTCTTCTAAATCATAAAATCTTGGCCCAAGTGAGGGACTAGAAGAGGGCCTAGAACAGAGGAGTGGACAGGATGGTATGCAATATGTGGTCAGAAAGGTAGACAGGCCCAGATGTGGGTACATATACCAACATAAGGGGTTTGAATTTGATTTCAAGAGCAATGGGGAACATGGATATAACAACCCTGGGGACATATCTGGCTGCCATGAAACAACAATAAAGAAATTTGAGTCATCAGTTTGGAGTCTATTGCTATAGATGGGTCAGGGAATGGTGGGAATTGGTACTATGATAGCAATATAGAGGAAGGAAAAATAGAAGTGGATGGACTGGAGATACAGTTTGTAGTTGAATTGGCAGAATTTTCTAATAGATTCGGTGATTAGGTGGCTTTGGAGGGATGTCATCTAGAATGAATCCATAGGTGTTGACCTTGCTCATCTGAATAGGTGGCTGAACAAACTGAAATGAGGAAGCCTGGGATAAAGATAAGGGATGGGTTTCAGGAGGACATGAGGAGCTTGTTTTTGGCCATGTTGCATCACAGATGCTGTGAGACACCCAAATGCAAAGCTAGTAGGCACCTGAATGTCAAAGACAAAGGCTGCTGGACTGGATATGTGGATCTGGGAGTTACCAACAGGCATGTGGCACTAAGTCCTCGGAAATGGATGAGATCACCTGAGAACAGAGTATGGAGAAGTAAATGAAGAGAGTCTGCACTGTCTCAGTTAGACACAGGAAGAGGAGCCCATGATGGAAACCAAGAAGGAGGAGCAGAGAATTGACAGGAAAATCAAGATTATATTGACACAGAAGAGAAAGGAGAACAGGGTTTGAAGAAGGATGGAGCACCCAACATTTTAAATGTTGCCAGCTCTCTGTGAGAAGAGGCTAGAAAAGGGTCCAATGGTTTTGACAACTTGGGGAGTATTATTGATGTTAATAAGAGAAAATTCAGTGGAGTGACAAGGGACTGAAGCATGAATGAAATGAGAGTGGTGGGGGACAGCTTCTGTAGACAATCTCAAGAAATTTCATGCGACAGAGCATAGCTGGAGGAGTCTCTCTGGGGTCCAAAGAGCATATTTTAAAGAATGGGAGATGCTAGAATATGTTTGTGAGATGATTGGAAAGTTTCACTACAGGGAGAGAGACTGGGCAGTGGGAGAGAGGGAAAGCATCACGGGAGAAGCAATGTTCTTGACGAGACTCTGGGATCAGGTAGATGGCAGAGCTCTGGAGGGAGAAAGTAAAGGTAGATACAGACCCAAGTGGATGTGTGATGGAGAGATGAGGGAACGTCAGTGATGATTTCCCTTACATACCGGCAGATGAGGCAATCCGCTGATAATAAGGTGGGATGGGGTGGGAAAGCAATGGGTCTAGCAGTGAGGTCCAGGTGTCATATCATTGTGACAAACAGAAAAATCTAGAGTAGAGAAACATGAAAGAGGTTCTGGTCAGTATGGGTAACCATGTTTTAAGGTCAGAGTTAGTTACTTTATAATGACAACAATCTCCCTTACACAGTGATTTTTCTGCAAAAACAGCGGCCGCAATGGTGTAGGCACAAAATAAATGAATGGATGTATAGCTCTTTCTGGGTGAATGCAATGGATGGAGAGAAGGACAAGGGATTTGAAGGGCATTGAAAGGGAAGGATTATAATGATGAACCATGGGCTCTAGGCTGGGTGGAAAGACAAGTGAAAAGAGGAGGGTCCCCACACACCTAGCAGAATGGCTTGAGAAAAGGTGACTATTCCAAGTCTTGGGGAAGACATGGAGAAACTGGAGCTCCTGTATATTGCCGGTGGGAATATAAAATAGTACAACTACATTGGAAAAGTTTGTGAGTTTCTTCAGGAGTTAAACATATACCTCCAATGATCCATGCATTCCTTTTTTAGAACTGCACACATGAATGTTCATTATAACTTTATTTGTAATTTATCAAGGTTAAATATGTGCAGCTTACTGGATATTGAATATATCTCATTTAAAAAAATCCCCATGTTAAAAGGTAAAAAAAAAAAAGCAAAAAGGAGGATCTTGATACATAGTAATAGAGTGATGAGACCAACAGTTTAGACATCTCATTGTGGTTAAAAAATTGATTTCATGAGAGTGAGCAAATGAACTGATGGATAGAAGTTATGTTTGAAGAACTGTGTGAATAAATTGTTTTTGAGGTGGGGCCATTTCTAATGAAGACAAGTTATGGCAATGGGGGTGGAAAAGTAAATTGGAGTGAAAGGAGAATGTCTTTAAGGATAAGAAGGTCTAAGATCTGGGAGGCTTTCATGTTATATAACTTACCTATGTGCACATTACAGGCATCGCAAAGAATGGTAGAGTCACGAGAAAGTGTCACCTTTCAGTGAATCAAGGAATCACTGGGGGGTTGGTGGATGGCAGCAGCAAAGAGGACTCAGGAATGGCAAAGCCAGATGACACAGACTTGAGACTGGGGTATTGCTAACTAGGGTTTGGAACCAAAATGGTGTGAAAATGGCAGTGGTGCTCAAGAAGCTCAGAGACCCATGGTCCAGCATTTGAAGGAACAGTTCAAGAAGATAATGGAGAAGTTGCTGCTCCCAAAGAAATGTGCTGCAGAGGGCGCAGAGGAAGAGTTTGGGAAGGAACTGAATCAAACAGATACAACTGATTCATCATCAAAGATTAGTGTTCTGGCAATCGTCAGCCTGAACAGAGATGTGAGTCTTGATTATTATTTTTTCTTGCTTTGTTTTAAATAGTTTTACCATCAGTGAATGCATTTCTAAACATTATGATTAGTTTGACTTATTTTTAAATTTTATACAAATCAAATAATACTGTGAGTATTCTACTATTAACTTCCTTATTTCGCTGAACTTAATGGTTTAGAGACAAACTCATGTTGATGTATTGGCCCGTAGTTTATTTATTTTTGATGTTGTTTAGTGTCTCTTGTATGAATGTGCCCTATTTTATTCATCCACTTTTATCATTGATGGACGTTTGTGTTGCTTCCATTATGTTTTGCTGTGACAAACAATGCTGCTGTGAGCATTTTGTTACATGTTCCGTAATGCAAATGTGAAAGAATCTCTCCAAATTATGTTCCTACTAATAGAATTGCTGAATCACTGTGTATATACATGTTCAACTTGTTCATTTGAGGCCAAATTGTTGTCAGAAGTGGTTGGTCCAATTTATACACTGCCATTCCACATCCTTATTAACAGTTGGAATCCGATTTTTAATTTTGGATATTTAGGTGGGTATAAAAGTATATTGGGGATTTTAATTTTCGTTTCTCTAATTGCCAATGAAGTTTCCATATGTTTATTGGCCAGCCTCACCCTGCTGTCTTCTTCCAGCTGTGAGAACTTGGATGAATTGCTTTAACTTCTTGAATATCGTTATCTTCATCAGTACAAGAAAGATAACATTGTGTACTTTACAAGATACCCTCTACAGAGAAGGACCTACTATTGTCAAAATGGCATTTACTTAGCTTACATTTGGATATTGCTTTGACCAATATTGCTCTTGGGAGGTCACTGAGAGGATATGGAAACACTCAGAGAGGCCTGTGAGCCTGTGAGAAAGGAGAGGGCTGCCTCAACTGGTTCCAAAAGAAAAAAAAAAAAAAGACCTAAAATTCATTGTTCTAGTTAAGGTAACTGTAAGAGCTCAAAAAAAAAAAACCCTCAAATTTCGGGGGCTTAACAAAATGCTTATTTCTTCTTCCTGCATCCCAGTTAGGAGACCAGCTTTCTCCACCTGCTGATTTAGGAAACTTGGCCTAGGGACGTGGAGTCGCCTGCTTCTAGCTGACAGCAGAGGAAATAGAGTGTCTAACACCCACCCACTTCGTAAAAGTTTAAGGAAAGGAAACTTCTCATTGCATTCCTTCAGTGAGACCTAGTCTCATGGACACATCTGTAGGCGAGAGGATCTCAGAAATGCAGTCTTGTGTCGAGCTGCCATCGCCAGCAACAGCTGCACATTATGGAAGGGAGACCCCAGTCCTACACAGTGTTAACCCCATGGTACCAACCGTCCCCACCACTGTTCAGACAATGTCAGGTGGCATTGTCTTTCTATCCTCCCATCCGCACTTAGGCAGCATAATGACCCTGTTTATGTTAATTTTCCACATAATGCTCATTTTATTATTTTTATTTTTGTTCAGCTATATTGGGATATCATTGGCATACAGCACTGTGCAAGCTTAAGTTGTACAATGTGTTGATTTCACATGCTTATATATTGCAAGATGATCACCACCATGGCTTTAGCTAATACCTCCGTTCCCTCACATAACTTCCAATTCTGTTTTGTGGTGAGAACATTTAAGATCTACTCTCTTGGCAACTTTCATGCATTTAATACATTATTGTTAACTATGATCACCATGCTGTACATTAGATCCCCAGAATTTATTCATCTGAGAACTGGGAATTTATACCCTTTGGCTATTATCTCTCCATCTCCCCTACCTCCCAGCCCCTGATAAAAACTATTCTACTCTCTGTTTCTAAGAGTTTGCCTTTTTTTTAGAGTCCACATACGAGTGATACCCTACAGTATTTGTCTTCTCTGTCTGGATGATCTCACTTAGCATAATGCCCTCCGGGTCCACCCATGTTGTTACATTTCTCTTGGTTTTCTCATGGCTAAGATGGGGGCTCCAATTTCATTTTCTGCACGTGAGTACCCAGTTTTCCCACCACTGTTTATTGAAGAGACCATTTGGTGACCTACCGTCTGATCTTTCCTGGAGAATGTTCTATGTGTGCTTGAGAAGAATGTGTATTCTACTCGTGTTAGAAGGAATGTTTTGTGTATGTCTTTAGGTCCATTTGGTCTAAAGTACAGTTAAAATCCATTTCCTTATTGGTTTTATGTCTGAATCATCAATCCATTGTTAAAAGTGAAGTACTGAAGTCCACTATTATTATTATATTGTCTAGTTCTCCCTTCAGATCTGTAAGTACTTAATATATTTAAGTGATCTGACATTATGTGCATATATATTTATAATTATTATATCTTCTTAATGAATCGGCCCTTGATCATTATATAATGACAATCTTTGCTTCCAGTTTCTTTTTGTGTTTGTTTTTGGCTTAAGTCTATTTTGTCTAGTATAAGTATACCTACCTGTTCTCTTTTTGGGTCACCATTTGCATGTGACATTTTTTTTTCATTCCTTTACATTTATCCTAAGCATGTGTTTTGAAAGCTGGCATGAGTTTCCTGCAGGCGTCATATAGTTGGGCCTTGTTCTTGATCCGGTCAACCACTGTGGCATGATCATTACTGAGCTCTACATTATCTGGTGGTGGTTCACAAAATTCAACTTTATTGCACAGCGCTGAAGTCTTCTACAGCGGTCCAGCCGAGGACAGCACTGTGGAAATCTTGCCATGTTGCTTAGTCTGTGCCAGGGTTTCCCAAGACACCCCTGAGAAGCCTGAGGTCTGTGGTATGTGGTTATTCCAGGACGCCAGTGACAGAGGAATGGTAGAAGCTGGAAGCAGGTAAGGGCACGATGAGAAGAGAGTCCTGGTGCCTGGGCAAAGACAGTCTCATCTGGGGCAACAGGCTGAGGGCTGGTCAGGGGACCACCATCATTCATATGCTCTGTCTGTCCTCTAAGACTAGAGCTCGCTGTAGGATGGAGATTAGGCCCAAGAGATGTGGAGATTAGGACCTGGAAGAGGGCCCCAGTCCCTCAGACTACAGGCTTTAGTGAAGCATGTTGCATTTCCCCCCATTAGGGTGACTGCTGCGCTCTCTGAGGTTGAATGTTGCTCCCCACACACCTCTCTATGGGATTACAGCATTGCCTCCACATTATCCTGGGCTCTCTCATCCCTATGTTGCCCATTTTTCAGTGACAGGGACATATCATTTCAGCACTGAGGTTTACATTTTTCTATACCATTCTTTATAACCTAACCCAGGCCTAGTACTTGTCATATATTAGACCTTAAATAAAAATTTGTTGAGTGGATGAAAGAATTGTTCACATCAATTTTGAATAAATAGAAACAACTGTTCTCTGCTCTTTGGTTTGAGCCACCAATTTCTTTCCTGTGGGAACCTTTTCTTTGTGTTTGTGACTCCTTTCAATTTGGAAAATGCAGAATTAAGGATGCTAAAGTTTGTGCTTTCTTAGGGTTTCATGTATAGAGGTTTTAATCATTTTTCTCTGAACAAGTACCTTTCAATATTAGATAGTACTGGATTAGGTACTGGCTTTGAAAGGAGAGAGACAACCAAATCCTTTATTATTCAACCATTAACATTTCCTGACTTATTTGGGAGAGAGTTATAAGCAGAGCATGCTACGGACCAGAAGGCAGCTGTGGAGGCTGAGGCCAATTATTGAAAATGGAAATCGTTAGCAGAAATCTTGATGGAGAACACTGCTGTCCTGTGTCTGATAGTGAGCGTGCGTGGCAGTGTGCTGGGAGGTGGGCAATTTGCACTAACCAGAGTGCTAATATGATGTATTAAATGTCAGACTGGCCTCACTGGGTGTGCATATCTCTCCTGTGGTACTGCCTGTTTATGCTTATTCAGGCCTTTGAATAATTTAACACATTTCATTCTCTAAATTACTCTCAGCAATTTTGATGGGGCTTCTGGCAGTTTACTTGAAACGCTCAGTGTTAGGTCAACATAGGGTCCCAGCTTCTGCTAAATAGAGGTACTCTGCCTACTTAGGAAAACATAATTAGTTTTCTCCATGGATCTCCTGGAGGGTGGGACCGGATAGAAGAGTGGGTGGGGGGACCCAGGAGGTACGCATTGCATGTGTTCATTCGGTTATCAATCCAGAAAATGCCAGGGATCCAAGGGTTACAAATTTAATGGGGCAGGAAGCTGGCCTTCAAGAGAAGGAAGTTGAAGGGCACAGAAAACAGTTCAAGTGTGCTGTGCAAATGGGTGTGTATGATAAATGACCCTCATTTAGTCAGTACTGACAGCGGCTGAGTCCTCCTTTCAATTTAATCCTTATGTAAAACTGGCCTGCCCCAATGAAGCCAGCCACAGTAGTACGGTGTAAGTGCTGCGGTGTGGAGTAATTTGTGCAAGTGAAATAGTGAGACACTTGTCTGATTGGGAGCCTCTTCATTACTTACTGCTGTCCTCAGTTTACCGTGTGTGAGCTGCAGCAATGATGCAAAATTCTTGCAAGTCTTAATCTGTTTTGCTTTTCTCTCTGGCACCACAATTTCCATTCACATACAACATTAAACTTTGCTCGGAGCTGGGGTACATCGGTTTATTTTAATGCTCTAAGAATGTGGTTTTAAGAAGTATCTTTCTCTCCATCCTTTTCTCCCTCTCTCTTCCATGACATCCAGGATGGAAAGGACACGGGCTTTTGGGAAAGGTGAGCATTTTTCAATTAAGACTTAAAATCTTACCTTTGGCGATGCATCACCTTGAGTAAATCCCGAGTATTCTAATGACGCTGCCAGCCAGCGTGGCAGCAAATGATGATACAAATGGCCATGGGCTCAGCTCTTTGTTCTGTGACAGCAAGCCTCCGATTGACTGTATCCTTTGGGTTTTAACTCCTCCACCACCCTCTAGATATGCTGAAAAATCTTCTCGGGGATTAGAAAAGTCTTACACATACTGAGACTCTAGAATGAAGTGTCTGCTTATCATCCATTTTTACCCCCTTTGAAATAGTCTGAGCCTGCACGGTAACCTTAGGTCAAAACTATTTGGGGTGGTGGAAACTCATGAGAAACATATGCTTTATAAGGTTAGAATGCCATCAGTTTAAGAACATCAGATTAACTTTTTTATTTAAAGAAATTTGTTAAACTCCCCAAAGTGTTCAGAGGACCAAATGTGAGTCTATGTGGGTCTCTATCAGCGTGCATGCATGAATTACACTCAAACACAAGAATAGAAATGTTTGCACACCAAAATATATATAGACATCTATTTAAACTGTTGTGTCTAAGGAATTAATGATTTTCTGAGTAATTAGCAGTCTTTGAATAAAACCTATGCATTTGCCATCATTTTCTACAAAAGAAATATTGCATCCTCTATCTGAAAGTCTATTTTTATTTCTAGCAAAAAAGGGAACAATTACATTTTCTTACAAATAGAGTTACTGAAGGATACCACTTCATGGAGTAAGGCTCTTGAATAGCCATCATCACATATATGTGTTGAATATTTTCAAAACATAAAAACCATTTCTTTACTGCCATCATTATTTTGCCTCTTCACAACAATTTTGTCTTTTGAACAATGTGTATTTACTATGTCCCCTTTTTGACCAAATAAATATAATGTGTGTATAACATTCATTTATTCCATTAATTTTTTTCAGAATGTCAGCCATTCTCAATAAATATACTACACCCGTTAGAAAAAAATGTAATTCTATTATAATGCTCATTTTGGGTCTTTTTCCTCCAAAGTAGAAGAAAGTTGTCTTAGAAGGGCTAACCTCAGAAAAAGCACTTGTAAATTCCCCCATTAGGTTTCCATAAAACCATCATTTAGTGGACACATGGCAAATTAATTTTATTAACTGCCTATACTATAAGTGACCCCTAACCTCAAAGTAGAGCTGGAAAAACCTTGTTAGGATTGACCTGAATTATCCCCCACTGGTTACCTGTAACAACGATGGTGAAATCAGCAAGGAATTAACAAATTTTCAGCTGTGTTTAATGCACAAAGGGTTCTGGCATCACCAGTCTGTGAGGGTGGTGTATTTGTAAGATTTATTCTGCAGGGAGACTGGGCATCTGGGCCTCAAACACCCAGAGGGCAGATATACAAAGTCTGAAGGCAGCAGTTCCCAGTATCCATAACCGCACCTGAATACACAACTACATTCAGTGTATGGCAGTTGAGTACCAGGTATTGGTGCCCTTAACTTTTAGCTCATTCTCTTAAAGATTATTTTTCACCTAGGGTCAAGGTGACCATTCACTCAGATGGGTAACTTTTGTACCTTTTGCCTGTAAACAATAGATTTTCCACATGAAAAGAAAGGGCACACATACCATTTGCTGTCAATTTGATGCAGTGGAAAGATGCGGCACACAGTCTCTCTTATTTTTCCTGCATTTTGTTGGTGTCTGTTGCTAGGGAATGCCTTTCCCACTAAGCATTAGAGATCTAATGGAAGGGTGTGGAGACTCGGTTTCATTATATGATCAGACCTTGATGTGTTCCAGAATCTCACATATCTGTGCTCAGGTAAGAGAAAAGTGTTCCAGGTCAATCCCTAGGAATGGTAATGGTATTGAGCATGCAGTAATCAGATAAAATTTAAAAACATTTATTCCTAATAACCTAGTTCCTGGTATTTTACTTGTTTGTTTATCAATGAGAATTATCACACAGATTTACAGACACAATGAGATAGAAATGATGGCGCTTTGTGGCATCCTCATTCTATAAATACATTGTCCTTGGAAAGTGGAGACTTCATAGGGGATGAACGAACAGAAAATACATATGCTCAGTGCATACAAAGATACACATGTACATATATACATAAAGAAAATGGTAAAAGAAAAGAAGCAAATGGGCAGCTTAAATGATAAGGTATCTAGTATACAAGAAGGACAAAATATGAGACCTGACTTTCTTTGGCCTTCTTGTGAGGCTGAAATCTCTCTGGTGTAGGTTTGGGGACCAGAGATCTGGGTCTGGCCAGCTCGGTCACCTCCACAGACCCTCCAAGCCGCTGGCCTCAGCTTTCTGGGTATAGAGCACAGGGTTTAGTCTCTCTACAGCCTCTCCTTAGTGGGAAGTCTTGTGATACGGTTAGTTTGTTTTAATTTGTGTTACTTTTGCTGCATGACTAAAAAAATGTTGTGTCCTCTACAAATGATAGGCTGCCTGGTATTCTTGATAACCATTCCTGCTTGTCTATAATCATCATATTCAATGAAAATGAAGTGTGCTGTTGGGGGGCAGGGAGTATGGGGGTGGAGGTGTCAGGTGAGTCTTGGTAGGAGGGGAGGAAGGAGACAAAAGGGATTCTGCAGAATTGCTCTCACCTTCAAACGTCTCTGCCCTCCTGTGTCACTAATCCCAGAGGCTACGGAAACAGAGAGAGAAGATTTAAGTCCACTCAGCAGAGGAAGAACAGGTAAAGGGTCATAAACATAAAGTGTGGTGGCGCCAGGCAGGTAACGCAAATGGGTGAATATGCTGGGTGAGACAGCAGAGGTAATGGTAGAGTAACAGTGAAATAATCCATTCCTCACCTGGAACGCTTGGGTCATTGTTCCTAAGAAGCCCAATATCTGGTTTTTCAAGTGAAATCTTCCCAAAGTTAAATGTCGGCAACTAATTAAAATATTTTTTTAAAATATTGCACAAATGTGCGCAGGCCTCAAAAGTGTGTTGTCAGTCATATCCTGGCAGCTATTTTCTTCTCCAAGCATTCCACAACATGCAGAGTGGTTGAAAGATCAAAAAAACTTCAGGTTTATTATATTCCCCCTGTAACATTAGGGCACATGGAGACTCTTACACAAGCCATTTCTGATTTTATATTTTAAAGATGGAATTAATTTTTCCTTTTAAATGTATGTGTCCTAGGGAGGAGAAAAGGATCTTGTAGGATGGAAGTTTTTCATTTTTTTTTCCTCCCAGGACCAAATTAAGCAGAAAAGATAAGTAATTCTTCCAAGCCCAATTCAAACTTGTTCAGAAGGAAATCATTCTTAAGAGCTGATGGAACTCACCATTTTGAATAATTCCAAAGTTAACAGGAATATTAAAAGGAATAAGAATATTCATATTGAAAAAAAAATTGACAGTGATTTAAAGCATTTTTCTCCCACAGCGGGTAAATCCTGTTCTTCTCGGCTTTTCATGAGCTATAGCTGTCTCCCTGTGGCAGAACTTCCATCCTGACTGACAAAAAAACTCCTCCTTCCACCGATACCTTTAAAGATGTCAGAAGAGCATTTCCTAAATCCTCTTCTGCACAGAGACTGAAATCTTTCACTGAGCACCGCCCTCAACAAAGGAATTGTCCAGAACCTCACCCTGGCATGGCGCTGTGAATTTGAACCCCAGGATGGGAGTTCTCAGTGCCTTTCAGAGCACACGAGGCAGCCAGGGACCCCCTCTATGTGGAAGCCCTGGGCCCGTGATGATGGGCCTGAAACAGGTCTCTCCCACCGGCCCAAGGACCAGGCCCCACCTCTGCTGCCTAGCTGACTTCCAGCTAACACCATGGGTTTATTGTGCATATTTTAGTATGTTTCCACCACCACCTGGACTAAAGGCAGCATAAGCCAGGGACCCTGAGCCCGTTTCTCTTCTGATCCTCAGCCTTTGTCGGACCATTGGAACCACATTTCTCTTGATCTCTTACCACTCCTTTCTTTCTGGTCCTTCCATCTTCTGTGCTGATAGATGTGGACTTTTGATTGTCATCCTTGTTACAGATGTGACACACGCAGGCGCACGCTGTGGCTCCCTGCTTACCCACAAAGCCCTTTACTTCCAGCCCTACCTCCTGCCTGTGTGCGCTCCCCACACGCTCTGTGCTCCACCTGCACACCCTCCTCAGTATCAGGTAGGCTCTCTGCCCATCTCCCTGCTCAGTTCCCAGCCCTCAGTTCCCGACTTGTGCCAGCGAAATCATGCATTTACCGCTTGTCCTGTCACTCCTTCCCCGAGATCCGCTTTCTGAACCTGTCTCTGCTCACATCCTGGGTCATGTGGCATTTTGTACCGAGTGAGGAGGCGGTCTGGCCTGCATTTCCTCAGTCCTTGCTCTCACACTGCCCTGCATGAACACAGAGGCTCGTCACTGCAGACTTATCACCTCACTGAGTCAGAGACCTCACGGGTACTCTCTCCAGGGGTCTTGATATCGTCAGAGAAAATGGGGGTCACAGCACTGAGGTCTTTCATGACAGGTTTGATTTCTGTGGAGGAAATTTAGGTGCAGGGGTGAAGGCTTCTCCACACTCCTGAAATGGGATGTCTCTTGAGATGACTGTTAAGGTCATTGGTGACCCCTGCCCTGGAGACCACTTGTGACCCCAGAGAACTGGAGACACTCCAGGGGGAGCCAAGGAGAAGCCAAACGGAGCAGTGACATCTACTGCCCTTGGCTGTGTTTAGGCTTGTGTTGAGGGAGTAAGAGGAAATCGAGTTGCTTTACCTTATTTTTACCCCTCCAGACCCTCAAAATATTTCTTCTGATGACTGTTTCAGAGCAAATCTTCTGCCCATGGATGGAGGGTGAACTCGATGCACACATGGTTCTTATGAGCTGGATGACTGACATGGTGTTATTCCCTGTTTTTTATTTGGCCTTAAGGATATTTGTGCCAGTTGGTGTTCACCTTTATGATCTAAAAGGACTTAACATATACTCATTTGATAAAAACATCTTGGGCTTTACTATTGTTTAGCAGGGATGAGTAACATTATTGAAATTAACTGAATTTACTCTGACTCCCAAGATCTGAAGAATGAATGAGTTCATTGCACAGTCGCCAGAATTATTGGCTATGAACCATTTCCCACAATAAGTAACAGGTCATCAGTGTGTGGTATTGCTAGAGGACTGTGCCTTTCACCTGTATTTCTGATTTCACCTGGCCCAGAAGTCCTGTGTAACTATTGTTTGTGAGAAGGAATTATTCCACAAGAAACTACCAAAGCAGGCCGTTATGTCTTGTTCAACTAACAAGTATGTAAACTCACCTCTTTAAACCACTTGAGGAGAGCGGCGAATATTAGCAAATCTATTCCAGCTGAAGCATAAATTAAAGAAGGCCAAGGCAAAGCTTAGAGGAAATTTACTTGTGCTAAATAGAAGTCATTTTTCAAGGTACATAGAATATGGGAGAAGTGATGCTACAGGGAAAAAGGAGGGAGACACATTCTGGGTGGAGGGACTGAGGGTTCAAAGGTCTACTTATCAATGCTCCACCAACAGCGATACCCAACACAGGGGATGTAGATGGCCTCAGGAAAGCCCCACCCAACTGGGTAGCCCACAGACAACTTTCACCTTAGAGACCCTAGGGACTGTCTTGGGTGTCTTCCCCCCCACAGTGCCCTCTGTCTTTTGCCAGTGCCAGGCTCCAGAGCACCACGTGATGGCTTTTTGATCCCCACCTACTTCTCTTTACGCTCTCTGTTTCTTTGGTTCTTGGAGTAGAGAAGTTCTTTTCATAGGTGCAGACAGATAGTGCTTCAAGACTGTTTGGAAAGCACGTGCCCCTGCCTTTATCTACATCCACTAAAATGGGCTGGCCTCCACCTTGGGCTGGCCCCCACCCCAGCCCTTCCTGTCCCTGCCTCGCATCTGCCCCCATGACCACATGACACAATCACAGCCAATGAGTTGTAAGTGAAAGTCCCCGAGGATGGTGTCCCCTCTCCTAAATTTTAAAGGTAATGTCTTCACCTTTTGCCTTTCCTCCTCCTTCCTGGATGGAGAGAGGGAGTGAAACCTGGGGATGCAGCAGCCATCTTGCAATCTGGAGTGTCAGGTATGCTAACAAAGTATTACTTGCTGAAGATAGCAGAGCGGAGTGATGGAAAGAATCTGTGAGTCTTACAGTGTTATTGAGGTACCATGTCAGGCCTAGACCAACTATACCCAAACTTCTTGGGTGTGAAATCAAATGCATCTCTGTGTTTAATTTTTCCCCTATTTTTAGTAAATGTTCTTACTCTTATCTAATCCAATGTTTTCAAACTTTGGCATGCATCCGAATCATTCTGAAGGCTTGGAAAATACAGATCTCTGGGCTCCACTTGCAGTTTCTGATTCAGCAGGTCTGGTGGGCTGAGAATCTGCACTGCTAACAAGTTCCCAGGGGATGTAATGCTGCTGGCCCTGGAAGCACATTTTACGAACTACTGGTTTAGGTGAGCTCTTCTGTACCTTTCCTGAGCCACTATGCATGATGATGGGTTGTGTCAAATCATAACTTGTTATTGACAGAAGGGACCTTACAAAGCATCCCATCTGGGGATTTTCAACACGTGCAATCCCAAAGGGTACCCCTGTTGAACATGACAGGAGACAAGGTGGGCAGGACCACCACTTTAACAAAACATCATTTTTTCTTTACATATTTCACTCAAACATTTGAAATTCATCGATTGCATCCCTCCCCCTCAATGTACAGGTAAAGGAATGCTACCCCTGGGCTCTCTTCTTCTGACCGATATCATCTGACACTCAAGTCAGCTTCTTTCTGGTGCGCCACACCGATGGCCTATTATGGGTAGGATTACCCTCTAATCCTCCATTAGTCTCAGTGTCATATTTGTTATAAAAAGACTTAACAGAAATTTACAGTGATTTTTGGATTGCACAGAAGGATAAGTGGAGAGATGTGAAGTATGTAAATGCTGTAGATGCCTAAAACTCTGCCTCTCATTTGGAAGGCAGCTGGGTGTTGAGACAGAGACATGATCATCAGGACGGTCTCATTGCCCCGTTCACAAGAGCAGAGCGGGAGCTCTTTGAAGGGCGCCGGAAAACAGTAACTAGACATTTTTGATTTGGGGCAATACACATGGGGTCATTTAAAAAATATTGCACAGGATCCTGAAAATGCCAAGGATGATGCAAGAGGACAAGCTGAATTGATTGATTTTTAATTCCAAAGTCATATTGGAAACAGTTCTTTAAGGCATATATGACATTGTCATTGTGATATTTAAAATATTTATCAGTGGGCATGAAGACTCCAGCAAGCATGGATGAGATTAGCAGCACTATACAGACTGTATAGTATGAGCAGAATGTCAGCCTGGTTACAGTGAAGATAGTGTAAGCGGTGCAAGACAGGTGCCAGTTCCACAGCTGTCACAAATTTGCTGTGTGACTTTGGACAAACTACTTTTCGTATCTGCACTTCTGTATCTTTGTTTGGAAAGGAGAAAATAATGTAGCTTTCTCAGCTCTGCTGTCTATAATTTTAGGATTCCCTCTATGGAAATGGAAACTGGGACTGAGTTATGGGATGAGATGGGCATTGAAACCAGGAATGCATATCTCCTTGGCATATGGGGAACTGATTATGAACTGAGAATTCCTAACTACCCTAAATATGGCATCTTTCTGGTTGGCCCACAGTGGTTTGTCAATGACTCCCCGCCTGCCCCCATCCACAAACTTTCAGTAAGACTTCATTCCACCTTTGAAAAGCATGCTAACAGCCAAAGAGCCATCCCACTAGTTAACATTCATAATCACATCCTCTATTTATCAACAAATCTTAATATGTATTGAAAAATAGCATTTCATAAATATCCAGTGTTCTATTGACCCTATCTAGCATGTGTTGGGTGAATACAAACATTTAAGTTACCGCCAAAACTGTTGTTATTTTAAAGCCACCAATGACAAATTGGAATGCTATTTATTTGTTAAAAATCCCAAATAAATTAAACCCCTCTTTCTTCATTATCCCTTTGCTAACTGTGCCTAGGCTCTAACCACTGGCCCGAAGGCCAATGCAGTGTGTGATAAACCCCCACGCAAATATTGACAAATGGTTCAAGAACTAAGTATATAAAACCCTAGTCATATCACCTATGCTTCATTAATTTAAATCCCAACATTAGCTCTATTAGATCCCTGCTTACAGTGGGAGAGAAATATTATCACATATAAATTAACATTTTTCATAGCCAGAGGACATATATTAAAGCTGCAATTCATTAAACAACCTCCCCATAATCTAATAACATGAGCCTTGCTCTCCATCATATACACCCAACAATCCAAGAGTACTTAGTTGTGAACATGGTGTTTATCTTTGAGGTTAACCACAAGATACAAACTCTAAGGGGATTTAAGAGCCTTTGCAAACCCCACTTCATCTCTTGTAATACCACATGTAGACAGACTTTTCCTTTTTGGCATTCTTAACTTGCAAGATGAAATGGCAATAACTCCATATGTGTCATATTCATGAAACATGAAATCGAATAAAGATACAGCCACGTTTTAAGATTCCACGGAATCTTAATACATTTGTGGGTTGGAAAAATTCTCAAGTAAGTGAGAGTGAAGGAGAAACCATCTTAGGCACTTAGAAGTATGACTGAATTCATAACAGACTAGCTGCACCTGTGGGCTCCTGAACGAGATGATCTGAAATCCAGTTATACCGTGTGTTACTTATGTAATTTGAATCAGGCTGACATGTATAACATGGAAAAAATAACAGCTTTTACCTAATAGTATGAGGACTAAACAAGGTGATGCATGTAAACTATTTAGAAGAGTTCCTGGTGTAAAGGAGGATAAATGTTTATTATTTACTAATTCGGTGATCACTAAAAGCACCATGTAATTAAATGGATTTTATGAAATTTTTTAAAGTAAAAAAGTCGTCAAATGAATTGAGGACCAGGTTAAAAGCAATGGTATTTGGAAAAGAAAAAAGAGGAAAAAAAATTAAATGGTATAATGCATAAATTCCAGAACTGATTCTGGATTTGCTTCTAAGCTGATTATATACAAACAATAAGAGACACACTTCTGCTGAATTTAATCTAGAATAAAAGCCATGATGCGTAATATTAGCTTTAAGGGACTACAATATAACTATGCCAGAGATTAGGAAAATTCAAAAGAATCCCAAATACAGTCTCATAAAATGGATGATTTTTTTTGGAAAATAGAAGTGGCCAAAATCGATCCCAGAAAAAAGTATGTAAACTTATCCAGGGATTAGGAGAAGGAGCAAAGAATTCCTGTTTGATTTAAAATATATGGGTGAGAAAAATGGAGGCTATGTCCTCAAATTTGTTATAGTAGCATAACTTTGATGCTGAAAAAAATTGCATGCTTTTATAGTTCACCATCAACATAGTTGCAAATGTTTTAAATTAAATACTAACAAGATTGAATTGAAATCAAGGATGTTTCAGCATTAAGGAAGCTATTTAAATAATTTATTACATGAATAGGTCAAAGAAGAAAACACAATTATCATAGTGTATTCTGCCTTCCATTGGAAATCTAACATACTTTCCTCATAAATATTCTCAAACTGATTCTAGAAGAATCCTTTCCTGCTTTTATAAAAGAATCTGAAACCAGCCATGAACATTATAGATGTGGATGAAAACCTGGACATACTCCCATTAAAGTTAGGGGGAAATATTTTATTATTTTGTAACAGCTAGAAAAATCATAAAAAGTAAAAATAATATATGAATATGAACATTTTATATACCTAGGAATAAACACAAGAACAATTGCATGGAAATTATTTTAGAAGTTACTTTTAGTTATATGTACTAAGTTATTTTAGGAATGGTTTCATCCCAAAATAAGTTGCACATGGATAAAAAACTTAGAGTATTAGAAAACACACTAGGAGTTCCTCAAAAAGTTCTGAACTAGGAATTCCACTCACAGTTATATAAGCAAGAGAAGTGAAAGCATCTGTTCACATGTAATCTTGTTCATGGAAATTTATCATCATATTGGTCTGAATATCCAAAAGGTGAAAATAACCCAAATGTCCATGAAATGATGAATGCCTAAACAAAATGTGGTAAATGTGGTGTCATGCTATGGACTATTATTCAACCCTAAAAGGAATGAAGTACTGATATATGCTACAAAATGGATGAATCTTAAACACATTATGCCAAGTAAAAGACGTGAATTACAAAAAACAGCATATGGTATGGTTCCATTGGTATGAAATGTCCAGAACAGGTATATTTATAGGGACAGAAAGTACATGAAAGGTTACCACACAGGTCAAGGCTGGGGTGCGATGGGGCAGTCAGGAGGAAATAACTCGATGATACCACGTTAATTTTTGGAGTAATCAAAACGTTGTGAAATGCTTTCTGGTAATGGTTGCACAATTCTGAGAGCACCTTGAAAACCACTCAGTTGTATGTTTTAAGTGGGTGATTTGTAGGGCATGTGAATTGTAACTCAATAAATGTATTCTAAAACAAAGTATTAAAAATTCAAGTTCAAGCAATATATAACATCCCCATGGTAGGAAAGAACCTTTCAGCATGATTACAAATTCAAAATCAACAAGGAAAAAATACATTCATAGATCTGGATATGCAAAAACTGGCAAAGAATGTATCGATAAAAGAAATACCCACAATAAACAACGTTAAAAGGCAAATGATAATCTACAAAAATATTTACAACTTATATGATGAGCAACGTGGTGTTAATATCATCATTATGTTTGTCACAGTGTGATAAGCCTAATTCATTCAATGTTAGTGTATGCACTTAAGGATGTCCTTTATTTTACCCTTTTGGGAGACCCACTTAGTACTGAAGTTCAGCGTAAGACAGGAAGTAAAGGCTGTGGCATTGCATCGATGTGGTTTTGAATCCTGGTTCTGAATTTACTGGTTGAGTTACTTTGGTAATTTACCAAACCATTCTGGTCTTCTCTTTTCCCAGTAGCAAAATTGGAAGATCCTCTTTATGGGATTGTTGTGAGGCTTAAAATAATGTAAAAAGGCACCTTGCCTAATACACAGTACGAAATCAATAAAATAGCTATTGTTAAAATATTACTTTTTTAAATCCATGCCTTTTTCTTGAGCATTTCACCTCTTAGAATATTTTCAACTAACATAATTAAGAATCTATGAAAAGATAAAGCAATGCCCAGAATGATAAATTATTGAAGTACCTTTCAAATGCATTTTAGTATAACTATCCATTGGATGAACAATTTGTCAGCTATAAAATTGGTGTTAACCTTTCTGGAAATTAATTTGGCAATAGGTGACAAAAACTTTAAAATGTTTATACTCATAGATTGAGCAATTCTTAATAAGATTTACTACAAGAAATGTATCCCCCAAACCAGTGACCTTTTAAAAACACCAGTTGGATCATCTCAATCATTCCTGAAATTTTAAGCAGTTCAGTGGTTGTTGAATGGTTCGGGTGAAATGGTGGACTTGTTAGCACTGAAACCCTTCAGTTGCAAACACTGAGTGATATCTGATAAAATACAGCACGGTGTGTAGATACACGGCTCATTTGATTTCTAGAAGCCAGAAGTGGAGAGGGACCCGTGAAGCAGAGCCATCATCCTGATGGAAGCAGTGCATATCCTGGAGAATGACTAGACCAGTAAATGACGGGAGCATGAGGTCCAGCCACTGAAGGAACAGCAGGATGGGCACAAGGAAAGAGGGACCTGAGGACGCTGTGCAAAGCTAGGGCCCTTGAAGGGCTGCAGCACTTGTTGGATTAATAAACTGCCCAAATCCCGGTGATTTGTCCAGAAAGCTTATTTTGCTAAGGAGCTGGGGGAAGAAATATCCAGCAAGAAAATTTTCTTCAGTCTGGGAAACATACCAGTTTGAAATCTCGATTGATCTTCTAACATGTTTTGCACATCCTTGTGTTAAGTTCATATAGAACTTGGTCCTGGAATGATTTTGTCCCTGGAGAATCGGCAGAATCAGTAGCATTTCATTCTAAAGGAATTTACTGTCAATTTAGGCTGAAAGGGAGTCAGAGAAAAAAGGAAGAGATTTTCTTTGTGGACTTAAACACACACACACACACAAACAAAAAAAAATCCATAAAAAACAAAAGACAATTCACATAATTGTTCATTGTCAGCTGGTCAACTTGAAACAAGGGTTGAAAAAGAAAGATTAAAAGTGGTAGGTAGGGACTCCATGTGGAAATAAAACAATACCATATAAAAGCACGTGCAAGTGGGAAAATCCAATAGAACATTTATAATTTAGCAGTGTAAGGCTCAGTGGACAAGCTAAGTAGAAAATTATAAATAGATGAAGAAGGAATTAGTAAACAGGAAGACAGAGCTGAGAATTTATACAGAATCCAGCAGAGAGAGAGAGATGTGTGACAAAATGCTGAAAGAAGAGTTGAAGAAACATGGAAATAAAGGAATGGTAATGGGACAGTGAAGGGTATTTGTAGACAGACATACATAAGCAGAGAGTGTGAGAAAGATAGTATTAAAAGAGTTGGTATCTGATGAACTACATGAATTCTCAAATTGAAGAAGGATGCCAAGCTAAAGAAAAATAAATGGCATTATCCATACCAGGGCAGAACAGTAAAGACAAAAGAAATAGACTAACATAAAACACACTGCCTACTAGTAATAATTAAAATAACAATAACAATAATACTTAATAATAAAATATGAGATAATAAGGACATTGTATCATGTAATGTCAACCTAGGTCCTGATATCCCAACAGTCTTGGTTGAGAGTCCACGTACTTACAAAACACACTGCCTTTCAAAATAATACAGCAGTAACGACAAAATAGTTATAGCTGAATGTCAAAAGTTGTAAAAGACAGTTAAATGAAGAAAAACAGAATATTAACCATCTGAGAATTATTGTTTAAAAATCAGAGTAAACACATACATTAAATACAAGAAAAGAGAAATAATGAAGATAGAGTCAGAAATTAATGACATAAACAACAAACAAGTAATGGTAACAACAAAATCAGAACCCACAAAATCAAACTGCATTGGCACACTTGAATTATAATGAACTACAGGAAAGAGAAAAGTGTAGATCTGTACACATTCAGGGTGTTAAACCAGGTTTGAATGACCCTCCATAAAACACTGAAAACTAAATATCTCAATGGTAAGTTCTATTAAACCAATCCATATTTTATACAAATTGTTTACAGTAGAAAAAAGATCTCTAAGTCATTTTATAAAGCTGGTATTATCTGGATAACAAGTGTATGAGACAGATAATTAATAGGCTAATTTCACATTTATATTAGAATCTCATTTCTATAAATGTATTTAAAAATACATTACAATAAAGTTATATATAGGAACACAAAGATACAATAATATTAAAGAACTCACTTAGGTAATTTACCTTATTAATAGATAAAGGAGGAAATGCTTAGCATGATTTCAGTAGACTTATAAAAAACTTTTGGTGGAATTCAACACGTATTCATGATTTATTGGAAATAAACCTTTAGTTGGATAGGAATGAAAGGTATCTTCCTTTCCCTGAGAAAGGACATCTCTCCAAAATCTACAGCATTGAAGATCAAGACGAAGATATTTGTTCTTTCTGCCTTTTTATATATATTATAATGGGTGTTCCAGCCACTCTAGTAAATTAGAAAAGGAAATAAAAATTATAAGGCTTAGCAAGAAAGATATTCACACATCACTGTCAATTTAGACGATCCAAGAGATGCTATATATAAAATACTATAACTCAAAAGAGAATTCATGAAGGTTGGTGAATATGCTGTCAACACACAAAAGTCAGTACTGCTAATTCTATGAGTGACTATTCAGAAACAAAATTCTTTAAAAAGTAACATTTAGGATAGCATTAAAAGCCATAAGTACCAATAGGCAAACCTAATAAAATATATACTCAAGAACTTTATGAGGAAAATTACATAACTTATTGGAAATAAATAGAATACCTAAGTAAATAAATACATGGTGCATATGGATGACTCTACAGTAGTAGTGACAATTTTCTATAAATTAATACAATATGGTTCCATCTAATATACCAGCAAGCTTTTATAAAATTGAACAAGTTGATTCTAAAATGTATATGGAAGAATAAAAGGGTAAGAAGGTAAGAAGAACAAGAACATTTCAAAAATGTTGAATAATGTGAAGAACTCCCACAATTAAATATCAAGCATGGTAAGTGTAGTTACCAGTTGTTAACATACAAAGTTTTTGCAATATTATTGACCATATTCCCTATCTTGTACTTTTCATACCCTTGACTTATTTATTTTATAATTGAAAGTTTGTCCCTCTTTATCCCCTTCACCTCTTCTGTTCATCCGCCATTCCTTTCTTCCCTCTGTCAATCTCCAGTTTGTTCTTCAGGTTTTTGAGTCTATTCCTGGTTTGTTTGTTCGTTCATTTTGTATCTTAGATTCAACAGGTAAGTGTAATCATAAAGTATTCATTTTTCTCTGTCTGACTTAATTCGTTTAGCATAATACCCTTTAGGTCCATCCATATTGCTGCAAATGGCAAGATTTCATTCTTTTTTATGGCTAATATTCCATTATACATATGTACCCCATCTTTTCATCCAACTGTTTATGGATGGACACTTATATCTTCCAAATTTATGTTTGTAAATTTTCTGTAAATTTCTGTAAAATTTAAATTTCTGTCTGTAAAATTTCTGTAAAGCTTCTCTTCTGAGGGTGAGAAGTTTACTGGAAATTTCTACCGAAAGCCAAGGTGTCTAAGGATCACATGACACAAACTCCCCTCATGAGCTAATTTCTCCCCAGATGTCATACTTCTCTAGTGTTCTTCAGTTTGGTGAATGCAGCACCATCCACCTTAATCACTCAAAGTGGAAAATAGGCTGCAAACTTCTGCTCCAACTTCAGTTTCCTCTACTCCTTTTTATTAGGTTTGTGTTTATCCAGAGTTTTTCCAAAGCTTTTTGCTCAACAGCTTGCCAGCCTGCAGTAAGTACTCAGTTTCACATCACTCACATACACATCTAAAATAAAACTTTCAGAAAGCAATAATCTCCATTTTGTGTGGTACACACTATCAATTTACGATTATATTCTGTTTTGTTTGAATTCATTTTTTTAAATGCTGGTTGGACTAAACAATTGATTTCACTAACAGGTTGCAACCTGAAGTTTGAAAATCAATGCTAAATAGAAAATGAGCTACTTAAATAAATAATTAAATAACTTTTGCTAAAATATGTACTGCAAGGTAGATTCTAGATTACAGTTATTTGAACTTTTAGTGATTTTTCTTACCCCTTGATTTTATTTACATAATTAATACACATCCTTGACTGGCCTACCCCCATTTCTGAGTGTCCATATCCTACACATATTTGCAGACCCAAATGCCATCTCTTTAATAAGCTTCCCATCGTTTGTTGAATTGGAAGTGATTGGGAAGTGATGGCTTCCCCCTGTGAAATCCATGATGTGTCTCCCACCTCTCCATCCACAGAGCACTTGTCACGCCCGAAAGGCTTATGCACAGAGCTCTGATGGGGTCTTCTGTGTGTCCTTGATAGTGTCTGGTAAATTCCTTTATGAAACTAGTACTTAAATCAAGACAGGCACTTAAAAGAAAGGGTTAATAGGACCTGAAAACTCATCATATCCGGGTCCAGTGGGGCAAAATAAGCCAATATGATTGTTTTGAACTTGTTTTACCACACTCTTAAATCTAAGAGCACTAGTTTTCCCAATATGAGTCACACAAGATATCAGGTATGAATAGAATCAGTACAAGTCTCTTGCTGTTATAAGCAAAATCCCAAACGAATTAGAAAGATTCCTCAAAACATCACCTATAAATTCATTCTTCATGCAGCAGGCCACGCTAAAAGTGGAGAAAAATAAAAAAGGAAAAGAGGAATGACAATAAAATTGGATAGCTGAGATACATACATATACAGATATATAAGTAATTACATATGTGTATATATATTTATGTATATGTATATATATACCATTTAATTTACTTTCCTCCTATTATTCGATTATATTTATCATATATTGAAGATGTAATTGAGAGCATTGGTCTCTAGAATCACTTATTTGCATAGCCCCTAAAATCATTTGAGAAAACAAATGTATTTTCTCAGTACCAATATTGGCATCTCAAACTTTTCATGATAGGTTTAAATGCTTTCAAAAGATTGAATTATGGCAGAATATTATAGATAAAATGGTTATGCTGAACTTCAATATATCCAACAAAATCTAAATACCATAATATTTTGAAGCTCATAATGCAGTTTTAAAAATATTTAAAAGCTTAAAAACAAAAGTTCAATGATTTTAGATCGTTCTTTTTCCTTTTTGAACTCTTATTTTTATTCTTTCTCCAAAATTCTTATATACATATATTTATATACAACAAATATATTTGTATATTTAAAAATTCTTTATTATTTGCTCTATTATACATATCCACAACAAAATATACATACCTGGCATGTATGCATATATGAAAACATTTTAATACGTTTTGTTTCATTTGAACATAACTATGAAGAACGCTTTTCCAGATTGGAGTATTATTACATTATTGTAAGCACCCAGTTGATCTCCAAACAGCATAACAGATGACAAATTCTGGCAATTATTAAAGGTGAATGAAATCTTATTAGGATTGAAATTCTTGATAAGATAAATCATGCCCAGACTTTTTTTTTTGCATTAATGAAAGGAAATAAAATGCTGGTAAGACCTAGTCTCTCTGGAAGCCAGAATGTTATTTTTTTAAAATACGTAGTAGGGATTATTAAACCTTTTATAGGATGAAATAAAATGACAGTTGACTGTAAGTCACATAAATATTTAATGATAATTGTTAAAAATTAGGTTTTAATAATTCCTTGAATAACACAGAGAATATGAAATATATCATATAAAATTTTAATCTGAGATTTTATCCAGCATCTTTCAAAAACTTGGGTTGTCCCATAAAATACTTCAGTTACAGTTCAAAGTTTTAGTCACCTACCTACCCTACTTATGCTGGGTTTATTTTATTTTATTTTTTTGTATTAAGGTATCATTGATATACACTCTTATGAAGGTTTCACATGAAAAACAATGTGGTCACTACATTCACCCATATTATCGTGTCTCCCCCATACCCCATTGCGGTCACTGTCCATCAGTGTAGTAAGATGCCACAGAGTCACTACGTGTCTTCTCTGTGCTACACTGTCTTCCCCATGCTCCCCCCACACCATGTGTACTAATCATAATACCCCTCAGTCCCCTTCTCCTTCCCTCCCCACCCGCCCTCCCCCACCCCTCCCCTTTGGTAACTGCTAGTCCCTTCTTGGAGTCTGTGAGTCTGCTGTTGTTTTGTTCCTTCAGTTGTATTTTGTTGTTATACTCCACAAATGAGACAAATCATTTGGTATTTGTCTTTCTCTACCTGACTTATTTCACTGAGCATAATACCCCTTAGCTCCAACCATGCTGTTGCAAATGGTAGGATTTGTTTCTTTCTTATGGCTGAATAGTATTCCATTGTGTATATATATATATCACATATTCTTTATCCATTCATCTACTGATGGACACTTAGGTTGCCTCCATATTTTGGCTATTGTAAATAGTGATGCAGTAAACATAGGGGTGCATATGTCTTTTTGAATCTGAGAACTTGTTTTCTTTGGATAAATTCCTAGGAGTGGAATTACAGGGTCAAATGGTATTTCTATTTTCAGTTTTTTGAGGAACTTCCATATTACTTTCCACAGTGGTTGAACTAGTTGACATTCCCACCAGCAGTGCAGGAGGGTTCCCCTTTATGCTGTTTTGAAGGAACTTTGCTTTCCAGCTCTTGACTTGCCCTGAGGGTAAATGCTGAGCATAGCTGAAGGGAATTGCTTCCATTTAGCTATGTGAAAAACCAAAGCAGTTTTTAGTATACTATTTCTCTTTTTCTCCTTGGGCTATTTCGACAATTGCCAAGGAATAGAAGGATCCAAGTGCTTGCAGTAGATTTAGTTTATGAGTGTACTGTAGCTTGATTATAATCATTACAGGAAGTTTCTCTTTGCTTGATGGTTAAAAGGGTTACATTCCTCAGGACACTGGGCCACACTAAGTCTGGGAATAATTGAGATGAATGCCTTTCTTATATTGAATTAAAATATCTAATGGGCATTCAAGTGAGTTTTGGACAAATCGGTTTCCTAAAAGAGCCTGTTACATGGAAGATGACTATCTAGAAACTGATTTCCTTAAATTTTTCCATAATCATATACCTGCTGTAAATCCTTTATGTTCCCCCAAATGTCCAGGGAATGTGACTTCAAACTAAACTTGAAAACAAATGATTTGTGCCACCCCAGAAGAGTTTAAGAGTCAGTGCTTTAGTGCTCCATCCTTGATTCCTGTGGAATCTCTGGAACTACATTGCAGGAAAAAAAAAAAAGGAAGGGAAAATGAAAGAGAATAATGGATAAGTATATCATATTAAAAACATAAATGTTTGCTGAGTAGGAGAAGCCAACTATTAAGATATTAAAGTTACATGTTATAGCCTAAAATCTACAAGCCTCTCACATGAAATGATGCATATATACCTACAACATTTAACAATTTTTCTTCAAAGCAATGTCCTGGCTCCTTCTCCAAAAAAACCCTCCAAACCCTTTGTATAAGAATTAATAACCATAAAGTCAGTAGCTATGCTTAATGATCCACTACGGTGTTTTATACACTTTACAAACAAAAACTCCCCTCCCGGGCACCTGCTGCTTTTTAAGGAAAGGGACAAAGATGGTTCAGAGACATTGAGTAAGTTGCCCAAGGTCACACAGCCAGCAATTGGCAGACATGAGCTTGGGTCTTCCCACGTGTCTGATTCTCTGCTCCATCTCATTTTATTTTGGTGGGATGACTACATGGGACAAAACAGCTGCCAGTTCCAGAGACAAGTGCCATACATATTGCTCCAACCTTTCAAATGTCATGTGAAAAAATTGGAAACCTGGACCAAAAGGACCAATAAGTAACAGTTGAATGTCTGCTGTGACCCACCTTGTCTGAGCAGCGTTGTGCGTCCGCTGTATACTGATCACTAGGTTGCACTGTCCTTCCATATTTCCTTGGCTCCTGTGCCTGTCAAGAAGCCAAGGGGACTTTCTCACACTGGCTCACTTATTTCGACATGACTGCTGAGTCTCTAAAGAAGATATATTCGGCATGAATGAGATTTTTCCTTCTCGGGTCTCTTTCCCACCTTGAGTTATGCCTCACATTCATCCCTCCCTCTGCTGCAGTATATTACACCACCCCAATTCCTCATTTTGTTTTCAGACATTTCACCTGGAGTGTCCAGTCTCTTTCGCCTGTCATCTTGTTTATATTCTATTTGTCTTAAATCTCAGAGGGATTTTACCTCCTAAAAGCTCATGGGATCCCAACAGCGTGTATGATCAAAGCAATTGGCATTCAAATGATTTCCAAAACTTCCTAATCTTTCCTCTGCTGAAGTTAGAAGAATGAGTGGGGAATCAGTTCGAAGCAGATGTTTTATTTGCATTTTTCATTTGTAGCAGCTTAAACTAGTTTGTGGAGGTCACCCATTTAAATGGAAAGTCATTGAAATTCTCAATGAAAGCAAATTGAAGTTTATAGGGTAATACTCAACATGCTAGCTGGTGGGTATCCTCTGAGTTCCCAGTTCCTGGGGTTTTCAGTTTGGAAATTTGGCCACCAAGTAGTGGCCAAAACCTGTTGTAAATAGCCAAATTGGGTTTTAGTATAAAAATTTCACTTTAGGGGCTTTGCCTATTCTTTATTTTTGAGCTACATGTCACATGCTGGGAGATTTAAAAATGTGAAGCTTCTCTGGAGACTGCCAGACCATATGAAAGGGGCTAAAAGAGAGATAATAAAAACAATACAAGACAATAATACTAACAAGAGGTTTAGATGAAGTAATGTGTGCAAAGGACTTAGCAGCATGCTTAATAAATGTGAGCTCTTATTCATAACTTGTGCTTCTAAGGAAGTTTAAAATGATGTAGACAGAAGTTCAGAACTGCTGGGAAACTAAAAGCAATGATTCCACTGAACACATTTGCTAAATAATGTGCTCTTGTCAACATAGCAACTAACAAAAGTTTGCTTGTTTTGAATAGACGCTGAGAAACAAGTTTATAATTTGCCAGAATTACATACAAATGATACATAATTATGAGATATAACATTTGGGGTTAGAATGTTCAGATCTTTGGGAATCCATCATTAAGTGATCTGAGCAGTCTTCCTGGTCCATTTCTTCTTCCCTCTCCAAATAGTTCACTTACCTGACAAAAGTTTCCACTCCTGGGACCCACCTAAATATTTTTTGGCTAGTGTCCTAAGTCATCCTTCTTCTGACCTGATTTTGTGGCCAAAGAATGCCTCTGATTCCACTGTTATGGGATCTTGGCTTTCCAAACAGCCTGTGTGGATTTGTAGCTAATATATTACTAACCTTATGCTAGATGTTGTTTTTTTTTCTGTAAAACCTATAGTGAAAAGTAGCCCATTGCACCTGCATTCTCTGAGGTGTACTGTTATTGCTACTATTACTCCAGTGCCCCTGCCTGGGTTCCTTCTGATCTCTTTAGGTCGTAATACTGCTTCTGTGGTTGAGAACTTGGACCCACCCCCTGAAAGAGAAGTGAAGAAAAGTTCATTTTTCTGTACAGCTATGAGAAGATGGCAGGAAAGAAGGCTACTGTACAAAATGAAGGTTGTATGTAGGTAGAGTTTTGATCTGGCTTTTTCTCTTAAAAATGTGTCATGAATATTTCCAGATGAGAGTAGATGTTCTCAGATATCATGGTGTTAATGCCTGCATAATATTGCATCCTATGGCTAGACCAGAAATTCTTTTATCGTTCTGGTTTTGATGTTTAATCCATTTGCACAATTATCAGTATTAACATTTACTTTTTTTTATGACTTTTGTATTACTTTTACACAATATTTCATGCGAAAAAAATCAGTAATGCATTCAATTAATTGCACAAACACTACTGCATATGTACTGATGGCAATGTTACTGAGATTGAACTCCTAGTTGGGCAAGTAAAAATGTATATTAATGGAGTTACATCTGAAAGTCTAAATAGACAGCAAATGTGGCTTGAAGTGCCAGTGATCTATGCATGAAAACACATGTTTTTAGAAAGATGTATGCACAGAATTTGAAGAATGCCTGAATGCAAGTGAAAACCAATTCATATAATGGGAAATAATATATAGTGTTAAAAAAAACAAACCTTATTTTCAACAGTAAAATCAGTCCTTTGGAATTCTAGATAATACTTTGACCGAAAGAAAAAACTTACAATTTTGGGGTAAAAATTTCTTTTGAAAATTAATTTTACTACCTGGATAACTGCCAAAACTGTTTAAGAATTTAAAGCCATAATGGATGATTCTAGAACATTCGTGGCTAAACATTATACAATTTAAATTAGTTTAATTTTTAAAATTCTGTGCTTTCTTGGAATCAAACCTTTAGAACATGTAAATCTATTGTTTAACTTTCAAACAGATTTACTTTTAGGAACTAATTAGAAAAGAAAGTAAGAGATAAATCTTTATGATTCTTTTGAACTGACCATCGCTTCAGCTCTGTAAGTGCGCCATCATATCATCTAAAAATAACTTAATATTTTCTTCTAGCACTGCTCAGTGCTGAGAAGGTAGTGCTAAGTAATCCTAGAGTAGGCAAGCACCATCGATCTGATTTAAAACTTTAGGGAGATATTAGCTTTTGGCTCAAAATAAATCTTCATTTTGTCAAAGAATGCTTTCTTCTCTGGATTTTATTTGGGAATTGTGTTAATCCAGGGAGCTTTATTTTTTCAGATATGTCTTTCCTAATAACATGGCTTCTGCTTAGCTCTCTTTGGAGTTCACTTGGTGGTGATTTCCAGAATTCTAACAGAGCTACCAGGTAGTCGGACTCAAGAACCTTCCATGGAAGCAGCGTATAGACTCACTGACAGGCAAAGATACACGGGATCCGGTTTTACGCAAGGAGTTTAAACCTCACGGTGGCTCCTGGCTCACTGTGATGTCCGCCAGCGTCCATGCTCCCGGGCAGGGCCAGACTCTGGGCATTCCTGATTGCCTTGGTTCCTTCAGGTTTTGTCGTGTGTCTGCTCTCTTCCCCAACCAATGGGAGCCTCCTGAGAGTCACGGTGGGCTCTGTCCAAGGAAGAGACACAGGCAGAGTCGGACAATACAGTCAGAAGCTAGTCGAGGAGACAGCAGGGTGTCAAACAGTGTGTTCAGGGTAGTGTGATACTTTTCCTGAAATGTGAACATTCCTGAGAAAATGTTCAGGGTAGATACTGGAAGGGGCTCAGGGGAGTGATGCGCAGGCCAAGGACAAGTCAGACAGGGGAGCCCTTGCGCGGGGCAGAGGCTCTGCAAAGTTTGGAGAATGGATTTTGCGGGGAACACTGGTGGTGCCGGGGCTCTTCAGCATCCAATCTCTTTTCGCATCAGTGCCCTCCTGTTTCCTTGGTGGACTTCCTCATTGAGGACGCTTTTCTGCTGCGAAGCTAATTCCAGACACCTCTTCTACTACTGCCTCCCAAGGCTGGAGCCAGTGGGTCTTCTCCCACCTCAGCTTGACTGGCTGCAGCCTGGGGGGCCAGCCTGTGACCTAAGCCACACCAAGTAGATGCGCGGTCTGTGGGCTCAGAATGTAGACTTAATGCCCAAGGACAGGGGCTACTCGGTGGTCAGATAGGTTGCAGCTATAGTGGTAGTGTGCAGACCAGAGGGTTCCTGCAATGTGGCCCTGGGCCCTTTGGGGATCCTTGGGGTCCATTTCATTTTCCATAATTCATCATCATAGAAACCCCTGGTAACCTTTCCCTTTTAGCTCAGAAGAGTCAGAGTGGACTTTGGCTGATTGCATCTGAGACCCTTGAATGACACAAACTGAATTTGGATGAACACAGAGAAGGTGAAGGAGAAGGCTCACTGGGGAGAGAGCAAGGGAAAGGGCCTGGCTGTGGAGGGAGGGAGATGCCACAGGAAGAAAGGGAAGGGAACTAATGTTTGTTGATTGACTATGTATTGCATGCCAGTCACATTTCCAGAAACATTTTAGTTAATCCTCACAGTCCTGTGAGGCTCAAAGCAAAGAAAGATAAAGAATTGAGGATCTACCTTTAATCCCCAAGAAATTATGCTGGGAGTATCAGGGGCTATACTGGGGTAGTGGGAGAGATTTTTTTGACCAGAGGGACCTTTTATTCTTTTCTTCAAAGTACTCGATAGCGCTGCCTTCTTGAAATATGTGTCTGTCCTACCCATGATGTGACAGGTGGACTGAAGAGCATATGATTTGAACATGCCTGGTTGTACAGCGTGGTCATTACCTATTTAGTATAAATAGTCAAATAGCTTTAAGCACTCTTACCCAGGCATTAGCCACATATATTTGACTGGAGTTTATTTTTACCATAAGGCAGATAATTTATTACATCCTCTCTATTGTCTTGAACTAGATTTCTCAAAAAGAACGTTATGTTCTAAGTCATCTTTTTCAGATCATCATGAATGACTATAACACCATCCTCAGAATAATATTGGGGCAGGATCACAGTCTTTCACAACTAGTAGGAAATCGTAATCATTCTTTTATTTTAGAAATGAGGTCATAGAGGCCACGTAATGATTTTCCACTGGCACAGGGACGCTTTGTGATAAAACTGGAAATGGCAAGTTGAGAAGCCCCACTTCTGATCCAGTTCTCTCAACACTTGATTGCATTAAGTTCAACATAGATTTTATGAGTGTGGTAAAATTTTATATCTAACCAGGGTTCCTTGCGATCACCTTCTTGAGAGGCTAACTAATCTCGACTCTTACAGGTCTTTTCTGGTAGCATTATTCATAGTAGTCACGAATACCAGAACATTAATCATATTTTCATTTTACATAAGTCAGGAAATAGGGGCCTTGTAAATCATCCTGTGCCTATGATGATTTCCTCTTAAGTATGATCACATTGAAAGAATAGAAAAGCCATTTCTCAAATAGCTCACTGCTCCATGGAGACACCAGGCTCTCCCATAATAGGGTCCCTGTACATGCAAAACTCTCAGTTTGTTCCTAATCCTTCTAGAAAGCTGTCTCTGAACAAGTCTCTTCCCAAGACTTGATAGGCGCCTTTGCCACTCACTACCACACTGAACTGAAACCATCTATTAATGTTTTTTCCTCTTCTTCTAACCTGGAAACTCCATAAACGCAGGGGATATTGCTTATTCACCATGGCTACCCTGACATTTAGGACAGTCTATGGCACATAAGAGGACTCAATCAATGCTTCCTGCATGAAGAACTGAGCTTGACCAATAGCCAACAAAAACTGAGCACAACTTATAAGAAAGCTGGGCATTTTCTCAGTGTTCACAAACTAGAGGCTGACTAGAGTAGATCTCTCTTTTGAAACTTAAACAGTGAAGGATGTTTGCACCCAGTTTATTTAAGAGGAAGCCAAGTGCTAAAGACGATTCTGACTCTAGACATAGAGTCAGATTAGTTGGTAGCTGGTAGAGGGATAGGGGATAACTTGTGCAGAGCCTGGAGTAACCTAAGGATAGTTGAATTCCTCCAACTCTGCCTGCGGCTCTGTGAAATTGGCACCTGCAAGCTCAGCCTCCCCCTAGCTCCCAGGTGAATCCTCCTTCATGGTAGTGAATATTTAAGCAATTCCACATAATATCCTCACCATCACTCTCCCCACCCCCAACCCCCCACCCCCCCACACAGGCACACAACATGGTGCGCCATGCATTTCTTGGTGACTGGACCTCACCTCCTGGGCTGTCACACAGTTATGACCCAAGTGTGCTGCCCTGACCGCTAGCTTCCTTTTTCACCCCTAAAACTTACCTTTCCTCTCCCAGATCTCTGATGGCCCCACTTGAACAATAGACATTTCTTTTTGGGTTCCTGGGCCACATAATCCTTCCTCACTTCTTCCGTGTTGTGAGTCCTGCTTCCAATAAGAAAAGTCCTTTTGTAAGGCTGACTCCATGGACATAGTGGCTTCCAAATACTATTGTTTAAATTTTCATCCCTGTTTTTGTTTTCTCTAGTCTTTCTCTCAAATTCTAGGACTGAGCTCCTGAGCCCAGGCTACCTAGTTAAGGGCCTTTTATGCCACTGAATGGCCTGCCTAAGATCATCTGCCTACTTGTCTAACCTTCACTCTGGACTGCCTCCCGTGGCTCTACTGGCCTCCATGGTGGGACATCACATTTCTGTACCCCTCAGCTCCCCTCCTGTCCTCCTGGGTGGGTCTAGTTGTATGCTTCAGTCTTCCCTACCCCCACCCCCAATTACCTGCCACCCTGCTGTGTGTAACAGAGCACAGTTTACTCAACTATGCACACAGTAATCCTGATATAAGTAGAGTGCAATTCAAGAGAAAAGCTGACATGGGATATTGTAAACCATCTTTAAGAGGAGCCCTTAAAGGACCCTATTATTGAAATGTAAATATAATAGAAAGTGACCTGGTTTGTCATGAGCTTTTCAGTGCTTTCTGGCTGGATCTCCTCATTTGATCTGTCAGGACATGGAAATGTTAACTTGCATGTAATACTTCCCCTAAAAGAGGTTAGGAAGCACTGGATTGGAAATGCCTTTTGACCAAATGGGACATGATGTTGATACGGGTTGTATAACATGTTGTGATGAGAAAGCCTCTAGGAAAACGTATAGAAACAGAGATGCTAGCTTGGGGCAGCAGGCCTAGGCTTTCTTCATGGAAACCAGGAGATGGTATGTGGCAGGGTCTAGACCTCACCTCCATGAGAGGGGCTCTGAAGAACAAGTTAGCTTAGCTGACCGTTCATGGATCATTGGGAAAACACAAGCCGAAGGTTCTACATTGACTAACCAATTACGATCATTCTCAAACAATTAGGGCTCTGTTTAGGAATTCACACATTTCCTTCTGGAGTTTCTAGGCCAGTAGAGATTATGTGCAGCTAGCACTCCCTCCTTAGCACTAGTTTTGTGGGCTGGCACAGCGTAGGGCTTTTTGATGAAAGATGCGTACACGTGTGCACACACTGTCGCTTTCCTCGGACTTTCTTTGTGAAGCTTTTCATGTGATTTCCAGTTCCTCGGGCTTTTGCTTAGAAAAATGTTCTGGGTTCGCACAAAGCTCAGTATTTTGCATACACTCCATTCCTATTCAACCAACAGAACCATTCTTCTGAAATTTCACATTAAATTAAAAATGTTCAAAAGACATTATAAAGGAACAAAGTAAGTAAGCACAATTTTTCTTCTCATTGAAGTTTCTCTGGCTCCCCCTCTTTGTTAATCCTATGAGCCCTTGATAACTATAATCTCCAATAGTGAAGATTTTGTATGTAATTTTTATGACAGCTCATTGTCACTGCTCATTTTTCCAAATTGCTGCAGCAATAGAGAAAGATTGAAAGAGTCCCAGTGTTGGGGCCGTGCGTACCGACTCCCCTTGCTTGAAAAGCTTCCCTCGTAGGTCAGCCTTTGGTGATTAGCATCGCTGTGTCCTTCTCATTCTTTCCAGGGCTCGCCTTCTCTCCCTGTCCTCATTTCTCTGTGCCTCGCTGCACACCTACAAAGCATTGGTGTTTTAGTCACTTCTCCAGGAATTTTGCACCCTAAAGTTCATTACTCATTCTACTTGCCCCTGTTTTCTTGATGATAATAACAAAACAACACGACAATAATAATACAATTAGTAACGATAATGAGAGACAATATTTGTAGTCTGATTACTTCATCCCTGTTACGGAGCCAAGAATCCCAGCAAAGAAAACGGAGAGGGGGAAAGAAACACAGCAGTGAAATCCCCACCCCACCCGCATTCACTCGCCTGAAGACTTGATTCTCTGCACCACTGTCTTCTTTCTTTTCTCTCCAACTCAACATTCATCCGCAGCTGCCTTAACCAAGGACTCTACTATCTCAATTCCTTCCCTCGCTCCCACAGCGGAAATCCCCTTGCTGATCTCAAGGCTTTAGGTAAATGAAAAGTAGCTTGGCGTCTTGAAAAGGGCCTCTGTGCCTGCTGTGTAGTATAATTGGACACAGTGCCCTTATTTCCTGCCCCTCATTGTCTGGTCCCTTATAGATATCTAGGTCTGCTGTTTTCTCTCCATTTTTAAAAACTTGGAGTTCTATTACAGGGTCTATTGACATAGTAGTAGAGGGCTTCCTCGGTGCCCTCGCACATTTTGTAATGGTTCTCACCTCTCTGAAGTACCATTTCTCAGTGACCCTCGAGTTCAGAGCCCTCATTTGACAGCTTTGGAAACTCAAGCAAACAAAGAGCCATGTCACAGATTCCTAGTGTCCCTCTATTTCCAAATATATGTACATGCAGAGCTATGTGCCTAGGAAATGTTAAACCACAGTGGGTATCTTCCAGAGCAAATGGCTACTTCTTCCTCACAAGATGTGCACTTGGAGTTTCTCTGCTCCTTTCTTTGTCCCTCTGTAGGTGGCACTAACTCTAGAGGGGTACATCAGAACCCTCCCCAACCACCACTATTCCCAAGTACACAAATGAAATGCCTTCTCAACAAGAGAATCCTTGCTGAGCAAATGAAACTTTCAACAAGTCTGCTAGCAGCCCCCCAGCCCACCTGCACACCCAGCCATCATGCTGCAGGACCTAACTGCCCTCCCTCACCTCGTGTAGAAATTCTGAAGTCTCAACAGATCTCTTTGTTCTTAAGGACTAAGTAGAATTATGCTTCCTTCCAGGGCACACAGTTACAGTCTCTGATCAGAGGAACAGATATTATTTGGTCTCTCTATATTTACTTACTTTTTTTTTTAAGTTCCTGTCATTTCAGGTAACGTGCCAGTGTAGACACAGCTTGCCATCTGTACTATTAAGTGGAAAAGAAAAAGAATCATCCTTGAGGCTGTGGCAGCTCCGCTCTAGGTACACGTTCCGGTTCTGTTCTCCGATGTGCATAGTCATACATGCAGAGGTGGAGAACAGGCACGTCCGTGTGATTCCACGGAACCAGGTGTGTGCTGGGACGGGGACCTGCTCCAATGGCACGTGGGAACTAAGGAGGAGCATGCTTCCAGGGTGAGGGAAGAGAAAACAGGGCTCCAGGTGAGTGTTTTAGGAGTGGAGGGTGGCTGTGAAGTTGTCTTGAAGGGATTTCAAAGAATGAACAAAGATTTTTCCAGGAAGAGAAAGGAGTGAGGAATGAAGAAGAGGCGGGGATGGGTAGAGAGGGCAGAATGGTGCTGTGGGTTTATAGAAGAGCACACAGGAGATGGGCTGTGTGGATTAGGCCCTGAAGGGGGATCAGGGCACAGAAGTGGTGGGCAGGAGGGGAAGGCAGCTGTGGCCTGGGCAGGGTTTTAGCCCATTGTGCCTGGGAAGCCATTGGGAGGTTCAGGGGGAGACCTGGATTGATTAGACCCGCTCGTTGGAGTTTTCCAATAAAGCTCCCAGGGGCATCTGAACCTTGCAGTGAGGGTGCCCAGGCAGTGACCAGCCACAGGCTCCATCGTCATGTAGGGCCAGAGCTGGCTTAACAGGCTTTGGGAAATGAGGGGCCTGAGGCTTCAGAAGCAGGGAACGCACTTACAGGAACTCCAACTTGCATGAACAAGAAGTGGCGGTTTGCTGACTCTGGTCATTGAAATCTGAAGAAGTCCTCCATCTGCAGACTCAGCTAGAAGCAGCGCTTGAGCTACCTTGTGGGGGCTTCTGTCAAACGCTTTCTAATTCTGGGGCACGTCTTTTGTCCCCTTTGCTTCCGAGACAGCAAAACCCATCTTAGGAAGTTCTCACCATCCGTGACCGCCACCGCAATGCTACTGATTCCACCTCCACCATCCCCACCACCTCCATACTCACCTCCACCATTTCCTCCCTCACAGCCTCTGCTGTCAAACCCACCATCACTCCCGTCACCTCCACTTCTACGATAAACACGGCCTGCACTGTTCTAGCTGCCGCGGGTGCAATGATGAACCAGGCAAAAATATCTGCCCTCATAGGACTTAAATTCTAAGGGATAACAACATATATTTTCCCATAATTCCATCAGGGCACTCACAATAGGTTTAAGTGGATCAGGGCAAGTATTTTATATAGTGATGTGTTTGTTGCTTTGGAATCAAGGTAGGCATGACTGTTCGGTTTATATTTTCTCTCTGTCAGTTCCCCAGTTTCCCTGTCTTTCTAGCTCTGGATGCATTTCTCCACAGCTGCCACGGCTCTGGGAATCTCCTTTGGCACAAGACAGCTAATAGCTGAGCCCGCAGACTAAACTGTCACAGTTCCTTGACCAGTAGATGAGGAGGAAACAAAACCCTACAGGACTCATTCCAGAGGTTGCAGCTTCGCCATTCCAGCATCCCTTACACCGGAGGAACCCTGTCCCTGCTGCATCTTTAATGTCACAGCTAAAGATGCCACCGGGGCTTGCAATTTCTTTCTTGAAGCCCAGGACCACAGTGACTTGCCTTTTCTGCTGGTTCTGGACAGAAGAGACTGTCTGTAGGAATAGAAACCAATAACCTTATTAACTGGAAAAAAGAGAGAGAGTTTCAGGTCATACCAGATTTATTACATAAGTGAGCACGCCGTAAAATCTAACGATTCGCAGTCATTTTGTTCAATCTCGTATCTGAGGGGAAAAATTGATATAAAATTTTTTATTACTCTTTAGATTTTTGTCACGCAATTAATTAGTGTCCTTCGCTCACGGGGATATTGGCTGCAGGGCACCCAATTGAGTGATATCACTTAATGGAAATGACAAGTGACTTAGCAAGAGTCTTTGGATTTGGACCTGGGAAGGTGCCCTGGGAAGCACTGGATCTGGGTCCCTCATTTTACAGATGAAGAAACTGAAGGAAAAAGGAAATGGTTCCATCGTAGAAATAGTGATTACAGCTTGGCAAGAAGTTGACTCCTAGCCCAGTGCTCTTCCATCAACACCATGAGCAGCTCTGGCCAAATGTGACCTTGGCAACCAGTTCCGGGGTTGCCTGGACAACAAGCTAGCTGAAAGCAGGGCTCATATTCTCCCAGGAGGACGGGCTGTTTGCCTCAGCACAGGGGCTGCAATATCCTTCTGCCCACATACTCCGTGTGCGCCCAGCCAGTGTTCACTGTTCTCCAAAGTTTGGGCGCCTTAGAACCAGCCTGTCTGGGGGCGAACAGGCCACCTTACCTTCCTCAAGGCACTTCTTAGCCTTGCCCCATCAAAAACAACCCACAAGAGGGAAGGGTCTTTCTACTGAACCCCACTGCAGGCCCAGTAGCTTTTCTAGAAGATACTTAGACATTTGGGGAACACTGCTCCTTCTGCTGCTGACCTTGGCCTATATAAGCTTTGCCTAATTATATGTATGCTTAGCTCACTTTGTGTGATGTTTTGGAACTTGTCCCCAATTCTGATGCCTGACAGGTGGGGAACCAGTGAGACCTACCTGGCAAGATATACACTTAACCTCTGACCTTTAATTTTCTAATTGCAGACTAGAATTATATCGGCTCCTAACTACTTAATAGGTCTTTAGAGAAAAATATGATGAAATCACCATGTGCTTTACTTATGGGTGAGGTCCTTGAAATGAAAGCATTTTATAATTTGGAGTGCTCAGGTTTCGCTTCTTCATATAAGAAGATGGCTTGGTGAAAAAGTATCACCTCATTCTCTTGTTAATTCTGGGCTTATTGCACATTCAGTGTTCCATAAAGGTTGACTTGAAAGCTTTCATTTAAAACCCAATTCATATGAATTAGTGTACTACTCAAAATGTCAGGCTGCTAATAGGACATACATAGCAACTGGAAATTGAAATAAGTGCATTTTAATAGAGCTCAGAATTAGGATTTCCTCTATCTGTTTGACGTAGTATCACAATTATAATTGAGGGTACATTTTTTTTTTCTGTTGGCGTTTAATGACTCTCTATCTGGAATTATCAATCATCCTGAGTTTGTCATACCATTTTTCAGACGTAAAATGGCAAAAAAGAAAGAAGCCCACAGCTCTTTAATTATGATACTAAATATGTAAGATTGTATCACCTAATACAGATAAAGGGAAAAAATGGATCTAGAATATCCCACTGATAAGTCTCCTACCGAACACCAGATAAGATCCCTCTGAATTATGGAATTATATAATATCTCTTTCTTTTTCTCAATTTAAGAAAAGTTTCCTTTCATTTTTTAGCCCTAAAAATGGTCTAGTTACTTCGAGAGGTTTCAATAAACGTAAGTCCTTCCTCCAAATTCAATACAGGGTTAACTAATGCTTGGCTCACTTTAAGTCAGTTTCAAAAAGTTGTGGAAATATCAAAGTAATTCTTGTTTCTCACTTGATCTTTATTTGAACACTTGGGTCTGACATGCGGGTCTCAAACATAAGAAAATAGTACCAATGTCAGAAATGCTGTTAAAAAAATTAAGAAGCATCTCATTATGTGTTATGATAAAGTCTGATTATTTAGTCTGTAATTAAAATCATGCTCAGTTTCTAATATGCAATTGGAAATTTCTTTATCGTTATAGATTACCTAGACAGAAACATATGATCAATGGTGGAATAATCAACTCTTGGAATAGGTTTCTAAATTCTTTCAGGCTGTTACTATTTCACTTGACATCCAGAAGAGGGCAGTCGCGTTACATGGTTCAGATGCAATCACCATTACCCTGGAAAGTAAAATTCTAAATAAATCTCAGTGGTTGGAATTAAGTTTTCCTTTAATGGTATTAAAGGCATTTAAAATTACCTGAAGTTTTTTCTCCTTTTATTAAAAACCTTATAACCTTTGTGAGATGGATACTTTTCACACAAGGGATGAAAATGATGATACACATCTCTGTGTACATTTCACTCATGTACAATTTTTGTTACTATCAGCTCTTTAACGTTGGAGCAGTGCCTGGGGGAGGGGAACAATCTTACATAAACAGTCCTTCTACTTAATAACTTCGTGACATTTTGTAAGTACAAAGAAATATATGGTACAAAACAGACAACACTCATCAGCACTCCAGCTGCAAATCAAGAAAACACAGAGATAATTAGAAAGAAAGAAAATTCACAGCAATTGCAAAACAGATATCTGCCAGAGGAACTTAAAATCTAAATCACTTATAGCAACTTACTTGCTCTGAGAAAAAAAATGTATACTTTGAAACTGGAAGTTTGAATACAACACTGTAAAATAAATGTGACATTTTTTCCCCCTGAAGTATCTTCCATAAGCTTCTCGGTGAAAATAAGCACACAGCCGAACACACAGTATTACAATATTTCTGCCACCTTTTTCTCTTCTTTATTAGCAATAATGCCAGAGACTAGGAAGCCAATAATTTTACTGAAGATAGAAAACGAGATATATTTGTGAAGGAAGCTTTTGTGTATATGTGTGTGTGTGTGTGTGTGTGTGTGTGTGTGTGTGTTTGTGTGAAAAAATTTGTTTTAAAGGGATAGACTTAGTTTTAAAATATGTAAGAAAATTAATTTTAGGAAAGTAGTTTCAATAGGAATATAGCTACAAAAGTCAACTATATTGAGAATATTTATTTTTGTATGTAGTGTAAATGTTCCCTTTGTACTAATAGTGCTTCTAGTACTAGTTTTAGATGATTACACATGGAACTAATGCTATTACCTGACACAGGTATGTTTCTATGTACATTTATATATATATGTATATACACATACGCACTCACACACATTTCACATATATCTCATCACTTTACTAGTTTCTATCAGCCACCTGCCTACAAAACAACTTTCTCAGTAGTTGTGAAATTCACCTGTCCTGCCCGCACTTCTCTAGAGGCCTGCGGATTAATTGAGAATCCGGGTGATTTTCTGCCTAATCCATTCCCCCACCGCCTCTCCCACCATTCTTGGAGACGCTGCCTTCAGAAAGAGCTGCCTCTGAAAGTGATCTTGCTCAGCAATGCTGGATTGGCTCATGTAGAAATGCCTTTCCCGGAAGAGATACAGCACCGTGCCAAGCTGTGCCCTTGCAACGGGGTACAGGATCAGGGCGGGAAGGAGGAGAGAGCGGAGGGACACAGCTTGCCAAGCAGCTTGTGCTACTTATAAACAAACTTGGGCATTGTTTCTCAAGCTCTTTATGGGGGGAAGCTGGACACACACACTATGTCTGGGACTCCATTTATGTTCCGTGTAAACCTTGGGGAGACTGCTTTTAGTAGGCTGATTTGATTTAAAAGATGATTTCCATCAGCTACTTTTAAAAGATACATACTATTCCAACACAAAGCTGAAGCCCGTTAGAGCTGCACTAGGGATTAAGAAATGGCATGTATTTTAATGCCTTATGAATAGGAGTAGCTGATAAAAGAGGCTCTTGTTACCCCTGCTACATTTAAATGTGAAAAGCAGCTGCTCTGGTGGGGAGACGGTGGGGGAGTAGAGAAGAGATATATTATTTTCATAGGGATTTAATCTTCAGACTACACTGAAATCATAGAATACCATTGGCCATTCACTTATCGCTGGCTCTCTAATCGCACTGAGATCTGTAAGATTGTGGAGAGGGGAGAAGAGAGGGATGGGAGGCCCAGAAAGGAATTGTGTGTAGTGAGGAGACTGGGCATTTTCATCTGCATGTATGTTTTGAACCTCAGATCAAAATGCACAGACCGTAGAGTGTTTTCTCCTGCCCTTATAAGTATTAACCCTTTCCACTTTTAAAATGCCAACCCGTTGAAGAGTTTGATTCAACTATGGGCTCAGAACGTGGGCTTTAGTAATGGCTGCTGACAGTAAAATGACCTGAGACCTCATTAGAAATATGGATCATGTATGTGTGTGAGTGGCTGTGTGTGTGTGTGTGTGTGTGTGTGTGTAGCATGACAGACTTTCTTCCCACATTTCAGGTAAGATACAGGACCTCCCATGAATCTAGCAGAGAAAGGCTCTTTCTGTAAATTTTATTGCCACAGGAAGCTGATGAGATTAATAAAGCCTAGGATTATTAAACCAGCCAGTCTTTGCCAAATGCAATCAGTGTTTGGAGGTATATGACTAAAGAATGTACATCCTTTGAATGAATGAATGAATGAATGAATGAATGAATGGGGGAGCTATATTTTCCCCTTCCAAATGGTCATTCACCTGGCTTTGTTCATTCTGATATTTCACTAATTGAAATTGATCACTAATTAATTTTCCCTGTCTGTCTGACCTGTGAGGTTTCTAAAGAACTTCTGGAAAACCTAGGGTTTTGCTCCAAGATCTTGTGAATAAATCTTTAGGATAAGAATGAGTCCCGTTCCCTACATCCACTGTTAACTTTTACCAAATTTTCTTCCTATTAGCACTCTTAAGAAGTTAAAGGATGGAAAACAAGTGTGGTGGTGATAAATCTGTAGTTCTTGCCTAGCTTATAATTAAGTGTAATTCACAAGTAGAGGAAGGCTTGACAGCTCTAGCCCAGATGCTTAGAAACTTGCATCAAAATGAAACCAGTGACTCTTTGGGAGCCTACGTACAGCCCCGCCGGTTTCACACATGGTCTGCGGGTGGATGGAATGGAGTCAGGTCCTCCATCAGTCAAGAGGAGAGGAAAGGGCAAGGGTCCAGCTGCCCTGCCGCGCATCAGAAAAGCAGCAAGATGCTTCCAGCTCCCAGGCACCCCCAGGCTGCTGGGCAGAGCCGCGGCGCACACCTCTGCGGCCTGTCCCACCTGTGCTTGCACAGGCAGGAGACATCCCTGCGTGGCCTTGGCGGTGCCGCTCGCACAGGCCTGCGCGGTCAAGTTCCCGGGGTCTGGCAGAGCAGCCTGCTCGCTGGATGGAGAAAGCCGCTTGGGCACAGGAAGCACAGCCTCTGACTGTGCGCTCCGAATAACGGGCCTGCGCTGCCGCGATCGGGTTGGGTCAGGATTTTTATTTCCTGTGCCAACTTACCTCTGTTTAAAAAAAGAAAAGCCGGCAGACGCGCCGCACCGGGTACCAGCGCAAAGCACGCCGAAGAGGCAGGCAGCAGAGAGGAGCTGGAGCCGGCGCCACGGGGCCCGGGCAAGCCGGAGGGGGCGCGCCGGCCGCGGGCTGCGAGCGCCGCGAAGTTGGGAGGCCCGGGCGGCCGCCGCCACCCTCCGCCGCGGCCCATTTTTGCAGCGCAGCCTCCGCTGTAGCTTCGGCCCCGCGTCTCTGCATCCGAGGCCTCCGACTCTCTTTCTGCACCCCCGCCCCTTTCTTTCTTTCTTTTTTTTTTTAATTTTTTTTTTTGCAAACTCGGCTACGGAACATTAGGTTTGACGGAGGGAAAGCGATTTAACATCTTTTAACTCAGGGAGGTTGATTTTCATTTGAGACCAAATGGCTCATTTTTACCTTTTTAGCTCCTGGAAGAGTAAAAAGTGAGAGGTCAGCCCTGCGTCACCATGGCAACCCACACAGCTCGGGCCTGGAGCAGATGATAATGGGCAGGGAAGTTTCTCCCCCTACTTGGCATTTTCTCCCCATTCAGGGATGTGCCTGGATCTAGGAAAATACTTATCTCATTACAAAAAAAAAATATGTTTTAAAATATTGATGTACAATTGTCTGGCCCAGAACCCTGACCTTATGCAGATCTGTGTGGGTTTGTGTTGGGTGAACTGAGACCATCCCAACGGTGGTCAGTGTACACAGGGTCTGGAACTGCACCAGCCTGGGGGCCCCATGGGGCAATGTCTCCTTCCAACCGAGAGCCCACCTACCCACTGGGTTCTAATGGCCTGAAACCCAAATGAATAGAAAACATGGCTTTGATGTTAAAATCTAATGTGGAGGGTCCAGACCTGAGCACATGGCACCTTATAGGAGACAGTCTGCAAAGAGTTTCTTGATCCTGTTGCACTCCATGGACATTAAAGAGAAATCAAAGTGACATGTGTGTTAGAAAGGCCAGCTGAAACCCTCAGGGGTCACCTAGGCCAGGGCAGGAAGGCATTTCCATGACCTTGGAGCACATGGACTCCAATGTCCAGCACATTTCTTGACCAACTCCCCACCCCGTTCTCTCCCTGGTAAATGGGGGAAATAACAAACTTGCCCAGAAGGCTCTTGGGTGCCAGGCACTGGGTGAGGTGCTCTATTATCTTATTGCCCCTGAGCCTCAGTGATTTTATGAGATGAGTAGTTTGATCCTAGTTTTACAGATTAAGAAAAGAAAGCTCAGGAGAGTTAAGCCATGGGCCCAGGGTCACAGATTCTGACACCTACTCCCTCCATGTCCCAAGCAGATGCTCCCTCTAGATTTGTTAATATCATCCAGATGCATGAATAATGACCACATGTCTGAAGACAGGGGTGTGTGCTTTTGCTCAGTGGCTTATTCACTTCAGCGCAGTGAAACTCCCAACTGTCTGCTATGTGTTCAGTGCAATTTTAGATGCTTGAGAAATGTAGATAAGGAGATGCTGACGCTGCTCTCCTAGAAATCAGAGCAGAACGGTTTGAATCTCAGTGGTGCGAACTTGGACAAGACATTCAGCCAAACTGAGCTTCAGTTTTCTCATCTGTGAAATGAGGGCATTAATATTTATCTCAAGGGCTGGGTGGGTATATGTCAGAGGGCCAGGTTCATCCAAGTAGCTGCTCAATAAATAACAACTTCCATCCTCTTCCCCCTCCCTCCCTGAACCTCACTGCTGCCATGGCAGTCTCCTCTCTGCAGGACCAGGTTGGCAGCCTTCCTGCTCGCGTGACAACTGTGTTCTTCTCTGAGCTGCACCCGGCTCCCTGCAGTCTGCGTGGTCCTAGGAAGGCTCCAGTCCTTCCCCACAGGATTGGGGAAGGACTGAAGGGCATCAGGGACAGCGGGAGAGAGAGGAGGACATTTTGCTATTTATAGTCTGAATGGAGGCCCTCTGAGAGCAAGTTGCCTCACTCCCATCAGCCCTCTGTATCAGTCAAGAGTGCAGGGTGGTCCCTCTGCTGACTATCCACACAGTTTGGCATTCTTCCATGCTACGCCACACAGGGCAAGGATGGAAGCCTGCTCTCACTTAGCTGGACTTCATAAATCCAAATCAGAGCTGGCCCTGAAGGACTTGAGCAGGCTGTACTGGCTAAATGGCAACTGGTCCATTTTCAAAAAGAAAAGGCACCGTGGATCACTAGATGATCCTTTCACTTTAAATTCAGTGCATGCAGTTTACAGGTGCGGAGAAGAATGCAAAAACTGGCTTGCTCCGATGCCAAGACTATACAAAGGGTGACGGGCATCAGTCAGTCAGTGCACTGCACGAGCAATACAACCCTTGCTGAGTTTCAGAGCAGACTGGGTAGCTTAGGGTTATGAAGTTCAGAGTCAAATTCTTGGTCACAAGCACCTCACCTGAAAGATTACCCCCTCCTCCCGCCCCTCTACTTGTAACCCCCAACCCCTTTGCTCTGCCTCTCCTCCCTCTTGTATGGAGATGTGTACAGCATGTGGACTGTGAATCAGACAAGAAAGCAGCCCTTTGGTGGCTTAAAATATTAGAGGTAAGGCAAAGCAGGCATCTAACTAGGATAAAATGAGCATATGACAGCACAGGAAAAGTAAAAACGAAGTGCAGCCATCGTTTACTTTCAGGTCTCAGCCGAATAGTTACTTCGCAAAGATGCCTGCTTGGGTCTCTCACTACCCCTCGGCCTCATATGTCTTTATCACGTGTGTTGCAATGGTTTTATTCCAATTGTTTGTTAACTGTCTGTCGGTTTCACTAGGGTGTAAGTTCTTGGAGGGCAGGCACTGTTTCTATCATGTATCCTACCACCTCTCTGCAAGATTTCCTCTGGCAGAAATGGAAGCCTGGGGCTAAGGCAAGGGAAAATCACTATTCTAGGTAAAGGTAGCTACCAGTGAAAATATCCAGGAGCGGGAAGAGTGAGGCATCTGTCTGCCTGGAGAGGAGGTAACATGAAAGCATCTCTTGGCGGTGCCCAGGAGCTCAGATCCTGAAGATTCAGGAGTGGTGGCTGCAGGGTTGAGTGAGGATTGGGACCACAGAAATAAAGCTCTAAGTTTGTCAATGTTTCTGAAGCCAGAGGAATGTTCTACAATTGAAGGATAGCTAAAACAATTTGTCACAGAATATTATTCATCCATTTAGCAAATGCTGGTTGGGTGCCAGCCCTATGCCAGCCACCACTCAAGGCTGGGAAGATACGCCCATGAGCAGGCAAGCACAGGCATGAGGCGGAGTTGGTGATCTGGTGGAGGGAAACCGGCGACGAACACACAGATAAGCAAATGGGCGACGTATCAATAAACAGTGTGATCATTTCAGATTCCTGAGTGAGGGGGAGTGAAGGAGATGGGCAGAGGGGCCGTCAGGCCCAGAGACTGGAAGGTTTATCCCAGCTTTGGCGAGGAATGTGGGCAAGTGGTTGGAGGGTGTTAGACGAAGGAGGCATGGTCTGACTTATAAAAAGATCTGCGGCTTGCCCTATGCAGGATGGGATTTGGAGACGTCAAGGTGAAAAAACGAAGCCAGAGGACCAGTTGAGGGACATGATGTGGTCCAGGACAGAGACGCTGGGGACGGGGAAGAGGCAGGCTGAGTTCTAGAGCTAGAGATGACAGGACTTATCACTGGAGATATAAGAAAAGCAATGACACCTCAATTTGGAGCAAGAATTATTGAGTGGATTGTGGTACCAGTTTATTGGACTGGGAGATTTGAGGATAAGCATAATTTTAGGAGTAGACTCAAGACTTCTGTATGAATATGTTAAGTCTGGCATTTAAAATGTATGCTTACCAAGACTTCATAATATAACAAGGGGGAACTATTTTTGTTATACAGGGGTGTAAAAATATACAAAACAAAATTGTATATAAATTATATAAAAAATATATAATTTTATATATTAATAGAAAAAGGAAACTGAGAATATTTCTAATGCTTATTTTTGTGGATGAGTATTACAGCAAATAACTTTCTTCATTATGCTTTTGTATTCTCCACTTTTTTTTTACAATAAACTGTGTTACTTTTATGAGCACAAAAAATATATATATATATAGATTAAGTCAGCACAGAAGATAATTTAGCTTCCTCATTCTGACTCTTATTTAGTTTAATTGGGCTTTAGAGCCTTTTCAAGGGAACTTACAGAGAGAAGAAATCTAAAAGGTAAGGTAATAGAGAGACATTAAAATGTGCAATGAATGAGCCACATATAATCTGAAAGACACTAAAATTACAGTCCTGAAGTCAGCATGAGGCTCTAGAGAAGAACAGGATACCAAGGACTAATAGGCATATAAGTTTTTAGTTTCTCATCATCATCCATAAATGTGCCACCCAACAGTAAAGTCTTGAATAAGGCAGAATCAGGATCCCCTGAGAGGGCACCATGCGACCCCATGCCTGCTGTAGCCATCATGAACTGATGCAGCACTTCATGCTGGGCTCAGCGGCCTTCCTCATCCTGCTTGAGGCAACCATTATTAATGAACCCATGAAATAGAGCTTATCTATCATGATGAAAGCTGGCGAACCTCCATTCTTGTTAACAAGCCTTGGTCTTATTCCATCTTAGGTGATGGAGTCACACTGTTAAAATTTCTTACCTTCCCTGTTTCCTCAGGAGCCAGTGTATCCCATTCTATCATCAATATTCTCAGGAACTTAATTCCCTCTAACACAAAACTCTTATTTTCCGGGCGGACGTGGGGACAGTACAGAACAGTGCTCCAACTATGACCTAGCCCGATGGGAGAAGAACGCCATGGAGGTCGATTCTGGCTAACTAATAATAGAGCTTGATGTGTGTTTTGTAGGAGGAAGTAATTTCAGGGAAGCTCTTGCAATTCTTTTTACTAAAGTAAATCCAGCTAAGGAGCTTTTTAAACCTCTATGGGAAAACAGCAGAGTCGAGTTGACAGTCCTGGAAGGACCAAGTTAGAAACCTGGTCCCATCATCCTTCAGTCGTTGAAGAAACCAGGAAGTTCAGCCTGGCTGAACTTCAGCAACATGTGAAGTAACCTTGGGCCAGCTACTACCTGGGTCCGCCATCACATTTAGTGTTATTAGGAGAATCGACGGCACAGGATGTGGCCAAGGACTTTGCAAACCCTAAATAAGTACACAAATGTAAGTGCAGCATGTGTTCAGAACTTCAGCAAACAATGGCTGTTATCAGAAATCTCCATAATGGCGACAGAGCATGGTGAGTGTGAAGGAATAACCCTGCTGATAACTGCTTCGTCTTTTCTTTGGCTGGTCTTCCACCTTATTCTTTCCTATTTTAATTTCCTGTCTAAATTGTGGGTTAAATTGTTGTGAGAGAGTATGAATTTTTACACTTCAGTGTCAACACCCAGTGAAAACTTGCTCAGAAGATACCCTACCTTCTATCTCCAAGCCCCTATTAATAGCTCTGTACTTGGGGTGTCTTCTCAGGAGATTTTAAGGCTTGACCTGACCCTCCCTCCTACTCTGGGGGCCCTTTGGGGACACTGGCTTGAGGCCACTCTTCTCATGGAATCTGGCCTCTCTGGTTGTTTTTCAGAGCCCTCAATATCCTCCTATATGTTGTTTGGGTGTCTGCCCTGGGGCCAAGAGGCAATAGTATGAGAAATAGCAGCTGTCCTGGGATTGCTTATCAAGACTGGAGAAAGAGCTCCCAAGCTAGTCATCTTTTCCCTCGTGTCCAGTTAGTGCTGAGCATCTGGCCCACCTTTTCCATAATAGTTCTATTGCAAGTCCATATCTCTCTGCATGCCTGTCCATCATCCCCTTTCCTTCTCCCAGGCTGGCTTAGGAGCTTCCCCTCTGCTCCCACAGTGCTTGATGTTACCCCATCATCTCCCTTGCCCCATGGAGTAGCAATGGCCTCTCTTATCCCTGAGCTTTTGAAATCTGGCAAGAAGTTGAATTCCTCTTTGTCTTCTTGGAACTTAGCATATGCCATGATCACACTCAATGATCAACATATACTTTTTAAATAAATAGATCGTTGCAACCAGAAGTAATCTCTTCTTGGGCTTCTCCACTCATGCTTCTCTTTTATGCCTTCATCTTTAATTATAGCACTTTTTAACTGTTATTAGACTTTGGTCTACGTGATATCAGAATCCTGTTTTGTACATCCAGGAGGAGAGAAAGTTGCCTGAGAGCAGATTCTAAGGCTACTTTTTTCTGAACATTTAAAACCTTAATCTTTTTTCCTCAACAAATCATTATGGAGTTTTCCTCACATGTCAGAAATATATAGAAGCTTGATACTGGAACATAAGATAGACACATCATTCTTGCTCTCAGGGGCTATAAAGTCTAGCAGGAGAGAAAGTCCATGAAAATAGAACATAAAGGCTCTGAGAATAAGATAGAGGCAGGATTCTGGGGAAGTGCCAAGTCTTGCATTCATTCACTGAGCATTTTTATAGATCCTGCATGTTGCCAATCATGGTGTCAGATGGCTATGGCACAAAAAGTTTGGCATAGTCTCTGCCTTCATGGTCTATAAAACAAAGCAGCAGAGATGTTAATGGTTATATTTTATGGATTTGCTGAGATACATGGTGGGCCAGATCATGAATGCTGATGGGTCCTACAAAAGGCTTTAAGACATTATCCTTTGAGCAATGGGTAGGCACTGATGGTTTTAAAGAGGGGAAGTGACATGATCAGATTTGTGTTTTAGATAGATGGCTCTTGTAGCAGAATAAGATGGATGCTGTGAGGGGAGAGAAATTCACAGCACTGACAGCAGCCTGAAGGTGATCACAGTGGTCCAGGCTTCCAATAAATGTTTGTAGCCAAAGAGGCAAGTATCAGAAGATGCCCCTGTGCCCTAAGGACCCAGATGGAGGAGTCGTGCATGTTGGGGAGCAGAGTGCTAAGCAGAAGAGATACTCCTTTGCCCGGCTGCCCCTTTGTGCCTGGCATCCAGCAGAGGAAGTCCCTGAAGGCTAGCAACTTCCATGCCCAGAAGGCACTTTATTGACATCCTTTTCTAAAGATAAAATGTAGTCCAACATTCCAGGAGGATTAGATAAATTTGTAAATATAATCAAAACATGTTTTTTTTTTGGTTTTGAGGATGGAATCAGTAAAAGAATGTTCAAGGAGAAAAAAGAAATGCATCTGTTCCTATTTCTGCCTCTTTTTTTTTGTTGTTAAATTATGGGACAATCATTTGAGAATCCGGATCCCTTATAGCTAGATGACTCAGCCACTTTAGATCCTAGAAGCCACGGGCCATGTCAAGGAAATGTGTACATCAGACTAGACGGCCCCACAGCTTGTAATCAGGACACCCTTGGCTGTTAAATTACATCCATGGAAATTTTTTTCCATTCTGAGATTTAGAGAAAATTCTAGAGACCTGACAGTTCAGATACCTTGAGAATTTCTTTTACTTTTAAATGTGCGTGTCCCTCCCAGACCCACCTTTGACGCAGACCAGAGCCCTCAGAATGATATAATCTGGCCTCTGGCTTCCATAAACCATGGTTTCTTGGTACCAGAAGCTGGTACAACTTCCCCTGGCAGTTGATAGATTTACATGGAGAGATCTAAGTCCTCATGAGAAGCCAGCAAAATGAATTGATGTGAATGATGTAAGCAAACAGGCAAAAAGCATATTGTTTGTCATGCCAAGAGCTCTGCCATGTGCTCTTCATAGGTGGATAACTGTATTGCATTTTCACAACAATCTACAGTGATTTTTGCAACTACTGTTTATTTGGTTTTGTTTTTTTTTATAAAGGATACTAGGGATTAGAGAGATGCATGATCTTCCCAGCAAGTAGTTTGTTGGAGGGGCCTGGAATAGAATACAGATGATCTGACTCCACAATAGCTAAGCTGTAGGAGAAGTCACCACCTGATGTTTAGGAAACAGTCATGTCACTTGCATTGTCATTAGCTTACCTGTGTCAGGCGATAGGATTTTGGGGGATGGAAGGAAGAGAAGGAGGGATTTGATGACTAGAGCAACAGTTCCTGCTCACCACTAAGCAATATCATATCAACAAATGGATACAAGGCAAATAGCTGGGAAAGATTTAAAAGGTCAGTTCTGCACATAGTCATGGAAACCAGAACGTTTTCTTAAGAGCCATAAGATACCATACTAATGATAAGAGTTATCCCCGGGGTCCGGGAAGTTATCCTTTTGGCAAAATTTCTGAAAGTGAAAAACATCATTTAGACACCTGCAGAACGCAGGGAAAATCAGGCATCAACTTGGACCTTGGTTAGGGTGGGGTGTCTCCCTTGGGCCAAGCCCTTTATATTCCATGGCACAGAAGTTCCCTAGATTGTTTTTTGGTAACAACATAAAATACCTGGAATCTCAGCCTTCTTGAAGCTCTAGAGCTGGAAGAGTGGAACTTTTCTGTAAATGTTCAGAGAGTAAATAGTTTAGGTTTTGGAGGCCCTAAGGTCTATCACAGCCACTCAACTCTTGTCTGCTGCTGTAGTGTGAATGCAGCCATAGGTGCTAAATAAATGACTGGGCATGACTATTCCAACAGTATTTTATGCAAACAGCTGGAGAGCTGGATTTAACCTGCAGGGGAGCTCTAGTTGTTTGTCAAACCCTGCTCCAGACCCACATTGACTTAGGATTGGAGAAGAACAAGAAAGCAGTCAGTCATTTGTCAGATATTCAGTCAGTGTCTTTTGTGCAGTACGTGTCCTGGAGACGTTCACAGTCTAAAGCAGGAGACTGATACATAAGGAGCTAATTACAATGGCTGGAAATGGTGTGAAGAGAGAAGTTTTAAGATGCTGCAGGAACACCAAGGAGTGAGCTAGTAAATCTTCCTGAGGGAGTTGGAGAAGGTTTTAGGGAGGGAGGAACATCGTCATCTAACCAACCCTCCTCTTTCCGTCAACCTTTTAAGACATTGCTGGTCTGCTTCTGCACGATTCTTACCAGCCCCAGTCGTAGTATCGTAGTCCTGTGGAGCACAGAGGCTCAGGGGGTCAGCACTACAGTTAAGACGTTGCATTTACCATATGAAATTTTAGCTATTTCCACTCCTCTTCATAAAAGATAAGTAAGAGTGCCCTAGTAAGAAAGGAAGACATTTCTATAACAGGGACACTGCAGGGAAGAGTAGAATGCAAGGAAAGGCATGCTGTTCCTGGAACAGCAAAGCTTCATAGAGAAAGGATCAGGGAATCCAGAGGGGAGAGGGGCTGGTGGTAAACATGGACATGGGGTGCAGTCACGTTGTGGGGAGTCTCAAAGTCACACCTGGCGGTTCTGATTCATTTCATCTGAGTAATGTTGTGGTCCGACTTAGAAAACCCTTTAGGAAGCCCTTTCTGGTCGTGATCCAAATGCTAGATTAAAAGGCAAGAATGTGGGGCACTGGAGAGTGGAGAGCAACGTGTAAGGGCTGTTGAAAAAAAAAATCTGTGAGCAATAACAAATATCCTAAGAAAGTGATGGTAGGGTTGAAATAGACGAGGAGAAAACAGATTTAATATTAATTAAAGTGCAAGAGTTTCCGTTCTTGGCTATTAACTTGGACCTGACATTAAGAGGAAGAGGAGAGATCAGGGTAACATTCCAATCTTAGATCATTGGCCGGTAACATGCCCTCCAATGGCTAGTTAGATAAGAGAAAGCATATATATAATTAACCTAATACGCCTGATATCCTGATTTGAATAAAACCTTGAAAATTTCTGCAACGTAAGGAAATTTGGAAAGAGAAGAACATCAGCCTTGGACGGTGGGGAAAACCTCAGCTGATTTTAATTTTCAATCCCCACTGCTTGGTATGGCAGCCATAGAATCAAACACAGTGTCGCATGCCTCCTGTAAACTCATTTGCAATGAAGGATCCGATCTTTTCAAGAAAAATTGGGAAATTTCACCGCAGATGGGAATGCCTTGATTGCTTGGTGAGGCTGGGGCTGCACAGTCAGCAACAGGTGCTGCTGTTTTTGCGGAACCCCGTGTTTCAAAAGACAAGCTGAGATTCCGAAATGGTTGGCAAATAACAATTTACACTGATTGCAAAACCCGATCTTGTTTTTCTCATATTTCCCTCTTATATTGAGCAAGTGGAGGTACTTTTTCCCGTGCCACTTACTTTAAACATGCATTTAATATTTTTTCATTCTCAAATCCCTGTCTGCCCCCCCATACCTTTTCATTACCTTCCCATTTCGTGGACCACTACTAATGTGCAGACCTCTTAACAACAGCAAAGAAAGAATATTCTTCCCAAGAATGAGATGATATGAGATGAGATGGTTATCTTTCATAATCTGGGAGTGACTAATCTTCCCTTTTGGAAAAAAAAAGATAGAAATCTTTATTTTTTACTTGCAGAAAGTTAATGACAAATTCAGAGAGTGTCAACAGATGGAGTGACAAGTGACAGCCCATCTTTAAAATATGAATGTGTGTATTGAGGGCATTTCAAGCCTTAAAAACATGAATAGAGGTTGGAGTCACAAGAACCAAGTACAGAAGATGGTAGGTGGATTAAAGAGATGCAGATCTTTCTCCAAAGGGCAGCTGCCAAATTGGGTAATATTGTTTCTTTTCCTTGTAGATTACACACAAGACACAGCAACACCCAAGTGCAGCCATCTTTCTCGGATTTGTGGGGAAAGAAGAATTCATTTGTAATGCACTTTTAATAATAGTCAAACAAGATGTGTCTTTTTCATATATAAAACTTAGTTCATATGCTTATTTTTGGCATCTTATCCTTTAGAAGGGTTTGATGGCTGTAATAACTTAAGCTCTCCAAGTCTATATTATGCATAAAAACTTGGCCAAAACAAGTTTAAGCTTTTTAAAGTCAACCTTTAGCTAAGATAATTGACAAGTGGCTCCAGTGTATTTTGTTAAATCTTCCAAAAATGTCTTATCTTTTTTTTTCAGGTTTGGTTCAGTGCTGATAAATAATGTTGGAGAAGTTACTTACTCTCTTCTTAACTTAATTACTCATATATAAATAGAAGAAGATTTTAATATCTAACTTGCAAGAGTTTCAGAAATAAAGGAAAAATATCTTTTAAGTGGAACACAGTCCTGGGTCAACAATAAGCGAGCAATAAGTAGTAGCTATGACAATTTTCATGGAGCTTGTGATTTAAACAACAATAAAATTAATGTTATCTACCCACCTTCCCAGGCCTGGCGAGCTTCTGTAGTTTGCTACAATCTTGTGGAAGCACATATGATTTGGAGAATACAGAGCTAAATGCTCAATGGCCACTTTAAAGAAAAAAAAATACAATATAAGGCTCTTGTTCTTTGCTGCTGACCTTTTTTCAATGACCTCTTTACCTCCCATTTTCCACTTAGACCCATTAGGAGGATGTGTGGCAATATGCTGCTTGTCATCTGTCTCAAAGACACAGTGATAGGATACAGGTACACCAGATGGATAAACCTAGTGTGACTAATTATTGTGTATTTTCCTTTAATTATTATCATTTATTACCAGAGGAAAGACAATAGAGGTTCTCTGACTTAGAAGAAACTGTTGGCAACAGGGAAGGTTTTTTTTTTCCTGAAACATTATTGAGTATGATAAAGTTTTCCTTGTTGGTGAAAAAAAAAGAGAAGAATACACATATGATGGATAGATTGAAAGACAGATGACATTTCATTTGCTTTAACATTTAACCTAATTTTGTTTCAATATATATCTAAACTTTAATTTTGAAAGACTGTTGCAGAGAATTTTGTACATTAATTCCACAGAACCTTTTCTACATTCTACTCTGAATAGCACTTCAAATAATTACGCCAATAAGTGTGTGATAATAATTGAGATTTCAGAGAGGAATGTGAACCTAGAAAATCATCTCCAGATTGTTAAAAGATAGGTATTTGCAGAACAGTCTCTCATCACTTCTATTTTGATTTTTTCTTTCATTATGAAACAGTGTTTCCTTTAAAAAAATTACTTGCTATTAGACTCTAATCTTGAGAGAATTTTAAAGCACAAAAGATTTTTACCCTAAAGTGAAGCCCTGTGCTGCTTTATGGGAAACTCTGAGCGGGAAAGTATGTACCCAAGTTAACTTTCTTATTTAGCTGAGCAACTGACTTGTAGTAGAGTTTAAAATCAGCGTAAGTGGTTTGACGTATTGACATGCCACAACTCAAAAACAGCTCTGAATCCTCTGCTATGACGTATTGAATTAGAAGAAATCAAAATGAGAAGAAAATGCTCTGTAATATCACAGAACTTGTATGTTGTAAAGATTTTCTTTTTCTTTTAATCTCATAAAGAGGTCTGTTTAAGAGAAACATCTATGCAAGAGAGTTGTATTTGGTGGAATAAGAACAGAAATAATAACAGTGAGGTCTTCTCTAATAATGAATTACAGTTAAGGTTAATCCTTCAGAAGATCTTTGAGTCCATATTTTCCCCTTTTTTGAGATTCTAGGATCATAAAGCTACAAGTATAAAACAGCAACTTGGAGGTTTGTGATAGGAAAGAAAAAGAAAGGTCGATGGTGAAACCAGAATATCTGCTTTTGAAATGAAATTTCAGGAGCGGAAACAGAAGCTGCGATGAAGTGTAGTCCAGCCACCCAATAACCCGATGTCCCTGCTGAATAAGAGGGAGATAAGCCCAGTCCTAAGAAGGTAAGCGCGTGTCCCCTGCGTGCACCAGTCCATTTTTCTTAGCCATGGTTGTTGAACATTTATTGTTTTCTGAACTTCACAATATCGTATCCACTTCTTAATAACTCCCTTGCTTCCCCCTCTTCCTCTGTGAAAAGTTTTCCCTTAGCCAAGGCACATAATTAGAATAACTGGAAGCTCTCATGCTCAATTGTGAATCTTAAATAGAAGACTAAAGAGACGGAAAATCATTGGGTTGCATTGCGTTCTGGCACTGACCATCATACTCAAGCTTTGAAACTGACTGTGGTTCCTGCATCCGGGAGTGTGAGACTGCTCGTTGTCAGAGCATTGCATATGTCTTCTGACAGTATCAGCCACATCTGAGGTCTACTGGCCTCTCCAAATTTCCTTTCAATCCCTGATAGCCTTTCAGCCAACTCCCTTCCCTTAGGTTACTCAGAATCAGCTTCTCTTCTTTGCAACTAAGGCAGCCTTACTGATAACCCTGAACCATACACACAGATTAAAAAAAGAAAATGTTGTCCATTATCAAACATCCCAGTTATACTGCCCTAGGGACCCAACAGGTTAGGGTCAGCAGACTCTATACTTGTCATGATACAACTTTACTTACAAATGTTTTATAGTCTAATGCTATGATATGAAGCTTTAGTATAATTGATTCTAACTCAGTTTTAAAATAAAAACATTAAAAGAAAAGACATAAATAATTGGTGATTGTGGCAGAAGTGTCTACCATCCTTTAAGTACTTCCAAGATTGTACCTTCCTATCTGCTTGAATTTAGATGTGTCCACTGACTTGCTCTGACCAATGACACACTGGGGAAGAGATGTGTTTCTTCTTTGTGTAAAAACATCTAGTTGCTAGTGCCTAACTTTTAAATTATTTCTTCCCTTTGCTATAACAGTGGGACATATCCAGTGATGAAACCTCCCCCAAGACTGAGTCTCTTCATAGTCTATTGAAAGCAGTCATTGAAAGGAAGCAGATAAAATGTATGTCACTCAACCCACATCTACTCACAGATGATAAACTAGAGATGGGAACGGGCATTCACCAAATGACCGTGGTACTACACAGGATACCGAGAGCAGATGGTCTGGGATTCAAGCAGTTTGGCCTCTCAGCCAGGCTGGAGACATGGGTGATGACATAGCACTGAAAACGCAGCACTTTCAGAGGATTCATTCATTTATGCAGCAGATACTGACCGAGGAAATACTATATACCAGGCACTGTCTCAGACCATAGACTCAATAGACTTTTTCCTCTGTCTCCATGGAGCCTTCAGTAGATCTAAACAGAAATGGCTTTGGGTGTCAATGTGGGCACTCAGTTGTAACAAATGGACCACTCTGGTGGGGTGCAGATGACGGGGGAGGCTATGCATGTGTTGTGCAAGAGTATATGGGAAATTTCTATACCTTCCTCTCAATTTTTCTGTGAACCTAAAATTGCTCTCAACAAATAAAATCTTATATTAAAGACAATGGATATGGAATTTAAAAACCATCAATATTTCTGAAAGCTATTCCCGCCAAATTAATCTGTAGAACTTTAAATCTTCAGACAGCAGAAAGAAATCTTTAGAGACTTCCTGTTCCCAAGAGCAGCCTTCTACAAGATTAGTGGTCACTGGGTGCCATTAATGATACTGAAGTTGTTTACTTACTCCCTGATTTATTCACTCACTGATCAACCATTTACTGAGCAACTGCGATGCATTAGCCTCTGAGGTCCAGAAGTATAATCCCAACTCGATATAATCCTGGATTATTGGGCACATATTTCAGTAAGAGTCAATAATAAACAAGTAGAATAAAAAGTATTTAAATAAAAAGCATTTTGAATCAATGCTGTGTTATTATAAATTTCAGAAGCCTAAGACTTGACTTTATATGTGTTCAAATGAAGGAAGAAGCCTTAACATAATTCCTCACCAGATTAGACTATTCGTCTACAGATTGATTAATATAAGCACTCAGTTAATCACCAAAGAGTTATCAAATTTCTACTATGTGATGAATACTATGTTGCGAATTAGACCCACAAGGGTGAATAAGACTGTGCCCCTACCCATACTCACTTACATTCTGGTGGGAGAGAAGGGCATACAACAACAATCACAAATTCCCATTAGAAGTGTTTTAGAAGCCCTGGGCACAAAATGTTTTAGAAGCACAGAGGAAAAAGAATCCAACTTTTGAGGGGAAACTGGGAAAGATTCACAGGGGCATTAAGCTTGTTGTTTGCTGAAACCCAAATACCAATTAGTTCATTTTATTTCTGAGATAGGCAAAACGACCAGCTATGAAAGAAGAAAAGAAATGAACTGGTTTCTTCTCAAGCTTTCCAAACCTGGAGGACCAGACTTGAGGCTGCTGTTGGCAACACTTGGAGTGAATCCTGACCTTCCTTTCCTTATTATTGGAAACTCATTTCCGGTGGAGCACATGAGGATCCCTCCCTCAGGATCTTTGATAATGCTGAAAGGTCACAGATATGCTGACAGCACAACAAAGACAAGAAGCTGGTCTCAGTCTCAAGTGCATTTTAGCCCTAAAATAAACTACAATGATGAATTCCTAGAGCAAGGAGACTGGGGTACAATATGCAGAGACAGAACAGACCCACACATCTACATGTCTGGTAGGTGGTAGACCAGAAAGATAATGCTGTATGTCTGCTCTCATGCTGCTCTAGTAATAGTAGTGTTGCGCAGTTTACCATTTATTCCCCACCTAACCGTATCTCTATTTGATGTTAAGCATTTTAGGTTTTTCTCAGTTCAGAAATAAACTCAAGGTCTTCAAATTGTTCCTAGATAATTCTCTCTTGCCATAGAGATGCTGCTGTAATTTAGGTTCGAAGATATGCATGACTCAACCCATCACGCCATCTCCTTCCTTCCCGTACATACCCCATGAGGCTCCTTTGTCATATACCCTCCAGACTCATTCATTCTAGTTAGAGGAACAAACTTCAGAGAGTACCCAGAAGCTAATTGAAGTGGTGCACTTTGCCAAAATCTGCCCTTCTTGCTCAGGAAAGGTAATGGAAACCTGAGGAGATTCTTTTTAAATCTTGACATCCTTAAAACTGTTTTCTTTGGACAGTTGCTGGCGGCTTGGAAGCACAAGATCGACACAGGGCAAACAAAGTCACATTTCCCTGTAGACTGCACTCATATCCAGAACCAGAGGGCAAGGATTTGTACCCTTTAAAATTCTGAAATTCTTAAGTCTTTCCTCCATGATCCCTATTAAAGAGAAAGCCTTTAGCTTCTGAATTAAAGTACACAATCAACCTATCTATGGGATACCTGAAATTCATGACATCAAGGGTATCTAACATGGAAACTTCATCAACATTCACAGTTTAGTTGTGCTTTCTGTAGCAAGGATAAAATCTCATCGTAAACCTGTAGGCATCAGAGGTAAGATGTTGGATGGCTCCAAGTATGTCTCCATATAATTGAGAATCTTATTCCCTGTAAAAAAAAAACATGTAACATAAGGACACTGCTGTCTTCTGGTAACACCAACCTATGGTAGATAAAGGGGCTATTGCTAACTCATGGTATACACTGATCCATCCTGAAGTTCTCTGAAGTGCTTTAGTGGGTGTGTTTTTCTTTGCAAACTACGCTGAACTGATGATGGCAAACCCAAGCTCCTTAAATCACACCTTATTTCAAAGTTTGTATCTTCCATCTTCAAGCCCTGCCACTCCTGGCAAGCTACTTTACCTCACTGCCCCCTGAATTCATCTGCATAATGGAGTTGATAAGAATACTTATTTCTAGGGGAAAGTCAAGTTGAAGAGAGAAATGAAATGAAAGTACATGGCAGTCTTCAGTCTACAGTGAGTGTTTGTACGTGTTCACTAGTATTTTTATCTTCGCACAACTCAATGGGGAGGGTAGAGTGAGAGGATGACCTCTTCTTGCAGAGGAGAAAATAGAAGGTTGGAGAGACTGAAAGGGTCACTTAAGATCAGATAGGCTGTCAAAGCCAAGAGCAGCGCTAAGATACAAATGTCTTGCTTTCACTCTCTTGCAAACTCATTTTCTGTAACTGCTATTATTTGTCTCCAGAAAATCCATTTACAATAAACTATTATTTATAACCCTATCTTATAATTATCATATATATGTATGTGTGTGTGTGTGTGCATATATATATATGCACACACACACACACATAATAGCTGTAAAGTGTCCCTCTTAGGGACTTCTTGAAATCTGTCACAGAAAATCTATATGGTAAAGTGGATAAAATTCCAGCCTTTAAATATATTTGAATTTAAAGTTATATGCTCACATACAGCTACACACACACAAATACTCATGTATAATCAATTTTTATTATAAGTTAATATCATGACTAAAAATAAAGGATGTGTTTAGGAGCATTAGGAAAATGGAAAAAGTTACTTCATGATTTATCGAGAGCTTTATATTCAGTGCATCCTCTTAAAAGTTTTAAATGCAATTTGACAAAATCATTCATACTCTATTGTGAATTGGACATATATATTAATCTGTCTATATAAATGTGCTTAATGTATGCATGTGTATTGGGTGTATATATGTTTACATATATGCATATATCACATACACACACTTTTTCTTCTCTCTTCCATGTGGGTCCTCAACTTGAATATCCCTTGAATTTTTAACATTGAGTAAGCACTCCAAATGGAAAAGAACATCTCAGTTGTTTCTTTAATCAAAATAAGCTTATCTTCTTTCTTGATTCCATGTAGATGGAATTTCTTTTGTCTAAATGGGACCACCATTTTTAACCATCATATCCAGACTTTAGAAAATTGGCATATAGAATCAAGCAAATAAACCAACATTACCTTCATATTTCCAATAAGAAGGGGAAAAATATACCTATGATTCATTTTTTTAATACTTAGAGAATGATGTATATTGTTTGCTTGCTTACTTTTATCAAAGCTTTTCCTTTGAGAGTGGCTCGAATCTCTCCAAACATTTTCATCTCAGTGGAATGTCAGTTTGGAATCTGAATAGAAGCTTCCTGAAAATATTATTGTTGGAAAACTGACACTAATTGAAAGTCAACACTAAGAATGTTAAGGCCATCATCAGTGGAACAGAGTGACAGGGGTGAGCAGAGTTTAGACAGATGAGCCAGAGCATCTGGATCCCTTCCCTGTGTGCACGGCCTGTCCTCTCAAACAGAGACCCAGCCCTGGATCCCAAGAAGAAAGTCTGGAATAATCAGTGTCCCGGCCAATTCTCTCAACCTCACTGTTCATCACCTTGCTTCTGAATTACCTTCCCCATTGGTAATTCAAGATGAGGCTTCCTTTCTCTATCTTGACATTATAGATTTAAAATAAAACTTAATTCAACAATACTTTATTGAATGATGTCCGAAGACAGTATCTATGATGTTGAATTGGCCTCCACTGATGCCCACTGATTCATATGAATACATATGTGGGTGCAAATAACTTTAATGTGATGTGGTGTGATGCAAATCCAATGGCAGTATGGAAGGAAGTGGGTAGCAAAGGTGATTACAGTTTCCATGAGAATAAGGCTCACATTTTTCTGCTAACCATTATAGCCAGTAGCCAGCACCATGCCTGGATCAAAGGAGATGCTCAATAAATATTATGGGAGGGAGGGAATGAGGGTGAAAGGCAGGCAGTCATACCTCAGAAAGGTCATGACGTCTTGAAGTTTCTTTATGGATAACTTGAATTTCTGCTGGTATATGAGGAGCAGAAGGGAAGGGATATTCCAGTGAGCAACCAGTGCTAATAGAGACTAGACAGATCATAACAATTGTAGAGTAAGAAGTTCACGTGACCAGGAGGTAGAGTTGGTAAAGGACACTAAAGGAAGATGAAATTGTAAAAACTGGAGAATGAAGATCCTTATGCGCAATGCTGAAGATTCAGAACATTAGCTTATAGGAAATAAGAATAATAAGTCTTAAGTCTGAGACCTGGATACTCAGGGAGGAGGCCATTCTGAACATCTCTCTCATCTGCCAAAACTAATGCTTTGACTTGCTGGGCTCCATTCCCATTAAACTAAGAGAAAAATCCATTATGGGGCTCAAGATTTAAGGGGATAGAATTTGGATTGACCTTAGGTTTAGGTAACAATGTTGGCTGTGTGCAAGGCAGGACTGAAACTAAGAAATAGAAATTTTTTTTAAAATGGGCAAAAATAAACTTTTTTGTTGTAGATGCTCTTCATGCAGGGCAGATGATATTCAACTCATGACCGCATAAAAGCTGCTTTTGGTGCATTCCCCTTACTCTTCCTCTTTCAGGCAATGTATACACATGCCAGTAATACCAGGCTTTCAGAATTGTTGTAAGGTAGGTCTGCTCAATGGGGTAATTTGAAATTGGAGTTTGATTGCAAATATGTAATTTAAAAACACTCTAGTAGCAATTACCCTAGTCATTTACTGAAGAAAAGATGCCCTCTCAAGACATGTGCTTCCCTGAAAGGCTGGATTCGAGTCTCCAGATGTAGGAAGCTGGGTTGCTCCCAGGGAGGGGATAGGGCACATATGCCATGTGAATAGGATTATATGATGTGGACCGTCTGTTTTTGCACTAACAATATTTAGATAGCTTACCTTTATGATACTGGAAAAAAAATGACTTGCAAATAAAATAAGATAAAATGACATGATTTATCTGATGGAAGAAAGACTTGTTTTCCCCCTGAAAAATGCAAAAGCAATTCTTGAACACTGTCGATAACATCTCACAGTCTTTTATGGGTAATGTTTGAGGCCGTGACTTTCTAAATAAGAAATAAAGGTGCTGTGATAAGGGTGGTGGACATGGCTTGGCTCAGTTGCCGACTCAGAGTGATCAGGTCTTCTTTGGAAACCATCATGATAAACATGATGGGGGTTGGGGGGCGCTTGTGGGGCTGTGCTGTGTGATCCAGCGCAGGCTTTCCCTGGAATGTTTCGTTTTCCACATCAAGGAGCTGCCAAAGGAATATTTTTCTGCACGAGATGTGGGAAGTGTTTGTTGACTGATTAAACAGTGGTTCTAGATACCTTGTAGACTGTTTTGCATCCACTTCATGACTTCCACTGAAGATGTATTAACATTGCCCAGAAAAGAAAAAAAGAAGATTCTCCTCTGCAGTTATCAGGCACACATAACTCAAAGTGAGACTTGAAGAATCTACCTTTAATAAATCAATAAAGAACTGTCTGTAAACTTTATATCCCTGCAAGGGCCAGCGCCAAGGAAGCCAGGAGGAGGCCAGCAATGAAAGCACTTTGAGACATCAACTAACATGGCAGCAGTTGAAGGCTGCCTCCTCCTCCACCTGGGTGGCTTCAGCCTGCTACCCTCCTTCATTTTCTTCTCATCTGCAAAGCAGAACTGGAGGTGGTCTGATGGAGGAAATTTGCAACCTTGGGGCCGCTGAAATTTTTTCTCTGCATAATTCAAGGAGTGCAACCTCTCCTCCTCACTCAAATAATGATGCTATTTCCTGAGATCATCAGACTTCCATGCTTCCCTTTGGAATCTTGCCAGAGATGGTGATTAAAGGCCTGATTCTGTGTCTTTCACCTCTGGCATTTCCTGTGGCATTGTGTTTGTGCAGTAAAGCAGTTGTAAAACTGAAACTATTCTATCTCTTAATGAATTGGCACTGGGTCCAAGGTGAGTTGGGTTTTATGTTCAGCTGAGGTGCTATGTAGAGCTTCAAACCACTTCAGGTGCCACAAAGTGGAAAAAGCACAGGCCAGGACCCCAGACCACTCAGCTGTAACCACAGTTTTGACATTAACTGGAGTCAAAGACCTCACTGGACTTCATTCTCAACTACCTACAATGAGGGGCCTATCTCTTTTTGCTCTGGTGGTCAGCAGCCTGAACACCACCGCACTCTTGGATGGGAAGACTTTAATCAATGGCAGCAGACAGGATGCTCTTGCACAGATCTCTGGGAAGTTTGCCTTGTCTTCTGAGTGTTCCCTCTTTATTTTCTTTTCAATTAGTTTTATGTGTCTATTTATTTTCCTCAACAAGTTCATAATTTCATTTCTTTTTTCTGTTTATATTCCCTCTGTTTTTACCCAAACCCTGCCGTGCTCCACACTCTGCAAATCTGCTTGCTTTTAAAATCCATCTGCACTGAATTATTTATAGTTTTGATAAAGCCCTGTTTTGTCTGATGTTTATTTTCTTTAATAACAAGAAACCTGGGTGAACTTTTCCAAAAGACTGAAAAAGGATTCTAGTTTTAAGGATGCTAAGTAACCGCGGCCAAAATGCACAAAACATGCCCTTTCTTTTGTGATTTGAGTTTTTCCCCCCTCTATTGAACATTCTTTCATCTAAATGTGTCGTGGGGAGGGGAAATGTAAACAAATGCGTTGGGCGTGGACTCCCTCCAGAGCATAGTGACGTGCCTTTCTTTGCGAGCCAATCCCTTTGTTTCTATAGCTTCTAGACCAATAGAGATAGTTTAGTCTGCCAGGGAGACTCTGCACTGTGATTGGCAGGTGTGGTCACGTGATAGAGATGCCCAATTATCCCGCCTATTTTTACTCTTCATTCTACATGAAGACAACTTCAGTCTTTGCTCTCTCAGTTTTAGTTTACTTCTGTGGATTTTCCATCATTATCTCTCTGGCTAATTTTTCATGACCTTCATGACTCTGATTACTTGGAGCCTTTGTGACTAGGCAGTTTTCAGATTCATGGCCCTCTCCTCCAACATCCTATCCCCTCCTTTGCCCTTTGCTGTATCATCTGATGCCTCCTGCATTTAATTAATTAGCCTGGGCATTGGAAGTATGTCAGTAGGGGACGGGAGAGAGAGATTTTCAGCCTTTCCTGCTGGGTAATTACATTCAATACCCCTATCACGTGCTTCTAGAGACACAGAATGCAAGCACAGAACGGACAGCCAGTGCTGTCAGGATGACCAAAGATGAGAAAAAAGAGCAGGGCAAATATACAGACCAGAGGGTATAATTTAGCTACACCAATCAAAGTAATCCGGAATACTGAATGAGGAAAAAACAAACAGAAGTCTCGTGTCTTTGACAGTTTTCAGGGATGCTTTTTTATTCAGTTAGGTGAAAAAGAGAAAGTTTATTTTCTTCACCTTGCCCATTATTTCCTCCTCTCCACCTTTTGTTCATTATATATATATATATATGAAAGCACCCCACCCCACCCCCACCCCTCTTTCCAATCCTTCCTTTAAGGTTTAATTTAACACTAACATTTGCGATCGGGGTCCTGTGCATCTCAAGGGCATTGCGCTTGAAATTGCACACACTCGGCACCATTTATCATAGGCTGACATGTGTCATGTTCCAGACTGCGGCTCCAAGAGGTTACAGCTCACGACTACTCCTTTGTTGATCAGCTGCTGAGACAACTGAGGCACCTTTCATCCCTTCTCCTTTCACTTTTTTTCCCCTTATTATTAAAGCTGCCTCATCCCCTGTTTGAGGGCCTAACTCACCCCTTTTCAGGAGAAACACAAAAGAATTTGTATTGTGTTGCTATGTCCCTCATTTCCTGAATTTTCTGATGGGGGCCACTCCGTGTTTAATAAGATCGGAATGCACCACTATAAACTTTAATCTTTGCCGAGAGAGAAACGGAAAAGGCCATTAAAGTCAGCACCAAACCTTGCTTTGTTTCCAAGCAGACATTGTCCTCTGCAGGGTGGGGCATTTGGATCCCTAACTGGACCCCAGCCATGCTGACAGAGCCACACCATGTCCTATTTCAGAGCATGCTTTTTCGTGCCACCTTCTGAGAGAGCTGGAATTTGAATTTAACTCTCAAAGCTCCTTTTATGAAAATTGAAGTACCGGAGTGGACGAGCGGGGCCTATCAGCTACCAGCAGAAAGCCGCCCGAGGCTCCGCTTGTCTCCAGCGTGTAATGGAACCTGGGGCTGAAACCATCGCCTGGAGTTTTAAGGGTAGGCTCACTGTACTAAATGCCTGCTCGGGACTCCCACGTGGCCAGTTGTGTCCTAAGATATTTTAAAACCAGGATCCTTGACTGCGTATTTCCTTCTGCTAAAGAGCAGAGAATTAGACTGATTGTACTTGTGGTTGTAAAATCAGCTTTCTCACACCATCTCATTCTCCTTCCTCCCTCCGAACCTGTTCAGATTTGACCTCTCCTGCCATCTGCCTCCTTCTCCCTGTGACAGAACAGCACGTAGCTCTTTTCCCCCAGTGACCGCCATCCTACCTGCAGCCCTGCCCTTCAGTTCCCCTCCCCCAGGGCAGTGCACACTATGCTGTCCAGCCCTGAACCCCTTGCCTCCTTACCTATTCACCATCAGTGGGCTGCCGTACTTATTTTTGTCATTTTTTACCTAATATATACCGAGACTGTAATCTCCTCTCTGTTTTGCTTATCACTGTTGTCTGAGCACACTGTATGCCCTTACATCATTTGTTGAATGACTGAATAAAAGAAATGTCAAAACTCTTCCACAGGGATTCTGAAAAGGTGTAGATCTGCAGCTCCCAAGAGCTTTCCTTCAGCACGTTCAGGGGTCCTGGGGCTGATTGCCTCCCTCCCCTCCACACTCATCCAGCCACTTTAGATGAACCCTTACCTCTGTGGCCCTCAGACGGGGCCACAATATGCAGACAGCTTGCTGGAGTGCGTACGATCAATGGAGACACATGTGCACACAGTTTGTCATCGGCTTCCGGGAAGTGTGTCGACCTAGGGAAAGGGAGGCATTTGGCTCGGCAGTGCTCACTGAGATTGACTCACTTTCAGGACTACAATAAGATGGTAAGACACAGGCCCTGGCCACAAGGAGCTCACAGTCTGGAGAGGCAACTGGGAATTCAAAACAATGCAGGGTGTCCACTGACACAGGGACTAGAAGAGATGTTACCTGAGGCTGTCCTTAGGGTGGAAGTGAAGTGTTAACCAGGTGGATAAGGGTGTACATTGTCTTGGAGGAGAGTAGGCCTGGATAAAGGCCTGGAGGGTAAGGGCTGGGGGGCTGTTCTTTCCCCCACAGCCATTGGTACCTCCTGCAAGACTAGAGAAACCATATGATCTGCTTTGGGGTCCTTCAGGACGTAACTATGAAGCAGACTGGGCTTATCTAACCCATAATAACAGATAACGGTTCTCCGGGGCATGTCTCTGAATTCTTTAAGAGATCCTCATTGCAATGGGTCTCAGAAACCCTGAAACCAGTTAATAATGACTTCATCAGCTCAGTAAGGACAGGCAGAAACTAAGTGGGATGACCTCTGGGTGTGTATATGTGTATGAGTGTGTGTGTCTGTGAGAGAGAGCGGGGAGAGACAGAAACAGACCCAATAGCTGTTGAGATTCACGTTATCTCAGCAACTGGGGCAAAAGTGAGTGTGTCCCAGAAAAGGTGTGCAGCTCCCAGATCTCTGAGTTTTGCCCACTTGTTCAAAGAAAGCCCTGGCTCTGCAGACGTCCTGCAGCAGAACTGAAAAGTAATTGACAGTTGAAATCACAGCTCAAAGCTCGCTAGAGGAGAAGGTGCTTGGGGCTGGGTCCTTGGGATGCCAGAACATCCCACTGAAAAGTGAACAATTCAACTGTCAACGGGTTGTTTTGTTTCTGTGACACCAAACATCAGGGTTGTTCCCAACCATTTCCGTGTTTGGTATCACTTAGCCAATACATCGAAATGATTCACTTTTCATCCAGATAGTTCAACATCCTGAAAGATATATCCTGACTGTCATTTAATTTGAGGCTGATACATTAACATAACGATGGATGACGAGGAGGTGTATCGGCGATGCTTGGGAAGGAGGTTGAAGTCTTAAATCTGAAAGGCTAACATGACAAAAACAACTGAGTCTTCTTTGCTGTCATATTTTTAGCCCTTTTCATACCCACAAAGTATAATTCCTATCCTCACTATCGTAAAAGAATGTGATGTCACACAGTTGTGATTGCCCTTGCCAAACAATGGGATGATTTTAGAAACTGGTAAAAGGCCTGGAGTCATTAAGTTAAGTATGCCATCATCAACACGTAAGCATTATTTTTATTACTATCATTCTGTTGATTTTTGTTAAAATCTTAAAAAAACCAACCTATGACCAATCTATGCTCTTCTCTTATTAAGAAAGGATCTTTGTTGAGATATGAGCTACTGGATAGTAAGAGGGAGGTGACTTAAAGGCTAAAGAGGTCATTGAATTCCTTAAAAGGAAAGAAATCACCAGACTCAACAAGTACAAACAAAAAAAGATAAGACATAATAATAAGCTGAAAAGTATTTAAGAGCAATCAAGTGAAGATGTTGAGAATATTATACAAAAGAGTAATGATATTTGTACAGTAGGTGAAATACAGATTACAATTTATAACAGGATACAGGAAGGAGACAGGGATTGTTTATAGAACCTTGTGACAGAATTTCAACAAACCTCTGTTAAAAGCTTTCTCTTTGCCTTGGCATCGAGTCCTGGGCATCTCTGGCAGCTACACCAGATGAAACAAAAATGCCCAGGCTGGCAAGTGATATGGGGAGCAGAGAAACAGAACCTGATCTGACCTCCAGATTCGGCTACAATCCTATCTTTTGTCCAGTTTCATCTAGTGTCTGAAGACTCTTGGCCTCTCTGAGGATATTAACAGGGAGAGGTTTGCTTGTGGAAAGTTTTCTAGTATTTTCTTTACTATCTCATGGCTCATGCAACTTTAGGTTAACCTCTTCCATCTCCGTTCCAAGGTGGTTATTTCCTTCAAGGCACTGCTGTGAAGATGCATGTCTAAAGGAGGATCGGTGTAGCAGATTATTGTCACACCAGCCTTTCTACTGCATGACTGTCCTTTAAGTGGAGTTTAATGAGTGGCAGCCTGGCTACTTCCTACTTATTTTATAAAGTTGTGAGGATTAAATGGATTGATAAATGCAAAGTGCTAAGAACAGTGCCTGACACATAGTAAAGGCAATAAAATAATGGCTGTTATTATTGTTGCAAGTGAGCTAGATGGAAAAATTAGGCTGCTATGTACATTTCCATTCTGTGTGTTGTGATTGTTAAAGCTTTCCTTGCTTTATTCTACTTTTACTCCCATTCTCCCCAATCCTTTCTAGGTCAATCTTGCTTTAAACATGGCTTCTTGTCCTATTTATGAATGGGAACCATGGACATTTATTATGCACTCACTGTGTGCTGGACATTGTGCTAAATATTTCACATAAATCATCTCCTTTAATCTTCCCTCCAAAACTTATGAGGTGGGCATCATTATTTTTTTTTATTTTGCATGGGAGGAAACTGAGCTCTATAAGAGGAAGAAAATTGCACCAAGTTTCACCACTACTCTGAGCTGACCTAGGATTTGACCAAGAAGTCCAGTGTCAGATCTTGTTCCCATTCCTTTCCTCATTATCACAGCTGGACTCAGTGGTGGAACTGTGTACCTGATATCCACCTTCTGTCTTCCGTAGGCACTCAGCTTCTGCTTGTTCCCCGCCTCCCAGGGTCCTCTGTTTCCTGCCTTGCATTAGCCCCTTGGACCTGAACCCTTGCTACCCAGCCTGGCTGGCACCCAGCTTTATTGTCCCCCCATTTTGTATTTTTTTCATTGAATCACATATCTCCACAGCCATGTCCGTAAGCATTTGAACAAGAGTGTCTTTCAGACTGAGGTAGAAAACAGTAGTAAAACCACCTCGTAAAATTCACATGTGATTAAGTGGTTGGGTATAATTTTATAACTCCCTGCATCTCCTTACCAGGTATCATTTTGCACCCTTCTAGCTAGTGGAAAATGTCAATTGACCAGAATGTTTGGAAAAATGGGGCTCTCCAGGTAGGTTGGGATTTTTTATGATTGTTAATCAAGGGTAAAGAAACACTCAAACCTTTTGTTTTCACTGCCATTATTATCAAAATTGTTTTCTTAAATGGAAAACCCACTCCCCTGCTTCAGCAATCATAGTAAACTGAACTTGTCTGGTTTTTTATTTGATGAGTTAGATTCTTACAGTTCCCCAGGGTCCATTTCCTGAATATGAATTGTTGGTATTTATTACTATAAACATAAACCATGTAGGACATTAGGAACAGAAAGGATTTTTTTCTATGCATATATCTATAGTCTTTTTTTCTCCAATGGAGGTCACTTTTCTCCTTACTGTGAATCCAAAAATAAAAGGAAAAGTTCACAGATGACTGTTGGTTATGCTTGTGTTAATCATTTCATTATTTTATTTCAACTAGCCCTTTCCTTTCTGTCTAGTAGCATGATCCTGCCAGTTATTCTCTTCTCCTAGATTTTTGGGTTTCCTTCTCCCTCACTCCCAGGCACAATCTGTTTCCCTTCTCTGCGTCCCCATAAACCATGTGTAGCACTTATTACCTGGTCTCCCTAGTTACTGGTTGACAGCCCACTACCTGACGTCCATTTTCCTCTGCGCTCCCTTTTCTTCCCCGACACCACTGATGCCTTTAATCTTCACGCATCTTCAGGACCTCTGCATGAAATGTCGATGCGCTTCACCTTGATCTTAACTATAAGGCCTGGTGTAGCAAGACTGAGTGCTAGGAATGAGGACCGCAGGCTCTTGAGGGGGTCTTTGCCAATCTTTGGTTATATGACCTCAAGAAAGAGTAGAATTTTAGAGCTGATTGCAACTTGAACTTGAACTTGGACTCACTCATTTTAGATATGAAACCAAATGCAGGTAAGTCAAGTCTCTCATCCTTTGAACTCAGGATTTCTAGTTTTAGCTCAGTCATTTTTATCTTATTTGTCACATGGGGCCTCCCTTATTGAGACATGTATTTTCTTTGAGCATAAAAATAAGACAAAACTATAGTTGGGATGTTGCTTTGGAAAATAGTAAATGGTAAACACATAAGCACCAATAAAAATACTTCATGTAAACTCCAATAGGACTGCCCAAGTAGGCTACCCCCGACTCAAAACTGCCACTAGTAACACTTTTGTAGATTCTGCTGGAATAGTGAAGTTCTTATCATAATTCCAAAGTACAATTTATCAAACTTCTTTATTGGATCTAAAGCAAACCAGAAGGGTGAAGTTTGCTGATGCTAAGTGGCTGTTCACCTTCCCTTCCTTCTATTATGATAGAAAGAAAAGAAAAGAAAGATACCAGAGCTGGACAAAATACAGACTGATAAAGACTCTTTCCTAGTTTACCTGTTAGGTAATCAGTCTAAGGGACATAGCAATACTTCAGATACATGCAAAAACAAACAAAGCAAGCAATAAATAATGGCGGGAAACCACTAGCATTAGGTACTCCCAGGACGCTAAGTGGGTAGCTCAGCTACAGGCAAATGCCAGATTTAGAATATGGAAACTGGTGATGTCTTGAGTCCTCTACAAGGCACAGAAGGAGTGCAAATGTGAGTACTAAGCAGTGTCTGAGAAAGAAGCCTGTGGGTGTAAACAGAACAAGCCAAATATGCCCTGATATTTAAGGGATCACCATGACAGAACCATAGGCCCTAAGTGAAAAGTGAAGTCAGGACGGGAAGAGAATTGTTCCCCCTGGGAAGACTACAATGCCTGCGACTCCCTCTTCCTGGATGCAGAGCATGTGGTCTGGGGGAGAGATGGCCCCATTCAAAATTATAAAGTGGCATGCCAATTCCCAATACTGAATTCTGCTCTGAACTCAGAAAGTTTCATAAGTTTCTGACTCAGAAACTCGTAAGTATCAGGAGTTTTCCACAATATCTAAACAAAGTATTTATGTAAACTGAAGATGTTAGTTGTTTTTCGTGCTTGCATCCAATTCCTAGGCAAAGGGGAAAAGAACAGAAGCCTGCCCCAGGAATCCCTAGGAGAAAAATACTTCAATCCAAAAATAAAAAATAGACAAATTCAGTTCAAAGACATTATTGGACACAAACCAGGTTCTTCATGAGAATCTTTTGTCATTAGTGAAAAATCAGTTACCTATTCATATTGTCATTTTCTTTGGACTAAATATGTTCCGATGGGCTATTCCGGAAGGGCTCCTTAATTTGCTTCCCTGGTTGGTGGCCGCCTGAGGAAGGGAAGTGGGACTGCTGGTCCCAGGAAATTAAGAGAGGCGGTGTCAGGGGGCTCAGCAGGAAGCTGATTGGAGACTAGAGTAATTGCCAAGATGATTAATTATTCCTCTGAGTCGTTCACAAGTGTTTCTTTCTCTCCTCTTCAACAGCAGGCTACCTTCAGAAAAGGGTCTAGCTCACACTGGTGGGTCCTGCTTCCCGGGTGCACCCAGTTCCCCTGCCCCGTTCTCCCCTGCTGAGCAACCACCAGCGGACATGAGGCCTTTTCTTTCCTCTGGAGAACTGCCTGTGGTGTCACCCTGTCACTGCTCACACCCTCTGTCTTCAATACAGAAGTTCCTCCATATTTCTCAGGCCTTCCTGAGAGCATTCTCATTCAGGGCCTTTCTTCTGCTCTTAGAAAGGAGACAGGGAGGGAAGTGAACCTCATCTGGAGTCTGCTCTCTTACCCATGCAATTGCATGTGATACTTTCCAGAGCCTCTCGGGCTGGGCTGGTAGAACATTCTGCAGTCTATAAATGAAAGGGCCTGAGGTCAGCATAGTAAGGAACTAAGTTCCTATAGCCAGGAAGGGGCAGGAATGACCCCAGAGTCCCCCCAGCCCAGAGCACACTACCTTTGCGTTCTATGAAACTGCCTGCCTAGCTGAGAGCCCAGTTTAGAAAAGAAGTGCCTTACAATGGGACCCACATTCAAGATCTCCACCCCACATCCCAAGAAAAGTCAATAGAAAAGGAGAGAAAGAGAATGACAACAAAGGTTATGTTTGCAAAATGTTTATCAATTTCTTGACTGAGGAAATTGAAGGTATTTGGGAACCCTTTTGAATCCATAGACTATGAAGTTGTATTTAAGAGGAGAGAATAATCATGTATGAATCAAATGAATCAAGAGATGATGTACTGTGGTTGTTAAGAGGCTTGTCCTTGGAATCAGCTTGCCTGGGTTTGTACACCCCGTCTACCAGGTGCAGTACGGGTGACCCTCAGCTACAGACTTAACGACTCTTTGCCTCAGTTTTCTCAGCTGAGAAATGGGTTTGTTAAATAATACCTCACAAAATCCTTATGAGGATTAGATGATACATAAACAAAGTTTAAAATTGCCTCTGGTGCATAGTAGCCACTCAGAAAACATCCTCGGTTATCATCATAGTAACAATGGACATACACCCAGACAATCAGACACAGATGAATTGACATAAACACAAACCTTTGGCTAAATACCAATGGCAACAAAAGAATGAGGAAAGCAGGGCAAGAAAAAAAAATTGATTCAGCCACAATTTAGGTAAGGAAGATCTGGAAATTGGGATGGCCATAACTTAAGTATGAGCTAAAAGTCTGATGCAGTTATTTCTAAAAAGTAGGTGACTGCAGTAAGAAACCACATGGATATCAGCCCAGTGTCCTGAGAGCCCTTTGCTTTCTGTTTTATCGATCAGTTCCAAGCCAAATGGTTTCATTTCTGGGCAAGGTCCTTTAAAGGGGAAATTTAAAACCTCAAACTAAAGTGTGCTCAGAGGAGAAGGAACTAGAGACAGAGAGTTCTGGCAGCCTCTCCACTCAAGAAAGTTGAATTTAGAGACAACAAAGGGCAAAATCTTGACTCAGTATTCAAGAGAATGTTTTAACTATTAACAATTGTCCAACGCTGAAAATGGGCTGTTTCGTTAGCTCCCGGACGTCCTGTCTGTAAAGTATACTTGAACTAGTTGAGAAAGAACTTGTCTCGGGTTTTATTACGAAGATTGTTGATGGAAATCTGAATTATATAAGCTGTTGGTAGATTTCTTACCAGCCCTGATAGTTTCTGATTCTCTAACAGAAAGAGATGAATCTTCCCATAGCCACCCACCTCCGGTAAACAGCTCCACGTTTATGACTCAGTCTGCTAGCTGGTAACTGGTACTCCCCATCCCCTCTGGTTTCCATGGTGGACCAAGTTCTCCCCAGCAGAGCGTATGCTGCTCACTCCCCACAGACTCCTGCTGCTCTCCTTGGGGTTGGATGCTTTCCAAGAACCAGGTGTATTTGTCCCCGTTTCTATTTAAACTAGTTGCATCTGTTACTGTAATTGCTTAGTTTCATTAAACATTATGTAAAGTGGTGAAATATTAGTGTTAGAAGACAGCAAGATGTTGTGTCTATGAAAACGAAGTCGAATGCTTTGGAAAGATTTGATGAAGGCGATTTGCTAAAAAGTAATTGCTGTTAAATTAGGTGTGAGTTAGACAAATGTGTAAGATTGGGAAAGATCATTAAAATTTAGACGGATTCTCTTCTGAGATTGCTCGGCAAGTCTTTAAGTTCTGGCGCCACTTTGTAAGAACTGAAAAATCACAAATGTTGCTTAATGGGTGCGATTTATGCAAAATGACGACTCAGAACTCTGGTCAACAGGAAGGTATGTAGACAGAACACGGTGGCCCTATATCAAAAGGTTGACAGATTAAATATACATTTTTATACATTTTAAGTTAATAAGTTTAACACGCGATGTTTCTTTTTTATGATTCTCTGCTGAGTGGATTTTTTAATTCATCACTGACTTTCTACCAGGCTTATCTGCACACATAGAAGGACTGCTATTGTTCAGCAAGTGGCAGGCAAGTGATTAAAAAGGTAGATTCTGCTCTAAGTCTTAGAATAACGGACATGACAGAGTGTAACCCTAAATTTGATGGAAGTTAAAGGCTGGGACAAGGCAGTTGAGATATGGAGATACGAAGTGTGGTGAATGTTGCCAAATGAGAGGGAGGTGGCAGCCAGGAAAGCCAACAAGCAGAACCTGAGACAAGGGAGAGAGAGAAACAAGAGATGGGCAGGAAGTCAACACTTGGTACCCTCACCTAGTCAGAGGGCATGGTCTGGCCCATGCTGCTCCGAGCGGCCTCCTGAAGTGTTGGTGTCTCAGAAGTTCCTCAGAGCACCTGTCAGCAGGAACTGGTTTTTGTATTGATGTACACAGAGCATTCAATAAGAGACGACAGAACTGGATCCATAGTCTGGCATTGTCATCATGATCTTTAGGCAGATTCTGAAGCAAGACTCTTGGCCTCACTCCCTGTCCACATTTTCATCTATCAAGTAGACATCCTCATTTTCCATAAGGTGAAGTTTGAGGAAAGGACAAGATAGCATATGTAAAAACACTTTGAAACAATAAACAAATACAGATTTTTTGAATTACAAAAATAGATAGTTTGCAAAGAGTGGTGATTATACCACCATTTTGCAATGTACTTCAAATAGGATCGCCTTCCAGGTGTGAAAAATGTGAACTACAGTGGAGAAAAGTTGGTGGGCCTCTAACAGTGAGGGGAAATTCCAAATAATGTATTTGTTACATTATTGCTGTTATGGTCACTGTTAGTTTAGAACTAGCTAAACATAGAGTTAATGCCTCCAAACCACAGAGTTGGATTCCAGATTTTTTTTGTTAGTTTTTCTGCTTTAATTAAAATATTTCTTTTTTTTTTGTCATACAGATAAATATAATGCAAGATGTATCGCAAAGTGATGAAATAGATGGAATATAAGACAAACCTGGGCTTCTAACCTCAGCTGCAGCAGTATTGGCTGTGAGATATTGAGCAGGTAAATTTCCTACCTATGTGATCCTTGGTTTTTTCCTTCTAAAAGAGGTGATAACAAAGCTAACATCAACAGGTTTTATGAGGATTAAATAGGTTCATGATAATGCATGGAATTTGCCTAGTTTGATACTGGGCATCAAGTAAGTAGGCATTCGAATTGTTTAGGAATTATTCAATTGAAAAATCAATTCAATTTTATACATTACCTAATTAGAAAGCAGGATTAGCCTTTGAAAGTTAAATTTTGAGGAAACTTTTCACTTAAAAAATTTCTTTTTTCTATAGGGATTGGTCATTGGGCTCTTTTGAATATCATGTGACTTACCATTATCAGAGAAGTGTCAATTATATACAGGGATGTACAGTGGGACCCTTTGAGGAGCGTAGACATGAAAACCAACTAGGTCTGTTTTATTTCACCCTTCTGCTGGATCCTGTAGGAATAGAAAACTGTTGCAAAGCAGGCATTGTTACTCGAAAGCTCATGATCTAGGAGAGAGATATCGGGACAGACACTGAAGGTAGAAAGAGTTTATCCTGTAAGAATACAGCCTTGAACTAATATTCAGTGTGAGGCCGATTCTAAACCATTCATTCAATCATTCATACATAGTTATTTAGCACCTACTATGTGCCAGGCACTGTTCTTGACACCGAGATAGAAGCAGAGGATGAAACAATCATACTGTCTGCCCTCAGAGTGTTTACTTGTAGTCGTCAAAAGACATAGAGCAAGATTGTACATACATGGATAAGATTAGTGCAAATGGTGATGTGCGCTACGAGAAAAATAAAACAGAGCATTAAGAGTGACTTAGGGCTTATGGACGGGGAGGTCTGGGTCAGCCACTTCAACTGTCTTGGGCTTCTGTATTCTTATCACAAGGCAGAGGTAATAATAACTGTCATTCAATGATCCCGTGACATTTAACAGAAATGATGTATTTAAGGCGCCTGGCAGAGTGTCTGACATAGTAAATGCTTTTTAGTTGAGTTGAATCTGAAATGATGAGGATTTGGACTATGTATGAGATGCAGAGGAAGGGATACATTTAAGAGAAAAGGAAGGCTTTCATTTGTTTTGTTTGTTTGTTCATTAAAGCAAAGGCCTCATTTAGCCTGGCTCATGCCAGCTGGAGTGCATTGGATTTTCAAGTTAATGTGCATTTAAATCCTAAGTGGAAACAGGGTCATGAAAACAGCTAATAATCTCGTAAATAATGACAAGATTCTCTAGTTAATCATAAAAAGTCGTTCTCAAATAGTATAAATTTATTGGTGAGAAGACCATGCATTACATGTTTAAAAGACATGTAACAGCTTTCTGGGTGTTTCGTACTGATGACATATTTGAATCAGAGTGTTTTTCTCAGGATTCTGAGGAAGGTTGCTTGTTCAGTTAATAATTCTACAGTAGGAAGTTTGGCTTTGTATCTCGTTTCTATTTCTCTTGAACTTACCTGGAAAAAGAAAGAGTTCATTATGATGTTAATAGTCTTTATACAACAAACACTCTCTCTTGTGCCAGACTCTTTTCTGAACGTGTTCAAGCATTCACCTTTTTAATCCTCATGAGTTAAAGGACATCACATTGCTATGCAACATATGGGGAAACTGAGGCACAGACATTAAACAAGGTGCTCAAGGTCACAAAGCATGCAAGAATCAGAGCTAAGGTTTGAATCTTTTCTGTCCAGCTTTAAAATCTGTGCCCTCCATACCATGTTGTCTTTCCCTCTACTAATAGGATCTTCAACGTAGAAACTTCATAGGTCTCTTTCGCTGAGTTTAAAAACTAACAGAAGTGAAGAGAACTCCAAAAAATGCAGTAAAGTAAAGGCCATAGTGAAATGGAGAAACAGAGATCCACCCGCATGGGACACCAATGTCTTTCTCCAAATAAATGGCTATTAGTCCAGAAACTCTATGAGGACAGGGACTTTCTGTTTGGGACTGTGTCCCCCACTAACTTACAGCCAGCACCTAAATAGGGTACCTGGACTATGGTATGTGCTGAAAAAGTACTTGTTGAATAAATAAATGCAGAAAGCAAGAATGTAATCTACATATAACTGGGTTCTTAACTTTTTTAAAAAAGAAAAGCTCTCCACAATTGATATGTAATTTCCAGATTAAATTGTTAGTCCATTAAAAAAAGAAAGAGTTGTGTGGGCAAATCATAATATGCTTGAGTGTTAGGTCGACCAGTGGGTAGAATTTGGCCCTTAAGAAACCAGTTTGAGACCCTAATCCTATAGTAAAAAGCCATTAACCATATGCGAATGATAGACACTTAGAATCATGGTATATTGAATTCAGCATTATTCTAGAAATAGATTTAGCATTTGAGAGAAACTCTTGATACAAAAAAAGAAAAAGCCACACGGAGTGTATGATTGGATAGAACAAATTTCCTAAGTTGTGCTGCCGTATTTCCAAACTGTAATTCCAGTTACGGCATAGCTCTGCTTAACTTTAATTTGTTTGGCATTGAAAAACACTTCCATGCCTTCGATTACATAAAGTGCTTTACAAGATATATTTAAGAAGATACTAATATGCCTTGGGCTGAATCGTCCTCTTTTTAATTTCAAATGCCAGTGGCAAGGGAAAGCAGCCAGTTTTTGCCTGAAACACCAAGTCCTAGAAGCAAAATGAGAACCTTTGCTATAATTTATCACCCCAATCCCAGCAGCAGGGTGGTGTATTGCCTTGACTGTTTTTCTAGGTCAATGTATTTTGACAATGTCTGCAGCCACAATGAACTCCAGAGTTGTAGAGGAACAAAAGAAAAAAAAGAATACCCTAGAAGCTGTGGTCCCACTCCTTATAAATGTAGCGTGAGTTGACTAATAAGCTATATTTAGCTTGAAGGGGACAAATGAACACTTGACTTCAGATGAATGCATAAGAGAGAAGAGAGGATTTTCCTTAGTCATATTCATAACTTGAGTTGAAATCTTTGCAAAGTAAACAAGAAAGGCAGGACATGGCAAAGTCCTGTCAAGGAAAAGTCAGCGAGGCAAACTTTTCCAGGTGTCTGGAGATGAATCGTTTTTAAGCTGAGTCGAGTCCTTGTTTGACCTGATGATCTCACATCATTGCTGAACGCTTGGTTCATAGATACCATACTTCCTTCTTGTGCTTTATTGGTTTTGGCTCCTGATGACCTCTCCCAACAGAAGCCTCTAATGCCCTAGAAGCTTCTTCATCATCCCTCACTTTGGAATGAATCTTTTTTTTTTAATAGAGTACAGCACAAAGAAAGGAAACCACTCCCAGAAACTCCTCCAATGATTTCTGAAGGAATGGCTCAAAGCAATCTGTGAAAATGCATGAAGAAAAATGAATGTGAGGAGGAAGAATTATAGGAACCATAGTAACTTTCATGCCTGGTTATTTAAAACAGCAAAGCGGGGCTTGGAATCCAAACGTTTAAATTCTACTCCAGGCTTTGGTAACTATTCCCAGCTGGCTACGGCTACTTACCTTCTATATGTATTGGTTTCCTCAACGGTAAAATCAGAACAATAATTGCATTTACATCTAGGGTTACTTTCAGATTAAATGAGATGATGCAAGGTAAGGCAAACTAAGTGCCTGACATATGATGTTCACTCATTAAAGTTTGTGTATCATTGTTACTACGTTACCACATGATGAAACGGAGCAACAAAGTCATGCTGATACTGAAAGAAGGGACCTTTGAAAATTCAAATCTGTTATCCAGGGCCATGTTGACAGTTTCCCAGATTGAACATTGGGTATCTTCTTTCTGCACCTCCCACATAGGCTGGGATTTAAATGGCGCACGCTGAAATGGTGCTTTATGGCAGCCCACCATCCATTCAGATAAGAAATACAGAAAAATTAGACCTAAGCATTGAACCACCAGACAGCATTGAAAACTAGTCTATGGCTCTAGGTGTGATTAAGGGATTTGTGGTAAGGATGGCCATGTGGATCTTACTAGTTTGTTTGGAACTCAAAGTTTTTTTGAAGTTTTAATATGGCCTCTGCCATGAAAACAATTCAGTGTTTTTATTCCATTCATAGAGAGCATTTGGTGATTTGGGGCAAAGAAGGTAGGGAAGGAAAGAGAAGCCAACTGGACTCTACCCCTTAGGGCTGTTGTTAAAACTGGGTGCTTGGTACAGAGATGGCCTTCTGACAAGTGCTTCATACATATCAGCTGGAAAAGTTTGCATTAGCATAAGTTTTGGCCTATTTCAGAAGATGGTAAAGAGATGAAATTGAATGTGATTCTAGTATCAAAATCAAATAGACATATGTAGTATTTTATTAAGTTCAACAAAAGTAAATTTTTCTATTCTTGCCTAAATCAATATTGCATGTCTCCCTCTTCCTTTTGGTGTCTTCTCCCTAACTACGTCTCTCCACTTTGCAATTTCTATCCCCTACACAGTACCAAGAATTATGCATACAGATGGGTAAATATCGATGTGCAAAAACAGGGAAAGATAAAGCTCCTCACATCTCAGTGACTAGGGGTGGACACACACAGTGTTGGAGTTCAATCTTTCTCATGTGAGTTAGTTGACATATTCATTCACTTAATCATTCATTCATTTGACAAACATTTTTAAGTGCCTGATATATGTATGCCATGCCAGGCTCTGAGGCTGTGAAGGCAAATTAACCTCAGTGCTATCCTGAAGGAGTCTGTATTAAATGAATCAGCTTACATAAAAACTCTATCTTTTCTGAATGGAGATACATCAATACATTCTAAAGAGAAAATGCTGTGTATCTCATGTGACATCCTCTTCCCCACTAAAAAAATTGAAAAATCTGTTAACACATATATCAATGTAAAAAGATATTAATCATTTAGTTGTTTGTTATATAAGCACACATATTATTTCTCCTTTACATCCTCTGGTTAGAATTAGAAATATCATAAAGCCATGGAATTCAGGTACCTTTTCTTGTCCCCCGACTTTCACTTCAGTTCGCTTTGTCTGTTGTGTAGAGTTAATCTCCCCTCAAAGGTCATCTGAACAAAACTCCTGTTTAGAAGATGCCCCCCAAGAAAGCTAGCATTTCAGGAACTTCCATGTAGTGATTCTTTAAGACTAGAGAATGGTATAAGAGTTATCTTCCCACTTGAAAGAGTGAAGGTTTGGTTTGGGGTTGAAATTGAATAGTTGCAGAACACAGCCCATTTCTTTTAACATGCACTGGCTGCATCCCATTCTGAGCAAGGTGCTGTACTGAAGTGTGGGTAGGAAAGTGGCCAGGACCTACTCTTCCAGCCTGGGAGTTCATGAACTCACTGACATAGGGACAATATGCACACGTTCTATTGTAAGTAGAGTAGGGCCCTACTGTGTTTTTAATGGGCTTATTTGCCACTTGTACATATTCTTTGGTGAACTGAATGTTCAGATAGTTTCTTCATTTTTTTTAACTTAGGTTGTTCTCTTGTTGTTTAGTTTTTTTATATGTTATGGACACAAGACCTTTATCCAATATGTCTCTTCTAAATATTTTCTTATGGGACAATTTTAACGAAGGTATGGCTTGTGTTGTAACAGAATATGATAGTTCTTTGGTATGCATGGGAGCAATTCCTGTGACATCACTTAATGTGTGTCTTGCCTGGTCAGATATGTGGGTAGCAATGGTGTCTGTCTGTATTAGTGTCTCCACTACTGTCTACAATGATGTCTCCACTGATGGGTATTCAAAGCCTAGCACACTCTCTGGAACATTAGTGACACTCAATAACCACTTAATCAATAAAATGAGTAAGTGAATAAGCAAACAAGTGATTAACAAGTCACCTGGGGCAAATTATGTTAATGAGAAGGAACACAGCTTGGAAGGAGGAGATGGAGTTGGAAAAGCAGCCTGGGGCACGCCATTGGGAGGCAGTGGATGCCAGTCAGATGGGTTTGGGCTTTATGGGTCAAGCAAATGAATGGCTTAAAGATGTGGACTGAGAGAGTCTGAACTGGGCTGTCTGATGGGTGAATTTAAGAAGATGAAGTCTGAAAGTTGGGAAAACTTTCATCATGCTTCACAAGACCCAAAGGGAGAGCTGATGAAGGTCTGATTTAAGGAGATAGAATAACATGACAACTGATATGCAGACATTTTCTGTAGAATTTAGGAAGTCATTGAATTGAGAAGAAGGGGAGTCTCTGAGGTACAACAGAGGACAGTCTCAGAACAAATGTGCAGCATAGACATCCATGCAAAATGCTTGCTATGGGCTGATTGTGTCCCGCAGATTTATATGTTGAAGCCCTAAACCCCATTGTAATTGTATTTGGGGAAAGGGTCTACAAGGAGGTAATTCTAAGTGAAGTCATAAGGGTGGAGACCTGAGGTAATAGGACTGGTATTTTTATAAGAAGAGACACCAGAGAGATTGCTGTCTCTTCCTCAATCATGCAAGGGTGTAAAAAACAGGCAGCCATTCACAAGCCAGGAAGAGAGCTTTCACCAGAAACTGAATTAGCTGCTAACTTGATCTTAGATTTCTTAAACTTTATACGAACAGATAAATTTCTGTTTTTTAAGTCATTCAGTGTATGGTATGGCATCCTAAGCAGATCAATACAACACGGGAGTAATTCTGAAGTCTGACTCCTATAGAAACCCTTAAGATATTAGAATAAATTTTAGAGTTAGACTGACAAGAGATTCAGATATGATTCCTGGTTCTTACTGCAAAGTGTGTGAATTTTGGCAAGTTACTTAATTTATCAGAACCTCAATTTCCCCATCTATGCAAATGCAAATATTATGTCTGCTTCTGAGGGTAGCTGGAGAGAATTAAAGAAAAGTTGGGTTTAGTACACCTAGCAGAGCATAAGTTTGTGTTCAGTAGGAAACATTAAGTTCCTTTCTTGTCCTAATACAGCAATGCACTTAGACTAAATTCTGTCTCATTGCTTCCTGAATGTTCTTGGAATGACTAGGCAGAGAAAGGTTGTGGATACCTTCGTGTTTGTTTTAGATAACGTTCCCCAGAAGTAATACTGCTTGGGTAGGGGTATTAGTTTAACTTCTGAACCCCTTTCTTGTTCAACCCCAAATTTTAAAAGGGCTCACTTTATTTTGAACTTAAAACTTCCAGAAACTACAATATCCACTCTTTTACTCTTCCTCAAAGGAGAAAAGTAAAATGATTTCACTTATTTCATCTTCCAACATATCCATAAGATGCTTCCTATCTCTTCCAATGTACAATGGGGGAAAATGAGGATGGAAGGAGCTAAGGGAGATTCTCAGGGTCACAGGAATAGCAAATGTCCTTTTAGGGACTAAAGTCAGAGTCTGCTGGGTGGGGAAGCCCCTATTCCTTCCCTAACACAATACATTAGAAAATGTGAAGGTTGCCTTTGGACATAGCTGGAGAAGGAGGAGACGTTTCTTGAGCCAGACCCACAATTGTGTCCAGTATGTTTCCTAAGGTAGATTTTTCTACTCAGCCCCTGACTTTCCTTCAGCAGCATGTCCTGAAGCAGCCACAATTTAGCCCCAGGTGCTCCTGGCTGGGAATGAGTTCTTAGAAAGCCGGCATGAATGCTTTTTCTTTGTCCTACACTTACAGTAATTACAAATAAGGGTTACTTGATGCGGTTGCTCCTACCCTGTGATTTTGTTTTCAGTTGCCAAGATTAGTAAATTTGAGGTACGATCACTGGGTTGGATTCCAAGCTCAGGGTTATTTTTGCTATAACTGCTCTCAGATTAAAAGTAAATTTTAAAAGATTCATTGTTATCATAAATCAATTTTGGAATTTGTTGGCCTAATTTTAATTTTTTATCTTCCATTTTCCTTAGAGTACTTCTGGAAGCTTTTGCTAAGATTTTTGGGTCCTTTTTCCTTATTTCCTTCCTTTCATTCATTCATTCTTTCTTTTTCCTTTCTTCCTTCCCCCCTTCCCTTTCTTTCTCTCTCTTTTCATTTTTTTCTCTTTTCCTGAAATCAAACTGAATTGAATTCTGTAAAGATTTAAGAGACAATGCTTGTGAAATAAAAACACCTGTATCATAATTATCCCAAAAATAAATAAAGAAGCTAGTTACATCGGCAATCACTGAAATATACATGTTTCTGACAGAAAATATTAATATCATGAAAATGATATGTAAAGTTAGAAGGGATCTGTATATGGTAGAATAGAATTGTATTAGCCAGATTCGAAAAGAAAAATCTTGAAATTTTGAAGGTATATAGCTAAACCCCATTAAATGAATGCATAAGGTGAATCCTTGATCTATCACGTACTTATAAAGTTCTAATGAATTTACCATGGATTAGCTCTGTGATCTTAAGAGATGCCAGACAAATAGCTAAAACCTTACAGTTTGTGAGGATAAGATGGTAGCTAGTTTATCTTTGTTTCTCCAAAGAGTCTGGCACAGAAAAGATGCTTAATAAATGTCTGTTAAATGAAGACTAACACGGTTACTAAGATAAAAATTAAATACATGAAATAAACCTTCTGGGATATTGTGTATCAGTTAGAAATCTACTGTTTGCAAGCAACAGAAAACCCAGCAAAATGCTTTTTTTTTTTAAGTAAAGAGAATATATTACTTTACAACAGACAGTGGTCTGTTGGTATTGCTCATCTCAGGTAAGTAGTATCTCCAACAAGACTCAACAGTGATTTGATTTCTTTCTTCCTCTGCTCTGCTTTCCACAGCGTTGTCCTACGTTTAGCTCTTGATTTGTGGTGGCAAGATGGTTACCAAGAGTTTGTGGGGTTGTATGTGTTTAGCTTCAAAGTCAGTGAGATCAAAAGAGGCTATCTCCCTGATAACTCAAACCAAAGTTCTGGGATTGAGATCTGCTGACTGTGGTTTGCTTAAACTGGATCATTGACCCATCTCTATGCCCCTATGGATAAAAGCTGTTAATGGGCATCAATTGCTCTGGAACAAGTGGGGAAATCTCAAAAAGGAGAATGCATGTTGGATAAGAGATATAATAAATGTTGAAGTGCAGGTCAGGTGTGTGTTGAATGAATGCTGTAAGCCTTCAGAGAGATCAGCTAGGCAGGGTGTGATAAAGAAGACTTTACAGAGAGGGCAAATTTGTATCTGGAAGGTAGACAGGATTTATTTAACTTTACAATAATTTAATGTATCAGTTATTTTGTAAGGCCTTTGAAAGACACTTGGAATATATTTAAAAAAAGAAGCAAATAAAAATTTAACTATAATGTAGATATAACCACTACTATTATTTGGCATATATGCTTGTAATTAAAAATGTATGCTTGTATATACAAATAAAATAACATATGTAATATATGTATAAAAATGTACAAACATATGCTTATATAATGTAATTAGGATCATGGCATGATTTTGTTTATATTACATAATTAGGATCAAGGTCTATACATATTTTTTGGTGCTGCTTTTGGGCTTAATATTATTTCAAGGCATTTTCTGGATTCATTGATAATTCTTCTGATATTATTTTTGATTGTTGAATTATATCATCTGTAGAATTTGAGAAGTAGAGATGGGAAGAGATGCAAAGAAAAATTAAGGCATTTGCATGAAGCATTAAACAGACTTGTGAAGGAAAATACAATTTGGAGAAATAGAGCATACTCCAAAGTTAGGCAAAAAGATAAAGCAGGTTCTTGAAGATCAAGTAGAAAAGTTTAGATTTAATACTGTAAGAAAAATCTTCATTTTTTTCTTCAGACGTGATTATGATTTGCATTAAGCTAAGAGAAGGCAAGTCTGCCAAAATTACTCAGAATAGATACAAGGAAACACAAATATTTTTTGAGATAAGGAAGAGAAGGCAATAATGCCTAGTATTTTCTCACTACGTGTCAGACACACAATAGATGTCTTACCTAAGAAAAACAAAATGTGAGGTTAGAAAAATTGAGCCATAGTGTTCAAATATCTGCTGCATCTAGTGTGACCTAGTGTACAGGAATGGACTTCACTGAGCGTGAGTCTCCTCACTTGAAAAGAGGGATGATAAAGAACAGAAGTCTGGTGATTTCTGAATGAGATAACACATACAAAATGCTTGGTACAGTATGCAAAAGTAATGCCTATTTGTCTTTTCTTCCTCTCCACAAATGATGATTGGACATGATAGGAACAACGGTTCTCAACCTCGGTTCACACTAGGATTTCACTGGGGAGTTTTAAAACACACTGATGTCTGGGCCCCACATCCGGAGATCCGTGGAGGCATGGGAGATTTCAAAATCTTCCCAAGAGATTTTAATGCATATCCAACATTGAGGACCTTTGACTAAAATTTCAAGGAAGGAGAAAATCACACATAGTTTATGTGGGGAGTGGAAAGATGTCAAAATTTAAAAGTTAGAGAATTAATTATTACCATCAAATGGCGAAGGCATTCAGAGGTACAATTTCCCTTGGCTAAGTTCGTTTGTGCATCTTTAACTTTTCCCAGCAGTGCATCCTGACCAAGGAGAAAGAGGACAGAAGCCAAATGATAGATGTTCTCCCTCTCTGGGAATGCTGCAGAAGGGCAGCGCCTTACCAGTCTCTATCCTGGGCTATCATTATTTTCCTACCTGTGCAGCAGCTTGATAGCAGGCATGTTATCTGACAAAAGTTACTCAGGAAATGCTACCTAACAAATTAACCAAAAGCACAGTTGCATTTGACTCAGATGGACAGTATAAAGAGCAGGTCCAATAAAACTCCTGAACTTTCAGAGGGTTTCTCTCTGGAGCTCAACCGGCCCTATTATAGCCTTGACTCACCAATGGGTCTTCTTGTTCAGAGACACTGGGACCTTTGCCAAGGGCTTTGTGTGAATGGCGAGGTAGAGAGGCTGGCTAATCATGCTCCCACTTTCCAGAAAAGTGGACTCAAACCTGGCAATCCCAGAGACGGCAGAATGCATTGCCAAAATGACTCTTGGCCAAGAGCAACAAGGCATCTTGAAGACCCAGAGGTTAGTTTTAACGTTTTGCTGTCTACACCACCATGCAAAAGTCACTTGGGTCCTTGATTTCCTCAACCATAACAAAAGAGGTTGGAGTACAGGACCCAGTGGGCTTCCACTGGCTTTTATGAATTAAGGGCAGATAAGAGTAGGCATGTAACCCAGGTTCCTTGTGGAGAAGGATCTGTGTACATGATAGAAACCTTACTAAGTAATTGTTCATGGAGGCATCTTCAGTGCCTTTATTCTCAAGTCATTCTCCCTGCCGTTTCTCTTACATAAGTACATCTATGAGCCAGTCAGGTATGATGGCATCAGAGCTTGGGTGGAAATTCTAATGTTCATTGATGAGTTGGGGGACTCTCAGCAAATTAGTTGATTTCCTTGAGCTCCTGTTTTCTCATTGGTGATATGGTGGTCGTAACTTCCCCAAAGCTTCTCAGAGACACTGTGGAGCTGAGTAAAGCGAGGCATATAGAATGGCTCACCCAGTAAGGGCACATAAGCCTTAGATCTTGGGTCTCTCATGTTCTCAAAATCCATCTTTTCTGTGTTTGTTTCTGACTTTACAAAATTGCATCATAACATGCTATTTATCTATATCATAACTCATTTTGTCTTTCATGGAAAATATTTCTTTCCCCAGGCCTAGAAGAATGCTAAATACAAGTGAAAGGACATTAATACTGATTGATAGCAATGACATGGCTGGAAATTCCAGGATTTCTGCTTGGTGGAGACAGTATCTAGACAGTTGCATTGAAGTTCTGTTCTGGACCTATCATAAGACTTTGAGGAGTCATTTACTATCTCGGTTTTCCAGAATCCCAATGTTAAAATTAGGATGACAAGAGCTTTGAGGAGTAATGTCAGTGAAGAACTATGTTTTATACATAACTAGAAAGGCAGAAGTATGCCTTATTAAGGCATTTTATGAAGACTTCTTAAATTTCCAAGTCTTTCCTTCCCACTGCCTTTAAAATCTTCCTCTACATTCAGGGATTTTACATTAACTGTTGGTAAGTCCTCAAGGTGATTCAAGAAGGGCATCTCACAGTCTGGGAGGCGGAGAAGTCGGCCTTGTTCCCATCAGCCCTGTGAGCCATGATTTCTCACACACACACTCCGCTTCAAGAAAATGACAGCATGGGGCTTGCATGTGTCCTTGCAGGCACCGTGCTAGTGACCTCAGATGCTTTCGCAAGCCTAAGTCCCTCACAGAAAGGAGGAGATGGGGCTGTCTGAAGCTCCCAGCAGCTGTGGAGGAGGGCCCCCCACACTTGGCACCCTGAACCCCGTTTCCCTTCCATCTATTTCTGTGGCACTGACTGTGTGTGCAGTGAGCTGTGCTGCAGCGGACACACCCCAGAGAAAGAGGAAACCTGTTGAGCTATTTTTCACCATTACTTACTTAACTTCCTAATAAATGAGATCCAAAGAGTGCCAACAGTCAGTCCTGTAGATCATTATCTTAGGGAAAAATCACAAACCTAATGTGGCACAAAGTACAGAATAAATGAACTCAGAGAAAAGTCACTCTAGTGAAATTTGATACCATAATTCTCTTGCCGTAGCTTTCCCGCCCTCTAGAAATTTTTGCGCCTCTGAGATGTATCAGGGCTCTAGTGGCTGTTGAAAAAAAATTACGTGCTAGATCTTTCTCTGTCCTCATGCCAGCTTATTTTCACTAGGTGAAAGAGATTGATATATACGTACGAGTAGAGGAGAACTCAGTTGAAACCAAGTCATATTTCCCTGACTCCATCCCTGTGACCACTGATCAGTAAGTGGCATGAATTGTGAGGGTTGCAATGGCTACCTATGCCAAGGAGCACACCAGACAGTGTATTTCAGGACTGTAACAGCATGCGAGCAAGGGGACATGTGACAGGTCCATCCCTGCCCCACACAGCTCCCGGATTCCCTGGCTCCTTGGCTTTCCGTGGCCCCTTTCAGTCTCTGGGTTTTTCCCTATTCGTTTGGCAGAAAAGCCACACATTTGGATGCGGCTCTGAACGGTGACGTCATCAGCACTGCTCACGGTGTCAACTCAGGGAGCAGCCACAGCAGCACCATTTCCCCATGTCCACCAGGGAATCTAATATTTCACAAAGAAAAATAACAAAATACCTTTACAGCCCTGGGGCAATATTCTGAAGGGAGGTAAAAGAAAACCACTGTCTTTTGGACAAAAAGATTCAGTTTTTAGCAGTAAACTTTTGTTGCCTTTTTGTCTCTCACCATTGGAATATTTATTGAGATCTCTTCCAGGGGAGAAGAGGGAAGGGCTCTCAGGCACAATCTTGTGAGATTTCTTTGTCCACTTTTTGTTGGCCCTAAAGCCATCTGAGATGATAAATGAGGCCTCTCTGGTCAAAAGTTTGCAATTTCCTAGTATATTTTTAAATGACACCTGGTGGATCCTTAAGCCTCTAGAAAACTCACCATGCTCTGTCTTTCTTATTTGGACAGTCTGGAGAGAAGGTTGCAGAACATGCTGGGTCTTAACTTGTAAGTATCATCCTTTTGTAGGTTCTGATACACAGGAAAATGAAAAGCAGCTACTCTCTTGGACAAGCAAACGAGAAGAGGAGGCCCTGCTCCCTAAACAGCAAGTGAGCTGGTTCCTGGATGTTTTCAGTACGTAAAAGAATGTCCTTTCCTAATGATTAAGTTTCATCTACGCTTCTATGAAAGACAAGTGCTAGAGAGCTACATAGACTTCGTTCCTTAAAAATGCCACAGCCTTTTTCTCCCTGGCTGAAGTGACCCAGGTAGCATGAGGGTGGAAGAGAAGTGTGACATGGATGTACAGACAAGAACGCTAAGTCACCATTTCTCTTGCAAGCCAGCTTGATACTTCCTGTGATGCTGTGGGATATGGAAGAAAGATCGATAAGTTATGATTTAAGAGACTGGTTGGGATGCTTTACGATTTTACAGAAGTCACCTTACTTTCCTGAGTTCTACTCATCTATATATATAACATAGGGAAATTATGTTTTTGCTGTGTAGGACTTGGGCTTGTCAGCGGAGAGATTTGAGTGGAGGCCATCTGGATGATCCTGGGCACAGAGTTCCCATTATAGTTCCCCTTCATCTCTTTGGTTTAATAGGGCCACGGGACTTCTAGCCAATAGAATGTAAATGGACAAAGGTGGTCAATCGAATGTTCCCATGAGCGCTGCACCATGGTGATTCCCCAGATGCCAGCTGAATGTAGAGATGTCCAGGCCCCAAGAAAAGAGGAAAGAATCAGATGATACGACTCTGGATCCTCACGTCATCGTCAAGAAGGTTGTGTCCCAGCCAAAAATACCTGTGTTGCATTTCTGCAAGAGTAAATATTAAGTTTTTTACATGTTAAGTCTGTGGTTTCAGAGTTTGTTTGTTACAGCAGCTAGTACTATCCTCATTAATGTAAGGACCAAGTGGGGAAAAAATGGATGTGAAAACATTGTGCAAACTGTAGAATACCATACAGATTTACCCCTTTTTAATAGCTTATTGCAAAAAGTGTTGGGAGTAACTGCAAAAGTTATATTGAAATAACATACTACAAATTGATATTTATTCAGTACTTGCCACAGGATATTAATCTTATATAACTTATTTAATTTATTCTTCCCAGCTACCTTATAGTAGATTTTTTTTTCTTTTTTCTCAGTTTTACAGTGGAAGAAACTGAGCTGCAGAAAAATCAAGTCACTTGCCTAAAATCATACAACTTCCAAGGGCTGAAAGGTTCCGTTAAAATTCTAATTTTTTTCCCAAGTGTGTTTTACACTCTATTATAATATTCAAAAATGTTAAACTTCTGCTAGAGGAAAGTCAAACTACTTGCCTGTTGTATCTCAGAAAAAGAGCAAATAGATGTCCACTGGGAAAATGCCATTCATTCCAACAGGTCTTAAAATCGTGATGTTGAAAAGAACAATCTTTGAAGTCATTCTCCAAGTGTGAGTGACTACTTATCACTCAAAAATTACTTACAGTTCAAGTAATTGAGTTCTCTATTTTCTTGCATTAGAAATAACCCAAGATCGCCAAAAGCTGGAGTAGATGAACGGTTTTGTTTTGTTTTACCACCTTCTGTTTTCCTCACACGTCAAACATGTACTTGCCAAAAAAATAGTGTGATTTGAGCTGCTCTTTAAATATTTTTGCCAGGTGAAGAATTGCTGGGACATTCCATTTTGTCAGTAATGATTTTACATTTGTCACTTCAGCAGATAGACTGTCCGTGGACTGTGTACCATTTTCACATTCACCGTGGATACTATCTGGGGTATTATTTTCATTCAAGGGCAGGCATTGGAACCAAGCAGATTATTCATTTCATACACTTTGAAACTATTCGGGGCTGCAATGAATGTTAGCCTTCACCTAGCACATTTCAGATGCAAAGCCTCCTCTATCAAAGACCTACTCGTAACAGAACTACAGAGTAAGAGAACCTGGCCATTTTACTCTGTTCCAGAGACCAAGACCCCATCTCTTTGTCCGCAGGTAGTTGTAGATGCCTTCCTCAGACCTGCGAATTCCAGTTTGGTTAAACTTTCTGCGGTTCACATAAAAAACAGCAGCAATTTTCTGCTTGAATTTCTCTGTGACTAAATCCATTGATCATCCTTTCTCTCTGTGAGTGAGAAGTGTGTTTTCTCCTTAATAACTCCTATCCTTCTCTCTGGATTTTTCCCCCCCCTTTCGCTTGTTTGTGTTGTGTTGGTCAGTCCTACGTGCTATTCCTCTGAGAGACACAGGGAGTGCAAAATTGATGTTATTTTATGCTTGGGCTCCCTCTGCCCCAATTTTCAAATCTTCATGTCAATTTTCACACATCAGTGTCATGTGGTGAATGTTATGGAAATTTCAGTGGGGTCCTTGGGAGGCGATTTATGCATGAATCCCTCCTCCGCACCACCATCCCGCTGCAATCCCTGTCTTTTCTAAGAATACGTGGATCTATAATTAATGTGGATTTTAAGATATAACGGCATTCAGAGTTTCTCGTAGCAGGTTTTCGATACCATGTCTTCTTTGCCATATAAACACAAAAGCGTAAATGCTTGCTAGCACTTTCTCCTAATAAATGGGCTTGTGTAAAAGGAATAAAAATTACAGTTTGTTGGCAGTAAAGAGTAACTAATTACTCAGGAAGAAGCATGTTTTTATTTTTCAAAACTGCTCTGAAAATGGTTTATCATGCAATAAATTTGCTAATCACCAGTTAGGAAACAAGTGCCATCACCACCTACCCACGGCAGCTTCCTTTGAAAGTTGGTATGTTACAGTTTGGATGGGAAATTATATCCTTTTGAAAATGAACATGACAGAAGACGTTCATTGAATAGCTTAAAGCTCCTCAGCAGTCAGAATTCGGACTGCATAAACAAAAGCGTGGTTAATGGCACCAAACGAAAGCACCCACTGACCTCAGCTGTGCTTGGAGAACAGACCACCCCCGACCCCTTCTCATGAAGATAATTGTTCATTTCTTTTTTCTCTTTCCCTCTTAACAATTAAAGTGGAAGGCTTCCAACTGAAGGACACAACTTTGGTCTTAATCTTTCCCTGCACCTTCAAATTTCCCTTTTCCTCAGTCCTTGGACATCCTATAAATGTTGATTTCTAACAGACTTTTATTGAGTTTCTCCAGAAGAATCTAGAAAATCACTTTCTGATCCAGAATTGTGGGAATTCAGCCTGGTGAACTTGAACCCACCCAAACTAATAACAGGCCTCACTGAATATGTGCTACTGGCCCACTCTTGTTTCAAAGGTACTAGACAGTGTCTTTTGTATTGTATTATATTGTGTTGTATTATTCCCAGAGTGGACTTCTATAACCATCCTAATCAATGACGTCTGCTGTTCTTCCATCTCCAATACACTTTGGCCATTACTCTGCCATATTTTCTTCTTAGACTTCTTCTTATCAAAATCATCTCATTTACCTGTTTATTGATTTATTACCTTGTTCCCCACCAGAAAGAATTTCTTTGAAAGAAGAAATCTCTTGTGATTATCTCTGTATTGCCAGTCCTGGAAGATTATCTGGCACAGAGGAGTTTTAAATAGGTACTGAATGAATCAGCAATTGAGTACATGAATGAATGAACATTTCTGTTTTTTATCCATGTGTCACACAGCCAAGCATTCATTAGCCATGACTTAGCTAACCTCCCAACCCTCAAACATATGCATTTTTAGAGGGAATAAAGCTTTGGGTATAAAAGTCAGGAGGTTGGTTTGAGCTTTCCTTTTGACTAGAAGTAGGGGCAGTAAATCTTTTGCCAACTTTCCTTTATTTAGAAAGAACGCATGGATGGGAAACTTGTTATTAGGCCTTATGTGCAGCAGGTCCCCAGGCCCCAGCCTTATCTGCAATGGCCTGGTGTTAAACGACAAGACACTTGCAGGCCAGGAGACTCTAGTGGCAGCATGCATGCCCCTAGCTCCCTACAAAGAGGTCTTAGATCAGCCTCTTCCTTTCCAGCTGTGCAACCTGGAGCAACTCAATTTCTCTGATTCTCAGTTGTCTCATCTGTAAATCACCATCATAATCCCTACCTCATCAAGAGTCATTAGAATTAAATGAAAACGTGTGTAACACCATTTTGTAAATTATTGAGAGCCATGTAAGTATTTTCACCAACTTGATACAGAAGAAAAGGGCAAAGATATATTAGAAATTAAGGAGCATGCTTTTGTGTAGCGATTTTCATCCCTTCTGTGCAATAAAAACGGTAGGTAACAAAGTCACCATTTTATAGATGAATAAATTGAGGACCCAAGAAGCTGTATCACACTTAGCATCATAGGTAAGGCTCTCCACCTATCTGTGCATCCAGAACAGGCCCTGCACCTGTGGGCGGTTGGTAGAGCAATTTTCTTTCCAGATTGGTGCAGTAATTTCTGATTCTCCTTTAAGAGAAACATTTTCGGGGGGCACTGATTTGTGAGAACAATGCTATGATTGGGTCTTGGGCCTGAGGTTTTTATCAAGCCAATGTGGCCTGACATGGCCAAATCTGAAGGGAAGCACGTATCTAGACCCTCCTCCGAAGCAATTATCTAGAAGAGCCTCAGAAGCAAACCTGAATTCGAGATCAGGAATGGCAAATCAAGCCCAAAGACCAGAGTCAGCAAAAAGACATTTCCGGAAAGAGAAGCAGAGAGTACAGCCAAGGTCAAAACAAGGGGATCTAGAAATTTCCACATTAAAAGCCCTAGGATCCAAACAGTGAAGTTGTGGGTATGGCAGGCTGCACATTGAATAAGTAGCCCAGGCTGATCCAAAGATACAGAGGTAACAACACAAACGACGCTTCCCCATAGGTGCTTCTATAAGGACAAGAGCTTTTTATGAGCGTAAGGGGCTTCTTGCAGTAAAACAATCATGGCAGAAGAAGCAGAAATACATCCCTCCCACCCCAGTGTTATCCATACCAAAATGAAGACTTCCCCAGAGTGGATATGGTATCTGTGGACGTAACCTGAAAAGACAAATCATTTTGGGAAATACTATTTTTTAAAAAGTTAGGAAATGTCTTCACTGCAGGACTTCTCAGATCCTTTAATAGTAATTTGATGTTAGTTGAATAATAATTGTGGATGTTGAATTTTGAAAATAGTTCACGATGGCTCCCAAGGAGAATATGACATATTAATGAAATGTACTTCGATGCAAAACACACATATTTTATCTGGAATAATTTGACGGAGTAGTGCTGCACAAAATACTGTTTGTACCCATTGGTCTAGGTGACATGTTACATTAATTGTTTGGCATACAGCAAATCTAATAACACTTCTTTTCTTTTTATTTAATGTCATCATTACCAGGCACTCAGCCATTTGAACTTGTGTTTCATTGTCTCCCTGTGAAATGTAGGCAGTTTCACAGTGACAGAAAAAGTAGGGCAGAGAGAACCGTATCTTGGAGCCAAAGTATGTGTATTGACCTACCTAGAGTTATGCTGGAATATTTCTCTTTCCTGTTCACATGAAACAGTCTTTATGGTCCTATGATTGAAGCTTGGTTAGATATGACAGTCTTTTGATTTTATAGGAGAAAAGAGCCCTTAGCCCATTAAAGTTCTCATGGTGACATTCTTTGTGAAGTCTGTTTTCAAATTTAGGAGCTCGGAGGAATGGGGTTTGAGGAAAGTCTATTATTTAGAGAATATTTATGCTGTATCACATTCTGTCAAGTTCAGTCTTCTCGATGCTTTCATTTTGATTCTCCTCCTGTGTAATTATTGCTTTGAGAAGAAGGAGCTGGTCTTTTCCTTCTTGTCTGTTTCAGTCCTAGAAGATGGAATTCATTCTTTTACATGAAATTAGAACTGTAAGTTCTAAGACCTTAATCGAAAATGTCTGATTTAATTATGGGTAGTGTCTCAGTGGTTTCTCACTGCAGTTTTTTCATTTGTAAAATGGTACTAATGCCTCTTACCTATACTATGGGTGAAAGGAAAATAAATGAACAAAATGTGTGCTTTCATTCATATTCACCTGTAACTACTCTGTGAAACCAGTGTAGGTGTCAAATGAATACTTCCCCCAGGTGAGTTATTGGTAAGAGCAATGGGACACAGTAAAGTGTGGTTTTCAAAGGGAACAGACCCTTGGGTGTAGGATTGCCTTCACCACCTGCCTTTGTTCACCAAGGAATTTTGCACACGTCATTTACCTCTCTGCCTCAGTCCTCCTTTTTATACAGTGAAGTTGTAAGCATTATTCTTATCTTGTAAGGTTATTGTAAGGCTTAAAGGTAATCCATGTAAAACAATTAGGGACACTAAAGCACTAAAAAATATTACCTGTTATCACCACGTGTACTGATAACTTTCACCTGTTTTTTTCTACTAGAACTTCATCAAATCCAAACAGGTAGAAATATATAGGCAGCCCCTTTAGGCATCAGAACATTTGTGCTGTTATTGTTAGAGAACACAGATGTACAAATATTTCATTTTTTGCTCAGACCTAAATCTGTTGACTCGAAAGAATTCATTAAACAAAAAAGAATTCATTAATTCAACCTCTAATTTTGGATCCTTTGCAAGCACGTACAAAATTATCATGGGATGATGCCCCATTAATGTATTCTTTCTTTTCCCTTTTTTATTTGTGTGATGAACTACAAATCAGGACAAATGTAGTAGGTATCAGAAATAATTTACTTCCATGCGTGTAACTGGTCTGGACAAACGTATGAGGAATATATCTCTTTTTTCCACATGGAAGGACCACCACAAGGTCCTACTTCTTTCCCGCTGGAAGGGCTCATGAACTGCTAGCTTTGCAGGCTCGGTTTGACAGCTGCACTTCCAGGCCAGCTAGTAGTCACTGGTGATAAACCTAATGAGAAGGAGAGGTGGGGTACAGAGGAAGGGGGCCAGGATGGGCAATGAGGGAAGCAAAGAAAATAATGAGCCTTAATAATTTTGACATTGAAGCACCTGCTAAAGGCATAGTGCAATGTAGCAGACAACCCCTGTTCCAGTGGCAGGACATATCACTCCCCGTGCCCTGAATCCAAGAAGCTTCAAGCTACCCAATATACCAGGGAGTCTGATGCATGCCTCCAGGGCTCTGAAGGGTTCTGCATTTCACAGAAAGCCACAAGGCAGAATTTCATTCTGAAGCAGTCAGCCAGGGAAGTTAAACATCTCTGATCATGTAAAAGTGGAGTCTGTGTGCTCACTGCCTGAGTCGGTGGGCATCAAGCAAGGTTGCATGGATAAGAAGAGAGAAAGCTGAAAGTACAGATCTAATTATAGATGCAAAGGTGTAATTAAAGACCCGAATAGAGTCCATCCATCTATCCATCTATCTATCATCTATCTTCCACTCTCTTTGTACCTCTTTTAAGCAGTGTTCTTTTTAGTCTTTGCAATAAATAATTCAAGTGTGGATCAACACAACCAGCTCATTGGCTCCCCTACGGAAGCTGGACCCTGGCTTTAATCCTTTTCTTACTGCTCTCCTTTCCATGGAGCTTTGGGTCTTTAAAAAAGAGAGTGTTTTCCTGGGCTGTGCTTTTCATCTGTGCAGTGAGTACTGGTGAAAGGGCTGGCATGACAACCCCTTGAGGCTGAGTCCTGTTGATTAGGGGATGGATTTTGAGCAAGCAGCTGTACTTGCACGCCCCCCTCAGTGACCCTTGCCAGTATTCCTCACCCATGACCTGGAGGGATTGTCTCCTGGGGAAGCAAGGTCAGGCTCTGTGTCCGTCAGGTTGAGCTTCTACTAGCTGTGTGATGGAGCATTTTCTGATGTTGACACCCATGCGGTGGGAGTCGGATGGAGGCTCATTTCTCGTTTCACATTGAGCTGTCATCCGAAAGGGCCTGCTGCTTATCCTGGATCTCACTGTTCTTCCAGGCCGTGCTAACGTTCCCAGCCTGCTGCTCTGCCCACTGCATCTGCCGCCATCGCTTATGAACTTGGGGCCCTTTCATCTGAGCTCATGTCGGAGAATATTTTCTGATCTAAGAGTACATGAGCATTTTTTTCCTAATGTATAATTTTCCTGAAGAGTATTCCTATCATAACTTGTATTTCCTTCTCTGCTCTTCATGCTCATTTTGACTTTAAAATGAAACATAATAATTAAACGGACTGGAACTCTTTAAAGATTTGATTGGCAGGCACAATGACTGTTTACAGAAGCAACTGGAAAAAGTTTGCTTTCTCTTTATATTGTACTTGATCAGCTTAGCCTTATAGCACCAATAGTGTGGGTCTCTATATTGGCAGATTGTCCAAATAATTCCACTCCAAGAATATTATCATAGGACATGGACATTATCCATTCACACTTGAAGCCCAAATGCAAGTGTTGTTGGTCTTTTGAACAACTATATATTATTCAAGCATTAATTCTTCTATGAGAATCTTTTGTACCATCCACTTTTTTTAATGTAATGCTTTCTGGAATGATTAACCAGAATTTACACAAATATGGGAATTCCCAAGTCACCTTGGTGGTTCAGGGGGCCAGAACAATACTGTATTTGAAAGTAGGATTATACTAAAAACATCCATCTAATTTAATTATTCTCAGGGGAAAATTATTAATCAGAAAACACTTCAGCTCAGTGTTTTGAGTAAACAATACATATGGGGATTTAGCAGATAATTTGCTGTATTAGGCAGAAAAATTACATGGCTATAGACTTAGTAGAGGGTCCAGTTTGGTTAGCTGAGAAATTACTTCTGACACAGGATTTTTCCTTAGTTCCATAATTCTCTGCTCAGTCATCTGAGACCAGCCAGACTCTTGCCCTCCATTCCCCCCTGTGTAGCTGTCAAGGATGAGGGCCTTTCCTGCCCAGCTGGACCAGTGTCAGCCTTGTTCAATAATTCCCTAGAACTAGCCCTTGAAGCATGTGTGTCCCGGACTCCCTACCCCCAGCGTCCTTTGTGAATGCCTACACTGTAAGTCCTACACCACAAATGTGCTTTTCTTCTTATTTTTTTGTACTGCTCTTGTTCAACTCCAGAGTCGATCACTACCTCTAACTTTTGTTCGTATTTCCATAAGGCAATTTCTCCCTCTCTCATATAATTAATGGACAATTATCCATTGCACTATGAACTTACATTAGTGTCTGAAGAAGATTTTACAAATGTAGACCGTGTACTGCAAAAGGGCTTATTAGAGGGCTGGAGATAAGGGAGGGAGTGTCGTTTGGCCTTCCCTATCCTACTAGGCTGTTACTCACAGCAGGGAATGAACATTTCATATCATGTAAATCAGTTATTTTGGCTTTTTTATTAAAAGGTCTTTGACTGAAAAAGACTATGTGTGAATACATTTTTCATATGCACTTGAGATTTGTAACTTCATAAAATGATGCAATTATGATTATTCCTAGTTCAGAGAGTAAAAAAAAAAAAACTGAAGAAAACAGAAAGAGTAACTTTTCCAAGATTATGTTGAAAGTTAGTGTCTGAGTCTGAGCTGGAGCCCAAGAACAAGGATCTATGCTTTTATCAGGACTTCTGAAACATAATAATCTAAAATTCCAAGGCAGCTTGACAAAATGAATGAAAAGATGAATATATCATAGGATGATTGAGAGTGTGGGTCACAGAGGACTTTCAATTTTGATTTTATTAACTTCAGTAAATAGAAAGCATACAAAAAGCAAAGAGTTAAAGACATTTTTTTCTTGGGTGTAGCAGCAAAATTGAACAATTGTTATGTCTATTGCTGTACTATGACTTAATTATCTCATTTATTGCTCTCATCCTAAATAAAGAAATAATTCCCTCAAACTGATGAATTCAGTACCCCTCAGAGAAGTTAAGTGGCTGAATATCACACAGCCGGAAAAATGGTGGATGAGCAGGAATTTGCAGTTAGAAAAAAAAATCGCATCTTCTGTTCCATCTTCTACAGTGAAAGACAAACACAGCTCTAAGTTTAATTCAACACACACGTGATGAAACTCATCTGCCCATTTGCTCTGTTCCAATATTGCCTGTTGCACCTCTTTACCGATGATAGGTTGTCCCAAAGTGTGAAAAGGGTCATTTGTCACAAGAGACACAGGGTAAGAGTACATCTCTTGAAGTTCATTCTTCCTTTCTGAATAACACATCCAAGATTAAGTCGTATGTATCAGGCAACCACATGTTAGGTCTTCATATTAATATTTAAAATATTTTCCACTCCTTAAAAAAATGTTTATATGTTATTAATAGATAAAAAATTCAAAGTGTGGAAACTCTCCTACCCCTTCTGTCCCTGGGCCACTCCCTTTTCAGGGGGTACCAGTGCCATCAGGCCATGGTGTATTATTCTGGAAATATTCTTCCATGCACCCAAGGGTTGTGTCTTTCCGATGACTGCCTCCTTGGAGATTATTCTGCAGTAATTCATGAATGAGCCACCTCATTCATTGTAGCAACGGTTCCCCTCTGCCATGACTTAAGGAACTAGATCCATTAGATAGGCATTTAAATTGTTCCAAATAACTTGGTATCTCACAATATGTTGCAGGGAACCATCTTATACACACTTCTTTGCACACACATGTCAGAACACCTGCACAATGAGTTTCCAGAAGCTGACTTGCTGGGTTACAGAGCTTTATGTTTCAACTTTTAACAGATTTGGCTAAAACCAGCCCCCATCCCCAACATGGAGTAATTTCAATTTTGGTTTTTTTTGACTTTGGTAATATTAAAGGTGGACAATAATACTTCATTGCAGTTTAGATTTGTGCTTATTTCAGTATGAGTGCCAGCAAGCATATTTTCTTTTAAGTATTATGTATTTAACACCCTTTCGGGTTTCCTTTTCTGTGAACTCTCTGATTTTACCCTTAGTCCTTTCTCCTACAGCGTTAATGGTCTTCTTATGGATCTGTAGGGATATTTTCTGTATTAATGCAATTATTGCTTTGCCAAATGTGTCTCAAAAACTTCTCCCCCAGTGTGTAATTTGGCTTTGCTTTTGTTATTTTTATGTGAACCCTGCAAGGAAGGTTTTAGCATCCTCATGTATGGTGGGGAAACCGTAGATCAGAAAGTGTTAAAGCCTTTCCCAGTAATACCCAGATAGTAAGTGGGGGCCAGGGGGGCTGACTACAGATCTGTGCATCTCAAAAGCCAACATTATTCCTGCCACATCGCACCACTCCTCCAGACAACGTCATCATCCTCACTAATCATGAAGCCGAGCAAATCCTCCAGTGCCACATTACTCAGCTGGTGGGAATCGAATGGTTTAGCAGACATCCCTGAGTGAGGGCTGCAGACACCAGCTTTATTGGCAGGGCCGTGCCCCATGCGACTGCGCAGTCTCAAGCACACTCACCTGCCTGACCACTTCTCCAAAGGCATTCCTTCTTCCGGGCCTTTTCACGTGCTGTTCCCACTGCGTGGCTCACATTCCCCTGTCTGCATCCTTGTCACCCCTCTCTCTGAGTTCTGGAAGTCTTCCCTCACTGCACCAGATGCAGCACGTCTCTGTCCTTCCTCCACTGTGGCACTAGCTGGACTATGTTGTATTGCCCATCATGGGGGTCTTTCTATCCCACTTGCCCATGCAAGGGACTAGGAGGTGACCATCCCTGTGTCCCGATCACCTGAAGCAAGACCTGGCAGATCGTGGGCATTCAATGCGCCCTTGTAAAATGAATGAAAAAAATGAATATATCACAGGATGATTAAGAGTGTGGGTCCTGGAGTTGAAGACCCTGAGATTGAGTCCTGCTCCCCGACTTCCTAGGGGCCTTAACACAGGCCAAGTCATTGAAATTCCCCCACTTCCAAATTTCTCATTGGTAAAATGATCTTTAAAAAAAATGTGCTATCTGCCTCCTAGACTGAGCATGCTCATGTTAGCTAATCCTTGCTAAAGATCTTTAATTATGATGAATAGAATGATTTTTTCATTAGCCTGAAACTCCTCATCGGGGATGAGTTGAGGGTCATGAGCTCAAAGCTGTTATCACAGCTTTGCCCTAAACCCCCTGTGCACGGTGGGGAAGGTCAGCTTGCTGGTGAATATCCTTAAGCCCATGAACCAACCACAAAGTGGCTTGACATCTGCTGTGCCTTCCCGCTCTGCTTTGCTTGCCAGTCTTACATCATAAATGGCTGGAACACATCATATCATAGCATTAACTCATAGTACAAGTTCACCTCATTATAAAAATAGTAAGCGATTAACCTATATGTATCCTATGTAATTACTAACCTAACAGTATCATTAAAATAATGAATTAAACTATATAATAAATAAAAAATAAATTAAAGTTTCATGTCCATAGCACCCTATTAATCCCCATAATCATAGCGACAAGATAGCGAGAATCTGCTTATCTGAAGTGCAGATTCCCAGGCCCTATCTCAGGTCACATGATCTTGCTTATGTGGCGTATACGGTCAGGAATCTGCATTTTAAACTGGACGCCTACCTGTTGCCCTGGCTTAGACGTTTGCTGCTTTACTTAGAATACTTCTCCATGCTTTTGATGCATGATAATTTCCCCCTATAGTTAGAAATTCTACAGAAAACAAGATGCTTTTCTGTATTCAGGTGTTTCTGTCTGCATTCCAGGGGAACAGCCAGCAGGAAATTACAACATTTTCTTGATCTATTACCTCCACAGACCTGGGGACAGTGTGCACTTTATGGGGTGGGGCGGGTGAACATGGAAAAGAGTCCCTCTTCATCCAGTCTGAACGGTTAGGCCATGTCAAATTAAGCTAATATAAATGTCAGTGCGCAGCTCTCACCTGTGAAATCCTAGTTCGTTGCAACGCAGTTCATTTTGCTTATTCCAGCTCCGTGGATGCTATCAGCTGATGTGTCTGACAAGCAGTTCCTCTGCCAAAATAAAAGCAATGTCAGCAGTTCTCCTGAGTGAGTCTCCCTGCATGTGTGTGCATGTGCATTTGTGGAACTCACATCACGTTCTCCTTGCGTCCGCAACACGCTAGGCTCCCCGGGCCTCCCACACCACCACGCCAGAAGCCCAGGAGCTGTCTCTAGCAGCCATCACCCCAGTTCACAGGGACCACTAGGGCAGGGAGTTATATAGACATCCAGTGGAGGAATTAATTATGAGGAGCATGGAGTCCCTCCAGGAATAGACTGAAGATTTAACACCTCCCAGGTGAATACTCTGCCATTAGAGGGAGGGGGCAGCTCTGTGGGCTCAATACAGCAGGAGCCTGCTCTACATAACAATGGCCCACAAGGCACACCTGATTAACTGCACTGGGCTCAGAATGCCCTTGTCAGTGGTGGGTTATCTGTCATTGGATAGGCGCCAGATTGTAGGGCATGCCAAACTTGGACTGATTTTTCTTTCCATTTGTCATTTGTTTCATTCATTCATTCTTTCTTTTTGTCCTGTTTTATGCTTTTAACCTTATCTTGGTGGTTTCCCAGAAAAGTTAAGTGCCAGAACTCATCTCAGTGGTGAATTGCAGTGATTCCCAAGACACTCCTCCCAGCAGTCAGGGTCTACACTTCACTTGGCTTGTCAGATCCCCATCTGAATATATTCAATCAATAGCAACTAGGAGCGATTTAGGAGTGCATCCTTCAAACCTGCCGTATTGCTTTTATTTCTAACCGGCTGCTCTCATCCAAACCAGAGGTTGATCCATTTTGTGGGAAGTTAGGGTAGTTCTTCAGGCCTTTCATACTTAATGGGCACATACTTACTGTGCTTTATGATCCTATGTCATGAATGGTGTCATTTAAATGTGTATTATTATTTGTATCTTGCCACTGATAGAGACATACGGAGCAACATAAGCAGAGGAGATAACAATTCAAAGGAAAAAAGGAAGGAAGGGAAAAAAAGAAGGTGGGTAGAGAGGCAAAATACAATACAAATCCTACAATACGTAAGTTGCTGCAATGCAATTTCTGAGACAGGTGAAGGTTTAAAAAAATCGCTTGCGTCTTCACCTCTTAGCAAATGCATTTGAAATGCTGTGTTCTAAGAAACACTTCCACAGCATCAAGGTGAGTTAAATTAAAAGGTCAGATCAAAATCTGGAAAAGTTTGGCAACAAACATCACTTATATGTTTTACTTTTGCAAAGGTAAATGTGGCTCTGTACATGGGAATTGCTGAGGAATTCGTCACATATGGGGATGAACATGCACACACGTGTGCACGTGCGCCCACACACACACACACACACACACACACACACACAGACATCTCCCCTTGCTGCGTGTGTCTCCAGCATCCCTTCTGCCAACACAACCCTTCAGCACCTCCACAAAATCAAATCCGGTTGATTGAAATGTGATGACAGTCAAGGTGGGGCTGGAGTCACGTGTCTCATCCCTGGTTTGTGTCAAGCTGCAAAGCAGCCCGCAGAACAAAAGGGTCTAGTCGCCCTGTTCACAGACCTCCCACACCTCCAAGGTGCTGCGCAAGCACATTTCTTTCATTGTTCAATGTGCTGTTTCTGAAATTGCATTGCATTCCAACTGGCAAGCTTAGGCACATGAATAACACTTGTGCTTCAGCAGCTGACAGAGGGACAAACACAACACCACTTCTGTTGTCATGAAGAAGGTGGGCTGGAGCTGGGGGCCACAATCTGTGTGCAGGTGTACAGGGCGGGTGGTTGTGTGTACAGGTGATCTCAGGGTTAGGTGCTCAGCGAACATCCCAGGCTGTGTTTCACAGTCTCGCTGAAGTTCTACCCTAAGTTTTGACAGCCCTTCCTGTTCTACCCACAGGCTTCTCCCTCTGCTCTAAATCTACCAATTATTTCCTTTAAGTGTCAGCAGTACACCCGACACGCAGAGATATAACCTTTCTCAAGTTGATGCTGTTAAACCATTACTTGAAACTGAAGTTGCAGTTGTCAACTACGACTTCAGTCACTAATAACTACTTCAGAAGTGCGAGTGGTGTCTGGGCTCTTAACGCTGTGGCCCAGGGCTCCGGGAATGTCTTTACAGGTCATTTAGAACCATCCATCTGATCTGTAGCAAGATCAGTCAATCTTTCAGCTGAGTGCCTTCCTCTGTCTTCCCCTGGCTGCCAGGTCCTTTATTAGTTCTCTCAGGGCCATATTGGGGGTGGGAGGGGGCGATCTTAGGCAGCCGTATCAACCACCTCGCTTGTAAAGACTTCGAGCTCAGGGCATTGCTGCGTGCTTGGGCCCTGAATTCTATCACTTGCCTATTAGGATTTTTTGTCCCCTATTTTTCTCCTCAGTGGTTACATTGGGCTCTTGTTTCAAATGCCTTTTAGCTAGCCCTGCATGCATGACATAGCCAGTCTACAAAATGGACCCAACTGTCTGTTGATCTGGACAATATAATGAGTCTTCATGGCCTTATTGGAAATGTGGTTTCAGAGAGCCCTCAACCCAGGCCTGTTGACTTCAAGGTTTTATTTTTTTGGAAGTTGAAATAGACTTCATGACTTAGAATGATCTTGATTTTTATTTTAGATTGTAATTAATAATAGTTGACAGTTATTGGCTGTTGCTTTGCAATTGTTATATTGCTTAATGTGAGCACACACAGAGACATGAGTAAATTCCGTCATTGCCCATTTTACAGATGAAGAAACAGAGGGCTTGATTAAACTGCCCAGTGTCACCCAGTTTGGGAAACTGGGAATGCAAGAATCTGGACCCAGGTGCTTGACTCACCCTCAATCACAGCCCAATACGTTCCTCTCCTGACAAGAAGAAATCAGCAATCCTGTGTGAACTGAAATGTCACAATTTTATATTGAATGGTTACTGAAAAGTTACCGCAACTCTGAGAAACACATAAGCCTGCCTCTTGAGTGTCTTTATCAGCACCACCCCACCTCCAATCCAAAGGCAGAGATAATATATTAGAATCACGGGATGAATTTTTAATGTGATGTGGGTGCCTGCCAAAAAGTAAGTGGACTGGACAAGCAGACAGAAAGGCCAAGAGTATTGATATAGAAAGGTGCCCTGGTGTCTGTCTAATTTCCTCTTTCTACCTTCTCACCTTTTTAAGTCTCCCTGCCTGCACTGCCCTCCAGGGAATTGTTGGTATCTAAGGGCAAAGCTCTGCTTGTATTAGGGAAAAATCCTCTTCCTCTTAATGTAGGACTAATGATGTCAGCTCCAATACTCAGGCTCCATTCCAAGGCAGGTAATTATGCTCTGCCTTTTTCAATTCCCTCTGCAGTTTCTGTTGAATCTATTTTTTCTCTACTTCCTGTCCTAAACAGTTGTACCAGGTTGCCGGGCTGCTGTTCAACATCTGCTTCCCCAAAGAACCACGCTGCGAGTGGGTAAAATTATTTCTCTTTCATGACTACTCTGCGGAAAGGAACCTGATGAATGGCAGGTGTGGGGGACCCTTCTTTGATTTGGGTCAGGGGACAGCTTGCATTTAGTCTGGGGTCACTTCAGTTCCTCGCCTGGAACAAAGTACACAAATGTCCTTTTAAAGAAAATGAGGCTTTATATGGGACGGGATGATTGACTGGCCACCCGCTGGTGTGGGTCATGGCAGGCACTGACCTCCCGGCTGACGGGCTTGTCCAAAATGCCTTTGGAAGGACAGTCAGGGCCCTTCCTGTAGAAAGCCCTTCCTGAAATCATTTGGGGCCCAGGCCTGCCTCTAGATGACTGACCTCAAGTGGGCCGAGCCTCTCGCTCCTGACTCTGTTTTCCAGCCCTTCCTTGCACATTTGATCTCTCCTTTCTTGGCAGAATCACGCAAAGAAGAGAAAATCATTCCCAGTTCCCAGTACATAATCACTTCTTACTATTCCCTCGAGGCACAAGGCTTCCAGAATGATGACACACTCAGCACGCAAACTAAGCATCCACGTTGAACCTTCTCATTTCAAGGGTCCTAATCAAGACCAGCCTCTTGATTTCCAATACATTCTTCTTCCTCTGCACCCTTCCCAGTTCTCCCCCATAGGAGAAGAAAATGATCTCGATGCATCTACTAACCAAAATAAAATGGGCAAATAATCTGGTTCCAGCCTTATCTATGATTAATAGGTCCAATGATCTCCGATAAAATGCCATAGATTAAAGACCAGGTGATGTATCCAGGGACATACATGAACTAATTCAGGAAGAAAAAAAAAAGAAAGAAAAGAAAAAGCCCAAGAGTGAAGGAAAAAAGAAACAAACAAATAAAGAAAAAACCTTCAGCAGTAGGAGATGCAAAAAGCCAAGAAAAAATGCAATTGTTTTGGTTTACATGGAGAGGAAAAAGAGGCCAATTACAATATTTAAAAAGTTGACAATTTGTACCCATCTACATCTTTTCAGCCTAACAGCACATTGGCCAGGAGATAGATAATTCTATAGGAATGCAACTTTTTTTGGTACAAATTCACTTTTCAAATACATCTTAAATCTGAAACAAAGCAAAACAAAAAGCAACCAGAAGAAGCCACAGGAAGGCTTCTGAAACAATGTGGCCAGTGGAATATTAATCTTTAGCACCGGCAATCAGTCCAGATTTTCTGAAGTTACCAATTGCTGGCTAAAAAAGGGGAAAAATGACCTTAACACCTTAACATTATATCAATAACTAGAGATATCGCAGGTACAAGCTTTGTCAGATCTCACTGGTGAACAAAACTGAGCACATTTGCCTCACTGACCTGCAATCTAGACAACACAGAGCAATTGCCAAAAGAAGGGAACATCCCAGCCACCTTTGTGGATACGTGGCCAAGAAAAAAGTTCATATGGTCCCTGTAATTTAACTCAGAGTAGTCATGACATAATGCTTGCTTAAAATTAGTTGTTAGAAAGGATGAAGAGCTGAATCTATGCATTCTTTTCAAGCAGTGAGAAACTGGAAGTTCACTTCCTCCAAAATACCTCACCATTTAATTTTTTTTCAAGTGGTTTTTACGTCAATGAGATGGTTTGGTGTAAACAGGGCAGTCATAAAACCACACTCCTGTCTCCATCTCACATTGCTTCACCTGCTCTTTTACACTGTTAAAGGTGGTTTTAAAGGATGACAATTTTGTTTCCTGACAGTGTTCAACAGCCACTGCTGTTGGAATGAGAAGCCCATTTTCCCACTTAATATCTGTAGGACGTCGGCTCCATCCGGCCCTGCCAAGTAGGTAGCTGAGAAGCCTCTTGCTACACAGCAGTAAAGCCAGGACAGGGGCCCTTTCTCAGAGACAGCTGTTTCTTAAAATGGGGAGCAGAGGACACACCACAGCAAACACAGCTCACCTCCTGCTACCAAGGGCCAGGAGCCAGCCTTCCCATTGAGAGCAGGGTAGTAACTTCAGGGAGGATGGGTTACCTGCAGACTTCAGCTTGCATGTGGATTGTTGGTCCCTGAACAGAGAAGAATAATGTGCCTGGAAGAATTCCACCCTTGCTGGCCTTGGGAGAACACCGGCCTTCGTGCTCCTGTGCAGGGCTTTGATAAGCATGAAGTCACCAACTCGCGCTTCCAGCACGGGCCTGCAGAGTGTTCTCAGCTAGAAAGTCTGAGGTCCTCATTTCTTTGTAGTTACCAGGTGAGGCAACCCTGGGCTTGTGCATCTGTGAGGCCAGAGCTGACACGAGGCTAGGTGGCTCTGGGTGGAATAAAGTGGCTGTCCAGCTCGCCAGCATCCTGACCTGAGCTGCCTCTGCCCTGGACAAGCCCTGCCCAGCTCCCGCAGGAGCCTGGCATCGTCACCCCAGAAGCAGGAGAATCAGCTTCAGAGTTACCTGGAGCTTTGAACTGTGCCTCCAATGGGAGTTCTTTCTGGCAACCCTGAAACTGGAAGGTTTAGCAGGGTAAGAGCTAAGAAGAAAGAAATGCGTGGTGGAGGGCGCACTAACAGGTCAGTGGGTACGCGGCCGTGCCGCCATTCCATTAACAGATTGTACCCCTGCCACTCCAGCTGGCCGATCATTGCTGCCCTGCCTCTGGGAATCCTGCCCACTGGCACCCACACCAGCAGCCCTGGCCCCACCCCTGGGGACTGCTTAGCATTTAGCACAGCAGAATCCTACCACAACATGGTAGCCAGCATCAGTTTGGAATAGACAGAAATGGAGCCTGCTAGTAGTTAATTATTTTTAATGTTACTCTTGGGTAGAAGCTAATGAAGCCACCTGTTACCTAGAGCATTGACGGGGTCTGGTTACTTCTCCCCACTTCTCCTCTCCTGTTCTGAGATCTTTGGCCACCCACTCTCTCCTCACCATGGGCCTTACTAGGGAATCTTCCTTTCTAGAAGTTACAGGCATTGGAGCACTGTAGGCTGAACCATTACGGAGATCTTAAGCTGCAGGATCGTTACAAGCTCCAGCTGATTACCTCTGAGCCCGAGAACTGCGCAGCGAGAGAAGATGGCATTTGAACACGGCGGCGAGAGTATTTTGTTTTCAACATATGTGGGGTTCACGTTTGCTGTTTTGTGTTGGATTCCTGCTTTGCCCCATTCGCTTCAGCATCATTCGTTATATGTGAAGTAGTGTGGGCCCCAGTTATTCATTTTTACCTTCTTTTAGGCCATTAAAAGGATGTATTTTTACCATTTTATAAAACTCTTCCATTTGTTTCCCTTTACACTAATTGTATTTTCATGGTGATAAAACAATGCTTTTGAAATGATCTGACAGAAATGAACTAACTTGACTAAGAATATATCCAAACTTTCTCAGTCTATCTTGGCCTCTTCTTGTTCTCTTAATTATCATGTATGTGGCTCAGATACATGTATGTGGCTTTGCCCCCAACAGTTGCCACTTTAATCATTGTCAAATTGAAGATGTGGGTGTACACTAGCACGAGTAAGGGGGCTAGATTTGGAATCAGTAGACTCTAGATTAATTTTTGTCATTGATTAAATGGTGACCTAAGAAAGATCACTCTACTTATGCATAAAGTTGCTCATCTATGAACCAACCGTGCCAGAGTAAATGACGGTCTCAGCTACTCCCTGCCAGCTCTAAGGTTCTAGGATTCATTGGTGTTATTTTCCTGTTCTGATAGTAGCAATAATTAGCATGTGCTGAGTGTTTTATATACATTATCTCACTTGAACCTACAGCTACTCTAACAGGTAGGCAAAATGAATGCAGGCTCCCCACCAGCTTAGAGCTTGAAAAGGAAGAAAAACAATTAAGAAATTCATGAATTACCCTTCTGAATTACCCACTCCAATTTCAAAAATTAAATGTTGGTTTATGGAAGTCATTCTTTCTGCCTCCATCGCAGGTGTTAGCATCTGAATGTGTTGGCTGAGCTTGGCGTCCTGGTGTGAAATGATAGTTACTCAGCTAGTTGTTAAACATATGTGTTTGTGTGTAAACATAAATATGTATATAAACACAGTGGGAGGTAGCAGGGGGTGTAGTCAAGCAGGAGGATGAACAGGAGAAAGAACAGAATTACCCATTAGCTTTGGGAAAGAGAGAAAGACATCTAACATTTACTAACCGCCCAATGTGTGCTGTTCATGTTATCTTAATTAATCTTAACATCAATCCTGTGTGAAGTACACAAGAACTTACCCATTCTACAGAAGCAGAAACCTCAACTCAGAGAGGTTAATTGGAAACATCACGTTCTCACAAGCAAGAGTCAATATTTACTCATTCCTTTAACCCATTCATTCAACAGATTTTTATTGAATACCTTGCATCTGCCAGGCTTTGTGCTAAACTCACAAAACTCCACCCTGAAAAGGTCTCTGCCCTCCAGGATTTGCAAATCCAGCGTTCTAGAAATCTGTGGTTTCTATGGAGAAGAGAGGTGGGCAGGATTAGAGTTTAGGGAAGGGATGGGGTCGAGATGGGCTAGTGAGTGTTTAAGAACAGGCTCTTAGGGGAAGGTAGGGAAGTCCTGACTGGACAGTTTCTGTGCATAGATACTCCCAAGGTAGCCCATTTCCATGACCACCATGGCTTCTCTGGATGCAGAGAAGAGGTGCAGACAGTCTCTGGAGCTAACCGAGGCAGCTCCAGCATCCTGCTGAGCAGGGTAGAAAGCAAAATGTTAGAATGACCCTTCTGATAACTAAGATAAGGACACCTGACTCCCCATAGACACAACAATAGCTAACATCTGCAGAGGGCATTATGATTAACAAGATAGTTTTCTCTGTCATTTATCTTCAAGAATGCTTACAGCCCATGAAAAAGGCATTTTGAAGATAGGATAATTAACCCACAATGGGGCCGAATACCCAACCCAACATCATACAGCTTGAAAGTAACAGAACCATACTTCACAAACCATGTCCTTCACTAGACAGCACTGGCTCAAGAAAACCACACGATTTGTTACAATTTTCAAAGTGCCTGCTTTCCAAGTCGATTTCAGTTTGGTTGGTTGAAGCGTGATAAGGAGACCCCTTTTTCTAATTTCTGTTAGTCACCAAACACAGTGAATACATGGGCCACTAAGACCAATGTATGCCCTTGGTTATGTGCAAACTCCCAGAGTGTGAAAGATGTTGAATATGACAGGACAAACCCAACAGTGGGACCCGCCGTGGACTTCAATGCGTGCGTCGGTGCTGCTACTTCCATTTTCCAAAGCCAGTGGTCCTCTTTACAGAAATGGTGATCATCCTTAGGGAAAAATCAATACCCCACAGTCATTAAAAAATGATGCCACTGAAGCCACTTAGCATCAGTCTGGAAGGCAATGAGCAATCAACATCTTATGCACTGACAGCAAGCTGAGGACAGCTACATAGACACCAGTTAAAACAAGGCATTTTTGGGAAATCAGCATTTCCATAGAGGCTTTTAATTTGGTGTTGTTGGCTGTCTTATCTGAGCAGGACAAGTCTGAGCACACATAGAGTGCCAGCAAAGAGATGCCATATCACAGGTGAGAGAAAAGAGCAGATTGTATGCAGGCCACATAGCAGAAATAAGGTGCAGGAAGATGTGGGCACTCAACTAAGGGCGATCTGCATCTCCTAGCTTCTCACTATGTGTTGACCACTCTGCTATAGAGCATGTGGGAGGTGAAGATGTATAAGCCTGCTTCTTCTCCCTCTTGAAAAGGTCTAGAAAACTCAGAAATGAAAATCTAATAGTTCTGATTTTCACCACCATGAGATGTTGAACCTCTCCTTGAGTTCCAGCTTCTCATCCTTATGTAAACCTTGAACATGCTCAGTAGGTTTCTGCCACAAAGCAGTGATTTAATTGATGGAAATCTCCTTGATATTATTTTCATTCAAAGAATGTTGGTGGGAGGAATACTGATGGAAGATCATCAGATTGAAACTATGGATAAAAATTGTAAATTTGACCAAGATTTTCCTCACTGAAGTTCAGGAATGGCCTGAGGTTGACTGGATCTACAGTCTCCCCTGCCTATGTCAGGCAAGGTGCCACATGCTGTGATCTGGGTTACAAGAAACTGTGGCTCAGGTACCCTAACTTTGCACATTTAAAAATATATAGAAAACTATAGTATGTTGAGTTGCTTTGAATTAAGGAAGGGTAAGAGCTTATAATTTCTATTTTGAAAAATGAAATGTACGGTATGTTCTTTATAATCTCCACCTTTCCGACAGAGCAAACTTTCAATTTTAAAAATAATTTTCTATATATTAATCCACTTAACCCTCACTGCATCTCTGTGGGAAAGAAAGGTGTTAGTTTTCCCATTTCACAAAGAATAAAGTTGAGATTAAGCAAAGTATGAATTTAAGCACGATGCCTTGAGATTGATCCAATGGCATCACTTATGTTTCATGATTATCTCTGCATATTTCCTCTGGAAAACAAGGTCTGCATATTATTTTTAGTGCTCATCAATTGACACAATGTGAGCTATTTATACAAACCTTGGCAGATTTATTAGTATTAGAAATATTTTTTCATTAACATAAATGCCATGATGTCTTCAATATTTATATATCTGATTTTTCCAAAAGAATCTGATAGATCTAGCATTTCCTTCTAAACCTCTTATGACTTCCAAAATTGAAACACTTCCATAGCAGGAAAGGGAAAATAAGTTGTGGTTTCCCATATGCATTTGACATTAAATAAACATATTCTTGTTCCGTGAAAGAACAAAGGTGTGGTAAAACTAAGGAGATAGCATCATTAAATAGATTTCAGAACACTTAATCTCATCCCTCCCGCTATGTTATCTGAGTTAATATGAGCATTTGTCAATGGCACCACATTTTTAAAAGAAATTGGTATCTTGTTTCCCATAGGGGAGCAAGAATTTCTAGGTCAATAGGCCCTTAAATGTCATGAATTACAATATATATGGCAGATGACACTTGTCAAAGGCTTGGTGATCAATTCAGATGCCGATCTGACTTGAGGACTGAAAGAATCCGAAGCAAATCGATGTACGAGATAAAGTCCAGGGTGAGTCCGCTGACATGGTTACCAGCACCTTTTATGAGATACTGCTTCCGACTTGCACTGAGATTGACGTGCCCGGGCCTCAACATTTCCATGAAGCCTTGTGTTAGATCACTTCTGTCTTCCCCACACTGTTCATTAGGCCATCAATTAGGCAGGTGAGCAGTATAAAAGAAGATGAAACAGCTCACATAATCTGCCTTCTTTACATGTATGAAACTTTTGCCTTATAAGGTAAATATTTTCACCCAAAGGGATATCGGATGCCAGTGGAGACCAAGCAGCGATTAACCTACAGAAGCAAATCTCTGGTACATCCACAAGAAAATGGGTCCAGAAGCAGATGTGGAGAAGCAATTCTGGTGAGGCCCCAATCACTGAGATCACCGTTGTATGTGGTAGGTTAAGTCATGAATGAAGAGTTTGATAAAATGGTGTGAGCCTCTGAAACACAGGAGCCATATTTTCAAAGCAATAGTAAGTAACTTTAAGCATTTACCAACTGCCACATTCCTAATGAGACTTTCATGTTCATGATTTGAGGAATATTCACATAGGCTCTCTCCTTGAGGTATTGCGATTATTTCTATTTTAAAACTGAAGGAAGCAAGGCTTGACGTCCTGTGACCAGGAGAGCTGTGATGTAGACATAGGGCTGTGGGACTCCTCACTTTTAACCATGCTGTCCTATCTTTTGATCCATCTTTATCCACTGTACAGTACTTTACACAGTGGAACTCAGAGGATCGAACTGAATGGAAATAAATGAAATTTAGAAGTTTCATATGTGCCCTGAACGAAACAAGATCCCAAGATCACTCTCAGCAGGAAGAACTTCCCAGAAAATATCTTTAGTCCACATGTTTCGGAATTAAAGAACAACTTTCCTCTTCCATTTGTTCATTACTAATGGATGAATTGAAAGATAAGCAGGTAGTGCCTTCTCTGTGTCAGATTTTCTCAGGAGTCTGGGGATAATAGAGGTAAAGGAAACAGGCAAGGAAGGTCCCTGTTTTCATGTAGTTGAATCCCAGTGGGGAAGATGGCAGTTGGTGTTAAGTGCTATAAAGGACGTAAGCAGAGTTACAAAACAGAGATTTACTTGGAGAGGTGTGTTTAGATCGGATATTCAGGGAAGTCTTCTTTGAAATGATACCTGAATTGGGAACAAACCAAGAGAGGACCAGGCATGAGAAGAGTTGGGAAAGCTTTACAGATACAGAGAAAACAGCAAGTGAAGAGGGCCTGGGGCAGAAACAATCTGGATGAGATCAAACTAGAAAAAGCCAAGTGGCTGGCATATCCCAACTGAGGAAAAAATGCAATTCACAAAGAATCAGAGAGGAAACAGGGACCAAATCTGGCAGGACTCCATGGGTCAGGAGTCCAGAGGGTAATTCTGAGCATCGTGAAAACCTTGGAAAGGCTATTGACAGAGATGTGATCAGCTAATGAGAGGATGTAGAAATAAACAAATAGCTACCTACCTACCTATCTACCTATACTTACATAACTAAATAAACAAAGCCCAAGACATGGCCCTAGCGAGCTACCCAAATATGGAGATCTGCAGAAGTAGTGATACAAACAAAGTAGAATGGGAATTATTGGCCAGGGAAGAGGACACCCCAAACAGAGCCACCCAGTGACTTTCTGGGAGAGGACCCTGGAGCAGGTAAGCAATGATGGGCTTTGGAAATGAAGAGGCACCCTCAGGGAGGGAATTTTTCAGAACACCTGAGCAATGTAGAGTGCATTTTACGGGGATGGAAGTAATCAGTAAATTCAATGTCCATGGAAATTCTATAACAAAAGAGGTCATAAAATTGCCCTGAAAAGCAATTTTACCAGTTTTTAGGGCCTCTATTAGTCACTCATCTGAATTTTATTGGAACTTTTGGCTTATTGCAGTTCCTGCCTAAATAAGTGGTCATTTTCTTGGGTCCCTCAGGTTGTTTTGCATCACCTTTTGGTTCCGGGGGGGAAGATATGACATGCTGTTATTAATTAGATCCCCAGGATTCCTAAACAAGTCTTTCCTTTCATCTAGATACTCTGAACTCTGCATTTTCTTTGAATGGTCTCTGAGTACCCGCTGATGGTTGCTGCTGTCCGGAAGTTGGGCCGTTCAGGGTACAGTTGCCCGTAAGAAGATACAACGCTATGTCTCTTTAAAGTTTCACCAGGGAGGGTGTCTGCAGGAGGAATTTTGGTTCCAGTTGCTTCTTGGAAGGCTCCGCCACAGTGTCAGGGAAAGTGGCTGCAGTGATAACGGGCATGGGGGTGGCGGGGTGGGGGATGGGATCTTAGATGACAGGTTGCTGAATCCGGAACCCTGACACTTGTGAAGTACTCTGTCAGGAACATTAAGTATCCAAAAGTGATAAAGCTTCAATTTGCTAGTCCATTAGACTAATTACTGCAATAATTAAGTAACTACTTGATTAGAACTAATGGGTACCTAATTATCCAGGAGAAAAGTATCAGGTGGCAATTATCAGGTGGCAATTAATAGACTGGAGTTAATGTCTTAGCACTGTCTTTGTATGAATTCATAAGCAAGGTAAAGAAAACAAACAATAACTTATTAATATTTATTGGTGCCACAATGTTTTTCAGCTTGTTTCATTTACACAGAACCAATTAGTGGAAAGACCGTTAGAGTTGCAGGATGTAAAGGGACTGGAGCAGTGTGAGCTTTTTAAAGGTACAGGATCTCATTAGCAATAATGACTCACATTTAACCAAAATCAACCTGTGATTTTAGCTTTGTTGCTGTAAATCTATTGAAAGGGGAGAAATCCATAGTCATGATAAAATCGGTGGTAAATCAGGTAATACACGAAGTCAAGAGCCTTATTAAAGATTTTCCTTGGTCCACTGGAAACCTCTCATCTATTTTTCCCTGTGGTACTTTTAAATGGCTGGGGACAGAAGCAGATGGGAAGAAATATAACTTATTAGAAAAACTTTTCTTATGAACACCTATCACAGAGAAGCCTTGAATTTCTCACATTGTGAAAGGTTTTGTCTCCAAGCTCGTGACCATTGAGCATTGACTAGGACCTCCTGCTAATAGCAGAAAATTTGTGCTGTGAAAATAAAATGTTAGAACAAGATTTCCATCCATAGCCCTGTTGTTCTATGGGCATATCCCTGCCTCGCCCAAACCCAGTTTGCAGGGGAAACATCAAGCAAAATTTGAAATGCATCACTCAAATTTACAGGAGAGAACAGGTTCAGCTATTTATTTATTTATTCTTTAATCCAGGAAAACACATGCTACAAGCTTGTAAGGCTCCTGGGCAAACATGAGAACAAGAACTGAATTGTAGTATTCACCAGAGTGAAATATACTCTCTTACTGATACAACATAATGAATCAAGCATTTCAGCTGTGTCATAGAATAATAGCTATTTGCTTATTATTTTCTTTTCTTAGCTCAATGAAGTCTCTTTTCAAGACAACTATTTTTAAAAATTCAGGAGAGGTTTGGACCTCTGTTAAATTTATTAACGTTTTAAAAGTCACATAATTAACCCTGCAGTAGAGGAAAACCCCATCTACTTTTATTTTATTTCCTTGCCCAGTATAAATAATTGAAATGGGTTTTAATCATATTTTAGGGGAAAAATCACCTTGTAGTAGAATGCATACAATGACAAATGGAGATAAATCTAAAATTTATAGAAAGGGATCATTTGCATAAACTGCAGAAGCCAAACATATAGGGCATTAAGAGTAACAATTGTTGCAAAGGGCATGAAAAATTCAACTTTGGTTTCATGAGAGGAGCTCAGATTCCTAACATGATTAAGAGAATACATCACAAGACCTTTTCTTATTAAAGGCATAATTGTTGTTAGAACCAGAAGTGGCGTTAACACTAATCTAGTTTTATATATGTACAAATACGAAGAGAAGTGAACTTGGAGACGCTTGCTTTTGGTGATCCATAGGCATTTTATTAATGTTTGAATAATAACCGCCTAGAGGGCCTGTTATAAATTAAAGGGACGGATTGAGATATAAATTTTTATGAGGACTAGTTATACATTTCCATTATGTGTTTAAAAATGAAGGAATTACTGTGAGCACCGCAGTACTCACATTTATTTGAGGTGATTGGGACGGGAAGGATGGTGGATGAGAGCTGCTATGGGGTGGCAGTAAGAAAGATGTATCTGTCCCTTTGAACAGATACATCATATGTCATGCATGAACTCTGTTCTACCAGAGACGTTCCTTGGCTGCCATATCTGCATGATTTTTTCTGTGACAATAGCTAGTGGTGATAGAGCGTGAGGTTCGGGCCACTTAAGGGGTTTCTTATGGTTAAATCCTGGAAGACTTGGCTATTATCTTTCTGCTAATGCAGTAACGGGAGTCAGTGATGACTGTGGAGCCCTTCTGTTTGCTCTTCCTTCTCATGAGGTGCCGCAAGGTTCTACAAGCTTCTTTCCCCCAATGCCTTTGGAGAGGCACTTGCTGAATAATGACAATCACGTTTATTTCCTCGTGTCTTCTGATCAGTTCTTGAACCCACCCTCAGTTTTGTAGATACAATGGGTCTATGAATTTCCATCATTTATGAATTATAGTCCCAAAAGATTCAGGAAGGCCTAGAGAAATGCTCGTGTGTCTTCTAGTTTGCACACTCACACATAAATGTATACACATACACATGTAGAGACTTAGGGATGTGACTCAAACCTAAAGAATGTAAATACACACTGTAAAATACAGCTTTCCCTGTCACCTGTAGCTCCACACGGACTTTGAAGTCAGGCAGGTCCAAAGTTGCCTTTCAACCAGAATGCTCACCAGAGAATGATTTGAACAAGCTGTTTGATGAGTGATTCTTTGTCTCCTCCTGCGTAGAATGAAAAGCTTATAGAGTTACCGAGACCAGTCAATGTCATTTAATGTAAGGTGCCTGGTACACAATAGAATCTTAACGGTTGTGTAGTAGTTTTAGGGCTGCTGTAATAAACTACCACAGACTGGGTGACTTAAACAGCAAAAATGTCACAGCCCTGGAGGCTGGACCTCCAAGATCAAGGTGTCAGTAGGGCTGGTTCATTTGGAAGGCTGCAATGGGCAATCCATTTTAGGTCCCTCTCCTTGGATTGAAGATGGCTGTCTACTCCCTGTGTCTCTTTGCATTGCCTTCCTCTTAGGTACATGTTTGTGTCCAGATTTCCTTTTTTGTAAGGACACCAGTCATTTTGGATTAGGACCCATCCTGACAACCTCATTTAAAATGTATTAGCTCTGCAAAGATTCAATCTCCAACTAAGGTAAGATTCTGAGATACAGGGCATTAGGCCTTCAGTATGGGAATTCAGGTGGATACAATCCATAACAAAATGTTTGATGAACAAATATAATAAATGAAGGAATATAAAAGAATATAATCAATGTTATTGTGATGATACAAACTGCGCTTTCAAACATGTAGTTTATTCTCAAGTCATTTTGCCCCATAACCTCAGCCTTATTTAGCAATCTGAATAAGATGTTCAAACTTCCCATGGTGCTTATGATCAACACTTACTCAGGCAAAATGACAAGAATATTGTGACTTTTTTTTCTTCTTTTAAATTGACATGAACCAAGCGCAGGTGTGCTAGGTGATTACGGGCCAATGCATCTCCAGGTGGTGAGCAGCTAGTACCCTCCACCAGTGTTTGCTTTTGGTTCATCTCTGGACGTTCCTAGTGAAAGTGATCATTGCTCAAATGATTGCAACGATGACCAAATAAAAGAAGTATGTAGAAGAAAATCAGAGCTCTTGTGCTGATTTTAAAATAGGCTGTACTATTCAAATGCATTTCTTCAAAACCTAGAAAACTCCCTAATCACAAGGCTATTTGAACTTAAATTCCAGAGCATCAGCTCTGCACCAACATGCTGCTCTTTACCAATTTCAGCAATAATGTTAAAAGGCTACATAAAGGTCTTCCTTTCTCATCACTGAGCATTGCTGCCATGTGCAGGCCTGAGGAGCAGTGACCTGTCCTCTAAGCGAGCAGTCCCCAGCTGTCCTTTCCAGCTGGTTAATAAGGAGCCCCGGGCACTCTTTCGACATCAGTGTCCTCATCTCTGAATGGTTCTTGTGAACACACAGTATGCGATGCCCCTCACACACAGTGGTTCTTTAGCATTATTTTTATATTTGGAGCTGAGGAGAGGGGCAAAAGTAGCCGATAATTCCTTCTTATTTCATTTAAAACTCCTGGTTTTAATTCACAGGCGAGCTGAGTGTCAGCCACCCTGATGGGCTATAACTTAGTATGATTGCTGGGCTCCTCCGAGCTGTGCCTTTGAAAGTTTCAATATAGGGTTTCCTTGCAGGAGGGTAGAGAGAGGGGAGTTTGAGAGTCCAGCATGCCTCCTACAGGTCTGTGTAATCTGTACCTGGAGTTCTTGTGCAGTGAATGCTGGTCACAAAGAGGCAACTGAGGCAGTCCTCAGAGGTTCCACAGTTGGGGTAGCTACTAGGAACTGGGAGAGAAACTGCCTGGGCAGAGGGTATCTGTTGGGTAAATGGAAGTTTTCAACCAGAATTTCTCACCTGGACTTGATAGCTATCTCTATATAAGGGCTTATTTGCACATCGATGTGATGTTTATGCTGGTCCAGAAGCAAGAGGTGGAAAGGAGGCACTCATTCTTTCCTTCCCTCCCTTCCTGGTACGTAATTGGTCAGGCACCTATCAGTCACCAGGGACCCACCCACAGAGGAAGGGGTTGGGCTGGGGGGAAACAGGGCATGGTCCCTGGCCGGAGGGGTGGAGGAGCTTGCTAGCAGAGCCGAGAGAGAGGGGGCTGGGAGACTGAGCTGGAAGCAATAAAATGACACAACCTCTCACCCTTGTTTTCCTTCAGTCTCACTGGATTCATACAGAACTTGGTCTGGGCAGGGAACCCCCTTCCCCACCAACCCCCACCCCCACAACACACCCAGGGTAATGCCTTGTGCCATGACAAGCCGGGTAAGTCCCTTATCTGCCAGTGTGTGATAACTGGACTCTTCAGTCGACATAGATAAGGAGCTGGGCCCATTCACCACCAGCCATCTGACACAGATTGCTTTAGGCTGGTCTCTTAAGCCAAGGGGAGGAAGGCAGCAGAGTGTTTTATCTGTCAAAGTTTGTGTACAGATGATTAAAGTGCAAATGATGGAAAGGTGGAGTCTGAACATGGGTGTAATTTAGCGCATTTACTCCTCAGTTGCTGAAATTTACATGAATATGGCTATATCTATATCTATAATCTATCCATCTATCTGTCACATATACACGTATCAGTATCACATGCACATATATATTTGTGCTTTGGTCATCTTTCTGTGCTGGGTTTTTGCTTTTTTCTGGGAAATAACTATAGACGGTCTTGTCATTTCTTCATCTTCTCATCTTCTCATATTGCTGGAATTTTCTAGATGTCAAAGGGGGCAAAAATGAGACATAATGTGATGAGAAAAGAAATGATTCAACGTTCAGAGTTTTTTTTTCTTAAAAGAGTGTGATTTCACTTCAGCTCAGGTGAAAGTTCATCTGGTTCTTATTTTATCTACACCATTAGCCCATCCCTCATGAGAATCTCAACTCCCGGAGTCCCTCTACCATTCTGTTTGCGTTCAGTTCTCTCTCCCTCATTCTTGTATTATGAAGTGGCGTGGACCTGGCCCAGCATTTAAAATGTGGCCTGTCTCATATCCTGTGCTCTGGAAGGACAAATGCATTTGCGTCTTTCTTGTTCAGCAAGAAAGCAACTGCTCACATTTTGAGCTCTGTTAGTTCATTTCTGCAGCAGCAGAGACTGAAGCTGATTTTTAAAAACTGACTTTCTTTAATCCCATTAACACTTTTCACCCCTTTTCAGCTCTGTTACCCATTATTTTAATAATGGAGATGAAGGGGCTACTTAGAGAAAAAATGGATAGGAAATAAAAGGTTAATTCCCTGAAGGTTTTCCAGATTTGGAATGAATAGTTGAACATTTTACAGAAAATATAAAGGATGCTGTCATTAGCCCAACAATAAGACTTAAAATACTTTGAATTTAGGAATCAAGCTTCTTTTTATCTATGAGAGTAATGCAAAAAAATCAAAATTGATTTGGCATATCTTTCCAGTCATAGTGACACTCAGGTCTCAGGTGCATGTCTGAGGCCTGCTCACCTTTGTGTATGCGGTCATGTCTTGATGTATACCTGAGATAAGAATGTACTGTTTGGCCTCATTGGTCTTTTGAATTAGCTGACAGGCCTTGCCCAGAACCCCTGGGGAAGTGGGGTGAAGAATCATGTACTCATTCAAGTTATTCAGCTTTAAAAAGTCTTGCTATTGGCTCAGAGTTTCATCTACCACCACCATCTCCTACCCTCCATTCCAGCACTTAACTTACTATCAGCCGGTGAACAGGGCCCCAGGGAAAGAACCAAGCTCACTATTTCTTCAGTGCCCTCCATGGAAGCTCAAAAGCATTTTTCCCTGAATAGATCATTTAATCTCCTTGTACCAAAGCATCCTCTCTTGTGAGATGGAGGTCATAATACTAGCATATTTCAAAGGGTTATTGGGAAAAACTATCTGGCTAGCCATTATAAAGCATTTTACAAATATGAAGTGCTTTATACAGTCTAAATAATTTTTGAAAGCATAAAATTCTATACAGTTACTAAGTATTATCATTATGGCATTTCTATTTCTCTGGGAATTTATCTTTTCTTTCTTTTCTACCTCCTCCTTTCACATTATTATGTAGAGAAATACGATATCTCTCATTTCCTCATGACCAAGGATTTGAGAGCCTTCAAGATGGGAAAGGAAAGCTCTTAGAAAGATTACTTGCTAATTCAAGTGCAAAAGTGTTCAGCTAGACAATTGGCACCAATGTGGGAATCTGAATCACTTCTAGAGAAATAGGATATTGAAATGAGAAGTTAGATTTTTTTAAAGACCCCAAAAATATGCTTCTTAGAAAATAAAAACACCTGACAAGGAGAGTCTGTTCTTAGCATACAACACCAAGGTATAAATAAATATTTGCTCACCTATACCTCCCATTTATGGAGGACCTATCATATGCTACATGCACTATACGTTATTTTTATTTTTGGAAACAATACTGGAGATTCTGTATCTTCATTTCATAGATTATGGGCCTGCCCAAATTCCACAGTGCAGAAAACAAATCCTCAATCTTTCGGCATCCAAAACTGGTACTCTATTTTCCACACATGCTGAGGCATACCACTTTTCTGTTATCCACTCACTACTGAGTAATACAGACAAGCTAGCATAACCCAAAGTATCTGCATAGTGGCCAAGGTCCTATTCTGACTGTAGGGGCATGTGGCACTTCAGTGACTTGTTAAGCTCTTGCTCAGAGAGCCGTATATTTCCTAAGCACATAGAGCACTGGAAGGAGATGTTGTTCCTTAGAACTTTTCAAAGTATGACCTCTCGGCCTCCTCACCATTAGTAAATGTTGGGTCTGTGAAATTTATTTTATTAGATGGCCGAAAAGAGAACCTAAATGGAAACATGCAATTGAGGAATTGGCATACCTCTTTTGTTATGATAGTTACAGGAAAGGGTAGGAAGGCTTTTACCAGATAAAATCATAACATTTCATAATTGGGGTAAGTGTGGTTGAGGGCCTTAGGATGACTGATAAGCTAAAAGAGATATTTATTTAAGGGTACTGTGATCTCTAAAAGCACTGTAAGCCTATCTACCTGTTCCAGATGTGAAATCATTGCATACGAGAAAGAAATGTTGAGCTGCTAGGATGGAGAAAGTTACTTAGAAATTTTAGTTTTAATATTACATAATCAGAATGTGTGCATATGCACACAAGTGTTACAGAGAATCTAAAGAAGTCTCCATGATTAAGATTTTTAAATTTGTTCTAACCTATTCAAATTTGCATTCAGTTTCTAGTTTTTTGAAGATTGAAAGATATATTACCCCATTATATCTGCTGTTATCTTTGTGTTAAGTCTAATATGTAGTTCTAGAATTATTTTCATGTCATTAGAGGAACTTACTTATTAGTAAAGATGTTTCTTTCATTTCTTAAGGCATCAAATAACCTTGGAAAATCGATCCACTTCTTTATCTGTAAGTAAATATCACCAATGGTCCCATGACCTGGTGGCCGATCCTGATGCCTGCTATGGAAATCCAAAGTTTTCCATTTCTTATGCTCCCTAATAGTGTTAATCAAGGCAGCACAACTTACTTAAAAGGAACAGATGATTAATCTTGACAATAGCAATGTAAGCAGAACTCTTTAATGCCTGAATTGGCGATTACCCCCCCACCCGCCAACACTGGGGTATTAGCTCTTTGTTTGAGATTTACCCTGGGCCTGCACAGATTGTAAGAACAAAGGAGAGGTCTTTATCTTTAAAAACATCCATTCAGTTCAGCTTACAGAAGAGGGGGAAAATTGCTATATTTATCAAGGCTGATTTTGTTTTCCAAGTCTCTAATTCGAAGCCGAAGAATGCAAGACTACATACATCAGGTGTTTCTAGTAAAATAGCAAGAGCCTCAGCAAATCGCAGACATTTGTCATTCCTTAGAGCTGTGTGACAGTTCTGACAAGCCGTCAGGCTGAGCCAAAGAAGGGTTTGGAAAGCCAAGGAGGGACTGCAGGTAGGAGTTGCTTTTGCGTAATCCAGTAATGGCTGATTTGTATCACTTTGGGTGATGGATACACTGTGCAGATTAAACTCAGGGTTTTCTCTCTCTTTCCCTGATTTGTCCCCCCACCCCCCAACAGCTTCTTTTTTCTAGAAGTCCTGGAGCCCTGAGCATAGGCTGTATTCTCTCAGTAGTATTTCATTCTTAAGGTCTGTTCATACTTATGTAAAGGAAATGCTCCCTACCAAAAGGAGCTGCTTTGGAGTTGGAGGGAGCCAGTGAGATACCAGCTGATGAAACCATGCCTTGCATCCCAATTTCTACCTGCCTTACGAGTTTTTCTCCTTCTCAGCCTGTACCAGTAAAAGTGTCTTTGCAACCAAAGCGCTAGTCCCTGACACATGAGCCTCTAACATGTGAGCCACCAGCCCATCCTGTCCCAGCCCACCATAGTGGCTACATGTTTCTTTATAAATGGGGGATAAAGGATTCTTGGTCACCGATTATGCATTCATCTCTCGGGGAAGGATTGGGAACTCATTCCAGGCATCAACTGTTTTGTAACCTTCTGCATGGTAGGGAAACTTCTCATTTTTAATTTTGCCTAACAACAACTACAGTGAACAAGGGTTCACGTGGCTTATTCCCTCTACTTGGAATGCACCTTGCTGTGTATCAGTAATACTTCTCACCTTTTGTTACTGGTACCTGCGGTATGGATTACCTAATGGAACAAGGTGAATTTGATTAATCAAAATTAGTGCTTTTTAAGGTTAGTTTTGTGTGCAATGCTTTGAGGGAGGTAAAAAGAGTAGAGATACAGGTCATGTCATTGAGAATGACATTTATACCAATATTTAAGCCAATTAAACAAACAAACTATACATCTGTTCTTTTAGATGCTTGCTTTCAAACATTTCTCTGTCACCTTCTAAGCACCCAGGAATTTCCCAGCAACTGGAGATTATCCTGGAGAGAATTGAGGTGCTTGTTCTCTCAGAGTTAACACATGGCAGAGAGACACTCTGTCAGCAACTCAAATAAATAATTAAATAAAAAATGTACATTGAGACCAGTGTGATTAAAGTAATCAACGGATAGAAAATATCTGAAAAAAAAATTTGATGTTATGAGCTGAATGTTTGTGTCTCTCCAAAACAGATATGTTGAGTCCTCGGCCCCCAGTAGGATGGTTCTGAAACAAGGCCTTTGGGAAGTACTTGGGTTTAGATGAGGTTGTGAGAGAGGGACCCTCATGATGAGATTAAGCATCCCAGGAAGAGAAAGAGGAGGAAGAGAGAGGAAAATCCATGTGAGCAGACAGGGGGGAGATGTCAGTCTCTAAGCCAGCAAAAGAGCTCTCACTAGAACTGAATCAGGCAGTCTAAGCCTTGATCTTGGACTTCCCAGCCTCCCAGAGTGTGAGAAATAAACGTCTGTTGTTTAAGCCACCCGGTCTACGGTATTTTGTTACAGAAGCCTGAGCTGACTATGACAGGTGGGGTTACTGGCTTAGAGATGGTTAGGAAGGAAGCCTCTGAGGAGACGGCATCTGTGATCAGAATGAGTATATCAGGACACCCACCAAGGAGAGTTGATTTCCTATTCCTGGTGTTTTCTGAGGGAAAAAGGATGCATATGTAGCTCCAATGAGATGAATGAAAAGACTAGAGAAGAAGCTGTCTAACTGTAGGGATTTGGTTTTGATCACATCTGTATTCTCCATGTGAGAAAAGTTAGTACTTGAGGGGTTAAGATGTTGGAGAAATGCAAAACTCATGATGTTGTATACACCATAAGTATTTACTCAGGGCATTTGTTGGCTTGTAAACTATGCAAAAAGAGAAGTGGTGGGTGGAGGGAAGGTAGTAGACCCCACTAAAATGCATCCGGTGGAGCTTGAAGTAATCTCACGGGGTTGAAAACAAAAAGTCAAAAATCAAGGCAACAAAGCCTTAAGGGCCTAATATCCCAGAAGAAAGAAAGATACAATGTAGTGAGGTTGTAATATTTGGTATTCATTTTCCCTGCGAAGAATTTGGAAATTCTAAGTTAGCACAAGGCAAGATGCCAAAAGCTGGGCAAAAAGTTGCTAAAAAGCTGAATAAGACTTCCATAGTACTAGGGAGATAAAAATTGGAGTCCACAACTCATCAAGCAGAAAAGACCCTGAAAGATAACCACAGGCTTTTAACCAAATCATCTGTGAATTATGTCTATGCAGTAGGGATGGACCAAAAATAGATCAAATTTTAAAAAGTCTTAAAACTTGACTTAAAACACCTTATTGGAATAAGATGATTGCTCCTTTAATAGCTGTCCACCAGGTAATGGAAAGAATCCTCACTAGAAGAAGAAATTAACATCCATAGTTCCTAAAGTTTTTATGTATACCAGCCTGGAGTTTAAAAAAAAAAAAAAATATATATATATATATATATATTTTTACCAGACCTACCCTAAAATAGGACAAAGAATAAAAATTGATAATAGAAATAGATACAAATGATACAGATATCAAAATTATCAACTATAAATTATAAAATAAGTGAAAATAATGTGCACAGCAAGATAGATGACAAGTTGGAAAACTTTACTAAAGAATCAAAATCTATTTAAAAAATACATGGAAATTCTTGACCTGAAAAATACTATTTTTTTTCTGAATTTAAGGACTCATAGATGGGTTTACGAGCAGATTGGACACAGTTGAAAAGAGAATCAGTATTTACATTTGTAGGAGGTGTCCACACTGAGGCATGAGAGAAAATAAAATGGAAAATGATGGGAAGAGGAAAGGAGAAGTGTAAAAGACAGATACAATGAAAAGTTGTAACATGTTAACAGTTGAAGTTTCCATAAGGAAAAGAGAGAGATAATAGAGTAGAAGAAATATTTGAACAGATCATTGACATGAATTAGCCCAAAGTAATGAAAGATATCAAGCCACAAATACCAGAACTGCAGAAATTGCAGTCTCCAGAGGATCTTGCTTTAGGAAAATAAATGAACCAAAGGTAGATTAAGTCTTAAGAAAATGCCAACCCAATCTCAACTCAACCTAGTCTCTGGTTAAAGTGATCAATTCCCCATCCTCTCTAACTAGAAGAGAAAATATTGAGGTCTCTCTAGTGAGAAAATCATCATCTAGGGCTTTTGTTTATGTGTGTCTATATATCTTTATCTGTGTGTGTCTTTGTATGTCTGTTGTATGTTTTCCAGAAAGAAATAATGGTAAAAATCAATAATTATCCATCTTAAAATTTAGAAACCAGACAGTAAATTGCACCAGAATAAGTACAAGGGGAAAAATAAGAAAAATAATAAAATAATTTATAAGAGAAAATATCACCAACTCAGATGTTATTTGAAGGTGTTAAAAAGTAATAAACTGCTAGAGAGAGTAATTAAGAACAGAAGGGATAAGGTACAAGTTACCAATATCAGGAAAGACAAGTGGAAAACACTATATATTTTATGCATATAATTAAGACAATAAAAGGATATTGCATTCAACTTTATATCAATTAATTTGAGAATTTAGGAGAAGTATATAAATGACCAAAAAAAACACAACCCCCTTAAACTAATATACAAGAAAGAAATGGAAAATCTCAATATTCCTATGTCTTTATCTGAATCAAAAGCCTTCCCTGCAAAATTCCAGGCCCAGATGATTTCTCTAATGAATTCTCTAGTCTGGAATAAATAACATCACTATTACACAAAATCTTAAAGATAATAGAAAAAGGTGGGCAATTACCAATTTGTTTTATTGGACATTGTTTTGATAACCAAACATGAACCAGGCATTACAAGAAAAAAAATTATAGATGAATTGTCCTTATAAACACTGATACAACATTTTAAATGAAATGTCAAATTGAACCCATCCATATATAAAAAGATGACACACCATACCATGTTGGTTTTATTACAGAAATGCAAGACTGTTTTTATTAAGGGGACTATCAGTGCAATTCTCCACATTAACATGAGTAAGAGGAAAGTATAAACATGTCATATTTGATAAAATTCTGCATTAAAAAAAATCAATACCAATTCATGATTAAAAACTCCAGTTAGGCATAATGTAATCTGGGATTAGAAGAGAACTTGGTAAATCTGAAAAAGTATATCCATAAAATTATATAGCACATTTCATATTTAATGGTGAAATATTGAAAGCTATTTTCCTGAGATCTTGAGATTGGGATGTCTGTTAGGAATATTTCTATTCAACACTATTCTAGTTATACTGGACAGTACAATAAAGCAAGGATAAAAGGTATAAAAAATTGCAATGAAAAATAAAACTCTCATTATATATATAGAAGACCCACAATAGCTATATAAAATAAAACTACTAAATCAATTTAGAAATGCCACAACATATGGGGCAATATGCAAAAATCAACTGTTTATCTGCATATTAGCAAAAATAATTTGAAAATGAAATTTACTAACTAGTATTATTTATAATGTCAGCAAAACAAATCAAGTACCCAGAAATAAATATAACAAAAGATATGTCAGATTTCTCACAAAACATTACCAAAATTAAAAGAAATCAAAAAGCTCTAAAAAATGGATTAATATATGAAGCTAATAGATGGAAGCCTCCATATTTTAGAGATATCAATTGACCCATAGATTCAAAGCCACCCAGTTAAAATTAAGAAAAGGTATTTTTGAAAATTAAGGTTTTTTTCACAAATTTATATCATAATGCAAAAGGTCGAGAATAGGAAAGATAAGACTAAGAAAGAATAAAGTTGGAAGAGTAACATTCAGTATCACAGTATTTTAAATTTTCAATAATTTACAAATAAAATATTTTGATGGACACATACCAATGGAACAAAATAAGGAGCCAGGAACAGACCAATACATATTTTTTTACTTGATTTAGAACAAAGCTGACATTGCAGTATAGTGGGAATAAAGATTGCCTTTTTAATAAATGTTTCAATATCATGTATATTTTCTTAGGAAAAATTAACTTATCCCTATCTCACATCAATTCCAGTGAATTGAAGACATCAAAGTGAAAACTAAAATAATGAAGTTTCTAGAAGATAACATGATAGAATATTATCAGAATCTACAGGTAGGCAAAGACTTATTAAAAGGAACACAAAATATACTGAACAAAAAATGAGCAATATTGAAAAAATAGACTAGAACAAAGAATGGAATAGGAAAATGGAAAACAACTTGAACTGATACTTCACAAAAGAGAATATCCTAGTATTCAATGAACATAAGAAAGGAATCACAACTCATTAGTTTCATGGTAAATATATCAGAACCATACTGAGATAACAATGTACATTCATCAACATGGTTGAATTTAAAAAGATGAATCATTTCAAATGGTAGCAAGGATGCAGAACAACTGGAATTTTTATAAACTGGGAGTGTAAATTTATGACAGTATTTTAGCAGATTATTTAACACTATTAGAGTTGAATATATTCATGTCCTATGACCCAGTGATTCCACTCTAGACATATTCCCAATAGGTATGTACTAACGTACACTAAGAAAAATGTTCAGGGATGATTATACCAATACTATTAAAAGGAAAATGATAAAGGAAAACCCCAAGTTCATCAAATGTAGATCACAAATAGTGTTCTGATTAGTGGAATACTATACAGCAATGCGAATGAACCACCACTAAAGAGAACAGGGTGGGTACATTGCACAAATGGAATGTTGTGTGAAAGAAACCAGGCACAAAAGAGGACGGACTGTAGAACTCTATATATTTACAGTCAACACAACCGGATTGACATGCAGCTGATAACCACAGATGTGAGGCTAATGATGGAGAGGAGGCTTGAGGGGAAGTCTGGTGCTGGCAGCATCTGGAGCTTCATCACTGCGGTTGCTCTACAGGTGTGTAGGCTATCAAAAGTCATCCAACTTTACACTAATTATCTGTGCACTTCCTCTCTCTAATAGTTATAATGTAATAAAAAACATTCCTTTAAAAATTGAGGGCATTAAAAATGGGCATATTTTTAGACTTACATCCGTGTTCTCAGAGCAATTCTCACAGATGGGGAAACATGCTCTATCTATGCAAGATTTTTTCTTTCCCTGTGAAATGTGAAAATTTTAAGCAGGGACAAAATAAATTCAGTTTTGCCTAAGGCAAATATATGAAAGTTCTCGGGGCAGAATCACTCAAGGAGAAATGTGTATTTTCACCCTATTTTCACCCTCATTTTTCACTGAGGTTTTTATTTCTCCTTAAAATTGGTTGTCATTTTAATTTTACTAACTCTATGATATGACAACACTATGACATCACCACTCGTTGCAATGCAGTATCAGAACGATGTAAAGAAAAAAACAAGACTCATCTCTATTGTTCCATGTACTCCACCCTATTCCTGAAAACACACAGACACACAGATCATACACCCATATGTATCATACATAGAGCTTCTTTTCCTTATTTATAAGATAAAAACTCATGTTTTCTTATTTGTAATTAAAAATTTTTTCATGGATTCACATGTACATTTGGAGTTGTGACAATTTCATGAGTTATGCAACCCCAGCTCAGCAAATATTGATCAGCTCCTTGAAACGACATAGCATTATGGAATTCTAATAAACTGAGGGCACGTTAATTTAATTTCTCCATCTCCATCCACATATGTGTAAATAGAAGCAAACATAGACATATTGCACACATGCTTCAGTAAAACTGGGCAGTTTATCTTGAATATTCATTATTTGTGGAACTGGTAATTGGAATGAAATGTGCGCTCCATCTTAGCAGCACTGGACAGTATTTGAAAATAGAAAACTGTATGACTTAGTTGTTTCCTCTCCAGACTGGCATCAGGTATGTTCATTGGCAAGCTGCATAAGCAATAGTTTCACCACGTAGGGCAACTGAGACAGTGACAGGTACTTGTAGGCACCGCCCTGATGAGGTCAAACACCCCTACACCGACCGGCCTTCTTCGCTGATCTTTTCACTGGATTCAACTCAACTGTGGCCATAGCAGAAGGCTTTCTGACAGTATGTGACAGCAATATGACAGCAAAATATTTTGATTTTTTCACCATGTGATGATTTTTCAGATCTCTTGAAGTCCTTCACAAATATGCACAGTGTTTTATCAGAAATGATCCAGGCAGCTAATTGTCTTGGATGCCTGTATTGTCTCTTTCGGATTGTAGCTGAATCCTCAGTTAGTGGATGAATCTTACATTTTAAGAGTAATAGGCCATGTAGCCCATCAGTGACCCCAGTGACTTTGTAAAACAATAGAAAAAAAATAAAAACAAGCATGAAATCACAACCCCAAACCCAGAGTTGTTACAGGCTCCAAGGAAATATAAGCATCTTTCCATCTTTCTGAGCTTCCTCCCCGCTGTTGCAGAAGTGACTTCTTGGGTATGGAAAAATATATATGACACAACTCTTATCTATATTTTACTTAAAACATGTTTTAAAATTCTTCTTATTCTAATCTTTTCCTAAACTCTTGGAGGACGCAACTAACAATTATTTGGGGAAAAAAAAAAGAGAAATCCACTAAAAACCACTTCTAATAAACTTACCTGAAGTCCCTAAACATTTCAACCAAATCTTTTCCCATCAGTTATTCAAGAATGTTTGAAGCCTAAATGAAACAAAATTAAAATTGCATTAAACTTTCATTATCATGGAAATTATTTTCCAATCTGAATTCATTTCCCTTTGATGTAGATTTTTAAAATTGTTCTGAAGTCAAACAGATGTATTCTTCTTCTATGGCTTCCCATCGAGCTTAGAATAAGGTCCAAAGGTCTACCTCAGATTTCTCCTATGCTTCTCTGCTGGCTCATTCTGGTCAAGCTATGCCTTGAACACAGCAAACATGTTTTGCTGAAGGGTTCTGCACTTGACCTCTCTCTCAAATGCCTCCAATCTTTATCTTAGTACCCAGTCTGTTTCCCTGATCACTTTGACATCCCTCACCTCCACCAGGACCATTTCACTTTCTCATGCTATTTATTCTTGCTTATGTTACCTGCTCTCTCCAACAGGATGTAAATGTCTTGACACCAAGGACCTTAACCGTCTTCTTTCTTCTTTTGTCATTAGCACATGGGACGCACCATCTAGGTAAAGCAGATGTTTAGTGACTCCTGTTGATTAGAGTTAACTTTGAAAGATTCTCTGCCAAAGAAAGACCCAAGAATTTATTACATAATGCAGTGAGACAAAATAGAGTGATATGATTCATTCTGACCCAGACTAAAATGGTCATCAGCTACTGAAACAGCTTGCAGGGAAGCAGTTTTAGTGGCAGTTTGAGGCGGATGTAATCATGCAGGTGGTTGCTGAATTCATTCATACTCACTTATTTTCAGCCAGATTCTGAAGCCTCAGGAGACGGACATCAGACCTCGCTTCACTCACATACCAAAACAAAACCACTTTCAAGCATAGACTAGACAGTAAGTGGTAACTTCAGACCTTGTGTGATGAATTTACATCCCCAAGAATTCAGGAGGAATGTAAAAAGGCCATATATAATTATCTAGTTTAGAAACAGCCTATTTAAATCTTTTGCCAGGAGCCTAGTGAAGAGGCCTTAATGGCCCTGGGTATCATGCCTTTAGTTGTATTTTTCATATCCCATGTGGTCTCCCAATTGGCCTTTGTCTTATCTCCCTGGGCAAGAAGATTTTTCAGAAGTACTCTCTCTAAAGCTCCATAAAAATGTAAAATAGAATTATTGAAAGAGAAGCAGTAGAACAGAAAATGACCTTTACAGACTGATACTTGGAACACATGGCTGAAGATGAAAATGGGGAATATATATATACTGCCAAGTGCCAGGGCACAGTGGACAAGGACCAGTTCAAGAGCTCGTGTTTCAGGAATAAGGAAGGTCATGTCTTTTCTTCCTCAGTTTTGTGTTTTCCTCCATAATTTGAGAACTGTAGTGCTGGACTGTGAAAGAAATGATAAAAGGGCTGATTTAGCATCAAAGTCTTCTCTAAGGATGCACCTACAGAGGCTTCAGAGTTATTTTCCTTTTTGCCAATGTAGAAATACATTTTGTGAACTGACATCGTTGTTGAAGCCTTGTAGTCATTCTGCATGAGTTAGATCCCAGTTCTGCGATTTCTTGTTGTAGGAGGATGGCCGGTAACCAAAACTCCCTGTGGTTTGATTTCTGATTGTATGAAGCAGGAATCATGATGTACATCTCAGCTGTAGATGTGATTGGAGCATTTGGTGCTACCACATGTAAAGCTCCTAGAACAGGACCTGGCATGTACTAAATATTCAATGATTATTAGCTATCATTATTCTTCATATAAGTCAAAGTCATAAGCAGTGCTTATTCTTGCTCTCAATCTGCACCAGCCTGAGAATTATAAGGTTAAGATGATTGGTGTAGATTTTTAATATGATAAATAACCTACAGCATTATCAGAAAGAACATCCTTTTACAGTCAAGCTGTTGCAAATTCAAATCTCAGCTTGAGGACTTAAGGTAGCTTTCCTAAACTTGTCAAAGTTTTTTTTTTCTTCTAAGTCTGTTTTCTGTAGATAATAACTCTCACTCTGTATTGTGTATACTTGAAATAATGCATGTATAGTATCTAGTGTGCTGTTTGGAACCAAGAAAAACACACTATTAATGTTAATTATTATCTTCTAAATGGTGATTATATGAACAGAATTATTATTTTACATTTAAGTGTCTACTTAAGCAAAATGAGGTAAATCACACTTTAAATAACAGTGTCCTGATTGCTGTATAAATGATTCTTCATGACAGTGTAGATCTTATCACAGAGTCCATCGATTTTTTAACTTTTTTCTGAAGGTATTAATTTTCACTCATCATATATTTCTTGAACATAATTATGTGCCAATACTTCAGTCAATTTGTATTAGCACAAATCAGCATATGTGCTGTTTTGACCTCTATTGGTATTTAATGAGCACTATGTTATGTGCTTAGAGGAAAATAAATATATGGAAACATAAGGACTTCCAATCTTACTGAAGAAATAAGACATAAATAGCTAACAAGTTAATGATAAATGAGATGAAAAAAACATTAGTTCATATAGAACAGCACAAGAGTTGTCCAAATTCAGGACAAGAAGGGAAATAAAACGTGGAGAGAGGAAAGAGAATTCAGGCGAGGAGAGCCCCCTGAGTGAGCCAGGAAGAGCTCACCTGATGGACACTGGGCTGAGCCCTCAGCACAGGGTCTGGGCTGGTGGTTGAGCTTCTGGGGAGAACATTGCCTGGAGGAAATGGTGCCAGTCAGAGCGAGAGCTGAGAGAATCCAAGACATGGCTCCCGACCAACGGCCAGCATGGTTTACAGTGGATGGCTGGGAAGGAGACTGGGAAACTGGAGTCATTCTGAGAAGGGCTGTGAATCTTAAAATTAAGAGGATTGAAGTTTCAATCAATGACAGTAAGTCATTCGAGATTTTGGGTAGAGACATGGACTAAACAGGGCTCCTTCGGGATGGGTCTGGCTTCAGCAGAGATCAGATACTGGAGGCAGGAGCCCCTGGAATTCTGGAGGCATTTAAAGATGTCATTTTAGTTGTCCTGAGATGAAATCACTAGATAAAGAGAGCATGCAATAAAAGCAAATTTAAAGCCATTTTAAAAACAAATGACCAGAAATAGGAATTTATTAGATAAAGGAGTAACTGGAGAGAAAGAAAAGGCAAAGAAAAAGTCAGACTAGTAACTGGATGAGTTAGAGAATCATATTTACAACAGGAATAGGGCTTTTGAAAGGCTGGCTGGTGTAGAGGCCATGTGCTCCTTGGAGCACCTCTGTCTCTGCATGCGATCATCCATGTGCACACGTCCATTTTCCTCTCCTGACTCAAACTCCTAGAAGAACAGAATTCTACTTTACTTTTGGTGAATCCACATACATATTTCTTGTGCAGAGTAGGTCCTTGATGTCTTTTTCTAATAGACTGGGATAAAGGAAAAAGGGAAAACTTGTTTCAGAAAGAAAGGGATGATTTTTCATGAGCATCACCAAAAAAACCCAGGATTAAGAACAGGGATGGCAGGTGTTAATTAGGGTGGAAGTTGTGCCTTTTGAAAATCCTACATTAGTGGTGGGAGCTGAAGAACATCGTACGGAGCTTGCAATGCACTCAGAGAAAGGAACGGGGCACAGAGATGTGGATGACATACTTAAAAATTCCACAAGTGAAAACAAAAGGAAAATAAAGTGGAAACTAGAGAGCTCATAGAAAAGATTAGCAGTTTTCTTTTCTTTTTTTCTTCAATAAAAAGAGAAAAATTGATGTGATTAATGACAGAAATTTGAAAGAAAGAGGACACTTAAGAAAGAATTACCAATTTCTCTAGGGTCAAAAAGAGGGAATAAAAGATAGATCCAGAGAGACGGTGGTTCATGAAAGCAGAGATTCATTAGATGTAATCTCTAATACATTCAATTATGGATTATGTGATAATGATGGTTCTTCAATGCTCATTAAAGTTTTCTGGATTAACCTTAACAGAAGTTCTCAATTAACTGAAGTCCAAGCTGTGGTTATTCCTTGGAAGTAATGCCAACTCATGTCTCTGAAGCTCAGCCTAAAACATGCACGCTAAAAGGCACCTCATTCACTCATTCCCTCACCTTGAGTGGCTATTGCTCAATAAAACATTATAAAGCCAATAATGGTTATAATCCCAGAGTATGATTTCAATCAAAAGTAATAATAGCTTTTGGGAATGAAAACAATGTGAACTGGATTAGTAGTAGTAGTAATAAGAAAGACATTATTTAACCTGGTTTTAGTTAACTGGTAGTGACAATAACCAAGTCTTGTAGTCATGAGTTGTTTGGCAAAATATAGTCTGGCAAAGGTCATTCATCTCATGATGATTCTGAGTATATATTTTATGCAAAGATCACTCTAGAACCTGAGGAGTAATAGGTCATCATATTCCAGGAAGTGGGACAAAGAGGGAGGAGGGTTGGTTTCATGTAGTCAAGCTCCAAGAAGATAGCAATGAGAATAAGGATAAAGAAGGTGGATTATGGCCAGAGTTAAACCCAAGGAACTCAGTCATGTCAATAGACAGTGGGAAGGTTCCATTTCTCATGGGCAGGACAACTTGGGCATAGGACCTCAGATTTGGGATCTGAGTAAAGGCTCAGGGCTCTCTGCAAAAGATCTGTGGGCTTGAAGTCAGACTTTTAAAGCATAAAACCATAGTCCCAGGCATCAGGAGCCCCTCAAGGCACCCATATGACAGGTGTACACCTGAACACCACCACAACTAAAATAGTACCTTACATAAGTACATTGCTTCACGCTTGCAAAAGACTGTCATTTATTTATGTCATTTGGTACCCTCATAAAAAAGCCAGAGAGTCACATGACACTGTCACAGAAGTGTATCTTGGGCATATAAGATCAGGACCTGAGACACCTAACTCATTCATTTATTAATTCATTTATTCACTCAATTTAATTGTGCTCAACCTCTGCCCTAAGGGCCGAGTAAGCCTGGGGCTCCCGTATGAGTACTGGCTGAGTTCTTAGGCAAAGAGCAAGTGGGTACCCTGGCTAGAGGGAGAGGGAATGTCAGGCTGCAGGCACTAAGCCATTCCTGGAAGTTTGCTCACTCCATTTATTCAGGTGTCTATTTTTTCCTTTCTTTCTTTAATTTTTGCTTAGGAGTAATTTTTAAGACCTGGTAAATCCCACAACTGGGTAATAAACTTGAGTACATCAATGTAGAATTTGGATATCTTTCAACTTTCTGAATAGATAAGTATCTTAGAAATTCAAAAGAAAAAGAAACCTATGCAGCAAATTACCCCTTTTTATAAAAACCACTTAAAACAGAAAGGACTGTGCACTCATTTTCTGTAAGTCACATAAAATCGTCTGTTGTTGTTATAATTCTGTAGGCATCACGCTCCTCTAGGAAAATGATGTATGGAGCAATCGTCTGGTAGGGGCTGATGGGATGTAAATGAAACTAATTAAGGAAATGTCAAACATAATTAATAAAACAGGTTTAAGTTGCAGAAGCCTTGTCAGGGGAATGAATGGCGAAGCGCCTCCCTCGCCCACTGCTGGGTGCACGTTTGCTTCTCGCCCCTCTCCTCTCCAGGCTTTATTTAGCACCATTCATTTAGATCCTGGAAAGCTACTTGGAGCTCAGTTTTCTGCCCCACCTTCTCTTAGCTTGATCCCATGGAGAGGGAGGAATATAAATTTGCCTGTCGTCCTGCAGCTTGGAAAAAATTAATTGTCAACGCCCCATCTTTTCCAAGTACTGCAGGACATTAACATAACCAATTTGCTTCAACTCCTCACTGGCTGCCTAACAGAGCATCTGACCAGCTGATAAAGCCAGGGTGTTGGTGACTCTACCTTATTATTATTAGCATTTTCATAATATCTGAATATTACAGCAGTGTGAATCACAGGCTCCATTTATTATTGATAAGAACAAAAAAGGGGGGGCAGTGGAAATAACAAAGTGGATGAGAGACCTATAATTATGGCAAGCAAATTAGGGTATGCAGTAGAGTCGGTTACATTTGCCTAGGAGTAATGATGCCCCAGACCTTTTGCTCCCCCAGGGACTGGAAAAATAATGGATTCCCTTGCAGCTGCAGATGGGGCAGGAGAAGGCTGTCATAAGGACAGTGTTTACACAAGCTAGGCCAAGCGTGTGGCTGGGAGGCTTTCCTGAAGTGGTCCAGTCAGCTTCAATCATTTCAGCCACTGAAGCGTAAGTCTCTCAAAACCCCACTACTTTCTGGGAGGGGTGGGTAACCGGAGCGGGAACCAGGGAGAAGATTCTTGCTTGAAAGTCAACAACTGCGTTTGTGAGGAGCATTTCAAGCCTCCTCAATTCTTGGATGAGGGTGATAATCTTGGAAAACAGAGACCAATCAGCTTTTAAGTGGAGAGATAAAGATGAAATGTGGTTTCTGTTAACTTACAGACCACCGTCTATCCTCATTCCGGGTTACTTTAATTCTGTTCATGTGCATGCACACACACACACCCACGCGCACACACACACACACGCACACACACACAAACGCACACAGCTGCCTGATATTTAATGCAATTTGGCAAATATTAATTGGACATCTATATTTGCCAGACTCAGTAGGAGGAAGAAGAGATGAAGACAGTTCACAGACTCAAGAATCTTAAACAATTTTGAATTCAGTTAGTTAAAACACACACAAATTTTATTCGTAAGCAAATTTCTCTAGAAAAAGCCACTTGTGATAGATACATTGGAGCTTGATTTGCATCCACCAAATCACAAGACAATTTCCAAAAATAACAAGAAACTAGTAGACGTTGCTAATACCAGCAAAGGGATGTGCTTGTTTTCGATGGAAAGTTGGTAGTCAAAAGTTGATAGTTCCCTGGAGCAGAGAAAGCACAATTAGCCCAGGATATCATGTTATGCCAGTAAACAAGTTAAGTGTTCAAATACTAATGGGATCAGGTTAAAAAAATACAAAATCCAGCCTGGAGTGGCTGCCCCTGGCCAAATGTGCGACTGTAATGGATTATAATATGCTAAACTTAGTGTGTTATAATAAGAATCCAAAGTGATATGAGAGGAAGAATATCAATATGTTATTCATGTAGCAGTTAAACACGTTTGTTGTATTATTCTTTCAACTTTTCCCTATGTTTAACATTCTCTAAAATAAAAAGTCTGGTGGGGGTTCCATTACTTTTAAATTATGCAAGACAATTAATCATGTAATTTGGTAAAAATTAAATCATGGACTAGTCAGACAAGATCCACTTTGATTTAATGTGGTCAATCCATGGGGCCTAGACTGTGGAGCTAATTATGACAATTCATTTTTACTAAGTATTGAAAATATCATTTTTAAAAAAGTAGGTGCACAATAAAAGGAATAATAAGCACAACTCAGTACAAGAAAGAGAACATGAGATCCCTGCTGTTACCCTTGGAACTCCTTACATGTATGTACAAATGCACCCTTTTTCAATCTCTTCAGAGGTAAACACTATTCTGAATTTTGAATTTTGCCATTCTCTTGCCATTTACCATTGTACATATATCCCAAAATACCATAATGTTTATTTTGGGTATTTTTGAATTTCATGTCCATGGAATCATATATACATATATATATTGTTATTAGGATTTTTTGCCAACAATTATATAATCTTAGGTTATTCCATTATAGGTCATATTTGTAGCTCATTTATTTTTCACTGCTGTATAGTATTCCATCATATAATTATAACAAATGATCTGTTTCTTTGTTGATAGCCATTTGTATTATTTTCAGTTTATTATACACATGGTCTGGGCTACATACCTCAGAGAGCAATTGAAGATACATTCTCAAATGTATCAGCATAAACTTGTTCATAATATGTTTAAATATCCACAACAAAAGAATGTGGTCTTTCTGATAACAGACTTTGTAATTCATTGACACTTGATTTATGGTTCCATATTGAATTTCTATAAATGTTCAGTGTTTCCTTGAAATGGTGGCTTATTCTACAATTACTGGATATAGTTTTTATATATATATTGGTTGAAGATTCTTAGTTGTGCTGCTGTTCAAGTCATCTTTTACTTAGCAAATTTTTTTTTCTCTCTGACATCAAATCCCTTAAGAAGATGAATTTGTCTCCTGTTTTCTATGGTTCTTTCCACCTTAGTTACATGAAGCATATGTTAGAGGATCATTTCTTCTAGGAAATGTCCAGATTTATCAATACGTAAATTGTGAAATCCTCCTTGACTTCCTATAAGGCCTTTTGTCTGGTGACTTGCTTTTTATTATTTTATTTCCATCCTTTCTGTATTTTATGTTTTGTGATTAACAACATAAGGTTTGGATTAAAAAACACTTTGACGGTCTTTGTATTTGAACTTAATCATTGAATCCACTTGCAATTATTATACATTACTGATATATGTGGATTTTTCTGCTTTCATATTTTGAATCTTTTTCTTATACTGCCCTTGTTATGTATCTTTTCTCTCTCATTTCTTATTTCATATTGATTCAGTATTTTTTCTTACTCCCTCTAACAGATAATAAGTTATATGCACAATATAGATTTATTATTGGTCATTTTAGAAGTTTTACCATCCAAACTTAAATGAACAAAGTATAAATTCATCAATGTATTTAACTTCTGCACAAACAATGCAAAAATCTTAAAACAGTTTAACTTATCACTGTTCTCTTAATTCAAGTTCTATTTTGTCTAGTGGTGTTTTTTAATCTTGTCTTTTTACTCCACAAATTTTACATCATTTTTGCTTTATATATCTAATATTTATTTAGATTAGAATAAATGTGCATTTTATGAGCATCAGAATTTCCTTTTGATGTTTTTTTTAACCTGAAGAAATTCATCCTTTAGCATTTTCTCATGGACCTCTGGCTTTCATCTCGGCTGTTTGAAAGTGGCAACCTTTTAGTAGAAAAAGTAAATGATTCAGCTAGCAAAGTCAAGTTTCTTTGGGCTGAAGAGAGAAACTGCAATTCAGGACCAGCACACTATGGTGAAGCACAGGAAAGGCCAGAGAACAACAACAACAAAAAGGAAAGTGCCCTTGTATAGAGGTAAGGAAGAATTGGAGAGATTCTTTTGAATAAAAATTCATTGGAGGAAAATAAGAGTTTGAAGCAGTAGCAGCTTCTCATTGGCTGCCGATGAGAGCAGCTTACTGTTGTCAGGCAGAGAAGTCGTCCTTCGTCCTGCGGGACTGTGCAAGCGGTGACATGTGGTTCATGCATGAGAGTCCTCCCTGCATGGCTTCCTAACTCCAATTTTGAGTTAGATTTCCTTAACACATTTTCCTTAACACATGCCCCCTTTTTGATCAAGATCCTCCTTCAAAAGCACCACTGATCAAAACGTGGGTCATCTGTTCCTTATTAGAATGGTTTTTGTCCCTCAGTACCTGGAAGATCTTTCTTAGGTGCCACGTCCCATGTCAGAGGAGGGAAGTGCACAGATTGGAAACCATTGAGGCCATATTTGAGTTACAAGGAAGGGCAGGAAGGAGAACTCTCAGACATTTCCCATCTAAGGCCTGTATCTTACCAAGGTTGCAAGATCATCTTGAAGCACCCGGGGGCTGGTACTCCAAGGCTGGGCTGTTTAATGGTAGTGAGGCTGAGTACTGAGAGTGCAGTTCCAGTGTCAGATTCAGTCCCAATTTGGAGAGTGGTTTCTACTAGTTCATTAAAGGCAAGGATCAGGAAAGGCACCTGTAGTTCTTTGGGGGTCTCATCATTAGGAACTAGGACAACATTGGGAAGTCTGGTTAGAGGTTTGAAGGTACTTGAAGCATTAAAGTTTGTAGAAGTCTTTCTTCTTTATCTTAGAAATTCATAAGAAAAATAAATCTATGTGGTAAATTATCTCCTTTTATAAAAACCACTTAAGATGGAAAGGACTGTACACTAATTTTCTGTAAGATACATAAAATCGTCTGTTGTTGTTATAATTCTGTAGACACCATGCTCCTCTAGGAAAATGATGTATGGAGCAATCATCTGGTAGGGGCTGATGGGATGTAAATGAAACTAATGTCAGCTCATTGGATGGTCACAGGAATCCCATTCTCTTTATGTTCCTTCTCCATGTGTCTATCATCTCTATATATTTGTTATCTATCTATCTATCTATCTATCATCTATTCCTGTATTATACTCATTCTGAGTCACCCGAACTTCAGAGATGTTGAACTTTGCCATGAATCATACAGCCAGTGGGTGGAAGAACCAGGAATTTAATTAACTATGTTTTTCTTATTCAAACGATTTATTCTTTCTATGTGCAGCACATTGTATCCCTCTCACAAACATGATACATTTTTCTAAGTTCGTTAAACTGTTTTGGGAGTAATAGAGAAACCTATCATCTATGAATTATATAAGAAAACCAAATTTAGAACAGTACCTGGGAATAGCTTTGAGCAAACCTGAAATTCAAGCCAAGCTTACCTCCTGGATCTTTTGCCTTTTCCTAAGGCTTTTCTCCTACATCCTCCTCCGGTCTTTGGTGTTTTGCTTCCCCCTTCCCCTAATCTCCTATCGCTCTTAGTATGAATTGACCCAGTATTTGTGTTGCCTTTATGTCAGTGTAAGTTTCTGCTTTAATTGTGGAATAAAAGTTTTTCTTGGGACTTGGAACAACTTGTAGTGCAAAAAAGTGAGGAAGTTCTCCCAAAAAAGGGAAATCCACAATGATACAAATATACCAAAGGGACCCTGGAGCCAACTGAAAGAGCTCCCAGTGATCAAAGCTGGAGTGATTTAAGCAACAAGATAAAGTAATGTTGGATTACAAACCAAAGTATAAAATGCATATCCGTGAGTCCATGTGGATATAAGTAAAAATTGATTAAATTAATGGGAGAGAAAAAAAATTTCTCCCATGCAGAATAGTTATAAATAATTTATGCAGATGCTCCACCTTCAAGAAGGGGAGTATAAATCCTCATACCTTAAGAATGGGCTGCACAGAGTGGCTTCCTTCCGAAGAGTACAGTATGGAAACAAGGAAGTGGGAGGGAATAACTTTATAGTATAGAAACCTGACAAACACTACTTCTACCCAGTGATCAAGGTCAACATCAACAGTGATGTCATGGTGACAGCACATGCCCTTGATGTTGCATGATGAGATTGCCACTTTATCTCTGTGTTCTTCCTCTCCAAAACCATAACCCGAGTCTAATAAAGAGGAAAACATCAGGCAAATCCAGTGGAGGGATATCCTATGAAACAGCTGACCCGCAGTCTTCAAATTGTCTAAATCATCAAAAACTAGGAAAGTCTGAAAAAAGTCATAGCCAAGAAGAGTCATAGCCAAGACATATACGACAACTAAGTGTGATGTGGTGTCCTGAATGGCATCCTGGAACCGAGAAACAGCATTGAGTGAAAACTAAGAAGATATGAATGAAGTATAGCCTTCAGTTAATGATAATGTGTGGATATTGGGTCATTAACTCTAATGAATGTACTACAGTAACATAAGATGTAATAAGTGGAAAAATACATGTGAGATTAATGGGAACTCTATATACTCCCTTGGCAATTTTTTTCTGTAAATCTAAAACGGCCCTAAAAATAGCATTTATTATATATATATAATAAAGAAAAAAACTGTCCTTGGATAAAGGAATTTAGGGTAGAGGTGAAGCCAGAGGTGGGGTATTTTTGAAGGCATTTTGGTAGCAGTAAAGAGTGGAAATATTTACATATGATATTAATGGTGCCCTAGCTTGTCCCAGATTAGCTTAATTTTTACATCCACTTTATTTCTGTAACAAATTATGATGACTTTGCAGGAAAATTTAAAAACTGTAGTCTTACAGAGATAGTTTCTTACAAAGTGTTGATGTTTCCACACTATGAACAAGAGAACCAAGATACCGGTGAGCTGATCATTGGGGGTATATTTACGGTGAACCTGGTTTCCTTCAGAGCTACTTCTCCACATTAACTGGCCTCTTAATTGGCTAGACCCCGCAAGGTTGGAGATCTTCAGTGGGCTTATATTCTAAGATCACTGGTAGTAGATGATAATTACAGGATTCTCCCTAAAGCGTGGTTGTGGTTCATTAATTTGCCTAAAGGAAAAGAAAAAAAAAGTGGGGGTGGGAAGGAGGAGAAGATGAAGATGAAGAAAGGGAAGAGAAAGAAAAGGAAGGAATAACTCATCACTGAGTGATGTGACTCCCCATTTTTCATGAAGGGAAAAGAAAAGAAGAAAAAACACAGCCAAAACTGGATTTCTAAAAACCACATGAAAGGTACATATTGGACATGAAAAATGTTAGCTGTGGTAGTCAACTTTTAAGTCAGAACTGTCTCATGATCTGATTCTGTTGTCAGGCATGGAAATGACCAAAGAGCCAAAATCAGAAAGGAGTTTAGAAAGGGAAAAACGGAACAACAGACGTGCCTGGCTCTAACAGCATTTGGCACCTGCCATGCGCAGTAGCATGCGTTAGAGAGCTGGGCAGAGGGAATGCAGCTCACAGGCGGAAACCAAGGTGTCTCAGAACATAAAGTATATTGCAGTCTGGCCTTAAAAATTCCACTGTGTTTGGGGTTACAAAAATGTCCTCTGTTTTCTTACCTACCTGTATACAGAGAAGGGATAGTGGGGTGACAAGGTCATGCCAAATCTCTCAATCTCTCTCCATTTCTCTTGTCTCTGTCTCATCAGCCTTCACTCTAATTAACCTGCTCCCTTATCCCTTCCCTCCCTTTCATTTCTGTCATTTCCATTTCACAGTATCACTTGCCCGGTGAAAAGATGCTCAGACACCATCTATTTAGAAAGTGACTCTCTCACTAGGGGTGACAAGTCTTTTTTTGAGGTCATTTATCTAATTGCTCTTTGCAGATAGGAATTAATTAGCCTGATTATTTTTCTTAGTTTTTGGATGGGTTCCCCACCTGAAGAGAAGAAATTCCTTAGTGTCAGTGATTAATTGCTCAGCCAGAAGCTTACCGCCTCGCATTTGTAATAAATGCCGACTAGCTCTTTAGGTCACATTAGGAACGAGGCAGGTTGTGGTATAATGTACAGGATAATAAAGCACGTGTATAAATAGGAGCAGCAGCATTTGATGTTGATTAAATATTTTAATACATCAAAGGGTGAAAGGAGTTTCGAGATGCTGTAGGGAAGAGCCCCCATTTAATGCAGCTTTTCTTTTCCTTCTTGAGGCGCAAAACATCTCCAGGATCAATGAAAGCAGGTGGCATTTGAGTGGACAGTTTTGTCTAAAATGACCCCACTGATCTGTGGGGTTGTGCTTTTTGTTTTGGGCCCTCTCTTATTTTTCTGTCAGAGATCACCTCAAAATACAAGCACATGCAGAGTTCAGATCCCTTTTATTTCTGCAATAGAAAGAAATGAGCTTCCTCTTGGTGGCTTCCAGATTAGTGTCTTTTAAACGGCTGTTGTTGGAGTGGATATATGAGGTCCACAGACCTCAGCAAATGAATTCAAAGCTAGGAACATAGATATGGGACAAAAGTTGGTTAATGTGAAAAAAATATGTAAAGATGAAACTCTTATCCATGGGTACATTTAGAGGATGTCTTAGACAAACGACTAAAGATGGAATGGCTTAAGCAGCAAACATTTATTCCACCAATCCCAACATCAGGACCCTGGAAGATTTGGTGTCTGATGAGAGCCGTGTCCTGGTTCATAGACTTGTCTTCTTGCTGTATCCTCACAAGGTGGGAGAGAAAAGAGAGCTCTCTGGGGTCCCTTTTTTAAGGGCACTAATCCCATTTCTGAGGCCCCACCCTCATGGCCTAATCATCACCCAAAGGTCCCACCTCCGAATACCATCACATTGGGAGTTAAGATTTCAACATATGAATTTGGTGGGGGGGCAGGGGGTCACAAATACTCAGTCCACCACAGAAGGCAAATTTTGTATTCTGTGGGTAGTTCAGTTAAAGACAGGCTTGCTTTTCCATGTTTATAGAATTCAGTAGATATAAATATTTTTGTAGTTGTTTTTTTAAAAAGGAAGACAGGGCCAGGAGAAGTTAAGTGCTTATGAAAGGTTATGCTTATTGAGGAAGTTAAGCAGAGCCAGATCTATAACAGGCTTCTTCTGATTCCCAGGTCAATTCACTATATTTTTGTAAAACACACACATACACAATTTTATGTGTGTATATATACACACACACACACACATATATTATGAAAAGCTCAAGAATAAAGTGGATAGAATTTGACAGTGAACAAGATGAACTATTTCCCCTTCTCGTATCTATCTCTTATTTCCAGCTCTTCTTTTCATAAGTTACATAACTTGATATCTGTCCTGTATGATAACATAATTGTGCTATTCAGAGCTTCTGATCTTCAATAGGAAGATCTCTTCTGTGTAAAAAGAGGAAGTTCTCCTAAGAATTCTTTAACATACCAAGGTAACTCATCTGCCAATTTCACCTTAGTCCAATTACATTAGGGAGATTTCCAATTCTATTTATTAAGCTTATCTTCAAAAGTGCCTGTTTTTTAAGGTGTTTTGTAAATCTCCCCATAATTTTTGAGCTCCTGATTGATTGTAAATAAGATAATTTTCTTCTTTAACCACTTGTCAAGATTCTAGGGCTATTCTACATGAGTGAATGTTTCTGTTTTCTTCCACTCTTTTTTCACAAAAATGATGAAATTAGCTACCAAGCTGTTGAGCATAGATATTTCATGTTTTATTCTCTTGAGATCAGGCTGTTGTAAAAGAATTATGGACATGACTGACCTGGTTTACAATTTATATCAATATGTTTCAGATTGCCTTATCTTATGGGAGAACTAATTGTTCTGCGATAATTCAAAATGGACATTTGTTTCATAATTTTTTTTGGTTTAATTGATAATTTATTCAGAAGACTGTAGTCAGAATGCCTGAATTCAAAATACAGGCAAATCTGTTGTGGGTCTATAGAAAAATAAAAATAATACGGTGCAAAGAAATTACAGACACTTTGATGATCCAAATTGGGAAGCAGCTAATTCATCAAGCTGAGCTTCTATCCAGAATTTGAGGTAAAGACATATGAGTACATGGGTATGTTCCTCTCTCATAACCCTCTTCTCAATCCACTGCCTTTACTCATTAAATTTTAAATAAGCTTTTAGGAAAAAAATTTAGAAAATCAGATGGCATCAACCATTATGAAGCTTTAAACAGGATAATAAGAGCATTCATCTCACAGGGTTGTGATGAGGATTTATTGAGTTTGTGTTTATAAAGTGCTTAGAAAAGTGCCTGGCATTAGTTACCATTATATATAAGTATACTGGACAAACTTCAAGGATTCCTAGAAACCTCTCTTGTAGTTGTACCTTGAAACTATGTGCTGAACTTGGAAACAATCTTTGATGTATAGCCTTGATCATTCCAAATTTATGCTTTACAATAATAATTATGCAAATGTTAATACACTAGCTTGAAGATCTTTTCAAGAAAAATAAGCTATATATAAAAAGAGATTCTAGTATTCTATCAAACAAAATATGTGTCAGACTTACCTATGTTATGAAAATACCATATTACATACTGAAGTTTTAAAATCCCCCATGAACATACTTTTTCTTAATATAACATGCTTCATAAAATCCAACTTAAACACACACACATACACACCCCTAAAATTCATTAGTGTGTGTAGGAGAATTAATTTCCCCTCTGCCCTTCTGAGTTCTTGGCTGAGACCCCTGTAATAAATGATTAACAAGATAAAATCAAATAGTAGTTCATTAACATGTATACCTCATGTATATAACATACAGAAGAGATAACCAGGGGAAAATAATTAACTTTCAGAGGTGGCTGGAACTCCAGCTTGCATACTATTTTAAACTAATGAAAAAAACCAAGAAAAGTATGGGGAAACCAGTAGTGGGGAGGTTACCTGGTCAAACATTGTAAACAAGAGTAAGGTTCGTTATGCAGATTTAAGTCAGTGCTTTCTCCATTGACAAGGGTCTAACTTCATCTCTGGGGGATTAATTTTTGTCCTTCTTAGTAGAGAGGGAAGGACATACTTGTTAATTTGTGTCCTGCTTTTAGGCAAATAAGAGGAGGGTAGAGAGATTTTACTGTGTCTTTTTCCCAATTGCTTCAGCTCAAAATAATCCTTATGCCAAATTGGCATATATTAGCGTGGCATTTTCTGTTACCCTCATTACAATGGATCTTTGTTTGTCCTCTAATAATTGTCAAATGGTGATCTGTGTTCTGACTAGGGCTCTTTCTCCTTTTCTGGAATTGAGAGACCCAGACAGGGAAAAGTATTTCAGTGGGCAGAACTGTTGTCATTTCTCATGCAGATATCCTGACCAGCAGATATCCTGACCAGCAGGGCTCACAGGTAAAGACAGAACCTGCCCAGCAGAGAAAGCTCTTGGATATATCAGAGTTCTCTAACCTTTGGAGGTAAGCAAGTCCTGAAAAAGTAAAATTCTTGAATACTTTCAGAAGACTTGTCCCAGAAACAGCACCTCATCTCAAACTCTGAATTAGAGGTATGTCTTCAAATGTCTTCAAAGATTCTCTTCTCAGAGAAGCAGGTTTTCTGAAGCTCTCTCTCACTCTGTGACTGTCACTTTTTGTCTCATCTGTTTTGAAGCATTCTAACCTAACGCTATCTGATAATTTTCTTCTACTGTGACATCGCTTCCACCAGTCTATCTGACACATACTGTTCCTCTTCTGTGGCCATGTGGAAACAAGGTTGATCCATTCAATACAGAGCAAGCAGAAATAGTACTGGAAGCCAAACAGGGAGTTTAAGAGGATTCAGTAGACATTAAATGAAGGAACACACCTTCGTCTTCTCATGAATACTACCTTCGTTTTAATAAACTCATGCATAGTGAATTTTGGCTTGCTGAGTTCTGTCATTATCTCCTGTTCTTCATGCTTCTGCCTCAGAACTGAAGGACTAATGGTTCCTTAGTTCTGTGACGTTCCAAAGACCCTTCTTGGCAAACTTCTCCACCTCTACCTTCCTCAAATATCCTGATCTGATGAATCGCCCAAGCAAAAGTGAATGAGTATCCACAAGGCTTCAGAGGTCCTGACGTGGTATCCTGTTCTCAGCCGGTCAGTGTGAGAACCTCTTTCAGCTCAGAAGATATTTTAACATCATTATTTTCCCCATTGAAAAGACAGCTGGATAAGCTCCTTGCTATCTGCAACAGACCCACTCAGTGGACAGAGGTAGGAAATATTTTATATATAGCCCCACACATATATGTAAACATATGTACATACATATACAATAGCTCTCTCTCTCTATATATATTACTAGTTCTTTATCTATCTGTGTATATACTTATTTTTTTTAAATATGAGTCCATACACCTCCAACTTCAATTCTTCATAACAGAGTTCATTCTAGCCCTTCTTCTTTTCCAGTTACAAATGTGTTCTCTGACAAGGAGAAACTTGTCTTCATTATTTTTAATGTATTTACTGATTTGCTTAATCATTTTACTTACTTGCTTGATGGAACCTGTCTCTCAGCCATGCTGGCTCCTCGTCTAGCATGCCCTCTTGCACTAGGCATCTTTTCCTTGCCTCTACAAAGCTCTGTTCTCCTTCACCTCTCCATGTATTCCTCTATCACACTGGTTCCTGCAATCAGGGAAGGGAAGTAAAGGGGAGAACGCGACATCAAGGTCAGAGAAGAGAAGACATGAAGAGAGGATGTAAAGGCAAAGGAAAGAAAGAAAATGGGAAGAGAGGATATTAATGCATTTAATAAAATATCATGAAAGTGAATTACTGAAAAGAAATGAAAAAATATATATACCAGCTACAACTTTTGGTTACTAGATTCAATAGACATAAAACTATTCTGCCAAATTGCCATAAATATTTCTAAATTATTTCTCTCAATATAATTTTTCATCTCATTGCAAACAGTTTAGGGACTAGCTCACTGAAATCTATAAACTTCAAAATAGTCTGTAGGTTCTAAGTCTGAATCAGATTTTTGCCATGGTTACATTACTTTATGCACATACATTAATTCATTTTTTGACTGGGTGGTGTGTTTACAAAAGCAAGCAGCTTTTGAGCAACTATAGCAAAGAAAGGCTATACAATATTAGATATACAGATCAAGGCATGTATCTGATTTTTTTTGACATACTTAACAAACTTTTAAAAAAGACTTTGCTAATATGACAGAAAATCTTACACGGTTTTTCAACATTTGCATTTCTTTGCCAACAAGAGGATATTTTATGTTTATAGTTTCTTCTCTGAGGAGTGTTAGTTCATGACCTTTGCTATGTTTTAAAAAGACAGTCATTTGAAGTTGATTGGTAGGGATTCTTTATATATCATGCATATTAACTTCTCTTCTGGAATGTTCTTTGCAAATGTTTTCCTAGTTCATTGTTTGTCTTAAAATAGAAGTTAAACAATTTTATTTGGCCAAATCTATCCATTTTTTCTTTTATTATTTCTTACCTCCCTATCATGCTTTAACAAGATTCTCCTGCATCTAAATTACAAAAATATTCTCCAAGGGCTTTTGTTGCTGGTTTTCTCCCCCAGTTTAAACATCTAATCTAGCAGGTGTATTTTTGTGTCTGATGTTTCTTAAGAGGTTGTGGGTTACTCCTAATTTTATTTCCAAGTGCCAAATCAATTGCTGAATAATCCATCTTTCACTCTCTGGATAGAAATGCAACCTTTATGAAATATACCATCCACACAAACATGGATATGTCTCAGGAATTTCTATTATTTTCTAATGATCTATGTGCTGACTCTTCTATCTGCAACATGCCACTTTAATTATGATCGATTTACAGTAAATTTTGATATCTGGCAGAACAAGTCCTGTCTCATTATTCTTATTCACAATTTTCTTGCCTATGTTCGTGTATTTATTCTTTCTGTTAAAAGTTGTTATCAAGTTGTCAAGATGTAAAAAAAAATACATTAGGATTTTGATGTGAGTTGGCACCATGTTTATACGATGATTTGGGGGAAATTGACATCTTTACAATTTTTAGTTTTCCCATCCAGGAAGGCAGTATTTTGTCAGCAGTTCAGGTCCTAATTTATGCTCTTCAGGAAAACTTTGGTTTTTATAAGCCTTACATATCCCTTATTTTGCTATTTCTAGGTATTTCATCCTTGATGACTATTCTAAATATGAACTTCTAATTACATCTTACAACTGGTTACTAATTTTAAAATTAGAAATTTAATTTGTATTATATATGGCTACCTCAAAATACTCTTTTTGGTAGTGATAGTTTAAAAATTTTCTCAATTAATCCTCCTGGAAATTTTAGACATGTGAATATAATATCTTCAATTACTAATTGATTTACCTTTTGCTGTCCAATATATACCTCCTTTTATGCTCAACTCATTGTATTGTTCAAAAACTTTAAAATTGCGTTGAACAGTAAATGAAGGAAGCTTAAATGAAAAATAAAAATTAAATTTCATAAGCCTGTATGATGTTCCACCAATGCATTTAAACAAAAAAATATTCTCTGGTTTAATAAGATGAATGAGGACTGGCCTAGTTAATCCAACTGTACTCAGGTATTACAACACGCTGTTTGATTCCTTCTATGCACTGAGGCTGGAAGACAGAATATTAGGTGTCCAAGGCTTAAAGAGGAAATGAAAATGATGAGGATTCTTTCTCCCAAAGTCCAAAGATTGGATTCGTTGGAGGTTGACATGGTTGTTAATAAATCAGCCCAGGTCCTATGTCCTTGAGTGATAATCCACTACACACAAACAACTTTTATATCCCTTTTATATTAATTCTCTTATTACAAAATCTTCACTGTCAGCCCTCCTCCTTGGTCCCATAGCTTTACTCAGCGTGAGCTTCTCAGAATTGAACGCACTTGTTTCTTATTTGTGCCCCTCCCCCATCAGTCCTGTGTTCAACATTTAAAGGCAGGAAATACAGAGAAAATGTTATAACTAACACTGGCTAGACTTTCAAAGTTGTAGCCTCATTCTTGTGTTTCTCCACATCTCCTGCATTATTGCCAGGTTCAAGGTTTAATTCTTAGAGAATAAGGTCCTAAGGGCTCCGGTAGCCCAGGGTACTATGTTCCCTACATCATCCATTTACTTCTGTTCCTTTCAACTGATACTATGTCTATAAGGATATTTCTGCTGAGAAGCTCTCCTTCGTTTGGTTTCATCAGTGGCTATAAAATTAATTTGCTAGCACTTCTCTATTGCTCTGATCGTATGTCTGTCACTGGTGGCATTGCACACTCCTTGGACATTATGGATAACTTGACTTCTCCTGTAAATGATCCCTTTTAGACATTACTTCTTTCTCCACCTCTCCACTATGTTTCTTTCCATCACACCAGGAAATATACTTCTCTTTGGTTATAAGATCCTGAGAATACACCATGTCTATGCCATTATCAGCCAGAGCTAAAAGGACTGCATAATTCTGGTTCTTCCAAGTTTACAGTACTCAAAAAAATAAAAAATAAAAAAGGCAGCATGCATTATTGAGAAACCACTGTTACCATATGAGAATTCTGAGTACAGGAAGTTCCTTTAGTATATCTGTTAGATTTTTGCTGTGTCCCACAAAACTTTGTAGCTAAAGCAACAGCTGTTTTCTTTGGCCCATAATCCTCTTGGTCTGTTGGATGGTTCTTCTTGTCCAGCTCAGGGCTGTGCTACCCTTCCAGGTGGCTGGTCCTCGGGTGTTGAGTCAGCGGGGGGACAAGCGCCCTCGTTCCCTTACTGGTCTCACAGCTCCGAATACAGCGAGAGAGCAAGTCATGGCATGCAAGGGCCTTTTTAAGGTTGGCTCATATTCGTATTTGCTAATATCTATGGACCAAAATAAGTCACATGGTCAACCCAGAATCAAGCGGTGGGAAAAGATTCTGCTTCTTGGTAACAGGACCCACAGCATCACACTTCAAATGGACGGAGCATCGGAGAGCAAGCAGGTGTAGCCATTTTTAATCTACAATTAGCAATTGACCTTTTATTTTTTTCCCCAAACTCTCAGAAAACACAAGAAAGAAGGGGAACTCAGAACTTATAAACCTACAAAGTGCCTACAATATGATAGGTACTTTGCCAGGCACTGAATTACATGTTCTCATGTTATTTCTCACAAATTTGGCATTATTAAGACTACAGTGAGAAGACTGAAGCCAGCCCAAATCTTGCCCTCGAGGACACAAGGGATTACACACAGGTCTTCCTGACTTCAAATTCCACGCCTTTCCTTCAATGTACGGTGCTCTCCTGATAATGGGGGAAATGCAGAGATAATCTGTTGTGAGTATATCCCACAGGGTCTCAAATTCTAGTTGTATCGGTCTCATCCTCTGTAGATATTTTCCCTTTTCTCGTTCTAGGGATAAGCACTGAAGATGAAAACTCAGAAATTTCCACTGTGACTGCAACTACGTTAAGAGTTGATTGTAAATTAGAGTGAGTAGACATATTTTGACCCAAATTATAGATATGTGTTTCCAGTGCCATGAATTATAGGCAATTTGCTCATATTATAGTAATAAAGCTATATGCTTGGTGAGCACAGAAATCCCTGATAATGATGTGTAAAGTATGGTGTTTACAAATAAAAGGGTGTTCCCGCATGACAGATCTTGTTCTTGATATCCCTCTTTTCTTCACCGATTTGGCCATCTTCTTCCACTAACAGGCTTTGAGCAAAGAAAGGAAAAAAAGAAGAGCAGAAAATGATCCCATGCAAACATGATCCCATACGTAGGAAAAGTTAACATATGCTAATAGAAGGCACCCTTGCCAAGACTAAATGTTGCAATGAGAGTGGACCTTGTGTCAACCTTACTGGGTAATCAGCACACCATCCTTCATGCTACGGACCATACTGAGGTGCTTTTTAAAACTGATATGATAGAAACTATTTATCTGGCACCTGCTATGTGCTTATCCAAGCTGCTATAAGGTTAATGGCATTTTCACCTTAAATCAGAAAACCTATTTTTTATAATTATAATTTCAGCAGAATTGAAAATAGCCTGACTCCTCAATTATCTAAAAGAAAAAGGATAAACCACAAACGAGTATAGGATAATATTTTGAGGGGGAAAAAGGAAGACACATGGTGATATAAAGGGAAACTCTATGTGAGTCCTGAACTAATCCTTTTGTTATAGCAAAGAATGGGAAGGAAATTTTAACAGCTTCCAGGAATAATACATCTGATAAACTATGTCACCCATAAGTAACGAGTCTCTCCAAAAATAGTCATATGAGTATTTTAGCTCAAAATCCCCTTTATATTGAAATGCTGTCCCCTCTTTATAATGGTAAAACTGGATTACAGTTATTTTTTGGGCTTATGTTAAGAATTAAACACCAGACAAGATTGATGTTTAACAAAAAGAGGTACTTGTGGGTACTAAGGATCTTATGGCTAAAGGAATTAATATTTCTCCCTTCTTCTGGGAAAAACAGTTTGATATCTGGACAGCCAGAAAGACCTTGGCACTTTAAATGGGATGGGGAAGATGGTGTTCCTATGCCATTTGGCCTGGGTGAATGAAAGCAGAGACTGGGAGAAGGAGCAAGATAAAATAAATTGTGGGGGCAGCATTTCAATAAAATGTCCTTTGTTAACTAAAGTAAAATAGAGATGAACAGTACTGAGTATGGATGACTAAATGAAAGTTTGTATCCAACAAGATATTCTATGTGCTTAAAAAAAGTATTGGTATAGACAAAATTGTCTTAATTTTTTTAAAGGTGGGGTTGTCATGTACTTAACCAAATTAAATAGCTGAGGGAAGAATTCCCTTACATTCTCAGAGATGGCTTCTCATGCCCTCTGAAACTTCCCAATTTACAGGTAACTACTATTGGTCAAAATAAGAAACAGATCTCAGAGTCAGAAAGGATGCTTTGTGGAGAATTCAGTGCAGGTGCTATTTATAAAGGTGTGAGTAGGATTTAAGGAACCAACAAAGAAAAATAAATTATTCTGGGGCTTGTAACATTTAGCCATAAATAGGGCAAAAAGGGCCTAAAGGACAAGAGGAGTAATAGTTACCTGAAGACAGAGGAAGGGTCAGCAGTATGGAGGGCTTTTCGTTGAAGAAGCAATGGCATCTTGGGACGAGAGCATGATGTTCTGATTTCCCTAGTCTTCCTTCCCTCCAATCTCACATCAGTACCTCATCATCTGTACCCAGTCAGAAGCCAGAAGGCTAGGGAGCCTCACTGGGGTACCTCATAGGGATCAGGCTCTCCATCCAAACACTGAATGTGGGTTGGGGGTGTGCGTCTGGAGTGACAAACGCCAAGGATCCTGTACTCAGCTGTAATGCCACGTTCAGTCAAGTACAGGGACTTCAGACCTGTACACCCTTCTCAGCTACACATGGAGAAAATGACTTCCGAGTACACTTGTGCTTTCTTCTGCCATCACATGACCACATGATAAAAGACAACTCCCTGGAACTCACCTGGCCACCCTTTCTGCCCTTTCATCTTTTTGACCCCTAATTACAAAAAAATTTTTATTCCTAGAACTTGAAATTTTGAAGGTAATGTTTGCCGGGCTTTGCTTAGGCTTACCCTGCTGTTTAGAATTCTCTTACCAGTCCTATGCTTCTGAAAAGTGCTGTTTACCTTTCAACTGTATTTTTCCTCTGAAGCCTTATCTGAAACCCTATCAAAAAAGACCACTCCCTTTTATGTGCTCTCCACATGACCTGACATATGGCTGCAGTGCTTGAAACATTTACTTATATTCATTTATAGGTCTGTCTTCTGAGTTAAAATGCAAGCTCCTTGAGGACAAGATCTGTTTGATGTCTCTAGTATCTCCAATGACTGGCAATGGCATAAGCTCAACTGCTTGCTGAATGAATAAATAAACTAATGTTAAGAATGGTTGAAGTAGTTCTAAAAAAATGCTCTGGAGGAGTCAACTTTAACTATTCTTTTTCAGAATAACCATTTCTCCTCATGTAAAATAGCTCTAGGATCTGACTCCATCTGTTTCTTTTTTATTTATTTGGCAAGCAATTGCTAAGTGCCTAGTATGGAAGAAACTGGAGATTCTGAAATAAAAAATGACATCTTTCACTGACTCCCCTCCAGAATTTGAACTTCTCAATAATCTCCTGGTCTTCTACACATCCTTGATGGCAAGATTCAATATCACTGATATGCATGTGATTCCTACATTGACATCTCATTCTTACTTTTTGAACAACAGATAGATAATATTCACCTATGCAATCAACATATCTGTTTGGATATCTGGCCATTGAAGCTCACCAATTCCAAAAGTGTCCTCTATCCTCCCACTTTCTTCTTCCGCATTCCCATTCCAGTGATTAACATCAGTGGCCAAGATGGGAGACTGCTTCTCCTCACCCTCTACATCTAGTCACTCATTAAACCTCATTTTCAAAGTCATTTTTGTAAAAACATATGTCACATACAATAAAATTCACTTGTTTTAAATGTATGGGTCGATCATTTTTAATGAATGTATACACCCAGGTGATTACTACCCCAATTAAGATATAAAGTTTTTCCATCATCCCATAAAGTTCTCCCATGGCTCCTTGTAGTAAGTCAACCTCCATCTCCAATCCCAAGAAACCACTTATCTTCTATCACTATTGATTAGTTTTTCCATATATATATGGAAAGTATATATATATATATATATATATATATATATATATATATATATATATATATGCTTTTGTAAGAAACTGTCAAGATGATTCCCAAAATAGATGGGCCATTTGTATTCCCACCATCAAATGAGAATTCTAATTATTCCCTATACTCATCAACACTTGCTACTATCAGTCTTTGTAATTTTAACCATTCTAGTGGGTGTATAGTGGTATTTCACTGTGGTTTAAAACTTGAATTTCCCCTGACTAATGATGTTGAGCGTTATTCTTTTGCTTATTGACTACTTCTGCTTGTCTTATTGATAGTTTCAAGAGTTATTGAAGCATTCTGGATATAGGATGCAAATAGTTTCTCCAAGTCTATAGCCTGACTTGTCATTTTTTTAATGGTGCCTTTTGAAGAACAGAAATTTTCTTCCCCCTCTTTTGTCCCTCCTTCCCCTTCCTTAATGTCTTTTTCATTTTAAATTACTTGGGACTTAAACATATAGGATAATGTCATGATTTAAAAATAAAGATAGATTGATTCCAATACTTATGTCTTTTCTTTGTTTTTATTACTTTATTGCTTTGTTTAAGACATCCAATGCAACGTTACTTTTGAGTGGTAGGAACAGACATTCCTTTGTTTTGTTTCCAAGTTAAGGGAAAATGTTCTTTCAGTATAAAGTATGATGATAGCTGTAGATTTATTATATATGCCTTTTATCAGGTTAAGGAAGTTCTTTTCTATTTCTAGTATATAGAAACTCCTTTTAGTGTGTGAGCATTGAATTTCGTCAGGTGCTTTTTCTACATCTATTGAAATAATATTTTTTATTTATTCTACTAATATGGAGAAATTACACTGATTTCTTTCTGAAGCTAAACCAAATTTGTGGCCCTGGCATAAATTCCAGTTGGTACTGATGGTACTTTTTTTTTTTTTTTTTTTTTTTTTTTGAGAGGGCATCTCTCATATTTATTGATCAAATGGTTGTTAACAACAATAAAATTCAGTATAGGGGGTCAACGCTCAATGTACAATTGATGGTACTTTTTATATATTGTTGGATTTGATTTGCAAATATTTTGTTAATGATTTCAAAATCTGTATTGATGAGAAATACTGATCTCTGTCTTCTCTGGTAATATCATTGTTTAGGTTTAGAATCAGGATAGTGCTGGATTCATATAAGGAGTTAATCACTTTTGATTTTACCTTTTCTTCCTAGAAGTGGAAATTCAGGAACCAAAAGTTTTTAATGCTTTTGATATATATTACCAAATTGCCCTCCAGATAAACATAGCAATTATTTTCCCACAAGAATACATAACAGCTCTTTCCCTGTATGTTCCATAAGCCCAGGAAATATTGATTTTTTTAGAAATGAAAGATGAAAATGACCTCATATGAATTTGATTTTCTTTGATCACTAGGTAAAGAAGAATATTAGTTTATATATTTAGTGTGGCCATTTTCATTCTTTTGAGAATTGAGTGTTCACATTCTTTACACTTTTTCTCATGGGCATTCCTCCCTCCCTTCCTGATTTAAAAGAACTCTTTATAGATTAAGCGACTTAATCATACGTAGCAAATATTTCCTCAGCTTGTTACTTTCTCAACTAAAACCTCTTAGGAACAGAGATGGATGTAATCTAAAACCATTTAAACATTTGCGGTATGGTTTGTACATAGGGGAACCCATTCAAAGTTAGAATCCTAAGCTAAAATTCATATCCCTGGATGAAGATGTGAATTTTGCTTTGTGAAAAGAGAGAGTAGTGAGTAGGCATTTTTGAAGAGATATAAAATTCCTCTGTAGGAGTTGGGCTCAGATAATTTAAGGAGAAAGATTTATCTTCGACGGCTCCACTCCTGGCCCACCTTAGTCTCCCCAGCCCATTTCCATCCGTCCCACTTGGGTACCACTACCTACCCCAGCCCATTAGCATCCACCCCTCCTTTGAGCCCCGGGCCTTCTGGCATGCCACCGGCGAGTTTCTAACTTCTTCACTCTCCTCCGTCACTTCCATGATTGCTGTGTGGCCTAAGGTCCGTGCATAGTGAATGACTCCAGGCAAACACGCTTATGGGAGTTTCCTTCCACGGAGCATTAATACTTTCACAGCTGCCCTGGCACAAGGCCCCAGAAGCAGCATGAGAGCATGGAAAGAGTGACAGACTTTGTCACAGAAAGTCTGAGCTTCAGAATCGTGGCTCCCCACTTACCCTGATGACTTGAATTAATGATTTAGACTCTCTGGGTCTCATTTTCCTCATTTGTGAAGAAAGACTTAGCACCTGCCCTGCCCACTTTATGGGTGTGCTGGGAACTTAAGATAATATAATGTGTATGTGGTTTATCGAAACAATTGCAATGGAATCATAAGCACCCAGATGGTCTTCTATTCTCTCAGTCTGTCAGCATCCCCTCCGATATTTTGAAAGTCAGAAATTTCACACAGAGCCAAAACAAGACAAAAATGTTTAGAGTCACTCAAGCTTACACTAATTTGATAGCCTTAAAAATCTGGGTTGAATAAGTCAGTTATTACTGCCTTTCTGAGGGATATATTTTCCCCAGAGCAAACAATGATTCTTGTTGAGTCTATGTGCACAGCCCCACATCCAACGTTTAGATGGGATTTTTCTCCACAGACCACGCCTCTGGCACGGTGGGAAGCTGTCTCATGTTTATTTTGCTTCTTCCCAATAATAATTATGAGCAAAAGGCAAGAAGGGAGATCTCTGACATGGAATCGGGGGTACTGTGACTACACGGGGGTAGCCATGTACAGATGACCGCAGGGGTCAGCTGGCTGGAGGTTCCTGGTTATTTGAAGTCATGGCTCCATAAGCAGAACTCACCTCTTTACCTGGTACTCATCATCTTGATATTTGAATTCTGTGTCTTGCCTGTCTTGCCTGGATGCCTCACACTCTGTGATGGAGCATCAAAGCAACTGGTCTGCAAAATGCTCTCACCATTCAGGGGCTAGTCCTGGCCCGACTGTTAACCACCCTGGGAGCTACATTCTCAACTCAGCTGACGTCACCATTCACTGCCCCATTTTATGGGGGTCAGCACAGCTTTTGTCCTTGATTAAGCACTTTCCCTTTGCCCCCCTCCTACAAGAAAGTCTTTACCTCTGGCCATTCTGTCTCATGCGTCCCTAAGTAAATACCAGCTCCCAGTGTCCCTGGGCCCAATACTCTGATGTAAGTCCTTGTGGTCACCACTCCCACTGGGTTCACGCCAGTCTTGTCATAGAGACCTGAGCCTAAGCCTGTGAGTAAAGGAGGAGCATTTTCTGTTTCAATTGTGAGATATACCATACAGAGAGAAAATGCATAAATATGCTGGTTAAAGTTCCAAGGGCAGATGTATAGGCTAAAAATAATTATTTAAAAAGAATTCAAGTAACTATGACTTGGTTAAAGAAACAAAACATTGCAAATATTCCAGCAGCCAACCCTTGCAACCCTCCTGTATTACAGCCCCATTTCTCCCCAAGATGTAACCACTATCCTGACTGTCATTGCTTTTCCTGAGAATTTAGATCAGAGAGTGAGTAAACGTTCTCTGAAAAGGACCAGAAAGCAAATATTTTAGTCAAATATTTTAGACAGAGACCACTTGTGGTCTTTTTCCCTTTGTTCTTCTTTTATTTTTTTTAACTACCCTTTAAAAATGTTAAAAATCATTGTTAGCTCTCAGGACATAGGCCAGACTTGGCCTCTGGCCTGTAGTTTGCTGTTCTCTGGTTTAGGTGCCTAAACAATAATGCTTTTGTTTGACTACTCATTTTCTTGTACATAAATGAAATAATAATAGAATCTTCCATATATGCATTCATTTTATCCATGCCATTGTATGGAGCGGTATAAGCTATGTCATGATTTCCATTGCTCTACCAATTTTTAAAATCCATTCTACAATGAATATCTGGTTGCTTCAAAACTTTGCATTTACAAAAATGTTACTATGAATTTTCTATATGTACCCTGGGGCACCGGTGAAAATTCATCAGGCATACATACAACGGAGGGGAATTTCTGAGTCTACTGTCCATCTTACAAAAGATGGTTATGACAGGGTACTAAATATTTTTACTCTTATAAGTAATGAATTGGAGTTCTCTTTGATCCACATATTTAGCAGCAAATGGTATTAATGAACGTTTTTAATTTTTGTCATTCTGTTTCCGAATTTGCATTTCCCAAGTTGCCAATTGCATGATTTTCTTTTAATTTCCTTGTACACGAATGACATTGTGCACATTTTTCCTATGTTCATTGGTCATTTGGATATTCTGTGTCATAGAAGTCTTTTGACATATTCTGGTTCAGTAGCCTGTCATTGTCCTGTTGATTTGTATGCATTTTTAAAACTATATTCCATCTAACAGACTCTCTATGGTTTTATATAATGATAAAAACTTCTGAATGTTTGTGGCTTGTTTTCCATTTTATGATATCTTTTGATAAACAGAAATTCTCATTATAATTTGGTTGCATTTAATAAAATTTCCCTTTATGATACTTGCTTTCTGTATCCTTTTGTTTTAAGTTAGGGACAGAAGAGTTTTGAAAGTATACGCAGCTAAGAAGCTTGGTTACATGACCCATGTAAGAAAAGCAGGAAAACCTTCTCTGTGTTTTTCTCCCTTGTGTCTTTGCAGCCATGAACTTGCCTCTTGCTCACGTATCACCACACATGCAGCCCAAGGCCTAATGATCCATGTCAGACTCATCCCAGTGCTCAGTTAATGCCTGTGTGCTTGTCCCGGTCTCTCCTTCCTTCTTAAAGCTCTCTCTTAGTGGGCTGCTGGTGGTTCACACTAAACTTGACATCACACCTGAAAGATCTCCACCTGGAGCCTTTGGGCCATCTGGTCATTCTCATCTTCTCTTTCCTTTTTTACATCCTACTTTCTCAGTCCAGTGGGCCTGTTTCTCTTTCTGAGAGGGTTGACATTGTCAATCAGCAATACATCTTTCCTCTCTCTTGGCTTCTAGTATGCCTGACTTTTCTCCTATCTTCTTACTAGTTTTTCTTTTCTTCTTTACTGACAATTTTGAAATCAGTGGTTCTTTCCCTTTGGGGAATTCCTGGACTTCTTTGGAAATCGATTGGTTCTCTTCCTTAAAAAAGGACATATGTGTAAATAAATACTATTTTCCATATCTATCCAGAAGGCATACTACACTTGGTCTTCACAACTCTTGTTAAACACTGGTACTAATACCGATGTTATGGATGGAATCTAGGCTCAGGGAGTAGAAATGATAACACAGTCCGGGTTGCCAAATAGTAGGAACTAAGTAGACCATCATGAACCAGTAATCGAATCTTGTGGCTGTGTTCCCAATCACAGAAGTACTCATGCAGCAAACTGGCTGATAAAAGAGTTTGCAGTGATGATGGGGATCATAAACAAAATATTCTTTATTGTGCTCAGGAAAAATGGATGTGATTCCTGGGACAGTGTCATCAACCTACACTCCATATTTTATCATTGGTCTTTAAATCATGTTACAGTCTGGCCATTATATATTTTTCTATATATATGCACACATTTTCTCAAGCATCTTTTACTTAAAACATTATCCTATCTCTTTTCTGTTTAAATATTATATTCTTAGGTTAATTAAAGAAGAATATTTTATGGGAAAGGATTTTAATCAGGTACAGAATTAACTTTTATTCAGGCACTCATTCATTTGCTGTTATGGCAATTTATTTACCTGGATTATTTATGTATGATATCCCTATTAACTGACTTGTATTATACAGGCAGAAAAAAATCTCTCTCAAGATTAAATGTGTATAGAACAAGTGAAAGAAAATTTAAACAATGGCCTTACTATGATAAAATTCCCCGAGATCATAAAATCTTGAGACTCAGTAAATGAAATAGCCTTGGGAAATCCATGTTACGATTTATAAACTGCTTTCAAATCTATTTACTTTTACTTTCATTTGAGACTTTAAATTTTGTTACTGAGATCTTTCTCCTTGAGGATTGTGATAAAGCAGTAGGACTAGAACAGAAAAGTTTCTGGCAGCTGTGCAGGGTTTAGATTATAAAAGTGAGGAAGGCTGGATGCTGTCTGTTGAAATAGACTGTTAAGAACTTTGTCAAAGAATGAACTCTTACTGTAACCCACACCTCATTTGTCACCCTGATGGGCTGAGGAAAAGTGACATTTACAAACTGAGAATGAAGGCACATCCATTTCACCAGTCTGACACCCTGATATAATAACTATTTACCTTGAGAAAGAGGCACTGAGATTTCCGATTCTTGTGAATCTTCTCACTTTGGCACTTATTTTCTCACTCTGTCAAACAGCCCTAGATTAATGGAACAATTTGTTCAACAAATCATATTAGTAGAATGCACAGAGGGTAAAGAGAGAGAGGCGGGGGAGCAGAAAATTTTTACTCATTCATAGCGGTGGTATCTCTGCAAATAAAAATGTAGTTATGCCTGACATTTACAGAGGGACCATGTGAAAGGAGAGGGTGTAATGACTTTGGGCAGTAGAGAGATCATTGCGTGAAAACAGTAGTGCTCAAAGGGGAATAAGATAAAGTTACACATACATCTAGATTGAGCTTCCTTCTAGAACATATTTGTCAAACACAGCTGCCTGTGTCAAAAAAAAAAAAAGAGGAGTTTTTCCATTAAAATTAAGCACCTTATGCTTTCTATGCTATGCTCCTTTCCAGCCCACACTTGGGAAGTCTCAACAAGTTTCAGCAACTTCGTATTACCAGAGATGATTCAGTACCTCAGAACGGATCTAGTGCAGGGTCTCACAATGGCTGTGTGTGATTAGGACTGAGACGGCTAATTCCAATAGACCTTCAATTCGTAGGCAAAAAGTAAAAATAGAATAATTGGTAAAGATTTTATAATTCATTTGTTTCATGCCTATGTACCAGAAGTTTGAATGTTTAGAATACAGAGAGCCAATGAATATTGGCTACAGAAAGTATATTTATTTAAGTGCAAGTTGACTATTGCCTTTCTTTGCACACACACACAAATGCATAAGGCCATATTTTTCCACTGACGTCCAAAGTATGCTCAAAGTGGGCTGTGATGGTCCATTTATTTGCATTAGGTTGTCACATTGCTATTATATCTTATATCCACAACAGAAATTGACACTCATTTGTCCCCTATTTCCGTTTACTGTGGCCTTGGGTGTCAAGTGAAAATATTGCTTTGCACGTCCGTTCCTTTGATTTTTCTTTCCTTTCTCTTTTCTTTTTTCGATTTCCTTTTTCTCTCTTTTGAAGGTTCTTAGCATGTTTTTGAGCCACAGGAAGAGATCCCGAACGCCTCTCCACATGAAATTAGCTCCTGGAAACCCCTAATTAACGGGGAGAGAATGTTTTCTCCTTCCTGGGTTGGACATTTCAATTGGGAAGTGCTCTTTCTTATCCCAGGTTAATTCTAGTTACATTTCAGTGTAAAAGTAATCTGTTCAAATCATTGAGGAACAAAGATACCTCAACAAGAGACTCCTTTCCAGTCATGTTTCAATGGCAAGTAACAATAGGGAGCTTCTCAGGATATCATTTCTTTGACAGCCTCCAAGAAAGAAAACAATCTTAATCTTAAGTATCCATTCTATAGGAAAATATTTTGCTTCGAAGAGTTTAAGCCCCTCTGTTTCTGCTTATTTGGCCCATGTTTCATACAGTGAATATTTTATCACGGAGGATGAACATATTATGGCATGTACTTTTTGGAAATGTTAGAGCCTAAAGAAATAGGAAAATACTCGTTATGTCCTATTGTAATTTCTTGTGTTTGTGTGTGTGTGTGTACACACATATTTGTTATAAAGAGAACATACATTCTTGGAAAATGTATAATGTACATAAAACTTAAAAAGTATCTTCTAAAGTGTACATGCACACATATATATGTATACATATTTATATATTTTTTGTATCTGTGTCTATGGATATGTATCTAAGTCAATCTGTCTATCTGCCTATTTATTTATCTACATCTCAGCTATCTATGATACTGGGACAGAGATGATTTTCTCAAGTCATTTCAAGTAGAAATGTGTTTTAGGGATACAGTTGGACTAGAACTTGTGGCATTGAGCCCTCAAGGGTGCATGCATATAACTCTATAAGAGGCTTGTCTTTTCTGTCTTTTTACTCTCATCATATTTACACGGTTTCTCTACTATTCCTCTTGCGTTTGTTCTATACTACCCCTATTTCCACGTAAATTAAGCTGACTTAATGAGATAGAAGTTAACTACTCACCCTAATCCTGTCCCATGCAGGAATTCAGGTCAGCAAACTCCTGTCCTCCAGAGAGAGTCAGATTCCCAGGCTCCTTCTGTCTTGTGACACCTTGGTCTCTGAGGGCTTTGAGGTCTTCTGTGTCTGGGCTGTGCAGAATGAGGAAAAAGAATCCCTCTTTTAACCTCAAGGTCCAAACCCAGCGGTCATGCATATTATTTCTGCAGATGCAGAGAGGACTGGGGAATGGCCCTGGCTGTGTAATGACTGGCTGGGCAGCCCCTTCCCAGGGACAACTACCCTTTATGGAAAAGGGGTTCCCAGAACCAGTCATCTCTGCCACATGACCCTCTGGTTTATTCATTTTCTCTGTTTTCTCTACTAAAACATCCACTTACTCATTGTTACGCTACCTCCTAACTTGGTTTGCCTGTCATCTACCTTAGGTGCCTGACTGCCTCGTGGTGCATCTCTAAGGTGTTTTAGAGCCTTAACTTCTACTCCCAACTCCTCCACTTTTGTTTCCCAATCTGAATTTCGGAAGAGAATCTCACTGATCTGTTGGCCATTTTTCACCCACGATCGGGCCACTTCAGCTGACACTGGCCACTCTGTGGAACTGGTGTTTAATATGACTGGTGTCTAAATAATCAGCTGTACCTGTATTTCTTTGGGGAGAGAATGGGTTTAATTGACCATTGAGTGTCTGTGCTTGACGTTTTTCTTAGAAAGAATTCTGCAACCTTAATTTTACTTGCCTGTCACTTGTTTTATAGCTTGCTTCCCTCCCACCCTCTAACACGCACACTTACCAAGTATCAGACACAGTGTAATAGTAATAGAACGCTTTATGCTTCACCACAGATCAGAAACATTTCACCTTCCACGGAGCCTTAAGAAAACGCTAAACCACATGGATTCCTCTGTTTGGTTCCTGAAGCTTCTACTTCCTTATACCCCAGTGGTGGTCCTGATTACAAAGAAACATCCCTTTCTCCATGTAGAAACAGACTTGCTATTTTAGTTTTCAGGGCAGAGTTCCTTTTTTTTTGGTCTGTAGCCACTTGAGGTAAATAGACACATTGGGAGGAGGAAGTTTGATTCATGGTGGCTTCTTAAAAAAGGAATCATAGTATTAGGCTTGTCTACGAAATATGTCATGGCAAATCAGGAATTATGGTCACCATTAGAGAAAATCTGAGCTTACTTTGATATGCCTTATTGATAGATCCTATTTATTGAACGTGTTCTTTCTGCTGGGCACCGTTCCAAGCCAAACTTTATGTCCATTGTTTCAGTTCCCACAACTTCCCAGGTAGATGTTTCAATTTCTTTGTTCAGATGATGAAGTGGTAGTTCAGAGAGATTATTTTACTTCCTGAAGCCACACTGCTGACACAGGACCTGAGTGTTAAATTTAGTTCGGCATCTAAATCCTGTTTCCACTACATGCTGGCGTGCCCTCGGTTTGATATCTTGTACTGGTTGGCTACTTCCTGCACCTTTACCCAAAATAACTAGCAGAATGCAACAGAGTATAGCATTCAACCAACATTTCCTGACCACCAGGTACAGTAACTACTGTCACAGGGATGCTCTCATTTATTTCTTTCACAACCCTGGGAGGTAAATATTCTTAGTCCCATTTCCTGGATAAGGAAACTGAGGTTCATAAGATTAAGTAACTTGCTTGGGCCACAATCTTTAAGGAGCAGCAGCCAGGACTTAAATACAGATCTTCTGGCCCCAATTCTGGGACTTTCTACCTCTCCTCAATTTCCTCACTAGTTAACAAAAACAATTCAGAGAGAGTAGAATCCCACGGTAATCAGCCCTCAGTGAGGGTTGCATATATGTGATGAACAAATTAATGAATTTACCTTTTGTATCTAATGGTGAATTAAAACTGTCACTAAATTTTTTCTTGCTGTTTCCTGCTTTTCTTTCATGCTTCCCTTTTGCCATCTTAATTACTCTTAATTGGGAGGTTTGATAAAAGTTTTAGAAGAGAGGTAAAGCCATGACTCCTACAGATATATACATGAAGACCTATTAACTTATTTTTCTCATATGATGCGAAGGAAGCAGGCAGCTTTTATAACCAGTTCAAAGGAAAAGTCACAAGAGCACAATATACACAGACGGATAAAGCAATGTTGAGATGAACTGCAGATGGAAACAAAACTGGTTTGTCCCCAAGGCAGGTGGTGGTGGTCAATGAAATCTTTGCTAGATAAGACAGAATTCACAGTACTATCAGCTACCTACAATTTACAAAGCTTGCCAAATAGCTCAAAGACAATGAAGAGGGCTGGAACTGAGGAGCCAGGAAGGGTGTGCTGTCCATGATGCATACTTTTCTTTTGAAATACATTTGCTTTTTTGTTTCATTAGAACCTTGGAGAAGTCTTGGGAAGCTCATTTTGAACATTATAGGTAGTGAAAGATAAAACGGGCAGTTTGATATAAAAATAATGTGACAGTCCCCTACATAATGGATTTATGAATGAATGAGATGGTCTTTTTATTCTATTTTATGCTGTTTCCCCGATTCTGTCTTGTGGTCTCTGCAGTTAGCATCTCTGTGGGTTTGATAGAAGGCAAACACTGAGACGTCTATCAAGGCAGAGAAAATGAGCTTGGGACATTCCCACCCTGGAAAAGGCAAAAATGTCAGACCACCCTGGTAGCTCTCTTAGATTCTCCAACTGCCTATGTCTTGGGCCAGCAATTGCGAGTGGGTGGATTAGAACCTGTTTGGCCCTGGACTCCAATCCCTGAAGGGTCTCAAATTTCCACTTTTAACATGTCAGTGGTTTCCAGGGCTGAGAATTGAGCAATCACTGCTTCGTACCAACTGAAAAAAAGAAGTTTCATCCTATAGCGTCCACATGTCTATCATTCCCGAGCACAATGGCTTAGAATTTAAAGAAATAAATTGATATTTTTCGAATTCCGTAATATCTTCTAAACAGCAACATTAAATTGGCAGGTGCCCCTTGTGTGCGTATATATTAAACGCGTTAATTAGCAGAACATAACACTTTTGCTGTGGGCCTTGCACGTTTGTCTTCCTAACCAGGAGGCTCATCAACGGAAAAAGCCTTGACCCTCCTGGAGCTGAGGACTAAGGGGTCCTGCCTCGGCCCCAGGCAAGTCGGTGGGGATGCGATGCTTGGCAAAGCTCGGGGGGCGCAGGCCGGGCAGCTCCTGCACCCTTCCGCTCCGGGAGGGAGGGCGGCCGGGCGCGGGGGGCGCGGCGGCCCCCAGGTCCGGGCGGCGCTGCGCATCCCGCCGGGCCCGGGACGCTCGCCGGGCGGCCACGGCGCGCAGACAATGGGCCGGCAAGGGCCTTATCGCGGCGCGCAGGCCTCCCCCGAGCGCGGCGGGCGGCGGCGTTGCTTCCGCGGGCCCCCGGCCCCCCGCCCCCGGCCGTCGCCGCCCGCCGCTTCCTCCCCGCGACCCCGCGGCCTCCGGGCCGGGCGCGGCGGGCGGAAAGGCTTGGTGGGGTGGCCGCGGCGGCGACACGCGCGGCCGGGCCGGGGAAACAAAGGGGGGATGTGTGCGACCGAAAGCCCGGAAGCGGGGCGCCGGTGGGGGCCGCCCAGCGCGGCTGCCCCCCCCCCGCCGGGCCCATTGTTCGCGGGCGCACGTGCACGCGCTCAACACGAAATTAACACATCCTGCCTGCGCTTATCAGGCCGGCGGCAGCCCCGCCGGCCGCCCGGCCCTTCTGCGGGGAGCTGGGTTTGAATGCGCTGGCCAGGCCCGGGAATTCCACCTCCAGCCCATCCTCGCTGTCCCCCGTTTTGTTTAGACGCTGCTCTTGATATCATTTGCGATTCTCACGCCACCATGACGGGGCTTTTGAAAAATGGATGGCTGTTTTCGTTTAGTTTATTTGAGAGGGGTCTTTACATTTAAGATGCAGAATTCTGAAGATTCCCAGATTCTGAAGATTCCCGGACTAATACACAAATGATGATGATGGCGATGGGTGTAATTCACAAGCTGACATTTGTCTAGTCTTGGCATGTGCCCCGCACTATTCGAAGCGCTTCGTAGGTATGAATTCTCTGCTCTCTATTACAGTCCTGGGAATTCGATGGCACTTTTATCTTCATTTTCCAGTCAGGGAAGCCAGGCAGAGGAAATCTACGAGGACACAGGAGTTAGTAGACGGGAGTTGCTGGGTTGGCAATCGAGGCTGATCCTTCCAGAATCTATACCCTTAACTAATGGAGGGATTTCTTTGCGTTGCCATGGTTTTGATTTAATTTTACTGGGATCACTGAAATAAAAGAACGTTTCTCCAGCCTACGCTCTTGCTGAACTGGTTATCTAGGAAATCTTGTAACAAAGTTTCACACATCAAAGGAGCAGGGAATTCATTAAACATAGGTCTTTATTAATGACCTTCTGTACATTTTAGGACTTAGGCTATCTCTGAGGTTTTGATGAAGGGTTGTTGAATTGAAATGAAATGTGTCCTTTCTCTGAAAAACATGTGTCATTTCTATGGTAAGTGTTCAAGTGCAAATGAGCACCAAAAAGTTTGAAATCAATCAACCTGGATCATTAAGCCAGAATTTCAACTTCCCGATTTATCCATGTTGGGTAAATGTGGTCCAAACTCCGTTTCAGTGAGTGACTGAGTCTGTATTGGGTAAATCTGGGCCCTGTGAGTGAGAGAGAAATGTCAACCCCGTCTTCTACACTGTTCAAGCCAGGCTCCTGCAGCTGTAGAGGTCACCCCAATTAACTTGCGTTGAATACTCACTAAAGTCCAAATGCTTTGGGGGATAGAGGATGCAGAAATGAGTAAGACACTTCTCATACCTAAAGCAGTAACTCCCTGGCTGGCCAGGAAAGACAATAACCAATAGCTACAATTTGATAAGAATTATATAATATGCAAGAAGAACACAGGTGAGGGATCAATAGCTCTACTACTTCCCCCCTTGCATTCAGAATGCTACAGAGATTCAAACATGTTATCTTCTATAAATGACCTAAAAAAATAATTCACTTAACAAATATTTATCAGATCTCCTATTGCAGCTGACACTGTGTTAAAACAAAACACCAATGGATCCTAATTTCACAGAGTTTATAAATCTGTCATTTATAGAAATGAATGGAATAACTACATGAATACATGAGCATTACAATTACTGGTTTGTATGATAGGAAGTACCTGATGTTTTAAGGTATAAAATGGGAGTGTTTGGACTGGTCAGGGAGGCCAGCGTGGGAGAGGAGAGCTCTGTAAGGGGAGGGAGAGATATGGGCAAAGTCGCGTACTGAGGTGGAAGGAGCCTGGTGCATCTCGGGAGAATGAAGGAGGCTAGTGTGGCTGCAGCTGCTGCGTAAGGGGGAGAGAGAGGAGGAGGCGGCTGGACTATGGGCAGGGCAATGCTGTGCACTGGCTGGAGGCTGTGTTAGACATTTGAGTCTCTGTCTTAGGATAAATGAATGCTATTTATTTAGACAAGACATTGAATATATATAAGGCGTCTTTGACTGCTATATGGAGGACAGATTTGAGTGGTAACCTATTGTTAGGAAGATACTGTATTAGTCCAGGTCAGAGATGATGGCTGGTTTGCTTAGGGGGATGAAAGTGGCCTTGGAAAGAAGGGGCAGATTAGAGAAACAGGTATTTAAGAAGTCAAGTGGACAGAATGGATGAAAGGTGGGAGGGAAAGAGATCTGACAAAGATGACCTTAATTTCTTAAAATTCTGGCTTAGGCATCCAGATGGGAGGCAGGGCCATTCCTGAAAGTAGGAAATGCTGAGAATTCTAAGGCAAGTTTGGGCTCTGGTTAAGAGTTAAGTTTTAAGCGTGTGGGTTTGGGGTGACTGAGTCACTCAGATGTCATCAAGTAGAGCATGTTGGGGTGGGTGGGAGGGATGACATTAGTTTTAGATGGAGAGCAGACAACTCCTCTACTGTAAAAAAAGAGAGGAATAGACTAGGTGGAGATATGGGTAGATTTGTGTTTTTGGTCATGGAGAGAACTAATGGGTGGCCTGGGTAAAGAAAGTTTGGAATAACTGATAGGAAAAATTACTCAGGAGTATTGAGGACTCATCAATAATAGTGAAGCAATCAACTCTGTTTTGTGACTTTCAGCAACAGCTCACTGACTTGAGAGCTCAACAGTTCAGTGACAGGCAGGAGGTCAAGAGAACTTAGGCATTGACCATGGAGTCTAAGGTTTTGAAGAGGAGGGGAGGAAAGGACAGGGCTGATGCAAAAGCAGAGGGAATGGAGGTCCAAGGAAGTCAAAGAACAGTTTAAGAAATCAAAGTTAAGCCTGAAATGTGGGAATAAAGTGGGAGAATTAGGTAGAACATGGCTCAATCGGTTACTTACAAATGGTGGTTTGGTCCAGAGTCTGACCATTGGTGTGAACAAATGAAGTGGCATAGAAAAGATGGTCACTGGAGATGAAAAGGCTAAGAAATTGAGAGCCCAGGCTGTTAGATAGTCTTCCCAACACAAGTTAAATTAACCCAAGATGACAGCAGGTCTTAGGAAGAGAGAGAAGAATGCCAGTCAAGTGCTATCATTTTTTATGTTAAAAAGATGGTGGCCAGGTCTGCCAGTGGCACCAGCAAGCAGGGAGGAAGGTAGCATCATCAAAAGGTGTGATAGTCAAAGAAACTGGATGTATAAGAGGATGGATAATATGCTGACAATTTTCTAATTCTTCTATCCCCTGCTTGTCTCCATCAGAATCGGTCCCTAGAGAAGCTGTAACAAATGGAAACATTCTTTGAAGCAGTTTATGAAAAAATTGTTTTCCATGACATTTTATTCTCAATGACAGACAAAAGTTATTTAATACGTTCATCCTCAAGAGAATTGTGTGCAGTCAGTAAGTCCAAAGGACTGAGGAAAAACAATGGATAGAAAGGATAACTTTTGGCTTTTATGTTACACTGAAATTTAAAAGTGGGCTATTTTGCTTGGAATGAGACTCCCTTCTTATGCCATGTAGTCCAGTTCTTCAGGGTTCCACCAAAATTCCACTTTAACAGCTTTTATGAACCTCAAAAATCTTGCCTTTCTGTAAACACATACATGGTGTTCCCTACCCACAGCTACTGATGGTATTTTATTCTTATTTCTTATTCATTATATAAGAACCTGAAATAGATCCACACTATGGAATAAAGAACCCAATCTTTATGCTATATGTTGCCATTCATGGAACATTTTTCATATGCCTGGTGGATATTTTCAGTATTTTGATATCTGAATAGGAAGTTAAAATATATATTTCAAAATAAAGAAAAGGGAAGGGTAGGAAGTGAAGTGAAGACAGAGGGAAGACCACCCAGATGTACAATGCCATTCTCCTGCTCGCTCAGATTTCAGTTTAAAGCATTCTTATCCAAGTTAGTAAATCACCTGCCAAGCAGTGTCATTCTGACTGGTTTTTCTGAAATACACTCACTTTCCCTGTTAGGAGTAAGTACCCTAGGGTCCAGAAAACCAATCTTTATAATAAATTTATTTCACTACAGACCTTTCTGAAGTTCTTAACTGTATCAGACTTACGTCATCAAGAGAGTGTTTCTAGTTCATCTTAGCACATTTTCAAAAATATTATATGACCTCTTAAACTCTGTATCTACACAAAATCTATAGAAAATCTACACAGAAATGCCAACTACATAGATTATGTGAGTGAGAATACGCATTTAGTTTCCTGAATTCTTAAGAAACAAAGACGACCGCATAGTTCTCTTCACAGATTTGTAGTATAGGGAAGACAACTGGAAGGTACGTAGATGTAGATATTGAGCAAAGTATTCAGCACAGCCAAGGATGGTACTTACAACAACACATTTTGGGCATTTGTGCCATTTTGCCAATGGCAGAAAATAATCTTCGGTGAATCTGCACCTGGAAGAAAAAAAGTTTTCTGCCTGTGTTATCATAACTTTCGTTGTACATCATCCGAATGCAAATTGGTTGTGCTGGAAGAAATAATGAAGAGCAAATATGTACTGAAAAATAATCAAACCAGAATTTAAAAAGTAATAATAGGGTTAAGCTGTGTTGTGCCAATACCGCTATTGTAGTGACAGCTCTGTTCAAGAATAATAATTTTAAAAAGTGTAAGTGTCATATCAGTTTCTGTGCAGAGATATGCCAAAGTTTCATCTTTGCATCCTTTGTGCTAGGCAACTGGAAGAGCTCCTCTAGCAAAGACTGCTATTCATATTTGATTTAACAATCTGTAAAATCTTCAACATAACACTGTAAGTAGTGTGTGAACATTTATTTATATTTGCTTCTGGATTCCTCACTTGTTTTTGGCTAATAGTAATAGTAATAGGAGATATTTTATTTGGTTTTATGACAACTCACTCGACTTTTCTTCTAAGAAAGAAGGACTACAATAGTGATTATTCAGATTGTAAGCCCTTATTTGGGACACAGCAGGCCAAAAATAGCCATATACAATAAGGCCACAATATACGGGAAGTTCAAGAGTTTTCTGATGAGATGAAGCAGGGTTTATTTGCAAGCTCATTGGGCTCACTTAACTTTTACTGTCTCCCCGTCTGTCTCAGTTGTTTGTCATTGTTAGTTCAGTGGAATGCTTACCTAACTAATTTAACCTACCATGCTCAGTTCATTCAACTAGGTCAATGGCTGGTTATGGCAGTTTGGTTGTATTCTTCATTAAAATAGAACTAGGCAACTAGGAAGAACGAACTGAGTCTCATAGAAGAAGTGTTCTTCAGAAGTCCTCCGTCAGATTCAGTCAAATTCAGTAAGGTTTCGGAAGTGTCACTAGTCTTATTAAACTAAAACAATCTTTTCCTAAGAAAGACCTCAGATCCACCAAGCAGTCACTTGTCACTAAATGAAACAAAAAGTCCGGGTTAATTGTTAACAGCGGTAAATGCTGAGGAGTGAAAATGGGGGAAGACTTTCTGTTACCATTTCATGGGCAACTCTATTGCTTAAATTCTGAAGCAATGTGAGTTACTACATTGGAATTATAAAGTAACCCCAGAAAAGACTGTTTAGGGCAGATATGGCTTCACCCACTGAGTCAGGGGTTTGGATGATACGATTAGAGATCACATATGTCACATTCCACATTTCTGAACAGCTGTGAGCAACCCTGAACCCTTCATGCCCTTCCTTTTATTTATTTGCTTTGCTTTCCGTTGTTGCATGTTTTGTTTATGGAGGAAATTCACATAATATAAAATGAGTCATTTTAAAAAGAGCAATTCAGTGCCATTCAATACATTGGTAATATTGTGCAATGATCACCTATATCAAGTTTCAAAACATTTTTATCACCCAAAATAAAGCCCTCTCCCAAATAAATAGTTACTCCCCATTCCTCCCTCTCCCTGTTCTGGAAACCACCGAACTGCTTCTTGTCTCTATGGATTTATCTACTCTTGATATTTCCTATAAATGGAATCGTATAATATATGGCCCTTCGTGTCTGGATTTTTCACTTAGCATCGTGTTTCCAGGGTTCATGCATGCTGCAACATATCAGTACTTAATTCCTTTTATCGTTGAATTATATTTCATTGTATGGATAAACCACAAGTTGGCTGTTTCTACCCTTTGGCTCTTGTGAACAGTCCTTCTGTGAAAAATTCATGTGCAAGCATTTTTGAATATCTATTTCCACCTCTCTTGGGTATGTATCTTGTAATGGAATTGCTGGGTCATACGGTGATTTTATGTTTAACTTTTTGAGGGACTGCCAAACCATTTTCCACATAGCATTATCCATTTTTGATTCCTCATTTCCTCTCTTCCACTCTTCTTCCCGTCACCTTACCTGAGTTACTCTACTCTTCCTAAGGGAAACATTTGTGGACTCACAGGTCAGGCCTGCCTCTCATCAATTATGAACTTGGGTAAGTCGCTTAGTTCTTTATGGCTCAGTTTCTTCACCTTTATTGTGGACACACTATCATACAGGACAACATTTCCTTAACAGGATGTTGGGAAGATTCAATGTTATAATATAAGTTAAAGTGCTTGGACATCGCAGGCATTCAATACTTAGGAAACATGAATTGAGCAGACTCCCAATAATTGTATGGAGTGTGGGAGAGCATTTTCCAGTCTCTTGAACACCTCCCTCCCTATCCCACTCTATCAGAAGTGCACATCCATTAAAGCACAATCACGCAATTTCAAGCATATTCAAATTTAGGTGAGAAACATGTAGTTGAAGGAGAATGACTATATCCGCTTAGTAGTTAGGCATTACTAGTGTTATTGCTTCAAAGGACTGAAACATCAGTCTGTTAGAAGAGAAAGTTCACTTTGAGATTCTACAAGTTCTAAATGGTGAATGGTTACTTTCAAGGAATCCCATTCCATATTCATCTAAAATCACCATCACTCTCTGTTCAGAATCCTGAACGGGTACCCCATCTAATTGTGAAGAAAATTGAACCATAACAAGGACCTTGGAGGCCTTCCATGATTTGGTTGACACCCTCTCCCTGTCCTCTCTTCAACCACTGTCCTGCAGGCTAATTCTACTTCAGTGACACTGCCCTTCCTACTCTATGTCCAGCACACATGTTCATGCCAAGAGACCAATTGCATTTCATCTTTCTGGAACGTTCTGTCTGTAGACATCAACGTAACACTTTCCATAGTTCCTTCAATGGTCAATTGGTACCTTACCTAAGTTTTCTCTGAACCTTTTACATAAAATAATTTCCCTACCCAACTTCTACTTTCTAGCCACTTGGTACTATTTTTTATTTTATTTTATTTTATTTTATTTTATTTTATTTTATTTTATTTTATTTTATTTTATTTTATTTTATTTTATTTTATTTGTTATTTTTAATCTTTCTCATAGCAGGGGTCATCTTCTGCAGTGTTATATAGTCATTTATTTATTGTTCACTGCTGTGTTTTTCCCCTCTAGAATATAAGTTTACGAGGGCAAGGCCCTTATTTTTTTGTTCGTGTTCTTCATTCAGCACCTAAAATAATCAATCCCTGGTATGTAATAGATGTCTCAGTAAGTATCTGTGCAAAAATAACCCTTAATATAATTAATAATACTGCAAACATTAAATTACTTTCTCAATCGCACTACAGTCATTATGCAAAAATAAATTGTTCATTGATGCCAAATTAAAACTTTTGTCAAATTCCTCCCTTATCTCCCAAAGAAATACAAAAGATTTAAATGTAGAATATGCATTTAAGTAGGTTATTAACTCCCACAAAGCTGAGATTCTGTCCTTTTACATTTGTTATTGGAAATAGCCTGTTATGAGCGTTGAATTAATATGGATCATGATTGATTTAAAATGCATGGTATTTTGCACTGGTATTCAGCCAACATCTATATTCAATTAAATAATCATTATAGTGGCCTATGTTCATGCATTACACTAATGGCATGGAGCTATCCTTGCAAAGGCTGGGCTGTATTCTGGGCTGATAGAGGTGCCATCCCAAATCTAGGTAAGATGCAGACACTTTAAATTCTGTTCTCAGAAATTAGTTTGTGCAGAGTGGAGGGGCAATTTATGTGAGCACCTAATTTTGAAATGCCCTCATGCACGTAAAAGAAAACAAAGGAATCCTTCATTTCTACTAAATTTGCGGGATCATTTGGAGAACAGATTTGCATTAAATTTAACTGTAAAATGTGCCACTGTTCTTCATAGTTGAATCTGCAGGCAACATATCGTTCTGGAGCTGATTCACCTGCTCTGCCAGGTGTCCTTACCCACCATATGTATCAATATTTGTCTAAATTCTTCCTTTTTTATCATTCTGTTTTTGTGTGTATTAGAGAAACCACAGCCAATTTTCTAGGGAAGAGCAACTTTTCCAGTTTTCTTTTGGCTCTTGATGGCTTTGGTCTCTCTGAAGAGTCCCTCTTGTACATGGCTGGTATGAAACAAATTTCTCTGAGCTAAAAGCAGACTTGGCACATTAAAACATAAAAGGAAAGGATAACCTGCCATCTCTCCAAGTGTCTCAAGTTGCATATATGTGTGAGCATCTTCTCAACATGTCTGTTTCTCTGGGAATCAACTCACACTTACTTCTTGTATATGGTGACAAGGTTATTGGCTTTGAAATCAGATAGACTGGGATTTGAATTTCACCTGTTTCACTCCACAGTTTTTAGATCTTGAACAAATTGCTTGGTCTCCCTGGACCTCAGCTGGCTCAGCCACGGAACTTTGAAAGTGAAATGCAGAGTCACAATGTAGCTCTTCTGATCCCAGCTCACAGGTCACCTTCTCAGAAAAACCTTCCCTGACCACCCTATGCAGAAGATCGCTCCTACCCCAGCCCATGGGAAACATGTAACAGGCTATCTGCTCCATATAGAGGCTGGTTTCATAAATTCACCTTTATCTTGGCAAAGCTAACAAAAGTGGGTGCTGGGCCCACAGTTGGTTGGTCAGTCATGGATTTTGATGGATTAATGATATCGGTGGACAATTGGCCCAGTGCAGACTTCCATATTTTTGAAAATAAGGTAGAGCTCTTCATTTGCACAGGGCTTAGGAGAAAAATAGACCCCAAAACTTAACAAGCCAATGAATCATCGAAAAACAGTGAACTCAACGGAAGTCAGAAAACCAAATCTCATCAACCAATATTCCAGTCAAATCACTAAATATTTCCTGGTTCCCTGTGTTATTTTCTTCATGGAAAGAAAGAATCTTACCTACCACATTATCGGTTATATTTTGTCATTGAATTTGGTTTTCATAGGAATTCTGTCTGGAAGCAGTTTGGCAAAGGGGGAAATGGCACTAAACCAGCAGTTAAAAATGAGGAGTTGAGTTCTTTCTTCCATCAGTTAGCTAGCTGAATGAAGGTTTGTAAGTCATGTCCCTGAAAAATAATCTCGCCTCATTGCAGTTTTTCACCATTATTATTTTTTAAGAGAGACAAATTGCTGTTTAGCCTATTTCATCTCTTAGGACCTCAGTTCATCTTGACATCTCTGCTGATTTGGGCCTAGAAAGTTGGAAAAACATTCCAAAGAGGGTATGTTTTGTCATAACCTTGCTTTACCTATCCTGTGTAAACTGGATAGGAGAGCTTTGGGTACCTAAGATTGTATATGGGAGATTTGGGAGACTCTCAACTATTGTTTTCATAATAGATGGTTTTCACCCTCTATGCAAATTTCAGAATTGAATGATCTGATAAGATGTAACGTTACATCCAAATAATTGCAGTAAAGAATTCCAATTTAATGCCACATGACTACGTGTTTGGCATTTTTTAAATAATCGCACAGCATAGGCTTCAGTAAGCCTCAGTCTTTTTCAGTTTAGACTCATTTGACTTTTCATTTGTCCAAGTTGACTATTTCTGACCCTCTTCTTCAATCTTGTTCACCGTTTCTTCCCTAGGCTAAGAAAGGCTTCCGCTTCTTTTTTCTCTGAGTTTAATTGCTTATCTTTTTTTTTCTAATTGCTTATCTTAATAACCTTCACAGTTTCCTGGAGTCCTGTCTTAATTTTGAGTTAACCACCAGTCCAAAGACTGCCACCCTCTACTTACTGTTCCTGTAGCCCAGCGCCTGCCCAACTGGACTTCATTCCATCAACTGTCAGATTTTCTGGAACTTTGCGTATTCCTGTCTCTAGATTCCTTGTAGGTCACATCAGCTCCATTAGAATGTCTCTGAGGTTATGCAAACCTCCTGCCCAGTCTAGACACACACTGACCTTGATACCAGGCACTCAAGAGAAAAGGACAGGTCCTGGAGAATGTTCTAATTCCTTTGGCTTGCTCATCTCTGCAGCAATTCTACTTATAATTGGAGTATGGGAACCCTACTACAGAGCAAAAGAGTAAACATCTGACAGCTTCAGTAATTCAGCTCTCTCTGTAACAGTAACATGAGTGACTTAAGCAGCCAAATTCTAAGAAGAAATATATTTGACTCTGATTCTCCTAAATCCATCTGTTCAAACTGGCTATAATACAGCTAGCTGCATATAGTTCTAAATTCATGCACACTAGGAAATGCAGCTTTGTAGCTAGAAATAGAGATGATATTAATGAGAAAAAAATTATTCACAGTTTCCTGTAGCACCTTTGACACAGTAATCTGGGCTCCTGGGGCTGGAGAGTCGCAGTCTAAAAGAATCAGGGGAAGCCGAACTTCAGGTTGGAAATCGAGCGACACCCCACCACTTCCATTTCTTTCAAGAGCCTAAATTGGGTATATATAGGCTGTTACCTTTATGATGACAACTGACACACATCGGTTACAATCCTTTAGTTACTCACTGTTTTCACACTGAGATGTCTTCCTTCGCCAAATTTAAAAAGGAGGAAAAAATAAATTAATCCTCTGGAGCTGAAACAGAAATATGTGGTCTCCTGTAATCCTCAGTTCTTAACCTAATGTGGCAGCTCTTAGGGAAACTGTCGGATCTGCAGTCGTAATTGCTCAAAGTTACCTCCCATGTGTACACATGTAATGGTAAGGAGTGAATGTGTATTGACAACTCATTTTCTCTGTTCCATGATTCTAAGCATCCTTACCGGGTGGGAGATTTTATCTCCAAGAATCTTCAGTAAGCTACATATGGATGCCTAACCGGTTGTTGCCAGCATGGAAGCAAATCTATTCTGAGAATATTCCTATTGGGTGCTGAGAAAAACATGAAACTATGGCATTCAAATGTTTTCAGAAACATGTGATAGCATGAATTTCGTGGAACATTGCTTCTGCAAAGCCACGTTCACTGAAACCCAAAAGCAAAGGACCCTACTGTATGTGCTACATCGAAAAACTCCAACAACTTTTTAAGAAAGAGAAAAACAACCAAGGAATGCTCTTGTTAACCATTACTGAAATGATCATTGAGTATGTGTGTTTTTATTCTCATTCTGAAAAATCCGTATGGTGTTTGTGTGTATGTATACATATGTGTACAGGCATGGGTGTACATTCACATCCACACATCACAGGGCACAGTTCTTAAATCGATGTGGGTAGAGGGCCAGTCATCTATCAATGCTTGTTGAACTGAAAAGAATACCACATATAATCGACCTGCTGTAACAAAATATTTTTTCATTTTACTCTAATTGCTATTGGTAGAGGAATTTTAATAAAATTGACATGGTCTCTTATACAGGGGAAAAAAACCTTCCTAGTCTAGAGTATTGAAAAGGGTGAGAATTTTATAACATTTACTGCAGAAGGATGGAGGCTTTGTGTTAATTATATCCTTGAAAAGCCGTGATTTAGAGGGCAGGGTCCTTCCATTTTCTGATCAAAGGCTTATCCTTTATTGGCAGTGACAAACTTAGTAGGCCTCCTTTATAACATGGTAGAGTACTAATAAGCCCACCTGCTCTGGATGTATTTAAAATCATGTAGAGGAGGTTAGTTCCCACCTCGCTGTCCCTGCCATTTTCTTCACCAGCAACTTTTCCTCAGTCTTTATATACTCAATGCTTTTCACCAGCCTGTCTCAATCATCGTTTCTGCTACAATTCTTCTAATAGCAGAAGAAACTGACCTTGTTCACGAGGAGGCAGGCAGGCAGGGAGGGTGTGGGCATGTGCCCAGCCTCCCACAAGAGCAAAATTTAACTGAAGTCATCTGAATGATTTTAATGCATTCAGGTAATTTGTAGATTCAACGTTATTGCACATGAGTTTATTTTTGGATGAAATAATTCTCCACCTTCCAACTAAAATTGATTGTTTGCCCCAGTTACTTGATAGCTTTTAATACACTTTGGCAGAGGAATTGACATATGCTCTTTTAAAACCTTGAACGTTGTTTATTCTAGTTTATCATCTGCTAGTGGCTTGTCCTAAATCAGGTTTGTGACAATCACTGGTGCATGATCCCATCTCCAGATGTCCCTTGCTAACCAAGCCAGTCTGGAACTCGGTTTCCATTTTGTCTTATGGCTGAGCTTCGAGATAGAACAAAGGCAGAGTAGATTCCTTCCACCTCTTGTTCAAATCCAGAGGAACTTACACCCATTGGACATATTCTCTCTTTGCATCGGCACATAAATAGTCCTATTCCCTAAGTCAGGAAGAGCCCACTTACTGGTTTTGCTTACGCTTGATGAAAACTCTCACTGTGGAAGAATATGGGACGTGGTGTAGCTGGAGTCTCTCTTGGACCCGTCAGAGGCAGTGCATGTACCCGAGTCAGGTAACAGGCGGGCTGACCCACGCAGAATCAGTCTTCTCAGTTGTGATATCGTACATCTCAAATACACTCATAGGCTGGTTCAAATGAAACGCATTCACTGATTAATTCTCACTTAATAAATAACATTGGCTGCTTCACAAGGGGATTTATGTGGTTTTCCACTTACTCAAGTGGAGGACAGATGGACAGACTCACATGGCCCCTCGAACCCATGCTTGATTGCATATCTTTTTCAAAGTGGGATAGGAAGTCCAAAGTATCTCCTTCTTTCAGTCCCATGGGCAAAAGAGGTCCCCGATTACGATCACCCTAGACAGCTCACCGTGTTTCCACATTGGTTTCCGCCCACTTGCCTCAGACCAAGTCTAGCTGCAAACCTTAGCTCAGGGTTTTCCACAGAAAACCTACTTTGCCAAACCTCATAGCCTTCTCACGGGTGGAGTAGAGAATTCAACATAGCTGACTCTGGAACCAGAATTCTTGCACTGCCACTTTCTGTGTGTGTAACCTTGGGCAAAGAACTTAACTGCTCTGTGTCTTGGTGTCCTCACCTTTAAAATGAGAATACAAATAATTTCTGTCTCATATGGTTGTGAAAAATGAATGAATGATTACATATGAGGCATGTCAAGCATTCCTGGTCCAAATTAAGTATGCAATATGAGTAGCTAGCTTTTTATTATCTCATGGTTCTCTCTTTTTCTTCCTTTTATTCTTCTTTTCCATCATCTACTGAAATCAGGCATGTTTTTCTCTTTGTTTTGGGATACCAGTTCAAACAAGGTTTGTTTTCTTATTTGAGTACGCCCTTAGGGTCTCACCACTACCTAAGAGATTCACAGAAATATTTATTCAAATAACACACACACACACAAATATTCTGAAACGTAAGATTGGCTTTTTCTACCCTATGCCTGCAGGTGCTTTAAGGAGCATGGTGATATTGTTTTAGGGCTTCTCAATCCCAGCATAGGATAGCCAGTCAGTTTCTTTCTTCTCTGTTCCTCCCCATTTCTCTCTCCCAACCCCCTTCTCTCCCTTTCCCCACCCTTTCTCCATCTCTCCTCCCCTTCTTCTTCATCATCTTCTAAATCGTTGTAGGGTGGCTATAATATTTGTTCTTCCTTTAAGACTGACTATATTCTCCATCTCTTCCTTGAATATACCTTGTACATCCATGCTTCTTTATCCATGCACATCATTTCTGAGAAATGCTGTTTCTCAAGTTCCTTAATGACCAATTCAGAAACAATTTTTGTGACCCATTTTGTATATTATCTCCTTAGTCATAAATAATCATTCTCAACCCTGTTATTCAGTGGCATTGCATAAATGCCAAAGAGTGTTTATTACTTTGTCTTTATAATTAGGTATTTATGTGCTTACTTTCCTTTTGCATTTGAAGCATCTTAATGGCAAGAATTTAGGGCATCCGTCTTAGTTTTACAGTATCAACTGCAAGGTGAACACTCAGGTAAAGTTATTGAATGAACATCTGGGTACTAAAAGGACACTTTAACTTTCTTATACTACAAATTGGGAAAAGGGCAACAATAAAGAGAGATTATACATGGTTTGTGGTCTAAATACTGTGCTCTGTCAGATCCCAGGTGACTGGATGGAGCAACTCTGCTCACTTTCTATCAATTTCTCTCCCTTTGTTTCCAGCAAAACCACATTTCAGTTGAATTAAATTATTCCAATTTGCATTGGCATATAAATGGTCCTATACCCTAAGTCAGGAAGAGCTCACCTACTGATTTTGCTTACACTTGATGAAAATTTGATGCAATCAGATCATTTTGTGTCTCTGAGGAGTAATTATCTATCAATCTCAAGCCCACTAGAAGACAAAGACTTTGCTTTTCATCTGTGTATTCCCAGAATTGGGTGCAGTGTCTGCTCATAGGAGGTGCTCAATAACCATTTGTGGTTGGACTGAAGAATGAATTCACGCTCCTAGCTGATATATAAATACATATGTATCTGCAATACTCTGGCCCAGTTGATAGAGGAAGAGAATTTGGGAGTGTAGAGTTAAATGATTCTGCAATTATAGCTCAATTAACTATTATCATCCTACTGAGATGGGGAGGAGATACTAATGAGTAGTTTGGTATCACTTGTAGATATGTGATGTGGGGGTAATTACATGGGTAACGTAGCTTCTTTGTCCTCCTTGCTGGAAGGAGATAGATAGGAGGAGAAGTTAGCATTCATATTGATTTATTATTATAATTCTTATTAAATTATTCAATATTAATTTATAACTGAATTAACTAGATTTTATAAACATCAAAAAATAGACAACTCTGGCTAAGAACAAGGTTGGTATCCAAAAGAATTCAAGGATCTGCTGTTATATAGAGAGAGACTTTAGGTTTATCTAAGATGTGTGCAGAGCATGGAACATCATATATTTCCTCTGAAAATATCTTAAATGCTATGACATTAGCCACTTGCTTATAATTAAAGTATGCTGCCATTTCACCATGCTTTCCTTTACAGAAGAAAGTGCAAATTCCATTCCCCTTGAACTTTAGCGACTTCCAACTTTTTTCTTTGTTCTTTTCTTTAAAGCTTTGCAACAAATGCATCCCCATATGCTTATATTAGTTCATCTAGTATTAAACATATTGGCTGTGCAAAATGTTGGCACCCATTAATAAATGTTTTCATTTTTTCATTCTCTCTCTTTTTTTAACTTTAGATTCTTCCTTTGACTATATAAGCAACAGCTGTCTAGCTGCCTGCACAAGACTGGATCTAATGCCTCTACAGAAATCTAGGTCAAAACACTTGGAATGCATGAATATCAAACAGAGTTTTCAAAACAGCAAATGAATACATCTTTAACTGGTGACATTTTCCTGTAGCATATGGCTGCAAGCTCAGGGGACTGGATGCTTTTTTGATGAATATGTTCCATCAAAAACTAGGGGATGGCAGTAGGCTCTTGCCACCTTCTGTTTTGCCTTATGAAATGATAATGCAAATGCATGGATAGACTCGATGATCACAAGACTTTCACCTGCAGACCTATTCTAAAGACACACTTCCCTCTTTCCATGAGTCACTTTGTCCTTGGCTGGTTTGGGTTTATGCATAGCGGTCAAAGGGTGACAACCAGTGGGAGCAGTTTTCTTCCTTGGGCAGAATCTGATTGGTGGAAATCTTCAAAAAACTGAGCTGAAAAGCAAATATTCATCAAAGAGTGGAATTGAGGAGTTTGGTCACATGAGTTACTTACAGCCACAGCAGCAGAATGTTGATCTAAATCCCTTGTCAAATGTCAATATTGAGAGACTGGATAATCATTTACCAAGGAGGGGACACAGCAAGAAGCCCAGGGAAACTGGAAGCTGGCTCCTGAATCCTGGACCTGCACCAATGAGTCAAACTGACCTTGGACATGCCCTGCATCTCTGTGACTTCAGTGTCCTTCTCTTGTGTCAAATGACAAGACAGGACTATATTGTCTGTCCAGTCCCTCCAGGCCCTAAACATCCAAGGTTGTGAGTTTATGAAGTTGTTTTGTTGTTCATTGCATCATGTTGATGAAAATAACATGACAAAGAATAGGCTTGGATTTCTTTTTTAACTGGCTGATGTTTGTTTCTTAAAAAGAAAAATTACCCAGCATCCTCCCTTCTCCTTATCAGTAAAGTAAGACAACAGTGGAGCTGTTCTGGTGAAGCAGGGGGAGGAAGGATACACAGCTCCTGGGCTTCCCTCGCCTCCTGTTTCTCAGGGCAGCATCTGAAACCGAGTTGTGGTGTGAAAGCAACCCCAGGGTGAAAACCACCGCCTAAGCAAATGAGCGTGGGTGGGTATCTCGTTCGTGATGGTGGTGATGGCGGAAAGATGTACTGGACGCTGAACACTTTCTTTTTGCACTTAGCAAATTTGTATTAAGCGAACAATACATCTCGGCTGCAGGTTAATGTTTCAACCTGAGGTTCTTCTGCTCCTGGCTTGGCTTTTGTTTAAAACATCACCAGCAGAATTGGTGATTGTCACCAGAATCTACAGATGGACTATTTTAGTCACAAGATGGACTTTTCTCCTGCTTTGATCTGGTGTCCCCTACAGTGTGCTTGAAATCACACTCAGAAAAGTACTTCTTATTTTCAAAGATCTAGAGGTGAGTTCTTCCTCCCGCCAGTTTCACACCTGTGCAGCTACTGCCATTACAAGGTGTTCAGATTGCCTTTCAGAGCAGTCTATGCATATATTTGCATATATACATGTGTTTGTGTGTGTAAATGTATGTGTGTGTGGTCCCTTTTAATGAGGTGGTAGTGTATCATACATGTATAAAAGTACTTTGCTTTTTAAACTTAATAACCCCTGTTAACTATCATACTTTATCAGAATCTATAATCTGCATCTTTCTTTGTACAGGCCTCACAGTCCCTTATAGATGGACAAAATTTTTTAAGCCAATTAATTTTAAAGGTTTTAAAACCATTGACTTAAATCCATTTACATGGCTTTCCTTTTTTTTAAACCTATTTACTTACAAGGTGGCAATGAATTACCATATTTGTGTATATTTATGAATATATATGAGAACATTAAAAGGCTAATCTCCCAGAAATAATATTGTTAGATAAAAGGATATGTACACACTTAATTTAGGTAGATAGTGCCAAATAATATTTAAGTATAGTTATTACTTGCGTTTTTAAAAAAAATATGACTAGTTGAACATCTTTTCATATGCTTAGAAACTCCTCGCATGTAAAAACTCTGTACATATCCTTTGTCCATAAAAGGAGTTAGGAGAACTTAGTAGCCATCTGGGGGAAAAAAAATTGTATTCCTCCTTTATTTCCATTACCAAAATAAACTCCAGATGGACCAAAGATTTTACGCTAAAAATAAATGCATTAAAGTACTATTAGAAAACACGAGAAGATGTTTTTGGTTAAGAAATCCAGATCTTTGTAAGCATAATACAACACCTACAAGAAACAGTTCCAAAGATGTGCAAATTCATAAGACAATATAAATTGAAAAAAATGAAAAGATGAATGGCAAACTCGGATGAATGACGATACCTTAGACAGGAGTTATTTGTTTTAAGTGGTTTCAAAGGTTGGGCCATCCGCACTCCGGATGCAAAGAACTGGAAGATGGCTGCTGTTACTCCAACAAACGAAATAAACTGGATAACCTACAAACTCAGAGTTGATCTAAAAACCATCGGAGGGACAAGAATACAACGAACCTTAAGTTAGATTAATTTTAGAAAGCAAAGATCTCTTCCTAGATTGCCATAGAGCACAGCTACTATCATTTCTGATGGAACTGCTGGAAGGGGGCAGCCAGAGTTAAGGGCGAGGAGGAACCCGCCTAACTTGTAATGGGTTTTAATGGCCTCATGTGGCAGCCACGGTGGATTAGAATCCCACAGTGCCTCAGCCTCAGAGCAGCGCTTCCCTGTCTCCAAGTCCTCTGTACTCCGCCTCTTCCCCGTCTTCACGCACTACTTTCAGGTTGTTCATGAAAGCTGCTGACATCTTAGGAGAGCTGAGGGTGATCTCTGCTGCCCAGAAGAAATGAGAGAAACTGCTCAAGGTGGACATGCAATCCTTCACAGAGAGCGAGGAAGCCACCACGCCCAGATGGACGTTTATCTCAATGAACAACGTATTGTGAAATGCTGCTTGTTTTGAATGTTAGAAAAGGAGTGTATCATTCAGTATGTAGTCTCCTGGAATTGTCACTTAAATTACACCAGAAGTCATTCATCATATTAAGTGTGGCTGTGTTTCATATCATTTTATTTCATTTCATTTATTCTAACTGCAGTTCCTGTGTGTAACTTCACCTCAGTGTTTGTATCCAGTTGCGTACCAATGCACCTTTGCTTTGTTTCTGGATGACTAAAGTGAGACAGCAAGCTTTCTTGTACGTATCTTCTGGAACATATGTGCAAAAGTTTCTGTTATGTGTGTACTTAAGTGTATAAATTGTGTATATGCAAATAGTCAGCTTTACAAGATAATACCAAATTATTTCCCAAACGGGCTGGAACAGTTTATGCTTACCACTAGGAAAGTATGAGATAACATTGAATCACATCCTCTCCATCTCTTGATATTATCAACAATTCTTAATTATTATAATATGAATAATTGTAAAAAGGTATCTCCTTTTGGTGTTCATTTACAGTTACCTGATTAGTGATGGTGATATTGATATGATGTTGAGCATTTTATGATGATTACTTGGCATATAGGATTCCTATTGTGTGAAATGTCTCTCATGTCTCTTGCCCGTTTTGTTAAAGTGGGTTTTCCTTTTCTTCATGACTTTTAAGGAAATCATTTTAGAGATTTTTAACCTCTTTTCACTTATATGTACCTACAAACATCTTCCGGTATGTGGTTTGTGTATTTTTCCCTTTTCTTGACAGCTTCATATCACACACATCAAAGTTCCACAAATGCAGGGGCTATTCTAATTTTCTATGTATTCCATTGGTAGTTTGCCTTATTCTATAACATGTTTTATAAGTATAACTATATAATAAGGTTTTTAAAAATATCCTGGTAGAGAAAAAGTCCTCTATGTTTTCTTGTTTCTCAGAAATATATTGGCAGTGGACAATTCATTGTTTTCCACATAAACTTTTGAAGAAACTGTTAAATTACCTGAAGTCTATGGAGAATTTGACTAGAAATCCATAAATACATAGATTAACTTTAGGACATTTGATTTCTTAAAGATATTCTTTCTTTTCACGAATATGTGCAACTTCTCCATTTATTTACAACTTCTTTAATGACCTACACAAAAAGTTTTGAAAATTTCTGTGCATAGATCTCTCTCATTGGTTTTTAGTTTTATGACTTCATAGCTCATAATTTTGGTTTCTACCATAAATAGCGCATTTTATAAAAATGTTCTCTAGTTGCTTGTTGCTAGTTGTGGGGGCCCGGCCTACGGCCGAGGCTGAGCCCCACTCTAGCTGGACAACGCCCTAAAGATGGCGCCTGCTTCCTGCTCACCACCCTTTCCCCTCTTCCCTGTTGGGATTGGCCCAGCAGACTTCCGTACCCGTGCACAGCTCGTGCTGCCCGCTTAGAGTGGCGCGTGACACCTATCCGCTTAAAGGTCACACATGATACTGTCCCGGATTGGTTGGGTGACTGAATATAAGGGAGCCCGCCGGGAGGGAGGAGAGCTGCCCGACAACTGCTGTAACCACCGTGAGAGATTAGACAATAAAGCCTAGAGAAGAATCAAGACCTTGGGCGTGTTGCCTCAGTCCCTGAAGGGTCGCGACACTAGTGTCTAGAAATACAATTGTCTCTGGGTATCAGGGCATCTTGCTAAACGCATATTATTTCTAATCATTTCTTGATTTTTTAGGATTTTTCTAAATGGACCATATCAACTGCAAAACAGTCAGTTTTATTTCCTCCTTTGCAATAGTAATGCCTTTGATTCTTTTCTTCTTTTCTTACAATGGAAGTGTTGATATTAAGCATTGTCTTTTTCCTATTTTAGAGGATGGTCTTAATATTGCTCTATTTTGGATGAGATTTCATTTTCAGGTTAAAGAAAGACTCTTCCAGTAGAAAATTTCATTTATAAATATATATATATATATATATTTATATATATACATATTTACATTTATATATACATATTTACATATTTATATATATTATATAAATATATATATATATATATAAATATATTATATATATAAATATATATACATATTTACATATTATATATATACATATTTACATACATTTATATATATACATATTTACATATTTACATACATATATGTATATATATACATATTTTCCCATCTTTTTCAGTGTTTTTGCCTCTGTTTTATATTGCATATAATGTATTGGTAAAAATAACTATTATTAATAGTGGTCACATTGGGAATCCCTCTGATGTTTAAATATGATCATGGCTGTCGGTTGGGAGAGAAAATGATCTTCCTTTTTGAGGGGGAGGGTTTCCTAATATGCAATTAGAACTCTGAAAAATAAATTAATTTTTCCTATTCTTCTTTGCTCTCAAGAATGTGTATAGTTTATGATTTAGGCTTTTTTGAATGTTTCAAAAATTCACTCAGACTACTTTGTAGCTCAGGATCTTTTTCTGTGAAGTTATTTTTGGCAGGTTTTGTTTAAAAAAACTCACATATTTGTCTTCCTTTCAGTTGATTTTGCATTCTATTTTCATGGTAAATAATTTTGTTTCACTGATAATTTTAAGTGTTTTGAAATAACTTCATGCTTATTTTCTTATACTGTTAACATCTTTTTGCTATCTTTCCTATTCCTTATATATTTGTTGCACTGTTTCATTCTTTTTTGTTTGAAGTTTCATTTGTCAACAAGTATTATTATTTTTTCCCTTCAAAGAACCAACGATAGATTTTTCTGGGGGGTATCAATATTCACTCTTCTCTTATAATCAATTTATTTATGCCTCTTTATTTTTTTTCTTTCCTTTTATTTTAGGCTTGTGTTCGTCTTTATTTTCTAATGTATTTGCCCTAATGTAAATGTTTTATCTTTATTCTCCCTTGTTTACTTATGAACATATCTCCATAAATATTTATAAACTTTGAATTGTGTCTGTAACAAATAGTTCTCAATTGGAGGATGTTTTCATGTCCCCAACACGGCAATGTCTGAAGACATTTTGAAATGTTATGACGTGCGGCAGAGGGAGAGAACATACTACCGGTGTCTAGCTGGTAGAGCCCAGGGATGCAGCTAAATACCCTATAGAGCACGTCATTGTTCCCAACAAGCAAGACTCAGCCAGCCCAGAACGTCAATCATACCGATGCTGAGAAACCCCGCCACAGACCCTTGAGATACATATTCAGTGTTTTTGATCAGTATTACAAGCCATGCTAAGTATATAGGGCTCCTGTTGCTTTTCCGTCTTCAATTACTTCCTTGAAATCAACACTCAGCCGCATTTGCTTGCGCTTTATTGAGCTACCTCCATATTTAAAAAAAATAACTGAATGCTATTGGACAGGATTTGCATTCTACAGACTTCCACAGTTTTTGCTCACCGCTTAGCATTATACGCCTTTCCTTGGGAGAGTCGCACTTTCATATTACCTGGTTGACCATTGCAGAAGTTTGAATTTACCTTTCAGAATTCCATACCAAATGACCTTCTCTCTTTTTTTTTGATTTTCATTTCCTTAAGGGAGACAATGCACCGGCAATAGTAGCTCATTGGCGTATTGTAGCTGTTTCTCAAAGATAAGTCAGTCCCAGGAAGGACTGGTAACATCAAAGTCTTTTGAAGGGAGATGGATGGTTCCTCTAAGTTCTCACCTCTGTAGGGCTGTATGGTCTGGTTTCCCACATCCCCCCCGGCAAAAATCTCTGATGTATTAAAATGCTAAATTAAAAAATAATGCCTACTCCTAATTTTACATTCTAGTATATAGATAAAAGCCCAGGTTTCTTTACTTTGAAGATGCTAATAACAGATGTGCATTTATTTCAAAACAGGATATGACCTGCTTTTGTACAGCATTAGTTTACTATTACTTTACTATGATGATTAAGGAACCTGTGCATTATGTACTTTTTTCTGACTTCACTTAATACTCAATGAATATGTTTGATAATTATTTATTCAAATTTATAGTTATATATCAAAAATGATTAAAAGTTCCCTTTGTGGAAGCAGCATCAATACAAAGATTTAGCATTCATGAGTTATGAGGTATTAGCTTTTCCTTTTTTCATTAACAAAATGTTCCATGTAGGTAGGTTAATGAGCTTTATACACAGATCACTCTAATTAACTGTAAGTCAGGGAATAGAACTGTTAATAAGAAATGACACAGAGATATTCTCAGACATTGAGAATCAATGTTGGGAGTTTTTGTTTTATTTTTCTTGAATTGACAAAACATACAAATGTAAAATAGATGTTAAAGCACCTAAAATATTAAATATACAACAATACAATTCTTATCATTTCATACTGAGGAAAAGTCATATCTCCAGTTCTTATAAGTTCTGAGAATGTCCTCAGATTTAACTTCAGGAAGTACCTACCATTTCTTTTCCTTTTTTTCTCAATTTTATTGTCAAATAATTGACATATATTGCTGTATATGTTTAAGGAATACAGTGTATTGTTTGAATTATTTGTATTGTGAAATGATCACAAGAGGTTCAGTTAACATTCATCTTCTCATATAAATGAAATAAAATAAAAGAAAGAAAAAAAAGGGAAAAACATCTTCTTTGTGATGAGAACTGTTAGGATTTTCTGTCTTAAGAACTTTCCTCTATCCCATGATACAGTTATCATGTTGGACATTACATCCTTAGTATTTAGTTATCTTATAACTAGCAGTTTTTCCCCTTTTACCACCTTCCTCCAATTCCCTGTAATTATCTTTTCGAGTTAGTATTTTCATTTTCTTTGGATATATCCCCAGAAGTGAAATGGCTGGATCATATGGTAATTCTATTTTTAATTTTTAAGGCTTCCCCCATACTGTTTTTTATAGTGGCTGCACAAACTTTCAGTCCCATCAACAGTACACAAGTGGTCCCTCCCTTCATTTTGCATTCCTGTCAGCATTTGTTTTCTCAACTGTTTGATGCTCATTCTGAAAGGAATGAGGTGATATCTCACTGTCATTTTAATTTTCATTTCCCTAATGGTCTAGGATTCTCTCAACCATGCCTTGTTCTTGAATAGTTGTTAGTTTCTTGTGGGGGGAGCAAAGTCAGGGATGATCTATGTCACCATCTGGGTGACCTTACCTTACTCTTTTGACACTGTTTTCCTTTCTGTAAAATGTATATAATCATTTCCACCCACATGTTCTAGGAAGACCATTTGAAAAATCATGCAGTAATATGGGAATCTCCATTTATCTCTTATCTGATTATTTTTCCAACAAGCATCCTTATATATACCTTTTGACTCACTGAGAGAAAAAGAGTTGTTTGCAAATGTATAGGTTTCTTAAGAGCAAATACCTTGTTCATTTAAAGGCTAAAGTAATAAATGGAAGATTTTTGAGGTGGAAAATCAATCAACTGCCTGAAATTAATTACAAGTAATATATTGAATATTGAACTCAAAAACAAATTAATGTGCTCTTAACTTACTTTTTCTTCCTTCCTTCCTTCCTTCCTTCCCTCTCTCCCTCTCTCTCTCTTTCTTTCTTTCTTTCTTTGGCCATTGTTTAATGATTAAAACAGAAAATGTGGAGCAGAAGGTTAATTATGATAACCTAATGGATCAGAATATGGAATTAGGAATTTAATTTTTTTCTGAAGGAAGGTGCTGGCAATGAACCTACAAATCAGGAAGTCATTAAACAGTGGTCTCCTCTGGAAGGGATCTCAGAAATCATCTATTCTCATGTTATGGATGAAACTGCAACTTTTTCAAGGTTACACAAATAGCTAACAAAATTGCAACTGGAATCACATTTTCCAACTCTCAGTTCAGTAATTAAATAATTCTCTCCAGCACGAGAAGCCTAATTATTAGCTTGCTGAAGCTCACTCTTAAGTTATGAATGACACTCACTTGTGAGTTTATTAGATTCCCTTAGTGTATTTAGTGTATTCAAGAATATTGAGCCATTCAAAGAGTCACCAGAATTAAACTAGTAAATGTACATAGATGTGTGTGTGTGTGTGAGATAGAAAGAGGGGTGTGGAAATGATCATTTCATGTCTTAAAATTTGTAAATTAATTTTGGCAAGTGTTACACTGGGTCCTGTCCTGAAATTTCCCAAATTAACTGTATGGCAAAGAATTCCTCTTTATATAAGAAAAGACAGAACAAGAAAGTAATAAAAACAAAGAGCTGATGTCCATAGTGAATTTACGGATCAATAGTAAGCCAACAGAGAGGTTATCAGAAAGATAAGGGGAAATAAATGGCTTTCTCGTTGTGTAAGTAGCACCTGAAAAAAAGCAAAAATACCAAATATCTGTCTACATGTGCATTATAGTAACCTGGACATTTTGCATACATTATTTTAAATCCTTACCTTTAAAGAAAATCATCCTCATTTACAGATGAGGAAAGGTGAGCCTCCTACCCAAGGTCATTCATTTCATTTTAGTGGCTAAATTGACATCTGTTGCCAGGTCTGTCTGGCCCCCAAACTCATATCCTTTCCATTATGCATCTCTGGGGTTAACTCATGGAGAACATTTAAAAAGTAAAGTGGCTTCAGAAGAGGGTTTCCAGGATGACAAAGTATCCAGAAACCACACCATGTGGTAAACGGCTGACATAACGGGCAAGCTTTGCCAGGTGAAATAATAACATCAGAGACCATGGAAGCAGAGCTCTAGTGAGGGCTTTGTCATGCTGAGGAGAGATTATATCTATTCTGTGTAGTGCATGAGTGTGCAAATGGCACCAAATACTGGGAACTGGAGTGGAGACTGACTTAATACAGGTAAGAATTTTCCTTCATTTCTTTTTAGGATGCGACTGGGATAGAGAAGGGAAGAACATTTTTAAAACAATTTTAAGAATTAGGGTTAAATTGACTAGAAGTAAGCAAGCTGCCTTGGATATGATATCAAAGAAAGTGAATTGAAAGTTCCTGCCATACTAATAATCCATGATTCTATTTTTTTTCTAGAGATGTGTCCACTCAGCAAAGACAAGGACCGTGTTTCATTACATTTGATTCTTACTTCCTTATTCCTACTTGTTTTGAACTCAGTAGATGCAAATTAATTTCATAAGCAGGTCAATGAATAGAAAAATCAAAGATAAAACTATCTTCTGGTTTAAAAAAGGGTGTTGAAATGTCTTCATAACTAAGATGATTTCTTATGAAACACTTTGAAGGCAATGAAATGGACCAAGTTAGTTCTATAAAATTTTGCTTATTTTTAATTTTTTTACATTTTAGCAATCTTTTGACATGTCCCTTACAAGTCTGATTGTAAAGTATTAAGTTTAAGGATATCAAAGTGGAGAAACATTTTAAAGGAAATAAAAGCTTTCCTGTTTTTTGTTTCTTGTTTTTAATTTTTGTTTTGTTTTATTCCCTACAGTAGAATCAGTATTTTGTTATTTGGCTAAGAAATAGCAGAGTAGAACCATACACTAATTGAAACAATAAAATTAGACTAGTTTGGAGGTATTCTGTCAGAGGCCACACCACATTTCTTTAAGGTCAGCATCACATCTTAATTTTGAAAGATATGTAAATGCTGAAAGAAATTCAAAGTCATGTTGAGCCAAATAGTGACTGGAGGGAATGGAGAAGGGACAAAGCACATGGTTAGGAGGAAAGGTACAGGGCATGTGAGAGTAGGGTTCATGCTGGGTTAGCACCTGAGAAATGGAAATCACTATTCTGAGAGCTGATTCCCAGGGTTAGCTGGGCTAGGTGATCTGAGAGGATTTTCAAAACTTGAAGACAGACAGGCTGAAAGAGACAGAGAAGTGGCTGATTTTGAATACTGTTAAATGTGCTCCTAGAGACTTTGGGATAGTTCTCTGGTGTGGCCTTTGAAAGAATACTGGAGAGAGAAAATGTTGCAAGAGAGAATGGTATCCATTGGATTGATACATGGTTGCACACTAAAGAAGGTGTGTGGTCTTTCTTCCCTGGTTCCAGGGAGGGAGACTCTAAATCCACGGAATTTTCCAAGTGACAGGAGCTCTTTGCTACCTATGGTTGTCTTCTTCCACCACACCTGAGTTTATGCTATTATGTTGGCACAGTGCAGACCCCAGACATTTCAGGATGGGAGCTAGTCATGCCAGAAAGACCATGATGGGGGGATCGGGGCTGTGAGCTGTGTGAGATTGGCCCAACTCCCCAGATCCAAAATTCAGAGAGAGGAGGAAGTCTGGAGATTGAGTTCAATGATGTAGCCAATGAGTCAATCAATTTTGCCTAGTACATAATGAAACCCAGTAAAGACTCTGCACACCAGTGCTTAGGTTCACTCCTCTGGTTCATAATCACACCTTGATATGCTGGGAAGGTGACATGTTCTGAGAACATGGCAGCCTAGCATTTGCAGACCCTTCCAGACCCCATGCTATGCATCTTTTCATTGGCAGGTCCTGATTTTGTATCTATTGTAATAAAACTATAATCATGAGCGTAAGTATAGTGCTTTCCTGGGCTCTGTGAGCCATTCTAGGAAATGATAAAACCTAAGGGGGATAGTGGGAACCCCCAAACTCTTAGCCAGTTTGATCAGAAATGCAGGTGGCCTGGGAACTTCGGAGTTTGTGTCTGGTGTTTGAAGTGAGGGCAATCTTCTAGGGGCCATATCCTTGGCCTGTGAAATTTGACCTAACTTCCAGTAGTTAGCATCAGAATTACTATGCTGCACCAAGAGGTAAAACCCTTGCTGGAATGTGTAGCTGCATGAGTGGGTCCATACAATGGGCAGCAGCTGGCATGGTGGGTAGGATCTATAGCCCTACTGAGAGGTGCACAGGTTCCAACCCAGCTCAGCCACTTTCCAGTTGGGCAAATAGCTGCCTGGCCTGTCATAGTTTTAACATCTATGAAGTAAATATAGTAAAAGTAACATCCTGCTAGGGTTGTAGTGAAACAAATGAATTAGTATGTGTAAAGCATTTACAGCACTGCCTGGTGCACACAAAATCCTCTTATGGCTATTTTAAAGTAACGATGGGCAATCACAGCTCATCTGGAATAGCTGTGCTGATTTATGCTCTGTGATTATTTAATTTTATTTTTTAAATCAACATTGAGAAAGAAAAGTTGAGATATTAATTACCCGTTTACTGTCAATGTAGTGGAAAATGTAATTTATAGCCTACTTGCAAAAAAAAAAAAGTCTGCATGCTTAATTTAAGAACTCAAGTTATTCAAATAACATTTTGAATTTTATTATTCGTTTAATTGAAATGTTGCTGTTTCCATCAGAATTGCTTTTGAGATTCCAATTTCAGCAATAGTTAACTAAGAGCTCTCTGTGGAAAGCATAGAAGGGGGATCCACAGATATAAAAGCATAGAGAAATAAATGAATTTGGTGAATTACATTTACCTGAAAGACATGGGCAAAGCCATTAGCAGTGTTTCATTTTGTTTTGTTCTCAACTAGGTTACTGTTTTCGTGTAGAAGGGAATCATAGAGATAATCTAGTTACATAGGACACCTGAAAATGAGAATTTAGAGCAGAGTTCCAGAGCAAAGCCAGTCCAAGCAGTGATGAAGGATCAGTGGGTTACATGGATGAAACTGCCCTACAGACTCAAATTAAGAACAGAATTTCAGTTGCCCGGGACAGGAAGCTCTGCCTCAGAAAGAAAGTGCATCTCTTCTTCTGCTACGGTGATGTCTCATGGCTTGCTTATCCTACCCAGGGCTCAACTTTGTAGACTTCCACACTGAGAAAGGACCACAGGCATACTCTGGCAGACACTAATCATTTAAAATAGAGTTCCCAGAATTATTTTTTCATCATTATTACAGTATAATTTGCATAAAATAAATTGTGCAGTTTTTAAGCATACATTCAATGCATTTTGGTAATTGTATGCTATCACGTGACCACTACCGCACTCAGGATCCATCAGGATACAGAACTTTCCCATGACCCTAGAGTTCCTTTGTGGCTTTTGCAATTACTGCCTCCCCTGACCGGCAGTCAGAGGCAACCAGGGATCTACTTTCTGTCATTTTAGTTCTGTACTATAATTCAATATGATAGAATCATAGAGTATTTTGTCATTTTGGTTTGATTTCTTTGACTTACCATTGTATTTTTGAGATCCACCCATGAATAATACAGCTTTGCATGTACAGATGAAAGTCATCCTGTGAAATTATGCTATCATTTCCTTTGGGTAAATAATTAGGAGTCAGATTGCTGGGTCAGATGATATAAGTGTTAAGTTTAACTTTATAAGAGATTTCAGTATTGTTTTCCAAAGTGGCTGTATCACTTTGCAATTCCATTGGCAACATAGAGGTCCAATTTCTCCATATTCTAGACTCTTGAATTGTAGCCATTCTAGTGGGTGTGTAATCGTATTTTGTTGTGATTTTTAAGGTTTTTTTTCCCTTCCAGTTTTACTGAGATATAATTGACATATATCACTGTAGAAGCTTAGGGTATGTAACATAATGGTTTGAGGTACTCATATTGTGAAATTATTACTGTAATAACTTTAATTAGCATCCATCATCTGACATAGATAAACAAAAAGAAAAGGCAATAAAAGAAAGCAAAACAAAAATTTTCCTTATGATGAAAGAACTCAGGATTTACTGTTGTCATAATTTTCCTATATGTCACAGAACAGTGTTAGCTATAGTCACCATGGTGTAAAGTACATTCCTAAGATACATTTATTTCATAACTGGAAGTTTTTACCTTGTGACCATCTCCCTCCCCTCACCCTCTACCTCTGAATGATTTCCCTTTCTGTGTGTTGTTTGTTTTTACATTCTACATATAAGTGAGTCATATGGTATTTGTCTTTCTCTGTCTGACTGACTTAATGTAATGAGATCAAGGTCTGTCCATGTTGTTACAAATGGCAGAATTTCCTTTATTTTTTATGGGTGAATAATATTCCATGTGTATATGAATGCATATGTGTGTGTGTGTATCCATGTGACATATCATATATATATCAATTCTAAGAGTTTGAGTTTTTTACAAATTCTTGGTATCATAAGCCCTTTGACAGATTACAAAATTACAAAATTACAAAATTTTCATCCTACTTGTGTTCTGAATGGATGTTTCAAAACTGCTTTTAATTGTTATAGTTATTATCATTATTTTCACTTTTTTGAGTTGTGCTTTTTGTGCCCTATTTAAGAATTATGGTCCTAGCTTCAAAAGTCAGGGTTTTTCCTGTATTTTCTGCTATATGTTTAATAGTTTTATCATGCATGGCCCATTTTGTTTATGATGTGAGGAAAGAGTTGAAATTGATTATCCTTTCCATGCAGATATGCCTTTCTTCCAGCATCATTTCTTGAAAAGATGAGCTTTTCACCACTGACTTACCTTGGCACCTTTGTTAAAAGTCAGTTATTCCAATTCCTGTCTTCCAATCCATAAATCTGGTTTATTTCCTCACTATTTTAGGTCTTTTAAAATTTCCTTTTGCAGTGTTATGCAGTTTTCAGTGTATAAGTCTTAAATATCTTTGCTATTTCTAATATTTTTTCAATGCCATTGAAAGTGGAGGTTTTTACAATTTTCATTTTCTAATTTTTCATTGCTAGTATGCAGACAACAGTTGATTTTCTGTTTTTTTTATATAGACCTGTATCCTTAAAAATTACTGAGTTCACTTTTTTTTAAGAGAAAGAAATATTATCAGAAAAATGTACTTCCATAGCTGATCATCAGACACCCTTTAAAAGATCAAAATTAAGGACATGTAAAGCATGCATTAATTGATTTGCAGTTAATTTTATCCTATCAGGGAGTTATCCCTCTTTTTTGTTATCATTAATCTACAATTACATGAAGAATATTTACTGAGTTTACTTTTATTCTAGAAATTTTTTCCTAAATTCCTTAGGATTTTCTCTGAAAGCTATTATATCATCTGCAAATAAAGATAGTTTGATTTCTCCCTTTCCAAACTGTGTACCTTTTTCTTTTCCTTAGCTTATTGCTTTGGCTAAGACTTCAGAGGAGTGTTGAAAATAAGGGTGAGAATAGGTTTTGCCTGTTCTTGATCCTAGGTGGGAAGCATCAGTCTGTTCACGACTGAAGATGACGAACTGTAGATTTCTCATACATCTTTTCACCCAGATTGAGAAAGTTTTCTTCTGAGTTTGCTAAACCTAAAAAGTTTTCTTCTATTTTTAGTTTGTTTAGTTTTCTTTCTCTTCATAAATGACTATCACATTTTGCCAAATGATTTTTTTCATCTATTTCAATGATCATATGACTTTCTCCTTTATTTTCTTAGTTTGAGTAAGTATACTGATTGGTTTTTCAAATGCTGAAACAATATTCAATCCTAGGGATAAACCCCCTTGATTATAATGTTTATGTCTTGATAGATTTATTTTGCTAAGAATTTTTGTGTACCTATTCAAAACCAATGTCTTTGTCACATTTTAGTATCACAGTTATGCCTTTATAAAATGACTGAGTAAGAGTTCCTTCTCTATTTTCTGAAAGAGTTTTTATAGCATTCATGTTATTCATTCCTTAAGTGTTTGATGGAACTTAGGAAGGAGGATATCTGGGTCTGAAGTTTTCTCTTCATGGGTGTGTAGTAAAGAATTTGCTTTATCCAAAAGTCTTTTGTTGATTTTGTGTAGTTGTTTCATCAGTTGCTAAGAAAATGATAATATCTTCAACTATGATTATGGATTAGTCTATTTCTGCTTTTTCATTGTTACTTTTAAATTATTAACTGTGTTACTCGATAAAGATGCATTTATATAATCATATCTTCTTGATTAAGGGCTCATTTTGTCATTATGAAATGTACCTCTTATTTCTGATATTTTTTGTCTTGAAATCTATCTTATCTGATATTAATATAATCATTTTGTCTTTACACATTCTGTTTGAGTCATCTTTTAATTTACTTTCAGTCTGTCTTCATATTTGAGTCTCATGTAGGCAGCTTATATTTTGATCTTGATTCTTTTATGTCATTTCTTTTTCTCTGAAGACATTTCTAATTTTTTTCCATTTATTTGATTCATAGAGAGCAAACAGAGTTTTCCTTAAATCAGGAAACTGCATATGCTGCTTTAAAATCTTTTCCTGCTGTCTCCAATATCTGGGTTATCTCCAGGACAGTTCAGTTGATTAAGAAAATCAAATTTATCTCGAAAACAGGTTCTATTTTCCTGGTCCTTCATATTTCAGATAATTTTAGATTGTGTTCTGGACACTATCAGTGTTAAGATATGGAGATTCTGAATTCTTTAGTTTTCTCAGATGAATGTTGTTCCCTTTGTCTGAGCAGGGAATTATCTTGGTTGGGCTTGAACAACAAATAGGAATTTGGGGATCGCCTTTCTGGCTCTTCACATTCCATGATTTCCGCCACTTCTTATAACACTCATGGGTTTTCTGGTTTCAAATTTCTGGTTCACCAAGTAGCAATCCCCTTCACTTCATTTCCCCACCTCAAATGAAAAAAAGAAATGAGAATTCACTTTATTCAATTCCCCTCCTACTACTGTGTACTCTCCACCAGGGTGTTTCTGCTTCTTTTTACCTTATATGAAAATTTTATATTCATTTCGTGCATATGAGTCAGTCTGGTGAGTACTCACTCTGCTATTACTGAAAGTGGAATACAACAGCCGTGATTTTCATTGAAAAATTTCAGCACTCTCATCCCAAGTTGGCCACTGTGGGAGCAACAGATGTAACCATTTCTGCACACACGGTATTTTCCAGTCCCTACCCTCCATGTGAGTTTTTCCTTCCTCTGGTCTCCCAGAACATTTCAACCATGTGTCATTACAGAACTTAGAACATGATAGTTCCTTAGCACCTGTCTCCTCCCTGGACTATAAGCGATGATTGTGTATTTTTCACTTCCCTTTCCCCAGAACCTGACACAATCCTAGCATGAAACATTTGTCTGATGAATGTTTTTTTGAATGAAAGAAGAATGAATCCCATATCAACTGTGTGTATAGTAATGTAACTACTTGAGAACCAGTTATTTTCAGGTTTTCTCAAATTTCACTCTATAGTATACATTTGAAAAAAATCTCGTTATACAATAAACATAGTGATGACATTTCTGCTTCTGCCAAAAAAAGGATATAAAAGGCTTCTTGGATGTGTCCTTTCACTTTGACTCCCTTCTGTTTTGCTGTCCCTTTCATCTGACCGCACCCCTTTTCTTCTTCCTTTGTCTTGTAGAACCAGCCCAGGGGGGACTAGCTTTTTGTGAGAAAGATATGGACTATTAAAAGTCTGCATTTAATCTACCATAAACGCTGTTTAAGAGCTTATATCTATAGGAGTGGTCCCTGTATATGTATTTTCTTGATTTCACAGAATATGTCTCTTCTGTACACAGAAAAAAGTGATATGGTTACATTTGCTTTCATGAGTATATTTTCTCATTTGGAAGATGAGCCTTCATAGTTCAAACAAAATCCTGTCTTAAATTTAAGATGTTGTTCTAAACAGTTGGATAACATTTGCCCCTAACAATATGTCCAATATTTATTTATATATATATTTGTGTAAAAAATCATTTTTTTCTGAAAGTTTAATCATAATTTCCTATAACACTGAAAATAGGATGCTGTAAATTAAATTAAATTAAATGCACATACACATACACAATAAAAAACAAAATGTTTCACAATTTAATTCAACTTTTCATTAAATCAGTGTCATTTAATTTTTTTCATGTCTACAGAAATAAACTTTATTTTCCATTATTTGAAAAGAATCATTAAACTTCACATGTCAGTCTAATATTTTACATAGAATTCTAGAAATCTTACTTTTTTTAAAAATAAATTCTATTTCTTGAACCTTTGCATATTTTGTACTTGAGTTCCATTAAGAAACACTACAAACTTAAAATAAGAAAGAGTGTCCGTAGTTTTTATTCAAAGCAAAAGAATTCCATTAAGGTGGACCTAAAGAGGACTTATTCTTTCTAATTACCTCAGCTAGAAAACTCTCTAGGGAAAATCTTTATCCTTGCTTGCTGAAGACATCAAGTGCTATATATAGATACATATGTGTATGTACAGAGTATAACATGATATTTTTACATTTTCTTCTCTTTGGAGGATCTTAATTGGCATTTCCATATAGGACTAATCCTATTATTCATTCCCAATTCCCTCTGTGCTTTCATTTGTTATCCTAATGCCCCTTTTGACAGGGAAGGGTTAAAAAGGCCTGATTAAGCTGTAAATGGCTGACATTTAGCTATCAAGTATGAATCTGCTGTTAAAACATTTGTGCAAATGAGTTTCAGTGTCTGCCTTTTTAATATGGAGCGTCCCTGGTAGCAATCCTGTCCTCTCTTTCTTCCATCTCAGTACAGGGGACACATTGCTGTACTTCTTCTCGTCCCCTCTGTTCCAACCCCACTGAGAATTAGGCTTCCAGAAGAGGTTCTCCTTTTGATGCTATAAGCCCCTGATACTTTGCCTGACAAATTAAAGGTGCAGCTGAAAAGAAGAGGATAGCTTATCTGAGGAGCGTTTCTACCTTGATGTGCAGCCAGTGGCAGAAAACCTGGAAAGGCAGAGCCCCTGGGGACCCTGCTGACGATCCCAGTGTCTGAGCGGCCGCTGGAAGCACGGCACCGACTGCCAGCTGCCCGTTCTGGCATCCTTGGGTGAAACGAAAGCCTTGTTCTCTGAGAAACTACAATAAAACAAGTCTGTCATTCAACGACTCGAAGGCAAAGAAGAAAAAGCCTCAGCATAAAATGCTGTAAACTGGCATGTTGGCTTGCCATTTTCTCACTTTTCACAGCTGAAAGGAGGGGAAGAAGGTGAGAAGGAAGGGGGCCGGGGAAGGCGTCCGTCCACAGAAGCGAGGAGGCCTCCAATCCTGTCCCGCACCAGCGCTGTGCAGTTTGTTCACCAACGCTCCAGCCCGCCCTCCACGCTTAATTGTACCCTCGGCGGCCTCAGCAGCTTCCCCTCCTCAACCCCTTTCCTTTCCACCCACAAGACGGTGCAAAGGCCTAGTCCTTAACCCTGTTCGATGCATTCTAATCCACGGCTTGATGTTATGCTTAGCAGACCGCAATACATCTCGGGATGCAAGATGCTGTTTTAAGAGGTCAAATAATGTGCTGTCCTTGTAATTTCCACGTAGCACTGTGATGTCCAGGGAGCATTATTTTGGTTGTGTAGCTGGTGACATTATACCCAGAAGGGTTGTGAAATTTGGGAAGTCGTGAACAGATCGTAGATGTTTCCCTTCGGCTTAGTGCTCTGTCTCCATTTCTATCTGGGTCAGAGCAAGATGTATTTGATCACAGAGATGTCCTCAGGGCCAGGGCCCCCCCAGTTCCATAGAAGATGACCATGCAGAAGAGGGGTCGGGCTTTCCCCTAGGCCCCGGATCTGAGCACTGAGTCTGATCTAGGCCCTGCTCATGGGCACCGGGAGCTTCTAACCAACTCAGAGCACCAGGGCTTATCTTTTACAGAAGACGGGAGCTACTTGGTGACTGTGATCTAATTGTTAACCCAACAAGAAGTTGGAATCAACCAGGTGGAAATATTTACACCACAGAAATTGGCAAATGCTCCAAACCAGGGTGCTTATTTATTTGTTTGTTTATTTACTATTATTATTGTTTCTTTTTTCCAGAGAACTGGCTTATTAGCACACTGCTGCTTAAAATGTACCATACATGGGACAGGGTCACCAAGAAGACACCTGAAATTCTAGTTGTTTATCCCCAATAGAGCAAACTTTCTAAAATTTCTTCCAAATGTTGTGTTCTGCTTAAGCCTTGAGGGAATATTATTGATTAAGTGATCACATGATTGCTAATCCTGGGTCGGCATATTGCTATCATGATGGGTAATCAGTGTGGTCCTGCACGTCGTCCCCCACTGGCTGCCATCTTGCAAGAGCCCACAAATTTCCCATCCAACAGGATAAATGCTCCCCTCATCAAGATTGAAAATCCGCTAAGTGTCCCCATCAAGAAAAAGCATCACCCAGCTACATTTTACTGTCACTGTTTGTAGTCTGAGCACAAGAATTTTAAAAATGATCTATTCTGCACAGAACTGAGTGCAAAGAGGATTCAATTTAGCAGCAAGTTATTAAGTATGTATTATGTAGGGCACAATAAATACATGTAAAATGATTTAAAAATGCTCAATAACTCTATGGAAGAGTAATATAGATGCTTGGGAAATATTTATTAGGGATGTGGGCAGACTTTATACCACAATCTCACAGAAAAACGTCTCTAAGATTCTGTTTAGATATTTTATCTAACCCCTTATTTCATGTCAAATGCCCAAATCATTCTCACTTCCAACTTTTTTTTATTTCTCCAAGTTTTTTCATGCCTTCTCCCTTCCTGCCCCTTTCAAGGAACTCCTCCCCTCCCTCTCCTCCCCTATTTTTCCATTTGCATGTCTTCCTCTCTCCCTGTACTTTCTCATTTAGCAACTTGACCTCTCCAGGTGTCTCCAGTTGAGCAAATATTTCCATTGCTCTGCTCAGCCCAAAGCCTATATAGATATAAGAGCCTTCCTTTCCAGTAGCAGGAAGACAGGTTATTGTAAATAATTCTGATTTTGTTTCCAGAAATACGATTTTTTCATCCATGGTTTTCTCGCACATGCTTTCTTTTATTATAATGGCGTGTGATACTCCTTCATGATAGGATTACTAATTGATTGGGAGCCAGTGCAATTAATGTCTCATCTCTGTGGCCTGGTCTATTACCTTTCATGTACTATGTGTTTCAGATATATTGGTTGGGTAGAAAAAATGCCGAGGTGTCCCCAAATCCAGGCACCTGTGTTAGGTCTCTTAAATAAACTTCATTATATTTATACTACATTTTTCAGAGACACAGAAAACTGTACCATACTGAACCAAATGAAAATGAAATTAGATTTTTTTGACATTGAAAATAATGCATGCTCTAATTGTCAAAGTAAGAGTGATTAGGTGTATACATGTCTAGTGTAATTAATATAGAAAAGAGAAAGATGTGACTGTAAAAGAGTTGACTGCAGAAGCTTATAACAAAATGCACGGTTATGTGCAGAATCTTATCCTAGTTAAGTGGCCATTGCTCAAGGCTACCGTTTATCGCTTGAGCTGCTGTGAGATTTTAATTCACTAGAGGGAGCTTGTGGGTAGGAGTGATGCAGTTTCCACACAAGGAAGATTGATTGCATTCATTCAATCCCCACAGCCCGAAAAATACTTCTATTTATTTTATTCAGAGGCTTGTTGTAACACATCCCAGAGTTGCCTAGTCATTTTTTTCCACTAGTGATAAGTCTAATTTCCTTTCCCATTTTTCATTCTTCTGTGCAATTCACTCAATCCCCACAATGGTCTAACATTCCACTGCATTTGACTCTCTTCGTTCTTATCTGGTTTCATCACCGATATTCTTTTTATCCCAGAGAACAGCCAATAAAAGAGTTAATACAGTCGAGGTGCCTACTTGTTCCATGTTTGAGTGATAGAAGTTCTTCCTTATTGTTCAACCACTATTTCAACAGTAAAAAAAAATTGACTTATTCTTTGGTCTGTTATACATTTGGCATACCACAGTTATCATTTTAAAAGTGCATATTAACTATAGGGGATGTATTTGCTGGCACATTTTTACTTTTTTTTTTTTTTTTGCTTGATTTGTCTTGAGGTCACATTCTGAATGGAAAGCATTCATATGATTTAACAAAAATTATTTGCCATCATATCAGAGCTCAAACTGCAGTAGTAGTCAGGAATTCAGATGTCAATCATTAAAGGCTTCATTTTGGTACTTTTATTGTTTCACCAATTAGTAAAAGCTGTGTGTTGAAAGAATTTTTGTCTGTGTGTCTATGCATGTTGTGTGTGCCTGTACATACTGTATGCACATGTGTGCCCTTAGATATCTCTGTCCTTTAACTTGAGGAATGGAATATCCACAGGCCAGAGTCAAAGTCACCAATCTGAAAAGCTCATCAATACCATCTGAAAGCTCTTTCTTTATTTCCTCCCAAGTTCTCATCCGAGGGAACTCAAACTTAGCATCATTATCACTCCTTACATACTGTTTTATATTTAATATGTCCAGTTGATTGCAAATGGCTTCAACATTTCCTCCCCAAATTCTTTTCTGTACAATAATGAGAGGGTGTGTCAGAGGTCCTGAAGACCAGCCTCAAGCTTGAGAAATTTCTCGAACTCACAAGACTTAGAGGAGCCGCCGTACTCCTGGTTATAACTTACTACAGCAAGAGGATGCAGATGAACATCAGTTAAGGTGAAAGGTACTCTCTTGGCCCATTTGGGCTGCTGTAACAAAATACCTCAGTCTAGGTGGCCCATAGGCAACAGAAATTTATTTCTTACAGTTCTAGAGGCTGGAAGTCCAAGGTCATGATGCTGATAAGTGGGATGCAGGCCCCTCTTCCAGGTGCAGAGTTCTCATTGTTTTCTCACTTGGAGGAAGGGATGAGGGGTCTTTTCTAGGGTAAGAGCTTTGCCCTCATGACCTGAGAGCTTCTCAAAGGCCAGGTTTCCATTCAGGAGAAACCAGATCTAAGGCTCCAGTTGTTCCCTCCCAATGGAGCCGAAAACACACTTAATTCTCCCAGCAGTGATGGGTGTCAGAACAGGTGAAGTGTTGCCAACCAGGGAAGCTCACCAATGCCTTGGGATGCAGGGATTTTCATGGGATCTTGTCGCATAGGCATGCAACCATCATGGGACTGAACTTGCTACACAGACTCTCGCCCCAACAGGGTAAAACAGGCCTTCCTCATAAATTACATTATTAGGATAAATGTATCTGATCAAACTGGTACAGTGTGGTCCAAGGCCTCAGGAATACAAAATCACTCACTATACAGAATATTCCAAGGGCTCACAGCTTCTGCTCTGAAGCAGATTTTTCTCAAGAATATTCAGGATTTGAGCAATCTTAGCCTGTGGAGTTAACCTTCTCCTGCCCAATAACTATTACTTCAAATTAGATTTCCTTGGCCAAATATTTAGGACATCCTGGGTTAAATAATATTTAACAGCTTTCTTCATTGCTCTTAACATGCTAAGAACCATTGTGATACACCAAGTGTGTGAATATATGTATTTATCATCACTTAATAAATTTCAAAATTTTTTCCCCTCACTGGACATTTTATTTTAGTACATGTTGCTGTAAATGACTCTTCACACTTGAGCAAAGTGACTCTGTCTAATAAAATAAAATGTTACTTAAAAGGGCAAATGGGAAAAATAGTTGAAGTATAAGAGTTACTGATAAAGGACCTGCAGCTATTTGTTAATGAAGAATTGTGCTTATCTTTTATTAGCTTTTGTTGGGTCTACCACGTTTTAATTGATAACTTGCTTTTGAATGTTTCACAAATATTTACCGTTTTAATGTTTTAGTAATGAAATCAATGTATTTTCTTAACCTTTGTCACTTGTATCACAAAAATGGATATTGGAGTTAATATACTGAATGGAATAACTGTCCATTGCTAATACGTAAAGAGTATTTAGCTATAAAAATATAGCAATATATCCTAGAAAAAAATCAGGACTTCATGTTGATTGAATAATAAATACAAATAATCTTTCTATTTCTGAACTAAAGGTTTATCACATTTTAACTTGCTGACTGTATTTGAAATGGTCCAAACACCTGCTAGAATTGACTAAGCCTCATACTATGCCATTGACATTCTTCTTGTTGTAGTTGCTACTAGTATTCTATAAAATCTGTAGCAGAGCCACAGGTGAGCGTAATGGGCAATGTGAAAGACAATTTGAAATTAGCAAGCAGTCATTTGAAAACTTGGTTTAAAAAATCGTATGGTACCATTAATGCAATGTGGTGTGAAAAGAGTCTCCCAAGCATTTTGTCTCATATAAAATCATGCAGTGCACACATGGATTTTGCAGATACAAAGGGAGAAGTGAAATCAAGCCAGCTTTTTCACAAGATAATGTTTCAGGGTTCAGAGAATGTGAATCATTTATTCACTTCTGAAATCTAGTAAAACATCTTTATTAAAATGAAAGCCTATTTCATTACCAGGGATAGTTTTGAACTGACAGCAAACAAGTTTTCTCTTATTTATTTAGCATATGCACTGCATATGCTTTTGATGTAAATATAAATGCTTAACAAAATAAATACTACCCAACAAAGCGTATTTAATGTGTTCTGTGGTGTTCACTCGATAGCACCATTTGAAACACATAAGAAGCCTATTATAGTATATGTAGTATGAAATGCATTTTCAGTTCTGTTGTGTGCTATGTGTGTTTTGTCCCATAACTGGTATCAATGAAGGAATGTGCAAAGTGCACCAACATCTTTTTAAAAAAGGAAAATTAAGGATTCCTAGAATCTTTGAACTTTCACCCTTTTACTTTGAAGAGTAGATGGTGATAATATCCCTTTACAACAGGTTGTCCAATATGTTTAACTGATAGATAAACCCTGAAATTTGGCCATCTCTGTGTTAAATATATGAATGTGATTAGCAAGAACAAAAATCTCAAATGATTAGAAGTGAATAAACTGCAAACCATTGCAAATTATAACCACAGTAATTTTTTAAATGTGTATAACATTTGCTAGTCTAAAGCAATATGAAATAGAAGTTAAAACATGCAAACAAACAAGGCATTACAGGAAGAAAAGCTTCAAGAGGTCTGTTTCTCATTGTAGACAAAATGCGAAAGTTCATCAATGGTCTTCAGGCTGGCTGAGGCTCTCTGGGACCTTCAGCAGCTCATACAGTCCCTCAAATATTTGAAGAAGCTCAAAGATGAGATCTCCTTTATCTGCAAACTCCAGCTTGCCATAGGACTTAACCTCAAATTAAGTCTACTGCAGACAAGAGGGACCCACGTGGTCTTCTGCAAATGGCAACCAATAAGGATCTTGGGATTTCACTAGATAATGGTGCACGTGGAGGGCCTGAACAAGGCTTATAACAAGGCAGCTCTTGGGCTGAAGCCCGTTCAAACTGCTTTATTCCATCTCTGCCTGTATAATATGGTTTTTTAAATTGGAGTATTTCATAAGAAAAATGATTTCAGGCTTTCTTGAAGAAATCAGTACCTTTGGGAGCAATTGGCATGACACTAACATATCGTGGACCTACATGGAAGCTACCTTCTCTGAAAAGACACAGCCAGCTATTCAGGTCACCATTTCCATTTCTGTTACCTGCTTGACTCCTGTGAACATGTGTGCTTACAATTGACTAAGTTCACCCAGGTAAACTCGGAGAAAAAAACAACAAAAGGAAAACACATAAAAATGAGTGTTGAATGGGTATTTATGGAATGATCTGTGGTCTTCTGGGAAATTGAATATTGACTAAAATCTATACTCCCTTAATGAGGATAAATGTCTGATTTGTCCCTTAATGTTCCTGCATGTGCCCTTCTGAGGATTGCCATTAAGAATTGTTCTTCTAATGGGAAGAGAAATATCTAACATGGGGAAAATAAATTCTTGAACCGCAGCTTTTGAAATATGCCCAGCCAAGTTTAAACATTGAGAGTCAAACTGATGTTGCATGAAGGTTAGAGAAATATGGGGTTTTAGATTAGCAACTTAAAGGTAGAACAAGAGTTGCTGTAGGGCCAAGAGTTCCAGGGTGGTAGAGAAAAATCTAAGGAGGAAATAACCCAATTGATACATTCCCTGAGCAGCAAATGCTTTGGAAAACTTGGAGAGAAATAATATGCAAAGTGAAGTTGCTTCAGGGTCTGTACTTTGTCACCATATTCCTTTGCCATTTATTGATTTTTAGTAAATCCCATTCTACCTGAGGACCTTTATAGTGGTGTGTTGACAGAATGAATGCAAAGAGGTACAACAAGCGGAAAAGTGGCGTCTCTGCCTCCATACTTTATGCCTCCTTTGCTACCTTAACCTTTGGGCCGAAAGGATAAAAATAAGGAAAAGGGCTTCTGCTTAGCCCTGCAGCCATGCATGTAAGCTTGTTGATCATCAATGCAACTTCGCTTCCAGTTTGAGATTTCTGCAAATAGCTCCTTACCCAAAGCTTGCCTCCTCCAGGAGACCGGGAAATAAGTATGAAAATAATGATTACCTTGTCAAAGAGTTTTAGGAACATAGTGACCAGACCTAGGTGGGTGAGTGTCAACTAACCAAGGACACAGTTTCTCAGACCCTCACTGGTACCCAGATGTCTCAGCCTTCAGTCACTCCCTAACCTGCTCCCTGTGCTGTTCCCCCTTTTCTAGTATAAAAAAAGCTTGCAATCAACCATGAGTTAAGAGTGCTTTAGGACATGAGACCAGTGCCTTCTCAGTCCACTGGCTTTCCAAATCACATCACTTTCCTTGCCCCAACACCTTGTTTCTTGCCTTACTGGCATGTGCTCCAGTGAGTGGCCCAAGCTTGAACCTGGTAGCAGAGGGAATAACTCTGTAAAGAGAAGTAGGGCAGGAGGGAATAAGAGCCAAGAATGGAGCCCAGAAGCGTCCATAGTGTGGTTCTCACTTGAACCACAGCTTGACAATTCTTGGGGCTGGTTTCTCTGGGAGGCAGAGGGAATTCCATTTATTGGGGCAATACTATTCTTTTATAGTACTGTGGGGGTACTTTAGATTCAAGATTTAAAAAGTAGATATTCCCATTTTGCAGATGAGTAAAATGAGGCTAAAATCATGTTCAATAACCTCCCAATGTCACCAGGCTAGCAAGTGGCAGGTGTTGGATACCCACATCTATCTAATCATATATTGGACAACCTTCATGTTTCATGCGTAAGGCATGATTTCTAATGATCTATATACAAATAGAAATGGTTGAATTAGACATTAGAGAGAGAATTGTATATTATAACCTACTGATCAGTTTTATCATTTTGTTGAGCACTTCAAAATTATCTTTAGGACAATATTTGGAAATTATCCTAACATGTGTGTATATGTATATATTTGTATATACATTTAAGTGCAGAAAATATAAATATATATGTTATTTCTTAACTTTAAAAATATATATGTACACTTTTTAATACTTACAGTGCATGTACAAACACACACACAATTTTGAAAAAGTAGTAATTCTGGTCTTTTCATCATTATGTAATTTTTTTCAGCTCAAGGTTTATTGATTGCTATGGATAATATTTATGCCCTGCAAAAATACATTTAACTTAAATCAAGGCCCAGCATGGCTATTTGATATGAGGCAAATTCCTAGTATGCTTGTTCCTCTAAAAATCTTAGTTCCTGTCTGACTACAGGGCCTCGGGTTTATGTAATTGGCCTCACTATTGACCCTTTCAGGACTTTAAAGTTTTCTAGGAGATTCTATAGGCTTACTGAATGGAGAAAATGCATCCAGGCTATTTCTTGATACACATTTCAGAGATAATTTTCCCCCTGGGAACTTTTAATAGCTTTGATACCCTCATCCTTTGTCCTAAATTCTGTAGTAATAAGAATGCAGGTCACAAAAATTTGAGAATTATTCATTCATCAACTTTTAGATTTAGTGGAACATTTAAAAGATATTAATGTGAAATTCTGAAATTCCAATAAAATCCCTCAAAAAAGGAGAACTTCACATATGATGTGGCTCATTTCATGAGTCAGCACCACCCTGGTGCTCTATTTCTTGATAGGTTTTTAGTGCCATTCTCAGTATCCCCTGTTCTGTTAAGTTGGAGAAAACTAGTCAGTTTGTTTACTGCTGGAAGACCTGGATATTAAAGTCTTGCCAGCCTCATGTTGTACAAACACACACAAAAGGAGCCATCTTCATGTGCTCTTACTTCTCTATATGCCTTTTTACTTGCAAAAGCTGAGGAGTTTTATAATCACCCCAACTCCCTCACTAGGCAGAGAAACTTAGTGACATGTTGAGGGAAATGCTACACTGTGTTAATAACGGTTTTGAAAGAAATCAGGGAAGTTAATCATGTGTGGACACAGGGTTAAGAAGCAATGTAACAGACTATTAAGCTTAATATAGATATGTGATATAAGCATATGCAGACAGCCATTAGCATAAATTCATGTTACAGAAGAGCAGTGTGGCATGCCACTTGGTGGATTTATAATGTATGTGAGGGGCAGGATGGAGATCGATAGGAGAAGGAAGTGGGTCAGAGAATCCATATACAGGTCCTGGATCAGGTTGATAAAACCATTGCGAATTATAACCACATTATTTTTGAATGGTTTTATTGCCTGAGACTTTATTATACAGACACATCAAATGAATGAGGACATGTAGTGGGGGAATCTTCCATAGCTTCGAGTGGCTTCAGTATGAGAAATATCTACCTCTCTTAGCTGGAACTGGCTTCCCTTAATGCTCACAATCATTATGTTGCTGCTGAGTAACTTTTATAGGCAGGAAAAATAGAATATTTAGTTAAACTTTGGTGGGGAGGGAGTATTTGTATATTTTAATTATTTTAGAGGTAATTATATCTTAACTTTCTTTCCTTTTTTAGGACACACCAACCGTGGCAAAAAAATTATATGTGATCATCAAGCAAACTTATCCAAATATATTTAGAAATAAATTCTTCTGGGGCTTTGCCCTTCAGCTAAAACAAGCAAATATGTTCTCTCTCTCAGTTTCAGTCAGAGGCCCTATTTTGCTTTTCTAGTTCACATGCCATAACAAATATAATTCTGTCCTTGAAGAGATTTTAATACATTAGGAAAATGAAAATAACTTGAAGAACAGAAAAAAGCAGTTATCACTAATTATCATGGTAGAAAATTTTACTTGGATCAAGTCACAATCTCTTTTCATCAACTCCCTTTCTTTTGTGTTTCCCCTAATTTCTTAGAATGGGATCCTTCAGAGAAATTCTCTTTTTAGCTCAAATGATCAGAAATAAATAAACTGCAAAATTTTTAGAAACCATTACCTGTCCCATTTTTATAAGGGAAAGCAAAGCTTGCAGTAGGTTTAGTTATTAGTCTTTCTCTCTCTTTTTTCTATCATTCTCTCCCTCCCTCCCTCCTTCCTTCCTCCTCAATTTCTTTCTTCTCTCTCCCCATTTCCTTCTTTCACTAAATCACCTCTACTGCTTATAACTGGTATCATAGTGTACTGGAGACTACCATCGCTGTTTCTTCTTAAAGAAGCCCCAAACATCTTAAACATCTTATATCCCAATTCTTTCCCCTCCCCCGGCCAGGTACTATCTCATATTTCACTGCCTGAACTAGATCTCTTTGGCTTATAGTTAATAACTTTGTAAAATATATATTGCCCTGGAAAGACCATCACTGAAAGCTCTTATCGTTATTTTATTTCTTAGGTTAAAATATAAGTGTGAGAGGAAGAGCTAAGAGAAATGGAAGGCCAGCGAGTTGGAACCCAAGCACTGAGGATGAAGAGAAAGTCAGAGAGAATCCCTGGAGCCAGGAGGGGAAGGAGCACATGCATTGAACACCATAAGGGCTTAAGAAAAACAAATAGTAACAATGATGCAGAGACAGCCAAGTATTTTCTGTAGTGTATATTTCTGCTACACCACTTAGTCATCACAACTATCTTCATTAACCCAAGTATACTGATGATGAAAACAAGAAATTGAGTTTAAGAAACACTCTTCACTCGTATCTCATGCTTTTTCCTCATGTCCACCTATTGCTAATAATGGATAAGGAAGTCCAAACCACAGTTCCAGACCACAGTTCAGTCTCCACCTCTCTGGATGCAAGCAGGGCGGGGTAACAAAGCAAAGAGGAACATAAAGTGTTGGTGACGATGAAGATGAGCTTCTAATGCAAAGGAGTTGGGTTTGCTTCAAGGTGAAGGATAAAGTGCATCCATCTATGAAGAGGTTTTAAGAAGTTTAAATACCCAACAGTTTTCCTTCATGTTTGGCCAAAGGAATCACAAATGCAACCATCTTTGCTTACAGATGGAGAGAACAAAAAAATGAAGTCACTCTCTGCTTTGAACTAAATGGAAAGCAACTAGCAGAGATTTAAACCTGTATAATAAGGTTTTTTCAATGTATTTGTGTGTGTGTGTGTGTGTGTGTGTGTGTGTGTGTGTGTGTGTGTACCCTAGCTGGTTAAAGGTGGCTGGTTAAAGGCAGTTTACTCAGCTTAAAAAGAGAGTGAGTGTGGATAAAATTGCAATATTTCCAGAATCTCTGGCCTGGCCCTAGTGTATCTCCGTATCAATAGGTGTTTCCAAAGGGTGGAGAGAAGTAGTCCATCTCCATATCATTAGGTGATTACAAGGGAAGCGGGGGAGTATCTGGACCTGAGGGATTGGGTGGGGTCCCTTCTTCTACAGGGGGGTTGCAAGAGACACCAGTGAAGTAGACGACTGCTTGTAAACAATAAATGAGTTTCTCCCACATTCTTTCTCCCTTCGACTGATTTTGGTTTCATAGGCATTTTGCCCCGGGATTTTCCCCCTGGAGTTACAGTGAACTAGAATGAATTTATTAAAACTACTCATGCTTACTTTTAATAAAATTCCAAATGAAATTAATTTAGTACTAGCTGCTCTAGATTTTTCCAGAATTGTGGTGTTTCCACAACACTTTTTCCATACTTGAGAGGGAAGATATGGTTAAAGGGAAAGTGTCTGTTTCTTTCAGTTCTAAGTTTCTGGGAGAGTTTTAAATTGCTTAGGATTTGGACTACTGTGCCCTAGTGGTGGCATTAAAAATGCTTCATGGTCCTTAGGGAAATAATTTTAACTTAAAGTTTTCAAATGGGTCTTTTTCTAACTCAGTGATTGGCAGGGCTGGAAACTGTGTGACTGAGACCACTGAGTTCACGGGGATGCACCAGGTTCAAGGTAAGGTAGTATGGAAAGGGTCAATTGCAAGTACCTTTTAAGTGATTTTGCTGATAGGCAAGGAATGAGGAATTCACCTTGCCTACATCCTTCTAGGTGATTGTTGAAATTCACTTCCTTTCACCTGCGTAGCTTTCTGCTGGGCATGCTGCATGTTCTTAATATGTTTTACTGCTTCACCATGCTTTTCTCTTCCAAATAGTAGTTACATACAGCACACCTCTGCCAACTGGTAAAGCGCAGGACAAGAAGAAGGGATGCACACTGCCTTCAGCTTTTGAATTTGAATGTATCTCTTCTTTTAAATGAGTCTTCCTCTAGGGAGATGAAAAACATGTAAATCTTAGAAGTCATTGAGAATCCTATCGCTGTCCTTATTCACCCTGACAATGGTGGGAGCCATTAGGCTACTGTCAACTGTACGGGAGCCGAGGGGCATCCTCTAAGGAGATCATAGAAATGCTCTGATCTCCAGTTCTGACCTATCTGTTCCAGGCCATTCACCATAGTTACATAGTTACTTTATAGGGAATACAAGAACATGATCTAAGAGGTCTAGGAGAAATTCTGTCCAACAGGATCACACAATTTTCTGTCAGGCCCTTAGACACTTTTAATTATCTCTTAAAAGGTAGATTTCTTAATTCACTTTAAAGAGAAAACCAAGACGGGGTCATTCATTCCCTGGTGGGGTCACAAGGAAGGACACTGAAATCTGGAGGATATGCTGAAACCTCAACATTAACTTGACTTAGGCTGAGCTGCAGGAACAGAAACCAGATTTCCTGACGATCACAGCACCACAGCGCTGTAACCAGGTAGTGTATTCACCTACTTGATTATATAAACCACTCAGGTTGGAAAGGAGAAAGAGGACGAGGAAGGTGAGGAGGAAGTAGAGGAGGAGAAAGGGGACAGAGAAAGAGAGATTCTCCCACATATTTAAAAAAAAAATTATGTTGAACTGAATGGATATTTGAAGCTTTTGCTGAGATGTCAAACAGCAGTATGTGTGACCTGTATGCAAAAGCAATGCAAGAACAATCTCCAAGGAATTCTGGGGCCAGCCCCATGTTGCCAACTGAAATATAAGATGCTGTAGACTGTCGAGCGCAGCCTGGGAATGCTTCTTTGCCAGGAATATGTTGAGCTTCATGAGGAAATCAGGGGAGTAAAAAAAGGGGTAAGGTGTAGCTCAAACAAAAATAATGCATTTAGTGACTCTCCAGTTAAAGAATACAACAGCTCTCAATAACAGAGTAACTGTGCCCATAGTTGGATGAAAACTGAACAGGTTGTTTTACAGAACCTATAGACATGTATTAGTAATTCCCAAAGAACACTGAACCTAATCTACAACTGCCTTACGGCCAACCCTTTCCCCTTATTTATGGGAATGGCATTTATTTAAAACAAAACAAAAACCATTTCCTATGGTGCTATTGGAAATTATTCGCTGATGCAATTTAATCAAGTCCTGCCCTAGTCCTCGTGGCCAGGCAATCGATGGGTTAAGTTAGATCACTAACGTGTGTTTCCTGACCCTGGAATGCTTCATCAAATGTACTCATTACTGATTGAACAAGAGAATGAATAGTTGTGAGTTTCAGTTGAAGCTCCGATGGGATTGTGTGTAAGCCCTAATGTGGTCGAGGTATTTAAATTTTGAGTTTTGTAATGGGCTCTGACATGTTTCATTTCCTCCGAGGGAACACTCGAGACCTCTGAAAGTAAATGTTGCTACAAAGTCATCAAGGCAGAATATTAAAATGCCATCAAATGAAAATTTCACTAATGCAATCCGGCTAGAGCTCCAGGTACTGGAGCGAAAAGGGGAGTGTCAAAGGTCCCAGTTCTTTTAGCGAAACATGATTTGTTCCTCTTCACTGACTGTTTCTCCAAATAAATTATTTAAAGTCTTATTTCTTCTTTCTCCTGGGCCTCTTAAAGTTAAGCTATACCAGGAGGTGGTGGGAGAAGCAGGAGAAAGAGAAAGAGGTGACACAGGTAGAGATTCAGGGAGTGTTCCTACAGTGAGGCTCTTCCCCACTGTGTCCTGTTTCTCTCATTCCACAGAGCTGGGCAGGTATGTGGTCAGATGAGGGGATAAGAATCCCTAGTTATCACCCTAGGGCTGAAACCACTCTTATACTCAAAAGTTTAATAACACATCAGGGTGTTAAGAGTGTGAGAGATCATCAAAGAATGCTCATGTAGTGATGTGTAGAGAACATTACAGAGTTTGGGAGAAGACGCTGTTCTATTCCTCATGGTTGTCTCCAAACCTCTTTGCTATTTTTCTTTATATTTGAGTTTATGGTAAATTTCATATTAATTGACTTGTGGCAGAAGGAAATTCAAATTAAACTCTCTGGATCTCTTCTACATAAATGACATTTAGGAAGAAATGACTATATATGTATATTTGCATTCTGGGATAACTACTTATATTGGATATTTCCTGGAAATGGGGAGACATGATTTCTCTAAACTTCATTTATGACAGGTTTCCCAGAGTGTAAAGGATTCTATGCATTTATCTTTGGGCTAATGTTCCTACTGAACCTATAATTTCCTTGTTTCTCCTGCTGGCTGGCAGGATTTGTGCCAATCAACATCTAGTCTTCCATTAACTCAGCTTGCCAACTTCAGTTCTGTCCATAAGGACAAATAAACTACTTTATTGAAGCTGTTGTGTGAAATAGCAGCTCTGTCTTCAAGTATCAAATTTCTACTGTGTATTGGTGAAATATAATAATTTTAGTGTCCAGAAGAGAACTATTGGCATCAACCAAGGCCAGAATCTTGCGTTGGTTTTCCGGTCCTTTGATAATGTATGTTTTATGCCAAAAGATCGTGCATTTTCATGGTTAGGAGTATCATCTCTGGTCTCAGACTGTCTGGGTTATTTTACATCTTACTGTTTTTAACTGAATACTTGAGCCAACTGGCATATTCCTAAGTCTCATGTCCGATAAAACTGTAGTCACAGCATTTACCTCATTGGTTTGTTGTGATAATTAAATGAGGTATATGTGTTTAGAACTCATTTCATAATATCTGAAGACAAAAACTGTAAGTAAAATTCTGCATTTCTGGTAAGTTCTATTTAAAATTCCAAGTAAAGACCTCAACTAAATTTTTTATTTCAATGCAATCAATGGCTTTGACAGGGAAAAAGAAAGTGATTTCTGGGGACATCTCCAGACTTGCCTAGTCCATTCATGATCATTTCAGATGCACGATGGAAAAGACAGAAAAAGTTAGGAGACATTGTGGTTAATATTTTTTGATGTCACATTGCCAAAGAAGTTATGTACTTAGGACAGAGCTAACAGGTCTCTTGGCGTGCTCCTCTCACTGTGTTTTCAGATAAGAGGACATTATCTTTGAGATAATTGCTTAGACAACCAAGGTATACAAATTACCAGTTCTAAGGTGAATAGCCAGGCAAATGTATCTTTTCCCCTAACTTTTGAGAACACTTTCTAAAAACTTTATTATGAAGTAATTTACTAAAATATGATATGGTTTTAAGAATCTGAGAACTCCTAAGAATATTGCCATAGTACAGACTCCAAACATTTGCTTCTTTCAAAAAAAGCTTTAATATAAAGCTGCCTACTTACTATTTTTTAAGAAAATAATTTATTTAATTACAGGTGGCAAGTAATTGTGTTACTTAGAAATCATTTCAACTAGTACTTATTGAACACCTACCTTGTTCAAATAACACTGTTTCATTGAAGTTCAGGAAGATTTCTACTTTGTGTTTTATTGTATGGGGCTGAGAGTAATTTGTGGAACTTCCTTTAAAATGATCTCTCATTTACTCCTCAATAATTCCAACTGTTCATTACCCCATAATGAGGATTTGTTACATGCATAGATCAGTTTAACACATATTTGGTAAATTTATCCCTAAATGAATGTCTTAATTATCAGAAAGCATGAAGATTTTAAAATTCTTACTTGAATTTCATGGTAATGCATTTAGCTATTCTTTCCTAGGTGGCTTCAAGAGGACATTTTCATTTGTCTAGTGAGATTCAAAATGAAAGAGAAATAAGAGAGAAATGAAACAGTAGACATGGGCTTACCAGAGCCTTCCGGTATCTAGTCACACAAATATGAAGTACTGAATGGTGTGTCATTAGTAAGCTACTGACAGTTCTTGAGAGCTACTTAAATGAGATTTACTATAAAGATAGGTAGTGAGAACTCCTATGTCTAACTGAGTTACTTTAAAGAGTCAGAATGCTTCTGAGGTCAAGACTTGATAGAAATCTGACTGTTAGTATTATATCTAAAAAAAAGCTATCATTTTGGATGTTGGTTGCCCTGAAATCCTAGGGGAAAAGCAAGAGAAAGGGTCTTTAGCTGTGGTTTCAGACATGACAGAAGAGGGGGCATCCAAGCTCTTTAAAATAAGTGTCAGTGCAAAGGCACCACAATATCAAATTGTGTGACACCAGCCATTACGATCAAATAGCTATCTCTTGTTCTAATCTCATGACCTCCAAGCAATAATCCTCTGACTCCAGCCTCCCATGTAATCTGTCCACTGAGAAGAATATTCTAGTCCTATTTGATAGTTATGACTGTTCCTAGGAATTAACACATTGGCTTTCCAATTTTATCTGTCAGCTTTTTCTGTATTTCTTTACCATAATTTAGTATCCTGAAGCTCAGCCACCCTTAAGCATGCTAAAAAATGGAATTGTCATGACTATAAAGCTGATAACTAGACTTTGAACTGCATAGTCATACTAAAATGTAGTGACTGATTGTAGCCCACTCATTGTTTCTCTGAACCAAGTCATGAAGTGAATTCTCTGATACAACATCAGTAGTATTCACCATCAGTGTTGGTAAATAAACAGCATCTAACAGCAGTGTCCACTAGTTACTTAAATTAATATATAAATATGTAAAGGATTAATGTTTACCTTGATAGTCATAGCATTATTATTTTTGTTGATCATAGAAAGTTCAAGGTAGTTAAATTATATAGAGAGATTTGTGGCAATGAATCAAATAACCTGAGAATTCATTTTGGTGTCCTGACATTATGGTTCCTGCTGAGAATTAAAGGAAACAATTTGCAGAACAGTGTTTTCTAAAGAAGTATCTCAGTTGGATAGAGGACAAGTTAAATTTCTTCTCTGTGAGGGTATGTTTTCCAGTTGGATTGAGCAGATTATTTTTCTTCTAATTATATGATAACTGACTCTTTAACTCCAAGATAAAACTTCCAAGAAAAGCTGGAATAAGTGAAACAAAATGTTTATCTTGTGAGCAATCGTATATTCCACGATATGGAGATTTTGCTGTGTTGATCATTTAAAGCTATTTAGGATATCATCCGGTTTCTTGAGCCAAAAGAAGTTATAGTAAGATGCATTTGTTTGATTAAATATCAAAATGTATAGGCATCTAATATACTTTTCTGGGTAGAAAGAAGTATAGTCCTGAGTCAGCAATGGTTGAGTAAATGAAATTGCTGAAGAGAAAAATATTTCTGGATAGCAGAAAATGGAAACTGTGTAGTAGCAAGTGAACCACAGTAATTCACAAGTTTGGTTTAGATAATCCCTCCCAAGTTCAAATTCTTTTCTGAATTCCTTCTTAGGTATCCGATGTGAGGAATCTTATACAGTTTTCTGTATTTCTTTATTCTAAGCAAAAAAATAAAAAAAATACTAGAGCAGCATATCCTGTTAGGTTCTAACATTCCTAATATTTAATCAATGTGAATCCAAGCATACAGAATTCAGTGTACTTGCTACATTTCCAGAAACATCTGTTTAAGATTCTTATTCACATTGAACTAGGGACTCAGATTATATCAGACTAAATCTTTTCTACAAACCAACATATATATAAATTTGTATTTTCCCTGTTTGTTCTAATAGAAAATCGATCTTTAATGTCTTATCTAATATTTTAACATATTCAATGTATTCTGCAGTATATTTATCCATTCCATAAAAATACGTCACTGATATTTTTATGAAAACTTGCTTATTATAGTACACTTTGCATAATTTATGTATTTTGTTTCCATCATTGGAAAAGTTAAATTGTGAATTGGAAGCAAAGGATCCTTGCAAAAATCATGTCAGTTGTTGATCTCATAAATGTCAAATGTATTTTAATTATATTCAGCATAGAAATATTAATGCTAGATGATATTGACATTTTTCTACATCAAAGGAGTTTATCGATCTAGAATGGCTTTCTTTTTCTACCATCTTATTATTATTGTTATCCCCCTTTTCAATTCCACAGAAGTGTTTCCTATACACACACATATAGTCCAAAAGTGCAATCTCTTCTTCGACTCCCAATTTATATTGTAGGATAATTTAATTTTATTTAATTATTCTCAACATTAGTAACAGTTCGTTAGGTTTTATTTTATGCCTTTTTAAAAACATTAAAAATATAGATTTAATGAAGTATAATCCACATATAGCAAAATTCACCCTTTTCAGGTGAACTTTGAAAAATGTATAGTCATGTAACTACTAAAACAGACAAAATACAGATTCTGTTTGTCATTCCCAGAAGTCCTCTCATTCCTGTTAATAGTAAACTCTGGTTTCCTTCCACTCCTGTTCCTGGCTATTTTCACTTAATAGAATGTTGTGTAGAGTAAAGATCACAGGCACATCCCTTAGTATTTGAAAGAGCCATGTTTTTGTATTCCTTTTCATTGTTAAGTCCATCATATAGATGTGCCTCAATTTATTAGTCTATTCCCAAGTTTATAGATATTTAGAATGTTTTTGGTTTAGAGGTATACTGGATAAGCTCTTACGAACATTCATGTATATAACTATGTGGACATGTATTTTCACTGTTGTGGTAAATACTTAAAAGTGTGATTGTTGGGGCCCATGATAGATGCATATTTGACTTGATAGAAAAATGCTAAACTGTTTGTCAAAGTGAACATACCACTTTACATCTTACCTAGTAAGGTGCAAGAGTTCCAGATGTTCTACATCTTTGTCAGCACTTATTACTGTCAAATCTATGAAAGTCACACACACACACACACACACACACACATATATATATATATCTCAGTTTTGTGTTTGCAAATATTTTGTTCCAGTCTCTGGCTTGCCTTTCATTTTCTTAATGTCTTTCAAACAGCATGTTTTAAATTTTTGTGAAGTATATTGTTTTCAATTTTTATTTTTATTGTTCATGTCTTTCGTGTCCTAAGAAATCTTTGATTCACCAAATATCATAAAGATTTTTCTATGTAAAAATCTATGTTTAAAATTTTTACACTGTACATTTACATTTGGGAAGAAGTGACATCTTAATAATTCTTATTGTTAAACTTTTGTTATAAACAGAACTTACAGCAATTACAAAAATTATCAGCAATTACTGTCTGTAAACATGACATCTCTCCATTTACCTAGGATTCTGTGATTTCTTCCATCAATGATTTAGAGTTATTATCAGAATCTATCTGGTACATCTTTTATGTTTATCCACAAATATTTCAAGATTTATGGTACCATTTTAAACTGTACTTAAAAAAATCCAATCTCAAATTATTCATTGTTAGCATATAGAAATTCTATCATTATTATTTTTATTTTGCTATGTTGATTGTGTATTCTGTAGTCTTGTCAATCTTACTCATTCTACCAGCTTTTTGTAGCTCCTTTAAGATTTTAACATAGGCTATAATGTCTGCAAATAAAAACTATTTTGCTTCTTCCTTTCTAATCTGAATGGTTTTATTTCTTTCTTTGTCTTTTTGCACTGGTTAGGACTACCAAATGATGTTGAATAGAAGTGGTCATACTGAATTTCCTTGCCTTAGGGGAACACATTCAGTCCTTCACAATTTAGTATAAAAACAGACAGATTTTTCATAGATGTTATAAATTTGAAAAATTTTCCTTCTGTCAATGTGTTGAGAATCTCTATAATGAATAGGTGTTGGATTTTGTCAAATGCTTTCTCTACATTAAATGAAATGGAAGAATTATTTTTCTTTTTTAGCCTGTTCATCTCAGGATATATGATGATGGATTTTTCTAATATTGAATCAATTTCTATTTCTTCTAAAAAAAAAAGTCTATTTGGTCTTGATACATTATCATTTTTGCATAATAAAGAATTTGATTTGCAAACATTTTATGTAGAATGTTCCATATATGTTAATGAGGGTTGCGGTTTGCAGTTTTCTAGTAATATTGATGTGGTTTTTGATTCAAAATAATTCTAGTCTCATATAATGAGTTGAGAAGTTTTTGGAACAATCTGTGCAGAATTCGTGCTATTTCTACATTAAATGTTTACCAGAGAAGTCATTTTTTCTTGTCATTGTTAGAAGTTTTTAAATTGTGAATTCAACTTTTTATTAAGTATAGTCCTAGTTGGGTCGCCTCTTTTCTCTTGAATGACCTTTGATAGTTTCTATATTTCAAGTAATTTGCACATTTTATGATATTAAATTTGATGATAATTCCTTATTATCACTTAAATTTCTCTAAGATCTCTAAGATCTCTAAGATCTCTGCTGATGTCTTCTGTTTCATTCCTTGTAGTGACATTACCACACTGTTTTGATTACTGTGGCTTTGTGACAGAGTCTGAGATCAGGAAGCATGAGGCCTTCAGCTTTATCCTTCTTCAAGATTGTTTCAGCTATTTGGGGTCTTTTTGTGATTCCCTACAAATTTTATAATTGTGTGGAATTGTTCTATTTCTGCAGAAAATGTCACTAGAATTTTGAGACAGATTACAGGGAATCTGTAAATTGCTTTGGGTTGTATGGATATTTTAATAGTATTAATTCTAATATGCAAGCTTAGAATATCTTTCCTTTATTTGTTTTATTTTCATTTTATTTTATCAATGTCATAGTTTTCAGTGTACATGTCTTTTACCTCCTTGGTTAAATTGATTACCATGCTTTTATTTTTTCCTTGCTCTTGAAACTCACTTTTTGTTGGTTGCAGAATTCTAACTTAACCAGTATTACCTGAAGTAGTTTTTCAGTGTCTTTCATTGTTTATGGTTGAAAAGTCTACTGTAAATCTACATACATAATAATCAGTCCTTTCTCTCGCCTCCTTTAAGATCTTTTCATGTTATTGTTCTAAATTTTATTTGAATGTTCTGGAAATTTCTTAGCTATTATATTCTCCAAATTTTATCTCCCCTATCCTTTCCCTTAGGAACTGCAGTTAAACATGTAAATGTGTTATCTTTCCATTTTTCATGTTTTAACCAATGTTTCATAATATCCATATCTTTATTTTCTGAGCTATATTTTGAGTTTATTTTCATCTTTCTCATCCAGTTCACTAGTTTTTTTCTTCATCTGTGCGAAAATTCTGTTTATTTCATATGTATTTTTGATTTTCAGCAATTACAATTTTATTTTCAGAAGTTGTGTTTGACTTGTATTCAGTTTTTCCTGATCATTTTGATAATTGTTTAGGTATTTGTTCATTTTTTCAATAAAATTCAGTTATTTTAAAATCATTTTATACTCCCTTAAAGGCTACATTTGATTATTTAAAAATCTAAAGTCTTTTTTAGAGACCCTTACTGTTATTTTTCTAAATCTATAATAAAAAATGTTTGCTAATTGTTATGTATGGAGGTTTGTTTCCTTGTGTATTTGGGAATTTTTAAATTTTTATGATTTCCTCATGTTTTACTGAATTCAGTCTGTGAGTACACTCAAGGTACTAGTTTGAAGATGTTTTGCTCTTTTCCCTGTACAGAACTGGCATTTTTTTCCTCTATTAGGTGCAATGTTGACATGAAACAGGAACTAATTAAATTTCTCTGCCTTGGGGTTTTCTGAAGCTTGGTGATACTGAAACATAGTACTTATACTTTTAAGACTTGTAAAATTACACTTGTGATTATACATTCTTAAAAGAGAATTTTACTTCCCACCTGAAGCAAGATTACAGGCAAAATTTTTACTGACGGCTTAACCCTATCAAGTGTCCTTTCTTTATGTTTAAGTCTCTGATTCAAATCTTTCATGTGGGCCCAATGCATAGTCTTTAATTTTTTTGAGTAGCCATTAAATAGTGAATTTTTTCCCCAGGTATTGCGCTTTCAACAGAATATCATCTTCCTTTGTGTTACATTTGACCTCTATGTTTTTAGCTTATTCTCTAGTTCTTCAGCTTTTCTTGTCAACTCAGAAATGCATTTTAAATTATGCACATTAAAGTTCATTCACCATCTTGGTATTTTGCAGGGATGCAGGACTAATCATCATGCCTACTTTACCATGTTGGGGGATACATAGTCCTGTGACTTATTTATTCATTCAAAAATACTTTGGGGGAACTCACACCGACTTTGTGTCTGTCTCTGTTATTGAGGGCTTTGTACACAGTGTGTGTAAAGGGAGTATGCTCCCTTGAAGTCTGGATTTCTAGTGAGACCAGGGAGACAAACTTTGTGTGTGTTTGTGTGTATATGTTCTAAGTAGTGCTTAATGTTATGAAGACAAATAGAATTAGGAAATAGAGTTAAGATGATGTCACAACGCTGGTGGTGGTGATGGTGATGGGGTATGTGTGTGTGTATGTGGTAGAGAAGGGGATGCTAAGGGATAGGAGTTAATGAAGTCCTCTCAGAGAAGGTAACATTTAATCAGACACCTCATAAAGTGAAGAGATAAATTGAAAAGAATTAAAGGAAAAAGGAACAGCAATGCAAAGTCTTACAGAGCCTGTGGAGGGAAGAGGTTGGAATGTTCCAGGGACAGATATAAACCCACTGTGGCTTGAGCAAGAAGAACAAGAATGAGGCTTTTGTCGACCATAGGAAACAGTTTGGCTCTTGTTTGAATGAAATAGAGTTTTGCACAGATCAATATTATGTGAATTTTGTCTCACAGAAAAATTATTCCAGCTGCTGAATTAAGATTAGTAGGGGACCAAGCAGGTGGCCTTGGCAATAATTCAGGCAAGAGAGAATGATGGCTTGGACCAGGACAGAGCCATGGAGGTGCGCAGCAGTGGCAGGTATGTCTGGAAGCTAGGGCTTCCAGGATTTGTTTATGAATTCAGGACTGGTGAGAAGGAAAGAAAGGACTCAGACGTGACAACTTCTGAGTTTTTGGCCTGAGTAACTGTTTATGACAGGACCATGTCCTGAAGGCACAGAGCCGTATTAGACTGGTAGGGAATGTGACTTTTGATTTTTACTTTTTAGTGTGAGATCCCTGTTAGGCATCTGACAGGTGGTTGAATGTGGCAATGGAATACCTGAGTTAGAAACATCAAGGTCCTTGGATTCAGCGGGTTGGCAGCATACCTAGTGCTGCTATCGCCGCAAGATGTTTAGGAGGATTCAGTGAAGTCATGAAAGTGAAAGTACCTGGAAGTCTATAAATAATAATGCAATAGTAGTTTTAAAGCTGTAAACATCATGACATTTTTTGCTTACCAAATTTATAAAAGTTAAAAAAAATCAGTTGAAGCTGAGTTTAGGGAATGAAAAGAATTAAAATAAATATTCTACAACACTCTGTGGGAATATAGCTTTCTGAAATTTATTTTGATTCTATGTATCTAAAGCCTTTAAGATGCACACCCTAAAGACATGCATATCTTATATATGGACAGTTATCCAAAGAAAATAATTACAGATATTCATGAATATTCAGTTGTGGGCTCAATGTAAAAAGGATTTTCACAGAAAAAATAAAGAGGCAAAAAAATTATTATAAAGTGGAATACTATTCAATCAAAAATAATGATACTACATATTCATATATTTCTAGCTCTCGAATTCCACAGATATGGAAGGATTATATTTCCTGTTCCTTGATAACTGAATGGGCCTGTGTGATAGGTTCTGTCTAGTGAATGGTGAGGGACAGTGATGTATTACATTTCTAGAATAGAGAATTTAATTGCATATAGAAGGCCCTTTAATACTCTGTTTCCCATCTGGCACAACCATGACTCTTTGAATGGCTACAGTGAGCTTTCCTTCTCAGTATGATTATGCAGCATGAGCCAAAAGTAAAGTTTTGTTGTTACATGTTTTAATATTTTGATTCTGATTGTTGCCATAACATAATCTAGCTTAACTTGATACACATATTTGTTGATATAGAAAAGTGTTCATGACACATTGTTCCACTGAAGAGTATATTAGGAAAAAGATGTACAATATGATCCTGTTTGTGTGTGTGTGTGTGTGTGTGTGTAAGAAAGTTTGGAAGTATTAAAAGTAGCTGTCATTGGATAGGCAGAACTGTGTTTTCTTTCTCTCTTTTTATGCTTGTATATAAAGATTCTTTTTTATAGTAAACATTCTTTTATAATAAGAAAAATAAATTTCTGAACAAACACATCAAATATATATGCCAGACAAGCTTTTGCATAGCAGAACACAATGAAAACAGCCTGCATTGGTCATTCATTGGTATATCTAACTCGTGGCATTTCTTTATATTACCCTGCAAAAGTTATTGCAAATGTAGTATGAATGTGGGTGAAACTGCAATATTTCCAGAAACTCTCACCTGGCCTTGATTCATCTGCATATCAGTAGGTGTTTCCAAGGGGTGGAGAGAGATAGTCCATCTCCATATCAATAGGCAATTACAAGGGCTAGCCAGGGCATATCTGGACCGGAGAGGTTGGATGGGGCCCCTTTTTCTGCAGCTGAGTTGAGACACAGGAGAGCAGAAGTGGACGACTGCTTCTAAGCAGTAAACTGGTTTCTCCCACTTTATTTCTCCCTTTGACTGATTTCAGTTTCAAAGGTATTTTGCCCCAGGATTTTCCCCCAGAGTTACAATGAATAATCCTTGATCCTGGGAATATATGTGATGTATTTCCCCCCTTGTCTTTGCTTAGTAAATATGAAAGTCAGAGACACTTTGTTTTAAATCATTAAATATAAATTCCTTTTATAAAATTGCTTCAGCTGAATTGCCTGTTGCTTTCGCCAGGGACAGTTTATAAATAAATACCTGTATGGTGGCCATGGGGACCTGTTATAGCAGAAAGGCCTGTCCCCAGGCAGAAAGACTAATCTGGTGGAGCTGTTGATACCCTGTGTAAGCTTGAGTGAATCATTTGACCTCTTTTTGCGCTCATCAATCCTCTTTAAAAACATGGGACTTCTAACCAGAGCCTGACTCAGTTACTAAGCTTAAACAAGAAAAGTAGTTTATGTTACCATTAGCAAATACTAATGAATGAACCAAGGAACAGGAAAAAAATGAGTTTTACATTAGGAAAATAATTATTCACAAATGAAATCTTAGTGTTTTTTGGACATTAACCTTACTTAGAAATCTTAGAGATTTTCAGAAAATACAGATTTGTTTTTTTAAATGTATTCTATTTTTGGAGTATTTGCTCTACCTATATAGAGAATAAAAACCGAGTTAATTTTATTATTGTTTTAATTAAATTATTCTCAAAAGTCATTTGCATTTGGACATCACCAATGTTTTTCCCACATTCTTTCATCTTTTTTCTAATAATAAGATACCAATGAAGAGAAATTTATTACTAAACATTTACAGAGTGTGTGCCCAGTATTATTGCCATAAGCATTTTTACTAGCATTTTTGCAAACATTTTAGCCACTCTCCAATATCCTTTCTAAAGCCCATCTTCCTTAATTAGAATGAAATCTAAATCAAGAATTTGCTTACACTGTTAACTTACCACCTACGCTTGGATGTAAGGTTAGCAGAATTTTTGCAGTTTTATAATCTGGGTAAGTGAGGTGACGTTAAAGGGAAAATAAACAGTATTTACAAAGCAAAATCACTTTTTATATATTTTACAGTTGAGGTGAAAATCTTGTGTTTCCAGGTGGCTGCAGTTTGTTTACTCAATCTGAATTTGCCTTAGTTTTCTTAAGTGTCACAAAGATACCCGTGGTGTGTTCTATTTTATGACTTCTATTTCATGCAAAGAAACAAGTTCTAGAACCACATCCTGAAGCATGTGGAGTTCCACAGAGTTCTCTTCAGTTTAGAGGTGCAGGGTAGCCCTCACATCACCAGTAGAAGTCATTTACATCAGCTACTAGAACAGTAATCTCTAGAGTCCCCTAGTTATTACAATCTCAGTATCCTCTTTTTCCTAACTTTTTCTCCTAATTTTTTTCCTTTCTGATCCCATCCACTTTCAAAGTAACGGAAGAAGAGTCACTCTTTTCCCATTTTAACACTCTTTCATTCCTCCAGTGTTTTATTAATCTTATGCTAGCTGTAAAGCTCCCATTTCTTTACATAGTCTTATTAACTCATTTGTGAACAAATATTTGTTGAGCACCTACTAAGGGCCAACACCATGCTGATGCTGAGGATTCTCTATTATCATAGAGAATGGTAGGACCCATTCTTCTGTCTCATGCAATTTATAGGCTAACCCTCCTAAAGAGTTTGAAAGGGCCATTCGTTTTGTCCTTGACAGAGCTGAATGATCAATGGTTAGGTAAGGAATGAAAAGGTACGTGTACCATCTGTCCCAAAAACTGCAGGGCCATTTTAGAAAGCGAACATAATCTCATATTATAATTGGGATAAAATTTAGCATAAAATGTTAATGCAAAGTCATAACATAACTTGCAGGTGTTTATTCACTGTTATGACATGACTTTGTAAAAGTATTTACAACAGAATAACAAAATAAAATTACTTATAATGGAATAACAAATAAAATATTAGAAATTAAACAGAAAATATGTGAAGTGGGATAGTGTTTCTAGGTATAGAATTCCTGACAGTTTTCATTTTATAAGACTATCAAATAAAGGGTTTAATGAGAGGAAAGTTTTCATCTAAAACTAGTCGGCTATTCCAGATGCTTTGAACAAATCCTGAAATTTAATGAAAGTTAATAAAATGCCAAAAAGCAAATTTATTCTGTCCATTCTTTATTTAACTCTTCTGAAGCTTGTTGTGCTCAGGTATGTTCTGATTTTGTTTTTACCTAATTTCTCATGTTAAACACACCAGGGCACCTGGAAATAGAGATGGTGAAGTGCTGTTTTTCAATTATTAAAAAGTATCATGTTATTAGGACCTTTCATCTCATTGTGTTAAGCTGAATAAGAATGATTCTAAATCTTAATTTTTCTCTTAAGGACTCCATCCTTCATTTTGTCAGAATGATTTTTAATAGAGAAAGAAAGACACTAACCTTCCTTGAAAACAAATGTAAATGGGTAGGTCTGGCAACAGTCAACCATTTGACAAGTTGATTGGTGAAGTAGTTTTCTGGTTGAGCAAATGACAATGTGCCAATATTGAGGTCTTAGACTCAGGCAAGGAGAGGGAACTGGACCTCAGGGGCTGCATGGTTCACATTAATTCTGGAAGCTTCTGAGGAAGCTTGCCAATGTGATCTTTATTAATCCCAATATTTTATTTTATACCTGAATTTACAATCGAACCTCAAAATCAAATGAGATGTCATTGCATCACCATCTGTTGTTTCAAAAATAGGAGACAAACTCAGATGGTGTCAATGGCCATTTCACAAAGATAAATCCTTGTAGTGTTCCAAACCTGTTTCTGCAGGCTTTTCAGATTACTTTCTATTCTAATAGACAATTTAGAAAACGAGGCAGGAAAGTTCCCAAAAGCCTTCCATTTACTGCTCAGAATAAATAAGCGAGGAGTGTCATGTGCTAGTGGCTGATGCATTCACTTGGCGCCTTCATCCTGATGCCCACTTGGATCGAGTTTTTAGAAGGCGGAGGGGAAATGCTGAAGTCTTCCACAGTCAGGCCCAGTTTGGAAGGCGGGGGACATCATGGCAGAAGGCAGGTTCTCAGAGGTGACCCTATCGGTGTTAGCAGTGACAGATCTGGCAGGCGCTTGGGGTGAGAGTCTCACATCAGATATGCTCTGTGTGATTGGCGGAGTGTCTAGTAAAATTTATACAGTCTCTTTTCCTGATCTTGGCAATCTGACATCTTGCTAAAAAACATGAGAAGATAAAGACAAGAACGATCTCAGCCTTGGTGTCCTTAAGGTAAAGCAAACAATTTTATAGCAGTCATTTTATTGTCCTCTGAATAGTATCTTAGTTATATCTGAGTTGTATATTGCATGGTTCATACATCGGTGCATGTAAGTATTTGTGTGGTTATGGCTCATAAAGAGTTGTGCGTGCCTATGCTTATTTTATATATATATATATATAAAATTATTTATATTTTTTGTTACATATATGCATGTACATTTAATTATGCATACATACAATCTGTTCAATACCATGAGAGCAAGAATCCCAAACAGACACAGTCCTGGAGTCTGAGGGGTCATTTTTTATTCATTTGTGATCTTAACTCAAGTTTGTGGTCGTAAACCTAAACCCAGGTTTCTAAAATCAAAAAGCTCAATGCACAAATCCAGTGTTTCCCATGCTGGTTGCAGGAGAGATGATCATTCTGACCTGGAGGGGGCGCTGCGTCTGTCGCGACCTCAATATTAATGGACCTGAAATCCCTGACAAGCAAGTAGCTCTCAAATCCTAAAGCCTACTTGCTCCTAAATCACAACATTAAACTCCATGGAAAAGAGCCTCTCGGATGGACTTCTTTAATTAGGAAATTTCTGCCTATCACGAGAATCTTCTTCTTTCCCACTTTCCCTCCCTTCCTTCACCCTCCAGTCAGCCCAGGACAGGCCGTTCTAAGTCAGAATGTCTTAACAAGCATGGGAAGAACATTTGAAGAAATAAAAATAAGGTAACAATTCCTGCAGTTTTTTGCAGAATTTTAATGTATATCTGTGAAAAAGCAATAAACAGGTTACAGCCCATTAGTCAAGAACAAATTTCCCTCCATAATTTTATCTTTGTTTAATTGAATATTTAATTAGTATAAATATAAAACTATTTTTTTTAATGGGCGAAATATTGAGCAAGAAGGGCGGGTGCTGGGCTCTGTCTTGAGGAGCCCTTGTGCGAATGCAGACAGCCTCTCTGCCCACCTTGCCCCCCTCCGTGTGCTGATAGGAGGGAGTGGGTCATTCGGCATTAGCAAAGGAGTAAGTTAGCATTTGCACTGGGCTGGATCTTGCCAGACTGTGCATATTGGAAGCTGCAGACAGAGGCTGCTTTCACGTTGATGAATGGGTTTTTTCAAGCGTTCTGCTCCCTAGTTATGAGAAGGGTGACCCGGTCAGGAGACGACTTTATGAAGCTATAAAAAATGTATGTCACTTCGGACTCTCTAATGTCACAGGGAAGGAAGAGAGAGAGAGAGAAAAAAAAAAAAAACCTGAGCAAAATGGCAGGGTAATAAGGCTGTTTTCAATGCTCGAAATAGCTTTCTGTCTACGGTCATATGTGGCCCTGAAACCCGGGCCGTGGAGAGGGCCCACGAAGCATTGTTGTTGAGTGGATTAGAGAAAGAAGAAAAAAAACTGGTTTTGTTTGGCTTTGCTTGCCTTCACAGGAATGCGTCTGCTGATGACAATGGCATGTCCAAATGCAGATCCCGTAGCTCTGGGTCAGGACTGGGGAAGGTGCAAATGCCTTTTTAAAAGCCAGCCATGTGCTCAAGGTAATGAAGACTTTTAAGTATGCAGAAGGGCCAGAAAAGGAGTCGCTACAAAGCAAACACATTTTGAAAGGGATCTTTTCATCAAATATTTTATTAAGTCTTTCCTTTGTATCACAAAGAATTAAAAAGAAAGGTTTGCCAGGTACACTGGCCCCTATGCTTTCTGTCAAATACTCTGGACTTTACAGATAGTGACATGCAGAGTTTAACAGAGGCAGGCCTCTGTAGACCCATTATTTTGCATTCATCAGGTTCTCTCATTCCTCTCATCAATGTGCATATTTCCTAGTATCGTGTGATTTCCTTTTTGATATGTCACACATTTTGTAACTTATGTTCAAATGGTAACTTACATAAGCTAGGGGACCCAGAGGACCAAGGTTGGAGGTTTTGCCTTTAGCAGGGCTTCAATTAGTCACAGGTGCTTTTTGGAATGTATCCCATGGATTCCAACACTGGCTTTGTCCTGGTTGGGTTAGACCGCAGTGGAGCAACCCCTTCTAAACCCAGGTATACTTTGTCTTTTCTTTTCTAGGACCTGTAAACCTCCTCATCAGCACACCTGGAATGGGGGCGGGGGGTGATGTCAAAAGCTAGGAGCTCAGTACTCCAGGTATAGCAGATGCCAAACTCATAGTTGCGAAGAGGGAGGGAAAGAGGTGAGATTTCCCCATACATCAATGGCTTGACATTTCTCCCCCTTGTCTCAAGTTTGTGGAGGGAAATTTGTTCTTGCCTAATGGGCTGTAATCCTCATGAAGTTGTCTATACAGACCAGGCTAGCTTCCTAGCCCCCTTCTGAGGAGAGCTGGGCACAGCTGACTGTACTGGGCACTATGCTTTGTACCAGGTCGTCCTCCTACCTGGCCACAACTGCCCAGAAGCCAATGGAATGTTGACCAAAGATTTCTCCATGTAGTCCATGTGTACAGACCATTTCGTAGAGCCACTCAACTGCTCAGTCAAGTCTACAGTGTGGAAGGAGTTTAAATCTTAGACACATAGAAAGGGTTGACAGTCAAAGAAGAGGCAGAGAGAGGAGGAAAGAGGGAAGCTGGGGACCACTGAGGCTGGTGCTACATACCAAAATACCCTGGTGGCCGAGCATGTGTAGGACTTTGCAGGACCTGCCTGCCTGCCTGGCCCGGCCTCTCGGGGGGTTATTAAGCCCTGTCACTGTGTAGCTCCGAGCTGTTTTCTGCTTGCAGCCTCTTGGACACAACCAGCATGAGAGCATTCGCTCCTATTTCAAAAAGAGGCCTTACCTTACCAAGAGTGTTTTTAAACTTTACCTAAAAAGCAACTGAAAATAAAAGGAGAACAAACAGCTGCTTGACTTGGAAGCATTATAAAGAGAAGAGCAAAGGCTGACCCACTGGAGGCTTCAGATTGGTTATTTAATTTTATAACCTGGAAAAAAAAATAATTTAACAGAGTTAAATTTCTGCTAAAGTTTCTACTTAAGTTTTGTATTTGTTTGTTTGTTGATTTGTTTTCCTTGGGTAAAAACAATGATCACTTTGCCTATTTGGATGATTAAGTTTGGTTTAAGTCAGGCCTGAAAAATAAAATGTGAGGTCCGAAAGGAAATAGAAGCACATTCATGAGAATTGCAAGGAATACCGAATGCAAGAATCAGTGATGTTTTTAGTCCCTGGTCTCTTGCCAGCTCACCATATTCCCACTGTTTAATCTCATCTGACACACAAGTGACCACTGAGCGAGGCCTGCCCTAGGAACAGGCAGAAAGGGTGTATGAACTATAAATAATTTTAAGATAATAATAAGACTGACAAAAAATTAGATCTGCTCTTTATTAACACTGCCATTCCCTCCCTACCTCCAACCCTGGGAGCGGTACTGCTATCCTGTATATTAAAGAGTGTGCCTCCTCCCAACACAAAACTAAGAAGTTCTGGAGTAGAAAACACATGCTCCTTCAAGGACCAGAGAGCCTAATTTTCCCGTGAGTGCTGGACACTGAACAAAACTACAATAGACTCATAGATGCTGAGAAGGGACTGGTGGTTATCATGGGGGGTGGTGGGGGGTTGGAGTGGGTGAGCAGGAAGGGTGCGGGGGACAAAGGGGCACAAAATTTCTCAGTCATCATGTAAGCTGGTCACAGGGATGGCAGGACAGCATAGAGAATATAGCCAACAATTCTGTAACATGTTCCTATGTTGATAAATAGTAACTGCGCTAGAGGGGGTGAGGATTTAATAGTATTTGGTAACTGCTGAACCACTGGATTGTATACTTGAAACTAATATAAGATTGTATATCAGTAAAAAAAAAGGATTCCAAAGATAGATATTTAGAGCCAAGTTTTCATTATTCCTGAGTATCCATCTTCTCTAAGTATTTGAGCACTAGCATAAAAGAGATATTTTTTCAAGAAAAATTCCACATCACTTAAGAATTTATTAACAATTTACATAATTGCTTAAGTAATCTGCATAATTGACAGAAAGTTTAATTTGACCCTAGTTCAACTGTAACACTTATGGTTTTAAATTGAAATTGGTATAATTCATTTATGAGAGTAATTAAGCCACAGTGTCTAACAAATACAACGTATGCCGCCTGAGGCCCCCAAGGCCAGAACATGCTATTAGAATGTTTTATTTAAATATGTCAAATCTGTTCATCTCTACAGTCACCCATGTTAAACTAGAGCAAATGGCTTATTTGACCTTGAGCTCTGTGCTTCTGAGAGAGGGTATTTGAAACATACAATTAACTATCTTTCTAGAGGAATCTACAAGCTCAAACTTGTTTGGAGAAAGGCTAAACATTACCTAGATGTTATGTCCAGGAAGTGTTCATATATATCTGTTGATATGATAGTCACAAAAGTTATTCAATGTCAGTATTTCAGAATATCAGGACTGAAGAAGGCCCCCACAATAATGGATGGTTAGCTAAAGACAAGATGAGGAATATTCATAGTGGTGAGGAAAGTGGGGAAAATGCATCCTTCTGTACTTGTAGGCATAGTTAATTCAACTGTTTGAAGGGTAGTCACCCCAAACAGAGAATCCCAGTGCGGCACAGCACCACTGCGTATCTCTAGGGGAGGGCAGGGATTAATTTGGCCAAGCGCTTGTGACATGCAACATCTCTTCGTTTGGAAAATATCAGATTTCATAGCTTTACTTTGTCCCTGCCACCTGTGCAGCCTTAGGGACCCGAAGAATACGGACAAGGGTCAGCTGCACGTTCTATGGTTCTGTACACAGTCTCTCAGGCACAGTCAAGATCCAGCCTTTTGCAACACTCCCATGAGTATTGCAAAGAAAATCTTGTGATGCCTTTTCATGCGTGACACCAGGCTCCAATACCCCAGTCATGGGTGTTCTCCCTTGTTCTTCTCTCAGGACTTTTTCCTACTCTTTTTTCTGAGTGATCCTTCACTCTCTTGCTCAGTTTTCCTATGGCCCTTGATTTTCATACTCTCTCACTTAGGTGCTTCCTTCTGAATCCAGCATCTATCTCTACCCTGCCCTTGAGTTTAGCACTACTGAGTGGATAGCAACAGTTATTGTTCAACAAGGACTCTCCGGTGTCAAATGCCATGCCAGGTATTTGGCATAATTTATCTCACTGCATCAAATTTGTAGTCCCACAAATTGTCTTCATTATGCAGATAAGGGAATAGGGGCTTCAGAGGAGTTAAATGACATGCCTAAAGTGTCTAGATTTGGAGACAGGGAAGTAATTAAGGTTAAATGACACCGTAAGGGGGAGACTTTAATCTGATAGGACTAGTGTCGTCTTTATCAGAAGAAGAAACACCAGAGATGTCCCTTTCTCTCTACTGCACACTGGAAAATCCAGGTGATGACAGTAAGAAGGTGGTTGTCTGAAAGCCAAGAAGTGAGCCCTTCCCAGAAACTGAATTTGCTGGCACACTGATCTGGGACTTCTAGCTTCTAGAACTGTGAGCAAATATATTTTTCCTTAGTACTGTCTTATGGCAGTCCTAGCGGACTAATATAGTGGGAGAAGTTATTTTAATATTTGATCCTTGTATTAGAGATGATTGTTGTAACTATGATGGTCACTGTTTCCTTTTCAGGGGACAGAACAATTTAAGATGACTAGATGGCTAGATAGATCAATTTTAAAACATCGCATCAATTCATATTGATAATTCTAATTAAAATTTAGTATTATAAGGTTTTTATTTAATCTATTATCTCTATTATTCCTATGTCATCTTTCTTCTGCACCAAGTATTCTAGCTTTTAAGGGCATAGGGAACAGTAGAATTGGAGTTTCTCATATTTACTCATTTGTTTTACCCATATTGCAAATTTTCTCCCAAAATAATGTTACAAATACTACTGACATTCATATAAACACTAAATAGTTAATATTTTTTCATATGCTCTTGTGTTTTCCTCCAGTTTTTATTTTTCATAATAGTGTCACATTTCTAATACTATAGCATATAGTCATGAAATAGTATACTTTTCATCTTTTGACTCTCATTTAACCTTGGTTATCAACTAAACATATAATTTACTCTTACCCCCTGTCCTGTATCAGTGTCTTTCTAGATGTTTTTGATGTTTCAAGCTCATTTTCTAGTATGTTCATCATGGGAACAATATTTCGTGAGTCTTTGCATGTTGATAATACTTTATCCATGCTCTAATATGCAAAAATTAATTTTGCTGGATAAAAAATTATGTGGCTTACCTTTTATTTCCATGTTTTGATTAGTTTACTCCACTTTTTTCTGGAATAAGCATTGCTTTAGAAAAAAACTGACAGTAATCTAATTTTATTTCCCGTTTAACTGACTTAGTTTTTTATCTACATACTATAATTATTTTAATTCTTTTTTTTGAAGTCTAGTAGTTTTACCAGAACATACAGGTGTTGGCCATTCCAGATAAATATCCTCAAGTATATGAAATACTATCTGAATATATAATTTTAAAGATTTTTCTTATATTCCTTATATATAATTATACTTGAATTATGAGTTTATAATATTTGTTCTATTTCCTTACTTTTCTCTTTTGGAAACTCCTATGGCCCATGTTTTATCTTTGTCTATATCCGACATTTGCCACTTTTTCCTGAATCCTCTTAATCTCCCTTTTCATTTTCTTTTTTAAAAAATATTGCTGATTCACATAATGTTCCTGTAAAGGTGTTGTATTGAACTTGCTCTTGGATTTTTTTCTAGTTTCTGTCTGGTTTCATGTTCAAATATAAAATGATTTTTTTTCACTTATATGCAGGATTTTTCTGAATTTTGTGACTTCAAGTTCTCAGTTAAAATTTTTTTTTTCATTTCTTTTTCTTCTTCTATATCTAATGTTAATCAGCATAATTTTTTGTCTTTTTTTAAAAAAATAGTAGGTGATACATTGAAGTTATTTTGTGAACATGTCTTTCTGGTAGGCTTTCAGTGTGTAAGAATATTATTCTGTTTCTTGTTCATTGTTTGCCCTATAACTTTGCATAGTATTTGAACTAGATACTTTTGTGTCATTTATTTTTATGTGAAATTTGTTTTCCATACACATTCAAAAGGAGGCATGGAACCATATGTCTGTTAAGGGTCTAGTATTCAAAATATATAAAGAACCCTTACAACTCAAAAACAACAAAAGACAACCTAATTAAAAAATGGGCAAAGGAACTGAAAAGACATTTTTCCATAGACTATATATAAATGACCAACAAGCACATGGAAAGATATTCAACATTATTAGTTATTACCAAAATGCAAATCAAAACTACAGTAAGATACCACTTCACACCTTTTAGGATGGCTATTATAATAACAATAAAAATAGAAAATACCAAATGTTGGCAGGGATGTGGAGAAACTGGAACCCTCATCCAATGCTCATAGGAATGCAAAATGGTGCACGTGCTGTGGAAAACAGTTTGGTATATTCTCACATCTGCCTCCCCTGTCTTCATTTTGCCTTCTCACATACACACCACATTCCTGTCCTACTTTTCTGACATGATCTTTATTTACACATGAATATGCAGAGCTATGACCTTAAGTTTAATGCTTTATCCCTTAGAACTTTTTAAGAAGTAAAAATCAATAGCTAACAGAACAATTGACTTCCATTTCAAATTCCAAGTTCTGACACTGCTTTCTGTTGACTATGGGCTAGTTGCTGGAATGTTGTCTCTATTTAATATGCAAAATAAGCACAATTCCCCATAAAAAATCTATATAAATATCTAAGCTGGTAAAATAGAATTTCCTCACATTTTCGTCTGCTTGTCCATAAGTCCATTGCTTTAAAAAGAGCTGTGCCACATTATCTGTTGGCAAGTTTATGGCATTCTCTCTCCTATGCTTTCCCTGCACTATTGGGGCTGAAAATGTGAGAACTACATTTCTCAGAATCCCTGAACACAGGGCTGGTTTTAGATTCTGTCAAATCAAAAAAAAATCTTCCCCAAAACATTTGAAAGGCAGAAGTGTAGCAGAAATATATTGAGTTTTTCAAGAGCAGCTGGATGGCAAGCGGAGTTGGTAGAAAGCAGCAAATGAGAAATTGCTGTGGTTTATAAAAATTCTTCTACTACTCACTAACTTTAATGTAGCAAAGTACTGAAATCATTGATGACTGTCTCCTACAATCCCCACTGCCTAGGAGTCCTAAATTCTAGAAGAGCTTTCCCTGAGATTCGTTTCTTCAGACCTCCTAATGGGTTTGTAAGTGACTGCTTCCACCTATTTAATCCCTTCCTGCTTGGAATAAATAGGGTGCTTTCCATTTCTGACAGAACTCTGACTGATACACCGGGCATGTTGTTTTTCTTCTGCCGGTACATTTCCAGGATCCTGCACTGTACAAAACAGACCAGTTTTATGAACACTGGAAATCCACAGATCCACAGAAGCATGCGCCCTTCTTGTGTGAATCCCGTAAACGTTATCAGGAATGACTTTAATAGCCACAGCTTCCACAACTGGTGCTTTTATCAAACCACTTTGCTATTTAAAAGGACTTTGAGCCTGTAAAACTTTCACTGTGTTATCTTTAAGTCCTCAGATAAATTCTCAGCTTTCTTCAAAATTATCCTCAGAGCAGTAGACATCCAGTGTTTGAGCCAGTCTTCTAGTCACACTTCAAAATATTTTGTTCTCTATTTCGACAACCCCCTGTTTATTTATCACTGATTATCATGAGTTGACAAATGAATGGTTTTAACATGTTTTAGGGTTGGTTTTATGTCCTTTGGAATTTCTCTCACCACTTTTCTGTTTCAAGTTATGTCCTGGAGGAATTCCACTTAAAGGAAGATGGAGTAGATGTACTTTATCCTATTCCTCCCACTAAATACAACGAAAAGCCTTGGCTATTATAGATAAATAAAAGAAGACCCTGGAAGATAAGAGAAGATAGGCAAGCAAGGAGACCTGAGACAAAAGGACTAGGACAATGTCAAGTTCCCTGAGTTCATTTCTTTGCCTTGGAGCTAAAAAAGCCAGCAACCCAGAAATGCCAAAGAAATGGAAACAGAAATCCCTAGTGAAACTTTATGCCTCTCTGGTCAAAGCACCCTTAAAGGGGCAGCCTAAGAATACAGGAAAAAAGGTGGACAACAACCACTCTACTTCAGTGAAGCACCAAAGAAAAACTATGGCTTCATGCATGCCCAGGCCAGCCGAAGTCAGCTGGGCACGCCCGAGGCTCTAACATGCTGGCCAGCACTCTTGCTGATGTTACAGTGGAGGCTTTCATCCCCATCAGCTGGTAGCAATGTGCCCTCCCATGATATTAACCTAGAAGGCCTGAAACTTTATTCCCATCTCTCAACAGTGAGGAACCTTTCCCCTTTTCTACCCTGGTAGTGTCAGGCCTAGTAGAAAGCCAGGATTTCCACAATCATTCAGAATTAATGAGGCCACCATCACTCTGTGTCAGTGGAGGCCACATGTGAGCCAGAACGCTCACTGCCACCAAAGAGTAACAAGGACTTCTCCCCTAGGATGTCAGTGGAAGCTGAGAGGTGAACTTGAACTTCTACCTCCAGCCAGCAATCATAAGACTAAACCTCCCTTTCCCCGACTGGAGAAGTGTTGGATAAAGCCACCTAGAGCAGAGGTTTCAGTAAGATCCAAACTCATAACGTGACAGAAATGACAAGTTTTTATACTATAGAGTAAAAGATTAACCTTGCCCCCCAAATCATTTGGCCATTTCCCCTTGCTCCTGGGAGCTAACCTCAAAGTCCTTGAACTGTCCTGCCTTACTAGAATGTCTTTGTTTATAAGGGAGCTCTGGACCATGCAGAATGGTCTACACTAATAAGGTCATTAATGGCGTGGCCATGGGCCATGTGGTATCATCTCAACCTCTGAAGGAGGAGCTTGGACTAAGGACGGTCACATGGGGAGGCAACATATTATGGGACCAACACCGAGTGAGAACTCTGCACTCTGGTAAGATTGGCAAGACTCCATGGACTGTCACACATCATTGCTGGAAGAAATGAGCACGGTCTACAACTCCACTAGGAGAAGCGACTGGACACCTCATGGCATGTTTCCCCTGGTCCCTGCCCTGTACACCTTTTCCTGTTACTGAATTTAATCTGTATCCTTTCTCTGTAATAAATAATAATTGTGAGTTGCTGTAAGACCATGAAAATGGTCTTTGCTGAATTCTGTGCATCTTTTTAGTGAATCGTTGAAATTGAAGGTTTGAAGGACTTCCTGAATTCACCTTTTTGATCATCTTTCATTCAAAGAACTACACCTCAAACTGAATGAAAATAGATGATCAATGGATACCAATGTAAAAATAATGGAGCTGTTAGAATTATCTAACAACGATTTTAAAGCAGCCCTAATAAAAATGCTTCAAAGAGCAAGTTTTGTCCAAACATGCTTGAAATGAAAAAAATAGAACACCCCAGCAAAAATATAGAAAGTTTCAACAAAGAAACAAAAGATGTAAAAGGAAACTAAATCTTAAAATTTTAGATTTTAGAAATTTTAGAACTTAAAAATTCAAATAAGCAGAATAAAAAACTCAGTGGATAGGTTCAGAATAGAGCGGACAAAGGAAAGAATCAACGAACTGGGAGACAGAACAATGGAAACTACCCTATCAAAACAAGAGATAGAAAACAGACTTAAAAAAAAAGAACAGAATTTCAGGGACCGGTGGGCACATAATAAAAGATCTAACATTTATGTCACTGGAGATCCAGAAGGAGAGGAAAAAAGAGGACAAAGCTGAAAAAATACGCATAGAGATAATGATTAAAGATTTCCCAAATTTGTCAAGAGACATAAACATCCAGACGGAACCACAAACAGGATAAATCCCCAAACCCATGCCAAGACTGATAAAAATTAAACTTGTAAAACTAATCAAACAAACACAGTATCTTGGAAGTAGCAAGAAAAAAAGCAACACTTTACCTAGAGGGGAGTTTTTTTTGAATGACAATAATCAATTTCTCATTAAAACCTGTGGAAGCCAGAAGCAAGCGGCACAGGAATAGAGCGGACAAAGGAAAGAATCAACGAAGCACAGCAACCCAGAATCATTTAACCAGCAAAAGTGTCCTTTGGTAATGAGGAGGAAATCTAGAAATTCTCAGCTGGAGGAAAACTAGGAGAATTGGTTGCCAGCAGACCTATTCCAAAAAAAAAAAAAAATAGCTAAAAGAATTTCTCCAAACATATAGAAAACAATAAAAGAAAGAACCTTAAAATATTAGGAAAGAAGAAAAAATATGATAAGAAAAAATATGGTTTTAAAAGAAGTATTTAAGATAATTACATTACAATGGGGGAAGGTAAAAAGATGGAAAGATAGGTAAGATTTCTATACTTTTCTCAAAATGGTAAAGTGACTACACTACTACATTGTAATAAGTTATGTGTATATAATGTAATGCCTAGAGAAAATTCTAAGATCACTGTAAAATAGTCATATTCAAAATACTACAAATAAATAAAAACGGTTTTCTAAAATTTTTAGACCATTAAGAAAACAGAGATTGGCATAATGGATTAAAAATATGACCCAAATGGATGCTGTCTATAAGAAAGTCATATTACATATGACAGGATAGACAAGTTAAAAGGAAAAGGAAGGAAAAAGATACATTATTCAAATATTAGTTAAAGTAAAGCAGTAGTGGTTATATAAATATCAGATAGCAGATTTGAGAACAAAGAAATCTATCAGTACAGTGAGAGACATTATATAATAAAAGGATCAATAAAATAAAAAAGACGCAAAAATCCTAAATGTGTACGTACCAAATGGCAAAGCCACAAAATAGAAAACTGTGCTAAAATGAATATTCGGTGAGAAATGTCTTCATAATTTAGGGGCACATATTAGATCTAAATAGTTAGAATTATCTGACAGATGCTACCAAACATTTGCTACCATTACTGAAAATCTATAGTTTTGACACACTTTATAATTTTGTAAAAAGAAAGAAAAAGGGAAACGAAGTGATAAACTAGTGGTGGTCTAGCCAGCTGTAGTTTTAAAACAAAATCTTTTTGATAGCTTTACGATGATTTTTCTCCTTCTCTTTCTCTAGTATGTGTAAGAGTAATATTTTAAATATTTAATTGTTCTTACTAAATAGATTATCATGCATGTTATTTTACACAGTTGCCTACAGTTTGTGCTGAGTGCCAAAATACCCATCGTATGACATGAACACCTGCTACGCCTATGGTGTCTTTCCCCTTCTTTGTATGTGTGCCACTGAACACTCTGTAACGTAGAACTGTTATAAAATGTATGGAAAATCAATGAGAAGAAGAACGAATGACTGGTACATGCTATGGATTGAATCATGCCCCCCTCAACTCTGTATAATGAAACTCTAATCCCCAAAGTGACTGTATTGTGACTGTGTTTGGAAAGAGGGCTTTTAGGAGGTGTTCAGGTTAAATGAGGTCGTAAGGGGAGGCTTTAATTCAGTAGGATTGGTAGCCTTGTATAGGGAGACATCTCTCTGTTTCCACCGTATGGTGACACAGAGAGATAGCAATCTGCAAGCCAGCAAGAGAGCTCTCACCAGAAACCAAATGAGTCGGCATCTTTCTTTTGAATGTCCCATCCTCCAGAACTGTGAAAAAGTCATTTCCGTTGTTTAAGCCTCCTAGACTGTGGTGTTTATTGTGGCAGCCTGAGCTGACGAATATGGTGGAACTATAAAATGGCACAGCTGCTGCAAGAAAACAGTATGCCGGTTTCTCAAAACATTAAAAGTAGAATTACCGTATGATCCAGCGATTCTACATCTTGGTATATGCCCAAACAAATTAAACACAGAGTCTGAAAGAGATATTTGTACACCCATGTTGATAGCAGCATTACTTATAATACTCAAGTGGTAAAAGTAGCCCAAGTGTCCACCAATGGATAAATGGATAGAGAAAATGTGATGTATACATACGATGCATTATTCAGCCTCACAGAGGAAGGGAATTCTGGCACATGCTACAACACAGATGAAATTGGGGACATTATTCTAAGTGTAATAAATTAGTTCAGAAGGACATATACTGTACAATTCTGCTTATATGAGGTACATAGAGCTGTTGAATTCACAAAAATATCAAGTAGAATGGTGGTTTCCAGGGTATGAGGGGAGGAGAAAGAGGAGTTATTGTTTAATGGGTATAAAGTTTCGGTTTTGCAAGATGAAAAAGATCTGGAGATTGATTGCATGACACTGTGAAATTATCCTACTGAAATGGTTAAAATGGAAATTTTATGTTATGTGTCCCTTACTGATACTTTTTAAAATTAAAAAAAAATTTTTTTGGATCAGATTTACCCTGTGAATCTACTATGAGTTCAGTCTTTTACTATATAGGTACTTTTATAACAGTCAGAAACATCAATTGTTAACCACAGTCCACCATTATTCCAAAGGTCCCATAAGGTTATACATTGGTCTGCATTGAAATTCCAAACGGTCTAGAATAATGGCTTTGGCTCTATATATTTTGCTTGTCTAGGAAAATTGTGTTTATTCTTTACCTTGACAAACAAGAAGTTAGGGGAAGAAAATAATGGACAGCTTTTCCTCCAGGAAATTAAATGCTGCCTGTGTATTATTTGTGGGTCTGAGATATTTAGGTTTATATTATAGCCATATGTTTCCAATACATGTACATCAACAGACACTTTACTCTTTGTAGCCTGTTGTGCTGAAGATTTCACAGCACTTTTTGAATAACAATTTCCTGAGATGTGAGCTTCTGGAAGCCACAGTCACTTTTTCTTAGAAGAGAACATCTGCTTCATTTTGAAAGGTGTTGCGACATGTGGAAAAGGAACCTTTTCTGTGTGTAGGGGCAGACTTGGAGAATGAGGTGTGAGGGAACCAGAGAAGAATGCCTTCCTTTGGCCTCATTTATAAAAACCATATAAAGTAATGATGCTATTTATAATGGCATTCAAAAATGATCAATCAGTATTACCTTCTTTGAGTAAACTAATTGGCCAAAGAGTGGATCAACAAGTAAGCACTGAACACATATTAGGTGTTGGGGATCATGAAGGAGACTAGGGTATGGAAGGAGAAGACTTAGCTGCTGACATTGAAGAGCTTCTCATGTGTGTTAGTTTCCTACTGCTCTATAAAATATTACTGCAAAGGTAGCCGCTTAAAACAGCACAAACTTATTATTGCACAGTTCTGAAGCTCATAAATTCAGGTGGTGGTCAACTGGATTCTCTGCTCAGGGTCTCACAAAACTGCCATCAGGTATTGACTGGAGCTGTGGCTTTCATCCAAGACTAGGACCCTCTTCCAAGCCCACTGGCTGTTGGAAGAATTCATCTCCTCCTAACTCAATGACTGAGGTCCTCTTTTTTCGATGACTGTTGACTGGAGACAGCTCTCAGCTCCTAGAAGCCACTCTCAAGTCCCTGCCATGAGAATACTTCCATTTTCAAAGCCAGAAATGCAGCAGAATCTCCATCACACCTATCTCTCACTTCTGGAAAGGCCTGCCCCTTTTAAGGGTTTAAGTGATTAGGTTAGGCCCAGCAGATGCTCTCCTACTTGATTAGCTCATAGCAAACCCATTAGTGACTTTTCTGTGATATTAGTGATAGTTGCTAAATCCCTCTTGCCATGTAAGGTAACATGATCACAGGAGTAATATACCATCGTATTCAAAGGTTTCACCCAGATTTAAAGGTAGGCAATAAGACAAGGTATATGCTTGGGGGGCCAGGGATCGTGGGGGTCATCTTAGAATAGTCAAGATTTCTATACTGGTACTGGCTGCCTACCACACCATCTACTCAGAGAGAGAGAGACATAATCAGGTAACAACACCATTTTAAAATGGCAAGCGTTGGGATCTCTCTACTCGGGATGTCATGAGGCTCTTTGCCATGTCTGAGGACATGAGAAATCCTGAACAGTAGGAGGCCACTTGAGTCTTGGAAGACTTAGGTGGATAAGAAGGGCTGAAGGAGGCATGGGTGAGCTCAGAAGAGATTGTAGTGAGAAGAGACCGTAGAGAGAGAGCCACAGTGGGCCAGAGTGAGAACCATAGGGAAACACTGTTTCAAAAAGACAAGAAGAGAAAGAGAAGAGCAATCAGAGAGGCACATGGAGAATGAAGAGCGACAGAAGCCAAAGAGGTAAGAAATGGTAAGAAGGAGTGATTAGATAGTTTCTTCAGGCTGTTCTATCAATACACCAAACACATGGCTTCAAGCAGCAGAAATGTATTCTCTCCTGGTTCTGGAGGCTGGAACCCTGGAATCAAGGTGACCACACGGCCATGCTGCTCTCTGTGGAGGTTCCAGGGGAGGAACCTTCCATTGACTCTTCTTAGCTTCTGGTGGCTTCCTGTAATTCTTGGCATTCCTTTGTTTATAGACACATCACTCCACTTCTGCCTCTGTCTTCACATGGTCTTATTCCCTGTGTGTCTGTGTCCAGATCTCCCTCTTCCCATAAGAACACCTGTTATTGTATGAAGGATACCCAAATCCATTCTGACCTCATCTTAACTTGATTGCATCTGCAAGACATTATTTCTAAATAAGGTCACATTCACAGGTTCTGGGGCTGAGAACTTTAACTCACATTTTTTGTGGGGGCAGGTGGTGCAATTTTTAACGAGAATGGTAATTAAGAAGCTAAAGAGTGCAAGAAAAATAAAAATTAAGAGGTGACCCCTGGCTTTACCAGGGGAACTCAAGATGAGTTTTGTTGGAGGGGTAGGGCAGAAGCCAGACTGTAGTGGTTGGTGGAGGAATGGATGCTGCAGAAATATAAACATGGAAGGCGAGGAGAGTGGGGAGGAAATCCAGAGACATCTATGCCTGAAGACAAGAGAGGGATTGACAATTTTTAGATAAAAGAGAAACAGAAAAAAATGAGTATAGAAATGACCATTCAATTCAATTCTATTCAATTGGGGAATGTCTGGTAATTGCAGTAAGTCAGTGTTCATAGTTTCAGTATTATTCATGAATCAGGTTATGAGACTGAGAAAGACACCATTGGTGAGTAGTTGGGCTCTTGAAGAGAATGGCATCATCACTTTTAAGTATTTCCTCAAGGTGACATGGAGAAAGAAAATTAACCAATGAAGTTGAAACTGAAGTTGAGACTGAAGTATGTGATACAGTGTGTGATGTAGCCATCAGCGGCGGGGAAGGCTTGGCATAAAGACTGCAAGGTTAAACCAGTGCTGGCCTTTTGCTGGACTGCTGTGGCCAGGTTTGGCTATGTAATTTGTAGGACACATTACAAAATGAAAATATGGAGCCCCTTGTTCAAAAAGCAGGACAAATAATTTCCTTCCTTCCATGGCCTCTCTCTTTTCCTGTTATTGCATTTTTTTATTGGCTATTTATTGTCACTGTGATCCCTCTGGCTCCAGTATATCTGTAGGGTGAGCACAGCTACCCACAGGTCCTCAGGACCCCATTTCATGACTTTGGATGCAGGGAGCATGTGCCCACCACAGCCTTCCAAGTCCCCTATCCTGCACCCACTGAGATGGAGGGTGGCAGTGGTCACTGGGCAGGGTTTGGGGAACAGACAACCCTGGGATCCTACCCCAGGGAGCTGAGGATGTGGATGCAGGTTGGGTACATTCAGGAGTGAAGGCTCCAAGCCCCTAATCCATGCTTGTTTGTCCCATTGGATTTCACCTACAAACACAAATGCAAAGGTAAAAAATGAGAATTTCAGGATAACTGAAGAACAATAAACCCCAAGTGGGGACCACTCTCTGAGCATGTGGCCTTGTGCCTTGTGTGTTTGTCCTGGTCCCACATCCAGGAAGCTGGACCCAGCTGAGTCAAGTAATCAGGTACTAGAGGTCAAGGTAAATGTGAAAAACAGTTGGTGTATATGCTATGGAGTGAGAAAGCTGGAAAGAGAGGAAATTGTGGTCTAAGATTGAAATGCGAGTCTGACATTTTTGAGGCCATGGCACTGGAGGCTGAAGTGGAATAAAAGGTGAAGAATTCAGTTTGTGGCAGTGAAGAAAGCCATGAGCATGAGTACTAAGGGAGGTCTGCCTTTCATTCTCTCAGCCTCTATCCTTCTTTCACTTACCAAGATGACTATGGAAAGTCAGGGGGAAAATTGAATCCTAGTGTTTTAACTTAACAGCATTACTGTTTTGAATCATCTCATAAAACTCCCAAAATATACATACACAAATCATCAATTTGTATGAGTTGAACATGTGAAAACTTCCCCTGGAGCTAAAATGTCACAAATAACTTAATTTTGTTCTAAAAAGAAATCACAAATGTGGTATCAGAAATGGATAAATGCAGCGATTTGTTATTCATGTGACTTTTTCTTGTATGTCTAAAGACAAAATGGTGAATTAAGCATGCATGGTTGATGTAGACTGTGTTTTTAAGGACAGAGAAAAATGCTTTAAAACATTTAATCTGTATAATGGGATAACATGCATTCATATAATCAACTTTTGTGTAGAAAAGAGATGCGAGCATAGTGCAATATTATTTTCTCCCATCATGTTTTGTATTAAATTTGTTTTAGGCATAACTGATTAATATCATATATAGCAAGAGAAGAGACTAGAGAAGAGGCCACTGAGAAAAAATTGTTCCTACTATGATTATTTCAGGATGTTTTCTCATTGTCAGGGTTGATAAAATTAGCAAAGTGCTTGGAAGAAGTCTCTGAGAAAAAGTATTAAAGGCAAGGCAGATTACTACCTAATTGTAAGAAAGAATGAATGTTAAAGAACTATCATTTTCTTATACTTTTATATTTTTAGAACAAGTGTCCACTATCAAGTCTTGTGTTTACATTTTACAATACAGCTTCATCTGCAGACGAAAACATTTTACTTAAAGAGAAGACAGAAGACCAACTAGAAATCCAAACATATAGAAGCTTAAAGTTGAAATAAATTTGTTAAAAGAAGTCCTGGGATCCTGTTTTAGCACCATCTTCTCAGCAGGAATAGATTAGGAATGTCTCACTGGAAAACCAAGCTGATAGGGATGATGTAGCTCTGTGGGGAAGGGAGTTCCTTGCCTGAGGCAAGTCTGCTGTGAATCTGCTCAGACAGAAGTAAGTCAAGAGAAAGGGCAGGTTGGGAGAAATGCTTTGATTTCTTAAAGTCATTTGCCAGGGTCCCTACCATCCATCCCTTGCAGCCGGGTGCCCACTCGCCTTCCCTGCCTGCCCCTTCAGGCAGGAACTCCCTGGGCAGGTCCTTAGTGGCTGGCGAACTCCAGACCAATTAGATACCAGGGATGGAGGGGAGGAGAGAATGGCCATTTTCTTTTCACTCTTTGCCCTGGATTGACTGGAGGTTCTGAAACATCCATTGGTATGTAAATGGACTACAGCTAGGCAGGATATTCTAGAAACTATGGGTGAAAACTTTCATTTACTCCACAGATAAGCACAGAAAGTGTTGGTGAGAGTATCTCTTTTTTATTTCCATAAATAAGTAAGTTGCATCTGGCTGGACTGACTCCCATCAGTTTTCTAAACTGGATGATAGGAAGGAGGAAGAGGAGGGTAGCAAATGATGACAGGGCTCCTGGGCCATTTGAAGGCCATCTGGATTCCTAAGTGTCACCTTGTGGTCATACTTTTCTGACGATGTAAGAAACCAGCAGGGACTCACTAGTCATTTCTGGTCGACCAGAGGATCACTTTGACAGATGCTCCTAATGCTCTGGTTGAATTCCTGGTAAATTTTAAGTATCAATTTGTCCCCAGTATTTCAAAATAGTAGTGTACAAATCAGATTAAAAAGAGAGAGAGAGAAAAAAACCTCTCCCTTGGAAGATTATCAGTGCTAATATTTTTTGGATCTCTTCTGCTGAATGATAGAGTTCCTGTAGAGGAAAATAAAATCCCATTCAAATTTCAAATCAAAGTTCAATTCACTATATTTGGATGATATGAAAGTTTGATTCGGGGAAAACATACATTTATGGATTTGCAAGATACAAATGTATATCAGAAACAGGTTGAAGAAGTCTGTGTGCTAAAGAGTTCGTATATTCTTAAGAGAAGCACAAGGATTTTTTTCAAAGTGTATCATTTCAGCTAGAAGCAATATGCTTGCTGTTCACCTTACAGGAGAGGGAAAGATCCGTCAAGCCACTGGACATTAGGGGTTTAAGTGCATGTGAATTCCTTTCAGCTCGTTTTGGTGGCTCCAAGCAGGCAGTGAATTTGCATCTCGGCACCATTAGGTGGCCTGGAGTTCTTAATTACCAAACAAATGGAAAGTTGCTGCCTGGTGCCGACAGTTCCTTTGTGTATCATTCTTCAAAGAACATGAACGATTAATGGAATTTTCCCAACACAGTCAAAGTTGTTTGCTGATGGAATTAAAGCTGAAATTGGAAAGGTCTTCGGAGGAAGACTTTTGCTATAATGTCATGGACCTGCCAGGCTCTCCAGATGAAAAATAGGAACAATTAGTGATGGCTCTGAGCATTTCTGGATATTCTTAGGGTTTGGTCCCAAATGAAAGTCATCTGTATTTGGTTGTTGTCTTGGGGGGAGTCACTGACATTCAGTCACTCTTTGTGGGTTATAAACATCAGTGACAGGGTCTGTGTCCTGATGAAAGCACCATGCCCAGGGAAGTAGTAAAGTGGAATCTTTCCAAAGCTTGAGACAGAAAGAATGATCTAGATCCAGAAATACTGATTTCAGCTCCATCACTCCGTAAGTCCCATTACATTGCTGCTAAAGTTCAAGGCAGGTGGAAGGGACATCAGGGGAGGATGTTATCCTGGAAGGAGATGATTGTGAATGCTTAGCTTTATGGAGAGTTGGGGCTCTGACGAACCCTTCATCTATTCCAACATTTTCTCTCCAACTTTGCCTGCTACACATGGTTACATACGTTTAATTTTATACCTGTAACCCCTCACCAAAATCCTGCAAGACCAATGTCTACTCTGACCCAGCTCTGTTACCCACCTCACCCACGTATCCAACTCAAACAAAGATTTTGGCAAATAGTTTTTGCTCTGCCTAGAGTAGCTTACAAACCATCACCCCTCTTTAGTTATTTCCAAAATTGACAGTCACCTCTCTAGTATGGTGGTAACATGGAATCCTGAGTCTAGCATTCCAGGGGCTTGAGCATGATGGTGCAGATGGGACTGATAGCTTCTGCATTAGGTCCAGGGATATGCCTCATTCTGAGAAAGTGGGCTGTGAGTTTATGGACATTGTTTCTATGATGTAGAATGGATCACACCAAATGTACTTAAAGCCAACATACCTGCATACTGATCAATGTCATTTTGCAATGAAGAACAGGTAGGTCAAGCAGTGTGCAGCTTCTTACTTCCCATGCAGACAAAAGTTGTAGATGCCTGTGTGATTGGTTCTGATTGGGTGTTATTGGCCCTCTGACTTGTAATTTTTGGCGCCTCTCAGCCAAATCAATATGCAGTGTTAGATGTGGGGTTTTTAATTAGGTATTGAATCTGTATATATTTTACTCAATGCTATGCAGTTTAAACTGCTCTCTTACTATCTGTTGGAGTCAATAGTGGTTTCTGAAAATTACATATGAACCCTCATGTGCAATGCTGACCCAGTATGGGTTCAGGTCCCTGGATGCAGTCAACTTGCTTACTATTTTCCAAAGAAGAGTTTCTGAGAAAAAAATAAAAACACAGAAAACTGTTGCACATCAGCATCTCTGCAGCACTTAATACTTGTGAGACAAAATTAGCTCATTTGCAGACATAAATAATGTATTGCTATCCACATAGTAAAGGATCTGGCATTGCTGTATTGAGTCTTGGATAATAAAGTGAAAAAACTCAGAAGATAATGGCTTATTTGTGGCAACAAAGGTGATAACATCAACTGTGTGCCAGGTAAGATTTGGGCTTGTTAAACGTTGCTGAGGTATTGGTGTGAATAACAGGATATCAAAGATCATGTGGTTAATTTCAATGGGCAATAAACCCTGCCAAGTATACTGGTCACCGCTCATTGCTGTTTTCCCATTGCCTCTTGAAATAAGCTCCAAGTGGATAAAGGACACGTTTTGTTCTTTTTAAAGAGCTCTCAGTGAAAGTCCTACAGTCTGTGCTTTGCAGAACTTTCTACCCCTGAGTGAGCTGGTATGTTTTGCCAGCTTTACCTATTCCTCTAAAAGAGCTGACAGGCATGCAAGCAGACAGATGCCAGGGTGATTAGCTAGAAAGCCCCATAGATTAACCTCCTCTGTTAGCATGTGGTTCCAGCTTGGGAAGAGATGTGTGTGAGTTCTCTCAGTATGTCTCCAACACCATCAGAGACAGATACTCATCCCCCTGGGAGAGCAGAAAGAACAGCAGAATACCTAGTATCTCTAGTCATCAGGGGAGTTCTTATTTTATAATAACCACATCCTGGTTCATAACAACAAATAACTTGGGCCAATGAAGGATTGAAGCACAAAATATTTCAGGGAGATAAGACTGTCCATTTTTTCCTAACTCAAAATTCAACTGCTTTTACTATAGTCTTCAAAATCTGGCTCCTGACTGGAAGGAGGTGAAAAATGCAATGTGTCCAGCAGAAATCAAGGAGCATTGAATGTGGTTTCTTTCCTTTGACTTGTGGATTCTAGCGAGGAATAATTTTTACAGATGAAGACAGGAATCAGAGAATATCCAACAGAGAACAAACAAAAATGATCCAGTGATTCTTAAAGTGAGGTTCTTAATACATGCTTGTTCTCCCTTGGAGGTACACATGGTATCAAGCTAAACTAATGTCTGAAGATTTTATATAACACATAAAACCTGGTGCCCAGGAAAACAGAACACAGATCTACTACTTATCAGCTGAGTGACTTGAGAAAGTTCAACTCCTTGGGCTTTGATCTCCTCATTAGTTAAATGTAATCATCTTTGACACACAATTATGGTACTAGTTAAGGGAGGTAACCTATCTAACTGCAAAGCAGAGGGCCTGGAATATAGTAAGCACTCAATAAATTGGCAATATTATTGCCATTCTGGTCATTATCATTATTATGGAATGAAACCTCTGGATCTTCAATAACTCTTCAATATCGAATGCCCTAGACATTTTTTTTGAGTGTAGAAGTACGCGAATTGACTTAATATTACATTAAAGGTGAGTGTGTGTGTGTGTATTCCAAATCTGAGACCAGAGTTCAGCACTCTCCACGCTTTGGTGAACTTGATGACACAGAGTTGAGGCTATGGGATAAAAAGCCAATAGGTTATTGCATCAAATGATTCCATAAAACTGATGCTTCAGAAAGAGAATGGAATATGCTGTTCTTTGAGCTTGTACTCCTGAGATAATTGCTTACATTAACTCCTTTGTGCTATTTTTCTCTTGCTGCCATAGCCAAGTTTTTCTCAGATATTATGCAACTGTGAGTTTGCTGTCTTATTTGCTTACTAGGAAACCTGAAAAACTCATGAAAATATAGTGAAGAACCAGGCTATCCATTCAACAGAAGCATATAGAAAGTCTCCATCTAGCAGGATGGACGGAGACTGAAAGGAACAAGCACCTTCTTCCCCAGGTCTAGAGGTTAAGAGTTAACAGAAGAAATTATATTGGTAGATATGATTAAAAGGAATTGAGGATTTTTTTCTCTGTATCAAGTTTTGGAAACTCTCTTGGAAAAAAAAATAACATTACTAACTCTGTGGTCTTGGGCAAGTTACATAACTTCCCTGTGACTCAGCCTTCCTCGTGTCTAAAACAGGGATAATAATAGTTTATAACTCATCAGGTGGTTGGGAGCATTAAATGAGCACATTTCTTAAGACAACCAGGATGGTATCTGACACAAGATAGAAGCTATATGAACATCTGTGAAAGAAATAACATATGAATAGAGTAGGAGGACAGAATTGTTCTGTTATTACTTTTCTTCTTTCAAACATATGTGCATCTATTGTATATAACTATATATATATATAAAACATATATATATATATATATGTATGTATTTGAGGATATCCAGGAAATATGCATTGAAGGAGGAGTGAATTGATTTTTATTCGGAAATCTAAACCATCATTAATTGATTTTTTTATCTCCATATTTGAATGTTCTAAATTTGATAAACGTTTCCAAACTTCTATTTATAAGGCTAAGAATGTTGCCTATTCTCTGAACTATTCATCTTTGAAGCTCTTCAGGCCTCTTAGAGTTCCAAAGGTGTGTGATGGCAACTGCTATACTCTACAGAAGGTCACTCTTGCTTTATTTGCTGGTATTGTGTCCTGTGAAGTGACTGGTTGTGACTTTTGTTCATGAGGGTGTGTGATGGTAGTAACCTTTGCTATGCAAAGGCGCTCAGCCTTTATGTGTTTGAACTGTGTTCTAGGAAGGGGTTGGTCACGGCTCCCATTCAATTAACAAGGGTGAGATTCATCTCCTTTTCGACTCCTAGCTTCTTCAGAACTTGTGCCTGTGGCATTTCCCAAACACAAATGACCTGCGTATTTTTATTTGATTCCTTATAAGGAAACTAATCAGCAGAATCAATCCATAAATCAATCATTGAATCAAGATTAGTCTATCTTTTCTTGGCTCCTATTTCTTGGACAGTTTCACTGTGGACCTAAAGAGCTGCCTCTCAGGCTTGCTTATCATAGTTATATCCTGATAACAACAACACCTAAGGCTTCAACTGCATGGATACAGGGAAAGAGGAGCCTCAGAGCTTTCTGATTTGAACCACCAGTGATTTGGGACCCACTTTGGTTGTTAAAATTCAGGGGAAGGGTCAGAAGTGAGGCAAAGCAGGGACAGAGGCCAACACCACACTTAATATTATTATCTTTGAAATTGTTCTGTGGCTCATCAGAATATCGTCTCAATCTAAGACCTCTTTGTAACAGACATCTGATCCAGCTCCCAGTACATTGTCATGCTATTTAAACATTTAAAAGGTGCATCAGCAGATACCACCATAAAAATAAACCAGCAGCACATTCAAATAGCAACCGCTGTGAACCTGTCTACTACACTATTTATTGTTTGGTTTTGTTTTCCTTTTAGATGAAAGATTGAGGGTAAAGGGAGACAATCGGTTATAGGAAAAACACAAACAAAGAAAGCCCCATCAGAACCCAGGGCAGGAAAGCCCTCCAAAGGAGAATCACCTGCTGGGTGAATAATCCAGAACTGAGCCAATGGATTCATCTCACATTAATGCTTGACCTGATATTCATTTTCAACTCACAGTGGTAAGAGTAAAGTGCAATCTCACAGCAGCTGTCAAATTCTTTATTCTTGTCTCTCAGTAACTGCTTTGGTACCATTCTGGAGATGTAAGACATCATATCAAGGAGGCACATGCTGTTACTGCCCTGTTAACACTAGCTCTCAGGACGCTGATGAGTGAGGCTGAGTGGTTGAAAACTTCCCCTTAGATACTTAGGAGACAGACCTACTAAAGCACCTGCAGACAACATAATGTACACATTCCACAGTGTGCAGAAATGTGTTTCATTCCACATTATTGCAGACTAGTGCTTCAGAGGAGTGTATCCCTAATTTGACTCTTTTTGAAACGTAGCTGATAAGCCTTCAGGTCAGTGCCGTGTTTTCTAACAACTCAGTGTACTTAAGTTCTTCACATGTGATGAGGAGATAGTCAGGTATTTCACTGCACTCCGTGGGTAGCTGTCAAATGTTTACTGCTGACCTAAGAATGGGAAGAAGATTTGATAACATTTTGGATTATTAGATTCACCATTCAAAGGCTTTAAATAAAATACACCCATGCCTTATTGTGTTACTGTGGACTTGAGCTGTCTGTGCTTGCCCATGTTTTACCAATCAAAACTTGTATTGTAGTGAAAAATACCTTTAGACTGGACCAAAGCTCTATGTGTCACTCTGGCACCAACTATTTGACATTGGGTCAATCTTTTTCACCTCTGTGGTGAACAGTCTTATCGTGTGAATTGGCAGTATAGCACCAGGTCATTTCACAGGTCCCCTCCAAGTCTGACAATCAGTGATTATCACTTTAATATATGTGCAAATAAAATTTAAAAATTGAACTACATTCATGAACTTCTAATAATCATAATTAGGCATTATAGACTCAATTCTTCAAAATTCCATGCTAGAACAACACACACACACAAACACACATACACACACACAGACACATGAAGAAATAAAAAAGGAAAGAAGAGAAAAAGAAAAAAGTAAATAAAGAAAAAACAGCAAAAAAAGAACTGCAGAATCATTAGCATTACTTCAGGGGAGGATGAAAGAATGTATTTATGTGTTTTGGATGCTAATAGATTGGAGTTAAAAGAATGGATTCAGAAAGCAGAATTCTTGGGTCCTCCTGGCTACCTGTAAACTGAGTGGCTTCCATCAAAGTGCACATTTTCTTCTGTGCCTCAGTCACTTCATCTGCAGACTAGTGCTTCAGAGGAGTGTATCCCTAACTTGACTCTTTTTGAAATGTAGCTGATAAGCCTTCAGGTCGGTGCTGTGTTTTCTAACAACTCAGTGTGCTTAAGTTCTTCACATGTGATGAGTAGATAGTCAGGTATTTCACTGCACTCAGTGTGTGGCTGTTAAGTGTTTACTGCTGACCTAAGAAAGTGCTAATAGTAATCATAACTACCTCATAAGAATTGTATCATCTGTGTGGTCAAGAAAAAAGAATCCCCTCTATGCTTTGGGGATATATTTTTAGGTGAAAAAAAGTATACTTTTAATGCAAGAACTAACATGAGACGTGTGTACTTGCGTACTTGTTTTTTCAAAGAAAAGTATCTGAAAGATGATCAGAAACTGATCGGCAATGTTCTCAATAGGGAGTGTATGGGGAACAGGGTGAAGATAACAGTGAAGGAGAAACTTGACTGAGAACACTTTTCTATAGGTTTGACTCTTGCATAGGGTAGATATTTACATATTCAAGAGATGACATTAAGTCAAAAGGAAAAATCACACTAAAATGAAAGTAAAAAGAAATAAATATGAAGTTGGTAACATAACAACGGAGAGGAAATGATTATTCTAAGTAACTTTTGAGTATGACTCTGAATATATATATTTTTGTGGGATGTGTTCTGAGACTAGATAAGCTGCAAACAAGTTCTAAGTTTCACAGAAGGAATATTGTTTCTGGTAATCCTTATCGTAATTCTGAATTTCTTTTCTTTCTACATTATTGGAGTAGGAACCAAAAATTTCATTGTAATGGAAATGGTAAATGTTTAAAAATTAAAGAAATATCTTTAATGGTAAATTTGTATTGGAAATACCAAAATCAACTCACAATTTGTAGATGACTATGTTTTTGTTTTTATCTTTCTATCCATCTATCCTATCCTAGGTATGATGAAACTCCAGTAGCAGTGAGCATGCCTAACAATCAGATCTTGGTTTCTAAGTACCATCCCGTCTCTTAATAAAGAGGTGAGGGAGAGTCTTCTAGAGAAATAGCTGATTCAGATTTTGTTTGAAGAAAGTACACAGTGAGACGATGGCATGTGGTTGTGACAGAAAATAATGAGGTATGTCAAAAAGACATTGGACTTGGATGTAAGAACCTCTCACTAGACAAATTTGGTCAATCAAAATTAAAAATGATGATTTATTATAAAACATTAAAAACCTGAACCATAGTGGCATTGTAAAGGAATAAATGATATACACATGAGGTAAAATGTACCACTCTTCTTTAGGGAAAAGCACTAATTAAAACGGGAGAGAGTAGAATATAACTAGGAGATCACCAGTTTGAATCCCTCAATGTTTGCATCCATCCCCCAATTACTGAAACAACCAAGGATTATCAATGGAGGTTAAAACTTATAGTTAAAAGTCATTGGGAAAGAAGTTATTTGCACAGGACTGAAATATCACTGTTGTAGGCAGAATAGTAATTTCTCCAAAGATGTCCATGTTGTAATCCCACGAACCTGCAACTATGTTAGGTTATGTGGCAAAAGGGAATTAAGGTTGCAGGCAGCAAAGTTGCTATTCATCGGATTTTACAATATGGGGATTATCCTAGATTATTTGAATAGCTCATTTTAATCACAAAGGTTCTTAAAAGTAGAATAGGAAGGCAGAAAGAAGGTAACGGAGATGAGGTGATTTGAGAAGGATTTGACCAGCTACGTTTCCTTTTTGAACATAAGACTTTGTTGTCTACCACCTAGGACAGCTTCAAGTATCTCTAAGGAAGACAGGAAATGGGAATCACTCTCGGCTCTTTTAAAGGAAAAGAGGAGCGGATGGGTACAGTCGGAGGTGAGTGATTATCTTACCACCTGGGAACAATAGAACAACCAAGCCCACACCTGACCATGAGCCACGGACTGCTGGTGGCCTCTCGATTCTGAGAAATGGAAGGAAATGATTTTCCCCTGAAGCCTCAAGAAAAGAAGCCCTACCCACACACTGATTTTAGCCCCAGGAGATCTGTGTTGGACTGCCAAACTACAGAACTGTACACAGTGACTATTTTGCGCTGAGTTGTTACAGCCCCCATAGAAAACAAATACAATCGCCGTAGCGAGTACTTATTAATCACAAAAGGAAAAATGTACTATTACGATGGATAGACCCAGCAGTTACCATGTTAACAACATTAACAAATCAACAGCGTCACCAATAAAATGACCACTTGACATTATGTGCTTTCTGATGCGATGCATAATGAAATACGTATCACCCATGGAGCAATCTAGTCAAAAACGTCTAACATGGACATCATTAGTCCTCTATTTCTAATTGCTAGTTTAAAAGAAGTACAGAGGATAGGAGAAAATGGTAAGTGATAGCTTGAGAAAGCAATAAGCCAAATCTAAAACAAAGCAGTCTACAGTCAATTGGCCTAGAGTCTTTAAAAAGTCAGTACCATTAAAACAAAAAAGATCGGATGGAATTCTTCTGGTTTAAGAGACTGAAGAGAGAAAGATTGAATGCAGTTTTTGAATCTTGAGTGGTTCCTATTCAAAAAACAAATTATAAAAGACATTTGAGGGAAAGTGGAGGAATTTGAATATGGTTTACATATTAGATACAGGTACTCTAATGGAGTTATTTTTAATATTTTTAGATGTCGTAATGTTATTGTGATTATGTTATGTCTTTATTCCTAGATGATGCATACAGAAGGATTTAAGGGAAGCGTCACTTTATCTGAAACTTACCTTTAACTGGCTATTAAAAAAATAGATAAATAAAATGTATCACAATGTTTATGGTGTTTAAATGAAATATTATATATATTTACTGTGTTATTTATTAACTTTTTCTGACATTGTTCAAAATAAATTCTGAGAGAAAAATGTGAACCATTTCAAAGTATAAAGTGTTTTAAAGAATTGATTTGAAAGGATTAGAAGGGTCTGAAGAACAAAAAGTAAGATTGCCTAAAGTTTAGGTTGTGTCAATAATTAAATAAATCAGATATTTAAAGTGTTTAGATTCTCAGACACTGGTGGGTCTTGATAAATATTAGCTTGTGCCTCTCTCCACACCTGTGCTTTGTCCCACTGGCAAGGGGTTCCCAAGACACTTGGGCAAACAGCATTGAAGTACAAACAATCAAAATAGTAAAGCAAAGCAATTACACAAGGACCCAACAATCAACAAAAGTAAAATATTAATACAAACTTAGGGCAATTAAAAACCAAGGACAACTCAATAAGACACTAATGATGCCTCGATAACAAAGCTTACTTCCTGGAAACTATGGGAATTCCAACCATCTGCCTGCTTACCTAAACAGTAGGAGCTTTTTGTAAGCAGCCAGACTTCCTGGCGCCATACTGGTTTAAGGTCTAGCGTAAACTCCCTGAGCGTGCTAATTTTAGTTTATCAATATCACATGTTAGTAACTCTTCATAACTCATTTAATAGCTATCAACAGGCAAAAGAATTTCAAGTAATTCACACATAAAGAGTACACAATGAATTCCTAATTTTGGAGGAAGTTCTTGGGCCTTTCAGGAGACCTTTAGATCCCACCAGTAGACCAAAGACTTCACTTTGAGAGCTACTCTTCAGAGCCCATGTGTTGCTACAAAATGTGTGTTTTTATTTTATTTAATCCACATTTAAGGTCAGTTTTTTAAATAGTGAAATAGAGAGTTGAGTGGATTTGAGTGAGGTCTATATACCATTTAAGAGCCCTCATTCCTCTTTTCTAAGGACTATTTTTCCTCACTTTCGTTAATTTTCTCTTTTTTCCCATGTATCCTAACTCTAAAATCAATGAACACCATCAGCTCAGAAATAATATAGAAAAGATCAAATTAGGGGAATTAATTTGCCTAGAAAGAGAGTTCCACACTTATTTTAACATTATCCCAGGCGAGGGGCGACTGGATGTGACTGGTATCAATTTCTTTGATTCATTTTAATAGACACTTTGAGATTGTTTAAATGATCTTAATAAACTCCCCAAAGGTCTTCCATTTGTTGTCCCACCACCTTTCCAAGGCTGGAAGTTCTGACCTGAAGAAACAACCTCCCACCATCTACCACCATGTATTTCCTTTTAAACATACATCATTGCTACACTTGAATGATTATAACAAACTCGACAACTTTGGAAATAATGGGTTGCTCCTGCATCACAGTTCACTGGATAGCCTCATTTTGGGAAATCTACCTCACTTAAGGTTGTTACAGTATGGTGAGACAGCCATAACCTAGGAGAAGTGAGTTCTGTTATCTGCAAGGCAGGGACATAAAGTAGCCCAGGAAAAAATGCATGAACAAGTTTGGAGAATCTAAAATTTTCCAGTAGGCCCAGAAGAGCCAGACTTTTCAGTTATGCGTCATATGCAATGAAAACAAATAAGAAACTGTGATAGTAAGAGAGAAAGAGTTTGATGACAGTGTAGTGTGGGGGATGCAGACATTGCCAGCTGCCCACTGCTTGGCCTAGTCAACAGGGAATATGGGGACATTCTTTTCCTCAGAACTATTTGATTCAGCAACCATTCATTTCACAATTACTATGTAGCCATCACTGCACTAAGCCCAGAAATGCATCGAAGACTCTACACTTGGGTTCCCTGACTAGTAGAAAGGAAATTCAAGGAAATGTCCAAAAATTGTAATTAAGTATAGTGTCATGTCAAATTTTGTATAGAGTAAGGGGTCACGGGTCTCGGAGGAACAAGGGGAAGGAGACATAACTATCTGGGGTAGGAGGTGACACCCACTTAAGTGGAGTTTTCAAAGATCTGAATGCAAGCAGAGGGAACCAGCTGATCAGATGCCATGCTATCACTAGACCATATAGGATTTAGTTTAGCTGTTGGGTGGGTGGTGAGAACTGATGCCTAGGCTCATGAAGAGCTTGGTGATCCATGCTTAGGAGGTAGGGCCATGATGACATGGGCATGCTGGCATTCTAGCTACATCCTTGGGGCAGCAGTGTGGTAGCCAATGGGAAGGGGGAAGGTAGCAAATTGGAAGATGGGGATACAAATTAGTTGGCTATTATGGTAATCCAGATAGACCTTATGAAGGACCAAACTAAAACAGGAGTTGTGCTAAAGACGTGGAGAAATGGACACAGATAGAAACAAGAAAGTTAAGACATACACTCAAGAGCCTTTTGTCCCAGATTGGGTAGAGGGAGTCAGGCATGGGACCAGACATACAAGCTGTGCTCGTATTTAACAGCTACACAGAAGAGCTGCCATTCACAGAGTAGATGTCAAAAGATAACAATATTGTGTATTTATTAGTACAATATTCTTTTAATGTGTTTTTTATCAAACACCAGTGTGTGTAAAATCATCTTCTTACAGACAAATAAATTGATTCACAGAAATGGTGTCCTTTTTTTTTTATTATTTGTACATTGATCATTTGGGTTGGAGGTCACATGGTTTGGGGAATTTTAGGTAACTAGAAAACAACTGAACTTTTAGATAACTGGTATTGAGGGACATAAGGAATCCAAACCCATCTTACAGATAGTGCTGTCTGTAATATTTGTGAATATGATTTGATTCTCAGTGCATCCAAATGTGTGCTATCCAAGACCAAGCCATAGCTTGGTTCTCCTGAGTAAGTGCAAATAAACGTTGTGGTTCTTTGATGTGGTGCACTTTGAGCTCCTTAAATCAGGCCATTTTGACATCCAGGTCCTAGAAAGCTGAATTCCGCAGTTGGGGATCTCAGACAGAAGTTGAATCCCAGAGAGTAGTGAAGTGGGGTTCTGAAGCTCCGTTACTTCTGAACATTACGTTGGACTCAGTAGCATAAACATCTGCCTGCAGTTTTCAGTGATGGTGGCAAGCTGTTTATTTGCTGATACAGTATCTAAAAGACAGCAGTTCCTCACTGCTTTATTAGTGATCAGTGGACTGATCAGAAAGGGAAGGGGAGGGGTAACCAGGGATCCCCCTATAAAAGCAACCTTCCATATCTTGCCCCCTTGCTAGAGGCAGTGTCACAGCCCAGCTTGTGCCTAGTGGGTTGCCGTGAAGCCTCGAGTCATAAAAGTGGACCTTTTTGAAGTTCAGAGATGCTTCAAAGAGCCATCAGATGCCCCATCACCTGCTAGAGAAATTGCAAAAATGAATACACACCACAGGTTATTATGGAAAGGAATGCCTGAATATTAACATGTGACACAATTTTTAAGTGTAATAGTTGAAGTGAGGGAACCAAGTTGCATTTCCATGTGCAAAGAGCTGGAGAATGTTGATCTGCATTCTGTGTTTATAGAAGGAGGATGTGCCTACATCACTTAGAGATACAAAAGAGATACAGCTCTGATATTATTTCTATTAAAGTGTCATTAATATACGATCTTATGTTGGTTTCAATGTACATCACCATCTTTCAACAATCCCTGTGATTAACTTACATGATGATTGCGAATTACTGGGTGGCTTTATTTCCCCTGCCCCTCCCCCACCCGCACCCTTCCCAGTCCCTCCCCCTTGGTAACCACTAGTCTCTTCTCAGAGTCGATGAGTCTCCTGCTGTTTCATTCCTTCTGTTTTGCTCACCCCTATGTTTATTGCTGCACTAATTGCAATAGCCAAGATATGGAAGCAACCTACATGTCCATCAATAGATGACTGGGGAAAGAAGACGTGGTACATGTAAACAATGAAATATTATTCAGCCTTAAAAAGAAAAGAAATCCTGCCATTTGCGACAACATGAATGGATCCAGAGGGCATTATGCTCAGTGAAAAAAGCCAGGCAGAAAAAGACAAGTACCATATGATTTCACTCGTTTGTGGGGTACAGCTCTGATTTTACACCATAACTGCTACTTGTGGTATTCTTCTTTGCTAAGGAAAACAATTCAGTAGAAAACAAGTAGCTTTTCAAAGAACTGGCCATGTTCTACATTTCAGAAAACAAATAATGCCACCCAAATAAACCTACCTGTGGTAACAAAACCTAGATTTGCTTGACATATTGTGCTTCACTATTTGAAATTTCTAATGTCTCTAAAGCTGCTTTATATATGCAAACACATTAAATCTGCCTATTGTTTAAATAAATCGCATCAATATATGAGACGTTGAAACATAGAATGTTTCTTTTTAAGTACTTTCTTAAGGCAGCCCTTTAGGAATATATGGTAAAGAATGTGAAGTTTGTTGCTTTTTTTAGCCTTAGCAAAACCATTTATATTTAGAAATGCCATTCTGAGTGGGCTCTGGAGTAGAAGCGGCATCTTTATAATGTGTTTAAAATCCAGCCTGCATCTCTGGATAGAAATGGGGCATGATGCTCAGTGCTTCTGATCCAACATAGCAGTTATTGGGGAAAAGAAACCTTTTCCTCTATTAGGCCTCCGAGAATGTGCACTTTCAAAATTACCTTCCAGGGAGGTTGCCATTTGTATAATTGATCAATTTAGCATGTTTGAAATGTTTGTCATATTAGAAAGGAAAATCCTTGTAAACCTGGAATTGTTCATGTTAAAAAAAATACCATTAAATCAGTCATTGAAATGATGCATTGAATTTGAATCTCCTTTAACTTAACATGACATCATGCCCTATGGGAGAGAGCTGAAATTAATCAAGGTAATTCCGTTGTATGACCTACTTTGGCATATTCATCTGATGGAGCCAGGAAATGGGCTGGCTAATAGTCCATTTTGGAGTATTCTAAGATCTTAGCAATTCCATATTTAAGGAGGTTAATAGGATACTAATTGAGGCCTAGGTGAAAAGTTCACAAGAAAAATGAACTCACCTGGATGTGACAACTGTGCAACTCAGTGGCCTTCTCTTTACAACTTCTCTTCCTAACAGCTTCACCTTGGAACTCAGAGGGGAAGAAACCTCACACCTTAGGAGACTTGCCCAGCCAGCATTTGTCTCCTGACCCCTGGGTAACAATGGCTGGCCAAATGCCCGGGTCATGAGCCAATAGCAACGTCAGCAATCTGCTTCTTATGAAACGGAAGTAAAGAAAAAGTCCCATGGGGGAAAAATTCATACAGAAAATAAGGCCTGTTTCAGAGATGGTATGAACTTTTAAGAAAAGCACATGTTTTGCTAAGACTTAAGAAGTTCCGATTAAAAAACAAAAAACCTCTATTTATTACTTTTGCAGAAATAGAATTAAGCCATTTTTCTTTTCTTTTTTTGAACAAACATGAAATGCTTAGACTCAGGTCATTATTACTGATTAGCTAGTGACTCTATTCATCAAGATCAATATGGAAGAGATGATAATATTCTTTCCCAATTTTCTCCCCTGTAAATATCTGCAGTAACTTCTGGGTGACTTGGGAAATGTATCAATAGAAAAAGCAGGTCTCTGAAATGTTTCAGGTTTCCCTTATTGCTTTGTGGTCCCTCTAACAATGCTAGATGATCCTAACAACATCTCAGAGTGCTACCAGTTCTCACCTTGTTTTCATTATAGTATATCCATAGATAACAAATTGTGTGCTCCCTAATATTTCCCTAGTTTTTTATGTGCAGAAAGAGTTAAGAAATGTTCTACCATGAAGGCTCGTGGCACATCTTTCCGTCTCTCTTTCTCTCAATGAACTTGTAAGGAAAGCACATGTTTTGCTATCCATCTTCCAAGTTTCCAGAAGTGGCTGAGATTTTTAAAAACAGCTGTAATCTGCGGTCGTTGACGGTGGAGTAGATTGTTTGCCAAACTATTACCATAACTGTCAGCCAAAATCAGAAAAATAATCTCATTGTGCTGGACAGATGCATTTCCTGCATTATTGATATAGTCACTCCAGAGTAATAGAGAAATATAAAGCATTGTTCTATTTACAAAAGGAGATTGGCCAAGTCCTTGAAAGCCAGCATCAGGGACAGGCACTTACAGGAAGTGAGATATAGTCAACTCAGGAAAAGTTATGTGTCAGGGACACGTGACCTCGATAGTCAGCAGCAGAAATCTCATAGCCCTCCCTCCCCGCTCACGCCGCTCACTCTCAGGCTGGTTTTGGGGTTTGCTCTCAGACTGAAGGACTGCTCAGAACTGATGGGTGGGTCCCTGTGGAATTTGCTGTGCATTCTTTCTCTCTCACCTGAACGCTTCCCCTGAGCAGGCAGACTGTTCCAACATGTTCTCTACACACCTCTGGGTATCCAGTGAATTACTCCAGACCACAGCATCACAGAATAAGTGAATTTGTTTACTTCAAGCAGACAATCCCAACATCCCTCAGGAGCAATGAGTTAAATATACTCCATACCTCCTAGCTTTGCAAGGAGGGTCAGCTCCTTTCCATGCTCAGCAACTGCTCTGCCGTCATTTGAGTTGTGAATAATGCTGAGGGATTCTATTTGTTGGGCACACAAACTGTGAAGTACCAGGCACTTCACATTCGTTATCTCTAATCCACAGAACATGCCCACCAAGGCAGGGATATCTTTTTAAATTTCCATTTTACTGCTGGAGAAGTCAGTGTTGAAAGGGGTTCCACAGACTGCCTGAGGTCACACAGCTAGCTCTTAAATAATTGATCTGGAATTCATTGTTTTGAGGTGGAGGCAAAAATACATTATCCATTGGAATACTTGTTTCTATTCAATGCACCATCCCCAAATATTTCTAATAGTGCAAACACACACACACACACACACAGTTTTTTTCCTATAGAAACAAAGAACTATTCCCTGTGCACACACTGAAGGGAATTTAATGAGATGGGTGGAGACGTTAGCACTAGTTCCTAAATGAGCCCAGCACAAGCACCTCGATTCTGTTCTCAGGAAGATGGTTCCAGATATTTCTGGGCAGAAGTTCATGAATGTTGACAGGTCCATCCTGTGCACGAGGCAGGCGGCCAGGAAGTGTAAATTCTAACCTGGGCAAGTTAACACCTCTATGGCTTAGTCTCCTCTTCTTTTATAAAAATGTATAATCCTGACATACTTTTTATAAACAACATGGGAGTTCATTTATTAGCAACCCAGAACTAAATGGCTGTAAAATGTTATATAGTATCCTTACTGGAAACTTCAATTAATATTACAATGAAAGTCCATATGACACATTATTTCTCACACCCCCTTCAAAAGACTCTTATTACTGCTGTTTTTCCTTTTGTTAATTATTATTACCAGGGAAATGGGTCAGCATCTTGAGATTCTGAGAGAAAAGCAAGTGTGGGTATTGACATAGTTTGGAAAAGCCCATTATATGGCTATTCTCAGATCATTTATTTGAGTTTGTTCCGGGGTGTGATGGCTTTAATCCAGTCACAGCCTTGCTTCAGCAGTACTGTCTTCTTGCCATGAGGAGACCCCAGGGTGTAAGGTGCACTGTCTGGCCTTGGCCCTCCTGCAGAGCCTCAATCCGGCGTCCAGAAACAAGTGGGTGAATTAGCTCCTGCCATGGAGCGGACCACTGGGACCGTGTTGGAATGAACTGCTTATGGAAACAGGAGTGTTGGCCGTGAGTGTGTGAGGAACTGCAGTGGTTACATTCTGCCCCGTCTGCTGCTTTCTTCGCTCACCCATTGTCCTTTAGATTGAATTGGTTGTCCTAAGGTAAGACAAGGAAATGAATCCCACAGGCGTGAAAAACAAAGAATGGGGTCAGAAGAGCCGTAAGAGGGAAGCAAATGAAATGGAGCAAAAACTGGTGCTGCATTACAAAAAAAAAAAAAAAAAGATTTAAGCAAAATACCACCCCACTCCCACACACGTGCACACCACACATACAGATGCTTTTCTCATTTTCACACCAAGGTCTCTTGCCTCTTTCTCAAAACATCTTGAAATATATACAGGTAGGACCAATTATTAAATATAGCCTATTTCCAAAACATAATTTTTCCCCTTAAATACAAAATAAAAACGGAAAATTATACTATCAGGCAATGAGATGGCGGTCTGACGTTTTTTTTTTTTCTTTCCTGCTTATCCTCTCAATTAGGTAGAGAAGATTTCAGCAATTATGTTAAAGTCTCCAAATATTTGTCTGTTTCTCCTTTTGGGTGTGTTAATTTTTGTTTCAGTTTTTTTGAAGCTGTTATTAGGTGGATATGCCTTTAGGATTTTGAGTTTTTCTTGATTAATTGATCGTTTCTCCACCACTAATACCTCTCTATTTCTAGTAATGCTCTCTGCCTTGAGATCTACTTTGTCTTAAATTGATACAGTTGCATTAGCTTTCTTATGCTTATTGATTGAAAAGGATATCTTACTTGTACTCTTATTTTCAGTCTGCCTGTGTTTTTATATTTAAAGTGTGTTTGTTATAAACAGCATAGAGGTGGGTCTTGCTTTTTTTAAAATCCAATCTGACAATCTCTGCCTTTAAGTGGAGTAATTAGTTCATTTGCATGTAATATAACAATTTATTTTTGTGTGTGTGTGGTATGCTTCTTTAAACTTTTAAAAAATTATCCCATCTAATCTTGGTCCTTTGATTGCCATTGCCTGCTTTCTTTGGGTAGATCCCTTATTTTGTACATTCCATTTATCTTGTGTCTTGACTTTTTAGTTATCCTCTTTTTAGTGTTGGAGGTTGTAATCAGCTAGAAGTCAGTATGCTCTACATTCAAATGCATCCTTATGTCCAGTATCAGTATTTTACCATAGTATCATTTTAGCCTGAGATTATTATTTTCCTAACATTTTTCTGGGATCACAGACAAAAATCCCATAGAGTAACAGTACAGAATCTTTCTTTGTAGCCATGGAACCTTTAGAGAAGCAGAGGGAAGCTCTGGATCCTCACCCTGAATCACACACACCTTCACAAACAGATGAGGAAAGTTTATACCCACAAGGAAGTCCAGTTCATGGACACCTTTGCAGGATGAAGTTTAACCTTTCAACCATCACTGGTCTGGGTTCTGGAGCAGACGCTTGTTGGTAGTACTTGAGAAAACAAATCAGAAGAATGGGAATGTCACCAGTGGATGAAGATTAGCCAAGGTGGAGGTCAGGAGGAAGGAGATAAGAAAAATACAAATTAAGAATTATTCCGAAATTTATTTATTGGTGTTTTTCCAGCATCCAATTGTCATGTTCCTACCATGGGTAATATAGGGCACCAGTGTTTTAACCAGGTACTTTATAAAAAATCATCTCAAGATCTCCTAACAACCCGTGAGATTTTGAATTTCTAAATTTTTATGACTTCTAAGTTTTTAGAGTTTAAAAGTCAAACAAACTGGCTTCCAGATAGTTTAACTAACCTGTCTACAATTACATGCACATGTGCAGATCCAGAAATCATATTGTCCTCTTCCTGACTCCAAACTCAGTCTTTCCTATGGTCTGATGAATTTCCAGATGGTCTGATGAATTTTCTATCATCTTGTTGCCTAAAAAAACCCTTATCTTAGTTGGAGACAAGTAGACTAAATTGGTGCAAATATAATTCAGCATATCTCTGATGTAGTAGAAGTGGTGAAGCGATTTCTACTAAACCAAGACTGGGAGGTGTGATTTCCCATAAGCTGGTTCAGGACTTTTCTCCTCTCCTGCGTACTTGGTGCTCTGTCAGCACCCAGGTTATATTAGCAGAACAATTGGTGAATGGAAAAAAGATGAATTGACTTACCCTTCAGGTGAGGAGGAAGATAATGACTCTGCTTGTGGGCACCATAAATTGTTGCTTTTAGTGCATTTCTGATAACCCATGGCCAAGAAGAGGATGTCCATCACATTGACAAAATCTGACTTGCTCACTCCAAAACATGGCATCCTGCTGACAGGTATATATAATGGCGCTGGGTTTTGGGGTTTCCCTACTGACTCACTGCATGGACTGAAGAGAAAACTCTGCATGTCAAAGTGTCTTCTTCACTTAAGCTGAAAATAATGTCTTCTCAAAAAGAGCTAACATTGACGAAATAGCTTTAAAAATGTCTCCTGGAAAGACTTGTGTTAAGAAAATCCTCTTTGCCCATACACAGATATTTCTGAAACATGTGTAGAGGCTCAAGGAAGTTACCAAAACAATTAAGAATTGATGCAATTAACCTTTGTATTTTAGTTCTGGCCCCGGCTTTACAACAGCCTCTTAAACTCTGGAATACCCCGAGTCCAGAGCGTAGGCGTGTTTGTTTTTACATGCACACACTCACACATTCACACACACACCCAGACACATACACTCTTGTGCAGAGACACCAACTGCAATAGCATTTTTAATTGAAAAGCATAAATTTGGACCGCGAAATCTATTAACGATTTGTTTTAATTAGGAACCCAGCTGCTTCCTGAGATTTTGCAGTCTGGGTTTCAGAACTTTTGCCATACTGAAAATGAGTCTCAAGTGGGTTGCTTCAGTCTTTCAGATCAGCATTTTTAAGACTTGTTGGAAGGGGGAACTGCGAACGCTTCTCTGCTGTAAGATTACGGCTGCCTTTGTCCTTGGGTGAGGGCTGGCTGCTTTGTTTGTTGAGCCAGCGCCCTGCCCCTGACCTCTGGCTGGAGCATGCCAAGTCTAGCAGGCTGCCTGATCTTTGCATCACCTTGCTTTTAGATCTTGCCAACTTGGCTCACAGAGTTGCCGCACCATGGTTGATTTTGAAGTCCCTGCTTATCCCACTATCGGTAGAGGGAGCTGTTACTTAATTGAAGTCTAAAGCGTCCTGTATGTGTGTATATATATTAATACTTCATTCGTTGAGAAGAAAGCTCTGTGCAAGTCAGTTTAAAGCACCCCCTGTTCGTCAGTGACTATGGAAGCCATCCACTCGTCTATCCACTCATTCATTTATTTACTCACTCCTTCTTGACTGCCTTTCAGAAGTTTATAGTCTAATGAATGAGACACAGACACAGAAAAAATAATGTCTCTAGAATGTGATCCACACTCAAAGAGGTATGCACAAAGCACACTGGGAACACGGGGCAGGAGGCAGCATAATTTGGATGGAGGGAAGAAGGTCAGGAGAAACTTTGTGTCTGTGATACCAGGACTGTGATCACTAAATACTGGCAGCATAAATATTATAAAATGTTGGATGGGAAGAAAAATGAGTTGGTTGGAAAGTGGGGAAGAGAAGATCAAGCAGCCTAAAAAAAGTGGTGCGAAGAAAGGCTTAATAAAAGGTCATTGTGAAAAAAAAAAAGGTCATTGTGAAATTGGAAACCATGAGAAGCTTGATATAGCTGGAGGCTTATGTGGTGCCAGAAGGTGAAAGAGAAACAGGAAACTGTTCATGAAAGGCTTTCTGTGCCATGCTAGCTTGGACTTGATTATTGAGAAATCAATGTATGAGAAGAGAAAAGTCACTGGGCAATGATTTACATGATGGTATAAAAATGTAAGACTTAAAGCAGATCAGAACAATATACTTGAAGATATTTTCTATAATAGGAAACTTATCTAGAAGTCTGAACTGTAGATTAGGACAGATTGGAAAGATACTTAGAAAAATAATTGGTAGGACCTGGCAGCTACTTGAATAGGGGTCTTTAGCAATATTTAAGGAAAAAATAATCTACTCCTTGTGCTCCTTGGTAACATAGACATGATTTCACTATGGAGAAGCATTTCTAAAATATTGATGTATGTAGATCAATTTTAATGGATTGCTTGCTAGCTATTTGAAGGAATCACCTGAAGAAATCACACTGCAATAAAAGTTGGGCTAGCCAGAGTCAGTATTTGTATAAATCCAACTTTGGAAGGAATATTTGGAACACTACATGTTAATTAAAGAGCCATTTATTAATGCATTCAAATGTATTTACTTATCACCTAATTTATCAAAAAATAAAAAAAATTCAACATTGGTATAATAGGACATAACTATAGAAAAAGAATTGGTAAATGATGCCTGTGGGTCATAGGAAGTGCCCACCCTTCTTCACCTGTTTTTGTAACTAAACCTTATTGAATAAAGTTTTATTGGAACACAGCTCGGCTCTTTCACTTATTGTCTATGGCTGCCTTCATGCTACAATACAGAGTTGAGCAGTTACAACAGCCCCCCAAACGAAAAGGGTTTAATATCTATCTAGTCATATATATGAAGAGTTTGTGCATCGCTGAAATAGAATATGGGATATTCTTACCTGAAGAGAGTTGAAAACAGGAAAATCAAAGAGGGAAATGCATCACTTATTTGGAACACAGATGGGCTATAGGCCCATTTCTTCTGGTCTCTTGGGAGAAATAGAAGAAACACTTAAAATTCCTCGGTAGAACATTTATCTGTTCAGTCCACTGGCTGGTATGAGATGGGAGGTAGTTCATGCACATGAGGCCAAGAGCAGCAAGGAAGAATATGGGGGTGGCCCAGTGAAAGGGTCGCTGGAACCTGTAGGCATAAACATCCATCCGGGTACCCCAAGGAGCAGCCACAGGAGGGCAGCAAAGTCACATGACATTAAAAATATCTGCTTGCGAGCTACAGTCCTAAGCGGTGTGTAGACTGAAAACACCATTTTGCAGTTAGTGTGATGGGGGCCAAACTCCAGTGGAAATTTCCTTAGCATAAATAACTGCCCAAGATCCAAATTAAGAAATATTCAGAAATAAAATCTGTTATGGGGAGAAGCCAAATATGCGAAAAGAAGAGAGAGAGCTCTGAGGAGGGTGAGACGTGTCAGTACAGGACAGTGAGACTTGTCACTTTGTAGAACAACATCGACACACATCCATTTAAATAACCAATGTTCGAATTTTGATTCCTTCAGAGGAAAACAGGATGAACTTATCACAGAACATAGCCCTTCCATGAGAAATATGAATAGTATCTATTTTGAGTTTTTTAAATAATGAGCATTGAGAAATAGCATTTTATTCTCTATTTATGTATTTTTCCTTCCAACATTTACTTTTTTCTGTAGCATACTTGTGCCGACTATTGCAGTAGAGAGGGGGGGATACAGCCTAAGAGTGAAATCAGATTGATGGAGTAATTTTATAATTCGAAAATTATACCCACTCCAAAAATAATAGACATCTCTGAAAAAAAACAGAGTTTAAGATTTTAGTTTTGTTTTCCCTTCCATTTCCTTGCCTTAATTTTGGCCATATATGAAGCCACTTCGCAATTTTGAATTGCAGGCAAATGACTTCAAAATCTGGTTTGGTGAATAGAAGTTCTTGATTTTAATGTAAACAAATTTAACCCATTTCTTCTCTTAGGATTGTAACTCTAAGAAATTTTTTAAATTGGTTTTAAAATAAATTTGTATTAAGTGTTCCACTAAAACTGTGACTCCATCAGAATACTATTACCTTTTTTATAGCTTAACAAGTCATTTCCTGGCTGTGGCTTGGCCACCATCTACCCTCCCCTAATTAACTCTTGTCAGTGGTATGTGTTTCTTGTTTGTATGTGGTGCATCTATAATAAATGTTTACTGAAACAACTATTTTTTATATCCAGATGTTTGTAGTGAAAAGTTAATAATTATTTGTATCTTCTTGATAGGGGTCCATGTTAACAAGGGTCAGGTTTAAAATTTCAATTTTAACTGAGGAGAAATGATCACTAGCTAATTATAACATTTAAAAGTGTGAACATTTTTTCTTGGATTATTCTAACACCTAAAAACTTAGATTTTGGGAGTTAGAACAATTTTAGTAAAAATAATTAGCAAAATCATGGGTATATGTGTGAGAGAGAGAGAAAATCTCAGCTTTGGGATGACCATAAAAAGATGTATACATGTATTTGTATTAATGTAGCTTATTCTTTACCATAATCCACGTAATCTCTAGAAAAAGGTTTTTGAGGAAATAACACCGATGAATGCTAAATACAACTCCTTCTTTTCCTGCTTCACTTTAACTTCCCCAGTGTAGCATGGCTTCCTCATTTTGAATCTTCTGAGATTTGTTTACAGGATGTTTGGCAGCCTGACAAGGGTGAAGGACCCTCAGTTTAGGCATGATTTCCCACCACCCCACGGCACATAGATCAAAAACACCATGTGAGGTTAAACTGGGGTATTTGCATTCCCCCAACTGAGTCACAGGTTAAAGCATCCCTAAGCCTTAACAAGCAGACAGAAACCTCAATAAACAAGTATGAGAGCTGGGATTTCAGCCAGACAGCCCCAGGCTTCAAAGACACAGGTTCACAACAGAGAAAACATTATTGAGTGATCACTACAAAAGTCAGTTATCAACATGTAGCACCATGTGTAATTTTCCTGATTCATTGAAATCTTGATGTTTTCCCAAATTCATTCCTCTGTGAAAGACACATATTAGACTTACACTTTCTCTGATTAAAAATGAAAGTCAAAGCAATGAAAAGAGAGTAGAGAGAGAATTTTTCAGAACATGTGCAAGCTTTGCACGTAGATCACCTTCTAAATATTTCTTGAGCCCCTTCAAAAGAGAATATGGTTTAGAATAAAAGTTAAGGCTCTTGCTTTTGAGAAGCTTACACTTTAAATAAAAGAGTGGCATTTCATTGCATGGTGATAGGTGGCATTTGGACTTTAAAAATGTCCTGGGGCTCTAGATCAGAAAAATATATAGCCATTAAGAAAAAGGAGAGGATTCTATTTTTTTTAATAGCTGGTCAACATATAATATATGATATGCACTGTTGATAACCATACAGTGTCTATGTTTCTACATAACTGGAGGAATAAAACTACACCACCAAAAACTGGAACATAAAAAGGACCTTATTTAAGAAGTTAATTAGGCCCTTAGTTCAAAATCTGTAGCCAGTCATCCATGTTGCTAAGGGAATGATTAATAGGAAACATATCGTTCTTAAAGATAAATTTTAGTAGCATTTAGTTAAACTGAAAAGAAAACTGATGGTATTTTGATTGGGATTAAATTGCAATTATTTTATAATATAAAGAGATTTGATACATTTGCAATATTGTCTTCCTAGTGGAGGGCAAATGTTTCTTCTCATTTATTTATGTCTTCTTTTATGGTCCTTAGAAGAAGTGTAAAGTGTTCATAATATATATGTGTGTGTGTGTGTGTGTGTGTGTGTGTGTGTGTGTGTATAAAACATTGATATCACATATTCTAATATATATGTTTATTCCAAGTTAGAATATTTATTTTTATTATTGTTATTTTCTACTTCTTCCATTATACTTTCTATTTGGTTATTTTTGTGAAGTTTGTAAAAAATACATTTGAGAATAACTGAGATACTTCTGAATAAATAATAGTATGAAGATTGAGTAACCTAAATATACAATAATATGTTTCATACAACAATGAGAAGAATCTGGTAGTGGGGCTAAAGAATACACAAACCAAAAGAACAGAATAGAAAGTCCAGAAATGTATCTAATTGCATATGGGACTTTAGTAGTTCATGCAACTACCATCAGCATGGAGGAAATGTATTCATCCAGAAATATTCAGAAATGTATTTATCCAGAAATGTATTTATCCAGAGTCCAGAAATAGATCCAATTGCATATGGAACTTTAGTAGCTCATGAAATTACCGTGAGCATGAGGAAATATATTTATCCATAAAAACAAGCCCCTTCTAAGCATGACACATGAGATAAAAAGGAAAAGATAAGTAAAGCCAAGCATGTAAAATTTAGAAATGTTTGATGTTAAATATCACAAATAAGATAAAATCACAAACAACAAACTGAAAAAAATTATGAATGGATGAAAGATTCATTTAGTCAGTATACAAAAAAGATCAGCAGTGTAAAAAGAAAAGAAAATTCAAATACAAAACTGGGCAAATGATTACAGGCACTCCTCAGGGGGGGAAAATGGCTAACTTAAGGGAAGAATGCCCATCTTGCTTATTTTGAACAAATGTAAAATACAATAAAATTATTTGGCGTTTTCGCCCATAATAATGTCACTGTTGAACAGTATTTCTTATCCTCATTTTTAATGAATGTATGGAGGGAAAAGCACTTTACTTTTGTAGAGTACTCACTGAGGTAAAATTTGGACAATACTTGGAAATATCTATTAAAATTATAAATCTGCATTCACTTTAACACAGAAATTCCAATTATCCTACAGATACATTAGTACAAGTGTTACATGAGTTATATATAAATATATTTATTGCAGTACTATCTGAAAAATCTAGTAAAAAAGATTCTTTTGTACATTATAGAAGCCAGCTAAATAAATGATGATAGAAAAGTACATTTTCATTAAAGCATGAAGTGTATACATGAATTGAGTTAGGGTGTAATCCAGGATACACTGACAAGTGAATAAAACGAGTTGCTGTGTAGTAGGTGTGATGTGATTCTATTTGTATTTAATATACACATCTGTGTAGTTGCCAAGGTCCAGGGTTGAGGTGGAGCTTGTGATTACACAGGGAAAGCATGAGGGAGTTTTCTGGAGTGATTAAATCGTTCTTTATGTTAACTGCTAATGTATCCTGATTAACTTTATCTTGATTACACAAATCTATAGATACGGTAAAACTCAGACTTGAGAGTTATATCAGAAAAATGACAGGCAAGGAAGCTGTAGACACTTGTTGCTCTTTGAAAACAGTAATTAAACACCTAGAAATGAATTAAAATATCTTTATAGGAGCTCTGGAAATCAGTCAAAGATCCATAGCAACCAAGTAAATGTCCAGTGAAGAAAAAGCCACCTTCAAAATGGTAGGGAATTCCATGGTGTTTTTCTTCACCCTTGCTCCTTTCTGTCCTGGGCATGGCATGGCACGGTGTGGAAGGAGAAGCAACCTCATCTGCAGTTCCTTCTACAAATCAGAGAAAGCAGAGTAGACAGAATTCACAGTGTTTACGATCTGCAGGCTGCCTGAGGGATTGATGTCTGCATTACCGAAATGTGAAGCTCAGATGGCCAAAGGTGGCTTGGATCTCAGGCTAGAAAACGATGTTAGAAGTAGTAGGCATGGTTCATGGAAACTAGAAGGGGATTACAGACCTACCAACGCCTGGAAACCAGATATTATATGCAGAGGAATTCAACAGACAGCTAAGTCTCCAAGAAGTAAAAGTGAGATTCTTAGGGAAATCAAAATACTAAAAAGTAGGCATGGAAATTAAGTGGGGGTGGGGAAGCACAACATACAAGCCCAAAGAAGACATACCCAGAAAAGGCCTCAGAAGACCTTCAAGATTTCATACAGGGCTGATTAGTGAAGGTCTTCCCTGCACAGAGGTATGCTGCAAAGACTGAATGGAGTGACTGCTTTTTCAAATGCTCAGTTTTCAACAAAAGATCACAAGGCACATAAGGAAACAGGAAAATACGACCTGTTCAAAGAGTCAAAATAAATCTCCAGAAACTGACTCTGAATAAACACAGCCTTCAGACTTATTAGGCAAAGACTTTAAAATATCTCAAATATGTTCAAAAATCTAAAAGTCAACATGGACAAAGAACTAAAGTAAATCAGGAAAATAATATATGAAGAAAATGAAAATACCTTCAAAGAGATAGAAATTATTTAAAAGAACTAAACAGAAATCCTGAAGCTGAAAAACATAATGCCTACATTAAAAAATTGACTAAAGAAATTCAACAACAGACCCAAATGGGCACGAAAAGGAATTAGCAAACTTAAATTTGAAATTATCAAGTCTAAGAAACAAAAAGATAAAAGAATGAATAAAAGTAAACAGAGCTTAAAGGACTTATGGGACATCATCAAACAAATCAGTGTATAATTATGGGAGTTTCAGTAGGAGGAGAGAGAAAGAGGCAGAGAGTTTATCTGAAGAAATAATGGCTGAAAATTTTCCAAGTTTGATGAATCATGGGAGTCAGTACAAACATAATAAATTCAACTCATTCCCAGAAGTCCAAAGAAGCCTATACTGAGACCCCGGATAATTAAATGGTTAAAAGCCAAGACTAAGGGAGAGTCTTCAAAACATCAAGAGAAATGCAACTTGTCACATACAAGAGACCCTCAAGATTTACAGTGGATTTCTCAGCAGAAATTTTGTAAGCCAGAAAGCAATGGAATAATACATTTAAAGTGCTGAAAGAAAATAAAATAAAACTTCAACAGAGAATTCTGCATTTAGAAAAACTGTCCTTCCAAAATGAAAGAGAAATTAACAGAATCCTAGATAAACAAAAACCAAAGGAGTTCGTTGCCCCTAGTCTGACCCTACAAGAAATGCTAATAGGAGTCCTGCAAGTTGACATGAAAGGATCCTTGACAGTAACTCAAAGCTCTATGTAAATATAAAGATAAATACATAGACAAGTATAAAAAGATAATATCATAATATTGGTTTAATCTCCACTTTTTATTCCTTCATAGGGTTTAAAAGATAAAAGCATAAAAGTATATCTATGTTAATGGACATAATAAATACAGAGATGTAACTTGTGACAGCAATAATACAAATAACATAAAGTTGGGTGGATTGAATCTATAAAGGAGTACATTTTTGTATGTGATTGAAGGTAGGTTGTTAGTTTTAAATAGATTGATGTTTTATGTAATCCTTCAGGTAACACAGAGAAAATATAGACTATAAACAAAAGGAAATGAGAAGAGAATCAAAATGTGTCACTAAGAAAAGTCAACTCAACACATAAGAAGGAAGCAAGGGAGGAAATGTAGGGCAAATAAACTATAAGACATAGAAAAAGCAAACACTAAATTAGCAACAGCAAGCCCGTCTCTATCAATAATTACTTTAAATAATTACTTTAAATTGCCCAATCAAAAGATATAGGTTGGCAGAACGGAATAAGAAGACAGGATCCAACAACGTGCTCTTGACAGGAGACTCCCTTTAGATTTAAAGATACACAGAGTTGAAAGTGAAAGAATGGAAAAAGATATTCCCAACAAACAGTAACCAAAGGGCAGTAAGGGTGTCAATACTGATATCAGACAAAATAGACTTTACATTTCAAACTGTTACATGAAACAAAGAAGTTACATAATAAGAAAAGGATCAATTCACCAAGAAAATATAACAATTCTAAACATATATGAACCAACTATCAGAGTTCCTAAATTTATGAAGCAGTTATAGAATTGAAGGGAAAAACAGATAGCTCCAAAATAATGGGAGGAGACCTAATATCCCACTTGCAATAATGGACAGTACAACCAGACGGAAGGTCAGGAGGAAAATAGATGGCTTGAACAATATTGTCAACCAGTTGGACTTAACAAGTATATACTGAGCACTTCATGCAACATCAGCAAAATACACCTGCTTCTCAAGTGCATAAGGCAAGGATATGAATAAGTTGGTACCTGCGTGCTCTCTTAGTGGGAAGTCAAACGGTACACCACTGTGGAAAACATTACGGTGGTGTCTCAAAAAATTAAAAATAGAATTATCATATCATCTAACAACTCCACTTCTGGATATATACCCCCAAAAATTGAAAATTCAAGAGAACTGAAGAGAGGAATTCAAAGAGCTATTTGTACACCTATATTCATAGCAACATTACCAACAATAGTAAAAAAGTAGGACCATTCCAAGTGTCCATCAGCATAAAGATGAATAAACAAAATGTGATACATACATATAATGGAACAGTATTCAGACAATGGAAAGAAAATTTTGGTACATTCTTTAACATGGATGAACCTTGGAGTCATCATGTGTGGTGATATAAGCCAGGCACAAAAGGACAAATAGATGATTCCACGTATATGAAGTCTATGAAATAGTCAAATCATAGAGACAGAAAATAGAATGGTGATTACGGGGGTGGGAGATGGAGGGGGGAATTGGGGAGTTAGTGTTTAATGGGATATGGAGTTTTAGTTTCATGGAACAAGAAGAAAAATTTTCTGGGGATGGATGGTTGTGTATTAATGCCACAGAACTATACACTCACATTATTACCCTTAAAATGGTTAAAATAGTTTGATATCATATATATTTTACTACAACAAGTAAAGCAAAAAGAAAATCATAGATGCATACAGCAAAAGAAAAAAATAATTTTACTGTATAATCCAAAAAAATTAGTAGTTGTGTCTTTGCATTAGAATGGGGAGAGGGTATTTTATTTCAGAATTTAAAAAAATATTTACAAGAAAAAAAAGGAAAAAAAAAAGCAAGGAAAACAAACAAACAAAATACTTATTAAAACATTCTTCACTCACTCAAAGAAAAAAAAAACTATGTGTCTTATTCTTATTTGCATTGGACTCAAAAACAGCTCACCATGAACTCTATTACCAGAGGTTGTCTTATGAATGATTCTTTTCCTTGCACTTAGGAAAATACTTTTCTTCCTTATAAGTTTAGAATGGAAATGATGTTGACCTTGGCAGATGTACGAGATGTATGTGATCAGGATGTATGTGTGCATGCACACTCGTATCCATCTATGGAAGCCAAGAGTTACCGACTAGAATTTGAAATATTAAAGAAGTATTCTGCTGCAGACCTTAGGGAGACCACTTCAGAAAGGACAAGACTTAAATCCTGCCAGCATCTTTAGCCCTTCTCCATGCCACTGAATTCGAACCACAGTATGTTCTGTGGGAGAACCTGAGGCAATGTTCTGGACTTGCATAAAAGTTTAGGTGGGAAAAAGATAATGTATCTTGGGATGAGACTATATTCTGCTAGACGGGATTTTGTGAAAAGCATGTTGAGATTTGCATTGCAGAATACGTAAGAGAAGCGCCCAGGACAATCTGTTTAGGGATGTATGGCTAACGAAACTTGATAAAGTACAGCAAGTTGAATTTAGGTGCACAGTGTATGTTGGAGATAGAAGAAACATTTGGCTTTTAGAAATATCGTTTGAAAGTATTGGTGATTTTCTTGTGCATGGGTGAATCAGCCATTGACAGTGGGGCCAATTTTGATGAGAAACAAAACTGCATCCAGTTAAAAGAAGGGACTCATGACAGTCTGGGATAACAGGACATGCATTCTCTGCTAGGCTTTTGCTATTTCACCTGCTAGACTATTGAATCCCTACTTCCCACTCTCCTTACCAGACCACACTGACCCATTTCCTTGGGGAAATAGAGATTGCCCAGACAAACCTTCTGCCGTGGTCCCCATCGATAAAGGGCTCCATACCACTGTATTCCTCTGGCCACCATGTCATGTTATATGTGGTCATGTTCCTTAATTTAACAAACATGAAGGCTGCTTATATGTGCTAGGGAGGGTTGTAAGCATCTTACAAATGTTAACTACTTTACTATATTAAAATAGCAGAAAATGGAATCCACCCAGACAGTGTGGGAGACTCTAATGAAAAGACTTCTTACTAAGTTATGGACATGGTTGAAGGGACAAACCAGGGATATGAGGTACCTACAGACCAGCAAGAACTGGTAGCCTTTGTCACTTCCAGGCCTGAAGAGGCAGGAAGGGAATAGTGTTAGCAGGGCACAGTGAGACCTGGGACTGTGTGGATGGCCCCCTTCTTCGGAATCTGTATTACTACAGAGTCACAGACAGAGCGGGGGCATGGCCCATAGCAGGAGCAGGCAGGGAAGAAATATCCTCTGTCTCCTCTCACCCTCCAGTCTTCTTCCAAGGCCTCCTATTGGTCAAGTCCAATGCGAAGTCACTTGCCAAGTAGCCAGGGAGCTGCAGTCCATTGGGGTGAGCTTCCCTGGGCACAAACACCGGCAGAAAATGCATCTGAGATGGATAACAGGAAAATAACCATCACATATGTCAAATCAGAGGAAATAAGCAGAGAACAAACAGCAAAATAATAAAGTCAGTATTAATATTTTTATTCTCTCCCTACTTTAGAAACCACCCACTTCCTCCTGGACTTTGGTCCAAACAACTGAAGTCATAAATGGTCTTTAAATATCTAGGTTCTAGCTGCGGGGATTCAGCAGAGCCTCCTAACACTGGAACAACGAGCCCAGGCTGCCAGTTGATTGGGCAAAGACTTTACATTCTACACTTCTCTATGACAGATAATTCTAGGGTTAACCTCCCACTGTTCCTCACACCAGTCTGCCTGTGATACTGACACTTCAGAAACACAGGGCCGGCTGTTTATTTTTTGGTGAAGAGCTCATACTATCAATTTGCACATTAGTGAGACAGCTACTGCTCTCTTCTATCGGCATGTATTGAGTGGCGGCTTGAGAGATATCCACTGCTCAGGAAAAAAAAAAAAAACTTAGCTGTCTGATGAAATGTTTTAAATGCATAGGGTTCACCTTGGGGTTGGCTGCTGTTCTGATTTTATCCATTAAGAACACACAGGGCTGCCTCTGTACTCCCCAGGGCTGATAGGAAAAATAGTACTACTTACAGGCCCTTGTTTTGCCTGAAGGAGGATATTCCAAATGCGAGCTGTGGGTTCCTGTACACACACACACGTACGTATGTGTACACACCTAGTTCACATGCCTGCAGTGCTTTAAATGGCACTTAAAGGGATTTTTCCATCATGAAATGTTTTCTTCTGATAGAACAATTTTTAAAAAAGGAGATGATGTGTGTGTCAGTACGGTTGCCCCAGCCAATGTTTTATCCTGATACACGTATCAGTGCTAGCATCTTCGCTCATTTCAGGTTATTTGATACCATGTTTAGGAATGGCAGGGCAAGGGCGATCTGAAACTGTGATACTTTTTTAGTTTTTGCCCTTCTAGACCCTAAGTGCTGTTCGATAGTATTTATGTACATAAAAAGATGTTTAAGTAAGAGCCAGTAACTGATCTGGTTTCTGCCATAGATCAGTCTTCAGATTCAGCCTATGAAGAATTTGGCCTCATTTTGCTAAGAAAGGATTCCGTGCACAATTTCTGAACTTTGATGGTAGAGTTATCTGAATTGTATTGTTTTCTGTGTTCCAGTGTAAACCAAATAGCTATTTGCAATGGAGGAGACTTATCTCAGTGTTATTTAAAATGATGAGTTTTTAATGTATGAAAGCATGTAAAGGATGGGGAATACGTATGTGAAGGTGAGAAATGATCACTGAATTACTTCCTAAAGAAGTTTGTTATGCAATTGCATTCAAAGATAGAAAGAGATGATTTTAACACTTGGCCAGTGAGAAATGATTTACTAATTTGTCTTCATCTCCAAAACTAAATGCTTCAAGTTGATGAAAAACTTTGCAATGAAGTCAGTCAAATCCTGGATATTTATTTAAACTACTCTATTAGCTCTAAGGGTGCTCAGGGCTAAAGTTAAGCAAAGAGGTGCCCCCATCTCCATTCTTGGAAAAGGAATTGATTACCTCAGTCTCAGGGAAGATGTATCAAACACTAAAGCAATTGTTAACCTTGGATTATCTGTGTTGGATTAGGTATTTTATTTCATATTATCTACTCTTAAAGATTAGACTCAAGCTGAATTGCATCCCCCAACCTTTTTTTTTTTTCCCAAGGAGAATTCCCTGCATGCATTAAAGAGAGTTGAGTCTTCAGCCAAAATTGCTGTTGAGTCAAGGCTTAATAATACTTATTCACTAATTAACTAAACCCTGTAAAGATGCTGAAAGATCATGATGCCTTAGAAATGTTTCTACACATATGGCATGTTTATTTTTAGATGTTTTTTGTATTTTTTTTTTCTCACAAGTTGCCACAGAAATGACATTGAATTCTTGGCATTGACATTAACTGCATGACCTTGGGCAAAACACTTAGTCTTTTTAGGTATCAGGTTTTTTAATATGTACAGTAGAGATAATAAACACTTCACAGTGGTTACAGAAGGATCAAGACAGCTAAAATGTATTTATTCTTTTTTAAAAGCTTTTGGTAAAACGTCGTAGAATAATATGTTTATGGTGTGAAAGAAAATGATCACACTAAGAGGAAATAGACTGAGGGCCAAATTTTATTTCTCTAGCCAGTCCTCTTCCTATTTAATTATTAATTTCTACCACCCTGAAAGGTCACTAAAAGTATAGCTGCACAAAATTATTATTAGATTCATAATATAAAGACAGGAAAAAATGGCAAAATGGTGAGAATTCAACTTAAACCAAAGAAAGGCAGAATTATGGGTAGCCGAAGACAATGCGGTCATCCAGCTCTGACTTCCAAAACAGGACCAAACAGCAGAAAAAATATAGGATCCACTTAGAAATTACACTCTCAGCATAAGAAAGACAATACTTAACCTTCAGAATCGCTGTGGTTACAGAAAAATGAACAAGTCCCCAGTTTAAGATCTTTCATGCTCCGAGTATAGCACCATCCCTGTGTAAGATCCCCAAGATAAGGTCTCACAGTTTTTCAGGGTGTTGAGGACAACTGTGGAGGCACAGAAAATGAGAGCTAGAGAAGAGGATTGAGCTTTTTCTTAAACTAAACCCCCCAAAAACAAGTCTGTGCTAAGAATAAAAATCATCCTGGTTGCTATAAGGAAGGATGATGGAGGAATGGGTGAAGAAGAAGGGTATAATGAGGGGAAAACTTCCAGGTATTAAATAAATAAGTCACAGGGATGAAAAGTACAGCATAGGGAATATAGACAATAATATTGCAATAGCTTTGTATGGTGACAGTTTGTAACTATTTACCATGGTGAGCATTTCTTAATGTATATAATTGTCATGTCACTATGTTGTACACCTGAAGCCAACATAATATTGTATGTCAACTATACTTCAATTAAAAAAAGCATCCAAGTGGATCTAAGCATGGACCGTAGGGGAGGGTTTTCAATGTACGCGTAAATTAAAGCGGCAGGCCCAATTTAACAAAGCAGGCTTAATTTAAAGGAACAGGTGCGATTTTAAATGACAGGTGTGACTTAAAGGGACAGTCTATGAAATGCAGATTATAGGATAAAAGACAAAAAGAAGAGAGAAGCACTATTTGGCAATAGGTAATGAAGAATAATAAAAGAAGTGAGGGAGGGAGGGAGGAATTCAGGTTCTGAAAGTCAGAAAAAACTTGAATTGAGAGGTTTACATCTCCCCTCCCTCTTACACAAATTAGCAAACAAAGAGACTGGCCAAAATATCTGGACTTACCTATGTTGATAGATGAGGATTCCATTAAACAAGGAGTCGCTGAAAACACCTCAATACCATAGAATTAAACAAACAGAAAGTCAAATCCACACAGAGTTATGATTACAGAAAATTGGGAAACAAACTCTCATGCATATTAAATAAGGAGCAGTCCCTCTGGGGTAGCCTATGGAACAGAAGAAGCCACAGAAGAGATGTTAATATTTCAAAAAGAATTAAATATCCCCAAACAAGTAACAAATGTATGAAAACCCAACTTGATTCAGCAGTTTTAAAAGTGAAAACAGAAATGTACAAAAACTGGAAGTAATGAAAAGAAAGTTGATTTAATTCCGGAAAGAAATAGAACAGAAATATGACATTGTCTCACAAATGAATAATACATTACAAGGTGCCCAAGGAAGAATAGGCTCAAATGATAATTTAACAAGGATCATGGAAGAAAGACAGGAAAAGCAACCGATCAGAGGAAAATTCACAATATGAAACATGTTCATTAGAAAAATGAAATAGTGAAGATGGATGAATTAAATTCTTAGCTCAAAAATTAACATCTTCATATGAAAAATGGAATAGTGAAAATAAATGAATTAAATTCTCATCTCAAAATTAGAACAACAAAGTAAAAAAATACAGAAGGAAATAAATAAATAAACATAAAGCAGAAATTGATGAGATAAAGAATAGAAGAAAACATTAGATACAATTAATAAAACTAAATTTTGGTTTTTAGAAAAATTTACAAATAGACAAACCACTACCTAAATTCATAATGAAAAAGGGATAGCAATTGTAATAAAGAATAGCAATGGGAAAATAACCACTGGAACAGATGCAATTTAAAATAAGAGACAACCTTGCACATTTCTATGCAAATAAGTATGAAAACCTAGATAAAAAATAATAATTGCCTAAGGAAATACATGAAATTAGCCCATCACAAATAGAAAACTTAAAAAAAACAATTCTATTGAAGAAGAAAATGCTATTAGGAAAATGTGTTTCAAAAGGCACCAGACCCAGATAGTTTCATAGGGGATTTTTACTCTATCTTCAAAGACCAGACAGTAGTTCTAGAAATTACTTCAGAACATTGAAAAGGAGGAAAGACTTCCTAATTTCTTTTTTAAAGCAAGTATAATACTGAAATCTAAGCCTCATAAATGTGGTACAAAAAAGAAAACCAATATCAATATTTCCATGTATATCAAAGCAAAAATATTCAATTAAGTATTGGCACACAGAATACAGTGATAAATTAAGAAAATAATACACCATGACCAAGTGAAATTGATTCTTGGGACCCGGTCAGCTTTTCCCTCGAAGCACCCTCACTACCCATGATGTTATCCTTTCTCTTGGATGGTGAAAAAACTGGATGTTCAGAGCTCTGAGTGACAGCAAGGGTAAGGTGGACTCAATATTTCATCAAGAATGAAAATTAAAAAATGATTCCCAAATTACGTTTGGAATGGTTCACTCTCTAAAACTGCAAAATCTTGAGTGTTCTACAACGACTGAATAGTATAATTTCACAATGCATATGCAGACTTGAGAATTTGATGTACATATGAGCAATGTTACAGAAAGCACTGGAAAATTCCTACAGTAGTCATTTGCCTCCTATTCTGTCATGGAAATCTTCATCCCTCTTAGATACTGTTCTCAGAGTCAATATTTGATGTTCTAGAAAGTTGTATCCTAGATTACTTAAATGTAAAATGACTTGTGACTGCTTAGTAGTGAGTCCTTTTTTGCTATTTTCCCTACTAAGCGTGTTCAGTTGAATTGTCTCAGTTACCGAGCACTTACCTCGTGCCACCAAATGAATTAGACTGTAGGCCAAACTCCATTTCACACCCTGATTGAATTATAGGCACACCTCGTTTTATTGTGCTTCACTTTAATGCGCTTTGTAGATACCGTGTTTTTTGCACATTGAAGGTTTGTGGCAACCCTGCATCAAGCAAGTCTAATGGTGTCTTTTTTCTAACAGGATTGGCTTGTTTCATATGTCTGTGTTGCGTTCTGGTAATTCTAACAATATCTCAGACTTTCTCATTGTATTTGTTACATTGAACTATGATCAACGATTATGTCTCACTGAAAGCTTGGGCGATGGTTACTATTCTTCAGCAAAAGGTATTTTTTATGTAAGATATGTGCGTTGTTTTTAGACATAATGTTAGTGCACACTTAAAAGACTATAGTATAGTGTAAACATACCTTTTACATGCACTGGGAAACCAAAAAATTAATTTGACTCTCTGGACTGCAATATTCATTTTATTGTGGTGGTCTTGAACCAAACCTGAAATATCTCTGAGGTATGTCTGTATTTATAAAGCTCCACTTCCCTTTGCCCTACCTTTTTGCTTAGATTTCAAAATGGCAATACATCTTATAATAATGTCATTATTATATATTATGTAATAATTTATAACATTATTATTAATACAAAAGATATCTGTGTTTAAATTCATAACTCTTTTTCTTCCCTACTGAGAGTATAACATTTGATTAAAAAGCCCAGATTCTGTGATGGGATAACTTCCAGCTGAGGAATAGAAATGCTCCTTTTTATTTATAGCAGGTCTGAAGTGAGAAATTTCTTTGAGAATTTCTTGCCAGAAAAATCTTTGTTTCCCTAAGGATTCCAGTGTACTAATTTTTTTCAATCTGATAGTGAGAGCTATGTAAATTATTGTGCTACATATTTCTCCCTCGCTTCTGAAGAAAATTGGGCTCTTATTTGATGTTTATGGCAAAAATATTAACCCATAGGGTGGGAACATTCCTTTCTATTTTTTGTCACCTTTTATTTATATCATTTTATTAAATATATATTTCAATAACATTTAATATGATATCAGTTTTTCAGTATGATATTCAAGTATAACAACAAAACTAATAAATTACATTTAAAATTAGGATATTTCACATTTGAAAGTCATGTAGAATTTGCATGGGCATGTACTTTTCAGGCATATTCATCTATACTTCTTTCATATCTTGCAGACTTTAATGCATGTGCTCTGTACTTAATGAGATCTGTGAAAGCAATATGATCTTCCACTTGGAGTAGGAAGAATTGAAGTGAGATTACAGAGGGGCTAGGAGGCCATGACCATGAATGCTGCATCGATGGAATAATCTCCACATTTTCTTTAAAAACTCCAAGGTGTTGTTAATAACAGTTGTGGAAACTGAAGGTCTCTTTAGACCCAGGATCTTCTTTTATTGTTGAAGAGGAGTTGTGTTCATTCATTGTTGGTTGCTGTGCTTAGAGAACAAAAGACTCTTTGGAGCCATGGAAGCATGGAGATGTGATGCTGATGGGTGTTGCCTAGAGAAGGAATGGAGTTATCATCTCAAATTTCTAGTCGATGTCCTTGACTGTGATGGACAGAGAGAGCCGGGATGCCAGGAAGTGGAATTTTTTCCTCATGCAAGGGAGTTTAGAGAATGAGGCTCTTCTGCTTTGAAATATTAAGTATGAAAGAGAGACAGAATTCTTGGCAGCATTTACTGGGCGTGGATGTATTAAAGTTAGAGAAAAAAATGGGAAAGGTCTTTACTATTACCACTAAATCTTTGTCGCACCCTTATCCTGAGCAATAAATGTCTGGCCTACTGAACGAGAAGGGCCAGAGATACAAGGAAACACAAGAGAAAAGTATCATTGGTCAACATTTTAAATCTCATCTCATCACAAAGCTATTTTGGCAGAAGAGTCATTAGGCATTTTTCTAAGGACCAGTGTGTTCTTTATAAGACCAGACTTCAAAGATGTTAGCGATAACAGATGAAACCGTTTTACCTGTTTGTTTGATTAGTTGCTAATTTTTAACACTTTTGTTTAGCACCTCCCACACCCCTGGCACCGTACAAGATGTTGGGATACATAAATACCAGACAGTGTTTTCACTCTCAGGGACTTTATTTCCATGGGGCGGGGGGGGGGGGGGGGGGCAGATATTGTACAAAATAATTGTGCCTCTATCTGAAAATTATTAAAATGGAAGCATGTTTGTATTGTTTTTATATTGTTAGGGAATCACAGATTTTTTTAAATCTAATATTATTAAAATTGTTGTTAAATGACATCTTCACTCTAATTACTAAACCCATTAAAATCAAATCGGAAAGCTTTTTTAATATCCTTGTGCCACTTGAATATAAAAAATCACAGGTACATTGTGGTCCCTGTGCCTCATCATTCAATATTTGTAAATTCAACAGTGTATCTGTGAAGCAAATATAGTTCTAGTCAGTATATCTCTTTGTCCATAAGAAATCATACACAGACACATGCACACAAACAAAAGCATCATTACACTGTCTTAAGCAACAGTCATCCCGGCTCTGCCCCTCATTGCTTACCTGGGAATTCTAACGCAGGTAAAGGGTGAGCTGGTACGAGGTTATCTTCATTAGTCTTCCATAAGCTTTCTGAGAGGAACAGTTAAGAAAGAGATTAAAACAGGTAACTGGCTCCTGGCACCAATGCTCCAAGCCAGTGGGAAGACACACAACACACTGAGCTCTGGCGGAAGGGCTGGGCTTGCCTCTGGGCTCGCTCTCAGGGTATCTGGACCCCATCGTGCATTCCTGCCTGATGATCACAGGAACACTTCTGATTGGATCTCTGAGAAACTCTTTAAGTATCTTCTCACCTGACTTCCTATCCAGCTTCCTCTAAATTGGTGATGAAGCGCAGGGCGCCAAGTCTACCACGAACACACAACGTTACTTTTATTAACTCTTTGCAATTAAGGAGAATCCGCGACAGAAAACCACAGTGTTTCCCAGGAAAACAGAGGAGGAAAAGATTTGTGATAGGACTTGGCCTTTTATTAGAGGATTTTAAGGAAGGTTTAAGAAAGAAGGAATCTGGTCTGGATTGGATGCTGTCAGGAAGCAGGGGGAATGTACTGATTTTTATGTGGGAGGAGGAAAGGGAGGTGTTGCTGTTGCCGAGGAAGCAGTAGAGGGGGAGGTTGGCCACCGTGGTGGTGAGGTAGCCTTCCCGTGTCCGTGTGGAGGTGTGATTATAGAGGGGGTCTTGCATCCGTCCCATTCCTTCACGGTCAAGGTGTAAATGCATCTGATTGCCACTATTCTGTGAAACTGTTTGCATTTAGCAGGGTGACACTGAAGGGAATGAGCAGCAAGGCCACTGTCTGGCAGTCTTGTGTTTGAGACACATTTGTGGGGAACAGCCCTCAATGGCTTTAGTGGGCCAAAAATTCATACTGGTGGACAGGACATTGCCAGTACCTCATTCATTCATTCATTCATTCATTCATTCAGGTATTTATCCTTAACCTGCCAGATGGGATGCATGATGCCAAGGCCATAATCCCCAGCAGCAATGACGAACAGGAGTAATGGCTGCAGACTGAGGCTCCGAAGTCAGAGTCTAGAGATAGAGTGTAAGAGCAGGCAGAGGGAATGTTTTGGGCCCCCAGAGCCACGGGGTTGAGCTGACACAGCACCCAGGGTGGTCTTATCTGGAATGGTTGCACAGTGTGCTCCTGGTGGGGAAGGCCCAGGCTGTCACCCTGGATGACTGGTTCAGAAAGACTCATGGTGGTGGTTAGAGAGCTTCAAAGCGACTGGAATGTACTGGGAGGAATGAGATTGGATGACGTGGCATGGCTTCTCTCAGCAAATAGGCCAGATAAAGAGAGAAAACCAAAAACTGAACAGCATGAGAAAGACTATGAAAACAACAGACTCTCCCTTCTAATCCTCGCTCACGTTTGACGTCTCTGCATGTTGAACTGAAAATGATAGCTGGCTTAATAACTGTTTTAGTTAGAAAAGAATATTAACATTTTATGGGACAAGAGAATCCTAATCAGCCCATAGCACCATCGTGGTAACTTGAGCAAAGCTACAAAGCTAGTACTGACAAATTGAGAATGAATGGCCACAGCCATGTCTTCATTAGCTCTGCTCAGTGTTTAGAAATGTCTGTAAAGTGCTCTTTTAAAAACTAAAATAAGAAGCTGAATTTCTTGGGCATGAAAGCATTTGTGATGTTTTCAAGTAAATGAAACAGGCTTTCTTTGCATTGAAATATAAAGCTCCAGTTTCCTCTCTTTAAATGTTTAAAGGATTTTTTTTTGTCAGTTTCAGCATGAAGAAACATTAAAATTCATCTCAGCCAAAACCCATAGTGGATACAAAAAAAAAAAAGACGTTAAATATCGGCGAATGGATCTGATAATCTGCAGAGTATTTCTGCTGTCAAAGAATGACCGTGGGATGAAAAAACACATGTTCCAGATTTGACATCCCTTGGCATCTTGTAAATAGCCTACACAAATCCATACCTTAAAACTGCCAACACCAGCAGAATTGTGCCCAAGTTTCTAGTAAGTTAAGCAAGCAAAGCCAAAGAGGGTATGTAGCTAGATTGCATATAAAAAACCAAGGACCCCGAAAACTGACCTCAAACTCATTTTACCTAGAGTTTTACACTCTTGCCGAATTGTTTTTTCTGAATCAAAGAGTATTTGGTGGTGTGTATGAGGAAAAAAAAACGTAGAGAATATGTTAGGCTAAACAATGGAGGAGGATGGGGTATATGGGAAGAATTTTCCATGTGAAAAAAAATGCTGCCTGGTAATACACAATGGACTATTCTCAGTATTAAAGGTTTCTATCCCAAGAGAATACTAAAGTGACCCTTTGGTCTGGATTTCTAGTATCTTAACATCACCTTCATCAAGGAAGAAAAAATGCACACTTTCCTGTGTGTTTTCAGATTCAAAACTCCAAACGGTGGTTTCTCTCTAGTTGGGAAGTCCTTTCTCCCTTCCTGTGAAAATCACTAACAAGGAATCCTCTGAAGACTAAGAAAGGCCCTGTAATGCAACCCATTGAGAGCAGCTTTTGGTACTTAGTACCACAGATCTAATTGGTCATTTATCCCCAAAACTTAAGTTTTGAAAAGTTTCTTACATCAACCATTTCTATTAAGTAATAAATCACTCCTTTTCTTAAATTATAAACCAAGGAAATTGGCAATTAGAGCTTTTTTATTAGCATATTCTATGCTGACATTACCTACAAGGTGTTGGTATTCCCACCAAAAAGCAAAAAAATAATAACAATAATTATTTTTCTCCCAATATTTTACTAGGGTAAGTGTGTATCTCAACATATAAATAATGATAGTGCTGTTTACTGAGAATACGTGGTACAATAGATGATTTACAAACTTTATTTTATCTAATTCTTACGACAAGTCTGCACGTTAGGAATTAGAGAAGATGGAGGTCTGTAAAATTGTCCATATCTCATATAACCGTTACAGACTAAGTTTGTTCTCCCCGGTTCTGTCCCTGCAACAACAAAGATTTGAAAGACAGAGACACAGTAGTGAAGCTGTGCGAAAGTTTTTAGTTGAATATGCTTCAAGGGCAGGGCGAGCCAGAGCTCGAGGCAGACAATGGCCTCCGTCATTAGGTAGGAGGCCGATAAATTGCATTCTGGCTGGAAGGCACCTCTTTGACTGACAAGGTGGGTTGATTTGATTGATGGTCCACCTGTACAACCATCCCTCTCAGTGCGCATGTCCATGCATTTTGGGCGTTCCTTAGTTTTGCTCAGTGGTGCCCATGTTGGGATTAGGTTGGGACCAGTTTGGCCCGGTTCCAGTAGGCAAATAAGTTACCTCCCTGCAAAGATTTTATTGTCTTCACGTGGGACCCTCCCACCCCCACCCATCTCCCACCTGGGCAGAGTTTGGGCAGTTTTTTCTTTGAACTTTATGCACCTTCTCCTGCTTTACCAGCTGCCTTCCACCAAGGAGGTACAAAGCTGAACTTTTAGCTCTGATCTACAGGATGCTAAAGCCCATGTTTTTTTCACCACTCCCTAGTACCTTTTTGACAAATATTTAGTCACCCATAGTTTATGGACCACAAAGGTTCTGGAGATTTCAGCTGGCACACATCTGCTGCCCTGACCCTTCTCTGACCCTTCTGTACTCTGACAAAAATACGCGGAGACATATTCCACTACCACTTCCAGTAAGTACAAATAAACATGCAATGTTCAAAAATAAAATTATAAAGCCACTTTGCAACTTGCATTTCTGTTTAACCATATAGATCAATCTTTTAATAGTTGTTTCTAAACTTTAATTAAATATTTCTCTATTGATATATATTTAGATTGTTTTCCATTTCTTCTGCTGTTGCAAACAATTCTTCTATAAATACAAACATTATTGTCATGAATTTGCACAAATATTTCTGATCTCTAGCATTCAGAGATCTGGGCATATGAATCTGCATATCTTAAAATTGGAAAGACATTGCTAATAGCCCTGAAAAAAGTCACAGTAATTTTTAGTCCCACAAACATTGTTAAGTACAGCCTGTTTCTTAGTCTACTGGTCAACCCTGGTATTATCAAACACTTTGCCAATGGCATAGGGAAAAAGTTGTGATTATGTTTTCATTGTGTTTCTGATTTTTTTATGTTTAGTGCTACTCCATAGTTTTTTTTACTATGTATAGTTTTGAGAATTGTTCACATCCTTTTATTCATTTTCTTATTGATTTGTAGGAACCAATGATAGAATATGGGTACTGCTGCTTCATTGCTCTACCTTTATTTGCCTTTAAACTCTGTCTGAATGCCTTTTGCTGCATAATTAGACCAAAAAATGTGTAGTCAAACTACAGGTAATGCTCTTCTAAGCACTTGATCTATGAGATGTGTTCTATTATTTCCCACATTGTGTAGATAAAGAATCTGAAGCACACAGAGATACTCAGCCAACAAGTTGCTAGGGTAGGAACTCAATTAATCGAACCCCAGGGCTACTAGAGCAAATGACCTTTTCTCTTGGTTTCCCTCTGTCCTGCCACCCCACCCCCACTCCTGCATCCCTTAATGACTTTGAGTTGAAGACATATTTCAAAGGTAGATTAGTAAAATAATTAAATTCTAATCTTTCCAGAATTAGAGCAAAGGTTTGGAAATGCGTCTCATGTGCAACAAAACGTTAGGGCTCATGGTGGTCAAGTTTCTTGCCTTTCCCTAGGGCTCTGGTTTGGCCTTCCTGTGACAGTAGCTAAATAATCAAAGCGAATGTGGTTGAATGAGTCCAAGTATGTCTTGAGAGCGTATAAAGTCGCAATCCGCAATATATTTGAAAGATTCATGCGTAAACACACCCTCCCACACGGTTATACACTTTCCAGGTGGAAATGCAAAGCAAACAGGAAACTTCAGAGCAGAAACCTGGGCTGCTGGGAAGATCAGAGGAGACTGATCTGAGCTGATGTGGGGCCAGGCGGCCGCGCTGCAGGCTGCAGGGTTGACAGGCATGTTTCAGCAGCTCTGCCTGTCCCAGGAGATCTTGCTCCAGAGCTCAGGAATGAACTCCCAAGACTTGTACCCTGGCTGTTCGTCATGCCCGCCTGACCCCATCCACCCTCAGATCTCTGATGGCCGATGAACTGTCTGCTCAGGCAGCACCCTCTTTCATTTCTCATTAATTCAAGGTTCTTCCTATCTTTTCCATTTCCTCTCCCAGCACCTCCCAGTTGTGTTCTGCATTCTGCTTCGACATTGTCCCCAAGTCTAGCTCTGGGGTCCTGCCAAATTGAGCCTCCAAAAAGCAGTGCACAAGGGGGTGGTCCGATCTTGTTTTCCAAAGGATTCTGTCTCCTTTTTCCCTTCCAAGTCCTTCTGTGGAGAATCCCATAGTCCACGAACTTGTCTTGCTCCCTAATTATAGAGAAGTTTTTGCTTAGCAGCAAAAGGTGGCATTCTTTCTCCTAGTGCCCAGAATATTTCCCAATTATGTGTGATTTCATCAGAACATGCCTATCTGTTGTAGCTAATCAGCTGATCTGCACAAATATGATAACTGGAGACAATGGCTTAATGCTGTTCTTTCCTCCAAGGAACAGATACGGATTCAACAGGATCCTTCATCAGATAATGCCTTAACCCCCTCTGAATGCCTCCAGTGACCAGCAGCGAACCTTCCACGACAGGTAAGCTTTTCAACATCTATTCAGTAAATTACACTGGATAGGTGGACCACCCCCTCTGATGCTCATGGGGCTAGATCGAAACCTAATATTCATCTAGGTCAGAGATTGTTTTTTAATTCCCTGCCCATTTTGCAAATGAGAACTGCTCTTCTTTTTTTTTTGTTCAGTGTGTCCATGCCAGAAAAATGTCCATAATTCTGCATTCTGCGCAACTTGTTACATAACTCCTCAACACAAAATTTGATATGTGAAAATTGGTTCTTTTTAAATTTTTATTTGTATTTTTTTGGCAGGCTTTGGGAAAGGCCTGTTTTCTGGCACTAAAAGTAGCCAGTCTTGGCGTGAACAGCCTCTGACAATTTTCAGCATATGGTAAGAGAAGGCGCTTCTGCCCACCCATCAGGTAAGTGCCATCTTTCTGACTGGAGCAATGATAGATGTCGTGCTTAGAGAGCAATGACTGCTGGGAAAGGTGCCAAGCAGCCAACTGGCCAATAATAGTGAGCAGGTCAGGATGTACCAGGCTTCTGGGTGATGCAGGACTGTTTGTTCCCAACTGCACTGAGGTGGTATGCTGGAGAAAGGTACACAGACATCTCCTGAATTTGGCTGCAGAGCTGAATATTATTATTTGTTTTGCTAATGTAGTTGTAGAGTTTTCTATCAGAATGCTGGTATTTCAGGTTAAATATACATGTGGAAGGCATTGCTTCAGCTTTTAGTCCCCTTTTAGGACCCCATGGAGCTGTCCCTCTTGTGTATGAAATGGACTTAGCCATTTCCAAAAAGTGGGACCTACCAACCAAAGTTTCTGTTATCTAGTTCATCAAAATGTTTTCCTTTCAGCATTGCCTGTCAACATTAGCCACGTGGCCATTCTGAGTCTTCAGAAACTACCTCGTTGTATATATATATGCTCAATGCAGACAAGTGAAATAATCCAAAAATCTGAAGTACATGAAGATTATTCAAATATCACTACCTGGAGATCGTCACAGATAATGCTCTGAAAAACAGTCTTACAGAAATCCCTCTGCTCACAATATTTTATGAATCAGCTCATGCCACAAATGCTTATTCATAACCTGCATTTTTCATTCTGTAATGTATCACGAATATTACTTTGTAAATGTGGCATCAGAGACCATTGCATATGTGCACAAATATTTACTTAAGCAGTCCTCTAGGGAGGACATTTAGGTTGTTTCCAATTTTCTAATACAGAAATGCTGCTGGGAATGTCTTTTTGTGCTTATGCAATTATTACTTTAGAAAACATTCCTAGAAACCGGATGGTTGAGTCAATGCTATGAACATTTTGCCCTTTGATGTACATTGCTAAACCTTTCAAAATACTTATTAATTTATATATTCAACATTTATATGTAATTCATATATTCACCATATATATGTATATATAAAACATTGAGTTTTATAAAATGTTATAAAATTTATAAATTAGTTTTTATTTGCAATCTTGCAAAAGAGCAAGTTGGTCGATTTCAGGTCACTAGAATAAAAGCTGATGCTAAGGAGATAGATTAGGAGCCCTTTGGAAGATATCAGGGGGGCCATTGATAAGAATCTGGCAGAAATAAATCCCTGCAGAGATTTCTAGGAAATAAAAATACATCTTCAGCATCAACAATGAAAACCAGGGCTAACATGACCCCAAATCCTGCTATTTTGTCTGTTAACATTCTCTTCTTCTTTCCTGAAGACCCATCTCATATTTTTCTCTGTCCTCTGCCCTCCTGTATGGGGCATTCCCTCCTCCATTACCTCTGTGGATGGCTTCTCTTAAGACTTTACCAAGACAAAATAGGGACCATACAGAAGAGCTTTTTCTTGCCAACACATTTACAGATACAAATAGTGATAGGTTTGTATGTGTTACATGTCTTTTTCTTTTCTTGCATTGATTAGGACATCTACAGCAATGGTGAATCATGTAAGTCAGAATGCGTAAGTTAATGGGGATGACTTTAATATTTCACCTAACGATCCTGTTTGCTTTAGGTTTATGGTAGGTCCCCTAGCTCAGTGGTTCACCCTAGGAGCAATGTTGCCACTTCCCCACCCCCAACCCTGGAGAAATTTGGCAAAAGATCTGGAGAGGGCTCCTCCTGGAATCCAGTGGGTAGAGGGCAGTAATGCTACTAAACGTCCTATAATGCACAGCACAGAGTCTCAACAATAATCTGGCCCCAAACACCAACAGTATTAAGGTTGAGAAGCCCCACTGTAATCCACAGGACAGCTCAGCCTTTATGGGAGTGGGTTTGGGAGACACAGTGCCTGGGTTTGAATCCTGGCTCTATCACTTACAAATTGTGGGGGTTTGACCAAACGAGGTTAAGGTTTCAATAAAGCCTGAATTGTGTATACATAGCCATTCAGTTTTTGGAGATCTTGCCACATGCTAATGAGAGCATAAATAGAAAATAATATATATAAAATAAGTCATCATTAAGGTAGAGTTATTTATTGTCTTTCTTCATGCACGCTGGGAGGCACTTTTGGAAGGGGTTTGGAAGGAGTTTGTGCCACAGGCAAAAGATAAAGTCATGAGAAAAGAATTTGAGTCAGGCACGAAAGTGTTAAACCAGATTAGAACTTCTGAGAGGTTTCCTCCTGCACTTTTTTCCCTCCCTATCTTTGTCAAAGTTAAAGTAGGTAATTGATCCTGTGGTTTCACATTCTTCTTGTCATGCTTCTATCAATTAGCAGCTCTGCCTGGGTGCTAGTCTGAAGCGACAAAATTAAGAAGCTCATTCGCTTGTTGCCCAAGCCGAGTCGGTGTGAATCAGAGCAATCTGCATGTCATTTTCTTCCTACTTAATATAATCTAAGAGGGTTCGAATGATCCCTTCTAGAAAAGGATGGAAGAAGAGGGCCATCACCATCATCCATATTGCTTCCTCCCCTCTCGTTTTCCTCACATCTTCTGAGCTATGTTCTAGAAGAGTTCCTTTGGTGTTCTGACAACCGAAAATTGCTCTTCAGTCAATATACAGTCTTTTTATCCAGTCCATCAAACTGCTCACCAATTTTTAACTTCTTCATTTTGGTTATCATATTTTCCATTTTCTTTCTTTGTTTCCCCCAGTTTTATTGATAAATAATTGACATATAGCACTATATAAATTTAAGGAGTATAGCATCATGGCCTCATTTACATGTATTGTGAAATTATTGCCACAGTAGGCTCAGATAACATCGTCTTCTCATGTAATTATAATAAAAAGAAAAAAAAAGGAAAAACGATGTCCTTGTGATGAGAATTTATAGGATTTACTATCTTCACAACTTTCCTATATGTCATATAGCAGTGTGAGCTATAGACATCATGTTGTGCATTATATCCTAGTACTTATTTATCTTATGAGGGGAAGTCTGGAATTTCCCCTCCCATGATTCTCACCTCTGGTAACCACAAGTCTATCTCTTTTCTATAAGTTTGCTTTGTTTTTTTATATTCCATTAGTGAGAGCATACAGCATTTGTCTTTTTCTGTCTGACTTATTTCACTTAATAATGCCTTCAAGGTACGTCTCTGTTGCCACAAATGGTAAGGGTTTCTCTTCTTTATGGGTATTCCATTCTTAACATTGATTCCTTCATCAATGGACACTTAGGTTGTTTCCATGCCTTAGGTATGATAAATAATGCTGTTACGAACATGGCAGTGCAGATATCCTTTCAAATTATTGTTTTTATTTATTTTAGATATATTCTCAAAAGTGAAACTGCTGGGTCATATGTTTGGTCTATTTGTCATTTTTTGAGGCTCTTCCATACTGTTTTCCATAGTGGCTATACCGATTTACAATCCCATCAACAATGTACAAGCCTTCCCTTTTCTTCACACCCATGCCAGCATTTCTTACTTATCTTTTTGATGATGGCCATTCTGATAACAGATGTGAGAAGATATCTCATTGTGGTTTTAATTTGCATTTCCTTTATGACTAATAATGTTGAGCATCTTTTCATGTACCTGTTGGCCTTTCATATATTTTCTTTGGGGAAATGTCTCTTAAGGTCCTTTGCCCATTTTTTAATTGGGTTATTTATTTATTTTGCTTCTGAGTTGTATGAATTTTTATATATTTTGGATATGAACCTCTTATCAGGTACATGGTTTGCAATTTTTTTTCCCATTCCATAGGCTGTCTTTCCACTTTGTTGATGGTTTCTTTTGCTTTGTAGAACTTTTTATTTTGATGTAGTCTCACTTTTTTATTTATTTACTTTTTGGTTGCTTGTATTTTAAGTGTCAGATCCAAAAACCCAATACCAAGACCCATGTCAAGAAGCTTTCTTCCTATGTTTTCTTCTAGGAGGTTCATGATTTCTGGTTTTATATTTAAGTCTTTAATCTATTCCTAATTAATTTTTGTGAATGGTGTAAGTTATGCTTTCAGTTTCATGTTTTTACATATGAATATCCAATTATCCCAGCACTGTTTATGAAAAGACTTTTCTCCACTAGTTGTTCTTGGCTCCCTTGTCAAATACTAGTTGACTGTATATGCTTGGGTTTATTTCTGGACTCTTTTTTCTATTCCATTAATCTATTTGTTCATTTTTATGCCCATACCATACTGTTTTGATAACTATGGTTTTACAATGTAGTTTGAAATCAGAAAGTGTGATGACTCCAGCTTTGTGCTCCTTTCTCAGGATTTCTTTGGCTATTTAGGGTCTTTTTTGGTTCCATATAAATTTTAGAAGCACTTTTTCTACTTCTGTAAAAAATTCCATTGGAATCTTGCTAGGGAATGCATTGAATCTAGATATAGATGCCTTTTGGTAGTATTGGCATTTTAACGAAGGTAATTCTTCCAGTCCATGAACATGGGACACCTGTCCATTTATTTGTATCTTTGATTTCCTTCATCAAGGTCTTACAGGTTTCAGAGCAGAGTTGTCAGCTCGATTTAGGTTTCTGGGTATGTTTTATGGTAATGTCTTGGAGCAAGTGGGGCCTGCCATTGTGGTTTATTTTGGGGCAAGGCAATCATTCAAGCTCTGAGGACAAGGACGAGGGGTGAGCCACTGGCTAAGAGCAGTTAGATAGGACTGCTGGCTTTGTTCCCTACCCAAATGAGGGTATAGAATAAGCTCTGTGTTTGCTTAGATTCTCTGGTCACACTTACCGGGTGGCCAGGACTGGGTACTATATTCAGCAATAGATATGGCTATGAATTAAGTTACCTTTCCTGGCATGGCAGCAAGAAAAGACCCAGGACCTGTACAGCTTGTTGTCTGGGGATCTGAATAAGGCCAAAGTGTACACTGAATTCCTTGATCAAGCAAGACCACCAGTTTTGCTCTGCAGACTGGAGAAGCCATTGGCTGTGCTCTATGTTCAAGTGCCATGTACAAAGGGCTGTTGAATGGGCTATGCTGTATTCAGTGATATGCAGGACTGTGAATTAGATTCCCTGCTTGGGTGCAGTGGGAGAACCTGCTTTAAAGCTGGTAAGCCTCCTTGCTTCTTAACTCAAGATGACCTACACCCCAAGTTCCCTGACTCAACATAGCCATGACTTTGTTCTGTAAATTATAGGCACTGTTTACCTGCCTCTCAGCTCAAGAGCTGCTGGGTTGCACAGCTTCCAGGAGATGTCACCAGCCCATCAGCCCTCTAGTTGGGGGTGAGAGACACTTCACAGTGAGTGGAGTTTTGTCTCAGCTCCCTTGCCTAGCCAGGAGCGGTAGATTGCCTGGGCATTGAGAGAGGGGTCTTTCCAGGCTACTGTCAATCTCCTAAATAGGTTCTCCTGTTGGAAGGGTCTAGGCTCAGCTATGGCTCTGAATCATTTTCCCTGCTTATGTGTAACATGGGAATGTTCCACACCCAGAACTGGCTTTTCTCTGGGGCAGGATCTGCTCTGCTGGCCTGCCTTTTGGCTCAAGTGCTGATGGACTACACTGTCTCCAGGAGCTGTTGCCAGCCTTTCTGGTCAGCTGGGGCTGGAAGACACTCTCCACAGTGAGTGGGGCTGTGATTCAGCTCCTTGCCCGTGCATGCTAGCAAGACTCATCGGAGCAACCAGTCACCGACTTCCCTGGTCAAAGTGCACACCCAGCTTGATTCTGCAGGTGAGCAGAGGCGTTGGGGATTACTACTTGGACACTGCAGACGTGATCTCAGTCTGTGAAGATCTGTGTGCTGGTTGTTGGAAGACACTCCCCCTTCTCTATCATAGTCAGATACCCAGTGGTTGAGCCCCAAAGATACTCCTGCAACACCAGTAATGCAAGAGCCGAGTAGAAGACTCTGCAAAGTGACCCACCATCCTGGGGCAAACTGATTGTCCCCCTGGATTCTCTTTTCCCACTGGACGTTTTGATTTGCCTAATCCCTGGGTTAACAGAAACCCTTGTTCTTTTCCCGATGAAGACCAATAATCTCACTGGTCTGTGCTGCACTCTGAACTACCCAGCCATAGTGGCTTTTCTTAGCTTTTCAAATCCACTGAGCTCTTTTTCACTTCAAGGACTATAAAAATTCTCCACTTCCTCCCCCCTACTCTGCCCAGTTACTTCCTACCTTCTCTTCATGTCTAAGGTTTATATGTGCCCTTCTCTGCAGAAACAACCTTGAGTTTTTTTTAAATTCATTTTTTCATTAAAACTCTGTCCTGCTTGCAATTTACAGTAAATGGAAAAAAATCATACTCAATAAGTATTCATGTTTGATGTCTGTCTGGTCCTTGCAGGTAGCTTCATTAGGTGGGGCTGCTCCAGCCAGAAGCACAGCTTATGCTTGAGCATCTAAACTCAGACTTGGCCATCAAATGCTATGAGGAAGTTCGTCACAAATGTATGAATAAACAATGGTCACACTGACGGTTCTACCTCAGAGTGTGATTGTGGGGTTCATTCAGTCTTCCAGGAAATGCATTCCTAACGTATTTCTTTTCCAGATCTTGCAGAACGGTATTTGTATATTGTATAGAGCATGTCTGCTTGCCTTTTGTTACTAAACCAGCCACATTAACAAGGAAGAGTTCCCTTGTGCTCCTTGTCATCTTTAGGTTAGGGATCATTTCAGGAAACCCCTTTACAACCGCACACACGACACTGCAGCTTTTGTCTGCAGGAGGCAGCATGCATGGGAAACCAGAACGCAAATTGTCCCCAGGCACCGACACTTACTGCTGCCTGGGGGGACTGCAGTTAGCAGGAAAAAGGAGTCTGTTCTCAAGGCCCCTTCCGAGCTTGGCCTTTCTGCAGATCTCATCAGCCGAGGCACCAATTAGTGCTCATTAGAAAGGTGTTTGGGGTTTTTAATTTATTTCGTTTTCCTGATATGGATACCGGGCCTGGAAAGAGTGGCCTGAAAAAGCAATGTGTTTCAGGAAAGGACACATGGCTGGGGAGACAGCTGCTTTCCAGACAACACGGAGGGAGGCCACCAGAGGCCTTACTGAGGGGGCTCTGTCCACAAAGAAAGGGGCTGTGAGCAGGTGGGGCTGCAAACTGCCTTTGTCCCTGGAAGTCCTGGCACATTCCAGTTTAGAGGGATCACCCAACTGTAGACGATTGCTACTTTGTAGCAACTCCAGGCTCCAGCATAGCCCATGGTAAGAAATGTTTGATAATACCTTATGAAACTGGTATGGGTACAAATTGTTAAACTATTTACCCTTTTTGAATGCTGGAGGATGGGGTGGGCTGAGTGGGTTTCCCGAACTAAGTTCCATCTGCCTGATGGGTCTTGTGGGAAAGCAGGTGAGAGGCACTGAAAGCAGGCGAGAACAATGAGCAATTGTACCTTCATGTGTGCGTATTTACTCCCCCGCTTCTTCCGTCTTGCTTTTTGCAGAATAGTCTAACTTGTTCTTACATCGTTTCTCTTTTACCTGAAATAGCACTTAGTGGATATGGGCTAAAAATGAAGATATCCAAGAGCACAGGGTGTGGAGTCAGATGTGGGTTCTAGTCCCAGCCATCTAATTCTTAGCTGGGTTACCTTGGGCTAATCATTAACCACTCTGAGCCTCAGATTCTCTAACTGTGGAGTAGAAGTAATAATGCCTGACACATGGCTGCTACACCTACCAGCAGGGTGCTATGGAATGAATGTCTCTGTCCCCTGCAAAATTCATATGCTGAATTCCTAACCCCCGAGGGGTGGTATTAGGAGATGGGGCCTTTTGGAGGTGCTTAGATTATGAGGGCTGAGCCCTCATGAGAGAAATCAGTGCCCTTATAAAAGGAATCCCAGAGCTCCCTTGCCCCTTTCTCTAAATAAGGACACAGCAAAAGATGACAGGCCATGTACCAAGAAGGTCTCACCAAATATTCAATCTGCTGATGCCTTGATTTTGGACTTCCCAAACTCCAGACCTGTCAGAAATACGCTTTTGTTGTTTATAAGATCTCTCGCCTGTGGTATTTTTGTTACAGCAGCTAGCAGCCTGGACAGACTAATATGTAGGATAGCATATGTAAAATCTCTCTGTGAATCTACAGAAACTGTATAAGGCTTTGCCCAGGTCTGACCATGACTCTGTTACCGAAAGCTTTATTTTACAAAGCCCAGTAGCTGAATGAAGGAAACCAGCATTATCTTGATTCCTAATCCAAATCAATACAAACAGAGAGAAAAATATAGAACCAATATCCTTCATGAATATTGATGCAAAACTTCATAAGGAAATGTTAGCAAATGCTCCTTGAGAGATAGAGTTCTGATTTACACTGAAGTGTACATGACTGATGGCTAATTATGACTATCTGTGGCAGGCAGGGAAGCCCCATGCACCCAGAAGCGGAGCCTAGAAGAGCAGCCAGGGAGAGGAAGAGGGAAAGGTACCAGGTATGGGAAAAAAGCCCCAGAAAAAAAAAAGTAGCTATAGGACATGGACCAGCTAGTGACAATTTTCCCTCTGCAAGGTCCTGATGTTAACTATTTAATCACTCAATTTGAAATTATTATCTACATCTGAGTTATCATATATCTCCATTCATTTTTCACTCACTCACCAGCAAAATTTATTACATATGTTTTATATTTGCAGTATTGTAGTAGGTGGTCTAGGAGACCTAGAAATATATAAACAAGCCTTCTGACATCAAGGAGTTTGTTATCTAATAGGGAAGAAAAGAGAAATTTGAAAAACTACAAGTGTAATCCACCAAAATAGTGAGATGGAGAGAAGCAACCGTAACCGTGCGGGTTTCAGAGGACGTAGCTTGCAAACTCCTGAAGGTAGGTCTGGTTTTGGTAAATGGAGATAGACAGTTAAGGGTTTTCCAGGGAGAGGGAACAGCATGAGTGAGGGCTTAGTGATCCGGCTTCCAAATGGGGCCTTCGAATGGATATTTACAATCTCTACTCAGCAAGTGTACTCATCTGAGCAAACCCGCCTTCCTCTGGATTCAGAGGATCTTCTCTGTCTCCAGGAGGAGCCTAGGACCGCATTCAAACAGCAGCTCCTCTGGCCTCTGCTGCTGAGGGCAAGATTGTCCCCGGCTTCTCTCTTTTCACTAGTGAGGGCTGACTTAAGTCCAGGTGTTTTCACTTCAGAGACTCCAACAGCCACCATACACTCAGCACTTGGATGGTAACAAATTTGCTATGTCACAATTGATAATCAGCTCCAGTAAAAGAATGTCCAAATCAATTGAGCTTTAGCAAGGGCAAACCAGCTGGGCACAGGCGGGCTCCCAGCTAGAGCTGGCTGGGCTTGATAAATTTGCCCTTATTATGGCTATTGATGTTTAAATTTCTTCAGGGATGTTGTTACATGGGTGCCTGGTGGTGACAGAGGTATGGTGACCTCCTTCGATCCTTAATCTACACCTGTTAGTGGGTTCCCTGGTTGCCTCTGAGTATACTCAGGCTTAAAGGTTAACAAAAGAAAAACAGGCCAAGTTTACGCGATGGCAGCAGTGGATCAATGCAAGTAAATAACCTTCCCTGTCTTATTTCCCCAAGCATTATTGATCCAAGTTCTTTGTTCTTTGTCATGTTTCTGTCTTCTTTTCCCAGGGGACACTCAACAATCAGCTCGTATTGGACATATTAACTGGCACATTATGACAGCTACCATTTTGTCACTCAATGTTGGTGAGATTATATATATATATTTTGCTTTGGCATTTTCTAAGCTGTAACCCGGTAAGTGAATCTCTGACATACATTTCCTTTGCTCCGATTTCTTTTCTTCTCCTTCTGTAGCAAGCAGGTGAATTCTGTGAACCTCTAGCATATTAATGGGTTTATTTTGTCGTAAATCCTGATCAAAATGGGTAATGATCTGACAGTTTAAACATAAAACCACTTACCTGCTGGAGCCTGGGGCATATTCCAGGTGAATTGTGCATGCAGATGTCGGGTCTGACCCCCCCAGGACTTATGTTTCTCTAGAAATGAGTCCTTTTCTTTTATTTCCCTGGTAGTTTTTAAAGGCTATTTGTCATCTATATTTCATTATTCTGTGAATGTGAAGGGTATTACAGGGTTAACTATGGCTGTTTTGAACTCTACCCATACACCAGGTGGGCTCTCCTGGTGCCTAAACAAGATTCATGCTCAAAGTGATGAAGGTTAATTTGAACATGTCTTGTTTTCATACTAAATGCACTGGTTTCTAGCCGTATGAATACTGTGTATATATATATCAGTTGCAAAACATAGTGTGCCGCATAATTATTTTTAAAGTTCTACAGAGGCAGGGAAATTTTTTGCTAAAACCCATTTATGTTGACACATTTGTCCTGTTGGAAAGAGAAAAAACATCTTCCTCCTTGGAAAATAACAGTAACTATAGCAAGGTAAAGGATGCAATTGTGACAGTCAGGGTTGTACCCCTTTCTGTGTATTGTTTCAGTTGGGGGGGTATGGCTTAATTCTGAAAAAAAGAATAGTTGGGAGAATTTAAGAGTATTTTCACGCTTGGTACCCTGGGATGTCAGACCATTACTTTTAAGCTAAAAACTAATTTGAATGGGAAAAAAATAGAACCCACTGTCTAGACGTACTTGTTGCCCTTGAACTGAAAGCTTATTGTCAAATGAAGACAATACTAGTTATTCTGCAAAGGAAAAGGCTTTTAACAACTAGTAGTGCCAATATTTCCTCTGTAGATGACTTCTGAAAATTAAGCCAATATTGATGGTCTAATGTGGTGAAACAGACTGTGGTTATCCAGGGTCTTTAGTGTCAAATGGTGTAATATCTTGTTTCTTAGGTTATGTGACCAAACAAACTTCACTTGCCCAGAGTTGTATGTAAATCGTGTGTTTCTCTCTTTCACTTGTCAATCACTAAGATGCCCCCTGTATATAATGAAGACCATTGTAAACTCCCTCGTCTCCCAGGTCCCAATTTAGTATTCCGTTTAATCCGCTGAAGAGTCACCTTCTAAGTGATGTGTTGATGCAGTATGAAAGCTCGCTTCTATCATTTACCTACATGCAAAAATCAGTGCAGGCATTTCCGGAGAATGTGAAATTGGTTATCATTCATGTTTAGAGCGTTTCATCCCTGATGTGCCTTGAAAACACTAATTAATGAATCCTCCTGTGGAGTTTGATCACACCAAATGGAGTTGATGATATTCTATCCAACAGATAAGAATGTTTGGCTTTCAGCCACTTACTTAACCTGCCTCATGATCTGAGAAACATTAGCAGGGCAGGTAAGAGACCCATGACTCTGTGCTCTTATTTCTTTGTGTGGTGTACTGGCGGGTTCTCTGAAATGGCCAGTGTGTGTGCTTCTGGGACACTCTCATCTCAGAGCATCTCCTCTTGTCTATTTTATCTTTCAGTCGTGTCATCTCTTGGTTTCATATAACCATGAACTTTCAGATTTTCTTTTGGGAATGGAAGGTCAGTTGTGGAGACCATGCTTGCTACCCTCTCTGAGTCTAGGCCCTGGGCTGGAGAGAAAGTAGGGAAGATTTGGGCATGCAAATGCCCCCAGACTGTCCTGGCTCCGCCCATATTAAATGTATTTATATGTATTTTTAAAAATTATAAGAACTAGTTCTAACATGCCTTTAAGAGCATTTTGTTTGCATATGGTATTCAGGAGATTAACCATACATTTTAGAGATAATTTTGAAATTAGTCTCTTAAGTTTTTCCAACCACTGGCCCTCCCACAGAGGTCAATGTAGTTTTAAGAAAACGTGACCATACTTTGAAGAGAAATAAAAATAAAGTCAACTGCAAGTATGTCAACCTTTGGATTGCTAATAAATAACTTTTCAATCCCCCAAGCTGCTGTTGGAAGTTAAAGGAGATAAAAAGACCATTTTTGAAGCCTTAAAGTATTTGGTTTTATAGGAAGAGTCTGTTTGGGAATTGTTTATCCCCCTAAATGAGAATTTTGTCAGTTTATACCATACTCAGAAAGAACCAAAAATTTTCCAAAGTGGTATTCAAAGACATCTTTACTGTAGAGAATGAAACCATAATCATTACCATTTTTACAATTGCCTCAGGCTTGTATTTATTTATTTTCTATCCCTGTCAAGATATGCCCTTCTTATAAGAGTTTCCATGTTAAAATAAATCTTATAAAGTGTTTAGATATTCCCAGGGTTTGCTCTAGTCAAGAAACAGATCCAAAGAAGTTGATTGGGTATCATTCTAGTGTCAAGAGTTATAGAACCTTATGCAATATACTGTCAATTTTCCAGAGAAATTGGAATGTTTTTTATGCACACCATTTTTAATTTCCCCAAGATATATCAGTATATTTGTTATATGCATGCATTTGCTGCAACAGGATATATATGCTATATAATGTTTTCAAACACATGCAACACAGGTGGGCACCTCAGGGTTCTGTGTACCGATTTTCCCATCGAAAGTCAGGCTGAAGAACCCTGCAAAGGAAAGGTGTTCTGCTATATGTGAGTAGAACATAATGTAGCTCTTAGAGCTGTGTTCCTACAGAAACTCTTCAACAGCCAGAGGCTTTGTTGATTAGAGCCATATAAACATGGTATCATAATTCATCTGCATATGATGAATATTAGATGATAATTATCATGAACATTCTTACTGAGCATGACCTTATTACCAATGTACATCATTTCATGCCCTTCTTCTTTGTATGCTGAAGGCTACTATGCCCTCCTTGCTGATTAGTTACTGTGAAGCAATATCTCTAAAATGATTGAGAACATCTGGATAACAGAGGTGTGTCTTGATCAATTTTATATCCCCAGTACCTAGCTGTATCTGCACACAGGAGGTCTTTCATAAATGAGTGTATGAAACCGCCAGGACTCACAGTCACTAGCATTGATTTATTATTCTTTTGTGTCACTTGTAGGTAGTTGTTATTAACAGTGTCTGGATCATTAAGAATATACTGAACCATTGGGGTGCATTAGAAAAAGTCTGGAATCACACACGTAAGGATGTGGGGCAGCTCCAAGCATGAGTGAAGGATGAGGGGCCAGATCTAGAAGGTCGCTGCTAAAATTTGCCTCACTCCCTGGTGACAGTTCAGATGGGACGTACTTGGGACTGAAATCCAAATCTCAGTTCTTGTTTAAGTTGTAGTAGGACCTCCTAGACTGCTTCGGTGTGGACCCCTGACCTTGAACTTATGGAAAGAACAAGCTTCCCCAAATCTTTGATAGAAATAGCAAGAAAAGAGGAAACAATTGTTCCCTGCAGTATACATTCGAGTTGGTTCTGAACTAACATCAAGGAATAATTGGCCCACATGAATATATGAGAAGGCGAAGTGGTGCGGCATAGTGGCTTTCAAATTTTAGCACACATAACAAATCTTCAGGGCCCTTTTAAAATGTATTCTTAGTCAGTAGATCTGAGCCTCACTTGAGATTCTGCATTTCTTACGCTGTTTGATTATGTCGATGCTGGAGGTCTAAGGAATACACTTAGCGAGAGTATCACATAAGTCGTAGACTTGGGAAATAGAAAGACCAGGGCTCCGGCCTTGCTATGCTACTTACCAGAAATGTGACTCTGTGCAACTTTCAAACATTCTGAGTTGATGATTTTTTTAAATCATCAACTGACAATAATAATCTTTATTCCATGGATTTGGGCTTAAGACTAAATGAGATGTGTCATGGAGTAGGCTTCCTAATTCTAGCCCTCGTCTTTGCTCGAGAGTTAAAAATGCAAATTCGTTGGCACATTTCAAGGAAAGTCCCTGCTGGCTTAGCAGACGTGGCCGCTGAGTGAGCTGCTGAACCTACCTGCAGCTGCCAACATTTTCAATCGTCTCACATTTTCTCTTGCCTCGAGTTTCCTTTCTCTGATCTTCAACAGCCTGGGCTTTCACCCTCTGAATCTCTGCTATAGGCTGTTTCCTCAAGAACCTCAGTTGGGCCACATAATAAATTGGCTTCCGGTTCTTCTTACACACAGTATCATGACAGAAATCTGATCAGTCTTAATATTTCTGACCTAACATGGAACAAGACCAGGTCCTGTTCGTTTGGATGAATACTTTTTGGTCATTTTCATCTTTGATGGCTTGGACAGTGAATTTACTTAGTTATATCAGTAGCTGATTCAATCATTATTAAAATCAAAGTATTACCTTGGCACCTTTGCCATTTTGAGGAGGAATTGTTTGTCGGGGTGGGGTGGGTGGCCAGCATCCCTGGCCTCTACTTGCGAGATGCCAGTGGCATCTCCAGTTGAGGTGACCCAAAATGTCACTAGACCTTATTAAATTTTCCCTGTAGGACAAAATCAGTCCTAGTTGAGAACTACTAATATAAACATTTTGGAAGCTTAAGCTTCCCAAGATAATGACTTTTTAAGCCATGATTTAAAGATATTGGCTTGATCTTCCATATTGATATATTTAATATGAGATCTTATTTATTTAACTATGGATTGTCTACCAACTCCTATGGTACATTTCCCCCAACAAATTAAATGGCATTTAATATGAAAAAACACAGAAGGATGCCATTCTAAATTAATGAAGATGTGAATTCTAGAGTTAGATGAGGTACAAATATAGATAAATATATGAAAGATAGATGAGCAAATAGATAGAAAACCGCAATACACTGAGTATTTCTTATGCTGAATATAATTTAAAAGCAGATGATATCTCTTCATTGCATAGTCACTTATTTGTGTACACAAGAATACTGCTATTATTTTTGAAAACTTTTTGTTCTGTTCAATACTTTATTGTATATTGTAGCCCTACAATCTTCTTGGGGTATTTTTTTCCCCCATTGGGAACATTTTTCTTAGGTAATGAAGAATAGTACACCTTGTTCAAACTGTCATGAAATTCAAATGAAGAAGTCTAAATTAATGAGGTTTTACTATGCTTGAGCATATGTCAAGGACTGATATCAGATTATCTCCAGATTCTGAACCAATAGCAATTATGCTTGGATCTTCAGTAGTGTCGATCTGAATTAAAACGTGGCCCTCCTTATTAAGAATACCCCAACAGACTTCTTAATTAGTTTAGAGATACTATCAAGTAATGTAGTTCACTGCAGCTTCTAAAATGATAACATGAAAACACTGTTGTATATTTTACTTACTTTATTATAAATTCAAATATTCTTGAAGTTGAACATAATAATTGTTCAACATAGTTTCCCATCCAATGGGAAAAACTCATGTTACAGTTCCTTTGTTTAAATATACTGTTAATTCGTTTGTCCCATAATAGTTTCTTTCCTGTTAAATTTAATTACACTAATCAATTGCATAATCTGCGTGTTCTACCTCATTTTCTTCAATAGTCAAACTGACGTTACGGGCTTCTTTAAATTGATTTACTTTGCTTGAGTTACTCTTTGCATATACATGGTCCCTAGTTAAAGATGGCTTCAGAAAAAAATACACATTATAAAATGTGTAAAAATATACATGTATGTAACATGTAAAAAGTATGTAAGATGTCTGAAAGGATGGTCCTTAAATGATTAATAGTGGCCCTCTGAGTGGTGGGAATCAAGCTTTAAGTTTTCCTTTATGCTTTCCTTTTCCTTTATTCCTTTCCTTGATAGTTTGAATTATATATTTATAGTAGCTACTATATTTCACCAAAATTTTTTAATGTTCTTCAAAATATTATTTTGTGATTATTGAAACATTATAAGTAAATAACATTTCAAAAATGCCATGTAATTTCAATGCACATTTAATGTCTCAAAATATCCTTTCAAAAGTGAAATATGGTGCCCAGTATTTGAAAATACTGTGTATAATAACAAAACATTAATTTCTTCTCATGCTTTTATTTAAATTTGAAATATTGCCAGTTAAACAAACAAAAAAATCTAGGACTTAAAAGAAAAAAAATGTAATGTTCATTTCCAACATTTTTATTTTAATCTGGGATCCTGGTTTTCATTTTAGTATTCTTTTGCAAGTTTATTATTTCTTTTAATTTATATTAACTTATTATGTGTACATATATAAATACACACTTTGTGAACAGTAATGATGTAATGGATTCTTTCAGGAAATTTTGCAAATATATAGATAAAAGTAATTGTGTATATTATATACTATATACTATACCATTATATACTATATAATGTACATTATACAATGTATATTTTATTATATATATTTATATTATATACAAAATATGTTTTATATAATTGTATATTATATATTTAATATATATAATGCTCATTTATCTTTCTATAAATACATAAATATGTGTGTGTATATATATATGTAGTGTGACACACAAATATACACACATGAGAATTCATTAAGGAAATGAGTCCTCAGAAGACAACAAATGACACTGACTTGTCATTATTTTTATATGTTTAAATAGATATAAAACTAAGTACAAACTTTTTATGTTTATAATGCCAATTGATAAGTTGCAACAATTACAACTAAAAACTCTAAGCAAATTCATGAATTGAATGTGTGCAAAACCATAAAGACAATCAAATTCAGTGAAGTATTATTTTTAATGTGGTGGGTGTTTTTATTTTCCTAAAACTAAAGAGTTGAGATTCCTAGCAGAAACATGTAATCTCAGATACAGTTCTTGATCTCCATATTTCAACTTTGCTATTATCATTACAGATTTTTATATCATGTAACAATATATGTACCATATATAAAATAATAGCTTGAAAACTGCTACTCTGAGATGATTGAGACTCAAACTTTATCCAAATTCTACATGTAAGACTTCTCTGAATAGCAATTATAATGAATCATTTGACTTATCTGTAAAGCTTTCTTGTTCACTTGAATATGATGTTGGAGTTACTGCATTATTGGTAACTGCATTAAATGGGCATCCAATTCAATTGTTGAAATTGGAAATAGAAAAAATTCTCCATTGTCTTTTTAGAATTTCATGTCCTGCTAGACATGGCGTGTGTATAAATACATGATACACTCACTATGTCTCTCTCCAAGGTAAATGTGGCATTCATCCTTAACACACTTTTATTTAAATAATGAACTCAGATGCAACTTAGTCTTCATTTCAGTTTAACACATCCAAAAAAAAAAGCAAACTACATCACTGAAATTGAGTGGCAGAACTTAATTTCCATACAGTCTAGAATATCTTCGTGTTGTTTCTGTTTACCCACTATTAAAGAAATAAGAAAGTTATTGTAGATTTTAAATCCCAGAAAATGAGTCTGTAGAATATATCCCATGTTGAGAAATCCTAGTTTAGTGGGAGATAGGAGGTTCAAACTCAACTGTCTGTTCATTAATCCAAAATTTGTATTGATTGCCTCTGATGTCCTTAGAAGGTGGCAGGTGCTGGCTGCGTAGGAGGGCCTTGTTCCAGTTGCTTCTGGAACTCAAAATTCAATGGGAGTTAATGTAACGGGGGAGAAATTAGACTCACTCACTACATGATTTTGAGCAAGCTATTACTTAAACTCTGAACCTCAACTTGCTTGGCTATATAATGATGGTAGTGCCTATTGTAACCATTAAATGATAGTCCTTCAAAGGTTTGAAGTTCTGAACAAAAGGAAAACATTGTCACACTTAGACCAAATTAAATCAAATTCAAGATAGCTACTGGCAAAGCCATTTCTAAACTAGTTCAACTTCCTCCTAGTACAACCACTGTAGTCAGAAATATTAATAATTTTACAGTTTTAATTCCCATTGAAACCAGTCTGTTTGAACTTCAAACCCCAAATAATGGTTCTGATGACATTATATGTCCATTATTAAAATCAGTCATGACTGGAGGGTGTCATGACAGCTGCCTAGCAGCTGTCTGAAGCCCTGCAAATAGATGGGTATAGTAACAGAAAAGTAACTTCTTTAGCTGAAATTCCAGGGGAATGTTCAAGAAGTAACACATGGTTTCCCAGTTTCCCAGTCTGGAATGCCGCTGGGAAGGTTAGAGTTACCAGCCATCCTGCACTGGTGGAATACAGCATAGGTGCTGTAATGATCATCTTGACTTCCCATCTGAAAGACGTCGTCTCCCACAGACAAGGGTCTGATGCTTGCAGTACAACACGTGAGAAATTAGTTGGGTAGTAAATCATTGCAACACTTTCTCCAAGAGAAGTCTTTCTTCAGTCCTTTCGGTGTAGACAAGAAAGAGTCGGAGGAGCTTGGACTACTAATGCCCTGAACTTACTTTTTCTCCAGAGCCACTTCCCCCACCATTCGTGGATATGTGTTTAGGGAGTTCTAACTAATTTTAATATTGGCTTAAGGAAAGCATAATTAGAAAAGTAAATCTACTGAGAGGACAATCAAATTATAACTTCTGCGTGTGTGTGTGTACTCGCACACATGGGTGTTTTAGCCAGATACTCCCAGATATATCCAGTGCTCACACAGTAGGTTCACGATAAATATTTGATGAATGTGTGAAATGATCTCTTCTGATATTTAAAATAATCAAAAGATGAATTTTATGGCTAGATATGTCTAAAATTGCCTGAAATCACTTTTGGATCAAGGCAATATATACATCAGTAATTTCAAATTACATATGTTTCAAAATGTTGAATATAAATATACAGTATTTTTATGACTTTAAAAATTAAGAGATGCTTTCAGTAGAAACATTTTAAGGTATTAAAAATTTGTAACTGGATTAATAATTATCAATAATCTGTTCCTCAAGTGGTACCACTATAGGGTTAATATTTTGATGTCTTTCCCCAATTTTTAGGCATATGATTTAAATCACTGAGGTTTGTGGTTAGCATTAGAATATTGTCATCAATTACACTAGCTTTTAGTTGTTATTGTTTCCTAACACTACCAAATTGGAATCTGTACTTACTAAGAAATAAAGGAAATATTTTCCAGGATAAGTCCAGATACTGCACCAAGCAAATATATTAAATTAAATGAAATGTTTAATATAAAAGCAAATTAGCATGTTGTGTCTTGAAGAAAAGTCTACTAAGCCAATTTAGTCTTGGGTCAACACAATTCATCAAGAAAGGGCATACAGGACTAAAAATACTATAAAATGGTTTTTTCCTCTTAATATAAAATATTTGCTCATGTATGTCTCTTTTTATTCAATATCATTCTTCTGGCTTTGAAGTGTAAAGCAGAGATGCCTGGAAACCTTATTTAAAAATTTGGGAGAAGAAGTGGGGAAAAGTGTAATGATATTAATGTGTTTCATTAATTGTAGAGAGTGTAACCTCATTTACTCAACTTCCCTGGAGGTGTCGTTGCTGCTTTTAATGGAGAGCAACTGGCAAATTGGGAACCGAGAGTCTTAATGCTTAAAACAGAGCCTCTTGTTCAGAGACAGAAAGTCATGTTCTAAAGAAAGCATCGTCTCTGCCTTGCCCATTTTAAGCTGAACAAAATGTAGTGCAACTAAAGAAAGCAAGAGAACATGAGACAGCTGTGAAATCCTGGGAAAAAATGGCTGAGTAAAAGTGAAATTTTTGATAACTGCACTACCATTATCTTTCCCAGTGGTGATTGCCAAAACTGTATTTGTTTATAGTTACTTGCAGATAAAGAAGTAACTTTGAGCTGAGGGAGAAATACTATATTTCTCTGAGAAATAAAAGTGTTTGAGATTCTCTTGCAAAGTCTGGAAATCATGCCAGACAGGCCTGTCTGCAGGGTATTTCCTGCCTCATTCTGCAGTCCTGAAGGATCACGATCTGCTCCATAAGAACATCAATATTAAATTGTGCAATTAATTTGGGAAAAGTTCAGAGGTGGGGATGGTATACACAGAGGCAATTTGCCTAAGTGGATTTGAACCTGCAAACTAGAGTGTCTTCCTTAGGCTGAACATCTTCATTTCCACCCATGCAAACAGTAAGAAGGAATCACCCTTCCTCAGGCTTCCACAAAACTTACCAAAATATTGATGACCCCTGGTTTGTGAGCTTGTAATTCATTCCCTTGTGAGCCATAAAGTTTCCACCATGTTCTGCCACATTATTTTATAAGGTTTACATAAAGAAAAAGTCAAACTCTTTCATATGGTGTGCAAGATCCCCTGAGATTCAGCCTTGGCTCCAAAACCCTTCTTCCTTCCCCTTTCTCAACATCTTTCTCATAAGCCAGGCATTCTAAGGCAGTAGTTGACTTCTGTGCTCTAACTGAACCATGCTCTCTGAATGTGCAGATGGAGTTTAGAGCTTTGCAACTCCTGCACTTAATACAGATCTTTGCACTGGGAAAAAAAAACAGTGCATGCTTATTTGTCCACTGGATTTCCAGGTGATGGCAGGCAAGAGTGAAATGATCATTGTCAAATGTATACACAGCCCCTGTGGAATAAAATGGTCTTCTTTCCCCTCTCCTTTTGGAAATGTTGCATAGTACCTGATAGGTTTTCACAAAACATATGTGTAATAAGAATTTTCCTTTCCCTTTGATTTTCAAAAGACACAATTCTAAAAATATGGAAAAATAGCAGGGGTGTGTGATCAAGCTTCCAATGAAAGAGATTCAAGCACCTTTTGTAAGCTCCTTTTAAAAGACATGTATGCTGTTTGATAACAGTGAGTAAGAAATAGTACCTTCCTTTAAGGAGCTTACAAGAAATAGGAAAAGATAAACATGCCCACTACAGATAGATTTTTATTAGAGAGATTTTGGTAACTATTGTGGGACCCTGAGGAAGAGTTATTAATTCTTACTTGTTGCACAAAAATATGGCAGAAAATTAAGGCCTAGAAGAATTAGGTAGATTTGGTGGGTGTGAACAAAAAACAGCATGTATTAGGAGAAAGAGACAGTCTAAGCAATGATCTGGAAGCATCAGAGTGTCTCTGTAGCTAAGCACCCCAGAAGTTAGGGAGGGTAAAGAATTATCAGGAAAAAATACTGAAGAAGTAGAAAACATCTGAGCCTTCACTCTTCCAAGAGCGTTTTAGGAATAATGCTGCAACATGCGGCAGGCACTGCTAGTAATGAGTTGAAGTTAGTGGAACCCACTGCTTGGTGGTGTTGGGTCCAGAAATAGCAGGCCTAGAGCTTCATCCCAGGAAGAACCCAGGTTCACAGGGGTTCACAGGACTGATTGGCAGTCAGGCTGTACCAGCCACTTACCCTCACTTTGGAAAGCAGAGCCGCAGAACAGGTCCCCTGTTAAAATACACAATTCGCCAGGAGTCTGAGGACAGTTGATTCATCTAGGAAATTATTAGATAACACAGGAAGAGGAAAATAAAACATACAAGAAATGTGAAGCAGGGAGCTATCACATCCAATATAAATAATCGTTTGGTTTCATCAGCACAGAGCTACTGAAACTTTGCTGGGTACAGGTACTGAGCTAGGAAGTAGAAAGTCAAAGTCCAATAAAGCACTTGTCTGTAAGGATCTCCTTGTCCATTGGGGAAATGTGTGCATATAAATGAGTTGCAATTTAATGAGTCAGGGATTTTCCAAGGTTTTGGTTTCAGGACCCTTTTGCACTCTTTAATTAAAATTACTGAGGACCCTCAGAGAGGTTTATTTGTATGGATGGTGTCTGTCAGTATTTCCCATATTAGGAATTAGAAAGGAAAAATGTTTAAAATATTTATTTATTTTTAAAATTGATTTTAAAATTACAATGGCAACTCCCTCACATGTTAGCATTCGAGAGATGTTGCCATCCCATATCTGGTAGCATCCGGAAAGCACTGTACAGCTGTGAGGAAATGATGGGGGGAAAGGTCAATCCTATTTTAGTATTTTTATGAAAATAGTGTTGACCTCGCCAATTCCTAAGAGTGTCATCTGACAGCTTCTTGGATCACAGTTTGAGAACCACCGTAAGAGAACAAGAACTCTAATAGGGGAGGAAGGAAAAGGGGAAACTGCTGCTGGAACCCAAGATGTGGAAGCATTTATGCAGTTTGGGTAACATAAGAATTAATAATAAATGTTCCCTGGGTCCAGCCTCATATCATCTCATTTAATATTCAAAACAACCACATCAGGTAAGATTTAATGTCTGCATTTTTACAGATGAGAAAAATTAACCTCTGAAGATCTGAATAAGTTGCTCAGAGATCAATAGCAAATCGGTGGCAGGCCTGGAATGCAAACCAGGTCCATCTTAACCCAAATCCATAACCATGATTCTATCTTGCAGGTTAGTTTAAAATTAAATAAGAATACTCAATTCTTAATCAGTCCTCACTCTTCATAACTCTTTGGGGTGAGCCTCTTGCATCCACTATAGTCAGCAGATTTACTTCTTACAATCTTAGAAGGTAAGTACTATTATTATTCCCGTTTTAGGTATGTGTAGTCCTGCTGTAAATGTTAACTAATTGGTCCAAAGTCGTAAAACTGGAGAGCAGTGGGGCTAACATAAGCACACACATCTTTCTGCTGTCACAACTGGGATCTTCACCTCATCCCTGACTCCTAGAAGAATGGCTCTCCTAACAAAGGAACAATCCAATAATATCTGAGACACATGAAGTGCAAAGCCCTTTCCTTGTAATAGCCTATCTAATTTTCAAAGGAAACTTTTCTATGTTTACTCCTATTTCTGTAGAGGAGTCATTGCTGAAGATTTTTAAACACTCAAGAATCCAAGTAGTAAGAGATCTAAAGGGCACATAAAAACTGGAAAAAGGAAAACACCAAGAATTACAGAAAACATGGGTCTGGAAAAGACTATACAGAGGGCAGGTGTCAGATATGGGTTGGAAGTGGGATGCATAAGGCTGACCCCAGTACTGGAGCAAACAGCTCACAGTTTGAAAAGAATGGTCACCCCAATATTTTAAAAATCAGTATTCTTTGTCATTCAAAAGGTGAGTGGTCCAATTTCTGCCTGCCCCCCTTCTTGCCTTTGTGTGTGCACTCAATGTGACTGCAAAGTGGGTTTCTCCTCCTGTAGCTCTAAGCAAGGAGGATGTCTCAGGTTCTGCTCCCAGTAGTGAAATGTCACCACAGTCTGCAATTTGCAATGCAAATTGCCAGACTTTGGCATCCAAGATTGATGTCCCCGTAAGAATGTACTTAGCTGCTGGGCTGCAGCTGAGTGGAAGCGACACAGGTCTCTTCCCAGCCTGGAGTGGCTGTCAGAGGTAACAAAGCAGGGCTGGGGGAGGTAGGAGCCCAGCACCCTTTTGGCATCATCCATTAACAGCACGAGGTATTAATGCATCTAAATTTGGTTGGGGCCACCAAGTCTGGGCTGAGGGCAGATGGCATACACCCGAGCTGGGGCAGAGGGCAAGGGGACGTTCCACAAACTATTCTGGAGACTAGTGAGAAAGCACAGAGCTCCCTAAGGCACAGCACCTGTCTGGGTCAGACCCCCATTTACATTCTCAGCGTTTCTGGGCAGTGCAGAGTGGTGTCCAGTGGTCTTCAGGCAAGGATCAAAGTTCCCTGGGAAGTCAGTCCCAACTTCTGAGACCTGGCTGTGTGCCCTGGGGTAGGGGAGGGAGGGGGACATGACATCAGGTGCAAGAAATTCACTAGAAAGCCTGGAAATAATCTGGAAAAAAATATTTTTAAAATCCATCCAAAACCCGTCTTTTCCTTTGTGCAGTAGTTGTTGTAATTTGAAAAAAAAATTATGGACATGTTTTTATTTAATCCATTACCATCTGTGGAGAGTTTGATGTGCTGACAGTGATGAGACACACGGAGTCTCTTCTGCAGGGCCCTGGAGATGGCAATTATGCAATGAGGCCTTAGCTCATTTTTCTGGTGAATCTACCTTAGACAATGTTTCTAAAGCACCCTACGAGAAAAAGAACATACAGCAACGAGAAAGAAAGCATAGCTGTGTATCCCTTTTTGTAATTATAAATTGTAGGATCAATATGGGAAAGGGAAAATACTGGTAGAAAGAAATAACTTCTGTTGGGAGTCACCGAATATCTAAATATCTACAAAGAATGGCTGTGAACATTTTATGTATGGTTTTCTAGATACATACATGCACACACTACACATACTCCCTCAGCTTATAATAGAGCATGAAACATGTTGTAACTGCATAAAGCAGGAAATAGCAATTTTCCATCATCACTTTTGTCAGCTGCTGAGTATATTCAATTGTCCTTAAGTACCACCATCAGTTTTACTAGTCCCCCAGAGCTGTGCACTTAGATTTGTTTGGCAAATAAAAAAAGAAAAAAAAATTACAATAAATATTATTGTGTTTTCATTTTTAGGCACTTCTCTGGGTAAACATTTCTATTTCTAAATATAAAATTGTTCCGATGGGTTTTTACTCTGTTATTTTCTATTGATCTTTCTCATTTGTTCTCATAACCTTCAAGTGCCTTTTAAATAAAATGATTTGGAAGAACTTTTCTGTTTTGGTCAGCTTAAACTTGGCAACATTTCTAACAACATTCAAATTTGGGCCACCTTGGGAACAGGTAAAAACAAATGCATGATGTAATTAATGAGATCCTGGCATTGCTTTTCCACCTACCATTTGCAGATTCTGTATCTATTATTGCAGATAATGTACACTGTCCAAATATGTTATTCTGGAAATTCATTTATAAATTGGACACTTGGAACCGGGAAAGTGTTTTTCCATATAAATAATATAAAAATATACTTCTAAGTATCCCAAGAGAGTTAAACAAAGCTTACAGAACCCTTCCAATAATGATATTTAACATTTACTGAACACCTTGCATATGCCAAGCAATTTATCTACATCACCTGTAATCCAAATGGACCCTAAATCATTTACATTTATAATTTTTTATTATAGATAGTATGAAATTATTTGTTTCATTTCAACATCATAAGTACATTTACTTTATGAATTTCATCATGCGTTAAAGAATATAAAAATTTTGTAATCTGTGATGTCATCATTCTCCATTTGGTTATACTCCTAAAAGCTAAGAATAATAGGCAATAAAATTATATTGGAAATAGCCTTTATTTACCATGAATTAGTATTTGGGATAGGAGGTGACCTTGTGAAGACTTTGGAGAAGCCCTCTGAAATGCTTCCAAGGACTCTACTGAGAGCCAAGGATGACCCTGATCCTTCACTATGTCAATGTTCTTTTACAATTTATGAATTTTTTTCCTTGATTGACAATCAACATATGCTTGCTGCATCTTGTGGGTGATAATAGGCTTTCAGAGACACATGACTGAAGACAGAACCTCTTTCAATCATGAGAAAGAAAATCTTATCTAAAAGATTAAGCAAGGTTACTTAGGACATAGTAAACTCCCATTAATTGTTAGTCTTGTCATTTATTTGTGAGTTTATAAATGAGTGTATATTTAATGAGTAGGGAGTTTCTCCCATAGAAAATTCTGCTCTGTGCTCTTGCCTTCTTTAGTTTCGGTTCTCCTACTCCCTTCTGTTTCCTCCCTCTTCTTTGCCTTCTTTCTCTGTGTTCGTGTCTCTGAGTGTCTCCACCAGGTATTGGCCCCATCGTGCTCTCCTTTGACATGTCTCTTGGCTGAGCGGGGAAGCAGGGGAGAGAGAACAGGAGGACGCATACTGATGAGAGCCTAAGTCCATTCTCTGGACTCCTAAAGTACTTCCAAACTTTGTAGAAGCTTCTTCTCTGACTACAGAGATAGTATTTAGTTCTTTTTTTAAGATCATTTAAAACAATAATTATGGCATTATACATACAGACTTAAAACACTTTCTCGTACACCATGGAAACTATCCAATGAATGAAGAACATAAACTACATCAATACTGTATCATCAATGATATTTGGTTCCACATTCTTTTAAATGGTGCAATAAAAGATAGCACTTGCCGAGCATATTACATGCAGTCTTTCCTGGTTTTTACTATTATTTCCCATTCATTTCATCACCCATAGTTAATTCCCAAGAAATGTTTTTGATGATGATCTTACACCATCATGTCTGTATCCCTGCCAAATTCATATTTTGAAGTTTTAACCCCTAATGGGATGGTTTTAGGAGGTGGGAACTTTCAGGGGTAATTATGTTTAGATGATATGAGGGTGGAGCCCTCATCCTGGGATTAATGTCCTTACTAGTAGAAGAAGAGAGTAGAGTTCTCTCTCTCCCTGATATGTGGGACACTGTAAGAACGCAGACAACTGAAAACTAGAAAGAGAGCTTTCACCATTAACCGAGTAGGTCAGCATTGGATTTTGGGTTTTCCCAGACTCCAGAACTGTGAGGAATAAATGCTTGTTGTTTAAGCCACCCAGTCTGTGGTTTGTCACAACAGTCCAAAATGACTAAGACAATGATTGTCCTTTAACTTGTCTCTCCAAAATGATTTAGTTTTCAAAGCAGCCACAATGCACACTCATATTTCACCCATTTATATATTGATTAATTAAAGTATATACTTGCAATAATGATAAACATGGCATAAACAGGTTTCGAACAAACACAACTGATCTTTGGTCAGCATAATATTCAAGAAAGATATTGTTCAAAGTTCGTTAGTAAGCAGAAGTGTGTTGCCCATTGAGTAGTCTTTGCCTGAAAACATGGGTGGTTATCTGTGCTGCAGTAAAAGAATGGAGAGTGCCTGATATCTTGTAATTCCTTTGCAATCTGGTTCCACATTTGATGTTGGATGTATCAGAGAAGGGTGGCCTCTGTTCTCAAAAAAGGAGAAATCAAGAAAATATATTACTAAGTCCTTTGGTAGGTGATAGCATACCTTCCACCCCCTCCCCATTTTCAGTAGAACCAGGTGTGTACCCGATGGGAGATGAAAAATGCCCAGAAGGGATCCATGAGACAAGGGCATAGAAGGACCAGAAATGAAGGTAGAGGCTTCAACCTCCAGCCTCTGCTCAGGTAGAAGATAAACCTTTAGGAAAGAGAGAAGAAGAACCACTGCTGGATGCCAGCACTGACAACTAGCACTCACAGCAAATGGGTTGGATGGGACAGTCCTTCCATGCTGGAAGTCAGAGGATTCCTGTAATGAAACCTTTATCTCAAAGTGAGAGTTGAGCCCAGCGGGGTCTGGAAAATACCCAATGACCAGAGGGGAGGGAATAAGAGCAGTGAAGAAAACAACTGGGACCACATAATGAGAAATTGTGATGAGTTAACTTGGATGTCCAGATTTTGCAGCCCATTTAGAACTTTATTTTCCTGAAATATTCAATAATAGTGTAGTAGGGGCAAATATGGACAAATTGCTTATTACTTGTTGGTTAGGATTCTTTAAATTAAGACACTATTTGATAATTCTAATAATTCCATGGAGGTGATGCAACCTCTGTTATGAACTAATGATTCTGAGGCTTAGAGAGTTTTAAAGTCAACTCAAATAGACTGAAATTATAGTCAAGGTCACTGACTCCAGAACCCTTGCTAGAAATCACAGCTGTTCTCGGTATTGCCTGTTTTATTAACATGTCCCTTGAAGGTTCTGGCTTTTGTTCTTAAGTCCTAATTTGGATGGTAAGGAGAATAGAGGCATTTGGGGGAAAGAAAAAGTGAGATAAGTGGACATGGTTGTCACTTGGTATGTGGCTAAAGCTGCTGCTCCCCTTCTGTCTGGCAGAGAGTGGATTCTAAATTCCTCTCCACTCTCTCTGTGGTCTCCATTAAAGATTCCGACAGTTATTAGATAAAGTTAAAGACTCATGAAGTGATCTTCACACTAATTGGACTGTAATGTATAGTCTCGGTCAAGCACATCTTTCCCAGCACTCCTGTTCACAGACAGCAATCAAGCCATTTACAGAAGATGCATTGGCTGCTGAGACCCTAGAGCAACCTTAAGCTGCACTGGCCCTTTTAGCAGAAAACACAATTAATTTTGATACTGAAGGGCAATTAAGACTAGGGTTACAATAAAAATCTTTGAAACATAGAATGTCGAAGATTAGATAGGAACTGTTCTTCCCTTCATATTTTGGAAGCCCATGAGCATACCAACCTCTGGTCACTCCAAGTCAAGTTGCCAAATTCTTGTTTCATTGCAGTAAATGGGAACTAAAATAAATAGCTGTTAGCTGTGCTGCTATTCTGAAAGGAGATCACTTACAGCAACTCTTTCACCAGCAGTAGCTCTGGACACCTGTTACATTCATACGTTTGTAGAAATAACTACACAGATTTTTTTAAATGCATGCACACATCCATGGATAACATGCCATGTGTTACAAGTTGCTCTAACTAATTTTGGCTCAGAGAAAATCTTCCTAGAAAAAATGCTGTTGTTTAAATAAAAGGATGCTACAAAAGCAGGGGGAAGATGCTGCTATTACACATCATTTAGAGAAGCAGAGATTCAATAATCGCATGGTTAACTGGAAGAAAAAAAGTAGAGTAGTGGAGAAAGGCTGTGTGTGGCTTTGAGGGGACAGGTATTAAAGCCACTTTGGGTTACTTATTTACAAGTTTCTAAATGTCAGTTAGTCAGTTAGCTTCTCTGACTTCCATTTAAAAAATGGAAACATATTTTAAAAATATATTTATTAGTTCATAGAAGACTTTATTAAATGTATATCTGGACACTGACTTTTTTGTTGAATATATGCATGGAAAACACCTTTTCCCAGACTGGTTGTCTAATTACATCACAATATGATTAGATTGGAGGAAATGCTGGTGGAAATTTACCTTGGTAGTGTCCATTTGAGCTGGGTATCTCATATGCTAGAATCCAGCAATTTCATGAAATACATGTGAGGGTGTTCCCTGAAGCATTGTTGGTGAGAACAGCAAATGCTTGCCAAGGCCTTACTATTTCCCAAGAATCCTTTCACACTTTTCATTTGTCTTACATAATTTAATCCTCAAAATGACTCTAGGTGTTATATATTGTTGTTATACCTCCATAAGTCAACCACAGTATAGCAGTTAAATAATTTCCCCCAAATCACAAAGAACACAGGAGTAACCTAAGATGATTAGTGCTCAAAAACTCTGGCTTCAGAGTTTACACTCATAACCACTACACCGAACTCTCACCAGTACAGTTTGAATAAATAAACTGTAGTTGATCATTCAATGAATTACCATTTTGTTAAACTGTAGATTTACATGCATTGGCATAGATAAATGTCAAAATGATACTGCCAAGTGAAGGAAAGCTAGTTTCAGTAGGCTAGGTATATTAAATGCATCTTCTACTTATGATATTTTCAACTTACAATGGGTATATGAGGACATAACCCCATCTTAAGCTAAGGAAAATCTGTACTTGTAAAAATAAAATATATTTAACTCTAATATAAAAGCCTAATATATTTTTATAAGCATTCTTTGGGCCTATAAATCCACAGTGAGAATTGATCGCTGTGAATGGGAATCAATAAACATATTTATTAAAGATATGTTTTGGGCCGGCCTAGTGTTGAAAGTAAGGGATATATTGATGAACAAGACAGACGTCTTCCACTATGAAGCATGTATTTTAATGAGATAGAGTTGACATTTTCAATCTGATAGGTATTAGCCATATGTGTTTGGTCAGTGCTTGAAATGTGACTAATATGAAATTGAGATATACTGAAAGTATAAAATATACAAGATATTTCCTAAGACTCAGCATGAATGTTAAATATCTCATTAATGAGATGTTACTCTTCATTACATGTTTTTTTAATAGGATTAATGATGACATGTTAAGAAAATATATTATTAAAATAAGTTCACCTGCATTTCTCCCTCTCTCTTTTTTTTGGGGACTTTTTAATATGGCTACCAGAAAATTTAAAAGTATAAATGTGGCTCATCTTACATTTCTATTGGAATGATGCTTGCCTAAATTGTAGAAATATGCTGTCAGTGTGATAGCCACGAGGTACATATTGCCATTTAAATTATAATTACTTGAAATTAATATACTGTAATGATATATTCAGTTCCTCAGTCACATAAGCCGCATTTCAAGTACTCAAGAGTCACATGTGGCTAGTGGCTACAATATTGGTCAGCACGGATACAAACTTTTTTTTTCACTGCAGAAAGTTCTGTTGGGCAGGGCTGTTCTAGAGGAATGTAGAAGGCTTCCTCAATATTTTACTGATTATGATAAACATTCTGTTAAGAAAGTAAAGGACTAAAAACAAAATGAGAGGCTGATTATCAGGCAAAGACATCTATGTTTTGAGGAGTGAATTCTTATGCATGTCTTTGCAAAGTCACATTGTACTTGCAGGAAAAGTACCATAAATGGCCAATAGATGAATACTTAGGAAGAAAGAAAAGAAACCCCAGGACAAGAAAACAGAGACAAAATAGTGCTGCACATTTAGCCCTAAAGTACTCTAAGGAAAAGGATGACATTTTAACCATTTTATAAATATACATTTTGGAGTATTTTGACTGGAGCTGCTATATAACTGCATTGTGTATTAAATGGATGAAACATATTTCCCTGGATAAGGAAAGAATTACTCTAATGGCAAAAAGCTGTATTTTCTTTATGACTACTGCTAGTTTCAGTGGCAGATGTAATATCAGGCTCATGGCCTCACAAGCAATACAGTAGGATTAGAGCACCCAAAGGGTGTGAAAAAAAAAGGGAGACACATTCTACAGACATGAAACCCAGAGCACAAAGGAGAAATACATCTGGGCACCAGAGTTTGTTTTCTAGGGACAAGATTATGGGTTTTGGAACTTCAGAGAATCCAGTTTGAATCTTATCTCAACCACTTACTGGCTGAAATAAAGATATCAGATAACAGCACTTATCATGCCCTTATATGACAGATGTATTATCTGTTTGAAGCCTTCTAAGAACACTGGAAGACAAGGTCTACATTATCCCCATTTTACAGAAGAAGAAAATGAGGCTTTTCAAGATTAAAGGTTGCAATCTACAAATGGTATAGGTGGGCTGTGACCAGATAGGCAAGATTCCACTCCTCGATTAGACATTTTACTGTCTCCCTAGTAACCTTGTTGAGGTCACTTAACCCCTCCTTGGACTCATTGTTTTATCTGTAAAATAAGATCAGTCATATCTACCTTTAAGAATTGTTAGAATTATTTAGTCAGAAGTCAGTGAAGCAGCTAATTGGTGTCAGCATGTGTTAGCTCACTCCTACATTCATTAGAATAAAACAAAGTTTCTATAATTTTTCAAAACATGGAGCATCTTAAGAAACAAAATGATATATTTCTTTTGCTCATGACAGACCTAAACGAGCATTTTGGCTGGCAGGCAGGGTGCTCCACATGGTCATTCAGGGAGCACCTTGCCTTACACCTGTGTGGCTTCACCCTGCCCAGGTTCCAGCACGTGGGAAAGGAGAAGGAAGTGGGGAGAAGCCACATCCTCAATCTTAAGCTTTCCCCTGGAGGCACACACATCAATTGTAGTCACATTCAATTGCAGGGAATTTAGACTTTGAATTTTACTACTTGAGAACTTGAGAGGGTGGCTGGGAAATATAGTTGGTCGTATATCTTCCTCTAAGTCAATTATTGTAGGAGAACAGATCTTGGTGACTAAGAGGACCTGTCGTGGACTGGATGTTTGTATCTTCTCAAAATTCATACTCTGAAACCATAGCTCTAATATGATGGTATTGGGAGGTGAGGACGTGAGGAGGTAATTAGGTCATGAAAATGGAGTCTTCATGTTGGAACTAGTGTCCTTAAAGAAGAGGAGAAGAGCTAATCCTTTTTTTCTTTGCTCTCTGCCGTATGAGGATGAAATGTGAAGATGGCCATCTGCAAACTGGGAGTGAGCCTTCGCTAGCACATTAATATCAGACTTCCAGGCTCCAGGGCTGTGAGAAATAAATGTTTATTGTTTAGTTCACCCAGTCTATGGTAATTTGTTACAGTAGCCCTAATGGTCTAAGATAGGACCTCAATTTAAACTGTCAACATGCCAACTTTTCTCAGTGTTCCCTGTACTTTCCTTCCATGTTTCAATTCCCACTCATCTCAGTTCCCTCCTCTGCTCAGGTTTCTGGTCCTACCCCTTTTGGGAGAAGGTCAAAAGAGGTCTCTTTGCACCTATTCCCTTTACCCCATTCTGGATGCATAACCCATTATGCACCTGACTCACCGTCTTGTACCCTGCCCCCACTCTTCGTTGACAATGAACTGTTCTGGATCCAGAAGGGCTTTCTAAGGTTATTTCCATGTCTCTGAGAATAACCAGGTCTGGCGTCTGCCAATTCTGCTTCTAACTTTTTGTGATCTTGGCCAGGCGACTTAGTCTTGGAGCTGAGTTTTTTGCATCTGTAGAAGTGGAATAATAACATTTGCTCTTCTTTTCCTGAGGGTCTCTTATGTGGAAAAATGAGATGGAGAATGAAATATCCAACACACTGTTACAATGTTTGTTGATATTACTGTAAAGTATCAGATAAAATAAGTTATTTGTTCTTTTTCGCTGGTTGTTAAGGTAGATTGTACTTTTTCCAATTATAAAATATTCTATATAGATAATATGTTGTAAATAATGAAATAAAATATCTCTGTGTTTAGCTTACTTTTTTTAGTGGGGATAAAAATATGCCAGTGTATTTCTGGGTCAAATAATATGAATGCATGTAAGTTCTCAACATATTGATAATTTGCTTTCTAAAGTACCGACAAGTTTATGACAATTTAAACCAATGAAAGAAGGCTCTGATTTAACTGCATTCTTACTTGAATGGAAATGACTATTAACTTTTGATGTATTTACTTTCATGTAATATGTGTAAAAAGATCCAGTGTTATCCCACTGTTTTGTGTCTGAGGATATTTCAGCATATTTCTTTATTATTTGTTTTTCCTTTCTGAATTTCTTCCTACCTTTATTTACATGCTTTTATATACCTACAGTTTTGTTTGTTTGTTGAAATCTTAAAATAAGAAGTCCCTTGGATACTTAGAGTCTTGTCACCTGGTCTGATTTTCCTCTAGCAAAGGAAAGAGAAGGCAAAGGAAAAACCGGAGCCCCAGTACTCCTGTCCCCAACAGACTTGGGTTTTCTTGTTGATTGTTCCAGGCTCTATGTCCCTCCCTGTTTCCTCTCCATAGAATTGTGCAAGGCTCCTGCAAGTTGTATGGAAACCACTTAGTGATGTTAGATTAGCACAGTGGGTAGTTTTTATGAATATTTCTCTTAAAATGCAGTGTCCCAGGGAAATCCCTGGGAGGCATGTGTAGCACAAAGCTTGCTAGCAGCTGCCAACATGTGCTGGAGGCTTCCAAGATAAAATCTTTTGCTCCAAGGGATTGATTCAATTTCTTTTCTGTCAGCCAGCCTAACTGCAACCTGTAGTGTGCTGCAAGATTTCATACCTAAAAGAGACATAGCTAGAATAAAAGGCAGGATCCTACAGAACATGTGAGCCAGGACAACACCGTGTAAAAGCAACAGGTTGCTTGATCCCAAAATCTGGTGTGTGGGCTCTTGATACAGACAAAAAGAAGTGGGGTGCAAGGCTAATATCTGCATTGTTAAAGTGAAAATATTTTTGGTCCTAGATAATCAGAGTTAAAATAGAATTCAGGCAATTGGCTTTGCCCTATAAAACAGAAAATTATGATTTGCCTCAGTTCCCACATTGTTTTCAGTGTTCACATGGACTGACTGCGGGGTGGTGATATGATGGGCTGAGCCGTGGGCTGGTACTTGAGGGCCTGAGGTCATTGCCAACATTGCTACTGACCAGCTGTGTAGACTGGACCTACTACTTCACTTATTTGAACCTCCTTTTTCCATGAGAAAAACTAGGGTATCATACCAGGCAGTCTCTGATGTCCTGTCCAGCCTTAAAAATCTGTTATTCTTTTCGAGACATTTTGGCCACTATCTTTCTTTTTCTAATATTGTATTACTTTTTTACAAAATAAGGATTGTGAAGAACCATGAGATGGTCCTTTGCAGGTATGCCAAAAGGGTGCATGGATATAATAGTTGGAATTGTGTTTGAAACTAGTAGGCATAGCAAAAGACCCTACCATAGAGGCTGTAATGTTGAAAACTGCTACTATAGCACTTCCAAAAATTCACATGAGATACACAGATAAAAGAGGCCTATATAGGGGTTTTTAAATTTTATTTTTGCTTTCTAACTCACAAAAGGTCCACAGATTCTAGGAGAAAACTAAAAATCAGAGCGTCCCATAAGGAATCTACACATCCCAAGAGCATTGAATTGAAACATTTTAAAGAGACAAACAGAAGTTCCACCTTCACCTCTGTAAGTTATCAAAATATCGAAATGATCTGCTTTTGACCTGTGTGGTAGAGATTCAGTGTATCCAAATCTGTCCTGATCTTATGTCATCCTGATCTTAAACTCTAATGGGCAGCTATAAAAGCTTTTGCTTAAGTAAAAAGGAAAATTATAAAAACAAGTTCTTAGGCAAAAATCTCTTTCAAATTCAGTTCATTGCCTACTGTGAGGATGGGCAGGAAGAACCCAGTGAAAAGTTATCTAAGTACAGCATGGCATGATCTACCATTGCTATTGACAACTGTTCCTCAGCGGGGCGTACAGAACGGGAGATCCTGGCTGGAGGGATGTTTCAGCATAATCTTAAAAGGCAACTGAGTTAACCTTTGAAGAAGGTGGCAAAGAACTTTCCAGGAAAGCAGGATTATGTATAAGGACAAGAGGTGTTAAAGACTTCGATGCATTTGGAAAGCTTGTAGCATGAAGTTTGAGGAAAAGGATGGTGAGAGATGAATTCAAAGAGAGTGATAAGGCTCATGCATCTATCTCTGAGGATTATTAGATCCACACCTTGGCCCTTTGCAGTCAAGGTCTTTCATTGACCAGAGTCTATCTTCCTCTCTGGATTCACATATTTGACTCTTCAAACCCCATCTGAGAGCCCCTATAACAGGAAGACATGGACTCATGCAGCAGAGAACATTCTGTGGGCCTAGAGAAACCAGTTAACTGCCCTCAATTTGTCACTATAGGAAATTATAGTACAAAACAACACTATGCTCTGAAATTCCTTCATTTAACTCCTTGTATTGCCTTCTCTGACTTTTTCCTCATACCTAGTGCTGGACTTCTCAGATTGAACCTCCTTAAGATGTATGGCAATTTTTCCACTGTTCATACAGTTCCCTAACCTCTTGGGGATTGCAAAATGTGTCCATGGTACCCATTCAGTCATGGATCCTGGGGGTTTAGAGTTGGGATTCAAGTAAAATGCCATCTGATTAGTCTCCCTTCTTACACAGACAAAAAGTTCTTCTTATTATATTCATGAAAAGTAACACAGCAAATTAGCCTCTCCGAATTGTTCCAGTTTTGGAAAACTCTTTTTCTCTACTAGAGAGCTGCTGGTTTGGCAGCTCCACCTGAGTGCAGGTTACTGATTATATTGAGCTGAAACTTGCTCCCTTTTCTTGCCTAGGAGAGACATAGGAAGGGGTGACTAGACATGCAACAGTGAACGAGGGCACACTGTCTTCTAAATGACACAGCGGACTTCCATATGCTTAAGGATGACATTAGTGCCTTTGCATATTTCTCACTTCTGGTTAAATTCCTCCAATTTTTTTGTATAGGAATTAATTAATTTGACTAAAGACTTTTTCCATATTCAAAGTGAACCCAATAAAGTAGTTTGGAATGGTTTCTTCATCACAAGAAGAAATATTGAACTAAATTCACTCTACTCCGTAGTGGGTGTACTAGTTCAGTTGACAGAGCCACAGAGCTCCTGGGGAAGGGATATGAATAAACTAATTATAGAAGACAAAAATACCGGCCCTCACCAGGCTTATACTTGATGATACGGAGCATAATAAGAAGTGAAAATTCATTTAACTGTTGATAAGCAACACTTTTTGAAAATTCTACGATGTTTTATTTGGGAAAAATACACTTTGTCTTTCTGACAATCATCCTGCTGGTTTAAGAATATGCTACTGCAACCAATGACTCCATTTATTATTCACTCAACACATTTTGTTGATCATCTACTATGGGAAAGGCACTAATTCAAGCATGAGGGATTGAGAATGAGAAACTAAGTAACTGCTCTCACAAACATTATTCTACTGAAGTGGATACAAACAGCAGAGAAATGAGAAAGAAAGTTCAGTGAAGATGAGATCTTTTTCCAGTTCTGTTCTAGGCAATAGGTGATTTCTGATAAGGGATCAAGGAGATTCCAGAAGGTAAAACCTAATGATAGGGTTTTAGGTGGGATTTAGAAACAGATCAAATGTGTTTTAGGAGCTACAAATCTGGTTGATTTAGGGATGAAATCTCATCATATTTGTAGTTGCCTGGGGGTTTTATGATGGAGATTATTCATCCTTACTATTTAGAAGGCTATAGATTTCAGGTTCCCCAAATCCCAAACTCAGCAAAGATATGGAATTAATGTGGGAAGTTGATGTCTGACTTGGGACTGGGTCATAAGATGGGAAAACAGAAATACTAGATCCCAAGAGAACTTTGGATATGCTGAGGTACTAAAAGGAGCATCTTGTTTTCTTAAAAAGGATCTCAAATCACATAGGTTTGGACACATGTCAGTAAGATGCAGCTTTTCCTGCCTCCTCTTTTTCACTCCAGCATCATTTATTTTCCCAACTCTCATTTCTTCTTACCACGCTTTCTATAGTTCCCGAGTATTTCCTTTTCCTGAATAACTTTTTCTTTTCTATCTTTTTGTATACTTAATCCTTCAGATAATAAAATATAGTATTAATGTTTTCCTCAGCAAAAGATGAAAAGTACATTTAGGATGAGATATATTTTCCAACCCAATAATTCTTTTGTTAACATGTCTTCACCCATGATTCATAAGTAACTAAATAGCATATTGTACAGTAAAAAAAATCAGACTGAATATAAAATTTAATTTAAATCCAAAGTAAATGTAGAGGTTATTTGGAATGTTCTATGTTCTATTCCATGAGTGTTGGGGTATTCTTTTCCTTTTCTTTTTTTTCTCCTCAGTCATACATACTATCTTCCCAGTTTCACATCTCGGCTTTGAGAGGTTTATCCTGCAACTGATTTCTGAGAATAGCCATTTTACCAAGTCTGGTAGATAGAGGGATAAGAGATTTTTTTAAATATATGATAAGAGAGAGAAAAAGAGATTTGTTGTTTGTTTGCTGAATGTCTGGATAATTTGAAATATTTTAGGATGCTAGTAGCTTTAAACTATATTTATGGCTTAATTTTTGGAAGGAGAAGAGTAAGGCTGGGGCTGTAAATGTGACTAGTCATTAAAAAATAGGGTCCAATCAAAGGAATAGAAACTAGTGAGGTAAATAATTTGGTAGTTCCAGGACCTGGGTTCTTTATTTCTTGTATTTACTTACCCATATTTAAAAGCCAGAAACATTTAAAAAGTGGAGTAATGGAAGAATAATACTTTATATGTTCAAAGTGGCCATAAGAATCCTATAATCATCCTCTTCAAACTCACCCACTTCCTACATTTAGGAAAGGAAGTCAGGCCATAAAGAGATGAAAGTGGTGTAAAGCTAGTTCATAGAAAATGTCAAAACACAGTGTGTGGGAGTTAAATGGAATATTTACCTCCAGGCCTGGAAGTTATGTTCTAGGTAAGGAAAGCCATATTAGAGAAGCCCAAGAAAACCCAAAGTGATTTGCAGATTTATTAAACATGACAATAAGTATGTCACTGTTTCAGCAGAATCAAGAAAAAGAATAAGCAAGTGGATAAAGAGACCCAAAATTCCAGTTATAATATAAATTAGTCACAGGGTTAAAAGTACATCATAGGGAATATAGTCAATAATATTGTGATCACTTTGGTGACATGGTAATTACACTTATTATTAGAGTGAGCATTTAATAGTGTAGAGAACTGTCAGATCACTTCATTGTACACCTGAAACCACTGTAATATTGGATATCAACTGCACTTCAATAAAAGAAAAAAAGAATTGCAGGAACAACAGAAAACAAGAACAGAATCTAAAGAAAGGAGCAAAAGATGGAAGCAGAAATTAATTAATTAGAAGAACAGCAAAAAATTGATGAATTTGAAATGGGTTTTTCAAAAGACCAATAAAAATCTGAGAACAGTTTCTTGAAAAGATCTCTATTATTGAGAAGAAAGATGGAAAATCTATGTAGGAATAAAAAAAATACCCACTATATCTATGAAAAGAATAAACAGACTGTTCATAAAAAAATAATTTCTACCAAGTGGTGTAAAATTGGAATCTTTTAGTAAAACAAATGACTTTCTACAAAGAAACCAAAGCACACAAGTTGACTTGAGAATGGATAGAAAATTTCTGACCAAATGCTCAGGAAGAAATTTTAAAATTTGTCAAAATACAATATTTAATGTCCAGTGTATGTCCAACCAAAGACCCAAAGCATAGATGATATTACATGCAAGTCTTTCACACCACAAGAAATAGATATTTCTTATCCTACTTTCCAGAGATTAGACAAATATAGAAGACTTTATAGTTATCACCATGGGGTGACAATCCTCACTATCAACACAAATTACTCTCACAACTGAGATAGATGGAAACCAGTGTTACATAATTAAAGAATGCTAGGTCAGTAGCATATTAGTCATAACTAATATTCCATGATAAAGTAACTTTCATTCTATGAAAAGAAAGGTCATCCACTGTGAGGAAATCAATTAATGTTATGTCATCAGTATATGAAGAAGGATACCCCATCTTTTCATCTCAAAAGTTGCCAAAAGGCAATTCATAGAGTTCAATATACATTTGGAATAAAACGTTCAAAAACATGTTAATTGAATGCTATCTCTTTAGTATGATAACATATTTTGATATAATTAGTAGCTGATATTATATCCAACTATAAAGCACTAAGACATTCCTCTTAAAGTCAAGAAGAGAAATGCTAATGATTAGTGTTTTTATGTAACATTGTTCTTAAAAGGCTAACTAATGCAGCATGACAAAAAATATATATCTATATATATATATGTGTGTATGTATATGAAAGAAGAAAGCATAATTATTACTATTTGAGGTAAGTGTCTAGCTGGAAAATACAAGGTAAAACTGAAAAAACCTACTAGAATTAATAAAATAATTCTCTAAAATATCCAGTTTCCAAGTCAACATAATGAAATAAACACTTTTACTGAGCAACGAAGTTAGACTTATATAACATCAAAAATCTACCTTTTACTATAAATCACAATTGTAAAATATTTAGATATATTTGTATCAATTAGCCTTTTAGGGTTCATTTAAATGCAATTACAAGATTTTTCCTGAAGGAGACTTAAAAAGACTTTAATAATAAAAAATAAATTTAAAAAAATTAAAAAAAAGACTAATAAATGGAGAAACAAAGAATACAGACACCAAATGTTACATATATACCACAACTGTCCACAAGTTAATTCAGAAAGACATTGTAACTATAATTAAAACTCTAGAATGATTTATTTGGAGATTAGGGATTTAAAAAATATCCTAAAATATTATAAATTTCATCTTGAATACTTATTGTTAGAATAACCAAGTTTTTATATTCTTCTGTATTTTTTTTCTAGGTAAAATATTGGAGAGCTATAAAAGATCAATTTCTTTAGTAGTAAATAATTTAAATGAAAACTACATAAAAATGTTTATGTGTACAAGCATATATATATGTATGTACTATTTATCATATATGTTAATGCATCTATGTGTATGTATTATATAAGTATTAAGCATATGTAGTATTACAGGCCTTTCATTGGTAGCAATGAACCTTAGTATGATTTTTTGGGAAGCATCTTGTGTACCCACTGGCTCAGTACTTCTCTCTCCATGTATTTGCCTAAGGAAATAATCATGAAAATATAGCCACCCAAGTATTGCTTGTAACAAACCAAAATTAGAAAAAAAATCTAAGATTTCAAATAAGGGTGACTTTTTAAGAAATCATGATACAATCATTGGATCAACTATTAAGCAAACATTAAAACCAATGTGTAAGAATATTTCACGAAATATATTTTTTTTTAACAAGGAAAATCTATAGCAGAAGTAAGTAAAGAGACCAACAGAAGGCCAACTTTGGGGACTGTCCTCATTCCAACCAACTTAAAAATACCCTAATCTGCAAAAATAAACCCCACAAAACCGCTGATTTTAAGGAAGGTGACTTGCTGCAGCTACCAAGGACTTCAAGCGGTCTCTTTCATAATCTATTCTGATTAGCTCAAGAAGTCCTGGCCTTCCTCTGTGTTCAATCCACTGTCTTTGGTTACATTTGTCTTCTAAATGATGTCAAAGTAATAGGGTGTTTGAGCTAAAACTGAAAGTGGGGTGTGTTGTGAATCAAAGATTTGAAGAAGATATTGAAGACAGAAGCCCAAACCAAACTGAGCAAAGGTCCGGATGGAGCCTGAGCGGGCAGCTGAAGAGGCTGCCCGGGTGTCGTACAGTGGTCCACTTGGCCTCCGCGCTCTTCTGCACCAACTCAAAACCAGCCCCCATCCTGCCTTCTGCAATCCCTACACCAACTAATCTGCTAGGTGGATCTAATATCTGAGCCTGGGAAACCTGATTGCTGCTGTCTTCTGGGCAAGAGAGCTGTGAGGAAGCAGAGACTGTTTCTGGGTCCCATTTGGTACTTTAGATCCATACCTCCACAGTTTATTTTTTTTGCCCATACTTAGTTTTTGAGAACAACTGGCAAATACTTCTGCTATAAAATGTTATGAGCTCAGTGAGCTTTTTTTGGATTTAACTTCTGTGCATATGCAAACCCTGTTATTCCTGTAAAGTACATTGTTCTAAGCATTGACTGACTCACCTGGGGTAAATGGGGGCTTATTTGGTTTGGCCAGTTTAAGGGCATACTAGTTAAGTTGGGGACAGATTTTTATATTTCTATCCAGCCTCTTTCTTTACCAAGAGAGTAAAATTATCAAGTCCAGAATGTGGAAAATAATTCATCAATGCACAATTGACATTTTAAAAATGTACCTAACTGCCGATCCAGTAATTTTATTCTAAGTAATGGAAATCTAAAGTGCCTTAAAAAGTTGATATTATAAAAACATTTTCTTCAGAATAATTTACAACAAAAGCACCCCTATAAAAATCCAATAATTGTGGATGACTTAACTATTCTATATCCTATGCTGAAGTACTATGCAGCTACCCAAAATACTTGAATGTTCGTAAGCAAGAGTATTTATGCTACAGTACTACATTAAAATATGCAAAATTATACATATATTGTGATCTCAACTTTGAGACAAGTCTCTGGGAAAAATATGGTAAGAATTGTAGAAAATATTGATTTTCTTCTTGTTCTGGGTGGGAATACCAAATCTCAGCTCCCCCACTGATAATTCAATAATCTATGTATGAAACTGAACCCCCCATCTGACAGATAGTTAGTGCTCAATGAGAACCTCCAGAGGAAGGTTGCTATGCCAGGCGCTTGACATGAATATTTTTTTATTCTCTCAGATGATTCTTTGACATAGGCACCCTTAATAACTCCATTTGGTGATGGCCATAATAAGCCATGAAGGAATTCAATAATTCCCACAGAGACCCACTATTACCAAGGGGCAGAGTGGGGATTAGTCCTGGATCTGTCCAAATGCAGCTCCCAGGACCTCTTTACCTCACTCAAATGTGTTTGCATTTATAGGTGGCTTTTCTTTTTATTCTCGTTACATTTGTGTGTTTTCCAAATTTCCCCAAGTGGGAGTCTATTGACTCTAAAGTAAGAAAGAATATCTTTGGTTTGGTTTTCTGTTTTGTTTTCTCAATAAGAAAGACAGTTAAGAGTATAACATAAAAAGCAGGTTACAAGGGCAAAATAAAAATGATGTTGCTAAGTATAAGCTCTCAGCTACCCTTACAATTTAGCTTTGGAGAACAATGTATTCTCAATATTTGAGGTATACACATGCTTTAACTTTCTCTTCCACTTCTTCTAAGAACCCCAAATTAGATTAATATGTATTTTGTGATACTCTTTGATTTGACAATATGGCCATTGGACAGTGATCTGGTTAATGTCTCAGCAATGCTTCCTTGACTTGCTTTGATTGAGGCTGCTGAAAGGTTGGTGTGTTCTGTTTATTTTGCTTTATTTGGATGCCTAGCGGGTCTTCTGTGGTCACGGGTGTGGCCCCCACTGAGAAGGAAGAGCAGCTGGACTGGACCGGATGCCAGAAGGCCTGAAGGCTCCTCCTCCCAGTTACCCACTTAACCTCTAGCTGTCTCATTATTTTCCTCTATAAAATAGTTTGACTGCGTGACCTTGAATTGGGCAATGGAGAAGACAACTTTCTTCATTTAAAGTGAATGCAGAAGAACACTTCTCTGTGTCCTCACTGACTTCTCCATTTATCGGACTCATGCATACTCCCTCTCCTTTGTTCTTTTTCCTCCCGTCCTCACTACCGCCTCCCCACCACCACCCCGAGCTTCCTGCCCCTTAACTCTGGTCCCAAACCTTGGGCTTGGCCACAGGAATTGCTCAGAAGGAACGATTTTGCGTCTTGTGAACTGGTGCAGGTGCTTGGGCCGGTAATGATACCTCTTCACAGTGTCTGATTTCTTTCTTTCCGCTATGCATGTTTACGGAACCCTCCCTCCTTAGGGCAAATACTACCTTTAATGTGTTGTTCCATTAGCTCTGACACTTAAGGAGTGATAACAATAAATCAAAGGCATTTATGTACTCATTAATCTACTCCTGCATTTTCCAAAGCATCCTCTCAATTGTCTTAAAAAGCTCAAGTTCACTGGCTGGGCTGCTGCGTTCAACATGCCTTGTCCCTGAGCCTTGCCAGGCATCGCACTCCTGGATCCTGAGCCCCGTTCAAAGCAGGGGTCCCACCTGCTATGTGACTCCGAGGTCCCGTTTGTAATCACCATAAATGGGAAGGAAGAGCCACAGGGCTACCATCAGCCCTGCAAAGATTGCGGAGCAGAGGAGTCTAATTACGGAAATTAAGGTCTGGAGGAGACACGATTGCAAGTGAGAGATCTGTAAGCACCCTGAGAGCCATCGTGCAAGCATCTCTGTGTTGGAAGAATGGAAATCCTCGTGAACATTAATTAGCCTGCTGAACCAGAGGAGAATAATTTAAATGCAAAAGATAATCTCACTTCCATTTTGATGGGGAAAAGTCCTAGACTGAAAGTTTGATTTCTGTGTAGAAGCAGCCATTTGTGCTTGTCCCTTTCAGTGGCAGCGGAAATGGGAAAGAGCAGAAAGGGACCAGTATTTTGAACGGTAGCTGCATTGCTTGCTGTGTAATCTTAGGCAACTGATCAGTCCCCACGAAGTCTCAGTTTGCCGTTTTCTCATTTTCAAAGGAGTGAAAATAGTAGTCATTTTAATGAGATGCTGTGAGGATTTAATATAATACAGTCACACAGACATTACATACTCTAGAAACAGGTATTGGCTATGTATATGTTCAGGCGTCTGGGCACGTATGATTTTTTTTTACCAGGTCCTTTTCATCTTGGTATTGCCATTTAGTCAATTCTGCTGGCTGTTATTAAAAGGCTTTTCAACACAATAGCAGGGAATAGTCAACAAAGGAAAGCACACAGCACAGTGAAAGCTATTGAGAAATGTACATTCACCTTCCCCACACCCTTGACCTCTAGAATCAGATCAGTAACTTCTCTCCTCTTCATTTCCCTTTCCTGTGTCCACAGTGAAGGGAAGTGGGTTGCAACCTTTTGCAGATAATGTGACACGGGGCACACAGGAGCGGAAGAGAGGAAAGCATTGCAACAAAAGCCTGGAACTTCAGTTTAGGTAAATTCAGGAAGGAGAGAGATAGGAAATGGCAGTAACCTTGCCAGGAACTAAAGGAAAAGGATTCTGGCATCATCCCCGGAGCAAAATGTTAGGTCATCTATAATAAGGGCTGGGTGCAAAACCTTCAACTCCAAATGAAAGGTACAACGATACAAAGAAACTTATCAAGGCAACTTTGAAAGCAGTTAAGAAACCAATTCTTTTCTAAAGAAAGTCCTCAGACGAGAGATTCCCTGATCAGCTTATGTCGAATTCCATGTAGGATAAACTCTCCTCACATCTCCTGAGCCAAATTTCTGAGCCAAATTTTTTTTATTTATGAGGAAAAGGAAAGGAAATAGAAATTTAAAAACAGAAGAGTAGATTAAGCTCACTTTTCCTGAATTAAGTATCTCTAATAGGGAGTTTCTGGTTTTGACCAAATTTCTTTTAATTTAAATTCTTACAATTATTATAAATAGCACTGACAGAATACAGTTGATAGTGACAGTGAGCCAGTTGACATAAAAAAATCAGAAGAAACATGTCCTATCCCATAAATGTACTCATTTTTAAATTTGAAGGCCAGAGAAAGAGAGAAAGGGTAAGGGAGAGGGAGAGAGAGAGAGAGATCCAGGAAGCCGAATGCATTTTTCTAAAGAACATACATTTTGCTTCTCCTGGCACTGAAAATACTGCACTTCTGGGAAAGATGTTAATCAGAGATCAGAGCTGAATCATGGCTGAAAAGAATAGACTAATTTCAAATATCCCATCTCTTAAATGATTGTCTTTTTTTTGCTCCTAAAAATTGACTACAATCACACATAAATTAGACTCACAATTCTATATTAATTTCAGATCAGTTCCCAACTCAGTCAATTACAAATGGACTGTTCATCTTGCACAAATGTTATCTGGACCCAGTGCCTTAGAGGGAACCCCTGTTTGGTAGGGACTGTGTTCTGATTCCATCCTAGTACCTTAAGTGCCAACATTTTAATAACTTTTTTGTTTTTTCTGAAGGCGTCAGAAAGCAAGATTTAGGGTCAGAAAGCAAGATGCTGTAAATCTACAGTGGGGAATTCTAGGGTTAACATGCTGGAGGAGAGAAGAAAAATCCTTTTACTCCTTTATAATCTTCCTAGTTGTGTGGTCAAGTAGATGGAAAAATTCTGTAGTTGGTTACCTTAAATCACAACCTATGCACTATCTCCTGGGGTTGATAAGGAGAATCATTAACCATCAGTAAAACTGCTAACTGCCCTGGAACACAACACATGTGGAAAGTCACTCAAATGCATACTGTAACAGCCTCTCTGACTGCAGGCCATTCTGACTTACTGTTGGAAACTTACATCTGAAACCACCTGTTGTCTGGTCTAGCATTTCTTCAATTTTCTGGGGCTCATTTAAGCCCCTCATATGTGAATTTCACACATGCTACTTGGGCTATATTTTAACTCACACACCTTTCCAGTTTGGTAAAAACCCACCCAGCTATCTTCTCATGATGCCATAAAAGACACATTCTTTAAATTGTTTTATTGATAGAGAAATGATAGCTATCAGCGATCAAGAGGTTATCTATTTTGTTCTCCATTAGGCTTTATATTGAAACTGCCAAGTATATATTATCTTCATTTTATGGATAAAAATTTTGACTCAGGAGAATTAAAGAAGCTTATCCAACTTTGCTCTTCCAGTAAGTGACAGGTGAAATTTGAACCTAAGTTTTTCTGTTTCAATCTTTATTCGTTTGCTTTTACATTCTCAGCCTTGTATTTTGCAAACTTCCCTTGAATAATGTAAATCTTTTCCCTTAAAGCAATAACTGTTTATTACGAAGGATAATAATGAGTATCCCAATAATCAAAGAGATGATTTTACATAATTTGATTTCACATGTATTTCGAACAGGACTGATACACTCTGTGTCCCCTCGGGTGCAAGGAGGCAAACATCCTACGTGCCCTGCACCCCCGCCCATTCCTGTCCCTGAGCCCACCCTAAGCCCTTTCTTTTCCTATCTGAGCCACCTGAAGCAGCTGGTAAGTGTTGCCTTGCAAAATCTTAAATTCTACAAATTAAAAAGAAAAGAAGACTTGACATGGGAATTTGTCTTTTCTTTCTATCCCTGTAAATACTATCCACAAAAAGACTAAAACTAAAGACAAGACCCTAGAAAGGTTATAGACATAAGCAACTTGATTGAAATTAGCCATTTAAGTTGAGATTTAGAAAATCCATGTGGATTTCTATGTATAGTCAACTGACACAGGATTTTTTTTAAATTAATTTAATTACGTACATGAATCTCTATGCCTCAAACTTAGGCAGTCGGAATATGGATTTCTTGTTTTTCTCACTGGCTGACTTCACTTTAAAATTCTTCTTAGCTGATGTGGTTTTAAAGCTAAGTATGTTTTCTATCTTTTTTTTTATAGCTTAATGTTACACAAGAATGTCTCCAGTTTCTCCAACCTCATGCCACAAATGACATTCCATCCCCAGCAAAAATCAGATCATTCCTCCCAAAGAGAACTGGCATCAGAGCAAACCCTAGAGATGAAGGAAGGGTTAAATTTACTTCCAATATTAGGGAATGATTCGGAAATAAATGTCGAGGTTAAAAAGTCCAGATGGTAATTCAACTGTATCCCTACTATAAACATGACTTGATTTATGGGAACTACTAATGGTATCTCCATTTAGATCTGGACGGCTTTGCTTTCTCTCATCTGAGTTTTAAATTCATCAAATTCTTTTACTCCCACTATCAATCCTTCACTACAAAGAGACACTCCTAATCAAGAATTTGGGAGTATTTTAAAATGCAGAAATTGATAAATGTTAACAACCCTAATCCATGCAAATTACTGTCTGTTGTCATTATTTATAACCTGGCGGATGTGCTTATTCAAAATATCCTCAAAGAGCTCTGACAATTCATGCTTCCAGTTGTGAATCATCTTTTGCTCTTTTTCCCTCTTTCATAAGGGATCACACTGAATTAGTTTTCACTTTTTTTCTTTGCCTGACATGGCAATTATTAGCTTTCTTGGCTTTGTCAGAAAAATCCATCGGAAATGTTTATCTCCTGGGGCAAATCTCAGGGAAACAGCATGTTTATCACTTCAAGGGTCTGTAATCCAAAGGCAGCCCCAGGCCCACCAGTTTTATAACACAAGAACTGGAGGAGAAAGATCCACGTGATTGAGCAGCTATGGTACAATAATCCTCTGTTATGAGCCTCACAGCCTCCCTAGCCCGTCTTTGTTGTCTGACCTCTGCTGATTAAATGTACAAGCTGAAATAATACTAATTTAATCTTTCATTTGCATCTGTCTTTGTCATCTAACAAAGTATTGGTCTGGACAGTAGACACTCTTCACAATTAAAACTCTTTTCTCCATAATGAGAATTGTGCATTTTGTGTAGTGTGGAACACTGACTACCGTCTAATTTAAATATCATACCAGTAAAGAAGATCATTTGAATTAGAAGGATGACCAGAATGATCAGATCAGCTGCATTATACTTTGTTACACTATGAGGGTAAAGATAACAGATATCTTTTATCTTTTACAGAGGTATCTGTTCTATAAGACACATAATTTTGTATCATTCTTCACATTCTTTCAAGGCCCAGTTCTAATATCATTTCCATTATGAAATCTTGAGCCATTCCCAAGGCTGAATGGACTACTCCATCCCCCATATTCCCAGTGATATTTTGGATACACTTTGATTCATTCAATATTCAGTGCAATTTTTAAAAGTTCTAAGCATGTGTTAGAGCTTGAAATATAAACAGGACCAAGACACAGCTTGTGCACTGCAAGGAGAGAAGCAATGGACAGTTACAATAGACCATAAGCTCCAGATACGGTAAGGGTACGTAAGAAGAGCATCTTCCATGTTGGGTTAAAGACAAGACCCTCTATAAGTCTATTCCCAGGGAGAAGGAATACAAATTCTTTTTAGTGTAAGGGAAGGATAAACAATGCTTTCTCTTTTCAGAAGTGAAAGAACGTATTTGGGGGAAAATTGCAAACAGCACAAATTGGTTTATGCATATAATTCAATACTGAGAATTGATTAAAAAATAAATCATGCAATTAATTAGAGTCAGTTCATAAAAGATTGAGTTAAGGCTTTACATTTTATTATAAGGGCAATGGAAGCTGGGACCTAACAGGTGATGATGGAGATCAGAATGCAGTAATGGCTATGGGAATGGAGAAAAGTAAAGAGAGTTGGCTGAACTCAACAGAAATTGGTGATTATTTGGGTATGAGAGCATATGGTAATTACCACTTGGATAGAGGACTGAGAACTAACCAGGGAGGTTAAGAGGGCAGAGAGAATTGATTTTCACAGAAACCAAGGAAAAAAGAGCATTTACAGAAAGTGAGGTCAGGAATGATACATTTCAAGGACATAAAGTAACACTGAAAACCGATAAACATCCATGTGATTTTTAGAAGTAAATAAGTCATTGATAAACTTGGTTGGAGCATTTTCAGGGGAGTGTGGGAGCCAAGGAGAAATTGAAGAACTATGCAGAGTGAGGGAAAATGGAAACAAGTAGAATAGTTCTTCAAACGACTTGGATGAGTGAAAATAACACCTTTATTACGGATAATATAGTTCCTTTTAGTGTGTACAGTATTCCCCTCTTCTCTCTGCAGCCCCAATCCACGTCACTAGATTGAATTGTAGTCAGCTGAGTATTTATTTTAGAGGTTCTCAGTGACTACCTTAGGACCTAGAGCTTCATACAAATTGCTAAATAAATGAGTGTCTGGGGCAGAAGTGATGAACATGTTTCTACCACTGTTTTCCAGGGAAACACCAATTATTTGGGTGGAAATTATTTTGGGGTACTGTAGTACAAATCCACATGAAGAGAATTAAGTTTTCACAAGGGCAGGATACTACATATTTAATTACATTTTCAAAGAAACTCAGTGAAATGCTTCTCTACGATGGAAAACTAACATTCTAAATAATTAAGTGAATTAAAACTTGTGTATGACAGGATTATTATACCGGCAACAGTCCCATTGCAAGTATATGAGACTGTCTTGGAAATAACTGAGGAATTAAAATAGATGTCTATGTAGACAGCGACACATTTACTGCCTGAGGCTAAGAGCCAATTATAACTCTAGGTGAACCCAATTCCTCAAAGCACCAGGGGAAGCCGGAGGAGCCTTCCAGATGACCTCTGGTTGATGGACTTCTGATATACATACATAACACTGGCTGAAATGCACTCTCAGGACTTAGCATTTAAGGATTCTCAGCTCCATGAAAATATTTCTTTCAAGGATAAAGAACTGTAGACTGAATGCAAGAAAGATCCATTTTATGACTTTTGGGTTTGAAGCTCAGGAGGTGCAATGGTCCTAGAGATATGGATTTGAATGTGATCTATGAAGATGGTCTGTTAAGCAATATGGGTCTATGGGAATTATCAGAGAGCATTGTGCATCTTTCCTTTAAAATATTTTCCACTATATTATATGCATTGTTGTTGGACTGTTGTGAAGGCTCTACCTGAATTTATTGAGCATCTACAATATATCCCACATCCCAATCAGCAGCTAAACACTTAAATTTGCACTATCCAAGATTATGTCCACCATCAATGCAGAGATGAGGATTTAAGTCCCATGGAGAAAATAGTCCTGGATCACACACCAGCAGGAGGCAGGGCCAGAATCTGAACCTATATTATCTGAATTCTATGATCTTTCCATGACAGTTGTTGATATGGATATTTGGTACATATATTGTTCATCAAATATATGTTTTCATTTTTTTCTCTGAATTTTAAGGTTCCAAGGCCTGTATAGAACCAGTTGCATCATTACAGTGTCTTTGTGAATGTTGTTAAAGGCATCAGATATATAACCCTCCCCACAGATGTCTGTGTTGCATATTCAGAGTCTGCATGAAAATGGACCAATAGGGAGATTATTCTCTGAACTCGGCTTCGTTTACATTCCAGTGTGTAGAAACACACAAAAACATGTATATATTAAGGAGACCTAAGTGTTAAATACAATGGAATTGTAGCCTGCATGTGATATTGAAAATACAGTTTTCTGTGTTTTATAAAGTGTGCTGGACATCTTTTCACTGTAAGACATAATCTCTGACGATTAGAAGTTCAGACTAGTTTGTTCCTTTTCAGTCTGTAGAGGGTGGCTCAATTACATTGTAGAAGAATGTTAGCAGTTTAAACAAGGTATACCACACTAACCCCCATATTTTGACATCTCCTACAAGAAAAGAGAAATTTTTAAGTGGCACTCCATGTTTATAGAACAATAGATAACTAAGACAGATTTCAGGAAGAAAAGAGAGGGAGAGACCAGATGCTATCAGGTTTCTCAGAGATCAAAGAGGAAGAACCCTCTTTTTCTCTAGATAAACATGGGTGGAAGAGGGGGCTATAAGGAACTTCTCTGTGATCTGTAGGCAACCTAATGTGTAGTTTAAAAGCCTCAGTGCCTTGACAATTCCAGCTATTTATCCATATTTAAAAATTTTAATTATTGGGGTTATAAAACACACATACAAAAAAAATACCAGTGATATATACACAAGAATTCAGGGAGTCATTATAACCCACGCATGTGTAATCAGAGCCCACATCTAAAATTAGAAGGCTTTCCGAAATCTTGTCCCCAGAAAATTCCCTCCCAATCATAGCACCCGTCCTTTTCCCAAAAATCACAGTCTCATGACTTTTGAAGAAATTATTTTTTGTTCTCCCTATACATTAACCACCTACATATGCATCCCTAAACATGACAGTGAAAATTTGCCTCTCTTTGAAATTTATATAAACTCTGTATTCTGCTATGTCTGTTTTCCTCATCTACATGAGGTTTAAGAGATACATCAATTTTTTGTAAGTAGCTGTAGTTCATTGATCTTTTTGTTGCATATTCCACTGTTACATGGTCATAAGTCATTTTCCCATTCTATTATTGATGGACATTTGAGTTATTTTTGGTGTATGTCTCTTAAAAACTATGTGTCTTTGAACTTTCTGATCTCTCTCTTGGTACATATTTGAATATGCATATTTTCAATGTTAGAAGAAAGTACAAGAGTTCTCCGAAGTGGTTGTGACCACTTTATTCTCCTACAATAGTGTATGACTTTTTCACATAACAGTTTTTGTGTAATTTTTTTTAACATTCTGAAGTATATTTAGTGGTATCACTTTGTGGTTTTAATTTTGTGTCTGTTGTAAGTGATGACATTATGCATTCTTTTGTATATTTATTAATCATTTGGCTATAGCCTGTTATGTAGTGCCTTCCCAAGGCTTGTGTCTATTTTTTTATTTTTTTTATTTGGTTGTCTTTTCTTCCTATTGATTTATCGAAGCTCTTTATATATGATAGACACAAAGTGATAATTTTCTGAATTTTGTTGGAAATGGTTTTGCCTTATTGATTTGTATCAAGTGACCTTGCCAAACTCACTTACTATTTCTAAAATATGTATTTGTTGGTTTTACTGAATTTTATATATAAAAATCATGTCTTCTGTAATCATGGTAGTTTCATTTACATTTATCCTATTTTTAGGTCCTTAATTTTCTTGGTCATTTAATTGGCTAGAATCCATAGCAAGCATATTTTGCTTTAGCTGTTCCCAATATTGAAAGGACAGCTTAGAATATTTCACCATTAAATGTGATGTTTGATGTAAGTTCTGACATATACTCCCTATTAGAGAATATAAATTTCTTTCTATTCATATTATGTTGATATTTTTAAAAATATTATGAAAGATGTTGATCTTTATCAGATTCATTTTTTTCTCCATCTCTCAAAATGCTACTATCATTTAAAATATTATTCTGCTAATTTTATATTTCAGATGCCAAACTGACCCTGCATTCTTGGAATAACTCCAACTTGGTCCCTGGGATTTTCTAATTGTTATTTGATGACTTTAAAAAGCATTTATATTAATAAGTGACAAAATTTGACTGGAATTTCCTATTCTCCCAATGTTTCAGATTATGGTATTAAGGTTATGCTGGCCTCATTAAATGGATTTAAGATTATTCCTTCTTTATTTTCTGGAATATTTTGTGTAAGATACTCAATTTTCCTTAATGTTTCATGGAAAATGTTGGTGAAATTACCTGGAGTTTTTCTTGAGGCAAGAATTTTAAGTTATTGATTCAACTTTCTGTAAGAGGAATGGTATTCAGTTTTTCTATTCATTTTTCTATTCACTTTTCTAAGTACAATTTCTAGGAATTTGCCTATGTCATCTAAATTTTCAAACTTTCTGGCAAAGAGTTCCTCAAAATATCTTTTTATCTTTGAATTCCTGCTCATGTATTTCTTTATCAAACTCACCACAATTGCAGCAGTTTTATTATTTTTCTCAATAACTTTTCACTATTTTGATCCGCTTATTTATTTATTTTGTATTTCATTAACTTTCAGTCATATTTATTCTTACATCCCTTGTACTTCATTTGAGTTGAGTTTGTTGTTTTCTTTGTAACCTGAGCTGGATTTTAAGATTATTACTTTGTATCCATCTTTATTTACTAAGATAGGCATTCAAGACTATACATTTTCCTCTAACCATGGCCTTAGCTGTCTTCCAAAGGTTTTGACATACTTATTTTTATTATTCCTCAGTTCCAAATACTATTTTAAATTCTTATTTCGAATTTTTTCACTGCCCTCTGGGTCATTTCTTCCATCTCCTGGAACACAGTAAGCACATTTAGTTTAAATTCTATTGCTTGATGGCTCCAACATCTCAAGCCCTTGAGAAGCTTTATGCAATGTCTGAAGTTCCTTCTGGGTTTACCTCTTATTGCTGCATTTTCTAGTAAAGTGGTGATATTTTATTGTGTGCTATAAATTGTATTTTCAAAATTGTTTGTAGAAATGACTCAAAACTTGGAAGGATGATGTATCTTCCTCCAAAAATGATTTATAGTTTTTTCTGCCAGGTACTGAAGACATTAGTGATCTGGAAGTCTCTCTATCCAATTACTGATTGAGAAGATTCAAAACTCAGCTGTAATCTGTGTGAGGCCCTGTCTATTTGCTTTCCACTCTACTTCCCACCCTTGAACTCTTCTTCCGTGGCTCATTTTAAATGAGGATTTTTCATCTGGGCCCCATTACTGAGTTTCAGACCTAATCCCTGATTCACTGGCTTCCAGTGATGGTCAGAATCACTGACAATTCCTTCTTCTCAAAAACACATACTGAATGGCAACTTCCTCCAAAGGAAAAATGTGCCCAAATACATTGTTGTTGGACCTCTGTCCTCCCCTACATCCTGGCCTTGTCAATTTTTCAGTCAGAGAGAATATATAATCTATTTTTTGGTTATGCTCATCAGTCCAAATTTCCTAGTTCATCATTACTAGAAGCATAAACCCAGCCAGAGATATTTTTCTTCCCTAGTGTAAGTTAAAAAAAACAAGAATTGCTTTTAATAGACCAATTTAACTAATCCACAAAAGTTACCCGGCTTAACTTACTGTCTTAGCTTTTGTCCTGATGCAGTTGGGTCTTTACTCAATTATATCATTACAGCATATTGCTCTGAGCGACTACTCCTGATATAAGCACATGGTGTTTTTAATTCTACTGTTAATTCCTTTCTACTGGACTTGTTTAAAAGATGCCCATTTTCAGTTTAGAGCCTGGGTTATGCATGCATTACATTTTAAAATGGCTGGCTAGTTTCCTCAGGAGATGAAATTGTGAACTGGTCATTTAGATTTGCACAGATTTTCCAGGACTTATTTGCAGAATTATCAGCTACCAGCTATAGAAACATTGAGGGATGAACTGCACTCTGTCTCACTAGACCAGGAAGCATTGTTCCTTATTTCCTGAAGACTGTCTCTCTCAAAGCAAAAGAAAAATGAAAGCACGGGAACTCTCACTTGAGAGATTTCATTCTAAAGTTGTATGAAATTATTCCAAAGTTAATTCATGGTTTTCAGGGAAGACTGGCAAGAATATGGAGCTTTACGCTTATGTATATATCACAATGGAATGGATTACCCAAACTTCTGTAAAGCTGCCAGTCAAAATGAGAGGAAAGAAGTTAGTTTAGAAATGCTGGAATAAAAATCCATTCATATAGATTTCTAGTGATAGCACGTATTCATTATTTTGTCCATTCTGAATCTCTTCTTTCTTTCGAAATTTCCTCTTCCCTACTTTGGAGGAATGGCTTCTCCTTTCCTTTTCAAATATGTGATCCAAAAGCGTGGCATGGTCAGTACACTTCCATGGTCATTATATGTGGCCTAGGTGTGGAAACATTCCACAACCCAAGGACCCCATTTCCCTGCCCACAGCCACCACTCTGAGGGGTGGATAGGTAACATGGGCCTGGGCAGTCAGCCTAAATCCTGTCTGGGATTAGGTGACTTAAACTAACTTAAAGGGACTTTCCCGTTCTAATAGCAAATCTAGGAAAATGCGAGTCCAAAGTGTCTGGCAGAATGAGACTGTCAGAGGTAATGAAGCTCATACAGAGAAAAGCAAAAGGTGAATAAAGCAAAATTTCTGATAATGCTTGAGCACCACGTCCGGCTGCTCAGGAAGGGGGTGCCCTTGCCCTTCCATCACTGGAGCAAATGGTTCATTAAATCCTTCTTTTTTGGTCTAAGCTACTTGGAGTTGTATTCCTTTGATTCATGACTAATTTTCTTTGATTCATGACTAAATTTATAGGATTATCAAATAAAACAGAGGAAGTCCACTTAAATTTGAATTTCAGATAAACAACAAATAGTGTTTAGTTTGGTTCCCATGCAATATTTGACTTTGAATTAATTCAGATAAGGAAAAATGTTTTAGTATAAGCATGTGCCAAAAATTATATGATACCTCCTTATACTTAAAATTATTTCGTGTGCATCAAAAATTCGAAGTTAATTTGGTATCCTATATTTTATTTGCTAAATCTGACAACCTTCAGTTAAAAGCATCTAGACCAATATGTGGGCTATATTTACGACACACACTTTGATCCTTCATGGATAGAATTCTTCTGTTAAAAGATAAATAAAAGTATACTCATTTTTATTAACTAAGGTATTCTCAAAATAATTGGTTTATTTTTACTTAAACTCAATTTAACAATTTTACTTTTATCGAATTTCTACTGTATGTAAGACAACCTGTATATAGGTTGCAGTAATAGATAAAAATAGATGTGCAACCCTTTCTTCTAAAGACTGTAAAATCTACTTAAAGGAGAAAAATAAAATTTGTTCTTATAATTTGTGAAAAATCTCAAACAGAAGACTACAATCTTCTATTTATTTAGTGCTGCATAATTTATAAACTATTTTCAGGTAACTGTTCTTATTGAATTCTTACAACTTTGTGAAAGAGGGTTATTATATTTGTTCCAATATTTTTTAAAGAGTAAATTGCAGTTCAAAGATATTAAGTGAATTTCTTGGGTCTCCCAGATAACATAATAAAATTTTAATTCCAGTTATTTTTACTCCAAAGTTTTCTACTCTATCACTTTGACATTAATTATTCAGTAAAATTTTGGAATATATGGCATAGAGTATAGAACAAGAAAGATGGAGGGAAATGTTAGGTAGAGGTTGTAGATGACTTTATAAAGGAAGTACAGTATAAGAAACATTTAAAAAATGGATGTGATTTAAATAGGAAAACAAAGAAAAAATCAAAGATGTTTAGGGAGGAGGAGTGCATGGGATTTGAGGAAAGAGAAAGCATACATTCCTAAGAAGCTTCTGGAGTGAATCGGCCTTTCTCAGATAGATGTCTAGGTTAGTTATTAAAGTAAATTTTGCCCGCTCCATGCCTGCACACACAAGGGTGAAAGAGAACATGACCATCAGTTCAAGTCACGGACAGGAAATCATAGTACATACCACTAGTCCATTGACTGGTCCACTCTACTGGACAAGCATTTCATGAATTTTCCCTCTTCAAACTTCAACCCACTCTTCTTCATTGTCAATCTCAAATGATGACCTTTATTTCTAGTTGACTAGGATAACAGATCCCATTAAATTAGAATTTGCCAATGGCTCTCAAGTTTAAATCTCTAGACTGTAGTCTCAACTTCATGCTTGTATACCCAGTTGCCTATGCATCACGTTTATTTGAATATTCAATAAACTCTCCAAATTTCCCATAACCAAAACCAGATGGCTGGTTTTCTTCCTCCATATCTGCTCTCAGCAAGTGCCAAGGCCATAATTCCACTGTCCACATTATTATCGGCAACTCCTCTCCATCTTCTCACATTTCCACATCCTCTCCATCAGGAATCCCTTTTGGTGCAATATTTAAATATGGTTCACCCTTGCATGTTGGGGTTGAATTGTCCTGGTCCACTTATATACAGATTTTTAAAAGTAAATATTTTGGAAAATCTTTTTGAGATTTGTGACAATTTGAGAAAACGTTTTCTTTTCCCTAGCTTACTTTATTATAACGGTATACAAAACATATACAAAATATGTGCCAATCAACTGTTCATGCTGTTGGAAAGGCATCCTGTCAATAGTAGGTTTTCAGTAGTTAAGTTTTTGAGGAAGTCAAAAGTTACATGCAGATTTCCACCTGTGCAGGAGAATCAGTCTCCTTAGCCCCCACATCGTTCAAGGATCAAGTGTACCTAGAACATAACCAATTCCGCAAACACCAGGTCAAGACTTCCCCTTGGTCCGAGGCATCATTAGCCTCACTTGGTTATTGGCATTGTCTTCTAATGAGACCATCTTCCTCTAGTCTTTCTCCCTTTCCAGTCTACTATCAACAGAGCACCCAAGTGCCCCACATTATGTTTCTTCTGTCCAGAACCTTCCACTGGCAGTTTATTCTATCTCTTCTGCACAGCCCAGGTACTTACCTTGCTCACAAGGCCCTACAGGGCTTGGCCTTCTGCTCTCTCTCCAGCATCTTCCACTGCACGCTAACTACCCTCGTCTCGCTATACATCAAAAACATGTGACCTGCTTCTACATGGGGCAGTGAACTGTGTATTTTCTATGCATACATTTTCCTTCCCCAAATGCCTTACTCTCTTTGAACTCTTTCGTTCTGTTGTATCTCATTCAACTCTTCGACCCTACTTTTAAAAATTTCAGTTCCATTTCAGACCCGGGATTTCTCTACCCGCTTTCCCATCTCTTTTTGTCTGTACCATATTTATTGTAATCTGATATATTATATATATTTTACTTGTTCATTTATTGCCTCTCTTCTCCTACTGAAACATGAGCTCCCAGGTGGAGCCACGCTGTTTTGTCCATTGCTGGATTCCTGGCAATGAGCACAGTACCTTTCACATGGGGGAGTGAATGAATATGTGTTAAAGTGAATAAATGGCTGCATTCATTATGGCCAGATCTATGGCAGTTTTTGAAACCAGGGACATTGAGTTGTTAATGTTCTTAGCAAGATGTAAATATATAGGGATTAATATGACTGAAATAGCTAGGATATTTTATATGTTGAAGAAATTATGATAATAATTAATTTTCTGACAGTGGTGGTGACAAGGTCCTCTAAGACCTACATGTAGTCAGGGAAGGGTTTTTTATTTTAAGTGTTCTCAGTTCCAGGGTGTGATCACTAGATGTAAGACAAAGAGAGCAGATGGGAGACTGTCACAGTAGTCCAGGTTTGAAAAGATGTGGATATGAATTAAGAGTATGACTGGCAATGTGGAAGACAGAAAGACATAAATTTGAGATATGATTAAAGGGCAAAGTGGAAATAGAATGGATGCTATGGATAACTGACCTTGAGGCTGCTTTCAAATTAGGATATTGGACAAATAATCACACCCTTGATTTAAAAGATCTATTTGGCCAAGTTCGATTGCTTCCTATTGCCCTTTTTTGACTTATTTTGTACTTTTAGCCAGGAAAAAACAACAATAGTAAACAAAAGATGGAGACTGAATCTGTAGTCACTAATGACTTCCTGCTTTTCTGAATTTGTGCAAATTCTTTTGGGGACCAGAGGAATACTTGAGCATTCTCTGGGTGGCTCCAGATAGGCTTGGATAGTGTCAATTTTGTTCCTCTCCATGGCATGATCCGATCAATAATTTTCTGTGGTCTTTTTATTAAAACATTGGGACTTTCTGATTTTGTTGTTTCTACCCCATTATGCCACCAGTACAGGCATGTTTTGTGGTGCTATCACAACGTAAAGTGAAGGTCACTGGAGAAGTTTTTGACTTTGTTGGGAATTCTCACTTGCTAAGCTCCCAGTAGTCGTGTATCAGAACAGGTCATTGTTACGGTTTGTCAGCCATGCTCAGTGGTAGAATCTCACACACCATCTGTTCTCAGATGCCTGGTTTTGCCCAGAGCTATTTGTTCTTCTTTTTTTTTTTTCTCCCCACCAATGTCCACAAACACCAAGCAGGAAAATCTTAGCACATTTTACTGTTATTGGAGTGATTAAGTGTTAAGTGAATTAAAGTTGGGGAGGCCACTGCCTTGAGGGACTGGGCCAAAGTTCATACATACCGAGAAATAGAAATTCCCCTGTAAGCCGGTGAGTTTTCTTTTTGGTCCTATGACAGACTTTAAAGGTTAGAAGGAGGTGAGACCCTGTGCCCCTGTAGCTCTTTTTTGCCCACCAATGAAGCTGAGGTAAGGGGGGGAATTAGCATTTACTCAGCATTATGATTTCCTGCCATTACTGAGTGTCATTAAGTGCTGGTCTCTATACCAGGCATTCTCATCTCAGATCATGGTTAAGGAGGTATGCAGGTGGTTCAGCTGAATCATTCTTTTACATGTAAAATTTACCTTTAAAAATGCGAGACCACAGCTACGATGGACAGCCTGCATGATGTACCCAAAGGAGAGGCCAGGGGATCTGCCGTTTAACAACTACCCAATGATTTTCAGGATCAAGCAAGTGTGGACATTCCTGACAAGGGAAATAACTGAGTTAAGAAGCTGGAGAAACTGGTGTGAAGTCTAGCTCAGTCCTCACCAACTACTGAGGCCACTTTGACCCAACCAATCTAGACAAGTTTTCATTTCCTAAGTTTTGAAATAAGAAAAATAGTATAAATCTCTTTTAATGTAAAAGAGTTATCTTTACTACACAGGAAAAGTATCTGGTACCTAAACAATATGAAAGAAATTAAACCTACTATTAACTTAAAAGTTACAGAACATAAATATTTGGTACATTTGAATTAAAAGACTGCTCAGAGACTGATAAAATCACAGGTAAATAATCTTACACCACTTAAAATTTAGCAACCAACTAAGAAATGAAAGCCTATGGACATTTAAATATCACTCAGGTCCTCTTACTGAACCCTTCACAGTAAACCACATAATCAACTAAAGCAAATTGAGATGATCTGTGCCAAGGTCAGAGAGTACAGACATGAAGAAAATCCACAATACATAGATAAACCATCTGGGGTTTGGGATATATACTATTAGACATTTCATACCATTTTTACCACTTGCTCAGGTTAGCTTGTGGAGCTGTCTCAAGTAGCAAATAATTCATTATAGGCAATTTGGAACGAAATGTTAGACAAATGTTTACTACAGTTTTAATGGAGGTAGAGTTTACAAGGCTAATAAGTGATTTTTCTCTATGTTCTTTCATTTAACAAGTATCGATTTAGTGCTTCCACACATAACATAGCATGCTGGCCACTGGGGAAGGGAATATGAAATAACATTTGGAATTTACTGAATAAAATATGTAATTTATAATTTAGTAGCAACAAGGAGGGAACAAACCAGAAACGACCACCGTCCTTGAAGGACTGCAAAACCTAGTTTCCTCCCTCAGAGATATGAAGCTCTCTGCCCACATTTGCCACGTGTGCAAGTGCATCTTAACTGTTAGGTGCATATATTCCTGTCCCTCCTGAGAATCCTGTTCCACAGACATGGAACCAGCTGGATATTGTTTATGCTTCAGTGTTGATTTTGGCCCTGTCCCACTTCTCTAAATTTAAGCCTGCAGCCTAAGAGCGAGAAATTAAGGAGTGGGGCAGAGCAGTTGATATAACCTAGTTGCATGGTGGAGATTTGGGTTTGAGCTCCTTTCTGCTCCTGCTTGACAGGCAACTTTGAGCAAGGAATTTATATTTTCAGACCCTTTTGTCCTCATCTGGAGACTCTCTAGTGAACTATCCAAATAGGCTTTTAGGTAACTGGAAAACTGCTTATGTAATAGGTAAATATAAATTTCTCATTACTCAGTAAACCAAGTGGATATATTTAATGATAATAAAGCAATGCTGATATAAAGCCTTAGAGTGGTGATATTGAGTTTATTTTTTAAAGAGGATATTTTGAATATATGTACTGACACATATGGAGACTCAATACAATATTACTTCTACCTGTAGATATTGAAATATGTACATTGAAAAATATATACATTTATCAATTAAAATATCTTATAATAAAAAGTTGTAAAATGCAAGTTATTTCAAGAATGGCATGAAGGGAATGCCTTTTCCCCACCTCAAAAAAAAACCTTTTTCCCTGTCTTTCTCATGAACCGTTGTCATTTATGCACTTGGTATACATCAACAACAAAAGGAAGAACTATGGAAAAATTCCCCAGCATTCTTAAACTAAAAAGGGGAACCATTGTATGCTGCCAAAATCTGGGAAAACCCTCTAGCTCCCCCATTCTGGGACCCCCTTTTATGGTGCCTATACAGTGTGGATTTATGTTCACCAGAATATCACCTAAAGTATAGCAAATAGAATATAAAGTGCCATATTGGGCTACCATATGGCTACTAACCTCAGAGGTTGGTGGCAACTATCAATGTAGAAATTTGAAAGCAGACCGAGCCTCAGGATAGAACCAGTTCTCACTCAAGCGTGCTATATAATTGGCTGTAGTGAGAAACTAAAAAATGTCTCAGAAACCAGATGGATTTGAAATGTTCCATTATTCATAAACACTTTTTTTTTTTTGCATTTGTACTTGTTTCCATTCCCAAATATTCTGCCACAGCCATTTGCTGAAGAAGGTGTGAAAAGGACAAAAATCTTTGCTTGCTTTTTTGGAAGGTGTCCCTGCAGCCACAGCACCTGAGAAGCTAGAAGAAATGACTGGGGCAGTTTGTTTCCCTAGGGACTCCTCTCAGCCTGTTTGTGTTAAGTGTGAACGCGGGTGTGGTGAGATCTTTGGGGTGGGAGGGGGCTTGTTGTGTACATGGCCACAGATGATCATGGGCTTTCTGAGCTTGGAGCTGAAGAAGTTCATCCTCTCCAAACCCCAAGCTTCTATTTCCCCCTTTTAGATCAACCAAATGACAATCATTGATGCCTTTCTGACCGGAAGTGACTCCCAGGGGAGAAAATTGCTCCACTTCCATCCTCCCCAACCCCTAAATCTTTCCTCCAGCAGGAGAGAGAAAGCGGCAGAGATACTTCAATCAGAGGTGGAGGTTTTTTTCAAATAAATAACATGCCAAGCAACAAAGGAGAAACTCATCAGCGGCATGGGTAAACAACGAAGGGTTGTAAAACCCTCTCACACAAGCAGCTTTGCAGTTTGGTAATTTACATACCAGCTGAAATGCAAAACAGAGAGCATCTTTCAAAGAATATTTGTGCAAGAAGAAAATCCAGGTACTGATTCTAACCCAGATAAGGGTTCATCCAATTCTTCATTACTTTCTGTAAGGTGCTATTTGAGGTTCCATAGGGGGAAAAAAAATCAATAAGCATATCACTTTGTCTTATTTGACATAGAGACAAACTCAATCTTCCTAATCTAAGGAGATCGATGACAAAATGCAAGTGACCATGATCTCTTAGCAAAGGAAAATTAATTAGAAAATTTTACATATGATTAATTCTGCCATATTTTCTTTCAGACAACATTGCAATTATTGCCTAAGAGAAAAGATCATAATCGTTTTGTTAGTTCCAGTCATTCTCTAAAACAGGTAAAATTGTTACGTGGTAGACCAAAGTGTTCCTAATTCCAAGCAAAGAATTCTACAGTCTTCCACGATAGAATAAAAAAAGAAGATAATAATAGCCACACAAATAATATTTTTAGATAGTTTCTCTGTATTAAGTCCTGTAATGGAGATTGTCTCATTTAATCCTGATAACTATGTTTTTGAAAATTAATCTCATTTTATAGATAGGAAAACTCAATCTTAAAAAAGTTCAAGTTTCCAGTTAAAAGGAAATGTGAATAGCATATTTTGGCTGTAGTTCTTAACCACATAACTACGGGGAAATGTTTAACTGAGTTTAAGGTGTTAAATATTCTTGAATACTTATGAAATATAGAATTATGAAAATTAGAATATTGAAAACATTGATGAACATGGAATTAACTCTGAAGAGAAAAATTTAGGAAGATGTTTGTATTAAACTTGCTCACCATCAAAGATCCAGATTAACAGAGGGCATGAATCTGGAGAAAAGGAAGCCACTGGTAGAACTTTGAGACAAAGTACATTTTAAAATTTGCACGTGAATAGAAATTAGATGCAGGGAGTTAAGGTATAGTTGGGTAATGAAGATGTGGTGGAGAACAAAATAATAAAAGTCAGTCTAGAAGCCTCACAGTGAAAAAGGAAACATGGTAGCTACCTTTGAAGGAACAGGAAAGATTTCCTCAGTCCAGGGAACTTGTGCCTGCATGAAGGCCTGGGGCCTTTAAGCTGAAAGAGAGGGCCAAAGAGGATGGAGAGAGAAAGAAGACTTGAAGAAATCTGGGTCAAGAAGTAAATTCTTCAAGGGAAGGTAAACACTTTTTCTTGTAAGAGAGGGGGTGGCTAAAAATGGAATGGGTGGCTAAAAAGGGAAAATCTGCTACCATTCCCTCACCAATCCCAATGTCTATTTATTTATTTATTTGGTTAGTTAGTTCTTTAGCTTGTTAGTTTTTTCTTTAGTGGCAAGACCATCCCTCACTTACCACTGAAGTTTGAAAAGTTTGGACTTCCTCAACCCCATCCACTTTCTTGTCCTCACATCCATTCAGCTCCTGGAAGTCCCCGATCACTTCCCCACTTAACAGTCTTTTCCTTTCCCACCAGCACCTATAGCCTCCCCACTGGTCTGTAGTCTTTTAAGAAGAATGCCATTAATTGAACCCATTCTATATGCCAGGCACTGTGATTAAGTCACAGAACAACCCTCAGAAGAGGGACATAATAACACCACTTTGTGGGAGGCCATTGAGAATTTCAGAAGGGAAGTAACTTGAGTCCACATGATTGATTATAGGTCAAGAGCCAGAAACCACAGTCAGGTCTGTCTAATGGAAAAACGATCGCCTGCCATACCAACTCTTAAAGGCACATGAAATAGCTGCAAGAGTTGCGCTGGAAACCAGACTAGAGAATCAACAGAGATAACCATCAGCAGCGACAGCGCCATTGGATTGCTGTAGTGTCAACCCACAGTGGTCACTTCCATCCAGTTCTGTGACTTCCTTCAGAAAGGTACTGCATCCTGAGGTGTGGGCACATAAGAGAGAGAGAGTTCAGATCATCACAGGAGAGGATTGTTTTGGCAAGGAGGACAACCAGGCTGGGGGCAAAATGCAAAATGACAGCCTTGGGGTTTAAGGAAAAGCACAGAGGCGAGTGAATGAATCTCACTTGAGGTCCCCTTTGCTGAGTCCATCTGGGGTAGAGGCTTCTCTTCATCTTCAGCCTTGAACATGCAGTTCTGTCTCTTGGACCTCAGGTTCTGGCCTCCTAGAACTCCTAATCATAGCCCATTTATTCTTTCTCATCTCCAGCCTTTTTTTACTTTTCATTTTACACAAGATATTACAAGAATGTATGTGTGTGTTTGTATAATACATGCATATTTAAAATTCCACCATTATAATAAATGTACTTTTTTCAAGTTTTCTACTTTCTTCCTTGTACAGAATCATATATGCATTTTTAATAGTTCCAATGAGGAACCAGATGCCGTGTTTTACTGTGCATGTTTTACTGTTTCATACCTTCCGTAATTTTCCATTTTAATGGAGGCTAAAGCTGCATTAAGTTGCCCCCATTTATCTCTAATCAATCTCCACTTTTGAACATTTAGCTGGTTCTCAAACTTTTGTCACTGGCAATACTGCTAGAGAATATTTATGAAGAAAGTACTTTCCTTTTGAATTGTTTCTTTACTTGAACATTTCAGAAGTGGAGTTACCAGGTCCAGCTTTCTCCCTTGCAAATGAGTCTTTATATTCCCATTAGGTAATCTTTCATTGTTATTTTTCACCACTCCCATGTACACACTAATTATTTCTCCAAACGTGTAATGTCAAAGACACAGTAATAGCTTTAACATTCATATCACTCCTATCATTGCTAAATAGCTCTATTTTTAGAATGCATATGTAATTGGAAAATATAACAATATAACATGTGTAATATTACAATCTTCTATATGTCTCTCAATGATCAGTGCATTATATATCCTTACTTCCTTTGAAAATCATTTATGCATTCAAAAAATATTTTCTGATCACTGCAAACCCTTACCCTCACATTTTTATTGCTCTCTTAGGAGGATAATCAATGACAAAAGCAATAATGAAGATAAGCCCAAGTTAACACTTGGAGAGCCAAGAAGAGTCACCCTACTCAGAGAGCTCATAAGGAAAATGATTTTTTTCCCTTTTATTGACAAAACTGCATCACAAAACATACAAACATGAGTGTTTTATTTGGAGGACCTAATTGAGGGTTTTAGGATTCATTACGTAGACGCCTCTGTGGAAGTGTTTACTCACCCCATGTAAAATAGTATGAGGCATCCTTACCCTGATCTTACTTTATCACTTGCTTTAAAAGGGGCACAATGGAAAGAGTATATCCTAGAGATGTGGGGAGTCATAAGTCACATCCTTTTATCTGGTTATTGGGTAATGAGAAACATTCGTGGATACCTGGACTTTGGAGAGTTGAAATAATCACTTAATGGTTTGTGCTTCACAGTGACCTCCTTCCTTCCAGCCTTGGTTCTTAACAAACATTTTTCTGAGGGGAGAGGTATTTTTCTTGCAGCCCTCCTTTCAGAAAATATAACGTATGGATTCATTGTTTCTGTCATGCTATTGATTTACTTCCCAAATCTCACAAACGTGATGAGGAAATGTATTCTTCTTCATGTGTGGGATATTTAGATTGTTTCTCAACATGTTAAAGGAAGTGTAGGATTGATAAAACGCTAATATCACTTTGCATTTAAAATGCAATTTCCATGTTTACATTTCCTGAATTTTTTGTATATAGATGAAGATCTAGATGTATCTACTTTAGTCTTAAAAACTGTGTGCTTGCTTCCTAACAGTACTTTCATTGGCTTGTGTGATTTTTTTTTCTATTATATGCAGTGTTTCCTGTCATTTCTATTCTTTGGCAACCTTAAACAACCTGACCATCTCTAATATTCTGAACATCTTTTGAAGCTCAACTGACCACTGCCACCAAAAAATGGACACATGTGCTATATGAATAAGTGTTTCCTCCTGACTAGTTAACAAAAACTTCCCCAAGCGGTTTGATAAGCAAACAGACATCCACAAGAGAATGGCCCCCGATTCCCCAAAGAGACCGACGGAAGTCATACTTCCCAAGTCAGGAAAAGAAAGGCAGGACGTGGGTGATTCGGAGAAAGGTGCAGGGTTCCAGGACAGACAGGAAGCAGGGACATATGGCAATTGAATCAAAGGGGACCGCTGAGTGTCTGCTCAATTGTTTGAGTTGCAAAGCCTACAACCCTTATACAATGTGGTACTTTGACCACAACTTCAGGGAAACGAAAAGCCGCAGTTTCTGGCAATGTCTGTGAGTGAAAGCATTTCAGAGGGCAAGAGAATTCATCATTGAATGAAGACGAAGGAGGAATTTTTAGATGAGGATTATAAAGGGAGATCTGGTCCAAGAGTGGCGACTTGGTTTTTCAGAGACAATATTTGATATTCAGAGACAATCTTCAATATCCATGAAGAATTTGAATCTTCGCTGGATCGTGTACTAATTTAGAGTACAACCAAGATGAAGTCCAATTATGAGCCAGAGAAGTCAATCTCTGAGTAGTGAAAAAGGTGGGTACAAAAACGTTTGGTAAACTTTAAATCATATGGTAAACTTTAAATCATAATATAGACAATAATAGTAATTATGCACCTGAAGAGATTTGGAGTCAGGGTCGTAGAGTTGGGGTTTAGTATTTTTGATACTAAAATTGCAAAGGATATTATTTGACAGAGAAAGTAGATAAGAGCCTGTAAGTGAAAAGAAGCAAGAAAGAGGGTGCAGAACCCAGGAGACCCGGGTCCTAAGGATATGTCAGAAACAGCCATTTTTCAATTCCGGGCACCTCAGTAACCAACAACCTTTCCCCATGTCCTAAAGTCACTCAGATAAATCTCTGTTCCTTGGAACCAAACAAAGTCCCCACTCTCTCTACTCCTGTACCAGCACAGGGCCCATTATGCTGACCTTAGGTCAGAGATACATTTGACATCTTGGAAATTCCATATAAACATTCTCACAGTCCTGAAAGGGTGAAGAGTGTGAGAGAAGGACAGGCTAGAATGGGGGTTAGAATATGTAATGATAGGGAGTTGCTAAGGAACTGGGAAGCAAACCCGATTCTCTCAATTCTCACTAAAATCAGTAACAAAAACCTAGATGCTCAGAGCACTGCCCAGAAGAGTGTTTTCCTTTCCCTGGCTTTTTCATTTTTATTCCTCATTGAGACTTAGTTTCATTTTCAGTGATTCCTGGGTGAGTGAAATAACATTTCACTCAAGAGTTAAAAGGGGTCAGTGTGGGTCTTGTCAGGGTGTTTTTGGATCTTTCATGCTGACCTGGAATTAGTGCACGTGCCTCTAAGTGCTGCTTCAACCACCCAGTACACCATGAAATATGTTTTCCGCTACAATGATATTGCTGGCAGTGCATAAAACAAATGGCCTGGGTCAGAAATAGCCTGACTCCAACTTTAAGTGGAATCTTCTGGATACAGGTTACTGCGGAGAACGCTTCTGAAACTTTCTTCTATTAAGATAGTTTTTTAATTTTCATTTCTATCTTTTAAAGCTATTCATTAACTTGGTTCATCCTCATAACAGCCTGAGGGACTAAATTCTGTATGGTAAATTCTAATGCACGGATGAGGAAACTGAAGTTCAGAGGCTTAAATGTCTTGCCCCAGGTCTCAAGCTAGGAACTGCTGAGCTTGGAATACAAACCAGGAGGCTGGAAACTTCAAGTCTTTGTTTTTCCGACTCTGCTGCTCTGACTCATCTTATTCAAAATTGCATCAGTTAAGGTTTGGGTTTGGTGTCATACAACACATAACTCAAATAACCAGAGGTTAGAAAAGATAGGGATTTAGGTTCTCCCATATGACAATAAATTCAGAGCTAAGTAATCCAGCATTGGTTGAGGGAAATGTTTTCCGGTTTCCCACTGTGATCAGGCCCATGAAGGTAGCTGCCATTCCAGCCATCACGACTGTAATCCAGGCAGCAGTAAAGGGTTAGAAACAACAGGCAGAGTGGCACCTGTATCAGGAAGGCACCACCTTTCCAGAAATGCACACAAATGATCGAAAATGTGTTTCATGTGTTCACCACTAGTGGTCTACCATCCCTAGAAATGTAATTTTTATCTGACAATATGCTTCCCCCAACAAAACAGAAATACCATCAGTAAGAAAGAAAGTGGGAATGGATTTTGCATAAGCACCCAGAAGTATATGTCCCCCAAGACTTCTATATCTTCATTTCGAAAATATTCAAATGTTTCCTTTGGGGGCATTTTTGTCCCAGTGGCATCCTGCCACTCCTTATTTTATGTGTACGCCCTGAGAACATGTGCACATGTTGACTGACAGTCACTTTGGCTGTCTCTGTCTCTGCCAGCTGTATGAAGACTACACTAGACAGAGCTTTAAACCCACACTCTAATTGTTCTGGAAGTTTTGGTATTCCTCTCATTTATACAGATTCTTACTGGGTAAAGTTACAAAAAAATATTTCCCAGAGTAAGAGGGAAAGCTTTGGCATATATAATTCAACTATTTTTACATAATAAAGTAAAGCAACAACAGCAAAAAAATGATAATATTGTTGGGCACCCAACAACTTTAACCAATCAAGAAATTAATGTCTTCAAAGTTAGAAGCTGACTCTCGCACCATGGGTATTTGTTTCCCCTGAGCATTACTCATCCTAAAGGCTGATTCCCACTGTTCACCTTCCCACTTGGCAGTGGAAATTAAATGGCTTGTGATTCACAGTCTCAGCCTTGGAGAAGAGATTTATAATGAAAGGGGTTTATAATGTGTCTCTAGTCTCCCTGGCCCTTCTTTGTCCCCACTAAATCCCTTCTGTACTGTGGGATTTTACAAGCGACTTTATGTCCTCAGGTCTTGCCAGACCAGTGAAGATGTTTGCAAGGGATTGCCCTGTAAATTTCCCAGACATCACATTGGCTAATTAATCCCAGATTATGCTGAATGTGCACTAGAAAATTTGGACTATCCAGAAAATGAATCCGTCATCTAACAAAGAAGTGAGATGGGGTAGGGGAGGGAGAGATTTGGAGGGGGAGATAGCAGGAATGACTGCAAAGACATGGCAAGTGAGATTGGAGAAGAACCAGGTTTATGTGGAGGGTCTAATCCCCGGGTAGGAAACTCCAAGATGAATGGAGGGTTCAGTAATGCTAAATACTCTAACATCTGAGGAGGGTGATAAGACTGACCATTGTTTGTTAATTAGGATGTAGTCAATGAGCTTGCTAAGGTAGTTTTAGAGGGATGGTGGTGGGTACACACACTCACGTACACCTTCACATGAATCATAGGTATATGCTGTGTTACAAATCTCAGTGTATAAATACTGAAATAACATAGATAATTTGGAAAGGGTGACTTTATTTAGATGATAGTAAATAGGATTGATAAAAATAATATGGTTTAGTGTCCATTTACATGATTACCCATCCCTCACACAATTCAGTACCATGTCTTTTGAACATACTTTTTTCCACTTTTCAGCTGCACAAACCATGAAAGATAGAGCTTCTACAGCTATTTTGAGCTCCACAAATCCAAAGAAGAGTAAGAATACATAGCTTTGTTCCATATGACACATTAAAATGAGAAATGATGAGGTTGATAGGTGAATCATTAATACTTTTTACACATTATTAACATCACTGTATAGTTCCAGAAGGTTTTCCTACTCTCTTCACATTAGTCATAATCATTACTGTCAATTTTGGGTGTTAATTTTCTTCTTTCGGCAAGCTTTTATAAGGGGAAAACTGTCTTAGAATTTGAATGAAATGACTTCATTGCATCCTCATCTTGGAATGATAGTTTCACTTGAAAACATATTTTTAGGTTGGTCATTGTTTCACACTCTACTTTGACATAACCATTCCATCATTTTATGTTCTCTATTACCCTTGTGAAAAGTTTAGGGTTGACGTAATGGGTGGATTTGCATTTGTAAGTAATCTGCCTGTTCTTTAAGGCTGCTTTAAGATTTTCTTTTTTTTTGTATCCTGAAGTTTTACTGTATGCCCAGTATAAAGCTATTTCTAATTTCTTATGTTTCCATCTCAACCCCTCAAATAAAAGTTACAAGTCCTTTAGGGAAAATGGCAAGGCCTTGTGTTTTCAAAATACCCTTTCCTCATTCTCCCTTTCATCTCTCCTGTTCTTGTCTCCATATCACTTGATCTTACCTTCATACTTGCCATCTCTTTCTTTTTATGCTGAATTCTTGATAATTATCTTCCAATGAAGTCACGAATGCATTTTTTACACATGTCTAACTTACTATTTAACTTAATTGCTAATAAAAGTTCTATTATAAAGACTGCATTTTATAATTATAATTCAATTTTGTTCTTTTTACACATTTTGTCTATTACCATTGCTTTTTGGTGTGGTGTTTTATTATTCTGGTATATTTTAAAACGTTTTACTTCCTGGAGCTCTAAAATGGTATAGTGTTTCCTGATTCTTCATCTTGGTAAAGTTTTTTCCTCTCTATATATTGTTGTTGCTATTATTATTATTATTTTTTTTAATTGTGAACTCAACTTGAATAAAGACTAGGTTTTCCTCTCTGGGATCCCTAAGCAAAGTCAGCAATAAGTTCTAGTTTTATACAAAAAAAGGTTGGGATATAAGTCTAAGTTGTCTGCCTGAAAGAAAACAAGAAAAAGATGTCTAGTTCATAGATTTCCTCTGAGGTCAGATGGAGCCCCCCTGTTACATTCTTCACCTTGATATTGGAGTGATCACATAAAAAATAAAATTGAACTATGTTATAACCCTATTTAACAGACTTCAGGATAAGGTCTAAACGTCCTTTCTTCACACTATTTTCTGAATAGAGACTGGACAGAGTCTTACAAAATCATTTCTTTGTATCGGGAACCAACTAAGCAATTCCAAACCATTTGTCCCACTGGGACCTGTAAAGTAATTCTCATCAATGGGATTATGTTTAAATGAGAAGTGCCCCTTATAGGTCAAGACTACTGAAAGCATGTGTGCCTGCTCTCTGCACCTCCCCCATGCCAACCCCCCTGAATAAGTAGAGCAGAATCTCTCCATCCACCACCCCACCACCACTACCACATCAGCCTGTAAGATGTGTAAACTAGTTTACAGTTTATCTTGCTGTGTCACTGAGATTTGGGGTTTATTTGTTATTGCAGCCTAGCCTAGCCAACCCTAACTAATCCATTTGACCTACAAGGCCCTGTATGATCATTTCACTGTAATTTATGTTTGTAGCATAATGTTTATCAAATAGGTGCTCAATATGCTTTATGAAAAATAAATTAATGTCTAAATGCATTAATTTTCATCTGGTTAATAATGATTATAATAAGTAGTGACCTCTATACAAGTCATACAAAATAATATAAGAATTTAATTCTAGAATCTGATTTTTTTAAAACAAAAGCTTCCTCTGTAGGTTCCTAGTAGAATGAGATGATGTAATAGGTAAAAACGTCATGAGAGTTAAGAGTTTCTGAGGCTCTGAGTTAAGTCCAAACATAAATATGCTTCTTGTCTACTTCTGCAGGCTCATTTTATAACATTCTTCCCTTCGTTTCTAAATTCCCAGCACATTGGCATTGTTCAGTTCCCTAAATACAGCTGGTCTTTTCTACTTGGGACTTTGGCGTTTGTTGTTTCTCTGCTGGCCCACTCTTCATTACGCTCTTCGCCTAACTTCATCTTCAGTTCTCAGATCATACACCCATTCCGTAGAGAGACTATCCCTTGTTCTGCATTCTAAACCATGTGCTTTCATTGATTTTCTCTCTATAGAACCCTATTTTTTTCCTTAATAGCATTTTGTTTAATATTTAATTGTGTGTTTATTTGTAAAATGTCTTTCTTCACTAGCGTATATTCCCTGTATGTGCAAGAAAAGGAATTGTTTGTTCTTCACTGTTTACATGACATAAGATGGGGGCTCAATACAACTATTTATTGATTAATATTTATTTGTTGTTGAGTGAATGAACTACTCATTTCAAACTCTTACATTTGTCAGGCCCCTAAATGAAGAACTTCTGTTATGAGTTCTTTTGTGAAATGGGAGGTAAATAGTATCATGAAATGGATAATTTAAATAAGATGGTATATATGAAAATTTCCTGAAACTGTCCTTGTCATATTCAAATTATCTTTATTAATTATTGTAATAACTAAACTGTGTATTCCTGGAGACATGCCTGGTGGGATTCCAGCAATAGATGAATGGATGATGATAATTCTTCATGTCACACTATTTTCCCTAAAAATGTATGATACATAATTATATAAGTATGACATAAATATAAATATACCTCACTGTTTATTATATAGTCACTATTTTATCTCTCAACTCATGAAGAATTTGAGGGCAGCAATTTTTTTCTTATTTTCTTCATTGCCTCCAGAATTTGCAACATAATGTTTATCAAATAGTAGGTGTTCAATATGCTTTATGAAAAATAAATAAATGTCTAAATGCATTAATTTTCATCTAGTTAATAATGATTATAATGAGCAGTGACCTCTATGCAAATCATACAAAACAATAATAAGAATTTAGTTCTAGAATCTGATTTTTTAAAATAAAAGCTTCCTCTGCAGGTTCCTACTAGAATGAGATGATTTAATAGGTAAAAACGTCATGAGTGCTAAGAGGTTTCTGAGACTCTGAGTTAAGTCCAGACAAACATAAATAACAATGAAATGATCATACAGTGCTTGACCTGTTTGATATTCTTATTACTGCCCCAAGAAATTCCATGACTGGATTTATATGGTGGTGATTCCAAGCCAAACATAGACATCTTGATAATTGGTTTCAGTTTTGAGTATGATCATATTGTGCATTTAAACATGTCAGATAAAGCTATTTAATCAAAAAGTATTGCTCGTTCAAAATACAAGTAAGAACGGTTTTTTCCCAATGCCAGATCAGTTGTTTTTGCTCAGACAGAAGAAAGGATACTCGGTGAAACCAGTCGGATGTGAAATTGAAGGATTTATTAGGGAAGGTACTCAATATGGGTTCAGTCTAGGTTTTGAAAACAAAGGAAAAGGTGGCACGTGTACAGCAGAAGAAAAGGAAGAGAAGAAAGTGGTCAGGAGAGAGAGTTAAATCCAGCTTTTGAAATAAAAGTTTAATTAACACAAGCAGGTCTCAGAACAAAGCCAAGAGCTCCAAATTCTCAGGAGGTTACAAGAGGGCACCGTGTGTGTGTGTGCATGTGTGTGTGTGTGTGCGCATGCACATGTGTGTGTGTGCGCATGCACACGTGTGTGTGCATGCACATGTGTGTGTGCATGCACACGTGTATGTGTGTGTGTGTGTGCATGTGTTCAGTGATTTTACAGGTTAAACACAGCAAACTCCGTCTCTCACTGAGAACTTGAAACCTCACACCCAGGTTTCCACCCTGGGGCTGAACCTGATGGATGGGTGTCATGGTGAAGAGGTGACATTATTTCTCATTGTCAACTTCATTCCTGTCAAGTTCGTGGCTCTATGAAAGGTGCAGAATCGAGGGAATCTGAAAGCAGATGCCCAAACATCTAGGAAGGAATCAAGTACAATGAGAGACAGAGAGCCGGGGTACTCGGCTGTCAGGCTGAGTAGCTTGTAAACCAAACAGCTTTAAACCTCCGCTTCACACTGTTAACTAATCTGTTCCCTGACCTTGTCCTCATTTCTGGGGTCGGTGAGGTACCCGCCTGGAGACAACGCTAGAACCGTCGTAACAGGGTCTTGCTTCCCCATAGGGGGGCCACTCTCTTCAGGGTTATTGCTTCCTTGTGTCTTAAACCCCTGACCCATTACAGCTTTTAATTCATTATTCATCAATTTTCTTAGTCCACTTAAAAAAAAATGGTAGGGTTGCTGCTCAAACATGAGGGGGGTTTGTGGGGGAAAGTGGCATTCTGGAGGAAAAAAAAAAGGACAACCCTGTCAAAACATGACAGCTGATCCAATGCCTGTTTTATACTATTCATAGAAAATGCCAAATTCTGCAAATAGTAACCACATGTACATTGGCTTCACAGATTCAATGTTCTGCGGCAAAATGAGACGTTCTTTATGTGAGTGTGTCATCAAAGGCGGCGAAAATATCGTTCTAACCTTCTAGGCTTAACCCTGTGGGCCCTCGATTGCTAGAAATTAAACATGAACAGTGAGCACACACACACACATACACATGCACACACACACAGGCTGGGCCTACATGGATAGTAGCCTTGGCCCACACAGCCTACCACCCAGAAAGACAGTTCGATTCATAAATATGCTCCCGGGCCATTTTTCTTCCTAGCCATGGGATCATTACAGCGACAAGCTCACATCTGACGTTTATAATCTTACTGGCTTTGCTAAAGTGGAGGACGGGGTGGGAAACAGCTTGGGGGAATGTGAGCAGGAGGATATGGCCCCATTCAGACTCTTCTGAGCTTCACAGTCCGTGCAGGGATTCTGAAGACTGTTTCTCACCCTCGCTCCCCTGGCTGGTGCCTCTGACATTTCGTTTGGATGCATCAGAACTGGCGTTTTAGCTCAAATCTGTTGTGCAGTTGTGCATTTTGGGTGCCTGGCTCGTACTCCCTTGCACCAGCATTTAAAAGAGCCCGTGCACAGAACTGAGCAGGGAATGAAACTTTTGTGGGCAGAGTAGTTACCTAACTCGACAGCAACCAGCTGGCGCTGCAGCCAGGCTCTGTGCTTGCCCAGGAATGCTTCTAGCACCTTCCACTCTAAAGGGGCCTCCTGTTTATCTTCTCCTCCATAACAAAGTCTCTGCAGCGGGCGCAGTAAATCTCTCTGGGCCTGGAAGCCTTAGCCACGGGTGTCTGTCTTTTTCTCCAAGGCTCGCTGGCTTTGCCCTGATCAGCCTGCATGTGCTCTATGACAATTATTTCAAAATGTCTGTACTTCGCCTCTTGATGAAAAACAAAAGACCCCATAAAGTGCAAGGAAATCTCTCCTTCTTTCTATCCAGACTTGAACGCACAGGCAGGGCGGCATGTCCCGGGAAATGGCATCCGCCTGCTGCTCTGTTTCCCAACAGAAGGGGAGATGATAATAAACGGCGGAGGCTGCTGCCCACAGCCTGCATGACACAGGACCTGGCTGATCCTCGCTAATGGCAATAAATAAATGACGGAAGTTTTAGGCACCAGACTAGTGAATTGGTGGTTAAGCTTCAGGCTTTTATCTGCCTGACCCCTGTTTGAACTCAACCTTGGTTCCTAAGTGCAGGGCAGACAAAGTGGGGTGGGAGGAAGGTTTCTTATCGACATGAGCACCCCTTCCAGCTCAACATAAAGAAATATGATGCCTTGTGTGTGCCTGTGACTCGGGGGCCAAGCTGGGGGCTGGGGAGGGATTTGTAGGAACAAAGTGAGAAGAGAGCCAAATACCAGCTATTACGTCTTGATGCCTATCCCATGGTTCTAGAGTTTACTAGAGGACATATTAATTAATTCCACTCGCATTTACTGGGTTGGGGGTGGGGGTGGGGGTGGGGGTGGGTCATTTGTTTACAGGCACCCTGTGTACTGCTGAAGACATAAATTTAAAAAGATGAACTGTTTCAGGAACTTGGAAATGAATGATCCCACTGCCAGCCCAGGCCAGGGCTGTCACTCACTGGCTATAAACATGCCGATCATTGTGCTAAAACACTGTCTGTGTATTATTCCATTCAATCCTCACAACAACTCTGTGAAGGAGTTACTATTATGTTTTCCAATGTTACAGATGAGGAAGCTGTGATTTACAGAGGTTGTGTGATCAATCTAAGATCACATGCCTGGAAAATGGAGCTGGGAAAAAATTCCTGATCTCACTCTGTATTATAAATGATCTCCTTGAAAAAGAGCTTAGCACATAAGCTTCACTGGTTTAGATCATGGCTACATTTCCCAGCCCAAATTCCATGTGTGTATTCTGACAATAATTCCAAATGTTTTCATGAGAACCATTAATCTGACTATTTAAGATTAGGATTATATTATCTCTATACAGTCCGTGTCCTCATCTGAAAGTGGAATGTGATAGTAATGATCTCCAGTGTCCTTTGTAAAGATGATTGTCAAAATGGTTTATCAAGTGAATGACTAATGGGAAACAAGGTTTAGATGCCCTTTGAAGACAGCTGTTCACCATGACTTCCAGAAAGATTCCCAGGATCGTTGTCGGAATAGGGCTTTCAGCAGGGTTGGTAACACGCCGACTCTCAGAAAAGTTCAATTCCAATTAGGAATCTGTCCCCACTCTAAACAGGACCAGGGCAAAGGGTGAGCTTGCATGTAGGTTTGTACTGGTTACTCTGGCGTATAACCAAGAAGCACTGGTCAAGTGGGAGAGTGCGCCTATTGGCTAGAGGAATATAGGATGCACAGATCTGTTTCTGGTTCAATAGTAAAGAGCAAGTAGGCATTTTAGGCATTTGATTGTTTTTGATTTTATGTCAAGGAGAGCTTCACCTATACTCCTTCAACCCCAACAAGATTTCCGCTAATTGTGACCCCCATTCTAATTTCCTTGGTTGCTTCTTTTTCTATCCTTTACCAGAAGGCCCATGCCTAATGTTCGCCAGATTTAGATCAACACACAATCATCCCTTTTCCTGACCCACTACAGGAGGCAATGTGCTATGGGGGGAGGTATACAGGCTTAAAGTCAACTGCACGTCATTTAAATCCTAAAATCCCGACCCTGAGTATTTTGCCTTTGTGTCATATGCCAAATTTCGTAACCTTATAGAAACTCAATTTCCCCATCTTACAATGGCACGGTGGAGTTGATGTTATATGAGCTAACATGCATAGATTTTTCCCTGTAAGCACTCTTTAAATGGGCCTTTGTTACTAGTTATATGCAGAGTTTATAGCACTTTCTTTTGTTCTCCATATCCCCTATGAAGGAGATATACAAAATCTTTATCTTCTACACCATGCACATGAATCAGGCATTTAATAAACATTTGACTAATGAATGAGATGGGAGAATTAACTAATAAATCCCTTCACAGACATGTGCATAGTTTTACATGGTGTACTAGTACACAAGCCTCTTGGGAGATGAGTTAAAAGACTGAAGTTTCTTTTATTTGAGGAAAGTGTCTTCACATTGTCTCTCCTTATAGTAATAATAGTATGATTAATTTGTATGGAAACTTTAGAAAACTTAGATGCATAATTACAAATGAAATGAGTTTACTGGGAATTATGCAGTGTCCAGAAGTGTGAAGATATTTACTGGAAGGGTTTATCCCTCTCCCATACCCCATGGTGGGTATTTGTCATGAAGAATGGGTCAGGGTAAGTAACTAAAGGGTAGGAAAGAGCTGAAACACATTGGAAATGTAAACCCAAGCTTGTACATAGATGAGCTTGGAGGACTTCAATTCTAGTTCTTTTCCCAGATTCTAGGAGAACAAAGGTCACTGCAATTTATTATTGGCAAGACTGTAAATGTCTAATAAAAATAATTCAATTATGGACACTTTTATTTCAAGTTTTAAACAAAAATCTAAGCAAAGATTTTTAGATTCTTTACTTTGAACATCCTCCCCCATTTTCCTGGCAATATATTTCCATGTTTCCTTGAAAAGTCATTCAAGATCATTCGAAGTTACATTTTAACACCTTGCCTCTGCTTTTAAGAAAAAAAAATCATAAATTTGATGAGAAGTGAGGTTGCTTTCTGGCTCCTGTAAAAGTTGGGGATCATATTTAACAACAGTAACCAAATGGGAATGCTCGGTCTAAATTCTGCACAGCCATGTCAGTGAAATTCCCAGGAACATCTTGCAGACCAGTGAAGCAGCAGCAGGCCCAGCTACTGAACGGGGTTTGGGGAACCCTTTGGCAATTTGCAGCTATTAAATAAAGTGCTATAGAGTGAATGACACCCCAGCCCTTGCCAACACCATTGCACAGCACACGACATTTCCCCTAGTCTTGACGGGGGCCTCCGCTAAGTGGATAGGAATGGGGTAACAGGGCATGCTAGCACTCCAAACCCTTTTCCCCTAGGTCACATTCTCACCTTTTGCTTGTGCCAAAGTCCTTCCCAGAATGCCTTTGTGAGGCAACTAAAATTTATACTCACATAGCCCTAAAATGCTGACATTCCATGTTTACACAGATTGTTTACACAGAAAATTAATCAGTTACGGTTTTAAATTTTAATTAAAGAATGTTTTCCGGTGTTATTGCAAAACAGACAAAAGCCCATAAAATGTATATTTGACGGCTGTTGTGTGTTGTCTTTGGATCAAGGCACAGTCTTGAGATCAATCATGCGTGATATTTTTGTGAACTTTTCTTTTAACAGAACAACCTTCACATAAATTAGGTTCATTAAAAAATATCCATCAAAATAAAAGTCATTCTGAGAAACTGCTGGATGGAATTTCCTTTCTAATCAGCAGCAAAATACTTTGTACTTGTAAAATGGGAAGGAAATAAGTAAACACTCAATTATGCAATAGGCTGCTATTTGCCAATAAACCAGAAGTAACTTTATAAGAAGTTACATGTTTTATTCACATTTTGGTCAAGAGAAAATTATTGGTTCACTGAACATTGACATGGTGGAAATATTTTGGTTCCAGATGGTGCTGAAAGCTACCCATATTTTTAAAATTTGTATTTTTCCATTTCCATTTCTTCTTTACCTTGCTTTATTTCTTTAATTATAAAAGAAATAAATGATTCTTATACAGAAAGGGTGAAAAGTCCATAAAATCAAAGTTTTTAACCATCTCTCTCTTAATAAATGACAATTGTTAACAAATTTTTGTTTTTTTCAGTGCATGTACTAAAATCATTTATATGTTTATTTGCATAAATATCTTATAAAGTGCCAAATAGCTCATCAACTGTGCATAATCATTACCCTTTGAGGGCTCAAAATCTGGTGCTAAAACCATTGCTAAGAATAGTGTGTACATATATAAAACAATACATATAAAAAATATATATAAAATAATACAACCATATCTCAAATTAAAAGCACATATACTGGCAAATCAAATTTCCAGCATCTTAAAAGTAAATCCATTTCTTGGAGAATACTACCACCATACAAAATAAAAATGAAATATTCTATGTTGTTATATATTATGTATTGTTTTATGTGGTTTGGTGATTTTATCCTTCATTTTACAGTATGTATTTGAGCTCTTCCCAGGTCAGTTCATTTTAATGCAGTATCATTCCTTTTAACCATAATCTAGGATGCATTCGATACATCCGCTAGTCACGGACATTCTTGTTTTCAGATACATTTTCTTACAACCTTGCTTTAGTAACATATTTGGACATTTTGTAAAATTATACTACTTATATAGAGTCTTCTGCAGGATAAATTATTAGAATTAGTATTGGTAAGTCATAAGACACATTTTATTTTTTATTACATTTATTGCCATTTTTGACAAAGTAATACTGCGCAAACTTTTATAACTCAAAAAACACTAAACAGCTAAAGATAAAAAATGGCATTTCTTGACTTGCCTCTTCTCATTAACTGCATTTTCTTCTGAGAAGCTCCACCCTCACACTTTGTACCCCTTTCTTCTTGGTTTACCTCCAAAATGGTATAATAAGTTACTGAACGGTCATCACTTGGCTTTTCAATCATCACACAATGACTTTCTCTGATAACTCCTCACTCCCACCCAGTTTACACCTCCAACCCATTTCTAAGAAAATCCCAGACATTGTGTTATTTCAACCATAAATATTTCAGTATGTATCTTTAGCAGGAAAGGAGAGTTTAATATAACTACACAATTATCATATCTAAAGTAATTTTAGGATAATATCTTAATGCCATTATAAGGCAGTGTTTAAATTTATAGTTTATAAATAGCATAATGCCAAAAGTTTTATCTGCTTTTTTTAAAAAATAAAAGTTCAAATAAGGTGAATACATGAGAATGGTTGATGTTCACTACCCATATCTCTCCCTCTGCTTCTTTTTTTTTCATTAAATTTGAAGAAGAAATTACTACTTTATTTTCCATAAATCTGAGTTTTTCCAATTGTATACTTTTCATGGAATTTAGCATGTTTTTTTGTTCTCTGTATTTTGTATAAATCAGAGGTTGGATCTGGAGTCTTGACCATATTCAGGTTTTTTCTTCCTTTCTCTTTCACTCTTCCTTCCTTTCTTCTTTTCTTTCTTCCATCTTTCTCTCTCTCTCCCTCTTTTCTGGTCAAAACTATTCATAGTAGCTTTTCCATTCTGCCATTGGAAGCCACATACTATTTAGTTACCTATTCTTTTGTAGTGTTAACAGCCAAAAATGCTTAATATCTAAAACCATAATTTCATTATGAGTTGCAAAATGGAGATATTCGATCATTTTTTTCTTTATTTATTAGCTGGAATACCTCCATAAATAATTATTTCCCTTAATCTAACAGTGGGTTATCTTCATACTATAATTCCTATAGGAAAGGCAATATAAATGCTTGCTTCATTCCCTTTACTAACCAGTTTTCCAATAATAAGATGGTTTTCTGGCATGTTTCAATGATGATTTCATGTAGCATCAGTATGAACTAAAACATTCAAACATACTTTATGTGTTTACATTTACTGTCATTATTCTTAAGATGCTCACATTTCTTCATACTTTGCAAAAGGATTCTTTTTACATTGGCTCCTGAGTCATTTGGACGTAAACCTAATAGTCTTTGACAGTTTCCTTGTTATCTGGTATGACGAGATATTCTAGGGTCATCCTTTCTATTTTCAGCCCCAGCCATGGAAGCAGCTATTTCTCCAAGGAGAACTACTTCCTTTGAAGACAATTGTACTTAGAGAACACAATCTGGTGGCTAGGAGTGCTCACTGTTATTGAGTTGATCATTGTTTCTAGGCCTTTCCAGTGGACAAAACTAAGAATACATTTTGTTTTTAGGATTAAAATACATTATGAGTTCATGCTAATACTTGCTGTTCAAATTCAGGGCCTAATCATTTTTAATTAACTTCGTGCATTTTCTTTCTCATACTGAGAATTCTGTTCTCAAGGTCATTAACGATGTTAAGATTAAAATATCACTTATTTGCTTTTTCCACATTAGACCTGTCTCAGAAGAGCAATAGTGATGTCATCACAAAAAATATAATTACTAGAAACAGTTAACACATTTTTTAAAGAAGTCTTAATGCACTTATATCCTTAAGTTATATACCACTGATGTACAAAATTACTGTATTTTTAAAAAGATATGTTCTTTCTGGAATATTACATGACCAAGCAAGATGTATTATCTCCTTCAAAAAGATCTTCCTATTCACTAATCCAATAACTATACTTCTAAAACTTTAAGGTAATAATCCAAAACCCAGACAAACATCCCTATTTTCAACACAAATGTCCTATTTATGAGGGGAGAAATTAGAAGCAACATAGTTGTCCAACAATATGAAAGTAGTTAATTAAATTATGATAATTTATCTCTTACATTAGTATGCATCTATTAAAAATATGTGGAGACAAACCACCAATAGAAACAAATGATATCAGTATCATTGTAGAAGGAAAGCAAGAAAAGGAATAGCTGATTAGAAAACCCCAAATTCCTGCAGGGGAGCAGTTAAGAACACTCTAAGAATGTTAGGTAAAACAGAGATGCTGCAGGCTCCAGTTCCAATCTGCTGTGGTAAAGTCTAAGAGAGTCTCAACTATGAACACTTTTTTTTTTATTTTAAACTTTTTATTGAGACATCATTTCAAATGCACTAGAGAGTTAAAAGAATTACTACAAAGAACACCTTTTACCCACATTCATCTATTCTTAGCATTTCATCTGTTTACCATCTTTAGTTTTTCTATGACTTGTGTATTTGTTTTTGTAGCTGTGTTTATGTCTACTTATATATACACATACAATATATCTTTCTCAATCAATTGAAGGTAAGTTATATACTTCATGGCCATTATGTCTGTTTACTGTATATTTCTTAAGAGACAATTATTTTATTACATAACTAGAGTACAGTTATTAAATCCAGTAAAATTTACAGGGGTGAAATCCTTTTACTTAATTCACCATCCATATTCCCATTTTTTTCAATTAACTTCATTAATATCTTTATAGTTTATTTCCCCCCTTCAATAGAGAATCTAGACAAGGGTCAGGTGCTGCATTTATTGTCACAGTTGTTCATGTTCCTTTAATCTGTAAATTCCACAATCATGCTTTGTCTTGCATACCATCAACATTTTTTTATTGAAGTATAGTTGATACACAATGTTATATTGGTTTCAAGCATACAATACCACAGTTCACGATGACAAAGATTTTTAAATCTTCATCCCCACTAGTGCACTTACTATCTGTCAACATAGCAGAATCATTGGCTATATGTTTCATGCTGCACTTCCATGCCAGTGACCAATGTATATTTTGACTGAGATTCTGGGCCTCTTTATCCCCCTCACCCTCCCCACCCACCCACCAACCTCAACCCCTTCCCCATAGTAATCACCAGTTGACTACTCTATTTTTATCATTTTGTTTTGTTTTGTGTTTAGATTCCACAAATAAGTGGAATTGTACGCTATTTGTCTTTCTCTATTTGGTTTATTTCACTTAGCATATAACCTCTAGGCCCATCCATGTTGTCACCAATGGCAGGATTTCTTTCTTTTTTATGGCTGAATACTATTGCATTGTGTATTTGCACTACCTTTCCTCTATCCATTCATCTATTGATGGACACTTAGGTTGCCTCCATATCTTGGCTATTATAAATAATGCAGCAGTAAATATAGGGCAGCATTTATCTTTTCAAACCAGGGATTTTGTTTTCTTCCAGTAAATCCTAAAAGTAGGATTACTGGGTCATATGGTATTTCTCATTTAGTTTTTTGAGCAAACTCCATTCTGCTTTCCACAATGGCTGCATCAATTTATATTCCCACCAACAGTGCAGGAGGGTTCCCCTTTCTCCGTATCTTTACCAAAACTTATTATTTCTTGTCTTTTGGATAGTAGCCATTCTAACTGGTGTGAGATGGTATTTCATTGTGGTTTCAATTTGAATTTCCCTGATGCTTAGCAGTGTGGGGCATCTATTAATGTACCTCTTGGCCATGTGTATTTCTTTGGAAAAATGTCTGTTCAGGACCTCTGCCCATTTTTTTTTCTCTTTTTGAAACTTTTATTCATTTAATTAGCAAATGTCTAACAAAAACAGTGGATATGAAAATATGAATGTGATATTTCACAGCTACAAAGGAGTTCACAGTGCTATGAGGAACACATCTATACAACCTATGACTTTTCTTTTTTTTTTTTGAGAGGGCATCTCTCATATTTATTGATCAAATTGTTGTTAACCACAATAAAATTCTGTATAGGGGGGGTCAATGCTCAATGCACAATCATTAATCCATCTCAAGCCTAATTCTTGTCAGTCTCCAATCTTCTGAAGCATAACGAACAAGTTCTTACATGGTGAACGAATTCTTACATAGTGAATAAGTTCTTACATGGTGAACAGTACAAGGGCATTCATCACAGAAACTTTTGGTTTTGATCACGCATTATGAACTATAAACAATCAGGTCAAATATGAATATTCGTTTGATTTTTATACTTGATTAATAAGTGGAACCCACATTTCTCCCTTTATTATTATTATTATTTTTATTTTTATTAAAATGCTGAAGTGATAGGTAGATGCAAGATAAAGGTAGAAAACATAGTTTAGTGTTGTAAGAGAGCAATTGTAGATAATCAGGTGTGTGCCTGTAGACTATGTGTTAATCCAAGCTAGACAAGGGCTTTAAAACATCCACAGATGCAGATTTCTCTCAAAACAGGGGGGGTGAGGTTCTAAGCCTCACCACTGTTGATCCCCAATTTCTCACCTGATGGCCCCCCTGTGACTGTGCCTGTCTTAGGTTGTTCCTCCCTTGAGGAATCTTACCCGTCTCTGGCTAACCAGTCATCTTCTGGGGCCATACAGGGAGATATAAAGTTGGTAAGTGAGAGAGAGGCCATATTGTTTGAAAAGATTAGCTTTTTACTTCTTTGCAGATTTATGCCCTGTGGTTTCTATGCCCAGCACTTCTCTCGAGGTATCTTTACCACCTGGAGGAATTATGATGCTCGGTAAATTCGATATGAGGCACGAATTCTACTTAAGGGTTGTAATTAGGAAGGAAGAAGAAAAGCTATAGAGGTAGCAGATGGAAGAAAACATGGGAGGATTGATTATTTCTTTGCCATATCTTCTTGTAGATGTATAGGTTTTAAACTACTTAAGCATGTATAGGTTTTAAACTACTAACTAACTTGCGCACACATATTAACATAATAGGAATACGGTGACATAAACTAAGCAAATCTATAATTACCAGCCATCTCCAGTGAAGCCAAGAAAACCAGTTAGGCACCCTAGACATTTGTGAGAATTTGTCTATGATATGATGGATATTGTCCAACTGTACTGAACAGTCTGAGAGAAATCAGACAAATTAAAGCAACCCATTTCTGGGGGCTGTTCACATCCTATATGTTCTTTTAACCGTAGATAGTCTATAGTCATAAGATTTTGGAGCGCTACAACTTGCACCCCTCCCAACTCCTGGTTGAGTTCCAACAGTACAGATCCACTCAAATTCGCTGTCTCACTGTATGCACATGCCAGCCTAGACATCTCCCTCCTCATTCCAGTGGCAAGTCCAGGAAATGGTGGGATGGATGCAGCCACAACCGCAGCATCGCCCGGATCCCTGTGGAGGCTTTTTGATGATCATCACCCGGCACCAGTTCTCCAGAGAGTGCTGATGCCGGAAGCTCCTCCTCATATCATATCTTAGTTCATTTTCTGGGTAGCCAAGCTAGGCCTTGATCTTCTGCATAGAAACAAATAGACCCTTTGCCCACATTTTGACATGCCCTCTATACCACTGTGTAGAACTCATTGGAGGTCAGCACACAGGAACTGCTTTTTTTTTTAATTTTTTAAAAAATTTTTATTAAGAGAAAGGAATATTATCAGAAAAGAGTACCTCCATACCCAATCATCTGACATCCTTAAAGTGATCAAAATTAAGGATATTTAAAGCATGCGTAAATCTTTGATTTACCAATAGTTTTATCCTATCAAGGAGTAATCCCCCTTTTCTTTCTTTCTTTCTTTTTTTCCTTTTTCTTTTCTTTTAATCTTTAATCTACACTTACATGAAGAATACTATGTTTACTATGCTCTCCCCTATACCAAGTCCCCCCTAAAAACCACATTACAGTCACTGTCTATCAGCATAGCAAAATGTTGTAGAATCACTACTTGTCCTCTCTGTGTTGTATAGCCCTCCCTCCCCTTTCTCCTTCCCCCCATGCATGCTAATCTTAATACCCCCTTTCTTCTTCCCCCCCCTTATTCCTCCCTGCCCACCCATCCTCCCCAGTTCCTTTCCCTTTGGTACCTGTTAGACCATTTTTGGATTCTGTAATTCCGCTGCTGTTTTGTTCCTTCAGTTTTTCCTTTGTTCTTTTACTCCTCAGATGAGTGAAATCATTTGGTATTTCTCTTTCTCCACTTGGCTTATTTCATTGAGCATAATACTCTCCAGCTCCATCCATGTTGCTGCAAATGTTAGGATTTTCCCTCTTCTTATGGCTGAGTAGTATTCCATTGTGTATATGTACCACATCTTCTTTATCCATTCATCTACCGATGGACATTTAGGTTGCTTCCAATTCTTGGCTATTGTAAATAGTGCTGCGATAAACATAGGGGTGCATCTGTCTTTCTCAAACTTGATTGCTGTGTTCTTAGGGTAAATTCCTAGGAGTGGAATTCCTGGGTCAAATGGTAGCTCTGTTTTGAGCATTTTGATGAACCTCCATACTGCTTTCCACAATGGTTGAACTAATTTACATTCCCACCAGCAGTGTAGGAGGGTTCCCCTTTCTCCACAGCCTTGCCAACATTTGTTGTTGTTTGTCTTCTGGATGGTGGCCATCCTTACTGGTGTGAGGTGATACCTCATTGTAGTTTTAATTTGCATTTCTCTGATAATTAGCGATGTGAAGCATCTTTTCATGTGTCTGTTGTCCATCTGTATTTCTTTTTTAGAGAACTGTCTCTTCAGCTCCTCTGCCCATTTTTTAATTGGGTTATTTGTTTTTTGTTGAGGTGTGTGAGCTCTTTATATATTCTGGATGTCAAGCCTTTATCGGATCTGTCATTTTCAAATATATTCTCCCATACTGTAGGGTTCCTTTTTGTTCTATTGATGGTGTCTTTCACTGTACAGAAACTTTTCAGCTTAATGTAGTCCTACTTGCTCATTTTTGCTGTTGTTTTCCTTGCCCGGGGAGATATGTTCAAGAAGAGGTCACTCATGCTTATGTCTAAGAGGTTTTTGCCTATATTTTTTTCCAAGAGTTTAATGGTTTCATGACTTACATTCAGGTCTTTGATCCATTTTGAGTTTACCTTTGTATATGGGGTTAGAAAATGGTCCAGTTTCATTCTCCTACATGTAGCTGTCCAGTTTTTCCAGCACCATCTGTTGAAGAGACTGTCATTTTGCCGTTGTATGTCCATGGCTCCTTTATCAAATATTAATTGACCATATATGTTTGGGTTAATTTCTGGAGTCTCTAATCTGTTCCACTGGTCTGTGGCTCTGTTCTTGTGCCAGTGCCAAATTGTCTTGATTACTATGGCTTTGTAGTAGAGCCTGAAGTTGGGGAGTGAGATCCCCCTACTTTATTCTTTTTTCTCAGGATTGCTATGGCTATTTGGGGTCTTTGGTGTTTCCATATGAATTTTTGAATTATTTGTTCCAGTTCATTGAAGAATGTTGCTGGTAATTTGATAGGGATTGCATCAAATCTGTATATCGCTTTGGGCAGGATGGCCATTTTAACGATATTAATTCTTCCTAGCCATGAGCATGGGATGATTTTCCATTTGTTAGTGTCCCCTTTAATTTATCTTAAGAGTGACTTGTAGTTTTCAGGGTATAGGTCTTTCACTTCTTTGGTTAGGTTTATTCCTAGGTATTTTATTCTTTTTGATGCAATTGTGAATGGGATTGTTTTCCTGATTTCTCTTTCTATTGGTTCATTGTTAGTGTATAGGAAAGCTACAGATTTCTGTGTGTTAATTTTGTCTCCTGCAACTTTGCTGTATTCCGATATCAGTTCTAGTAGTTTTGGAGTGGAGTCTTTAGGGTTTTTTATGTACAGTATCATATCATCTGCAAATAGTGACAGTTTAACTTCTTCTTTACCAATCTGGATTCCTTGTATTTCTTTGTTTTGTCTGATTGCCATGGCTAGGACCTCCAGTACTATGTTAAATAACAGTGGGGAGAGTGGGCATCCCTGTCTGGTTCCTGATCTCAGAGGGAATGTTTTCAGCTTCTCGCTGTTCAGTATAATGTTGGCTGTGGGTTTATCATATATGGCCTTTATTATGTTGAGGTACTTGCCCTCTATTCCCATTTTGATGAGAGTTTTTATCATGAATGGATGTTGAATTTTGTCAAATGCTTTTTCAGCATCTATGGAGATGATCATGTGGTTTTTGTCTTTCTTTTTGTTGATGTGGTGGATGATGTTGATGGATTTTCGAATGTTGTACCATCCTTGCATCCCTGGGATGAATCCCACTTGGTCATGGTGTATGATCCTTTTGATATACTGTTGAATTCTGTTTGCTAATATTTTATTGAGTATTTTTGCATCTACATTCATCAGGGATATTGGTCTGTAATTTTCTTTTTTGTTGGGGTCTTTGCCTGGTTTTGGTATTAGGGTGATGTTGGCTTCATAGAATGAGTTTGGGAGTATTCTCTCCTCTTCTATTTTTTGGAACACTTTAAGGAGAATGGGTACTATGTCTTCTCTGTGTGTCTGATAAAATTCTGAGGTAAATCCGTCCAGCCCCGGGGTTTTGTTCTTGGGTAGTTTTTTGATTACCGTTTCAATTTCTTTGCTCATAATTGGTTTGTTTAACTTTTGTGTTTCTTCCTTGGTCAGTCTTGGGAGGTTGTATTTTTCTAGGAAGTTATCCATTTCTTCTAGGTTTTCCAGCTTGTTGGCATATTAGGTTTTCATAGTAGTCTTTAATAATTCTTTGTATTTCTGTGGAGTCTGTCATGATTATTCTGTTCTCATTTCTGATGCTGTTGATTTGTGTTGATTCTCTTTTTTCTCTTAATAAGTTTGGCTAGAGGCTTATCTATTTTATTTATTTTCTCAAAGAACCAGCTCTTGGTTTCATTGATTTTTTTTATTGTTTTATTCTTCTCAATTTTGTTTATTTCTTCTCTGATCTTTATTATGTCCCTCCTTCTGCTGACTTTAGGCCTCATTTGTTCTTCTTTTTCCAGTTTCCATACTTGTGATGTTAGACTATTCATTTGGGATTGTTCTTCCTTCTTCAAGTGTGGCTGGATTGCTATATACTTTCCTCTTAAGACTGCTTTCCCTGCATCCCACAGAAGTTGGGGCTTTGTATTGTTGTTGTCACTTGTTTCTATATATTCCTTGATCTCTATTTTGATTTGTTCATTGATTCATTAATTATTTAGAAGCATGTTGTTAAGCCTCCGTGTGTTTGTGAGCCTTTTTGTTTTCTTTGTAGAATTTATTTCTAGTTTTATACCTTTGTGGTCTGAAAAATTGGTTGGTAGAATTTCAATATTTTTGAATTTACTGAGGCTCTTTTTGTGAGCTAGTATGTGGTCTATTCTGGAGAATGTTACATGTGCACTTGAGAAGAATGTGTATCCTGTTGCTTTTGGATGTAGAGTTCTGTAGATGTCTATTAGGTCCATCTGCTCCACTGTGTTGTTCAGTGCCTGTGTGTCCTTACTTATTTTCTGCCTGGTGGATCTATCCTTTGGGGTGAGTGGTGTGTTGAAGTCTCCTAAAATGAATGCATTGCAGTCTATTTCCCTCTTTAGTTCTGGTAGTATTTGTTTCACAAATGCTGGTGCTCCTGTGTTGGGTGCATATATATTTAGAATGGTTATATCCTCTTGTTGGACTGAGCCCTTTATCATTATGTAGTGTCCTTCTTTATCTCTTGTTACTTTCTTTGTTTTGAAGTCTATTTTGTCTGATATTAGTACTGCAACCCCTGCTTTCTTTTCACTGTTGTTTGCTTGAAATATGTTTTTCCATCCCTTGACTTTTAGTCTGTGCCTGTCTTTGGGCTTGAGGTGAGTTTCTTGCAAGCAGCATATAAATGGGTCTTGCTTTTTTATCCATTCTGTTACTCTGTGTCTTTTGATTGGTGCATTAAGTCCATTTACATTTAGGGGACTATTGAGAGATATGTACTTATTGCCATTGCAGGCTTTAGATTCGTGGTTACCAAAGGTTCAAGGTTAGCTTCTTTAGTATCTTACTGCTTAACTTAGCTCACTTATTGAGCTGTTATATACACTGTCTGGAGATTCTTTTCTTCTCTCCCTTCTTATTTCTCCTCCTCCATTCTTCATATGTTGGGTGTTTTGTTCTGTGCTCTTTTTAGGGGTGCTCCCATCTAGAGCAGTCCCTGTATGATGCCCTGTAGAGGTGGTTTGTGGGAAGCAAATTCCCTCAGCTTTTGCATGTCTGGGAATTGTTTAATCCCTCCATCATATTTAAATGATAGTCATGCTGGATACAGTATCCTTGGTTCAAGGCCCTTCTGTTTCATTGCATTAAATATATCATGCCATTCTCTTCTGGCCTGTAGGGTTTCTGTCGAGAAGTCTGATGTTAGCCTGATGGGTTTTCCTTTATAGGTGACCTTTTTCTCTCTAGCTGCCTTTAAAACTCTTTCCTTGTCCTTGATCCTTGCCAGTTTAATTATTATGTGTCTTGGTGTTGTCCTCCTTGTATCCTTTCTGTTGGGGGTTCTGTGTATTTCTGTGGTCTGTTCGATTATTTCCTCCCCCAGTTTGGGGAAGTTTTCAGCAATTATTTCTTCAAAGAGACTTTCTATCCCTTTTCCTCTTTCTTCTTCTTCTGGTACCCCTATAATACAAATATTATTCCTTTTGGCTTGGTAACATAGTTCTCTTAGTGTTGTTTCGTTCCTGGAGATCCTTTTATCTCTCTCTATGTCAGCTTCTATACATTCCTGTTCTCTGGCTTCTATTCCTTCAATGGCCTCTTGCATCTTATCCATTCTGCTTATAAATCCTTCCAGGGTTTGTTTTACTTCTGTGATCTCCTTCCTGACATCTGTGATCTCCCTCCGGACTTCATCCCATTGCTCTTGCATTTTTCTCTGCATCTCTGTCAGCATGTTCATGATTTTTATTTTGAATTCTTTTTCAGGAAGACTGGTTAGGTCTGTCTCTTTCTCAGGTGTTGTCTCTGTGATCTTTGTCTGTCTGTAGTTTTGCCTTTTCATGGTGATAGAGATAGTTTGCAGAGCCGGTACGATTGACAGCTGGGAGAGCTTTCCTTCTTGTTGGTTTGTGGCCTTCCTCTCCTGGGAGAATAGTGACCTCTAGTGGCTTATGCTTGGCAGCTGTGCGCAGATAGGGCTTCAGCTACCTGCCCGGTTGGTTTGGAGTTTATCTCCACTGTTGCTGTGGGTGTGCCCTGGCTGGGGCTGTTCCTCCAAAATGGTGGAGCCCCATTGGAGGGGGAGAGGCCAGGAGGCTATTTATCTCCGTAAGGGGCCTTTGTGCTCCCTGTTGCCCAGGGGGTTAGAGTGCCCAGAGATCCCCAGATTCCCTGCCTCTGGGCTAAGTGTCCTGTCCTGCCCCTTTAAGACTTCCAAAAAGCACTCTCCAAACCAAAACAACAACAGCAACAACGAAAGAGAGAAAAAAAAAGGGGAAAACGTGAGATTTTCTTTGTCCTCAGGTGCCGGTCTCAGGCACCTGCTCACCGGTCTTGCTGCCCTGTTTCCCTAGTATTGGGGTCCCTGTCCCTTTAAGGCTTCCAAAAAGCACTCACCAAAGAAAAAGTGAAAAACGTGCAATTATCTTTGTCCTCAGGTGCCGGTCTCAGGCACCCACTCTCCGGTCTTGCTGCCCTGTTTCCCTAGTATTGGGGTCCCTGTCCTTTTAAGGCTTCCAAAAAGCACTCACCAAAAAAAAAAACTGCTCCCATTTCTTTGTCCTCATGTGCCAGTCTCAGGCACCCACTCACCAGTCCTGCCACCCTGTTTCCCTAGTATCCAGGACCCCACGCATGCACTATGTCTGCACTCTGGTCCGGAATCCTGGGGCTGGGTGTTCAGCAGTCCTGGGCTCTCACTCCCTCCTTGGTGACTCCTCTCCACCCACCAGGGGCTGGGGGGAGGGGTGCTCGGGTCCCACTGGGCCAGGGCTTGTATCTTACCCCCTTTGCAAGGTGCTGGGTTCTCGCAGGTGTGGATGTGGTCTGGATGTTGTCCTGTTCCTCTGGTCTCTATTTTAGGAAGAGTTGTCTTTGTTATATTTTCATAGATATATGTGGTTTTGGGAGGAGATTTCCGCTGCTCTACTCACGCCGCCATCCTGGCTCCACCCCCCTCTGCCCATTTTTTAATAGATTATGTGTTTTTCTGGTGTTGAGGCATATGAGTTCTTTATATGTTTTAGATGTTAACCCCTTATCAGATAAATCGTTTACAAATATATTCTCCCATACTGTAAGTTGCCTTTTTGTTCCATTGATCATATTTTTTAATATACAGAGGCTTTTTAATTTGATGTAGTCTCACTTGTTCACTTTTTATTTAGTTTCCCTTGCCCAGGGAGATTTGTACAGAAAAAAATTGCTCATGCTTATGTTAAAAATATTTTTGCCTATGTTTCTTCTAATGCTATTAAAATTTTTGAAAATGTAGTCCTTGCCTTTGTCTGATAGAACACCCTGTATTTTGGATTTGTCTGATGTTTACTTATGGTTATAGTCATGTTATACTTTCTAGGGCAGAGTGATGTGTAAGAGCTACTTTGCTTGATTCAATTCTGAGACAAACAATATCCATTTGTTCCTCATTTGTAATATTAATTCTGATGATCTGATCAAAATGCTGCCTGATTTTCTAACTCCATAGTTATTACATTTTTCCTTGCAACTAATGGGTAGCCTGTCAAAAGAAATTTTGGAACCATGTAAATATTCTGATCCTTATCATAATTTCACCTTTGATTTAGTATCAATTGATAATACTTGCCTGATTTAATCTTTATGATGATAATTGCAAAATACTGATATACTAACTCCAGTTCCCACTATGTATTTATGAATCAACATTCAATTTGAGCTGTAAGCAGATCCCTGTCATCTGTGCTATTTATTTGCCATTTACTATATGTATGAACTCATAAATTTATGTTTTTCAATGGTTTACCATTCATCCCTATACTACACTATTTTAGATGCTCAAGATGTCCTGTATTTGACTAGTAAAACCACATTAAGCTGGCTCTTGTGTCCTTGTGAAATATTTCCATTGTTCTTTTTTCCTTGCTTTTTAATTCTTCTTTACTTTCAGACATAACAAAATATTCTAGTGTCATTTTATATCTGTCTTCTGTTATGTTTAGAATCATTCATTTCTCCAAGGATTTTTGGTTCCCTTAGTGGGGCATTAAAGACTGAAATCTGTGAGCTGGATATAACCACTGCTACCGAATGTCATTGCGTGATGGCTGTCTATGAACTCTTTCTTTTATTGAAATATAGTTAATAAACAATATTGTATTGGTTTCAGGCATACAACATAGTAATTATCCATTTATATACATGACAAAATAGTCACCTTGATTAGTGACCATCTGTCACCATACAAGGATATTACTATTGACTATATTCTTTATATGGTACATTTCATCCTTGTGACTTATTTATTTTATAATTGGAAGTTTGTACCTTTGTATCCCCTTCACCTACTCCACTTAATCCCCTACTCTCTCTCCTGTGACAACCACCAGTGTGCTTTCTTTATTTACAAGTATATTTCTGTTTTGTTTGTTCATTTGTTTGATTTTTAGCATTATTTACAGTAGCCGAGATATGGAAGTAGTCTACATGCTATTTGTAGATGAATGTAAAGAAGATGTGAGCCATAAACTCTTGATAGTAACAAACTGATTTTACCCATCAAGATGAAGACCCATATAGAGGAGAAATTTTCAGAAAAATAATATTTGAAGAAGACCATGACAGTAAAGACAAAACAAAAAATAAAATCTCTAGATAGAGTGGAGAAAAGAACAAGGGAGACAAATTTTAGTATGAAGCATATATTCTTCTTACTTTGTGAAAACACTAAAAGATGGTGCTTGAGAATCATGACCCTGGATAAGTTATCCTTGTCCAGACGTACATCCAAATACCATAAGAAAACTAATTTGTCTAAAAATTGAATTATGGAAAAGATGACTGTCAAAATCCCCACACCCCCTGGACAAAAACATAGATCCACAAAACAGACAAAAATTGGTATTTTTAAATGAGATAAAAAGTTAAGAAAATATTTGCTATGAATGAACAATGCAAACCAGAATTAGACGAACTTAGAGTTGACATCAGCTAAAGGAAAGACCTGAAAAGATGTGACAGAATTCAGAAAAAAAGAAAATTTAAAATAAAAAAAAATTCAAAGGAAGAGTGACTTTAAAATCACAAAAACAAATGAACACACTAGATAATGTCTTATGGGAAGTATAGTACAAAAAGGAGGACATTTTTTCAAGTCAAAGTGATGTGAAGGAGATAAAAATAATTTGAAAACATGATGGCAATAGAAAATGGGCAAAGAAAATCTAAAATACATATAACCAGAGTAATGGAAGAAGAAAACCAAAGAAATGAAATGGAAAAAACTAAAAAAGAAAAGTTTCCAGAAAACGTCCTATAGTAAAAGAATAATTGAAACTAATTATCTGTTTGTTGAATTGGCCTAATTCTGATACTGGGATATTGAAGTCACCAACGGTGCTGGTGGATTTGTCTTTTTTTTTCTTGAAATTCCATTACTTTTTGCCTCATATAGTTTGACATTCTGCTGTTAGGTACATAAACATTAAGGATTATTATGTCATCTTGAAGTATTGACTCCTTTATCATTATGCAATGCACTTCTTTATTGCTAATAATTTTCCTTGCCTTGAAGTTGGCCCGGAATGAAATTAATATAACTACTTCTGCTTTCTTTTGATTAGTGTTTGCATGGTGATTTTTTTTCCATCCATTGAATTTTAATTTATGTGTTTTTATATTTTAAGTATATTTCTTGTAGACAATATATAGTCAGGTCTTGTTTTTAGATCCACTCTGACAATCTCTGTCTTGGTTGATGCATTTAAATCATTGACATTCAAAGTGATTATTGATATAGTTACCTTAATATCAGCAATATTTCTTACTGTTTTCTATTGGTGGCCTTGTTATTTACTCCTATTTTTGTCTCCTACTCTTTCTCTGCCTCCTGTGGTTTTAATGGAACATTTTCATGATTCCATTTTTTTTCCTTCCTTATTATAGCAATTATACTAAGGTAATCTTTTTTTACCTTTTTTAGTGGCTTCCTTCAAGTTTACAATATACATTTACAGTTAATCCAAGTCCATTTTCAAATAACCCTATACCATTTCACAAGTAGTATGAGAACCTTATAATAACAAAATGTTCCTAACTCTTTCCCATCTGTCATTTTTGTCATTATTTCCATTCATTTCACTTATATGTAAGCATACATGAATACATATATAAATACCTAATTAAGTGCATTTGCATTATTACATATTATACTATTCTTTACATTTACATTATTGATGGTGGTGGTTATTATTTTGAAAAAGTGTTATCTGTTAAGTCAGCTAAGAATAAGAAAAATTAAAGGGTTTACATTACTTTCACTTATTCCTTCTTCTATGGTTGTACTCATTTTGCATAGATCTAAGTTCTGGCCTGTATTATTTTCCTTCTCTCTAAAGAACTTTTAACATTCTTGTAAGGCAGGTCTACTGGCAAAAAATCCTCTCAAATTTTGTTTATCTGAGGAAGTCTTTATTTTTCCTTCGCTTTTGAAGGATCATTTTACAAGGTACAGGATTCTAGGTCAGTGTGCTACTCTCTGAACACTTGAAGTATGTCACTCCACTGTCTTGTTCTTGCATGGTTTCTGGGAAGAAATTGAATGTGAGTTTTATCTTTGTTCCTCCAAAGTAAGTCATTTTTCTTGGCTCTGGCTTCTTTCAGATATTTTTCCTCATCTTTTTCCTTATCTACAATTTTCTGTATTTTGAAAAAGATACACTTAGGTGTAGGCTTTTTGTTTTTCTGGCATTTATCCTGCTTAATGTTTGACATTACTTTGGGGAAAATTCTCAGTCATTATCCTCTCAAATGTTTCTTCTGTCTCTTTCTCTCCTTCCTCTTCTGGTATTTCCATTATACATATGTTACATCTTTTGTAGTTGTCCCATAGTCTTTGGCTATTCTGTTGCTTTCATTGTTATTGTTGTGTGTAGTCTGTTCTCTTTGCTTTTTGGTTTCAGTATTCTATTGATGTATCCTCTAGCTCAGAGGACATTTCCTCAGCCATTTACAATTTACTAATGAGCCCATGAGAGGTATTCTTCATCTCTATTACAGTGTTTTTGATCTCTAAGATTTCTTTGTGATTCTTTCTTAGGATTTCTCTCTCTCTCTGCTTATATCTTCTATCTGTTCTTGCATGCTGTCTCCTTTATCCCATTAGAGCCCTTAGCATATTTATCATAGTTGGTTTAAATTATCAGCCTAATTACAATATCCCTGCCACATTTTTTCTGATGCTTATTCTGTCTCTTCAAATTGTGGCGTTTTTTTGCCTTCTGGTATACCTTGTAATTTTTTTCTTGATAGCCATATGTGATGGACCAGGTAAAAGGAACTGCTGTAAATAGGTGTTTAGCAATGTAGTGGTGAGGTGTGAGAAGGTAAGCATTCTGTGGTCCTATCATTAGGTTCCAGCTTTTAGTGACCCTATGCCTCTAGACTGTGAACTTCACAAATGTTCCTCAGGTTTTTTATCTTCCCTCTTAAGTGGGAAGGGAAGACTAGAGTGGGCTGGAGTAGGGTGTAACTCTTCTCCTGGGTCAGTTAGGCTCTGTAATACATTAGCAGGTTAGGCTCTGGTTAACTAGTTTCCCCTGAGGGCAGGCCTTGTTATAAAAAACAGTGCTCTGGTCTATTTCAAAATGGTTCCTTTTCCTCGCCCTCTGTTCAGATCATGAGGGGATTTTTCTTTAATATTGTAGAAATCTTGTTGAGCTCATACAGGTCAATCTCACAAAATTGTGGGGTCCTCCTTAGAGTTCTAATTCTCAGACTTGTGCAGTCTGAGCCACCAGTGATTCATCAATTATCAGTGATAACTGAAATAAGTGATTCAATAGATAGGCTGAAATCAAGAATGGATATATTTCAGGAATTAATTTGTGTAAATCCAGACTGTGGGAATCTATCAGAAGAAGAAAAATAAAAATATTTGAAAATGTAAAAATAAAAGCTAACAGATATGAAGGATAAAACCAGAAAAGGTAACATCTAGAAAATGGAGTTCAGAAGAGGAGAAATATAAGGAGGAGGACTTATTTTTATATAGCAGTTATGTTTCCAATAATATTTTTTAAACACATGGAGATATTAAGGTGCTTAGAGTGCCATACATGAATTTAAGAACCTCAGAGACATAGAGAAAAAATATCTAAAATTACACAGAAGAAAAGAAAAAGTCACATACAGAGTAGATCACATTTAATGGAGAAAATTAGATTCACATCATACTTTTCAGACAATAAAAGTTAGTATAGAATATAATGAGTAGCATTTTCAAAGTGGAAAGAAATATGATCTAAAATATTGTCTCAAATTGTCATTCAAATATGAGAATACTAACCACTTGTCAGACATATCATTTGTAAATATATTCTCCCATACTGTAGGTTACCTTTTTGTTTTGTTAATGATTTCCTTTGTTGAGCAGAAGCTTTTTAGTTTGATCTAGTCCATTTGTTTATTTTTGCATTAGGTTTCCTTACATAGAAAGATATATTCAGAAAAAATTACTAATGTCAGTGTTCAAGAGTTTACTGCTTATGTTTTCTTCTAGAAATTTAATGGTTTCAGGTTTTATATTTAAGCATTTAATCCATTTTGAGTTTATATCCAAAATATGTAAAATAACTCACACAACTCAACACCAATTATTAACATCATCAGAGGACCTAAAGAAACATTTTTCCAAAGACATTACAGATGGCCAATAGACATGTGAAAATATGCTCCATATCACTAATCATCAGACACAATGAAGCGTCACCTTATACCAGTCAGAAAGGCTAGCGTCAATAAAGCAGAAATAAGTATTGGCAAGGATATGGAAAAAAGGAACCCCTGAGACACTGTTGGTGGGAATATAAATTGGTACAGTCACTATGGAAAGTAGTCTGGAGGTTGCTCAAGAACCTAAAAATAGAAATACCATATCACCCAGTAATTCCCTTTCTGAGAATTTACCGAAAGAAAACAAAATCACTGAATCAAAAAGATATACACACTCCTATGTTTATTGCAGCATTATTTACAATAGCCATGAAATGGGAGCAGCCTAAGTGTCTATCAATAGGTGAATGAATAAACAAGATGTGGTAGTACATGTATACAATGAAATACTACTCAGTCATAAGAATGATCGAAATCTTGCCATTTGCAATAATACAGATGGACCTAAAGGGCATTATGCTAAATGAAATAAGCAAGGTCAAGAAAGACAAATATGATATGATTTTACGTATTTGTGGGATCTAGAAAACAACAAATGAGCAAATAACACATAAATAGACTCATAAAACACCGAGAACAGACTGGTGTTTGACACAGGGAGGATGAGGGATGGGTGTAAAAGGTGAAAAGGATAAGAGGTACAAACTTTCATTTATAAAATGAATTAGTTGCAGGGATGAATGTACACCATAGGATCCACAAAATATCAAAATTGTAGGTAGGCTCAACAAGAAAAAAAAATTTCAAATTACTAAAATCATAAATGAAAGAGGGGACATTACTACCTAAATAACAGAAATGAAAAGGACTCTGAGGTAATTAAATAAGTTCGGTAAAATGGAAAAATTACTGGAAAACTCAAGCTACTTAAAACTGACTCAAAGAATAATAGAAAATGTGAAGAATAGATCTATAAAGTTATAAAATTGAATTAGCAAACTTTGTACTAAGAAAGTCCATAATCAGATGGTTTCACTGATGAATTCTACCAAATATTTATTAAGAATTAATACTAATTCTTCACAAACTCTTCTAAGAAATAGAAAAGGAAGGAGTAATTTCTAACTCATTCTTTGAGACTAGTATTACTCTCACAGGTACAACAGTGACTACAGGGAAGTTACAAGAAAAGAAAATCGAGAGGCTGATATCACTCAGGAGTATAGATGGAAAAGCTCTCAACAAAATACTAACAAATGAAACTACCAACACATAAAAGGGTTATATAACACGAACAAGGAGTTTTATCCTAGGAATATAAAATTGATCTAGCATCTGTAAGTCAGTTTTTGTAAATACACCATGTAAAAAGAATATACTTTTTACCGATAGGCTCAAAGAAAACATTTAACAAAATCCAGTGCTCTTTCGTGATAAAATATAGTCAGCAAAGTAGGAACAGAGGGAACATTCTCAACCTGATAAAGGTCATGTATAAAAATCTCATAGCTGACATCAGACTTAATGGTGAAAGACTGAATGATTCCCCTTAAGAACAGGAAACCAACAAGGATACAAACTTTCACCACTTCTATTCAACATTGTCCTGGAGATTTTAACAAGGCTTTTAGGCAAGAAAATGCAATGAAACAAATCCAGAATGGAAAGCAAGAATTAAAAATAACTATTTGCAGATGGTATGATCTTATGTATAGAAAATCTGAAGGCAGGCACACACACACACACACACACACACACACACACACAACACACATACACACATACACACACATACAAAAAAGCTATTAGGAATGCACAGCATGGTAACCATAGTTAATAGTACTATATTGAATATTTGGAAGTTGCTAAGAGTAAATCTTTGAAGTTCTCATTGCAAGAAAAATATATGTAACTATCTTGTAAGGATGGATATTAACTGGACTTATTGTGGTGATAATTTGAAATACATAAACATATCAAATCATGTTGCACACTTGAAATCAACATAATGTTATGTGTTAACTACAATTCAATTAAAATAACAATTAGAAGTAATAAATTCAGCAAGTTTGCAGGACAAAGGTCAATTTACAAAAAATAATCTATGCCTTTAGTCACATGCAAGGTAGTATCCAAAAAAGTAATTAAGTAAACAATTTCATTTATAATAGAATAAAAAAAAACACTTAGAAACAAATTTAAAATAAGTACAAAATTTTTACTATGGTAAATGCAAAAATCTGTTGGAAGAAAGTAAAGAAGACCCAAATAAATGGAAAGATGGCCCATGATGATGGTTCAGGTGATTTCATATTGTTAAGACAACACTACTCTTAAATTGATCTACAGATTAAATGCAATCCTTATCAGTATCCCACCTGCTTTCTTTCCAGAAACTGACAAACTGAATCTAAAATTGATAAGGAGTTTCATGAGACCTAGAATAGCTCAAAACAATTTTGAAAAAAAAATAAAGTTGTAATCATATTTTCTGAGTTGAAAATTATTGCAAAGCAATAGTAATCATATCTGTATGACAATGGCATAAGAAGAGACATATAAACCAAGGGGATAGAACTGAGGAAATAAAACTTCACATTTCCAGTCAGTTGATTTTCAACAAGGTTGCCAAGATAATTCAATGCAGAAATGATAGCCTTTTCGGCAAATCATGTTGTGACAGCCAGATAACCATAACACCAAGAAATGAAATTGGATCCCTGTCTCACACCATATACAGAAACTCACTTCAAATGGATCAAAGACTGAATGTAAAACCTACAATTATAAAACTCATATAAGAAAACATTGGGGTAAGACGTCATGACCTTGGATTTCTCAAGATGTGATTTTGTAGCTGACACCAGAAGTATGAACATAAAAAATTAATTGTATTTGATCAAATTAAAAACCTGTGCTTCAAAGGACATCATATCCAATGAATGTGATAAAATACTTGTAAATCATATATCAAAGAATTTTTATCTAGAATGTATGAAGAATTCTTACTATTCAATAATAAAACAACAAAAAAACTAAGCAAAGGACCTGAACTGACATTTCTATAAAAAAGATATACAAATTGCCAACCCACAGATGAAAAAAATGCTTAATAACATCATGGAAATGCAAACCACAATCACAATGAGATATCACTTTACATATGCAAAATGGACATAAAAAAGGGCAGAAAATAATAGCAAGTGCTGATAAGGATGTGGAGAAATAAGAAACCTCATGAACTGCTAGTGGGAATGTGAAAAATGATGCAATCACTTTGGAAAATAGTCTGGCAGTTCTATACAAAGTTCAGTGTAGAATTACTATGTGTCCCAGCAGTTCCAACTCCTATCTACACACCCAAGAGAAATAAAAACATATGTCTCACACAAAATCTTATACATAAATATTCATAGCAACATTATTCATAATAGCCCAAAACAGCAGCATTATTCATAGTAGCCATCATCAGCAGATGGTGGGGTTAACAAAATGTGGTCGTATCCAAACAACATAATTTTATTTAGCTATGAAAAGAAATGAAATATTAATAAATGCTACAATATGAATGAATCTGAAAAGAAAATGCTAAACCAGTATTGAAAGACCACACATTATATAATCCCATTTATATGAAATGCCCAGAATTGACAAATGCATAGAGATAAATAGTATATTTATGGTTGCTTGTGCTAGACGGTGGGAAAGAATGGGGACTGACAGCTCTTGAGTTTAAGGTGTCTTTTGAGGGGTGATGGAAGTGTTTTAAAATTAGATTACAGTGATAAGTTTATATAGGTACTATGCTTTTAAAAAAAATTGAAAAGTTTAAAACTTTCCTCACAAGAAAATTCCAGAACTTCTGATTTTATAAAAGCTTTATGAAATTTTCAATATGCAGTTTATCACATTTTACAAACTGTTTAGTTAACAGGAAAAAAAACAAGGTTATATACTAATTCATTGAATTCACTTTAAGCTTGTTACCAAACCCAAAAAATGTTACAGAAAAGAAAAAGACAAAACTATAGAACTACTTCATGTGATGTAGATACCAAAATCCTAAATATAACATTTTCAAATCGAATCTAATTTTGGACAAAATGATAAATATATTGCAACTAAGTTGGATTTATCCCACTTATACAATAATTATTCAACATTAGGAAGTTATGTAATTCCCCACATAGTAACATATTAAAAGAAAAAAATCTCTGTGATGATCTAAATTTAAAAAATTGATAAAATTTAACATTTATTTCTGCTTAAAGAGTCTTAATTAATTATAGAAGGGGACTTTCTTAACCTGATAAAGTAGTTATTTAAAAAATAAAATAAAAACATGGATTTGAAATTCATCCTTCTAAAATAAGAAAAAGACAAATATGCCCACAAGCTCTACTTGTAGTCAGCACGTGGTCGGGAGTCCTAGCCAGTGAAATGACATAAGGAAAATATGATTAGTAAAATGATGGAAAAGACAATAGACAATGGTCCTTTATTTATTATATTGCAAATGATATACTCATTTATATACAAAAGGCAAAATAATTGAAAGAAAAATGATTAGAAATAATGAAGATTTTAGTTAGGTTGCTCGATATAGAATAGGATGAGGTAATTTTCAAGGTCTTCATTTTTTCTTTTGAGTGCTAGTTTCACTGATTATTATTTTATTATTTAAAAAAAATGCCTAAATAAAGGTAGGCAATGCATTGGTCCATAATTCAAATGTGCCATGATTCAAGAATTATAATTAATTTAATTTTATGTATCTGTATCCACAAATGGGGTTGGGAAGATAATTTTAGAAAACCGAGCCACTATGTTGTCATCGAATACTAAGTGCCACACCAAATCCACCAAATCCTGATGATGTCCCATAAATCAGCTTTGCTTATTTCTATACCTGTGAACATGAGATAGTAGAGGTTTGTGAAAAGAACAAAAGTCAAATACATATGTTGGGTATAAGACATCAAAGCATCTATTGATTCCATCATTCTGTGGGAAAAAAGCAAACATTTGGCACAAGATAGAAAAAATGTCATTGTCTTGAACTGGCTGTATGAACATCTGGTATGAGTAATAATAACTTGGAAAAAAAAAAACCTTTAAACTGGAAAACACTTTAAAATTTTTACAGCTTCTTTGTGAAAGAATGAACTGACCTTTATTTGGGTTCATTGGCTATAGAGAAGTTTAGTGACCGATTTCCAACTCTACTCACCAAAATTATCTAGAAAGCATCTCTTCACTTATCTCCAGGTAGGTTGCAAATCTCTATGCTCACACAATATCTGATACAAACAGTAGTCTTAGCATCAGTAGTATTTTTTTGGGTGTTACTTACCTGCATATTTATTCATAGAACTAGACTGAGCTATTGGATATATTGAGTCATCCTGCACCTCCTGAGTAAGCAGAGTGCTTGGTTCAGTAATGATCATTTAATCCATCAATAAATCAATGATTTAGCAAATAAATAAATTATTGGCTTAAGGTAATATTTTATAAGAAACAATCCATTGTCAATAGGTAGAACCAAGCCAGCTGACCAATGCCAACATAGTATTTGAGACAAATCCTATTTGAAGATAGAATTTTCCTTTTTGTGGCCACTGAACTCTTCCTGACATTATATTCACTTCAGGATAAAAAAAAATTGTTCACTCATCTATGGCCTTCTATATTAGCCTCTATTCTGTATTTTTCCCCAGCATGGGCTATAATCGCTGAAGAGATGTACTGATGGAACAGTAAGAACCATGTAAAGAAGGATGTTTTCAGGCTGCATTAACCCATAGAACAAACATTTAATTTCTTTCTCACACTCATGTAGGCCAAGACTGATGTCATCAACTCCTTAGGGGAGGAAATCTGGGTGATGGAGTTTTGTGGTCATCTAACCAAATTTTCACTTTTTCTAAAACATTGAGCCTATTTGGAAAACCAAATTATTTCATTATTATTTTATAACCATGAGAAAGTATTTAGTTAAAGAAAGAATGATGTAACATGTGTTAAAGCCCCACCTCTTAAAACCATAACATCTTTTTCTTATTGAATAAACCAATAGAGACACTGAGTGAGGTCTTAGAAAAATTAATTGAATGCCCCTATGTTCTCTTACTTAAAAGCATCCAATCCCTCCTCCTCCCTTCTTCCTCATTCTTATTACCTCCTCTCCATTGTATTCTTCCTCTAAATTGTGTGTACTTGTGCTGATAGACCAACTCTGAAGTGTTGGTTTTCCCATAATCAATATGATTTGCAAGATTATGATGTTCTTGTTTCTTTTCCTTGTTTTATTGGTCTTTGGCCAGTGCAGATAATATGCAAAAGAAACAGTAATGAGAGCATTAGGTGCACAAGACAATATACTTCATTTCTCTAGCCTAGAGGTTTTCATAGCCTTTCAGTTACTTTCATGTAGTGTTAACCTTAAGGATAGAAATGTCACCTTTAAAAAATATCTCAAGGATCTAAACTGAATTCACTTTGAAACTTTATTACTAGACATGCACAAGCATGTCAAGTCCTCAATTAATAGATGAAATATTAGCTCCTTTTTCAGTCTTAAATGTCTTCCAAAGCATTTCATGGGCATGCAAAATAGTTGGTTGATATTTTGGGGAGTATCCATGGAAGTAATTGAGCACACTATCTAAGAGTATTTTTGCACTAATTAAATATTCCAAACTTCTATCAAGATTATTGTCACCTATTTAATGGCTCATTGAGTTTACAGGCTATGCAAGCTATCTTTCATCAGTAGAGTTAGGACATCCATTCTTGAAATGACAAATTAGGGAGCAGGCTAAAATGATAAAAGAACATCTGAAGATTATTCACATTTCACATTTCTGACATGGACAATTTTGTTCATTGATGAGATAAAGAATCTGACAAGTTTGGAAGAATCATTTTCTTCAAGGAGACCACTTCCACTTTTTTACACAACCTAGGACATTGAAAAATTATGGGAATACTCTTTGCACTTAAACAAGGTACATGCAGAAAAATACCTTTACTATAGTTGCTAAATCTTATCTTTAATAATTATTATAACATGTACTTACAATGGTTGAAACATGGAATCATAAAAAAATTCCAACATTTCTGGCACAAAGAAGAAAAAGAAAGTTATCAGTAGAAGTTGAGCATTATAGGGAATTCATTTCATTCATTCATTCATTTGACAAATAATGAATAGGTAATAGCTATATGCTAAGGATTGTGTTGTGCCCTAAGTACACACTGGAGAATAGAATGGATATGAAGCATGGCGTCTTGTTGCTTATAGTCTAGTTAGAAAGACAGACAATAAATAAACACATAAATAAAAATATAAGCTTTGAGAAGTTCTCTGAAAAATATAAGGATGCAGTACTACAAAGGAAGGCCAGGCCAGAGGTATAGTTGTATGTTGAGTGATAAAGATGTTTAAGCTGAGATACAATGGGAATACAGATCGAGTCAGGCAAAATTTAAGGAAATTGTGCTCCAGGCACAGGGAATAGTTCATAGAAAGGGCGTGAAGTGAGAAAGACTTTGGTGCCCTCAAGGTTTGAAAAGTCAGTGTTGCAAAGGTACAAGTGGCCAAAGATAGGTGGGAACAAAGATCCTGCCAGATTAATCAAAGTTTTGTAGACCATGGTAAAGTAATTAATTCATATTTTTCCTCAATGTTCAGGAGGCTATTACAATATCACCTGGGTTGCTGTGTGGAGAATAGATTGGAAGAGGCCAATATTTGGATCAAGGTGAGGAGGAGGTTGTTCATTATTTAGGAATCTAAGGATTAAATACTAATGGCTGGGATTCAATGGAAGTAATAGAAATGGAGGCACATGGATAAAATGTGATGTGTTTTTGAAGAAGAAATAATAGGAATTGATGATATGTAGGGTAGGAGACTTGTCAGAAGTGGTGAATGGAGATGATTTTGCAGAGGTAGAGAAACAGATTGTGTGTGTGTGTGTGTGTGTGTGTGTGTGTGTGTGTGTGTGTGTGTGGTGGGGGCATTTTGGACATCAAGAAGGCATTTGAGTCCATAATTCTGAGGCTGAGATGAAACTCCTACTCTAAAAGTTATCGGAATATAGATAACCCTTGAAACCACAAGAATGACAGAAATCAAAGAGACAATGTAGCGAAATAAAGGAAAATAGCTAGAACTGAGACTGAGGAATCCTAGCATTTCAGGGGTAGAGGAAATGAGCGTTTCAAGAAAACGGACAGAGCATAGAATGGAGGTAGGCAACAAAGAGAGTCAACATCAGGTAAGGAACAGTCAAAGAAGCAATTACCATCTGAGGTCAAGAGGAGATGAGATCCATGCACCAGCCAAGGATTCGGTCTTTCACATATGAAAGATTTCCTCATTTCTAATAGGAAATGAAAAGGTATAGATGAGATAGATGAAAGTGAATATTGGCTTATACTTCATCAATTAGTAAGAGGCAGAGCCTTCAGATTTGGAAAATGGGTAAAAACAGGGGTACACAAAGGGAAAAGGGAAATGTATAAGACAGGAGAGAATATTAATCTTAAAAATGGGGAAAGAAACTTACTAAAAAAAGGTAATAGAATTAGTGGACAATATAACTTCATCATAGTTTGTGTATTCCTTTACAATTTACAGCATACTTTATTCATATCCAATGTTTATTCATTTATTCAGTAAACATCAAATGGAATCCTGTTTCAGCTGAAGCTCACAATAGCCTGTGGGGTACATAAGACAAGTACTACAGTTTACAGATGAAAAAGCCCGCTCAGGGACTATCACCTCCTTCAATGGAAGTGGCTTCGGTACTATGTCCCAATCCTGATTTTTCAGACTCAAAATTCTATGCTTTTTTCCCCATTAAGGTATATTATTTGGACCACGTTTATCCTTAAGTAGTAATGATATAGAGTCTAGCCACTTTAGTTTCATGTTATTTTAAATTCTTGGTTGTTATAATTAAAGATAAAAAATAAAACAATTCAGATTTACATACTAGATCTGCATTTCTTATATAATCCATTGCAGATTCAGTAGCTGTGACCAAAGAGTTGAATGAGATCTTACATTTAGGCTGACAGGAATGATCAATGCACCTAAAAAAAAATTCATTTGATTTTGTTCTTCCGACTTGACTGGTCATTGAACCGAACAGATCAGAAGCCACTATCATGCAAACACAGTGAATTACAATTTTTCTAGAGAATGCGAACTATGCATTGGAAGTTGTATTAACTTTCAGATAACTTGAGTAGCATTCTGTCATTGGAGTGATAATATATTTTGAATCAACTTTTTATGAAGAACTTTCTATGGTGATTTCAGAGAGAGAACGATACCTGGGTTTTCTTAACTGTATCAGTCAGGCACCTTCCATTGCAAACAACAGAATTGACCCTGATTAAACTACACAGAAAAGACATTCATGAAGTGTGTTAAATAGGTCATGTTAGGGAAGATAGGAGAATTGAACAAGAGACAAGAAAATACAGCGTACTTGCTAACTGATGAGTGCTATGGCCTGGATTGCTGAGACCAGATTGGATTGGCTTCTTTCTTAATGGTTTTCAGTGTTTCTGGGTGTGTATTTGTGTAAGGCTGAGTATCGCTATGACTACTACTAATAATGACAATATTGGTATAGGACACATCATGAGATCCTATCTTCTGGTGCTAAGCATTGAACATGCTCATATAAACCTAGGAAGTAGTTATTATTCTGCATATCTCCATTTTACACAAGAGGAAACTACAGCTTGGAGAGACTGACCTACCACAAAATTGCATGGTTAGCAGGTGGCAGAATGAGAAACGCAGTCTATGTAAGCCCAAGCTGGGTTCTTAACTTGTATTCTAAAAGTCAACTTTAAATAACGGTATCTCTGGTTAGTTAAGACCACTTAGGGAGATGCAACCAGTGGGGAAATTAGATCTTATTTTTCATTTTCTTCCCGGTCATTTCACTTCTCCATTAGGGCTTTGATAATCCTGTTCTGATATATGCCAATGATTAAAATTCCAATGCGTATGGTTGTCAGTTTCCACCCAAATCATTCTATACCCATAGTACCAAGGAATATAAGGAATTGACTAAAAGTAAAAGAGGAAAAGATTTTTAAGACATGTTCTCAAAGTATTAGTGAAACTCAGTTAAGATTATGTAATATATTTGTTAAGTGTTGAAAAAAGCAGACTACATCCCTCGCTCTATTAAAATGATAAACACAGTTCTAGAAGCAAAAGACCTCTGAATGACGCCTTCATTTCCAGAAAGTTGCCAGCTCCAACACCTGGCACTTGAAATGGGCCACACAGATTCGGTAATGGATGTGAATTTTAGAAAGAAAAAGAGTGAAGATGGAAAGCAACAGTGGTAAGCGTATTATCCTACTCGTGACCAAATCAGGTACACATGATTTTAGCCAAAAGAATGCTGAGATTGATAAACACTGTTGGAGCTCTTGGAAGCTATGAGACTTTTCCACTGAACTACTTGTAAATCAATCTTCCACTATTTATATTTGGTTTCTGATACAGACAGAAAGTGAGGATACAACATGTTTTTCATTATAAATGAATTTTCCTATTTCTAACAACAACAACAACAAAAAACTCCTCAGAGTTTAGATTTCCTGGTAGGCAGAAATACAAATATATTCATTTCCACTCAGGTAAGTTATACAGAAAGACCTTCTGTGGGTTTTGGAGGTTTTTGTTTTGTTTTGTTTTGGAATAAGATACGACTGATATGAAAAATATGTGAAGATAGAGTCATTACATTTGGTTAAAAATATCATTTCCATTTGTCAACTGAAGGTCAAAATGAAGATGGAAGAGCTTACCTCCAAAAGAAAAGTTATTTATATTTGTAACTCTCTCTCAAAATAAATACATATCTTCTGTCTGCATAAAATGCAAACTAGAATCGTTTACATGAGGAAAAAAGTAAAACTGATGAAAATAATGTTTTGAAAAGTTTTCAGGGAAGTGTTCACAGCCTCTTGCGGAACACCTTGAACTACAGCTCAAATAAATGAGAGCGTTGTCACCTCACACAAACACTCCTAATCAGGCTGTCTTTGTTCCGTAGCTCATATTTTAACTAGAAGTTTGTTTCCAATACCTGAGTATATTATTCTATTCATATGCAAATTGAATTAAAGCTGTTATTCTTTCTTCTCCACAATCTGCTTCTCAAGTAATAATAAAATTTATGAAAGAGTGCCCTGAGAGGTGGGGGCTCATGGACACTGGCATGTTCTGACTTTGCACCAAGCCTACGGCGGCTGCAGCACAGGAGAAGCTGTGTCTCCGCTTCCTCAGGGATCCATTTGAACATTAAGGGGTTATCACTGGAGCCGTTACTGGCTTCAGACATTTCCACTTATATGATATTTGGATTCCAATGGCAGTTTTATGGCCTCCTCTATAGCTGCGATTAGCTTGGGGGTGTGCAGCTCATCCCACTGCCTCTCAGGTGAGGGAAGGTTGTCTGCTGGTGAGCAGAGGACAGGGAACCAACCACCCTGGGTTCTACTCCTGGCTCTGCCAATCACCCCATGGGGCCTTGAATAAGTCGCACAAGCTTGCAGGGGCCTCTCTTTCTTCTGTGTGCAGATTAATTGCCTGTGGCAAATGTGTGCAAATTTCAAGGGCAATTGGGTCCACCTACTCCTCTTTTTTTCTTCTTCTTCTTTTTCTTTCTCTTTGTTTTTTAAGGGTATGAGTTGCCAGTTTTATGTACAATTAACTTGTGCATAACCCAAGCTGAATAAAGCATCACACCTGCCATCACACCTATAAAACCATCAATTACAAACATATCCATGGTATCTGATGTCTTAGGGGAGTAACTCCCTTCTGCTTTAGTGGAGTCATTTTATATTGATGGTTCTTCCTAGTTTTACAGGAACACTGTGGTTATTAGTTTAAACCAAACAGGACATTTCATTCTTATGGGCCTTGGTTTCTCAATCGGTTAAAAGATAAAGACATAAAGCACACTTACAGAGTGTCTCAATTTGGTAAAGGAGCTACAAAGGGAAAGGGCAAATGTAATTTCAAATTTATAAACACAGGATATCTATAGCTCCTGCTTAAAATTGGCCCCAAGTTGCGTTTGTTTTCTAAAATGATAGCTTACACTTATCAAAGCTGAGTAAACTGTTTTCTCTCCGTAAGGGAGCTTTGTGTCAAGAGGGCTGTGTGGGACCAGAGAATTGTGGGCTTAAATTCCAGGTTTGTCAACTCACAACTCTGATTTTTTAGAATGTTATTCCTCTTTCCTCAAATGAAGAAAAAAAACATTTCCATATCTTGTAGATGGCGGTAGAAATTAAATTAGATGTAACGCGAAGAATCCAGCCCTATCAGGAGCTCAGAAAACAGTTGACAGGCATTATTCACAACTTCTCAAAAGTTTGCTTTCATTTCTGGAAGACTATGTGCTTAGAACTGTTTAGAATTATGTTGACTAAATACTAAAAGCATTCAGGGAAATGAACTAGGTGATCTGCCACCAGGGTGGCCAATACAACAAATGTAGATTTCAACTTCCCACCACCTTGTCCACCTGGACTCACGCAGGCAGAGCCGGTGGTTGTCCTGCTTTCGCACTGCCTGCCAGACCTCTGCCCCTTTTATAAACCCACAGAGGAGGAGCATTGCCTGCTTGCTCCTCGGACTGCGGCAAAGCTCCCAGCATCAGAGCTCTGCGGAGTCCATCTGCCCCTTTCCTGGTCCTCATGGCTCTGCTGCAGCTCCCCCTTCGGTGTATTTCACGTACCATTTGCATAGTGTAAAATTTAACAAGGGATGTTAGAGATGATAAATCCCACAACTGCTATTTCCCTTTAAAAACCATGACACGGTGTGGTGAAAGCACCAAACCGTCTAGGGTCAGCTCCTGTTTGCAAGGGCCTTTTCTTCGCATATTTTACTGTCAGTTTCTTGACATTTTTGTCAGCTTAGAACTGGAGGGCATAGGTGCTGGCGGCAGGGCTCACTATATTTTTATTCTCCATTGTATTTTCAGAGACTGTGAAAAAATAAAATAAAAATGGGGTGGGATGGCAGGGTGACTGAGGAAGAACTTGGAGGAGAGGAGAGAGTGTGGGAGGCAGGGTGAGGCTATGGGGGTCAGAACATGCAGCCTTCTCACCTGCACTGGGATGAGCCATACAGGATATTTTAGATCACCCACACTCCCAACACACTCTTAAAATTCCTGACACAGAAACGCTGAGCTTTACTGTGAAAGACATGCCATTTCCTCATTAGGCAAGGCAGAGAGAAGGCAAAGATTTGAGTCTGCAAAATAAATTTTCCTTCCCTCCTCCCCCTCGGCCTCCCTCCCTACCTTTCTCCCTCCCTCCTTCCTTCCTTCCTTTCTTCCTTCACTGCTTCTTTCCTTTTCTACCTGTGGTAAAATTGGAATATTTCCAGAATCTCTCAACTGGCCTTAGTGCTTCTCCATATCAATAGGTGATTACAAGGGTGGCGGGAGCGAGGGTGTATCTGGACCAGAGAGGTGTGGTGGGGTCCCTTTTTGCAGCCAGGTTGTGAGAGACCTTGGAGAGCAGAAGTGGATGACTGCCCATAAGCAATAAACGGGGTTCTCCCACTTTATTTCTCTTTGACTGATTTCGGCTTCAAAGGTAATTTGCCCTGGGCTGGGACCTTATTTTCCACCTGGAATTATACTACCTTCCTTTCTTCTATTCTGACAAACTGTGCACTTCCAGGCTGTGGGTCAGGTGTCTGTACCAGCTATTGTTTTCCCAGTAATATCACCCCCTGACTCTAATCAACTCCTTGGGTTTTCTGCCCTTTAGAACAAGGACCTTTTTCTAATTCATCAAAAAAATATACAGAGTGGCATTCAAGAACTGTTAATGTCAGAAAGCACCTTTTCTAAGCAAAGGGGGAATAAATGAACAGTTTAGCATGGGCATCTATTCAATTTTGACCCCCAAGAACACTTAAATAACATTAATAATAACAATAACAGTAATAATGACTGTATTATGTGTAGTTCAGAACCATCTTCCCAAGAATCTTTTGTAAACTTTAATTTCTCTAAAACTGTATTCCCCAAACTGTTCATGAAGGGGGGAAAAAAGTGTTTTCTTTTTAAGTAAAGTTAGAAATGCAAATTCCCAAACTTAATCTAAAAGGATTTAAAAAAGCCATTTTTTGCCTATAATTTATTAATATAGAAAGGGGTATAGTGCTCTAGGGCCAACAGTGTATAAATTGAGCAACCTGGTCCTAATAGCCTGAGGGTAAAATTGCAGTATTTCCAGAATCTCTCTCCTGGCCTTAGCGCATCTCCATATCAATAGGTGTTTCCAAGGGGTGGAGAGAAGTAACCATCTCCATACCAACAGGTAAAAATACAAGGGGAAACAGGGTGTATCTGGACTGGAGAGGTTGGGTGGGGTCTCTTTCTGTAGCCAGGTTATGAGAGAAATGGGCAAGCAGAAGTGGACTACTGCTTGTAAGCCATAAATGGGTTTCAACCACTTTATTTCTCCGTTTGACTGATTTCGCTTTCAAAAGTATTTTGTCTTGGGAAAATATTTTCCCCCAAAGTTACATAGCCAATTCAGAATTTCACCTTTATGAGCACATAAATTGTAGGTTTTATTTAGTGCCATCTGATTATTTGCTTTCATTGCAAAGGAAGGTCAAGTATTTCATAATTTCAGGGAAGGCAAGAAGTTGCTTTTCAAAACACTTTACAAAGCATGCTGATAGTCCCTTGGAAATTACAAAAAAGCAAAACATTTGGTAAGGCTTTTCAAAAATAGAGACCAGTATAAATAAATAAAATAGCTTCTAATAGCCTGCTTAGATGACTGCTGACATTAACAGTATAAACAAAGTAGGAAATGACCATGGCTGGAAGAGTCAGACAGTACACGTATCTTAGTGGCCATCTGCACACGTATCAGCAGGATGAATTCCTATCCACAGAATTATTAAGTCAAAAGGATTGTGCTTTTACAAATTTGACAGCGATCACAAACTGCCTTCCAAGCAGGTCACATTGATTTACACTTCCAAGATGTTTTTTATGTATATTTTTGTTAAATTGTCCCTTGATATAATTTCTTCATTTATTTATTGGGCTCTGTATGACGTTAGTTATATTTTTAAAGGTTTCTATCCAACTTATAAATTAATTTGGGAAAACTGACATGGTAATAGGATTGATCTTTCCATAAAGGAGCACAAAATCCTTTCTTTCTTCCCTTAGATTTTTTATTTTCTTCAAAACAATATATCTTGATCAGTATTTCTTGTTAAGGTGCTTGGGCATTTTATATATTGGCTTGTTATTTTAGATCAGGGGTTCCCTGTTTTTCTAACTAAAGCTTACTGGAATATAGCCACACCCACATTTACATACTGTTTATGGCTGCTTAAGAGTTGAGTAGTTGAAAGAGAGACCATGTGACCTGTAATGCTTGAGATATTTACCATGTGGCCTTACTGAAAAAAATTTGCTGACTCCTACTTGAGACGATTTGTTTCCTCCCATTTTATTTTCAGTATTTTTTCTATATAGAAAAATGATCATTTCTATTGTTAATTTTGTAACTAAACTCATTACTAAATTCTCTTCTTTGTAGTAAATTTCTGATCACTTCCCTGACATTTCTAGGTATGTAAGATATTATATGGAAATAATTATAACTTTATTTTCATATTCCCGTTATCTTTCTCTGCTATTTCTTTGTCTAGCTCTATTGATAGGTGTGTATACATATACACATATAAAATATTTGTATCTCCAGGCCAAAGGGGGTTTCAGCTCTGGATTCAGGGAGACTGAAAAATGACAACAGAATGTTGTGGGTTAAGGGAGCTTATACCAAGTTTTATTCTCACAGTGGCGGGTCAAATGCTAGAATCCCATTTACCTTCAGGGCGGTCTGCATGTAGCAAGTGGGCACTGCCTTTGTTCCATGCTCTGCCCTCGCTCCAGGGTCTGCCTTCACTTTCAGCTTCTGTTCTCCTCTCCCTTAGCTCGGATCAGAGCTCTTTTTATAGCAACACAGGCAATAATGGCTAATCCCCAACAGGTACGCAAGCATGAGCCTGCGCAGTAGGCTAAGTATTACATTATTACACATACACAGTGAGATTAGAATCAGGTGAGGATCCTGGCCAAGGAACTTCCATTTTCCCTACAGTATTCTATATGTTTTATTTATTTATGTGTTATGTTTATTTCCATATATGTATCATAATAGTTTATTCTTATTTTATCAAAATAAATTTTAATCAAATATGGATGTTGAATGCAACCAAATATTTGCATTCCTGCATCCATTAAGATAATTGTAAATAGTGTTCGCCTTTGACATTGGGATATGATGCATTTTATGAATAAGTTTTCTATCCCACTTGATTAGAATATTTCCTACTTTAATGTCCAACTGAATTTTATTTACTAGTAACTTACTAAGATTTTACATCCATATTCAAAAATGAAATGGGTCTATATCTTTCTGGTTTATAAGTTTAGAATGTTGAAGTTATGTTGTATCTATATAAATAAGTTATGTTTCCTTTTCTCTTCCTGCCCTGGATTAGTTAAAAGCATCAGGATTGTTTATTCCTCAAATAGTTAAAAGTATGCATGTATGAACACATTTGGACATGGGGGTTTGCTGTGTAATATTACTTTATCAGTTTCCTTTATTGTTAATGGACAAAAAGCTCTGCATTTGTAGGGAGAAATTATCTTATTTTTTATTAAAAACAATTCATTTTATTCAAACTCTCAAATGCATTTGTTTATAATATATATTTTATAATTACAAAATATATATACATACATACATATGTATATAGTATATGTACACTATATATGTCTATATGTAACATACATGTATGTATATACTTATATATGTATATATATAACTACATAATTATATGGTAAAATTATACAATATAACATAATGAATAATGAAGTTTTAGAAAATACATGTTTTTTTTCAGATTTTTAATGACTTAAAAAACTTACTTTCTATGTACCCTTGATGATAATATTTGATACACTTCAGGAAAATAAGAGTGAATATCAAAAAAGAGGTGGGCATGTGATAGAGAAATGGTGGCCATATTGAAGGAGAACTTACTGGATATAATAAATACCCTGGATCAGAGACACTGAAAAAAAAAATTGGCTCAAAGAAATCAGTGGGTCCATGGACGAAGGAAAGAACGGATTCTAAATAACAGATAGAAGGGCTACAAAAATAGAAGTTTTAAATGAGGAGATAAAGAGGCAATTTTCCAAAAAAAAAGAGACATTAGATATTTCAAAAATAATAAGGTTTTCCAAAGACTATCTGGGGAAAATTATGAAGCAAACCATAAAATAGCATGATTATGAGTATGCTATACAGAAGGAGTTTAAACATAGGGAATAGATTCAACGTGGAAAATAGGGACGTTCTTCGTTCTTCCCTTGCATGAGCATCAAGTGAGTCAGTAGAAAAGAGAATGTGGTAGCACCCTATGGGTTATGCAGTGGACAGTGTTCCTATAGTCATAATGTGTATTAGGTTTTCACTGTTTAAAATCAACCTATAGACAACACTTGAAAAGTGTCACTAGAGTCTAGAAGTGATTTAGATGTGCTGAAATGTGAATGGAGAGAAGGGGGAGGCTTGAGGGGAAGGTTGTAAGAATGAAAGGAGCTTCAAAATCTCCGTCTTTTACAGAGGGAATCAAAGAGATACCTTATCAAATAATAAAACATGACATAGACTTTTAAGAATGTCAATTGAAATTATAAAATAACCAAGGAAAAAACTAAAAATCATAATTTGACCTACCTGTCATGTGTTGATGGGGTAAGAAGGTGGAATATCTCAAGCAGGCTACATCTTCTCTCTTAGAGTCAGTCATTAATGTCTGAAATTAACAAGCCAAACATTGGTAGGCACATCCCTCGGAGCTATGGAGATGGCACCGGAAGAGTAAGAACAGATAAGAGTAAGAGTAGATAAGGCTGTCTTTGGAAAGGGGAACTCTGTGTGGGAAAAATTTACTTTGGGGAAAAAAAAACATGAGATTTTTCCATTTGAGTTGTTGTTTTTCTTCTTACTGTGTTCATGTTTCACTGCTGTAGTAGTTTGTATAATTATGATAATTATGAAATTCATCTCCAGGTAACTGATCTGTTAGGGCTTGTTTCCCCAAACAACAAACACAAATGGGGATGATTCTTTGGAATCTAAAAAACAGTTTATCCTAAAGATAATCTTCATCCAGAAAATCTGCATGCTACTATACAGGCTTCTAAATCTCTTTGCTGTTACCATTGTCAAGTTATTTTTCTCATTTTGATTTTGATTTAATTGGCTCAATTAAACCTTCATTCAAAGGATCTAAAGACATATTTTATGGAGTTTACCATAGTGAACATATTATTGAATGTATCTTGCCCTGTATCACTTTGTGCTATATGAAATGAGATATAGGAGTCATCAAGGAGACGTAAGTTCTGGAATATTCTGCCTTTCTTCAGGAACTGATATTATATTCCTTATTTTTGAAAAAAAAAGTCATTTAGTCCATTGATTTTCAGAACTGACTGAACATTAAACTTAGTTGGGTAGCTTAGAAAAATTGCAGCATGGTGGGTTCCTTCCTGGAGATACTGGGTGAGCAAGTCTGGGGAAAGACCCGATGTATCTCATTACTTTAAAGTGCTTCAAGAGGTCCTGAGGTACATTCAGAGGAGGACCACTAACCACACTTCTCTTATTTCCTTCTTCCTGGTCAATAGGAGACTCTGGGACAAATTAGCTTTTCAACTTTAATAAACACATAATACTCTACAACCTCTGTATCACTTCCCTTGGACCCTGGTCTTTTAATTTCACTTGGCTATATCCTGGTATTGATTTATTTTAAATGAATGCAGATTATTCATGGATTTTCCATACAGGTGGTTTAGATAGATTTTGTTTTTGTGATACTTTTATAATCCAAGAAAATCTGCTGTGTTAAACTTCATAGCTGCTTGGAGATGAGGGACTTATCTGCGCGTTTACATGTTTCCCCAGGGCTGTCAAGAAGGACCATGGTGTGGACACTTGGCTATATCCAAGTACAGTGGTGTATGTGAGTGTGAGCTCTCCTGGCAAGAACTACGTGTCTGTGCTATTTACACCTTGCAAAGAACAAAACTCTCTAACAACGTGTAAGACAGGCAAAATTCTTCTGAGAAAGCTCTCAATGAGAATTCTATTGTGCGTAAGGGCCTGAGCAGTTGTGGCTAGTATGCTAAAACTTTCTGGATGGAGAAGAAAACTCACTCTTCAGACTTTTCTGTGGCACAGATAGTTCTCTGCTGTGTCTTTTGTTGTTGCAAACAATTTTTAAAATCTAGATATTGAGAGGTTACATGTCATGAAGCTCTCACTTCGGCGGACTTTCAGAAGTGACCTAGCAAAACATTCAGAAAGAGACTTGAAAGACTGCTAGCCACAGCTTCAGAGTTCTTTCTCCCTTGATCTTTAAGTGTAATTAGCATGTTTACAAGGTACGAGGAGAACAGAGCCGGTTAACAAGAATTTACCATGATGTAGGGTTGTCTAACCCACAAAGGTCACTCTTACTTTCTATCTTCAAGGCATTGAAGGCAGGAGGCAGGGAGGGGGCGGTAAGGAGACCTTCAAGTCCTGAAAGAAGGTACATGCCAAACTCAGGCAAACGAACTATTCTGGAATCACGGCTCTTTGACTGGACACCGCATGAAGACTACTGAATTTGAATGATGACTCAAGCCTTCTTCCCGTCTTCAGCCCATTAGCCACAAGGTTCCCACACCATCCTCCCCGCCCCACTCAGGGCAGGTGTCTTCTGAAGTATGAAGAAAAAATTAAGCCTGGAACGTTTGTTGTGTGTCTTGTTTGTTTCGCAGCTCTAGCTGAGACAAGGTGAGTTTTGTGGACTCCCACCTCTTTCCTAGCGAGCTTGGGATTGGATATTAAAGGAGAAAAACAGAGAGATGTATGTCTTAAAGCATAGAGCACTGAATGAAACAGAGTAGAGGGGGGCAGTTAACACTTCTCATGTGCCCCCAGATAGCCGTTGCTATGGTTTTTATGCATACATACATGCTGAGAGAAAACAGAAAACACAGAAAACACATAATATTCATGCTTAAATATACAAGCAGAAATTGACTTTCTTTGTATCATGCAATTTAGAGCAGTTAGAAGTTACAGAATGGCAAAGCTCATAGATTGGCTATGTCAACAAGAAATGCTTTTTTATGCATAGATCAAGGTAACAAGATCCAGATTGGGGAAAAGAATGTGACACTACTCAGAGCAAAATAGCATTTATTTATCGCTGTCTCTAGTGTACGTGGGTGAGGGGGCAGGTGCCCTAAGTTATATAATTAGCAAAAGTACTAGTGGTGGAAGAATTCTGGAAAGGTTTATGCATTTAGGGATATTTCTAAAAATTGTAAAGATTTGAAATAAAAAAATAATCATGATAAACATGGATTGCAAAGCAGGCTCTTATTCTACCAAAATGACTGCCTCCCACCACTTTTCTTTCTATACATGTCCAAAGAGAAAAACATAATTCAAAGATTTCTCTAATGTTTGGAAGGCTAGAGGCTAAGCAATTATAAGAGATTTTAGATAAACCAATATTCTTTTCTTTTCATCTCCTAGAGGGTGGAGTCTTCAGCATTATTACAAGCAGGACCTCTGTGCAAAAGACACGACCGACCCTTCTCATCCTCATTCAGGTATGGGGACCAGCATTTTCAGAAACCAGCAATTATTGCCAAACAACAAGCCAGAGGAGGTGTGTGTTATTTTTTTCACATCTATGGGCAAGAAAAGCTTTCTATAACAAAATACAATGCAATCCTGTTACCTTGAATTGCCTGAGGTGAAAATCATGTCTGTCCCCCACCCCCCGCCCCCAAGGAGAAATTTTTATCCACTTGTCAAGTGCAATAAATGCAGTTGGTTTTTTTTTTTGGTCACTGCAATTTTTTCCCACTTCTCACTTGAAAGGCTTAAAGCTTGGGTATTTCTAGGAATATCTTCCCCTCCCTGCACCAAATGTTGCCCTGCCCCTCACCCCATCTACAGCCATGGGAACATTACAAGCGATTAAATGCAGTTTATATGTGATGGCAGGATATTACACTTACAGCCTTTTTGAACTTTTTCTACAGCACCCTTAGGTCATATGAGAACATCCACGCAGGGACCCTCTGAGGAGCAATAATCAAAGCCCTGCTTTTTGTTCTACCACTTTCTCAGTGAGAATCCAGGGTTATGATGTATGAGCTTCCACCACATGTTGGCTACAGTTCTCAGCTGTTTGTTCCAAAACAGGTGGCTAGTTCCTCATCATGTCAGTAAGAACGAAGAGTTAACTGACAATCATCGTGTATGAACATTGAGCTGCTCTGCCTTTGGTCATTAACAAGGTCTTGGCTCAATAATGACAGCAACCATGTACTGACCACTTTCCCCATGCCAGACACCGACTCACAGCTGCCTGCATTTTCCGTGTTATCTTTACAACAATGTGCATAGTAGGGTGGTGATCTGTATTTACAGGTAGGAAACAGTAATTAATCTTTATAGGTCAGAAATGGTGGCTAAATATGGATGACCACCCTACATTGTACATTATTAAAAAAATTAAACAGAAAGTGAAGGAGAGCTATGAGTACAGCACATTTGAATAGACAGTTCCAGGCATAATATGCACGAAGGCTGTATTAATTTTCAAGACAGCACAAAGCACCACAAAGTTAGCGGCTTAAACCTCATTTATTACCTAGTTCTGTAGGTCAGAACTGGCCAGGGCACTCACCTGGTTTCTCTACTCAGGGTCAAAAGAGGCTGAAATCAAGTGTCAGGCTGGGTTCCCATCTGGAGCTCAGGGTCTTCTAAGTTTATTGGGTTGTTGATACAATTCAATTGATTATGGCTATAGGACTCATGGTGACTTTTTTATTAAATGTCAAGAAAAATGTCTGCAGTTCCTTGTCTCCTTAACAGCTTATTTAACTCCACTCTCCATTTGAAGGTACTCAAAGTCAACTGATTAGGGACCTTAATTAAATCTGAAAACTCCCTTACTTTATAACATAACACAACGTGGGACTGATAACCCATCAGAGTCACCGATCCTGCAATCAGCTAAGTGGAAGTACGCTGGGGGCAGGAATCTTAGGGGCCACTTAGAATTCCACCTGCCACAAAGGGTGTTGCCACCTTTTCATTCATGGGTAACAATGTGGACACTGACTGGCAGGATTACACATAGCGCTTGGTTTTAAAAATGTGTAATCAGTTGTAATTAAATTTTCTAAAAACAAATTTAAAATGTTCAGCTTTATTAAAACTGTTTTATTCATGTCATATTTTCATGTGTATCTTGCCTTTTAATTTTATATTTTAGATATTTTGAAAAATAACTTTTTTAAGGTATATGTGAAAAATAATTTTAATGTATGCTCTTACCCTTTCTTGATTTACATTTATTGGGACAGGCAGTGTGCCATGGACCCTTAGTGTCCCTGCATGTCCTTCTTGCTGGGTGTGTCAAGCCACAAGGTGTAGCTGTCCTTACCCTGAAGATGTCCCATTGCTAGTTATGCAATCAATTACAAAGGTTAAGGTGACCGCACATGACTATTCTAAGACTGAGTTGATATTGAGCTCCTTTCCCTATGTGATTTGTTATTTGGATCTCCTTCAAATAAACAACAGATGCACCTAATTTAATAAATGGGCAAAAGACATGAATAGCCACTGGACCAAAGAGCCATGATCCCTATTCAGGGATATGCTAGGATTAATTAAGGAAACTAACTTCACAACATCAAATCCCACTAAATTGGGTTCTATCACAATGTACATTTGGAAATCCAGGGTTGGTCAGTGCCAACACCTACCAAGGCATCAGTCTTCTGAAAAGATGATGAATCTAAGGGTGTGAGAAGTAGTACAAAAAGTGGAAGTTCTAGTTAATTTGAAGATGCATTGCTTCATCCCATCAATAGTTCTCCTAAAAAAAAAAGAAAGACATTGGTTAGAAAAATACACAGAAAAGTCTAGTAAAAAATAAGATCATATTATATTTATGTCATATTCTGCTAACTTGATGAAAGAAAGAACTTGGTTTTGTTGTGAACTAGTTACAACTGTGAAATTACTACTGAAAGGCAAGGAAGAATAAGAATATGACAAAATGAGCTATGTAGTAGAGTTCTAAGGGACCAAACAAAGCAATCATGCATAAATTAACAAAATAGATAAAATTGGCTGTGGAAATCAGGTTTTCCTCTCTTCCACTGGGGTTTCAGACACTTTTCCAATATGTCACTTAAACATGTTTGCTTTCATGGTAGTATTTTTCCCTGAGTAATAAAATGCTGATGACTTTGATATCTGAGTGGCTAATACGCTTGCAGCAATTTGCACGGTCTGTAGTTGAGGAAGATAAAACTGAGTCAATTGCAAATGGAAGTTGCTCTCCTCAAACTTCTTCTACACACGTATACAATCACCCTGGGGATAAAAAAAAAAAAATCTCCTTTCCCACAAAGACAACCACCCTCCCAATGTCCCTTTCCCGATCAAGTTAAGAAACACAGCCCTCTTGGGTAAATCATTGCAATGCTAATGAAATCCAGACAGGCGACTTGAAACTTGAAACAGAAAAAACAAAATTATCCAATGGAAATCATTTATTAGCAGTGCCTGGTTCATTGAAACTAACAAAATGTGGAAGAAACATGACCTGAATGTGTCATGGATGATAAGGATCTTATGCCTATGCTGTTCTTTCTACTCAGATGAATCCAAAACATTTTTCTGAGTTTCCTGAGGGGTGGGAAGTAGGCAGTTGACCATTTCTACAAATTAATAACTTCTGGGATAACTAACAGCATAGGTTAACAGCTAGATTCCATGGTTACCGAAGAGTTTTAAGAAATTCAACACAACTCTAGCTGCAACCTAATTCCATTCAAGAAACTAAATTTAAAAAGTGCCCTGCTAGCAATCCATGTTCACAGCCAGACTTAACATTTGCCTTTGGAACCAATCATAGAAATAATGAAAAATTCCTATGATCTCTAATATGGATACTGATTACTTGTTATTCTTTGTCTCTTCTAAGCTCTCTCCAGAATTGCACTTGTTAAGTACTAAACTATGCAGAGTGAATCAAATAAGCAGTGGCAATCCCATACATTTATTGTTTTGTATAAATGCTGGTCTGTGGCTGCTCCTACTGTGTGATCACAAACACACACACACATAACAGAATTGAGCTCAGACAGGGGAGTAAGCTTGGAAAATTTACTAGAGGAGAAACAAAATAACTGGCTGCAGAGTTAGAAGGCAGCCTAAGTATATCTGGTTTTAGTTGACTGCTGCACATGGCTGTTATCTTTATGTATACTCAACATTCATCCAGTCACCTTTTGAAAACATGCTCCAACTGCCTTCTGGAAAATAGTTTACCCACTTTAGATGGATTCTGATGAGACTATATTAATCAGACACCCTGTTCTCCCTTAGTGGATGGTCAGGTGCATGTAAGTGAGCACTCTCTCTGTGGAATTTATACTAAGAGTAGAGGGGCAGAAAGATTGAAAGTATTTTAGGTCACTTATCCCAGCAGCGGTGCATGGGTGAGTCTGTTGAGTTCTATCTCTGTCACTTAAAAAAATGCAGCTAAAAGGTCCACTGAAGGCTTCCATTCCAAGAGGTATCCTTTTAATTGAAACAACGTATATATGGAAAGTGCACAAAGCATAGTGTGATGCACATGGTGTGATGGAAGATTACAAACAAACCTGTGTATTCACCATTTAGAAGAAGATAGCAAGCTTTTAGCTATTCAGAGTGTGTTTCCTTTACCAGAACCTTGACATTGTCTGGGAGCTTGTTAGAAATGCAGACCTTTCAGCTGCAATCAGACCTATGGAAATCAGAATTTACATTTCAACAAGATTTCCAAGGAGATCCATATGGACACTGCAGTTTGAGAAGCATAGATATAGAACATGACTCGCTCTCTAGAAATCTTCATTAATCTGCTCAGTCCTTAAGCTCTCAAAAGCAGCTACCTGTCTGAGTAACCCTGGATTAGTTTTGCCTGTTCTTGAACTTTCTATAATTTGATTCCTGGTATGTATTTTTTGGGATCTGGCCTCCATGCTGTTGCATGTGGAAATTTGTTCTTATTTATGATTGCTGAGTGAACATAACATATTTTATCTATTCCACTATTGGTAATCATTTGAATTATTTCTGTTTGGTGGCTGTTATGAATAATACTGGTATGGTCACGGCCTTCAGAGAACATATTTAGGTATTTCTCTTGGGTGAATTTTTTAGGATTAGAATAGCAAGGTCACAGAAGATGTTTATGGTCAGTCATAGTAGATACTGACAAAAAAATTTCCCCAAGTGGTTGTGCCAGTTGACACTCCCACCACCAGAGTAGGAGAATTCTGGTAGTCCAACCATCCATTGGTTGTCCTAACACCCATTGACACTGTCAATGTCAGTTCGTTGGCAGACTGGTCGGATGGTTGGTATAGCCTTTCTGGTAGTTGTGTGGTGATCTCACATTGTCTTTTTTAATTCCTATTTCCCTGTTGATTGAAGCTATTGAGCACATTTACATAATTTCTGGCCAGTTGGATAACCTCTTTTGTGAAGTGATGGTTCAAGTCTTTTGCCCCATTATTAAATTAGGTTAATCCATCTTTTTCTTTTTAATTTGTAGAATTTCTTTATATAGTCTGAAAATGACCTCTTTGTCTCATCTTCAAAAAAGATATGTTTTTCTATATCTTCTCTCTATGAGTTGGTTTAATACACAGAACTTTAAAAATTTTAATGAAATCTACTTATGGATTCTTTTCTGTATGGCTAGTGCTTTTTATGTTCTGTTTACAAAACAGTGGCCAATACTACTCTAAACTATTTTCCCTTTTTGGAAAACAAAATGGAAAACATCTTCTGGAAGATAATATTCCCTCCTCTTTGGAAGATGACATGGTCACTAGAAATGTATGCCTTTGCTTACACTGACATTATTTGTGGGAAGAATAAATTGCTTTTGTAACCTGTAATGACACATAAGAATTCTCACCTGGATACCTTCAACCCAAGAAATAGTACAGAGCCACCTGCCTAAATATGGAACTACAAATGACATCTTCTGTATTTATATTATAAATTGCTTATCAAACCATGGTGTCATCAGCCAAGAGGAGCTCTGGTTAGTGGAGAAAAGTTAATGCTCGTGGATTTCTTACCAGGAATTTTCCTCCACTCACATTTTACTTTAACAATAAAATTGAGCAACTGCTAATACAAAATAATCAATAGCCAGTTTTACCCGTCAAGTGTACATTGGTTCAATTACTTAGGTAATCCAAGCAAACACACAATTTTGTCTTGATTTCTTGGATAACAACTCTTTTTTGTCAAATCTTGATTATGTATGTACAGCATGTCAGAAATGAAAAGAGCGATTGAGGTCATTATTATTCCCTATAGACCATATGACATGAGGAGGGGCATTTATGACATGGAAGAGAGCAAGAGCACCTTTCTCCTACTGAGAAGAGGTGATATTGAAACCCCAAAATGCAGCTATGTCATCTTTATACCCTGTCAGAAAAAAAATTAAAAAGGCATACTTTCTTTTCTCCAGTGCATATTGATTTGAAAAAGATGTATTTTATTGTGGTTAGCAGTATAGAAAATAGGAGCTATTTATTGAACATCTTCTCATGCTAGGCAGTTTATATAATGTTACTTTATTTAACTTGACACCAAAACTAATGAGATGAATAACATTATTACCATTTTTCAAATGAGGTAACTGGGGCTCAGAGAACATTAAACAGGAAAGATGGCCCAAATCACACAGCTAGTAGAAACCCACTTTGCTTGAAAGGTATGACCTTCCCATTTCATCACACTTTCTCTTCCATTTAGGGTATTTCTTCAACTAGATTGACACCTTTCCCAAGGCTGCTACATACTCCACATCTACTGTTGTCCACTCTCTCCACAGAGCATTCACAACAGTGCATCCAATGCAGCCACTGATGCATTCAAGGGAATCAAAAGAGAGTAGAATTCAGAACAGGGTCTTGGGTGACTAGGGAGCTGCCGAGAAAGCCATTATGCAGCATTCCAATTCCCTATGTAGTCTGCTGTGTGTCTGAACACATTTCTTAGTTTTTCTCACTCCACCTTCAAGGCTTTAGCTTTCTTTCCAGGTTTCATCACTGGGTTTCTTTATGGAGAAAATTTCCATTCCATTAGCTTTATTCAACTGAAATTTCCAGGACAAAACATCTTTTGTTCTGTAGGAATTAAAGACTATAAGGCCTTTTAAACTGTAGAAGGTTCTGGAACACTAGTTTTAATAATTATGTCCTGTGTGAAAAATGAACACACATGGACTGCACCAGACCATATTTCCTAAAGAGTCCTATTGTCCTTTATACTGTCTTTGTATAAAAATGAATCACACTCTTGAGTGTGTGGAGAAAAGGGGATTGTGGTGGAAATAACATGGGCTTTGCCATCAGATCACCAACAGTATTCCAGACATGTCTTTACTTGCTGTGGGATCTCAGGCAAGTCCCCCAGGGCATTTGAATCTCAGTTTCTGCACCTCTGCAACCTGATGAGATATTACAAGGATATGTCGTAAGCGCAAAAGAGGAGAAGGATATACAAATACTATGCTGGAGTATGTTTTTTTTCTTTGAAAATCAAAATTCCTTCAGATAAGCACCCATAGTGGGAAGACACTATACACACATGTCAGATCTTGTCCAGGAATCTGTTCATGTCCAGGTGTGACTCAGGCAAAATACACAGTGCAGAGAATCCAAGAGCTGAGAGCAGAATTGTTCAAGAGAACCTGAGATGCATGAGATTTAGAAGCCAGGTAGTAAGGTTGGCATGAGGAAACGAAGCCAGGCCAGTCTTGCAAGAATATGGGAGAATGCAAATAACCAAACCCCAAATTCAAAAATTGGAACCAAAGTAAAGAGCCTGATTTATGCAGGAATTTAAATAAACTCTGTGGGCTCAGTAACCAGGGAGAACTACCTTCCTCTCTCAGAGTGAATGTAGAAAACCAGTAGATCCAGGTTTAGGACTAGGGCATTGCCCTAGAAGCAAAGTAACAACTTGGAAGTGTATTTGGGACCAAAAGCTGAACTTCTAAGTGCACTCTCCAGTCAGTCAAAATTAGTATGGTTCTCATTTTTTAAGTATTTTAAGAAATTTATCACATACTCTGGTATGTAGTCTTCCCAGTGTCAATATTCCTAATTTCCTTAACTTAGCCTCACCTTACGGTTTTTGAGTGGTCACTCGCCACTTTCTTCTGAACATGTCGTGATTTATCAATTGCTATCTTTAAATAAAGGGACATGAATATAGTAATATTCTTTTTTATCCTAAAACTCAAAACTGCTATGGCAAAGGGTGGTCATTTAGATGAAGGGTCTGCTCTGCCCAACCCCGTCTGCTGATCAGCTGTATCTCTAACCCAAACGTGTGCACTGACATGTTTGTGCATCTCAGTGTCAGATTTCATTTACGTCTATAAAACAAACTCTAAAGGGTTTTCAAAGATCTCCCTGTAAAGAGGGAAAATACTCCTTCCTGTTAATATTTCTGTGTCTAATCCTTATAGTCATCAGGTTGCCAGATTTCTGACTTGGCTCATTAATTTACTTAATTATTAGATTTTAGAAATAATTGAACCCTCAATTTAAAAAGCCTCGGGGCATCGCTCTATAAAAATCTGCATTAAAACATCAATGAGTATCTGCAATAATAACAAAAATAAAATCTATCTGCATAAAACTCCATGTTTTGCCCACTACTTCATCTGGACAGACCAATTTATAAGAACAAGTTTAGCCTCCTACCAGGAGATTAATTTTTCAGGGCTTCCTTAGGCTTAGTATGCATGGATTTATGAGTATGCATGGTTTACCATTGTCATATGCTGTCTCTAATACCATAAAGAAAAAATTGAGGAAGTATTGCATCTGTTGGGGGTGGGGGGCACTAGATTATACATCATACTTGTTGGGGGTAGGCCAGACAGCCTCACAAGGCTTCGGGTATGGTACATAATTTATCCAAATTTAAACATACAGCTGTAGGAACAGATGACCTTCTGCATTTCTTGCAGCTCAAATTTTTTGAGTCTATAAGAAACAGCATCAATGAGTTAATAGCAATATCAGCCACAAAAAATTCTGTTGACATTTTATATCTTGGATATTGTCCACTGCAGCCAGCTACTCAATTTGTTTTCCAAACTTTAGAATCACGCCGCTATTAGCAGTTCATATTCATTTAGAATCCACGGGCCCGAAGTGATTTATGGAAGTTTATAAAATGTAGAGAAGATGTGATCCCTGCCCTTGATGTACTTACAGCAGAACTTCTGTTTTGCAGTACATTCAATTATAATAACAGACTCCTTTTCTATATGCAGAAATATCTCCCAGAAATAATTAGCTGCAGACATAAAACAATTAGGTGGCTGCAACCTCATAAAATGTGGTTGTTGGTTAATTGGCTCATATTCACATTGTGATATTTGCATCCACCACCTTACCACCTGCAAAATTTCATCTCACAAAAATAGAAGCAAGGTTTCAAAAACATGGCCTGGCAAGTGTAGTCTAAATCGCCAATGCGACCCGTATTTTTGATGGGCATCCTTAATAGCACTAAAAAATGTTCAAGCATATGGAAATCTCTGAACGGCAAACACTTTTGTGGGAAGAATAATGAATGCCAGCGGCTTGGAGTGACACCCAGATCTCACTTCCGTTTTCTGTCCGAAACCTGTTGTCCTCTGTAGGTTCATCCCCTCAGACTTCTTACACCTGAAGATACTGGGTTGTATTTTCTTTTTAGGTTTTTGACAGCTGGGAAACCCTCTCCCATGGTAAGGCCTACGCAGGGCAAGCAGGTTGCTTATCAGGAAAACATACATGTTTGGAGTGTTTGACCCTTTCACGTGGTTGAAACTGGATTCTTCAATTTCTCTAAAAAGTTTTCCCTACTGACCAACCACACTTAGTCAGAGAACCTTAAACACAGCTGTTTGTTCTTTTTTCCTTCATTATTCTGTCGTCTAAAATCTGAAGCCAGAAACCTGTCACTTAGCTCTCAGTGACTGAGTCAACCAGACCAAACCTTTGATATCCTGACAAAAATTCTCTTCTTAACCAACTCTAGCCAGGCTCCTCTGAGCACTTTCTCTACTAGGCACCGATCTTGGTTTATAAAGAATTGAGCAAAGTACCAAACATGACTTCTCAAGACCATATGCCCAGTAGAATCTAGTCCCCACCGCCCCCCACCCTTAACCTGCCTGCCTGAGAAGATTCAAGGCTGCCCGAGGAATTTGCTGTTTGCTCCAGCCAGCAGCACCGGAAGGCGAGGACCCCGTATTCCCACCTGTGCAGCCTGGCAATCCCCGGTTAGCAACCACCCATGGATTTCATGAGGACCAAATCACCTTTCTTTCTTTGTGTAATTTTTCATTTCCCTGACTCTACCAGGCCCCAGTTCAGTTCATACTGGACCCTTTTCCCTATTGCAATGGCATATTCCTGATTAAAATCTGTGCTTACCACTTAAACTACTGTCCAGTTTTGGTTATCTTTGACAATATCTACTTAAATGGCTAAAGTCATGTGGTGCACAGAGGCTGAACCAGACACAAAAGAGGTCCCTTGGCCAAGAGTTTTTGGACTGACATCATCTCAGCCATTTCTGGCTTCTGAGTCGCTAACCACACTTTTCAAACCCATAATGACCTAGAATAAGAGTGCCTTCATCAGGAAGGAAACCCCTACATGTTTCCAGAGATTTTTCAGTCTGGAATGAGTGTCCACAGCGTCTGCGATCAGCTTTGCCTCTGTGAGACACACAGGGGACTTGCCAGAATCTTCCCCATCAATTTCCTCTGTGGAGCCACCTGGTATTGGTTTCAGACCCCTTTGACTTGTTTAAACTGCTGAGGTGGGTGTTTTCAACACCTGTTTGTTGGGCAAATCTTTGGCACCTAGCATCCACTTTTGCTGGTCCTGATAACATCAGATTACAGCTGTGCCGGGTGGAGAACTGAAGCTCCTCATCAGAAACCGTGGCAGCTTTTGTGCAGCCTTGATGCGTGAAGAAGTTCTTTTCAAAGGAGGCAGCAGAGCGGGAGTAGCAGAAAGCAGAAGAAGGGGAGGCCTATGGGTAGGGAGCAGGGGAAAGGAAGAAAGGATGGGGCAGGAAAAGGTAAGAAAGAAGAGAAAAAATCATTCAAGTCTGATTTGGGGTACAGCACCCTCCAGCAAGCGTAGGCTGCTTGTTTTTTATTTGGGAAAATGTTTCATGGTTTCTTAATGTACATCTCATTTGTTTTGTTTTTGGTGTTCACAAAACAATGTATGTGTTCGGGGAGGAAGGAGACAAAGAAAATAAAGAAGAAAGGAAAGGAAATAGAAAGCCCTTTGAATATCAGAATGCCAATATGGGCCAAACCAGATGCAAAGGGAATCTTCACAGGCAGGACAGTGCAGAGCCCCTGGCAGGACTGGAAGCTGATATTACAAATGAATTCAGAGGAGGTTACCTGGTAGCTGTGCTGAAACTCCAATGCCAAGTTCTGCTTACCTTTTACTGACCAGTGAACACTCTCTGTCGACATAGAAGAAATGCTGCTTTGAGATATTAGCAGGGATATGCCACACCCATTGCTTGATTGCAAAGTGAAGATCCTCTAAAACCATGATGGCATAAACCTAAATTAGATGGTTTTCTAAAGATTGCAATGAGAACGTCTTTTGGAGAGAATGAGGAAGTTGGTCAAGTGGCATATTTGTGCAGTGTTAGAAGAAAAAAGCTAAAACTTGCTACTCTCAGTAACTAATTATTTCTGAAAAAGACAACGGCAGAAACATTTTGCCAAGGGGGGAGGTGAGTGATGTGGGGATCGAGGCTAATATGGCTAAATGTTTAAAGGAGGTGGGATCTGGTATCCATTTCTTTTATTTCCAGTATAATAACTTTATAACATTGTTCATGGAAAGAGAAGAAGTGAGAAATAATCAAAGCAACACCTGAAGGTTTATAAAAAAAAAGTTGAGTTCTATGTCAGGATATATTACCGATCATAAGAATTTTCCTCCTCAACCCCTCAAATACCCAATAAATGATAGTAAAAGATAGTAAGGAATAAAAAGAGATGGAAATGTACAAAACCCTGGGCCATCAGAGAACCAGGGATTTTGCCACATTTCTGGAAGCAGATTGTGTATGAGAGCTGTGTGTTAAGGCAAGGGGGAATACAGGGCCCAGAAAGAGTGCAGAGGGGAGCTGCGAGGTTGGTTGGCTCCAAACAGGTTCTGACATTAGTCTGGGAGAAAGAAGTGAGCTGGAAAGAGAGGGATTAGGTAATGATGGAGAATCAGCTTCCCCCTCCACCCCAACAGGCATCATCTCTAGCAACTATGTTTGCTCCAGGCAAAGAGTATCACACAGTCATTCTCTAAAGGATTTGAACTGTGTAGGGAGAATCTGAAAGCTGGCAGAGGTTTAGGACTGCAGAAGAACATGCTTTTTGCTGTAGCCTATAAGGCCAATTGTCTATGACTTTAATTCCAAGTCCGTCAATCAACAAACCTCACCTGTGTGCTCAGAGATTCAAGTCAAACTTATTCCTCCCTCTTTCTTGAATAGTGACAGATCAGTTGCCCCAGACACTTGAGGAATATTTCAGCATGAAGAAAAGGACTTAAAATAAAAAGGAAGAAACAAATATAATTACACATGGTCTCCAACAGGGAGTCGGGGATGGGTACAACAGAAAATCTCTAATAATTATCCTTACAGAACCATTATATTATTATTTATTATTTATTTTTATCATTATTATTCTGGAATAGAGTATCACAGGTGCAACAATAAAGGCAAAGTCATTTCATACAGATTTGGTCATTGTATCTAGACCTCACATTTGCAAATGATGAAAGTTGCTGCAAACATTCCTTATTTTTATAATTAACGCATCATTGACATACAATCTTATGAAGGTTTCACATGAGCAACATTGTGGTTACAACATTTACCCATCTTATCAACACCCGCCCCCCCGCCACACCCTGTCGCAGTCACTGTCCATCAGCGTAGTAAGATGCTATAGAGTTACTACTTGGTGCTATATTGCCTTCCTCCTGACCCTCCTACATTATGTGTGTTAATCATAGTGCCCCTTAATCTCTTTCTCCTTCCTTCCCCACCCCCTCTCCCCAGCCCCTCCTCTTTGGTAACCTCTAGTCCCTTCTTGGGAGTTTGTGAGTCTGGTGCTTGTAAACATTTCTCTTTAAGATCACTTTAAAAAGTAGTAGAGTAAATGGTTACATGATGGAGATCATTAATTTTCTTTTCTGCATTAAATAAAAAATGTACTCAGTAACTTGCAGTTTGGGGTAAAATTATAGTAACTACACTGTATTAATTCAAAAAATATCTGTATCTCAAAAAAATTAATATGGAAGCTAGGATAATTTTGAAATAGCCTTTAATAACTTCACAGGAGGTTCTAGAGCATACAGTGATATACATAAAGATCTTGAAAAGATTTCTCCATAAAACAAAAAATAGGAAAGTATTTCTAAATCAATAGTATGTCTATTAATAGTTTCGTATATTCTTCAATCACTAATTTACTAAGTGAATTGTAGGTATCCTGTTGACTATTTTATGACATATAAATGTGTATGTTCAAGTCAGCCTACACCCTATGAAAAGCTTTTCATTTGGAAAAATACAGGATTTGCAATGATATCAGAACATAATAGAATTATGTTATTAATATTAAAAGATTAAAAATAGTAGTAGATCTGATAGAAATTGAAAGACAAAAAAAGGAGGAAGATGATATAAATAGAGCAAGATGCGAAGGTTAATTATGTTAAATAGAATTATAGAAGAAGAACCTAAAACTGGAAAACATGAAATCTTCATGTGTCATAAAGGGAATTCAACAAATATGTTTCAAGGTGCTAAATGAAGAAATGGCAATAAAAGTAGCATATTACTCAAAAGGAAGCAAGAACCTCTAGAATTTGAACAAAAATGGTAGAAGTGATTGCCTCTGGGAAGAGAGAATATATTTGAGGAATTGTGATATTATTTTTAAATGTTCTCCATTGGAATTAATACAGTTTAAACTTCATAGATTATATTAAAACATACTACTGCATACTTATAGCCATTACTGTAAGTCTGAGAATTAGGTGTTATTGATATCCTATGCTTTTAAGGAGTAAATTGAGGTTCAGAGAAGTTAAAATGACCTCCTATGTATCACAGCCTTATAGGTGGTAGTAAATAAGTTTGATAATCAGACTTTTTCAACAGCATTCTCTGGAAATCTAAAAATTGGGATGGATACTAAGCAACATTGTTTCACAAATTTTCAGATCTCCTCTCATTAATTTATAGAATGTAGTTAAATCCAGGTGTTGGCAAACTCATTTTATAAAAGGCCAGATAGTAAATATGTCTCTGTCACAATCACTCAATTCACCACTCCAGTGCAAAAATTGCCATCAACAATATTGAAGTGGATGGGTATGGTTGAATTTGGCTATGGGCTACAGTTTGTCAATCTTTGGATCAATACATTAAGAGTCTTAATTTTCATTTTTAATTTCACTTCTGAGGACAGGATTAGGAATGTATTTTTCCCAAATACAATCCTCAATCATCCTTTAACTCCTGCCATCTCTATGACTTGACTTTGTATCCCATAAGCTCTGACAATACATAGCATTTTTGGGAGTGGAGGGATTCTATTGACATATTACATATGTCATCAGACAAAATCTCAGTAAAAAGACTAAATAACTATTTTCAATGCTCAGGAGTAACATGTAAATGGCAACACTTCATCACTCTAGGGACTCTGAGGTATTCAGTGAATATCACATAGGACAGGTGATGTTCAGGTTGTATTTATAGGACACAAATTGGCACAGAAGCTGGAGTTAGGATGGGCTCTTCATTTGATTGGTTGTAGTCATTATTCATGTTAGATAGCAGAACTGGAGCATATAAAAAACTACCTCCCTTAGTCTTGCTTCTAAAAGGCATGTGCACCTTGACTTGAACATACATATTAGAATTTTAGATGAAAATTGTCAATTTATCACAATGAGTGTGTTACTGAGCTGTTGGAAGTTTGCAGCAAAAGTAACCATATATACTGAAGACACAGCACTGAAATAAATAATGATTTGTGCATGTCAGCGGAATGCGTGGTCTTGCTCATAGTTACCCCATTGGGAATGGTTCAGTTCCACAGCTGTGGCTGCATAGTTTCAGGATACGATAGGAAACAAATTTTCTAAATTTCTTTCCTCTTGAATGGTGTTTGAAATCCAGATTATCTGAATTGATTTGGCTGCATGAAAAGACAGACTAAAGACCTGTTGCATGTCCCCAAAGAAATAGTGCTGAATTCATTCTTTAAAAAACTTTGCAGCTTAATTCAAAGTCATATTGGTTTCATCTTGGGGGCAATGGACACTTACATTGCACAGGGACGTGTATGTGTTTGTTGTTATTAACTTTGACAAAAGAAAGTAACTTTCCAATTTAGATTGTTTAACCAAAATGTTTCAACTGGCCTCATCATTTGCTTATCTAAACATGTTCTGTTGTTTAATTGACTCTAATATTATACTTATGCTTCACATGATAATGCTTGGATTCTGAAAATTCATTTTATATCCAAATTTCTCCAAGCAGTTAAATACCAGCCCCACAAGATATTCCACCAAAAAGGAGTTTTGTGGACTAGTAGTTTGAATACTGCAATTTTCCTCCCAAATCTGCCTAACTTTACTTATCCATCATTTCACACATTTCTTCCCAAATAACCAATATTAAGGAACACTGCTGTTTGAATATTCTCAGAAACCAAAGATTTAAATACCTTAAATTTCTGTTTGGTAATATGTAGATGAATAATTTTAATAATTGATCAAATTTTCTGCTTTATTTACTGAAAGGTTTGGAAAGACATAAATAAAATCTTAGCCTTTGGCTCATAAAAAATTGTGAAAAAATTAAATTATGAAACAAACAATGGTTTTGAAATTAAGCATTCTCTAATTTGAAAGAGCAGAATTTAGAGATAAGGAAAATGTTCAATGTTCTGTGTAAAAAGATGTGGTAGGCAGTTTTGAGTGAGACTTTGGCATTTCTGGGATTCTAATCCTAGAATTCCAGTTTGGGATTAGAAGAAAATAGAGGAGACAGGAAAGAAACAGCAGTTTTATCCACTACCTCTATTCGTGGCAGTGCTTATCATAGACTCATTAGCCCACATTCAGATCACCTCACTCCAGATACAACTCAGTTGTCTGGGTACCCACAGACAACCACAGTATCTGGAAAAATTCCAAGTCTTGAAATAGCAGAGCATCGGTCCATGTTTGGGAGTGGTGGGGCTTTTGAGTAGGGTGAAGTAAAAGTATTCCTGGGGGTCAAACTCGACCGTTTGAGAAGTCAGAGAAGATACAGGCATAAAAAGGATGGATACAGTTCAGAGCACCAATTAATCAGTTCACTGATCAGAAAGAGCAGAACATCCTAATTGGCTACTACTTTCTATAGAAAGATTGTTTGGGGGCAAAGGGAAGCAAAAATCAACAGGAAAAGGAGAAAGGAGAAAAGAAAGGCAGTGTGAAGAAAGAAGACAGTGGAGTAGAACACAAGGGCTGGCAGGACTGGAAGCTTCCTGGGGTTGAACAGCAGTAGTTCTGACATCAGAAGAGACACAGGCAAGGAATTTACTTACTGAGCACCTATTGATTCTAGGTGCTAGATTAGACCATTGACTTCGTTAGTGCATTTAGCTATTCTCAGGAAGTTGTTAGAGTGCTAACTTTAATTCCCATTTTACATATGAACTGAAGCTCTTAAGGGTTAGTTAACTCTTGCCCAAATTTCTTCTATAGTTAGTGAATTTTTAATTCAGGCCTTGAGACCCAAATACCCACATTCACTCTACCACATTCTTCACTCCCCCGACCCCACAGCAGAGAGGAATTAGAATAGTTGACTACAACACAAAATAGTTTTGCCTGACTGTACGAGCAGAAGGCAGTCCACTGGAGCTCAAGTGGGTCTTAACCAAAAGGGTGTCTGTACCTCAGTGGCTCCTTAAAGCATTCACTTGACATTTTGAAAGGATGTCAATCACCATAGTCCATAGATTCAAGGTGTAGAGAGGGGAAGGGTTAGGTTATTATCCTCACAATGAAGGCAGTCAGTTGACTCATAAATTACAACGCTTTTCATAAACAGAATTACAAATAAAAAATGTTGAAATGTAAACCACTTACATAATCAGATGCAGGTACTTAATTCAAAAATGGTATATTCACTGTTGATATGAAGTAAAATAATTTATTTTTCATTTTTGTCTTTAAATATTATATCTTGTAGTTCACAGAGAATTTACAATAAGAAAATCCATAGGAAAATCACTTGAATTTATTTTCCCAGTAATGCTGTATGTGTAAAGCGTTTGGAGTCTTCCCTGACCTCCAGTTTTTCTATCAATAATTACCTCTTGTAGGACAGGAAAATTCACAGGAACAAAGCTCATCTGCCATAGTGGTTTCCTTACACCATAGGCTGGACAAGGACAAGGAACAAATTTTCTGGAAATCAGTAAAAGCTAAGACTGTTTTACCTGTGACAGACAGGTAGACAGACAGTCAGACAAACCAGAAGATCAAAAGTGAGGAAGGATGGAAGGAAGAAAAGGAAGAAAAGAATTAAGTAATTCTGTCCTCTAGAAGAAGAAAATGTTTCTTTTAAGTAACTAGTATTCGTGAGTTCGTGAGGTTTGACTGACACAGGGCACTGCGCTGTAGCATACCGAGTAGTGACTAGCAATCAGAAGGCATGCATTCTATTCTTTTCTACTGACTTTACAGCCTTAAACAAGTCCCTTAACCTAATGCATTTCCTCCTCCAACTTGAAAATCTTAATCTAGTGGAAAGCATGCTGACATGGTTCTAAGCATAAGAGAATGTGGACATTTGAGAAGACCTGAAATAGTTAAAGGCATTGGCCAGACTTGGGAAAAGCCTGTCGGGCCCGCATGTTTTCCCGTGGTGTGACCTGCAGGCACACACCTGGGCTCGGTCAGGTTACAGCTCACTCCTTCTCACCCCCCAGGTCAGGCCCTGGTCGATGATAGACCCAGGACCCTCCTTAATTAAGTATACCAATCACCTAAAGCAACAAAAGGGTATTAGGGGATATTGGATGTCACTCAGTTTCTCTTTAGACTTCATTTCCCTTTAATTATTTCAGAAGAAAAACACCAACTGTTTTTTTTTAAAGCCAAAAATAACAAAAGCAAAGCCCCTTAGGAATAGATATCTGCAAAGATTAAGTAACGACTGCCTAGACTTTTAAGTGCCCTGTATTTGCTGCTAAATTCAATGCTAGGTTGAATTGAGGCAGTTCTGGATGGTCTGTTCCTATCCATTTGCCCCTATTAATGTCTCATTTAAAAATATCAATAAATCAGTCACATTTGGTTTTATAAAAAAAAATTTGGAAATTATTCTTTTATTCTTGCTTAGAATTATTTTATTGTTGTTGTGGGTGTTGCTCCTTAAATCCAAGCAGCTAGAGGGTATTGGAAAGCACTTGTGTTGCTTTACTATTCAAGGAGTGGTTTTCTTCGGAATCGTCTCTAAATCACCAATGACTTTTGGGAATTAACCACATCGGAGAGAGGGAAGGGATGCTTTCAGTTATCCAAGGGCTGTGTAGGAGGAGCTCCCTCCACATAAAAATTTGATGAGACAGTTGAAAGTTTATAATCTATCTTACTCAAAATATGTCGTAAGGATTTAAATATAATAGAATCTTCTCTTTCTCCTATATGAGAAAATGGAACTCAGAAGATAAATGGAATTTGACTCTTTTTAAGTCAGTCACTATGAATCTACACAAATTTCTTTTGTCCATCCCTTCTTGTTTCATTTCATAGATGAAGATTCCATCAAAATATTCCTGAACGGTGTTTATAATATCAGATGTAGAATATCACCTAACAAATTTCTTCATATGAATTTCTCATAAATCCCTTCATATCTCTATTGTTATTATTAATATTCCCTTGAGGAAATAAATGTTTAGAGAAGTTATGATGTTATTAAGACTACAAAGTGAAACCCGCTCTACTCTAAACTCAAAATGTCCATTTTCTTGCTATTGCAGAGTCCACAGAAGTGATGTCTGAGTTCACTAACCTCTGGAGCAATCCACTTAGTGTTTTTCCCTTTCCAAACACCTGCCTCTAGGCATTGAGTGACTTTCTATTTCCAAGTCACCCTATCCCCCACTCACCCCTATTGGCTAATATACTATCCTTTGAATTTGTACCACACTCCATCATTTTTGACAGTTCCATTTCCCATCTTTTGTTCTTCTCCTTCTTTCCAGATGATAGTAATCTAATCTAAATAATGCACAATTACTGTAAGATAACAGCATAATTACCCAAGTCATGCTTTTTTGTTTTTTTGTTTTTAGATAATTATTTTTTATTGAAGGGTAGTTGACACACAGTATTACATTAGTTTCAGGTGTACAACACAGTGATTCAACATTTATATACATGATAATTCTAGGTACCAGGTATCACCATACCAAGTTGTTAGAATATTTTGACTATATTCCTTATGCTATACATTACATCCCGGTTACTTATTTATTTTACAATTGGAAGTGTGTACTTTTTTTTTTTTTGAGAGGGCATCTCTCATATTTATTGATCAAATGGTTGTTAACAACAATAAAATTCTGTGTAGGGGGGTCAATGCTCAATGCACAATCATTAATCCATCTCAAGCTTAATTCTCATCAGTCTCCAATCTTCTGAAGCATAACGAACAAGTTCTTACGTGGTGAACGAATTCTTACATAGTGAATAAGTTCTTACATGGTGAACAGTACAAGGGCAGTCATCACAGAAACTTTCGGTTTTGATCACGCATTATGAACTATAAACAATCAGGTCAAATATGAATATTCCTTTGATTTTTATACTTGATTTATATGTGGATCCCACATTTCTCCCTTTATTATTATTATTATTTTTATTTTTAATAAAATGCTGAAGTGGTAGGTAGATGCGAGATAAAGTTAGAAAACATAGTTTAGTGTTGTAAGAGAGCAATTGTAGATGATCAGGTGTGTGCCTGTAGACTATGTGCTAATCCGAGCTAGACAAGGGCAATAAAACATCCATGGATGCAGAAGCTTTCTCTCGAAACGGGGGTGGGGGGGAGTGAGGTTCTAAGCTTCACCACTATTGTTCCCCGATTTCTCACCTGATGGCCCCCCTGTGACTGTGCCTGTCTTAGGTTGTTCTTCCCTTGAGGAATCTTACCCGTCTCTGGCTAACCAGTCATTGGAAGTGTGTACTTTTTATTTTTTATTTTTTATTATTTTTTGTGAGGGCATCTCTCCTATTTTTTGATCAAATGGTTGTTAACAACAATAAAATTCTGTATAGGGAACTCAATGTTCAATGCATAATCATTAATACACCCCAAGCCTAATTTTTGTCAGTCTCCAGTCTTCTGAAGCATAATGAACAAGTTCTTACATGGAGAACAAATTTTTACATAGTGAATAAGTTACATGGTGAACAGTACAAGGGTAGTCATCACAGAAACTTTCAGTTTTGATCATGCATTATGAACTATAAACAGTCAGTTCAAATATGAATATTCATTTGATTTTTATACTTGATTTATATGTGGATACCACATTTCTCTATTATTATTATTTTTAATAAAATGCTGAAGTGGTAGGTAGATGCAAGATAAAGGTAGAAAACATAGTTTAGTGTTGTAAGAGAGCAAATGTAGATGATCAGGTGTGTGCCTGTAGACTATGTGTTAATCCAAGCTAGACAAGGGCAATAAAACATCCACGAATGCAGCAGATTTCTCTCAGAACGGGGGGGTGAGGTTCTAAGCCTCACCTCTGTTGATCCCCAGTTTCTCACCTGATGGCCCCCCTGCGACTGTGCCTGTCTTAGGTTGTTCCTCCCTTGAGGAATCTTACCCGTCTCTGACTAACCAGTCATCTTCTGGGGTCATACAGGAAAATGTAAAGTTGGTAAGTGAGAGAGAAGCCTTATTGTTTGAAAAGGTTAGTTTTTTACTTCTTTGCATATTTATGCCCTGTGGCTTCTATGCCCAGCATTTGTCTTGAGGTATCTTTACCACTTGGAAGAATTGTGATACACAATAAATTCGATATGAGGCATGAATTCTATTTAGGCGTTGTAATTAGGAAGGAAGAAGAAAAGCTATAGAAGTAGCAGGCAGAAGAAAACACGGGAAGATTGATTATTTCTTTGACATATCTTCTTGTAGAGTAACTTCAGCATGTATAGGTTTTAAACTACTAATTAAATTGCGCACACACATAAACATAATAGGAGTACAGTTACATAACCAAAGCATACCTATAATTACCAGCCATCTCCAGTGAATCCAAGAAAACCAGTTAGGCACCTTAGGCATTTGTGAAAACTTATCTATGATATGGTGGATATTGTCCAACTGAACTTGAACAGTCTGAGAGAAATCAGACAAATTAAAACAACCCATTCCTGGGACTGTTCACATCCCATATGTTCTTTTAATAGTAAATAGTCTGTAGTTGTAAGATTTTGGAGCGCTACAATTTGCACTTCTCCTAATTCTTGGTTGAATTCCAACAGTATAGATCCAGTCAAATTTGTTGTTTTACTGTATGCACAGGCCAGCTTAGATATCTCCTTCTTCATTCCCATGGCAAGTCCAGGAACCGGTGGGATGAGTGCATCTACACCTATAGCAGCGTGTGGATTTTTTATTGTGGTTTTTTGATGATCATCTTCTGGCATGAGTCTTCCAGAGAGTGCTGATGTTGGAAGTTCTTTTTCATATTGTATCTTAGTTCATTTTCGGGGTAGCCAAATTAGACTTTGATCCTCTGTATAAACACAAACAAACCCTTTGCCTACACTTTTATATGCCCTTTATACCATTGTGTAGAACTCATTGGAGGTCACCACACAGGAACTGCTTTTTTTTTTTTTGTTATCATTAATCTACACTTACATGATGAATATTATGTTTACTAGGCTCTCCCCTATACCAGGTCCCCCTATAAACCCCTTTACAGTCACTGTCCATCAGCATAGCAAAGTGTTGTAGAATCACTACTTGTCTTCTCTGTGTTTTACAGCCCTCCCCTTTCTCCCTCCCCCGCCATGCATGCTAATCTTAATAACCCCCTTCTTCTTCCCCCCCCCCTTATCCCTCCCTACCCACCCATCCTCCCCAGTCCCTTTCCCTTTGGTACCTGTTAGTCCATTCTTGGGTTCTGTGATTCTGCTGCTATTTTGTTCCTTCAGTTTTTCCTTTGTTCTTATGCTCCACAGATGAGTGAAATCATTTGGTATTTCTCTTTCTCCGCTTGGCTTATTTTGCTGAGCATAATACTCTCCAGCTCCATCCATGTTTCTGCAAATGGTAGGATTTGCCCTTTTCTTATGGCTGAGTAGTATTCCATTGTGTATATGTACCACATCTTCTTTATCCATTCATCTACTGATGGACATTTAGGTTGCTTCCAATTCTTGGCTATTGTAAATAGTGCTGCGATAAACATAGGGGTGCATCTGTCTTTCTCAAACTTGATTGCTGCATTCTTAGGGTAAATTCCGAGGAGTGGAATTTCTGGGTCACATGGTAAGTCTGTTTTGAGCATTTTGATGTACCTCCATACTGCTTTCCACAATGGTTGAACTAATTTACATTCCCACCAGCAGTGTAGGAGGGTTCCCCTTTCTCCACAGCCTCGCCAACATTTGTTGTTGTTTGTCTTTTGGATGGCAGCCATCCTTACTGGTGTGAGGTGATACCTCATTGTAGTTTTAATTTGCATTTCTCTGATAATTAGCGATGTGAAGCATCTTTTCATGTGTCTTTGGCCATCTGTATTTCTTTTTTAGAGAACTGTCTGTTCAGTTCCTCTGCCCATTTTTTAATTGGGTTATATTTTTTTTTTATTTGTTGAGGCGTGTGAGCTCTTTATATATTCTGGACATCAAGCCTTTATTGGATCTGTCATTTTCAAATATATTCTCCCATATTGTAGGGTTCCTTTTTGTTCTATTGATGGTGTCTTTTGCTGTACAGAAGCTTTTCAGCTTAATATAGTCCCACTTGTTCATTTTTGCTGTTGTTTTCCTTGCATGGGGAGATATGTTCAAGAAGAGGTCACTCATGTTTATGTCTAAGAGGTTTTTGCCTATGTTTTTTTCCACGAGTTTAATGGTTTCATGACTTACATTCAGGTCTTTGATCCATTTTGAATTTACTTTTGTATATGGAGTTAGACAATGGTCCAGTTTCATTCTCCTACATGTAGCTGTCCAGTTTTGCCAGCACCATGTGTTGAAGAGACTGTCATTTCACCATTGTATGTCCATGGCTCCTTTATCAAATATTAATTGACCATATATGTTTGGGTTAATGTCTGGAGTCTCCAGTCTGTTCCACTGGTCTGTGGCTCTGTTCTTGTGCCAGTACCAAATTGTCTTGATTACTATGGCTTTATAGTAGAGCTTGAAGTTGGGGAGTGAGATCCCCCCTACTTTATTCTTCTTTCTCAGGATTGCTTTGGCTATTCGGGCTCTTTGGTGTTTCCATATGTACCCAAGTCATGTTTTATATTTTTTTGTTGCAGCAGAGTTCTTCTAAATAAAAATCTTAATATAATGAATTTATTGATGAGAATAAACACCACAGTGTTTTGATAACCTGGATGAGATGGTTTCTCCTTGAAAGGCACAATCTGACAAAACTCACTCAAGAAGAAATAGGTGATCTTAATAGAACTTTAATGGACATCTATCAAAGGAATGGAATCAATAATTAATAATCTTCCAAGCAGAAAAAAACCATTGCCAGATGGATTCACTGGTGAATTCTACTAAAAATTTAAGGAATAAATTTTACCAATTCTATACAATCTTTTCAGAAGGTAGAAGCAGAGGTAATAATTCCACATTTTATGAAACCAGTATTAACCTAATACCAAAACCAGGAAAAGGTATCACAAGAAAAGAAAAACACAGACCTATAACTCTTATGAGCATAGATGCAACAATTCTCAACAAAATGTCAGTAAATTGAATCTAAAATAGTATAAAAAGGATTATAAATCATAACAGAGTGGGTTTATTCTGAGTATGCAAGACTGGTTCAATAATTTTATAATTTATCATGTCAACAGATTAAAAAGGAAAGTGACATGGTTATGTCAGTAGATGCAGAAAAAAATACTTGACAAAATCTAATACCCATTCATAATAAACTTTAAATAAAATAGAATAGAGACGCCTCAATCAACAGTATCTACAAAAACCTATTGCTAATATCATACTTAATGGTAAGACACTCAAAATTTCCCACTAATATCAGGTATAAGGCAAGGTTGCACCCTCTTACCACTCGTTTTTGATGTCATACTGAATGTCCTTGCTAATGCAATAGGGCAAGAAAAGGCATACAGATTGGGAAAGAAAACATAAAACTGGCTTTGTTCACAGATGACATGTTTATCTATATAGAAAATATGAATGAATCAATCAAAAAAGCTCCTTGAACTAATAAGCAATTATTGCAACATTGAAGGATACATTAAATATACAATTTAATATACAAAAATGAATTGCCTTCCTAGGTACCAACAATGAACAAATGGAATATGAACTTATAAAAACAATATTATTGACATTAATGCCCCCCAAAAACAAAATACTTTGGTATAAACCTAACAAAATATATATAAGATATACATGAGGAAAACTATGAAACCTTGATGAATGAAATTTAAAAAAACTAAGTAAGTGTTCATAGATAAGAAGACTCAATATTGCTAAGGATCTAATTCCTCCCAACTTGATATATAGATGCAACAAGATCCTAATCAAAATTCCAGCAAGTTATTTAGTTGATACAGACAAACTGATTTTAAAGTTTATACAAAGAGGCAAAAGACTCTGAATAGCCAACATAATATTGAAGGAAAACAAAGTTGGAGGACTGACACTACCTGACTTCAAGACTTACTGTAAAACTACAGTAATCAAGATAGTAATCAAGACATAGGTGGTAAACTCCTTGACATGGGTCTTCATGAAAGTTTTTTGAATTTGACTCCTAATGAAAAGGCAGCAAGAATAAACAAGTGTACTACATTAAACTAAAGGAATTCTGCACAAGAAAGGAAATCACCAACAAAATGAGAAAGCAAGCTGCTAGATGGGAGAAAGTATTTTCAAATCATATACCCGATAAAGGGTTACTATCCAAAATATGTAAAAAACTCATAAAAATCAATAATGAAAAAGAACAAGTGATTAAAAATTGACAGAGGACCTAAGTAGGCATTTTTCCAAAGAAGATATATAGATGGCCAGATGCTCAACAACACTCATCACCAGGGACTGCAAATCAAACCCACAGTGAGATATTACCTCACACCTGATGATAAAATGGGTGTCATCAAGAACATAAGTATCAAGTTTTAGTGAGGATGGGGAGAAAGGGAAACTATGTGCACTGTTGGAATGTAAATTGGTGTAGCCACCCCTGAAATAATAATGTATAGAGTCTCCTCAAAAACATAAAATATCATATGATCCAGCAATTCCACTTCTGGGTTACTTGTCACAAGAAAATGAAACACTAACTTGAAAAGATTTTTGCAGCTACTTTATAAGACAGTATAACAGTTTCTTAAAATCTAAACATATGTTTACAATAAAATCCAGCAGTGGTACTCTTTGGTATTTACCCAAAGGAGTCCAAAACTTATGCCCATACAAAATCCTGAACATGGATGTGTAAAGCTGCTTTGTACTTCATAGTTGCCAAAACTTGGAAGCAACCAAGATGTCCTTCAGTGTGGAAAGTGAGGTACATTCAGATGATAGAGTATCATTCAGTGCTTAAATAATGAGCTGTCAAGCCATAGAAATACATGGAGGAAATGTAAATGCATATTTCTAAGTGAAAGAAGCCAATCTGAAAAGACTACATACTGTACGATTCCACTATATGACATTCTGAGGAAGGCGAACTGTGGAGACAATAAAAAGATTAGTGGTTCCAGGAGGTCATATGGGAGCAAGATGAAGAGCAGAGCACAGGATTTTTCAAACAGTGAAAATATTTTGTATGATATTATAATGGTGGGTATATGTCCTTACAGATTTGTCCAAAACCATAGTGTATCACCAAGAATGAGCCCTAAGGTAAACTGTAGACTTTGGGTGATTGTGGTCTATCAATGTAGGTTCACCCTTGGTAATAAATGTACCATTCTGGTGAGTAGTGTTGACAATGGGGGATGTCATGCATGTGTGGAGGTAGGGAGTATGTTTGAAATCTCTGTACCTTCTTAATTTTGTTGTAAACCTAAAACTGCTCTATAAAATAAAGTCTTAGGGGAAAAAAACACACACACATGATGGTAGATTAACTAGAAAATACTGTTAGTTTAGTAACCCACAAAATGAATACTTTAGGTAGGCAACCCTGGAACCTGCTTACATAGGATAGGTCCTGTTCATATACAAAAACTGATGCTTAGATCAGATTTGCCAATAAACGTAAGTAATTGTTAGTGTGTGCATATCCACACAACATAACACAGTAATGAAATGAATGAAACCATATTTTGGTTTCCCTTGTAAGAGATAATGTACTATATGGAAATAATGTCCAGTGTCGGTGTCAAAAGACTCAATTTAGAGTCCCAGTTCAGTTGTTATAAGTGATATGACCTTGGGCATGTTGTTTACTTCTTTATATCTCTGCTTTTCTATCGGAAAAAAAATGACTTTATATCCCATACATTGATATTATATGTATTAAAAAAATCTATAAACATCCAAAAGACAAGGAACAACAAATGCTGACAAAGATGCAGAGAAAGGGGAACCCTCCTACAATGTTGGTGGGAATGTAAATTAGGTCAACCATTGTGGAATGCAATATGGATGTTCCTCAAAAACTAAAAATGGAAATATCATTTGACCCAGGAATTCCACTCCTAGGAATATATCCAAAGAAAACAAGATTCCAGATTCAAAAAGACATATGCACCCCTATGTTTATCACAGCACTATTTACAATGACCATGATATGGAAGCAACCTATGTGTCCCTCAGTAGATGAATGGAAAAAGAAGATGTGGCACATATACACAATGGAATACTATTCAGCCATAAGAAGAAGACAAATCCTACCATTTGCAACAACATGGATGGAGCTAGAGGGTATTATGCTCAGTGAAACAAGCCAGGTGGAGAAAGACAAGTATCAAATGATTTCCCTCATTTGTGTAACAACAAAGCAGGAAATAGAGCACAGAGAAGACAAGTAGTGACTCTTTAGCATCATACTATGCTGATGGACAATGACTGCAATGGGCTATTTTAGGGGGCACTCAATAATATGGGTGACTGTTGAAACCACAATGCTGCTCATGTGAAACCTCATAAGATTGTATATCAATGACACCTTGATAAAAAAAATCTATAAAGCCCATAGTTCATTGCCTGGCACATAGTAGGCTTTCCAAATAATGATATCTTCTCACCATAGAAAATAAAGGTTTATAAGGTTGTTAGAGTATATATCCTCTACAAGTAGAATGAATTTGAATAAAAACATGACTCTCGGAATTGAATACACCAAGTTCAGAAAATCAGAGGCTAAATATTTTCTAGAAGATGTGAGTTTTCCCTAAGGTGAGTCATTTCACACACAAGGGATGAAGAGGAGCCAGCCAGTCTGCAGGAGAGATGTTTCTTGTCTCAAAAATGAGTATTGTAGTTTCAAATTCAGCTCAGCTCATTTAAAGCGAGTTTGACTTCAAATTTTTTTTGTCCTTAAAATAAAAGCTACAGTATCAATGAACAGGTTCTTTCTATTATACCCTAAATTTCGCTGGCATAGTTTAAGACTTATTTAGAGTAGAATTATCTTTGACCTGTGGCAGGAGATACCATAGTTAGTGCCTATTCCTTATGACCTTGTGACCTGGGATGTATTGAGATGAGGCAGGAGTTCTCCATCCACTCTGTAAATATTTCCTTTCCCAGGTTCAGTCTTCCCTTCAAGCGAGGCTCTGAATTGCTGGCTCACTCCATATCTTGTCTTGATGATTGGCACAATTATCCAGCTACAACATTGGACTGATTCTCAGAAGCCATGGGTTCTGAATACAGAAGCTCTCCCTGTGGTCTACAGAAAACCTATCTAGGAGGGAAATAGGAATATTAATACAAATTTATTTCTCGAAGCAAAGAGTGGTGCTCTTTCTAGGCAGTTGCTTTTAGTCCTTTATTTCTGTGAAGATACTGGGAATTACTAAACCTAAGGCTAGACCTTACTCTTAAGAATAGTACTAGATCTGTTAGGAAAATGACTTTCTAGAGGAAGAGAAGGAAATTCACATTAATGATTTTGGGAGCAGGGAGTGGGGGGAACTGAATGTATCTCATTTGATTAATTTTTAACAATCAACAAATTGCTCTTTGTGTCTAAAACACAAATAAATAAAAATGTAGAACTCTAGTTAATAGGCTTTTCAAGTTATTACTCTTATCTTCACTTTTTAAGAGGTTTTATTTATAAACCTTTTTCTCTGATTATAGAATTTAGATTGCAAATAATTTAGAAAACTGTACATAATTTAGAAAAAAACAGTGGAGAAGAAATAAAAATTATCCATTATCTTTTTACCCACTCAGAATTAGGCATAAGTAGTATTTTGAATTTCTTCCTAAACTTCCTCACATTTGTTTGTGTGTGCATATTGTTTTTAAGGAATTGAAGAAATAAAACATATGGGCACATTGTGTCATATAGGTCCCCTGCTGTTTTCACTGAAAGTAATTTCATATTTCTTAATACCATTTAATATCAACTGAGGATATAACTGGCTCTATGTTATTCAGCAATAAAAATATATATATCACTCAATTGTTGTTACATAGTAATAATAACATTTCGTATTAACTAGGGAAGGGCTGAGTTAGTTAAAGATCAATGATGAAAATCTTTGGCAGGGATGAGGATAGAATTAGTTTTCTACCTTGCACTACCCACCAAAATAAATTACTGACAAGCTTAAATGTAAAAATTGAAATGTAAGCATTTTCTAAGCGAGCAGTAAAGTATTAAACAAAAGACTATTAAATTATAATTTAAATAATTTTTACATTAACAACATATAAAATCTTATTAGGAAAAATATTTTCAACATTTATAATAGCCAATATATGTAAATGTGTAATATGTGAATACAAGTAACATAGGACAATAATTACAGATTTGAAAAGATGAATACTATTCAGAAACACTTGAAAACGACATTGAGGCAAATTTCAGAAAGGAACATAAAAAATAATCCATCTGTGTTAGCAATCAAAGATATACCCTTCACATGCCACTTTTTATTTATCGTTTACTTTTCATCAAATAACTACCTGACACTATAGCTATTGATAATGTTTTTCTATTATATATTTTTCTCAATGCAGTATAAACACTAGTGTTTCTCTTTTGTTCATTGTTCTCCATGCCGAAGAACAGGTCCATGTGGGGTGGATGTACTCGTTAGCTACTGTTTCATAAAAAATAATCTTAAATTTTCAGTGGCATGTAACAATAAGCATTAGTTTTTTGTTCATGAGCTTCTGAGTCCACAAGGATGGTTCGGCTCCATGTTCCAAGTGGACCGGGGTAGGTGTACTCCACCCGCCACTCATCTTCCTGCTGCGACCAGCAGGCTAGGTGGGCCACATACTTCTTCTGAGGATGGCATAAATACAAGAAAGCATGACCAGCCCCTGAATCTCACCTCAAGTCCCTCATGCATCCTATCTTCTAAATTCACACTGGCCAAAGGAAGTCACACTACAAAGCCCAAAGTTATGGGAAGGGAAGGATACGCTACCTTTTGTACAAATACACTGCAAAGGAATGTAACAGATTGTATGGATACAGGTTGGATAAAGAATTGGGCTCAGCAATCCTTCCCAGTATTACATATATTTATATATGCACATATGATATTTATATAATAAGTATATAAATATATATATTTGTATATAACAAAAAAAGGAAATATTACTTTCATCTATCAATTATTAATACTAATTACAATAGGTAATGTTAATGAGAATAGAAATGTGAGGCTTATATCGTTTGGCCCAGTAATTCATTTCCATGAAATGAATACTACAAATATAACCAGAGATGCACTCAAAAACTTATTTCCACGAATGTTCATTGTAGTATTATTTATATTAGAGAAAACTTGGACTCGGTCTACTGTTATTCTGGGATAGCACTTTCTCTTCATACTCTGCTTAATTTGATCGAACATAGCCAACATTTCTCACTATTGCATACGATGGCTTGCACCTTTGGCCAAAGAAAACACACGTTTCTCCTTATTAAATCTTTTCAGCTGTTTGAGTTCACTGATTTAAAAAACGTTTACTGAGTATCTACTGCATTTTAGGGGAAGTAGTCACATTCCTTCTGTCCTTGAATTGTTCAAATAAACAAATCCAGGCTTTGGGTCTGAGTGTGATAAGAATGGGAACCTTTAGCAGAGGTTAATCAATATCAGCAGTTTTGAAAATGCAAAGATAAGTTCAAGGTCTGTGTCCGTAGCTTTTGATTACACTTCTATGCCACTTCTAGAGAGAAAAGTGGTGTCCTTCATCTAGGTCCCAAGCCTTTGGAAAAATGGGAAGTTGACTTTGTTAATTGACCCTGAAAGGGAACATGGGTAGATTCCAGGCTACCTGATAAGCACAGAGAGACGAAATTTGCCTCTTATTCTGGTTACTGGTTCTAGGTCTTAGTTTTAATTTCTATTGCACAATCTCAAAAAAAGTTCAGTAGAGAGATGAGAAGGAGGTGGTGGGGGGGGTGGCAAGGTGGTGGGGCATGGTGGTGTCCATTCCCTTTTGGGTGAAAAAGAAAATTGTAATTTAATCGTCTTCCTTTATTTCATTGTATCCAAAATATGAACTTGTGGAAAGCAGTGGCTCCAACAGGCCCCAGTTATAGGCAGAAGGCTATCAAGTAGGTGGAACGGCAAAGCCACTGGGAGATGCCTATGCTTTATATTTCATTCTTTCTTTTGTCGATCCACGTACCAATTTGTTTAACAAATATTGTAACAGATATTGGAAAGCTTGACTCTCTAGTTTCTGTGAAATGGTTTAGGATTGTGAACAAACTGTTTAGATGAATTAACACCAGATAAGCATTCATGGGGAGGGTAGGAAGCCATGTTCAAATCAAATCCCATCTGTGCCCTTGCTTAGTTGGCTAGAAACCTTTCGTCTAGGACACAGGAGTCTACTTTTCCATCACTGCCATGCAAGATTCAAAAGACCAAGTCAGGAATCCAGCGCATCACAAACTCTTCTCCCCTAAACATACAAACGAATGGAAGCTCACTTGAGCCAAACAACCCCCCACTTCTTCTGATTAATTTTGAGTAAAGAGGGGCTGGGACCCCTGCTTTGAGCAGCCTCAGCAAAAAGAAGCTTGTCTTTATTTGGAATTAACTACAAATTCAATTAGAATAAAAATCTTTGCCCACCTCGTGGAAAAGAGTTTACACAAAGAAAACCAGATGTTTCACAGCATTGAGAGGGCTTTGCCTAGCAGTCTAAGGAATTTTCCATCTTGTAAACCCAGCTTCCCTAACTGACAAAACACCTTCTATTTCTCATGCTCCTTTAATTAGATTTACTTCTTTAGCAAAGTATTATTGGATTGAAAGGATGGAGAGATGGGAGCGGAGGCACTGCTTGATATTGGCTTAGCAAGTTTAGAGAAGGTTGGACGGTAAAAGGTTGAGGTTTGTTTGGGGATTCTTTCACAGATGACGTTTTTATTTACTGTGAGTTTATTCTATTGGAAAAAAAAATTGTAATAAAATTAATTGGTGGAGATTGTGCTCAGACCATATCTAGTTCTATTTTCAGCTTTGAACAGATTTTAGGACAATGGAACACAAATATATAGAAACTCGAAGGGATTTAGAACAGGCACAGACATTATGTAGCATTTTTCTTACAAGGATAATAAATGTGCAGAATGGCCTGTGAGCAAGGTTGTTAGGAAGAGATATCGGATCATTCATGCTGCAGATGGGCAATGGCACATTCAGCAAAAGGGGCCCCAGAAGGGCTGAAATGACCTCTGGTTTCTGGAGATGTCTTAAGTTTGTGTTTTTTAAGCCTGCCATAATCTGTATTTGTTTAACCAGAACAGAGAGCCTGACAAAGTTAAGCTTTTGCAAGAGAGGAGAAATGAATTCTAAAGGCTAAAATACAAGCCACCATTCTTCTATAGTTATGTCTGTGACTGAATTAGACAAAACAGACCTACATGTGACTCAGTTTCCACTTCTTTCCATACGACAGTGTTTGAATATGTTGTATCTTTGTTTAGATTTTTCTCATTATGATTATAAGCATCTCCTAACAGGTTTAACAGTCCTCTTAACCCTATTTTGGGCTAATTCATGCCCCCAAACATAGGTAACAATGAGTTTCCTAAAATATGTATCTGGTGGTGAAAGCCTCTTGCTTAAAATGGCTAAGGTTCCACATCTTCTTAAGGAAAAGTATCCCAGTTTCTTATTTTTCACAAGGCCTCTTTCCTTGTCATTATCTGTTGCCTGTTGCCCCACTCATATCACTTCTCTTGAATGTGTTAAACCTTTCTTCAACTCATCACTGCCCATTCAATTTATATTAAAATTTATTTATTGAAAGACTTCTATGCCCCAGGAACTTGTGTAGGCACAGGGGACAGAGTTATAAATGACAAAAAAAAGAAGAGGTAATGTCTCTGGCCTCAGACCTAACTTCTCATGGGGAAGAAGGACTGTATGCACATAAGTCAGTAAGTACAAATGTGCATTGTGAAAAAGACTATGAATAAAGAAAAGAAGTGAAAGAAGGTAGGAGTGATGTTTAGGCAGGCTGTCAGCGAAGGTCTCTGCAAGCTCACCTTGGTGTTGATTAAGGCAAGTGAGGGCATGAGACAATGAAATGGCTGCAGCTGAACTAAGGTGGTAATCTTAGATCATCTACAACTTTGGAAGTTGGGGACCAGCCATTGGCACTGTTTACAAACTCTCTAGGGTACCCCAAAGTTCAGCGAAGAAATGTGGTTTTAAACCAAGGAAAGGCATTTGCTTTACCTTTAAATAGCATGGGAGGGCATCGAACACAGAAATGACATCGACATTCAGTTTCCCTCTGGCTTCTGAAAGGAGAAAAGACTGTGGAGGGTAAGAATAGAGGCAGGAAGACTAAACAGGAGGCTCCCGCACTTGACCTGAGAAGAAATAAGGAGACCTAGGCTAGAGGACAAACCATGTGGTCATGTGTGAGCTCCATGTTGATGGTGTAGCCCATGGGTTATGACCGTCATTATGTCTGATGCTCCTAATCCCTAGAACACTCTGTACATTTATTAAACCAAATTTGGTCAGAGCAGCTCCTTACACTCCGCACCAAGGGAATTTGTTACATGCCTGGCACCCCTCCTTTTTGTTTTTACTCCAAGTCCAGGGAATAGAACTGTTAGATTATAAACTTTGCAGGACTTTTTACAAATTAAGCTTTTCATTGTGAGATAATTTTAGATTTGCATACAATTCAAGAAATAAGACAGAGTGATTTCATTACCCAGTTCCATCCAATGGTAATATCTTGCCAAGTAATAGTATAATACAACAAAGAGTATTGTCATTGATACACATCTCTGTTGTCATAAAGATCCTTCATATTGTCCTTTTAAAGCCATACTCTCTACCCTCCCACCCTAGCAACTTTCTTAAGTTCTGATCTGTTCCCCACTTCTAAAATCTTGTCTTTTCAATAATGTTGTATAAATGGAGTCATACAGTATGTAACATTTTGAAGTTAAATTTTGTCACTTGCCATAATTCTCTGGAGATTCAAACAGGTTATTGTTACATTAGTGTTACTTTCATCCACAGTTAGCTCCTTTTAATTGGTATACATGTGCCACAGTTTAACCATTACCTCTTTGAAGGATATATGATTTTTGTCTATTACAAATAAAGCTGTTATAAACATTCAGGTATACGTTTTTCTGTGAGCATACATTTTTTATTTATATCGTATAAAAGCTCAGGAGTAATTGCTGGATCATATGGTGGTTGCACGTTTTTCTTAAGAAAATGCCAAACTGGTTTCCAGAGTCATTGTAACAGTTTATATTCCTATAAGTAATATATGAGTGATCTGATTTTTCTGCATGCTTGCCAGCATTTGGTATTTTCATTGCTGTTCATTTTAGCCACTCAGACGTATAGAATGTAGTCATATCTAATTATGGTTTTAATTCATATTTGCGAAACATCTTGTGCTTATTTTTTAACTAAGTTTTGATAGTTCTTCAGCTATTCTAGATAGAAATAATTTGTTGAGTATCTGCCTTTAAGTATTTTCTCCCAGGAAATAGCTTGCCTCTTCATCCTCTTAGTAGGTTTGTTGCTGTCCCACAATTTGTTGAGGTTTGTTTTTTGGCCAGAATATGGTTTATCTTAGTTTATGTTCTGTGGGCACTTCAAAAGAACATGAATTATGCTGTGGTCACATGAAGTAGTCTACAAATGTCCATTGGTTCCTGTTGGTTTGACAGTGTTGTTGAGTTCTATACCCTTGATGAGTTGTGTCTAGTTGTTCTATAGATCGTCAAAAGAGGGATGTAACTTTCCAGTTGTAATTGTAAGTTTGTCTATTTGTCTTTTCAGTGTTATCAGTTTCTATTTCATATGTTTTGCAACTCTGTTGTTTGGTGAATACTCATTTTAGATTTCTGTCTTCCTTGTGGATTGACCCTTTCTCTCTTTACATAGACTAATATTTGTATGATACATCTTTTCCTTTCCTTTTACTTGAGTCTATCTATGTGTTTTCATTTCTAGTGAATTTCTTGTAGACAGAATAAAGTTGGGCTAGGTTTTTTAATCCATTTTGCTAATGCCTGTCTTTTACTTTGTGTATTTAGACCTTTTACTTTTAATGTAACTATTGAACTTAAGAGCTTAAGTCTGACATCAATTAATTATTTTTGTTTTCTGTTCCTTTTATTTTTCATTTGTTTTATTGTTTCTGCTTTCTTATGGGTTATTGAATTTTTATAATTCCATTTTTGTTTATTATATGTTTTTGAGTATATCTCTTTGTATATATAACTTTTTAGTGGTTTTTCTAGGTATTGCATTATATATATACATAAGTTATCACAATATATTCTTATAGGAATTTTACCCACTTGAGGAAGTGCGGAAGACTTACCTCCAAGTGCCTGACTCGTACTCTTTTATACCAATTGTCTTAAATAATTTGTCTACATACACTTAGAACCATGAGAGAATTATTCTTTTTGCTTCAACCCTCAAACATAATTTAGAAAAATCAAGAGGAGAAGAAAACTTTATTACATTTACCCATATTGTTGTTTACTGTGTTTTTTCTTTTTCCTGATGATCCAGAATTCTTTCTTTAATCATTTCCTTTCCATTTAGAATGTCCTTAGCCATTCCTTTAGTGTAGATCTATTGTCAACATATTTTCTCAGTTTTCCTTCAACTGAGGATATCTTGATTTCCCTTCATTTCTGAAAGCCATTTCAATGAATATTGAATTTGAGGTTGACAGTTCTTTCCTTCCAAAATCTGAAAAATGCTGTGCCACTTCCTGACGGCCTCTCTGATGTCTGATGTGAAATTCACAATCATTTGAATTGCTTTTACTCCCATAAGTGTCTTTTACTTTTTTCACTGTCTTTCAGGGTTTTTAACTATTTATTATTATTATTAATATTTTTGTCTTTAGGTCTCAGGAGTTTAACCATGACATGATTTGGTATGGAGTTTTTTGAGTTTATCCTGTTTGGGATTTGCTGAGCTTCTTAAACTCTGTAAGTTTATGTCTTTTGCCAAATTTGGGAGGATTTCAGCCATTATTTCTTAGAACACTTTTTTTTAGGCCCCCTTCTTTCCTTCTAAGATTCTGGTAGTCCAAGAGTTAGATCTTTTGTCCTTGTCACATGGGTCCTTGAGATTCTGTTTATTCTTTTCTTTAGTCTGTTTTCTCTTTGTTGTTCAGATCATGCAGTTTATGTATATCTATCTTGCAGTCCACTGATACTTTCAGCTGTCTCCTCCACTCTGATATTGAACTTTTTATGTTTTTATATATTTTTCAGTTAAAAAATTTCCATTCAGTTGATCCTTATGTCTTTTATTTTTTGCTGCAGTTCCTATTTTTTTTCTAATTAGTTTCAATAATATTTACAATTATTCTTGGAGCATTTTTATAGTAGCTGCTTTAAAATCTTTGTCAGATCATTTTAACATCTGTGTCATCTTGACGTTGTCATATATTTATTATCTTTTTTCATTCAGCTTTTCTTCTTTGGTGTAATGAGTGATTTGAATGAATTCAAGACATTTGGATAGCATGTTGGGAGATTCGGGACTTTATTTAAGGCTTCTGTTTCAACTGGTGTCCTCCAACACTATTCTAGCAGAAGAAGAGTGATGTGCCCCCTCATTCCTTCCAGGTGGGGGTGGAAGGCCAGGTTCTCCACCTTGCTTCTGTTGGCAGCCGAGAGGGAAGATGCTCCTCATTATTGTTGGGTGGAGATGGGAGTTTCAGCCCCACTAGACCTCCAATGATATTCGCAATATCTGAGAGGTAGGAGTGCCTTGTTACCGTTCCCCCACATAGCCTCCACTGACACCACAGGGTTGGGGAGCTCTTTATGGTGGCAGGGTTGGAAGTCCTAGCTGTCTACTCAGCCATTTTGGACACCACCCAGTCATTTTTTCATGGTCTTTGCTGGAGTTGAGTGGTTATTGTCCAAACTTTTTCTATCTTGCTAGGTTGTCTTTTTTCCAGTTTTCAGGCTAAAAAGAGCAGGTTTTTGCTGGCTCTTTACTTGTCTATGCCTATTATTTTTCTGGAATTGCTGGCTTTTTCAGCTCCAGGTCTGATATATTTGAGGAGAAACAGACTCTCCCGGAACTCACCATTGTGTCATTTCTTGGATCCTGAGTCCCTGATCAGTGTGCTTTCTTCTCTGTATCATGCAGTCTTCTTACATTTGTCTTATATATAATTTCCAGGGTTTATCTATACACAGCAGGAGGAGTGGGGAAAAGTATGTACATTCCAACTGTAGCAGGACTTTTTTATTTATTTTTATTTTTTTATTTTTATCCTTGGTTCCATTTTATTGATGAGGAAGTCAAGGCCCGAGAGGTGGAGTGACTCGCCCAAGGTTACACAGCTTGTAGAGGTCAAGGTGGGATCGAACACCCAACTGGCTGACTCTAGAAGTCCACTCTCTGAAGGGTCAGAGGGAGGGACGCAAACAGGGCAAGGAGACCTGGGGCTCCTGGTCATCAGTCTTGTGTACTAGCCCCAAACACCAGGTCCTCAGAGGTCATAACAGCTGGTGATTACACAGTACAAATGTAGGGTCTGGGAGAACTGAGCAGGTGGTGGTTTCCAAATTTAGGAGATTGTATAGTGTTTTCTATAACCTGCCCAGTGAAGTTGCCTTCAGGGAGGGGCTCCCAATGATGCAGCGGGGAACTGCTTTTGATGGGGTCATTCTGTGTATCTTTTTTTTTTATCTCTCATATTTATTGATCAAATGGTTGTTAACAACAATAAAATTCTGTATAGGGGAGTCAATGCTCAATGCACAATCATTAATGTAGCAGGACTTTTTAAAAGACAACTTGATTAATAAGGGTCAAAACAGAGGTATCAATCATAATACTATTTAACAAGAAAACAATCTCAGTATTTTATTGCTTCTATTTATCTTTAGAAAAAAAATTCTTTTCCTATACTGATATGGAGGCTTAAACTTATTTAACATCTTCATTTTTAAAAACTACTATATCACTTATCATGAATCTAAAAATTCACCTCAAATCCTTAGAGAAGCAATTCCCTGAGCCCTTTCTGTGTGCGCTCGAAAGTCATTATTGCCCCTGACACCTCATGAGGCTACACTGCAGAGAGAACCTAGAAGATAGATGGATCAGCAATTTTTACCTCTTTATGTAACTGCATAGCCGTACTCAAAGTGGCTAGTTTACATCTCAGTGTACCTATTCTATTAACTATAAAAGGGACACTTATTCTAAGCACCAAAATAATACCGTAAATGAAGAGATACTCTTTGCATCTAAGAGTACATTTGACGATCATCCCAACCACAAAATTCAATCTCGTTTTGTTGCCTGTATTTATTTTCCCAAGGATTTATTTCTTCTTAATGCAGAATGACAAAGGGGTCCAATGCGAATTTAGTTCAGAATGTTTTCATGTGTGTCCAAACAACGGGGCGACGGTGAAAAAGGTCAGTTAACCAACGGGTTGGTTTGTCATGATGGCATGAACAAATTATTTTAAATGACGTTCCACACTAAATTTTCCAGACGTTTTGGCCAGAGGCCAAGATAATTAATATTGCTAATTCACTGGCTAGAAGAAGTTGGCAAACTAATTCACAGAACTGGGAATCGGAACTCAGAGTTCAGTTGTTGGTAAGCCATGTATATTAAGTTTAAATGAAACATGCTTATCTCATCATTGACCCAGACCAAAAATTTGCTGCAGTACTTGAGATGATTTTTTCCATTTTACATCATCAAGAAAGTAAATATAAAAAGAAAAGATGCCATTTTTTTACATTTTTCTTACCCAGAGAAATCTCTTTATACTCATGACAGATTTGACGTTCAACACTTTGATCTTTAAGAAGTGTTCAGTGGAAAAATTTAAAGGACACATCTCATCTTAAGTGGACAAAAAATATATGTATATTATATTTGCTTCTCAAAACATTTAAAATGGATGTAGATTTTGCTGAAGCATGAGAAATGTTCATATTTTCAACTACCAAGAAATTATCAAAATTACTGGTACTTGTGTTGTTCTTGTATCTAAATATAATATTGCTACTTAAAATTCCCATCATATGCATTTGCTCTCAATGACTCTACCTTCTAAAGGGCATAGATTACACTGCATATGCTTTCTGAGAAAATGTGCATTCCAAGCCCACCTTACAGCACAGAAAAAAGTCTAGACATTAGCAGAGGTAACTAAAATTGGGATAGAAACGTAGTTTTTGGACACAGTTTGGTGCACCATTGCCACGGATTTTGTGCAGTCTCAATTCCCCTTTCACAGATGCACTGACAAGAGGGTATTACAATTTTTGCTGACATCAGTGACCTGGCATCACTGATTTATTCCCTGCTTTGGTTTACAGAGGAATAAACTGGTAATTAATTATATATCAGAACACGAGAATCAACCTGGCAATAATGTACAGGCTAAGAATGCACGCTCTATTTACATATGTAGGTTATTTAAAATATGTCTTGTTAAATAAATATTTAAAATACCTCCTTATTTAGTTTATAAACTGTTTGGACTGAGGCTGCAATGTGACTCATTGCAGAATGTTTGAAAGTGTGAGAGAGTTGCCATAGATTCTCATCTCTGTCTGACCTACAAAATCTCCTTTCCAGGCTGGGCAGAGCCTGCAAGAAGTCTCTTGAAGGAAAAACATCAGCATAAAATATATTGCCACATGAATTACCTAATGTTGGTAGAAAGATGATCCTCAGACAATCATAAAACTTACCTTTATCTTGATTTGGTATGTAAAGAAAGGGATCTAGGCATAAATTTACCACAGTCAACATGACCACCGCAGAGAGAGGAGTTAAGTAGACAGGAAGTAAGGGAAACAAATGACCTCACAACTCAATGTTCTCCCTGCTGTGGGTTGTTTTCCCATGTAAATGTCCAGAGATCTTTTTAAAGGGGAATAAAATAAAATATAGAACTTCGTGTTTCCACAGCTTTCAAATTGGTACAGATCCTCAATCTCAAAACAACTGTAATAATGAGAACACGCAGGACAAGGCTGACAGTGTGGGAGGGCACACACTCTTTGTACTGTGCAGGAGGGCTACGCTCAGAGTCAGTCCGCGGCTGAGCTAGGTGTTCGATTTATTTTTGGCGCTCTGAAAGCTAGCTTGTTTCTGGAGGTTCTGTCTGCATACCTGAAATTGCCCAGTTAGCTCCAGAACCTGTTCCCTCCAGAATGGAATCACAAACCTATCAATTCCTGATCCACCAGGGGGAGCAGTTCACCAGCACAAAACACCTTCCTCCAAGGAAGTCGCTGAAGGCGCCTCTTCCTCTCAATTTACACAGCGGACAACGACCCTGATTTTTATGGGTTCTCCTAGATACGGCATTCATACACCCAATACTGATTTCACATGCCTAACCTCATGCACCCAGCAGATTCTGTAGGTGGGCTTGAAAACTAGTCATTGTAATTCACAGAAATTCATTGTTTTATATATAAGAAATTATTTAATCCCTGCTTCTACACCTGTTTTAATGGGCAAAACAGATTTATCAAACTATTCTTTCAAGGCCCGGATGAAATTAGGAATCTGACCTTTAATCTAGTGTGTGTGCATGAGAGAGAGAGAAACAGAGAGAGAGAGATGGACAGATAGACAGACTCTCACAAGTCCAGAAGCCAGGCATCCACCACAGCTTGCTGAGGCCATTCTTTCTTCCGCAAGCCCTTTCCCTCTCCTTCGGCCAGAGCCCTGGGGCTGAGAAGGAAAACAGCTGTCAGAGAAAGGCCCCTGTTGTTGACAAGCCCTTTGTGTGCAAGTTCAGACCTCACCACGAGCCTGTCAGAACAAACCAGCTGTGGGCTTCCGTGGACCTGGGAATGGATAGTGACCCCCAAGCCTGTTGCCCAAAAACACAAGCATAAGAGTGTCCATGCCCGTGTAGTGTTTTGCGAAGGGCTTCCAGGTGCACAGAAGGAAGTGCCCTGGGGAAGCCAATTTCTACTTTTTTACTATTATTATTATTTATTTTTTATAAGTGTACACTATCTCATGACACCATCTTTAATTCATCAACTTTTACTTTTAATGACCGTCTATTCCTTTGACATTTTATCCTAAACCTCTTTCTATGCCTTGCTGTTCTAACAGTCCCCTTGCCACGTAAGGTGTCGACTCTGGGCCAACAGCTTAGGCATCACCTTGCAACTTGTTAGAAATGCAGCACCCCAGGCCTCAACTCAGAGTCAGAACCTGCCTCTTAACAAAACCCCCCGATGACTGGGGTGCTTGTGGAAAGCTGAAACTGTACTCACAGAGACCCTAGTCTCTGGATAGGTCTGCTTCTGTTAGGACACAGATAAGAGGCACAGGTGTGTCCTCCTTTATAAATAGGATACATAGGTGTCAGGATTATTGCATGGACTGTGGTACATGCAACCAAATACTGAAGTAGCAACATGAACCAGGGAGCAGGCTAAAGAAGAAAGAAACTTAGCTTCTAATCTCAGCTCGGGTACTTACCCTCTCTTCTTTTCCTCATTTGTATCCCACTGGTATGACCTCCAGTGTGAAGATAAAACCAACTCTTACAAGGCTCATCGGCCATTTTTCTCCACTTCAAAATCGGGGTTCCCATCTATGAACATTATCCAGTGATGTGGTTATGAACTCTTTTTTCCCCTTCAACTTTACTATTACTCTTTTTCCTGCTGATGTTTTTGTTTGTTTTACTACTTCCAAATAAGACATGGGGAAAGAAATAGTGAGTCTCAAGTCATTGTTTATGTGCTCCTTGGTGCTTTGTTGAATGATTTTTGAAGAGGAGAAAGTTGAAAGAGCTAAAATAATCATTGGGGATTTTTGATGAAATTCCAAGATCAGGCCTTACCACCGTTGTATCGTGGATACCAAGGATAATCAAGGGAGGGAGCCTCATTCTAGAGGAAACAGAAAACACCTAATGAACAATTCCTAAAAATGAGGGAGGAAAAACCTAAATTCCAATGACACATCTGCTAACACTCTCAAGGGAACATTGTCCCAGCTGGATGGAATTAGTGACAGGTATTTGTGTTGTGGTATTAGGACATATTGTCTGTACTTCTTTGAAGAACGGGATTTTTGGAACAGTACTCTATTGTTCATTTTCTTTCTGGACCTGCATATTATTCTTTGGCCGGTGCTACAAAATGTGATATTCTGAATTTGGGCACAGATTCATTAAAAGGTAAAACTCACCTGAATATCAGCTGCTTGGTCACCAAATTCGATGTAATTTCTTCTGAAGAAAGTCAGTTGTGGAGGGATTATGATATGGGGTTTGTTTTACGACGAGTAAAGGACTGACATGGGAGGCCAGAGAGAAGGCTGCTGTGAGCCTGGTGCCCACCCAGGTTTTGATGCTCATGCCTCGTGAAGAACTCCAGATTCTTTATACAAAGAAGCACTCCTCCTGCCCCTCTGGGACGTCCAGGGGAGGGTGGGAGTGGGGACAGGGAGTCCAGCTGAGCCGCTGGACTTTGGGAGGGAGACCTTGACTCCCAGCAAGGGGGATTCTCTCCAGAGTTTTTGAGAGCTTCTCCCAAGATCTTCTTCCCTGCCCTTCCTGATGACCCTCATACTGTTTTCCTCAGTTGGATCCCCAGTTCCATTTCCAAAGGCAACAAGGACGTTCCAAGGGAGGAAATGAAGAGAAGTATGTACTTATTGTTCCAAACCCACTTCAAAGTGACCTATAGATTTAACACAGTGTAAATGACTTGCTTATTTACTCTCCACCCCTCAACTAAGCCCCCTCTGTCTTATTCTGTGGCCAGATAATTTCATTAATATATTGTGTATTCCAGGGCATCACATTTAATCCTTTGTACTTCCAAATAGCCAATGGAAGGTCAACCAGGTTAGATGTGATGCCCACCTCCACCCCAACTTCTATTAGAAGCTTCTGTGAGACTTAGCAATGGGAATGCTGAATTATCATAAGAATGTCTGATTTAGTGGGATTTCATCTGAACTAGAAATGAAGATCACAGAGAGAGTGAAATGGTTCTCATCTCACTTTAGACTTGTGACCAGCACTAAAGTGGATGGGCCCCTCAAATCTGGTAGGGGAATGAGGAACCCAGGTCTAGTCTGACCTGGCTTGCTCGGACTGGAAGTCTGAAAGGGTGAGCACCTTTGTGCTCATGATAATTTAGATGCAAGAACTTTGTCCAGTGGAAGCTCTTTACTCTCAATAGCACAGATCTTCCAGTGCCTCTTGGGTTTCTTAATTTTTACAACCATCTTCAAGGAAGAAAAAGTTCTTTTCTTTCCTGTCAAGCATTAATACACAAGCTGAATAATCAGTATGAATTATCACTGCTTGTGTTTTAAGCCATGTAGACACATTCACAAATATCAAAGTACTTTGCAAGATGAAAAGAACCTCAGACATGTAGGAGTAAAGTATTGCCAATGTCTAGGACAGAAAATAAGATGTGTTTCATTCTTTCATTCCGTCTCTGGACCAAATTTCTTTGGAGAGGAACTTTTACTGGAATGGGGCATAAATATGGAAAGTCTGAATATAGTCCATAACAGGATTTAATTGGTGTCCTTTCGGCCTTTAAAAAAAAGAATCTTTTTGGACTTCAAAAAAAAAAGAGTCCAAACATTGAGAGGGCTTTGGGGACGAAACTCTTCTCTGTAAGTGCTTCCAAGCTGCAAAGGAAAGAGAAAAATGAGAAAAAAGAATGATTCTCACCCTCAACCTCCACGTAAAGAAGAGGCTTTCTGTGGTTCAATTCTGTTGCATTGTATCCCAGACTTATTTACAAAACATCAACAGTAAAAAGGCAAGAGAAAGATGTGACAAAAAAATGAAGGATCCTTGGGAAGAAACAAAATTTGCATTCTTAGGAAGCTTATTTTCAGAGCAGAATTGTCTGAAACAGGATAAGTATTTCCTTCGCCGAACTCACCCTGAAATCTTCACATAATCACAGATCCTATCAGAAGTGTCTTTTGCTGAATTATTATAAGCAATGTATTGCTTATAAAAAATCATCATAAAATGAGGTATCCAGGTACTGTTTGGTACTGTCAAATTTTTAATAAATACTTTTAAGAAGCCAATGCCTTACTCTTCCAAATATTTCACTTTTCACGTTTTGGTTTTTCTTTTTAATTGCGAAGTACCGCTGAAATACATTACCACACAGTTTGTCAACCTCGGTACGATGGCCACTTGGGGCCAGATAATTAAGATTTCTTGTGGGGGACTATCCTGTGCAATGCAGGATGTTTATCAGCATCCCTAACCTCTATGCACTGGATGCCTGCTGGGAGCATCTTGCTCCTCCCCAGTTATAACAACTGAAAATATCTGCAGATGTTGCCAAATGTCCCTGGGGCCGAAATCGACCCAGAGTTGAGAACTGCAGCATCATGGCTTTGCTTACCTGACACCAAACCATTCTGTTGCAAAATGTTATTCTGTGGAACACGATATAAGAACATGTGTTTTAATTGAATTATTTTAGTTTTTGGCATTGTTGAGACCAAGTTCATGGTCTATCTTAAAAAGAAAGCCAAAAACATGCCCCAACTGCTTCTGAAGCATCCTGCTATGAGTTGTCTCATTTAAAAACAATGATACTACTAGTTTTTCTACAAAGTAAAGACAGTTGGTCAAAATAATAGGCTAAACATTCTGACTATGTGAAGGGGCTATAGGAGGCAAGACCTTACAGACTAGCAATTCAACAAGTATATGAGAGGTTCCATGAATATTAACTATTTATCATTCCTGGCTTACTGTGTACTTGGATTTTTGTTCTTCTGAAAGGGTGAAAGCATGTCCCCAACCACGATCAAGAATGAACTTGAAACTGGGAACATAACAGAAAACCCATCTCAAGTAAATCTCTTTTGGTCAATGTACACGTATTTATAAACTCAGTTTCAAAAAGAAAATCACCTTCAAGTTTTAAAATAACCTCATCAAGTAGACAAATAGACATTTGTACAGTCTAATTGGGAGGCTGTTTTGGAAATGACTTTTCACTGAAAAACAGAACACAGCATTACAGTGTCTGTGGGAGGATCCATTTTGCTGGGCTCACATGTCTTCTGAGAAACAGTGAAATCACCAGCCCACGACAGGGGCAAATGGTGCAGTCAAATATGTGATACAGCAAATAGGACAGGGGTTGGGAGCAGAAAACCAACCTCACCTCTTTGTGTTTATGAAGCTGTATCGCATGACACTCACTCCCTAAACGGTGTGCTTGGTGTGTCACAGGATACTGTGATGTGTAAAAGAAGGTAACGGAGGCAGATTCAATCACTCTCACCAACAAAGACTTCTTTCTTAAGCTCTTTGAAAGGGTCTTTGGACACAGTTTTCCTTGTGTAACAATCACTAAATCCTATTCTGTCAGAATTGTGATACGTGCTTGCTCCTGGCTACCCTTTGAGTAACTTCTCTCCTTTCACTTGTGGTAGGTGACCTATTTTACTGGACTTTCACCAAACAATGCCCAGTTCCCTCCAAAATCAATTCTAACAAAAGTGAGGCCATCTTTTGGGAATCAGAGTACTTAGGCCTCATACTAGGAGCTTTGTGGAGGCGAGTGCCTGCTTATGAAAGGCCGGTAGTTAGGTCTTCTTATTTTTTTCACATTCTCTAGATGGAACCTTTGCTTAAATAAATGCTTTCATTAAAAACATGATATGAAAAAGAAATAAAACTGTGTCAACATGCAAGCCTTCGTTTCTGCATAGGGTTTAACAACATCTTCCAGGTAAGGCCACTAGCCCAGAACCTGGTGAAGGGATGGCATAAAAACCCATTACAATTTGTTCTGATTTCCTGTCAAAAGAACTGAAATCTACACAAGGGCCAGGCATGCCATGTCCACGGACCTGTGGAAGGACGAGGTCATCTACTACTGTAATTTCTTCATAAAACCTGACAGTTTTTACCTATTAAAACAAACTAGTGTCATTTCTGGGGTGGAGAGCTGGGAGCATGTGTTGGTCAAATCAGCATTTGTTCTCCTGGGTCACTATTACAGCTGCTTAGATTCCAAATCAAAGGTTAAAACCAAAATGCTAAGTGTTTTGCTGTTCATGGGGAAAATAATAATTCAAAAAATTAATGAGAAGCCTTCTTTTTTTTTTTTTTTATAAAAAATCCACTTACATAACAACCACACCAGATATGCATCCATGCCAATGTTATTATTTTCTTTCTCACTGTGAGACAGAGCTGGTTTAAGGAACGAACAATCCCCTCATTGCCTGCTATCTTGCCTGTGTTTGTTGTGCATCCCCAAGGGGCGAGGGTACAGGTGAGACAAATCTATCATTTTTCTAGGATAAAGCAATCCACGTGTAGTTCTGTGGGTACACCTGAGATATGTACTCCCTCAAAATAAAGCAAGAGAATTTGTTGTTGATACACCAATGAACTTGCTTCTTACAATTGAATCCATCACCAGGGGTATATTGATTGCAGCCCCCTTGCCTCAGCGTGTGCTTTCTTTTCCTTGTTGAAGTAATCCCTCTTGAAATGTGTAGCAGAAATGGAATTCATCTTGCTCCTTCCTCGGATCCACCGGTCTTGGAACTGAACTCCGCTTGAACGCAGACATCCCAGAGAGTCAGAATTTGAACTTCTGTTTTCCGGGCTGGGAACTGTATCGGTCATATCCTAAGCTAATAAATGATTTAGAGTTTGTGGAATCTTTCCTTTTTTTTTTTCTCTTTAAAACTAACCTCAGAACAATACTCCGCCGTAAGGTCATTGTCAACAGCTTGCTCAATTTGTCCTTTTAGAGAACCATGCCTTCCAAGTTGGGCCAGCTGCAGCCTCTTAACTTTAATGTGCCGCCATGTATCAGCCTTGGAATTCAGTCTGGCCTCGCATTTCAGCTGACTTTATAATTCAAATATAATTGCTGATGCACTTTCAGAAAACTTCAGGAAACTGTAAACTCTTATTTTAGTTTATAACAGCGACGGTGTTTTATATTGGAAACATGTGAGCATGACTACTAGAAAAATGCACATTCATCATCCTCTATAATCTTGGACTCTTTTAGCAGGTTTAGTCTGGAGATAAAGGTTCATGGTGTGTTCTGTCTATTTATTTTGGAAAGTCCAAAGTGTCAAAAGTGGGCTTGTGACTTAATAGGTGAGAATAGGAGCCAGGAGTCTGTTTTCTAGCCCCAGAGTTACTGTTAGCTCATAAAATAGCCATCTTGTTCTTTCTTCATAGATCCCTTCATCATAAAGCTATGATATGTGACAACATGCTCCAACCATGGGCTCTAGTAGGAAGGGAATACCATGGAACCATCACCCATGATCCATGGGAGATCTTATCAAGGCTTCTGGAATCATCCTCACAGTTCAGGGATGGGCATCCCAAGACTGGCCACTGGTGAATGGATGTTACCTCTTTGTCCAGCCACTCCACAGCTTCCTCCTGGCGGCCCCCAGAGTGGTCATCCTAAAGCACCATTGTATTAACCCTTTGTTTGCAGGGTTAAGACCAAACCCCTAAGCATGGTATTCAAGGATCCTGACTGGTCTACACCTTCTCTTTAGGGCGCTTGGTTTAGGCCACACAGAACTAGTTAATCGCCTTCTTTTTGTTCCCTTCTCTCACACCTTCCAGTCTTCCCAAGAATACTTCTAGCTGCTTTAATGTTCTTCCCGGTTTCTCAACCTGATACCAGGATCCATACCCTTCAGTATCTATAGAGCTCTGTCTTGTTACATCAGTGAACCCCCTCAGTCCTTGGGGTGGAGAAAGTAGCTGTGCTTTCATTGTTCACTGGGTGCCTTTACTGTCTTAAAGGGACTTCTTAGTGCTTGTTAGTTGACTTCTCTGGTTCTCATGCCCAACTCCTGGAGATGGGGCTCTCCTTAAAATATAAAACCGAATCCTATTCATTGTTGTCCCCCATCCCATGTGGCTCAAGAAATGTGGGAGTGAAGGAGGAGAGCCATGAATCTCACGAAAATTATATTTGGACTTAACAGTTTGGACCACCTCTATTCTTCGCACCCCCCCATGTCTTCCCACAGCTCCTTACAAGCCTTCTACCTACAGGTCTTCCTTGGGGCCCCTCTTGCCCCTTTCTTGGCCAGACTCTGTCTGATCTGTCCTCAGGCCTGGGCCAAGTGCAGGCCACTCTCTCATTCTCCGCTTGCATCTTCCTGGGCTACACACACAAGGACTTCTGACGACTTCCCCAGAAGTCGCTCCATGCTTTTCCTTGTGTGCACATGATGACCTCGATGTTCTTCCTCTATGACCCCATTGGCTACCTCCTTCTTATCGGTTAGGCTTCAGTTTAAGTGCTACTTCCTCAGAGGCCTTTTTCTAACTTCCCTATTTGAGATGTCACCCCCTTCACATTTACTTGTAAATTCTCTAGGGCAGCCCATATGTTGACATCTTTGCACATCACAGTTTGGATTCATTCATTTATTTATTTTCTATTTACATGCTCTGTCTCTCCTTTAGAAAGTGTGGTCCATAGTTATTTCCTAATGAAATAAACACTCATAAACATATGAAGGTCCTGTGGCCCTTTCGTCACTGGGTCTGCAGCCCCTGGCTCTCTCAGTCTATACTTCCCTACTCCATGCCAAGTAATTGGCTTCCAAATGAGTCCACATAATCCTCACAGGACAGTATACTTGTGTGTGGAATTTCTTCACATTTATTTTCTTCTCCTGATGAATCATAGCCACTAGGAGACATATTCCATAGTGGTACTCTCTGGCTTTGGGAGAGCAGAGCTCTAACAATATATGCAGCTTTCTACTAGTGTTCATTTATAAAATTAGAGAATTCAGAGACTCTGAATTCAAAGATCCTAAAGAGTAACAATGCCTCTCACAAAACAATAGCTAATAAATACGTAAAATCAAAACATGTTAGACTCGCCTGAGGACCACCGATGAGAAATGATGCTGATCCTACTTACAAAGTGTTAAATGATAAAAATTCAGCATGAAAAAGGAGGAAATTATACTTGCAGTGGGCACTGAAAACCTTAATGGAGGTCCCATAATTTAAAATTCCGTAATTAGACCAACCAAAAAACATCAGTCCGTGTTTGAAACTTTCCCAATTGCTTTTACTTTTCATGCCATCTCAGGACTAAACATTATTATTAGCATTAAAGAAGGTGCTCGTGTTGTTTTAAAAATCATTATCTCAAACGGGTGTAGAGTACTAAAGAAAATGTATTTTTATTTAGCAAGATTTCTTGTGTTCAGCCCTGAAAGGGCTCTGGGCACTTCGGACTGAAGGTTTTGCTCCATGTGGGTCTTGTGTAAATAGATCTGGTTGTACTTCATTTCCAGCTGTTGGTGCTTAACACAACTAAGATGCTCTTGAGAACACCAGCTGGTCCAATCATGGAAGTTTAAAACGTAGATCTCCTTTGGGGTTTTTAGTGCCCATTAAAAGTTTACCTATCTCCCTTTCACACACTGAGTTTTTATTATTGAGGCACCTTCTAACTAGGATCTGAATCGTTTCTTATTGGTGGACTTCAGGAAAGGGCAACATGTCTTGATTGTACTTATTATTATTTGTTACGTGGCATTTTTCTCTTTGGGAACTTAGGTTTTTGACAGTCTTTGAATGCTTTGAATGTTTAAGCCATTTTAGATCCCATGATTGTATGATGAATTCATGAGACAACAATTCAGATTGAGTATTAGACAAATATTCCAGCTGGGAAATAACACCTCAAGGGAAGAGGGAGAAGTCCTACTGCTTGAGTCAGACTGGTCTGGATGAAACTCGGTCAGGGGATAGAACAGGGAGATCGAGCCAAAAGGAACTGACTCTCCATGAGCTATCAGGGCCTTTCCATGTCTACTTTCTGAGTTTCTGACTCTTGTGAGAATTTGTCAACCCATGAAAGTGCCTTTTTTACTGTCCTTGTAATGTCCTAATGAAATAAACAATCATCAATATATGAAGTTCCACAAGATAAGATCTGAGCCTCAGCTGTCTTCCTTTTACCTGGCAGTGGACACTGAAGGTCAGAACTCTTGTTAATGGATTCTTTTCAATGTTCTGATGCTTAAGTGCCTAGTATTACGTCATTAAGAAGAAGAAATAATTCCGTGTCAGGACTGTCAGAGAGACTCTACCAAAAGAAGCAGCGCTGAAGAGGAGAAATGTGTATCTATGAGGAAGGAAAGGTGTGGGCATGGACATGGAGGCCAGTCGGCAGAAGCAGAGACACTGCAGGTTGAGCTTATCTCTGTGACATTCTTTATTGCACTGGATTGGAATTCTGCATCCTTGTGTCCACCACTAGGCTCTGTGCAAATGGTAGACATGCCTCTTACCTTTTGTTTCTCTAATGCCTGATACACTGCTGGCTGTAAAACAACATACGCTTTTGATCATGCTGGACATGTGCAATGTGTGAGTGAATGAGTGAACAAATGTACTTCAGAACTGTTCTAACCTCCAAAATCTCTCTGAGCTTCTGCTCTCAAACTACGGTCTCTCGTCTCCTTCCCATGCCCATCTTTGCAGGACAAATTTCTTTGCATTATGACTTTATTTTGCCAATTTCTAGTTTTCTGGGCTGTCTTTGTTAGCCTCTTACTTCTTCCTGTAGTCAAATATCTCTGGCATCGCAGTTTATTCCATCCTTAACATTTTACCACACTCCCATACGCATTCTTAGCCTAAATGTACCAGCCACCGTGTTTCCACATTCCAACTCTCAAGCTGCCCATTCAACCTGGATGTGATATTCGCTTTACTAGTATTTCCTTTAGCATCACATCCCTTTACTTCTTGCTCATAGTTCATTGGAGAGTCCAAAATATGATCCCATACCTCAATAGTTTTCCTTAGTCTAAGGAGACCTCACTGTTGACTTATTATAAATATGGTGGCCACCTAGTTTACACACCACAGGTTTTATTTCTTCAATGCATCTGTCCGTTTGCCCTCATTAGCCTCTTCAATGCCCATATAGTTATTTTCAACTCAAAGTCCTGCTTCTCTTCTTCAGAACTGTCCTTTAATGATTTCTTAATTGTATTCCCCACTTCCAGCTCAGAGGATCCAACTGGTTTCCTGCCATTTCCACCATTCTACCATTGCTGCTTCATTGTTTTTTCTTCTCCCAAGGAATTCTCCTCCCATTAGATGCTCCAAGATATCTGGGCTTTGTAGTCAAATAAGCTTAGGAACTATGACATAGCATGTCCTCATTTGGGGTATTTACAAGACAACTCTAGTTAATTAAAGATAATAAAGAACCTTGTTCAGCTTATCTTAATTTACAATCTCTCTTAAATGTTTCCAAACATGGAACTCCATTTTTCCCCTTTGAGTAACACCCATTAATATCTCCAGAAGTCTTGATATATGGAACTTACTTTAGAATACTGTCTTAGCACATGACATGTCCAAGTCTTTACTACTAAACCAGTAAGTAAGCAAATTAAACCCTCCATGGTGGTGAGGACCCTCAAGATTTGGTTTTCCTGTGACTCATTCTTTTTACCACTATACCTACTGAGATGAGATTTTGTCTTCATTATATACACGTGGAATTCTTCATGCAGTTCTCTTCACTTTAGCTACCATGTATAGGAGACATCCCACCTATATCTTTAGTTCCAAACTCTCTCCTAAGTTATAACTGTGGAGTTATATTTCTGCCTGTGTGCTTGAAGACTCTACCAGTTGGCCTATTGGAACACCAAGCCACACACGCCTATTACTCAACTGATCACCGCTACTGATTACCAATGCAAACTAGCTTAGTTGGTAGTGGCACAGTCTTCATTGTTCCAACATCAATTATTTGAATTGAATATGGAAAAGTAGAAACGAGCATTTTCTCTCAAGTCATGTATACGTGAGTTCCTGACTATTATCTACAAACCATTTGAGCTTCAAGATCCTCATTTGTGAAATAGTGACAAGAATGACATTCACCTATAGAGTTCTTATAAGTTTAGCAGATATTTCATGAGTATAGTAGTGTCTTTTCCCTTTGAAATATCTCATGGCTCTAATTCTTCTTCCTATTCAAGTTTGGACTCTCACAACATAATAGCTCCAAATTTGTTTTCAGGACTTTAATACCTCTCTTCCCTCTGTATTAATTATGCCCAGTTACAGTATATATTATATATACACATATGTATGGAATTGTGCAAGGTTATATTGTTATACTATAACACTAATATCCTAAGAGGAATAGAGGAAGACACGCATATGATATATAATCTTTCTATCATGCAGTGAGAAAGTTATGCTTTATTTTACTGGGCATATGGGATCATCATTTGATGTAAACTATAATTAAATATTTGGAACAATGGGAATCTTTAGAGTTTTGCTAAGTACATTTTTCCCATTGTCTCCTGCGAACCGAAAGGATTGACACATGTGGCTTAAAACAAGAGTACGTCATCCTGTCAATACCACTGATTGTTTTACCAACTCAACTTTTAGATACATGGCCAACACCCAAAACGGGAGAGAAAAAAGTGACACTGGCTGAAAGATGATATAAAAGGCCCCCCCTAACTTTGTAAGTTAGGATTTTAAAAACATTTATAATTTATAAGAATAAACAATGAGGTAATGGTCCATAGGGTTCTTTGTGGCCAATTTGGGCTTAAAACAGTGGTGGGTCACTCTCAAATATCTCAAGTTCAAATTCAGTCTGGATCATGACCAAAGCTTTCAAATAGATAGATGGAGTTTTTCAAACCTCCAGAGACTGGAAATGTGAGCTGGAAATCTCATGTGCATTCATGGTGTTTTTGATTCTTCTGGTTTAGGCAGAAATGAAAAATGAAGTTTAAGTTAAACATTTTAGATTACTAAAAAGTAAACCAATGGGTGTCCAAAATGTGGACTTTACAGTACAAATGCTCATTAAGTAATCCATTTTCCAAAGTTCACCATCATTTTTATAACATAGTCTTCATGATCTGTGTTAACTTAATTTCAGTTGACCCAGTCTTCTGGTGAGTGAACAGTAGGAGAAATTGTACAGTTGACCAAGTACTCTGTCCTTAGAATGATTCAGCTGTTTTAAAATTGTCCGCCGATTTTTAAAGTGGTTTGAAATGCACCTCTATTATCTTTTTTCTTTCTGAATTTAGAAACAAAATCACACTTTTCCCAATTCTTAATAGTTATTTAAAGTGGTGGGTCCTATTGGGAGGGAAATTACACCTCATTTGGCTTAGGTACATTAAGGTTGGGTCTACAGAACTGGAGATGAAATAGAGCAAGACTGAAAAATATAGTTAGCCTGATTTTCTGGAAAATGTGGTGGCGTGTCTGCAGGGCAGTAGTAGAGATGGCACCTCCGGATTCATGCTATTTGTCTTGGTGGTGAGGATGCACTGTGGCAAATCAAATCAGCTGAAATTGCTAAAATGTACAGCATAACACCTTCCATCATGTCAGTCACAGAAAGAAACTTTAGTTGGTTTTCAAAGACAGAAGGCTAGTCAGTTTCAAAGGATATATTAAGATGGTCTCACCGAGGCTCCCAATTACCATAAGTTCAAAAACATGTGCCCTAACCCAGGCCCCTATCGCTCTTTCCATGCCATCATGGTTTTATTTAAACCAGAAGTTCAGAGAGGAACTGGGACATAACCAAGACTGCAGGCAATGAATAGGCAGAATAGGTTCTGATCGTTACTCTTTTTTGTCCTACTAAGTGCCATCGTTCCTTGCACAGAGTAGGTAAGCAGTAGTAAATGTTTACTGAATTTAATGCATTTCTTTCAGGCAATAGAATTCAGGCTCAAGAATTAGATGAAGAATGAAAATGCCAAGGTGAAGTCACATAGTTTAATTGTTTCTGTGTCCCTCCACCCCTCCACCCCCCATTAATTCAAATGCCTGTACATGAGAATCGAGCGCAAATTGGAAATTTTCATGGAGTAAAGGATTTACTTCCCCAGCACTGGGGCCACAACACAGACCTCTGCCCAACTCCTGAATCCCAGACCTGGCTTCAAGTTTAGAGACCTTCATTTCTTACCTGCTATACGATAGATGCTTTATGTATGCAGTCCTACCACAAACTGTGCAGGGGTTCCAGTGAGGCACAGGATGTCCAAGGCACTGGAGATGGGACAGACTGCAGAATGTTTCCCTGAAGCCAGCCTAGGTACTAGGTGCATCACTATTGTCGAGATGCCTATAAAGGCTCGTACTATTTGCTGTAAACCCACTATCTTGGAATTTCTCTAGCAGAATCCTGGAGTCTGTATGAGAAGGCATGAGCCAGGGACACAAATATGGTGAGAACACAGTTTTTCTCCTCTAGGCATTCCCCAGGTGGGTGAATCACATGCATATGACTGATTTTAGACATCTGCTAAGATTTTTAATAGAGGTACGAACTAAGCATTCTGGAGCTAGTCAGGATATTTCTGAAATCCACCTAGAGAAGTTGGAGAATAAGCATTTCATATGTTTTATGAGAGGATTACTTGGGACAAGAGGTGTGACATTTATAAATTGCATCCATTTATACAATGTTTGTGTCTGACTATACATGTAGATGTACAACTGTATGTGTATATGATCTCATATCTTATACACAGCTGAGCATGTGTCAAGTTGTCATTATTTAAAAAAAGACAAGAAAAAATAAGCTCTAAGTCATTCAACACATGAGATCAACTTTGTATTTTGAAACTAATAGGTCACTGCATTAATACTATTTTTGGTAAGTATTATTATGTTTTCCCCAAACTTTTAATATTCTCTTACATGTGTGTTTGTGTGTGTGTGTGTGTGTGTGTATTTCAGGTTTCCATTTATTAAAGTCCTCTTTGCTATTATTTGTTTGTTTTTCTCCAACATATCATGTGGGTAAAATATTAAGGACAATTACTACAACCTAGATCACTATGAGTTAAAACTATTTTTCTTCCAAATCTCATTGATAGGTAAGAAAAGCACCACTGATTCTTTTTAACTAACTTAGCATTTCACTTGATTTTTTAGTCTAGTCTGTAATCAGTAGCCTTCTGGAGAGGTTTTTGTTTTTCACTTTTTTTCCTCTGCTCCATTCCCGGTAGATGCTTGCAGACATCTGGATAGCCTCTGTGCACCCCTAAAGGAGGTTGCACACCCCCTACTCTGCACCTACAACATTAGTTGTACCGACAGTGACAAAACCATAAGCAAAGGGAAGCCACTGGGCTTCTAATGTCTCTGCAGGGTATTATCCTACCCTGGGGATCTTGCTGTGGTGTTTCTATTCCCCAGGTCACTGACTACCAGTGTAAACATGAGAGCTCCTGAAAACGGTCTGCCTCTCTGCCCTGCTGCAAGCTTCTTTCTGGCTGGAGAAGCACCTCACTGCACCTCCTTCTGAGCCCCGTTTTGGTCCCCAGGTCTCCCTATAGCCTGGCTTCTTCCTGCAAGCAGCAGACTTGATATGAAGTCTTACCACATACTTTTCTTTGATGGGGTACAGAAGGCAGCATGTTTCCTGGCCGAGCATGCTAGAGTATCTGCAGGCAACTTTCACAAGTCTGACTGGCAAGACCTTCCCCATAAATCTAGCAGTCAGCCTCAGAAGACGGTCGGCTGTTCAAGGTGCTCTTTAGCTAAAGCCCACTGCAAACATGTCCAGTATTTCCTTTCACACCTGATTTCTTTTCAGAGCCCATGAACTCAGGACCTGGCAAAGCCCTACTTGAAAAATAATTTAATGTCACTATTCAGTCGGTTGTCAGTTACAAGGCCTGAAATTCTTCTGGGGATATCTCAGGATGCTCTGCTTTTATTCATTATTAAGAAGCATTCTGGGTAGTACACACTGAGCTTTGGAAGAAGAGGGTATGTGGGATTCAATTCTGACTTTGCCATTGGAGACTTTGTGGGGTTAAGTTCTGCTGCTCAGTTTATCTCCTAAATACAGTAGTATGTGCTCTACTTAGTATATAGATACAGAATTATTGTGAGGGCTTAGTAAAAAGTATATGCAAAGAGCCCATCACATAGTAGGTCTTTCAAAAATATGAATCACAAATCTACTGAATGTCATTTTTTAGAACTTTTCTTTTTAAATAAGAAAAAACTCTTAAATATCCTTTCAATGGCTTGTGTTCTCTCAGCATGAGGCTTTTGGAAATTCCTCCAAAGTATGGCCTCTTCTCTGTTACCGTACAGCTTGAAGTGAAACAAAGCTTTGCAATGAGAAAAGTAGGGCCAAATTCCCAGGATGACAATAGTTTCTCCCAAGCAGACCTGAAAAAGACACAACTGACTTAAATGACTCTCATTTAAAATAACCAATCACTCCCTGTTTGAAAACTGGACATGAGGCCAGTTCTTATTTTATTTTACATACCACTCCCTTCTTTCCAGCAATTCTTAAGTACACTAAAAATAGTCTTACCCTAAACCGAAGTGAACTGGCCTCTCATTTTTTCATTATACTCTAGAGTCTTCTCATTGCTCTAAATCTCTGACTATCATGCCAGAATGTTATAGAGAATGTGTTTTGTTTATTTGAACTAAGCCAATGACCTTTTCAAGAATTCTCATCATGAGCTGCACATTACAAAGAGTACCTTCTGTGCATAATGAACAAACAGGATCAAATTCCGGTGCTTGATGGGATAAAACTACATATCCCCTTAGGTTGTCAACTTTTTAAGATGTTCTGCAGAACAGACAATGTTGACATGATATTGTGGAGACACATCATGACAGGGTAGCATTTTGTCACAACCGTGATGGGTGAACTTCAGATTTGGACCCAGAGTTTGGACACACTGCCAAGAATGTGAATTCCTTTTTAAAATACCCAGATGTCTTGTGTCTGTAGAACTGGGCTTTTAGAAATTGTTTATTTGTTGGTTTATATCAGAACAAGAAAGAGTACATTGCCTTCTTGAATCTAATTCAAGTCACTTTCAGAGTCTGAGAAACATACCATACCTTCAGACACTTGTTTTTATCTGCTCTGTGGTAGATTGTTATTGGACCTAGAGGATCAAAGCTAGATTTATTTTAAAAAATAAATACCCCCCTCAAAAAATAACTTGTTTAAACAAAATTAAAATGTTAAATGTTCATAAAAATCAGGGAATGGGATGGAAGACTGGTCGGGAGACTATTAGAAACTGTTTGTAATGTTGGTGTTTCTCTGCAAGTACCAAAGGATATAAAGTGAGGCTTTTGTAACCCCTCTGCATTGTGTGCCTGAATGTATTGTGTGCCAATCATCTTTATACAGCAACCTCTATATGCAGATTCCAGCGACGACCATCTCTGGTGGCAATGGCATTTCCAAGGTGCAAATGCACTATTTGATTCATTTTCACTATCTGAAACAGAAACCATACCAAAGATTTGGATGCTATCAGAAGATCATGAATTTCTTTTCTCACTTACCTTGGCTCTTGAGAAATTTGACCAGCTCCAAGTCATCAATAGAAGGTCATTTTGGAAATACACCTCCTTTCAGAGCAGGAATTTTTCAGTGTTTTGTTCACTGTTTAAGGAAAGAATCCTTTAATGCTTCACTGTTCCAAGGTCTAACATCAAATCACCTTGTCTGTGTGCACAGTGCCTAGAAAAACATAAAGCACATTCCTTATGTATTTCTTAAAGGAATGAATTAACTGTTCAGACCAGTATTATCAGTTGCCTCCATGTTGAGCACAAAAATCAGACCTGTGCTATCTTACAGATTTTGTCGGTGTTTTTGTTTGCTTAGATGAAAGTTAGGCTTTTCTACAATGTTTGACTGAATTGTTTGTGGAAATTGTTTGGTTACAATGAGGAAAAGTTTTGTACTTTAAACTTGGTGACAAGAGTAAGAATGTATCTCTTTTAGATGTGACCTCTTGGTGACACCATGAATTGGTATTTACCTTCCTTCCTACTGGAATTTGTTCGTACATTCATCCTGAGCCCTTTTCTAGTGTAAGTAGTTATGATTTTCATAATTCTGATTAACAGGTCCTAAGTCCTGTTCTTCATTTCTGTGAGAGTCATCAAGTGTAGGAAATTATGCAAATCTTAAAGAACACGTGATGATCTCATATACACTTGCAGAAAACAAAATAACAATAGGCCACAGGTTATCTTGAAGGTATTCTATTTACATAGCCAAAGACAACCATTGAGAAATTGAAACTCAAAGGAGGAATCCTTGAATGCTACACTGTCCCAAAGTCTAACATCACATGGGTAGCTGTTTCTTTGTCTGTTTTCCAGCCAGTGATGAACTTGGAAACATGTTGTCTTCAGGGTGGGGGAGGTGGGTGGGAAGATAATTTAGGAACTTCTAAATCTGTGCTTTGGTAATTGACAAAGAAGCCTAACAAAGAACTATGAGAGACTTTAAGAGTCCCCTGGCCAATCTTCTTACTTTGTGCATTACTTGTATCAAGAGAGAGGTAAAAGGAATGTGTCAACTACCTTGAATTGATCAGCATTGTATAAGCAATGGACACATTTCTGGGGAAAAATGAAAGAGACATCTTCATAGTATCAGTGTGGTGCCTCACAAAGTGTCACCTTATTCCATCCGCTCAACAATACTGTGTCGTTGAAGTGCTGTGTGTGGCTCCATTTACTTTTATATGTTTGTGTCAGTCACTTGCCCAACAAAACTGAGATAATGCATGTATAAGTGTTGTCTAAACCGAAATGCGCCATGCCAGGATTTTATATTGCCAGAGCCCATGAATCCGTAAGAACTCTCTGGTTCTTACAGATGTGCAGCCTCCATGAGCTAGCAGCAGAAGATTGTCCATCCCGCTGCTCAGCACACCAGGAACCTCGCTAACAGAGAATGGAGGGGTGGGAGGTAATTGCGGAAAAACGTGTTTGTTCACTTCACTTCCGTCCCACTGGCTTAATGATGAATAATAAGCCTTTCACTGGCTTCCTGGCTTTTCAGGACCTAGAAGTCAAGTACAACAGACTGGGGCTGGATATAGAAGCAGTGAGGAAGGAAAAGCTGGCCTCTCTTTTACAGATGTTGCAATTGGGAAAGACATGAAGATCCTGGCCCAGGAAGCAGTTTCTGGACTTTGAAGCTAATTGAAGGTTATTCCTAAACTCTAATCTGGGTCCCAATAGCTAACAGGATCAATGGCAGAACATTTCAGTATCTTCTCAAAGACAGACAATACAGTAACAGGAAAGGGCAGGATGGGTTGCTGCTCTTCCTGACCAAGTTGGGCTTTGATGATCTGCAAGGAAAGCGCCAGGTTTGGAACAATCCAGCAGGTGGTTGGACAAGGGATAGTTGGGACTTAAAAAAGGGGTCCTTTGCCTTGAAGACCCACAAAGTTGTACTTGTGTCTTAATTATACAGTGTAGCTCCTGAGAGAAGAGAAGGGTGTGTGTGGGTAGGCGAGACTTTGATATCATCTGCCAGTTGACCAGAGAGGATAACACCAGTCTTGAAACAGGGAAAATTGAGCGTGGATGTTGACGGAAGGAGATGATGGGAGGAGACGGCTCAGCAGTGGCGGCTGTGCTGGTATTTGGCTGTCTGAAGATGTCAATTAGTTCTCCCCACTTTGTTGGAATATAAATAATACCTGAATCTCTCCAAATCAAATTTCCCTGTGCACCCAGACGCCAAATTGAACCCAACATTACTGAGTGGAACTTGGACATCTTGGTGTTTTTTTGTTTTTTAAGTTTCCCAAGGGAGGCTAAGTATAGTCAGGCTTGAGAACCATTGACTTAAAATTAAGATAAAAATTTGCAAGGAGTTGCTGTTCTATTCAAATCCCCTTTCCTATTGTTACTCAGCTTTCAGTTATCCAAGATGACCTTTAGGTATATGTCAGAGGGCAATTCTCAGGAGGCAGTTATTCTGGCAGATGAAAACAGACGTCATCTTGGTGGGTCTTATAAGGTGATCGCCTTACTTGCTACCTAAGCTTCAAGTTCTGTTCTGCACTAGGAATGAGGAGGTATCAGGTTACAAATCCATCGCGACCTGCTGCATGGGGCACACATGCTGTGAGTCTCGTCTCTCTATTTATGAAAGGGAATTTCAAGGAAAGTCCTCTCTCTACTCCTTGGTAACTCTCACCTCCCAGAGTTGGATAGCTACCTCCTCGTGAAACTGGCCAGGTTGCCAACCTCTCTCCCTGATGGCTGAAAGTGGCTCCTGAATTTGTATAAAGTTCAGCGATGCTCCTTGTTTGGGTCCACAGATTATAAATTTTCTCTTCAGGGCTGGCATTGGGATTCTACTGGAATGATGGAGGAAAATTCCTATAGTTTTGACAGACACAGTGACTAATGTTTGAAGTAATGTTAGATCAATAGCAATCCTAGTAGAGCCCATGAAACTCTAGTCTTGAGCCCTGGAATGATGGGATAGAATGTCAGACCTCAGGAGAATGGGTCCCAGGCTGCTCAGAACAGGGGCACCATGTAAGAAAGCAGGGCAATGAGTTATATTTGAGCTCATGGACAAGAGGAACTATATTAAACTATACTAAGTGTTAAAGGTTTGTCCTGTGTCATAAGCCTGGAGCCTGGCCTCTAGAAATGGGGAACAGGAGCCTTCATGCTTGGCTGATGAACTTGTGATCGGTAGCTCCCTGAATTCCCCCTGCCCAAGGTCAGGATGATTTCCAGGGACATTACAGGGGTGGACCTGTAGGTTCAGGTTAAGTGGTTCCAGAATCTAAGGTTAGAAAGATATAGTTGCAGGAAGCCAAGGGGATGCTCACCAATTTTTTTTTTTTAGCTCAATTCTACTATCCTCCCCAACTACAGTTTAGTCATAGGGACACATTCTAAGAGTATGTTCAGAGGAAGAAGATTAGATAAACGATTTCAAGTCAAACACAGGAGCTGCAGTATGATGACCAACATGACTTCATATAAAGACCAAAATTATTTACTGCTCAAAACACTCAAATATTTTTGATGTTCCTCTATGCTCTAGAATATCAGGGATGCATGATATTCTTTAAGTGTGTCCCCATTCCAACTTTTTTCAAAGTGTGCACTTCTTTAAAATGTCTTATTTTTATTCAAGTCTTTGCAAAACTTTGATCTGATGTTCTACCTTTAAGGTAGAAAATCTTAAATATTCAGAATACATATTGCTGCCATATAATAGATGATATTCTCACACGCACATACACACACAATAATAAAAGAACCTGTAAAAAAAAAATGTCGGGAAGTGTTGTGTTAACCAACATATTGCTGAGTTAGCAACTGAATAACCAGCTTCATACACCCCTTTTGTGTCATCAAGTAGCGTGCATTCTTAAAGTGATAAAGGAACTAAATTTGGAGAGAACGGGTCCTTAAGTTTCAATTTATTTGTTTCACAATCACAGCTTGAAACTGAAGGGGAAATTACACTGCAGTTTGATAAATAAAGCACTATACATTTAAAAACAAAATGCAAAATGAAAACTTTTAGAACTTCAAATAATCAAGGATTTTAGATTAATTCCATCAGTGGTGGAGAGGTTTTTTTTTGTTGTTGTGAATTTGTTGGAGAATTTAGTATGAAAGCCCTCTAACTAGTGTCTGATTATATCAGTGTCTATTTCCTTGTAGAACACACATCTGTTGTTGTGGGGGGTTTTCGGAGCAGAGTGTGGTTGTGGTTATGATGGAACTACGGCAAAACCAAATACTTTAAAGCAGATGAGAAGAAACCCACAAACAGTTGGCTCACAAATGTTGTAATGCTTTCCACACCCAGGCACAGAGTTCCTGGTGGCCTTTGTTTTATCTGTTGCAAACCCTGGACTGCTCTTGTTAGTTCAGTGACTGGAGATTGTTCTCTCCTTTTACTCCGTCTCTCCCATTTTTAATTGTTGTTACTCTGTTTTGCCTGAAAGCTGCAGTATCTCACTGCTCATTATTCCTGGTTCAGTCAAATACTGTCCGAAATTAACTCATTCTATTTCTTTACAAGTTGCACAAAATAGACCTCTTTTAAAGTTTGCAGACCACATATATAGATAACCTCTTTTAACTAACTCAATAATATTTTGACTGCCCTGTGTTTCTTTAATATTGAGATTTTCTAACTGGAGAATTATTTCTAGTTATTGATGAAAATTGTTCTCACATTCCAAAGTTCCATCGCATTTTAATTCTCTTTCATATGCACCTAATTCTATAGAACCGGTTTGGTCTTCGGTTTTCCTTTTGTCTGTTTTATTTTGAACTTTGTCAAGGAAACCTCAGAGGTTTCAAACTAAAACTATGAGACAGTAAAAAAAAAAAAAAAATCAGCAGTCAATGAAGTGGGGAACTAGTTTCTCATATCAGCATCAGATTCCAGAGTGTTCAACTTGAATTAAGGGCAGCCATCAGAAAAACCGTAGCAATGAGAAAGTTGCTGTTATAAATTAATGATTATTTGCACTGCACGTTAGAGTGGCTGTTTGTTCCACATTTTATTGTGATGTTTTATTCTTATTCAGTGCAACAGTAATTGGGTCTTAAACATGATAAAGTATCTTAAAGCCACATGGGTAGCTGAGCTGCCTCCAGCAGGTTTTTAACTCTAGTTAAAGAAGGTTAATCAAAGCTAATGAATCTGTTTTATCCAATGCCCCGAGTTTATCACAAAAATGTGGTAGGAGGTGACTGAACTAAAATACTGATTGTTCAGCTGTGAACGCAGATCCGTTTTTAGTTAAAATAATTTTGCAAGCATCTCTGATGGCCCGGGGTTCGTGCATAGCCTGTACATGCAAGCTCAGTAGTTCTCTTATCTTTCTGCTGTTCACTCTTCTGCCATGAAAAAATATGAGCCTTATGAAACTACAGGGGAGGAAATGCAATCCCACATACAGTCTTCCATGTGAGAATACCAAGAGACTGTTGCATTCAAAAGTTCAGAAGAGCTCTGCTCTTTATGAAAGAATATGAGGAGCCCCTAATAAGGCTAATTCATTAGAACAAGCGTTTGTTACTAAAACACACCACGCAGGACCACAGGCATCTGGGCCAGACAGTGTGGCAATTAAAGTTGCCTCCCTTCAAAATGCAGGCTGCCCACCAGCTCTCCCCTACGAGTTGTTTTGTTTTCATATTAGAGATGGCATGGAACAATGTAGGTTCATTTGTCAGGCTGAGGAGGACCAGTAAGTCTGTGGCCACGACACCATTTTGTTCACTTTAAATAAGAATTAAAAACAAAAAATTCAAATCGCCCATGCGGGTCCTTCCTTGAAGGCACAAGAGCAAAGCAGCTTGCGGGGGGAATACACCTTGCAGCCATGAGCACACTGCCTTGTTGCATGTGAAAAAACTCACAGCAAGCGATCATCCTTCAAATATCCAAATTCACAGTGGTGGGGAGTTTGTCATCTTAATCCCAGCTTTTACAGGAAACACACACACACCCTCAGCCGGCAGTGACACCCGCCGCCGCCCCCCTGGTATGGTGGCGGTGCTTTGGAATGAGATTCATAGCAACTCTGGACTGTTGCTGGCATGGAAAGTCCCCTGCCAATGAGACAGAAAGAAGGGGCGGGAGGACTATTGTCGTCTTCCCTCCTGTTTTCTTTTTAAACCTAAATAATATTTGTACTTTGGGGGAAGGGTGTGAAATAGGGGTAGACCTAGGAAGCAGGGCAGAACCCAAAAAAAGCCAGGGGAAAAGTGCAAGGAGTCTAAGGACCGAGCCCAGCTTTGGGTCCTGAGAAGGCCCACATCACAGGCTTCAAAAGCATATTTTTCAGTTTCACAAGCCACAACCCCCTTGATGAAAACTAGTTGCGAAATGCAGTGCCTGTTAGGCCTCAGCTAATTAGAAAAAATGGGCTTTTTTTTTTTTCTTTTCCTTTCTTTCTTTAGCACCTTTTCTTTCAAGCATTTAGTCTCAGGAGGGGAATCCGGGCTCTTGGCCGGGCTGTTTTGAAAACATGCCTTTGAATGCCTCTCCCTAATTCACGCCTTTTTGTTTTTCAGCTTTTGTGTCTGCCAGTTTGACCATATAACGTTATACATCTGGTGTATAGCTTGTTGGGGGCTTTTTTCTCCCAGGGATCCTATGCATTCCCTATAGGACCCTCCTGAGCTTCAATTTGAGCGATCCTGTAACATAAAGGGGGTGAAGGGGAGCAGAGGAGGCTGGGGGAGGGAGGGAGCCGAGGAGGGGAGGAGGCCTGGGGGACACAGAGAGAGAAATGAGTGAAACATAAAAAAAAAAAAGTTGAAAAGAATTCTTTTGCTCTCCTCTTTTCTCTCACTGTTGCGACTGGACCCTGAGTCAGCCAGCGACGAGGCCTCGGTGGGAAAATGACGGGGCCACAGAATAGATAACTCATTGGAATTCTGGCAACATATTCGTAAATAAAACAAAAGTGGAGACGCAGGATGGGGGAGGTGGTGTGTTCCCGGGAAGCGCTGAGCCACCCGGGGGGCTGGGGGACATTTCCAGGGCCGGCTTGCCTCTTACACGGGAAATCTAAGATGGTCAAAGGAAAGGAATTCTGACTGTGGTGCCCAGGCTTGTTTATCAGAGCTCTTGCAGCTGGAGATGTTTATTATTGCAGCTATGAGGACGCTCCCGCAAACACACTCTCCAAGCTGGAAAGAGCTGAAATAATCTGTCTTGTTTCTTCACAGCAGCATGCATGACCTGTGCTTCAGAAAGGGTTTCTAGTTAGAATAGGCACATACCTGGGCACTACTCCTCGAGAAGAGATGCCCCCCGCCCCCCTCCCCCCAGATTCAATTTGCATTAGCTTTCCCAGCCTATGTCCCATGAACACCTTTGACAAAACGTTCCCTGGGAATTATGGCATTTACGTAAGTTTCCTGAAGTTAAAAGCTACCAGTCTTCTAGTTGATTTTGCAATGATTGCACATGGATGGGTAATCTTCCAGACAAGTTTTCATCTCAATTTCCTCATCTGCAAAATGGACATAGCATAACACCCAAGTCAAAATTCTTTGTTTTCACATGCTGTGCATTCTTTTTATACAGGTTTATTTCATATCACACACACACACACACACACACACACACACACACACACACACACGCATCATATATGAAATAAACTCATTATAAAACCATGACAAATAAATACATCATGACTTGATTCAGGGTAAAATAAAACCTAGAATTTTTTGTTCCAGAAACCTTAGAGGACAATATGTTTGTCGCTGGTGTTTAAAGCTAGTACACCCAACCTTTTCTTCTCTTTACTGCTAAAAATTTCAAAAGTCATATTGGCATGAAAACAAAATGGACTTGTTTCATTGCAAAGCTTCTGAGTTATTTGTGTTTCCCTGAATTCGACAAGGGGGTGGGTAGGTAGGGAATTTCTTTTAAATACAGTAATGTGGGAAATACAACAAACTTGACAGAATAACTTGGGAGGTTCGCAGCTCACGGTGATGGCGAGGCGATTATTAGAGTTGTGACATAACTTGTGGATACTGTTTTCAAAAATGGCCAAAGAATAGTGTGAGAAACCTTACTGAAAAATACCTTTATTTTTGCTCATATATTGGAAACTCAGGTTACCAGATGATTAACCCCTAGTTAAGTTTCTTTAGCTGGAAATCTATATCCCTGACTGTTTTATCAATACAACTGCCTGACCTACAGTGCAAAACCAAGGGTTAACACAATTAAGTTAGCAAATGTTTAGAAGGCTATGCTAAAATCTTTCTTTAAAAGACTTTTAAGGAAAACACTTTGCTATTCCAATCAGACACATAATTATACAATAGGCTAATTTTCCAGAATTTGCTTTTTCCTAACCATCAATCAGACTAGTAGAACACGCTTACTATTCAACACTGAGATACCCTGTGATTCCCTGGGAAAAGTAACCTACCTTAGGGAAATATTTTACTGAACAGAAGAAGACTGTTTATTTACTCTGAGTTTCTTGCAAGGTTGTTGTCTGGTTTGTTTGTTTGTTTTTATTTGTTTAAACCAGTTTCAGAACATGGAGAAGTAAGACTGTCCTCAACTGAAACAAAAACAACCACCACTAAAACCATGGACTTTAAAGTTCTTAAGTGAATTCCTTAGCTTGCAAGTGTGAAACTGTTCCAGCGAGAATGTCCCAAAGTCCAAGCACAGAAGGATCCGTATCTTACTGAAAACATTCCCCCCACAGAAGCTAAAGAATACACCAAGAATGAGCTGCCCTTACTTATACTTCATGTCTGTGTTTATTATGTATTTAATACGCTGAACAATTTGAAACTCCTAACCCCACCCCCCACCTGCTAGACTGAAGTCCACAAATGTAGATTTAAAGAATCTTTGTGTTTCTGTGAAAATTGACTTAATTTCTAATTATGAGAGAAGTTAGAATCGGAGGTGAACTTGGTGGCAGAGAGCAGCAGAGCAGAGAACAACCATTAGCAGTTACCCACTTGAGAAAAATAACATTCTGTTGCTTGACCAACACCCTTTACATGTTAGCTATTAACAACCCTTACAGAAACAGAATCTGCAAATAATAAACTTGATTTCTAAAGTCCCCACAGTAATAATAATGCACTCATATGACTATATCCCATCTGGCCCTCTGTAGCCGTTTCTATTTGGTTTTGAAGCAGGAAAGCCTTATCTTTCTTTGGACAGAAAAAAAAAAAAGTAAAAAGCGGGGGTGGGAGTAGGTGGGCAGTGAAGTGAAGGAGTGTGGATAGAAAACACATGGAAATTTAATGTGAAAGTTTCTTGTTGCAATAAAGCTCTAAGGTTTGGCATGAAGACTGTTATCAGATGGTTCCTTTGACATTACTTGAGCCTTTCAGTAAGTAAGACAAGCCTGAAGGATTAGGTCGTCAACCTCAGCCTGTCATCTTTGGGGGTGGGGGGCAAGGTTTCTTTTCTTTTTCTCTCTTTTCTTTGGTTGTATCTTCCTTCGCCAGCTTTGGGAACAGCAGCAGAAGTAGTTAATAGAAGACAACCTCAACTCAACCCTACACTGATCACAAATGTCCTGCTTTTAAAGACAAGTGAGCCGACCAAGCTGTAAGGCTAATCACCCTGAGCAAGTATGAATTTATCTGAGGATTTCAAGTGGAACCCCCGGAGCCGGCCGCCAAACGGATGGCTGCACACTTTAAGAAAGTGAGTGGGCCTTTGCCTAGTCAACTGTCAGGCCACATAAAAGGTCTGGAACGCACTGACTTAAGCAAACAATATTTATCCATCTGAGGATGCCACAAGGCCCAAGATTTTGCTGTGTTGGAGATGACAGGAAATATTGATATGTATCAAGTAACACTCCTGAAGTAAAAAGGAAGATGGGATTCCTTTCAGCGCTATCTCCATTTACAAAACTGGCTTGTGCTTTGAAAACAAAGTAGGGGTAGGGGAGAAGTCAAACCAGCACACCACTTGGGACTTCTCCAGCTTTCCTGGGCCCACCAAACAGGACTTGAGCTGACTCACCTCTTTTTAAAACAACAGACTGTATTGGCATTTGAATTTGCACACTCTTTGATGTCTAGCTGACAGGTGACCTGTCCCCCATCCCTACATCTATTCCTTAGTTTTATTAATGTAGAAAGCCTCCCATGGATCATGCTTTGGTGTGTTAATATTCTCTACTATCTTAGAAATATCTGGCTATCATGTCTAAAAAGCAAATGCTCTGAGCAGGTCCTATGAAGCGAAGCTCTACTTTCTGTGAGAGATGATACACTTCATCCTACAGAGTCACTACTTTTAGTGTTTTAACTCCATGGGAAAAAATGTATCAACATGTTCTATCTTGGCAAAATTTGATTGGGAACATTGAGCTGTTACCATAGAGTGGGTAAGGTTAGGTTGGAGGGTTTCATTTAAAAGGAAACAAATGAAAAAAAAGCCACCCTACTTGATCAGAATACTCTAAACGTTCTCCATCAGTAATGTGCCTAAGATGACAGTCTTGAAGATGTTGGAGGGGGCAATAATGAAGTACCCATTGGCATTAACCAGCATTTCTAGAATCCTGATTGTAATACTAGGAAGGAAAGCAAAATGTGTAACAGCACAATAAACAAGAGGAACTGCAGAGAAGAACCTGTTCTTTGAGGAAGATCGCTTCCAGTTAAACAAAGAAATTTAGGGTCGACTGCTTTTCATGAAAATTGCATACATATGGCCTTTGAAATTTGTCACTGAAGATGGTTTTGCTCTAAGGTAAAATTCACCACTTTATAGCTTTTCAGCTGCAAATTTCTGGCTTTTTCTTTTTCTTCTCTCTTTTGGCCTGCAGCCCAATATGAATGTATGATCACTAGCACAATAGTTAAACATCTGAGTCTTTTTGAAGTGCCTTCGTTACAATGACGTGATGGTTGATTGCCTATCAGTCAGTTTAGAAAAGAACTTCGTTCTGCCCCCTAGTGGTAGAAATTAAAGTTTAATGCCTGCTCCATAATACATAAAGCCTTTTTCTTCCCCTCTTTCCCATATTTTAAGGACATTCTGCAGTGCGGGAAGTAGTAATGAGTTTCTTCATAATCAGTAAAACATGCATTTTAAGCAGGAAAACTTCTATACTGAATGGACTGTTTTACAAACCACAGGATCATTTTATATATGCTTTATATGCACTTTGTTGTGTTTTGCTGAAAAATATACACTGCCACTATAAACACATGTTATTCCCACTACAGCATTCCTCCTGGAAAATCCCAGGACATGTTGATGGAAGAGCTTTGAGCAAAGGGTGTATGGTATTGTTAAAATTATGGGGAAAAATATATATTTATATATATGTTTCTCAAAGAGACCCTTGCATGTTGTCAGATATTTTGTCAGATGTGGAATTTTACATCTCTTCTCAGATGACTATTTTTGTGCAAAAGGCAATATAAACAATTCTCACTAATTATAGCACTGTCTCCTCCACAGGTCACATTTCCTTTGCGTCCAAGTTCATAAAGAAAGCCGCGTACACCCAAGGAAAAGAGAAGGTTTGTGATGTCCACAGGGCTTTAGATATGGGAAATGTTGGTCACGTACCACTTTCCTTGAGCTGACCATGAAGTATCAGGGATTTGTTTGGAATTTCACCTTGTGGTGGTTTTGTTTTGTTTCCCATCTTTAATGTAGAATTCATATCCGCCATGCAGACACGCATGTGAAATCTCATGGAATCAGGCACCCATCATTATAGGTACCATCCAATACGTGGGTGTTTAGGTCTTGCACAAGTGAAAGCTCACATTGGAGGAAGGTAAGGAAAACTGAGAAGGAGGGGTCCGAGGAGAAAGGACAGGACAGCTGGACCGTGTGTAATGTGTCCGCTTGCTTCTGTGCCACTATTGTGTTGCCGATGTTGGAATGCAGAGAAGGCACTAGTTTATTGAATAAGGAGCCATGTAAATTCCAGCTGTCAACATGTGATCACTCTTTCAGACAAAGAGAGAGGTTTTCTCCTTACCGTATTTGATTTCTAGTCACAGCAACACATTTTCCGGAGCCCTTTTGCCACCAGGTTGTATGTGAGGAGTCTCTGGGTCCCCCTCTCTTTTCAGAGAGGTCTTATAGTTCTAGTACTTGATCTGTAAAGGTCTGGACTGGAATTCAAATGACAAGAAGTCAGGATTTATTCAGGACATAATGCCAGGGCCAGAGTGATATCAAATAATCAATAGTATTTTTTAAAGGAGCACACTTGTTACTGTTTTATGTCAGTATAATAGGCAAACACTTTGCTCAGAAAGAATAGTCCAAAACAAAAGTTAACATACTCCACAGCTTTTTCTTATTGTGAAGCATGTCAACTGTGTTGTAACCATATCAGGTTAATTCCTTTCTTTAAAAACTATAAGGAACCACATGATCCACACACAGGGCCAGAGAAGCACTCACTTCTGGCAGCCTGGCTATCTAGCTCCCCACCCTCTCCATGTGGTTTGAAAGAGGCGGCTGACATTTCTGAGATTTTGAGTAGGGTTCTGGGAAGCTCTTTACAAACTGGAAGGGGAGGAGGAGGAGAGGAAGAAGCATTCTCTGAGTAAGACCAACTCCAAGCAGCTTGAGTCTCAGGGGAGTTTAATTAGAGAAAGAAAATTTTATCCCTGTTCGCACAGGCAGAAATTATTCCTATCTAGGAGATCTCAAATGCCAATTTTTTATATATATATAATAGGAAGCCTAAAACATTTTGTGGTGCATGGCAGGATTACAGCCTTTCTTTCTCCTTATTGCAGAATTTCAACACTGAAAACAATCCAGATGTCATTCATGTGGTCATTCCTACAACTCTGGCTGAGGACTGCTAATGGGACTTTGATCCAACTTCTTTCTTCAATGCAGGTTACATATATACAGCATATATATGCATTCTACTTTAAGTTATTCAACATAGTTCAATGACTTCCATAGGGGTACTTTAGAGAAAATTTTGATATTTTGTTCATCATGGATTTTTGCATTCATTGTGAATTCTTAGTATATTGCATTCAAATATTATTTATCTTGATCACTGCATTTTGGGGGCCCTCACCTGCCTCATATTCCCAACCCTGCTTTACAGAGCAAGGAAAGATGGTGGCACACTTGTTTAATTTCTGCCAGTTTGACTTTTTAAGATTCAATAGAAATCGATTTTATCTAAATAGAAAACATCCTTCTGTGCAATCATCAAAAACACATTTAAGACAGGCACAGTCGCAGAGAGGCCATCAGGTGAGAAATTGGGGATCAACAGAGGTGAGGCTTAGAACCTCACCCCCCCTGTTTTGAGAGAAATCTTCTGCATCCGTGGATGTTTTATTGCCCTTGTCTAGCTTGGATTAACACATAGTCTACAGGCACACACCTGATCATCTACATTTGCTCTGTTACAACACTAAACTATGTTTTCTACCTTTATCTTGCATCTACCTACCACTTCAGCATTTTATTAAAAATAATAATAGTAATAATAAAGGGAGAAATGTGGGATCCACATATAAATCAAGTATAAAAATCGAACAAATATTCATATTTGACCTAATTGTTTATAGTTCTTAATGCGTGATCAAAACCGAAAGTTTCTGTGATGACTGCCCTTGCACTGTTCACCATGTAAGAACTTATTCACCATGTAAGAATTCGTTCACCATGTAAGAACTTGTTCGTTATGCTTCAGAAGATTGGAGACTGACGAGAATTAGGCTTGGGGTGGATTAATGATTGTGCATTGAGCATTGACCCCCCTATACAGAATTTTATTGTTGTTAACAACCATTTGATCAATAAATATGAGAGATGCCCTCTCAAAAAAAAACAAAACAAACAAAACAAAACAAAAAAAACACATTTATATGTGGTGACTACCTGCACCATCTCTCAGGTGCTTTGCAGGGGCTCCTGACACTCAGATAAAAACTGTTGCTACATGCACTGTTTTCTCTCTCTAGAAACTAGTTTATCTCAAATTTAGGATGGAGAAAAAGCTATTTTCCCAGGCACTGTCTGTCTTATGTCATTACTCCAACGCCGTCCAAGCTCACCGGTGAGGTCAATTCCCAGGTACAGAATTTCTCATCAGACCGGGCTCTCTTGCCTGCCCTTCCAGGTTACACTGCACTTTCCTCCACCCTTCGCCCGATGAACTGCCTGCACCTGCTGCAGAGTCCTGTGATTTGTCACGTGTCTCTCACAGATACTGCCCTTTGGGCAGTGGATTTCTCATTCATTCCCACGTGGAGGGCAATGTATGTTCTTCAACTCTGGAACCTCATATCAAGAATGCTTGCTGTGGCCTGCTCTCAACTTTTTCCTTGTTAATTCAGCTTAGAGAAGACAGTACGCTGGCAGAGAGAAAAACGTGTTTACAGGCCATGAAAGCGTACTCTAGGCTGCTGTAAACCTGTGGTGTGTTTGACCTGGAAGAAGAAAAAAAAAATTATCACCATAGAATTCAGCTTTTTTCATCAGATTGTGACTTGACTTAGATGGCTGGAAAAGACAAAGAAGGAGAGAGATGGAGAGAGAGAGAAAAGAGAGAGGGGGGGGGGATAAAAGAGAATATTCATCTCTATTTGTACCGTTTAGCTACAGAGAAGGAGATGCAGAAACCACCTCTCAAGTCGGAAGAAAACTCCAACCAGCCAGGGTGTTATAAATTAGAGCCTGTCAGTATTACAATGTATATTAATAGTCACACCTCTTTTTAATGAGTTTGGCATTGGCAGCTGAGAGGAAATACAAGTCATCATGGCTCTGCTCATGCAAACCCCGACAAAGGAATCCGTAATAAATCTTCCTGGAACAGCGCTCACCATAAATATGTATCACATAAGGCATCTGTTTTACATTCTGCATATAAATCAGCATAGCGCTGAATAGCAATGAATCAGCTTCTCAATGCCTGATTTGATAACAAATCGACTTGGATCTTAGGAGAGAGAATTTACAGCCCTCACCCTCAAGACAATACTTAAGTCAATACTTAAGAGGAGTGCCAAGTTAACTTTTTTTCAGCAAGCAAGTTTCCCGAATGAGAGTCCTGGGGGCGGGGAAGGGGGTGTGAGTCGGGGGCTGGGGGGTGTTAAGGCTGGGAAGTTCCAGGGGGAAGTGATGAAGAATTTTTGTTCTGGGTTTGAAGGACACTTTGTGCCATTTCTCTGCAGGTGGAAATTTTCCTCTCTGTTCTTTGCCTTCCTGGACCTCCTGCAGGTGCACTTTCCGCAGCACTTAGGGATGATGGCCACATCTTGGCCATGTAATGGGGGGGATGCCAGGGCCCCCCCAGGCTGGGTAGGGCTTCCCCTTGCTCAGCTTCTTCACCCGTCTCAGGCTGGCTGGGGTGACTCCCACGGCTAGGGGAGGAAGCCACGTTCTGACCCCTTTCTTTACAGACCATTGGTAATAACTTCCTATAAAGACTTTTCATTCCATGCTACAAAATGAATGAACAGTATTTATAGCGTCTTTCCAGTATCGGAGTGTTGATGGGATCAGGTCACAGGGGGAAACTTGAATGGCTCTTTATTGTCAGAGCCCTGCCTGATACGGACATGCCCAGCCACACAGAGATATGAAATGCTTGAAGACCACACGGGCCGAGCAGGCCCTCTGAAGACATCGCCAAGATAAAGGCGGCTGTTCTGGCAGACCAGGGTTGGCAGAGGAGGGAATGGGTCCTAGTTGGGTGACTAGGTGCCACCTAGGGAGGCCAGATGCTCTTCTGCAAAATTCTGAAGGCTCTGTTTTATTTGCTCCAGTTTTCTCTCACCTCGGCTATGTATCATCATTTCTCTTTCTTTAGAAACACATTGTATTTGTAGTAGGAAGCAGCCACTCACCTAGGAAATATGAGTCTTTTTGAATATCAGCTATCTCCTTAGGCTTGTGATATTCTTATGGGCTCTGCTGCCGTGGCCTTTAGAAATAAGTGCATGTATGTCCTGCGATCCACTGCTCAACCCAAAGCAGGGAAATATATTTCAAAATCTCTTCAACGACTGTCTTTACTCTGTGCTTTAAGATGCAATTGGACAAATATGCAAAACTCCCTTAGTGTGACTGGATAGATAACTAGAAAAAAAAATTCTGGATTCTTGTTTTATCTGGTTTAACCACACCAATCAAAAATTTTCTAGCTACCATTTTTTTCCCTCATTCAAGGAGACAAGCAGGTATAACTGCTAACTGAGGAGACTGCTGTATTCTCTTAAAATTCAGGTTTGCATTGTTCAGAATCTGTAACTCACTCTAAGAAAAATGATTGTAAAAAAAATTTCTCTAAAGTATAATATATTTCAAAGACCAAGACACTTAACTATTTTTCCCTTCCTCCATCGATTTGGTTGCATGTAAATACCAGCACAGTGGTCCTTGACTACAGGTGATTTTTGCCCCCTTGCCCACAAGGGACACTTGGCAGTGTCTGGACACATTTTTAGTTAATTTTAGCTGTCATAATTTGGTGAGAGGGTGCTAATGGCATGTAGTGAGTAGAAACCATGGACGCTGACAAACATCTTGCAGTTTATGGACAGCCTGCCATTTTTCCTCACCACACACACATATCCGTGCAACAGAGACTTATCAACCCCAAAATATCAATAGTGCCTAGTTGAAAAACTCTGTGCTAAAGAGAGTCAAAGTATGGATTTTGGGCTGCAGAAGGACTTGGGTTGCAATCCCTGTCCGTGACTTCTTAACGTGACCTTGACTCAGTTATTTAACCTTTCTGATCCTTATCTCTGAAATGGGAACTGACCTCACAGGTTTGGTGTGAGAAATATATGAAAGAGTATGTGTCAAATATCAGGCCCAAAATAAGGTCAGTAATTGTTTCCCTTCTCTTTCCCTAACAGCAAAGTGGAACATAAAGGTCTACCTCAAAGTAAAGAATTTTTGAAGTGTTTATATGTTTCACTGATCTGGTCATATCTCAGGGTTCTTGTTTGTTTTAAATAAATAGTGCCAGTTGGAGTCTATTGAACTGAACAGAACTAGTCTTACTGGTTTGAGAGACTGAAGAAAAGCTCTTGGTTCCCATTGGGATCTTTCTGATTCCGTTTCTAAGGGCACCACAGATATTGTGTGACATAAGCAGGAATGCAGGTTTGGAGTTAGAAGGACCTAGAATGGAATTACATGTCTGCATTTCTCGGCTATGTGACCTTGGGCACAAGCTATCTTCTTCAAGCCTCAGTTTCACATATTGGTAAACGGGGATCATGACTTTCATCTTTTGTATTTGTTTTTGGACTTTCAGTAATAGGAACAAAACAATGCTTCACCCAGAGCGAGATGGAGCTCAGGGCCTGCCTTAGTTACAATAATTTGAAGCAACTATTGCTTTTGTTTTGCAGCTTCATTAAAGAGGTAAGAAGTGAGCCATAGGGAAGACTTCTGGGTAGAGAGAACAAGTTCCATGGGACAGACCAGAGAAGAGGGTTCGCTCTAAGTGAGCGTCCTGTTCATGGAATTCAGCTCTGCTCTTTGGAATAAGATCTTTGTGTGTATTGCACGAGAAAAGGTTCCTAATATTCAGCATGTGGTTTTTAAATAGAGGATGTGGTCAAGTACCACCTCTTACCAGAAGGGCTCTGTGACAGATTGCATTTTCCAAAGATGGCTGCCACAATGTCCCATCCCAGACCACACATTCAGAAACTCTGAACATTAATTCCAGTTATTTTATTTTAATGCAATTTTTGATTTGCTCATTTGTTTCAAACTATAAATATAATGCACGTGCATTATAGGAAGTGTGGAAAATACAATAAAAAGATATACGATTTAAAAAAAATCAAGTTGGCAGTGGTATAGAAGCATCTTTTGGACAAATTTCTGTTTTCAAGTGTTTTGAGCTGCACAGCTCAGATACAAAATTATAAGCACCGTGATGCTAAGGCTGTGTCTTCACATGCAAAATAAAGTGCAAATTATGACAATTCATTGCAAAATTTCAGGCCCAGAACTTGCTTACCTAGACAGTCCCTCTAATTAAGGAGAGGTGCATGGGATAATTGCCTCAATTTACCACTTCCGTTGTTTGAAGGATGAAGTACCAGGAATTGCCTGGTGGAAGTCTTCTTTTCTGATTGCGTAAAATGCTTAATCAGACTATTTTTCTTGAAACAACTTTGTGCTCAATGAAAAGCTTTTTTTAATATATTAAGCATTCTTTGGCTCAGTCTTTGAAAGAATTTTCCTGTTTTCAGTGTGCAACTTACCCATCAACTCTATCAGTTTAGTGTAAAGGAAAAAGAAAAGAGAACCAAAAGCAGCCAAGCCAGTTAGCAATTTCAAAACACATATTTCGAAGTATACAGGGCCCCCTGGACAACTCATAAGTAAAATGAAATGTATGCTTCACATGGTGCTGAGGTGTGCCGGATCAGACAGGGGTGAGCCAGCCTGGGACAGAGTTCCCATTTTTCTCCATAGAATACATATTTTTGGGGTGGGAGGCAAGGAGGTGGTCTGAGGAGGGAAAAAATAAGAGACACATTCCAACAATTTAGAAGAGATTGCAAATGTGTTCCCCACCCCCCCCAAAAAAATATTGACGGAAACACAAGGTCTACAAAGGATGCATGGAAGGTACATTTGGGAGGTGCTTCTAATTAATTTCATCCTGTGTCTTATATTAAAGGATGTTGATTAAGTTCTCAGGCAGAGTTTATGGTTAAGAATCATGTGGAAAATCAATGTCGCATGAATTAAGTAGAAGAGCAGATAATGGGTAAGCAAAAACTCTTCTTTGGCCTCTGGTCTAATTTCGAAGGCAAATGTAGATTAGAAAAAGCAAAGCCAGAACCCAGAATGGTACAGCCATACACGTCCTGGGACACATAACACAGAAAATCGAGGAGATGTGCGTGGACAGGAGGGAGGGCAGGTGGACACAGAAACCATGCACTTGATAGGGGAAACAAGAACTCATGCCAGCCGACGATGGCCTGCAGCTCTGAGGAATGCAGAGCAAAAGCTTCAAGCTTACCATTCCCTGCTGCACACTGTTCACATTCCTAAACCTGCTCAGCCATTGGCAGTTTACTCATTTGTTTTGTTCCTTTCTTCCATTTGAGACAACCAGCTGGAGAAGGGGCTGCCTCCCTGCGAGTCATGCTTTGCAAAATGGAAGAAGCTATAAGCCCAGAGAGTCACTATCTTGCAAAATGAGGCCTTTGGTTAATTTCTCAGAGTTTTTCTCCACCCCACCTCCCCCAACCCCGTATCAAGAAATTTACTTTCTACCTGTCCTCATTTCAAACGTGCTTGTTTATAAAATTGTGGTTCCTTGATGAATAGTTGTTTGCCAAGATCTGTCTTGTGTCTTGTGGAACACTGAAGTGTATTGAGTGAGAAAATCCTCATGCTTTGTTGAAAGTCATATATACTGCTTCAAAATGCAATATTTTGCACTTGACAAAAAAATGCAACAAATCCTTAAAACTCAAGACAAATACTTTTCTAAAACTTGGAATGTTAGATTGAAGCTTCAGAAATAACTGTGGCCTGTTTCAGATGTTACTGCGGCGACAGTAGATTTACCTGGTTCTTTTCACTGGGTCTAAGTATCCTGGGGAGGTTTGTGTGGTATGTGACTTGGTCAGTGCCCAATGGGGCCTGTAGTTTTCCTCAGATCAACTCCCTTTCATTTATGTTTCCTGTTACAGCAGTAACTGGAGGTGACCACAAAACACTGATATTTGTTTCCTGGTTTTAGCTGACTAATGAGAATCTAAGAGATACCGGTAACTTTTGAGCACTTGCTCAGACAGTGGAATTTTTCTACACTTGGGTAGTTCCTTTGTTTAAAATCAGTCAAAACTGTTTCCCCAACTGGTCCCACACTTAAATAAAACACATCAAATAAACCAGAGCTTTTATTCAGTAACTTAAGGTATATAATAACTATTTCATTATTTAGTTTGTTTAAAAGTAGCAAAAATTAAATATGACTTCATTATATATAAACAGTAATTTTTAAGGAGGGTAGAATAGGAAGGGACAAAGAAAAAAGATCACCAAAATAGGTGTTATATAAGAAAATTAGTAGATAAATATATCATCTTGAGAGCAGAAATAACAATAATAATAATGGCAAATCAAAAACGGAGAGTACTAAATTTTCCTCTCTTTTCACCACCTTACAGGATATCCTGTCTAGCTGCAAAAACAAAACATGGAAATGAATCAGTCGATAAAGGATTTTCTCCCATTAAAGATGTTGGTGATTTTGTCCCGTGTAGAGGAAGTTGAACATTAACAAGGGTGTTCATAATCCGCAGTGACCACAGTACCTCCCTCCACCCCCTGAAGTGGGATGCCAACTCTTTTGCATGTGATAAAGAAATGTCAAGCTAAAGGTAAAAGCATTTTATCTAAGTATGATAATGAATCATAGCATAGACCAACCTAAATATTTAATGTTTTTCCAGCACTGAGAGTCAGTATCTTTTGATTGCTACCAAAACTGACTAGTTTTGTTTTCCCCATGAAACCTCAGAAAAGTGACATCGAAAGACAACTGTAACTTCTCTTTGAGGGAACAGGGATGGAGGATAAAGCAATAATTGTGTGGAGCGGAGCCACAGAGAAAGTAAGAGAGGCTATTTTGTTCAGGATAAATTCAAAGGTCATTCAAAAACTGTTGTGAGACTTTTCATTTCAAAGAGGTGTCAGTTACACCTTCAACAACTTAGATAACCAGAAATGTTACTTCGTTTGATTGTGGTGATCACAATGCATACGTATGTCAAAGCATCAAGTTGTACACCTTAAATACATGCAATTTTTATTAATCATCTCTATCTCAGAAAAGCTTAAAATCAAGTTAAACATCACGCATGAAAAAACACATGGGAAGAAGGAAAAGAAACAGAGAGGAGTGAAAAGCCCCTTACATTCCCATGGTACTTATGACCTAGAAATAAGCTTGCCCTAAGAATCAGGTTTAAGAATTTATTCGACATTTCAGAAGCACTTCGGCTTTCAACTTTCCCAGGAAGTAAAACTCAGCATTACACATATTATTATCATGTTGGGATCAAAATAGAGGATTTGCTAGGATGAAATATTTAAAGGAGGTGAAGAAAGATTTATGTAAGGCTAATGTCAGGCAGCTCTCAAGGTTAATGCTTGTCCAAATTTGCACGGCCAACTCCCTTCGCCCCAGGACCACGTGGTCATTGCCAAGCTGCCTGCCACTGACATCAACCACTTCTGTGACATGTTGGCTGCAGTTCAACAGTAAAGCACGTATATTCGCTGTTGAGCATTTGGGGAGCCTGCAGGCAGTGAGGTATGATGCAAATGGAAACAAAAAGAAACAGTATGATCTTAAAACTCACCATCATAAGCCAGGGAGGTGTGCTGCTTAGGCTTCCAAAGTGGGCACTCAGGCAGGCCACCCAGACTGCTCCCATCCTTCACTGACCCTTTCAAAGTGATTGTGAGCCTAATGACTTTGTTTTTAGGTTTTGGAACTGAACTTTACAGGAATCGGTTCCAATCCCGGGTGGTGCTCAGCAAATTAAAGTCTCGCCAGAATTTGGCTGAGACCACCAGATGCGTTTCATGTGAGGGCCTTTTCCCATAATCTGACCAGAAGGGTTTATGAATGTTCTGGGGAGCAAAAAGCAGGTCCTGAAGGCTGAGAAAGGGCCGTGCCCTGCTCCCAACTAGGAGACCACACAGCCGTCCTCTCTCCCCTCTGAGTATTTATAGTTAGAAAACCACACCACAATGCTCCTTCGGAAGCTGAGGGTCAAAGTGGAAAAAGCCAGAAACACGAATTGCATCCTACAGCTGAGGAAGCCTCTCTCTTGGAAAAGCTAGAAAATAAATAAATAAAGGGGGAAATCCAAATGGGATTGCTCTTCAAACACACAAATGATCTTATGTTAACAGTTGGGATTAAACAGCTGTCTCGTGGTTATGTGATCATAACAGATGCTGTGTGCAAACGTTTCCTGCTAGCTTTGTTTTGGTTATTGCTGTTTGTGTAGTTCAATGGGCTGAATTCAGCTTAAGGGATACAGGTTTTTATGATCCGTCTGTGCTGCATGGGAAGCTTCATCATCTCTTTAAGAAGCAAGGGCGTGAGTGTGAGGGAGGAATGAAGGGTGGGCTCGCCAATGTCACATTGGAATGATGTCATATGGATGAAATTCCAGCACACGGGTTTATGACCGCTTTGCCATTACAGTGGTCCCTAGTTCTGTTCTGTTTTTTGTTTTCTTTTCCTGTGGAAGCTGTCCTTGGGTCTAATGGAGTTTATGCAGCTGGAATAGAATTTATAGAACATAAAGGTTTCTTTGATAACTAACAGATAACAATGCAACCATCCCTGTTTTCTCTCTCTTTCTCCCACGCCCTCCAGAGGTAAAATGTGCTAGTTGACTTTGACTTTTCCTAGGAATTTCATTTCATTCTAGAAGTAGGCATTGCCCTACATATGTCAGCCAAGTGAAGTGGTGGAACTCTCACTATTTCTTGGAAGTTCAAGTCTGGAAGCCATTTTGGCCTGAATTGTATCACTTTTTCAAACCAAAATACCCTTTTGTTGCAAACTCTCCAGAGAACTGCTGTGACTCATAACACACTTTGCCTACCAACAAACAGATTCAGTTCCTAGTACTTTTATTTTCCAAACTTTTTTTTTTTAATAGGAGGTAAATGACAGAAGTAATCCTTCTGGGTTCAAAACCACCTGGCTATCATGAGGAACAGGTATAAAGAACAATGTGGGCCATATTCAGCAGGTCCAATGCGGGCTCTGCCTGCTTGTTCTCACCCCCACACCCTTAAGACTTCAATTTGCATCTATAAAAGGCCGATCTACATGCACGTAGGCATGCATTCATCTGAGGCCAGTAGCTCATCTGGGTTTTTTGAAATTTTTGGCTAGGAGAAGGAGGGGGTAGCTTTCCTTGTTTAACACCTTATTATATGAATCATACTGTTGAGTGGGATACCCTACCATGGCTAAGTCTCTTCCAGCAACCTCTTTACTGAAGGGGAAGTTTCAATAATATACAACCACATTCAAGGGACCGAATTTAAATCACCATCTTATTCTCATTCAAAAAAGGGATTTACTTTTTGGGATTCACCAACTCACAGAAAGAAATTAGGTTTTCTGTGATAAATTGCCAAAACAGTAGGATTTCTATAATGCATTAAATACATTTTAAAGCAACTTCATATGCATTCAATGGTTGATACTAGGAACACTTGCTAGAACTATTTTCCTAATTTTACAGGAAAGCAAGTCAAGGCCAGGCCTGTAAGGTGAGCACTGTATCTAGGTGATTTTAACATTATATTTGCATAACAATGTATGTGCTGAAAGACATATAGAAGGATTATTACTAAGTAATTCACATTATTTCCCCGTGGGGAAGAAGGCTGATGTGGGCAGAGAGAGAAGAGGGGGAAGTAAGATTATAAGCAAAAAAGAAAAAGAAAGACAAAAAAATAATGGCACCAAAAATGAAATGTGTTGTTTGCATTGCTTTTTTTCTATATATATATATATATGTGAGTATACATAAAAGTAAATTTATATTGAGAGATAGGGCCAAAATTCTGTACCTTTTATAATTAAAAATCTGGGAACAATGAAGCTTCATGAGGTACTATCTGCCACTCTGAGGATTTTTACAATACTTTGCTCAGTTAAAAACAAATGCTAGTTTCCATGTCATGTCTAGGTCTTTAATCCATTTCAAGTTGACTTACAGGTACAGAGTTAGACAGTGATCCAGTTTCATCCTCCTGCATGTGGCTGCCCAGTTTTTCCAACATAATTTATTGAAGAGATTGCCTTTACCCCATTGTATATTCATGGCTCCTTTTTTGCATACTAATTGACCACATATAATGGGTTTATATTTGGGCTCTCTATTCTGGTGCATTGATCAATGAGTTTATTCTTGGACCAGTACCATACTTTTTTTATTATTGTAGCTTTATAGTATAGCTTGAAGCCAAGGAATGTGATATCCCCAACTTTGTTCTCTTTCTCAATATTGTTTTGGTTATTTGGAGTCTTGTGGTTCCATATACATTTTAAGATTATTTCCTCTAGTCCATTAAAAAATACCATTGGTATTTTGATAGGGATGGCAGTACGTCTAAATTGCTTTAGCCAGGGTTGACATTTTGACACTATTAATTCTTCCTATTCTTGAACAGGGCATAGATTTGGGGAGCCGATGGGGTGGGTGAGTGAAATAGATGAAGGTGATAAAGAGGCATAAAATCTCAATCATAATGTAAATTAGGGGGATGAAAGAACAGCATAATAATATAATCGGTAGTTCTGTACCATTTTTTTTATGTTGACAGACAGTAACTACACTAGTTGGGATGAGGATCTAATAATGTATACAACTGTGGAATCGCTGTGTTGTATACTTGAAACCAATATACTATTATAACATGTCAACTGTACTTCAGTAAAGACATATATGGAAAAAAATACTAGGGACTCCGGTCATTCCCCATGGGTTTTGATGATTCAAAAAGCTCATTTGTCAGTTTCCTTGGGAATTAAATATCTATCATGTTGCTGTTCTAGGCATCTTTGGTTCTATGAAGCAGAGGCAGGAAGGAGGGGTTAGTTAATAGTTGAGCATAGTGGCAATATCTGTAACAAGGGTTGAAACAGGGCATCTTCATTTATTGTTTTAAATAGTAGTCAAACTCAAGAACCAGGTTACCACACAATACTCATTTCCTGGTTCTAGGATGGAGTCTTAGAGGGGATGGCTAAAGGTGGCAATACAGGACCATGTTTGCCTCTGGTTGGCAGGATACACCTGTCAACACAAAATTATCCTCCAAACTGGTTTCCTAATTTGCATTTCCAAAATTAGAATATATTAGGCAAAAGTGAAAATGGGGCTGTTTAATGCCATGAAATTCCCATTCCTGACTTCTTTTCTGAGATTACTTTTTGAGAAGCTTTGTTTAGAAAGAGAGGCATAAATGTGAATTTATTTCCTAAAGTTATGATATATGAATGATCAATTTTCAGATTATTTGAAAATGCACCTGTAAAGTCTTTATATCCTAGAGAAACTTGATTGTAACAAAATGATGAGTCATAGTCTATTTCCCACAGAACCGAGTAGATGTCTTACATTATCTTTGGTATTTTCAGCAGAAAAGTCTGAGGTCAACCTGTTTTGTGTTATTTTATAGGTGATTTTTTGTTTTCTTTCTTTTACCAATGCATATGTGGTACTTAACTTAATAATTATCTTGCCAGCCTGTTAATTTTTTCACTGAGTTTCTTTGTACAGTTATGCAACCATTTGACATGAATATTACAGTTTTTATAACTCAGTAAAGTTTTCTTAAATTTTGTCTTTGTAAATTGTTTCTATTCCTGTTATCTTGTCTTCTTCCTCCAGAACTCCTATCAATTATTAAATCCTATCTCTATTTTGTTATCAATACCAACAATATTTTTACAAATATTTTTTTCTTTGAGTGCTTCAGTATCTGAAGTTTGTTCTTAATATCATTAATGGAGTTTTTGTGTTTTCTTTTTCAATATGATTTCTACCCTTTGCTGCTATCGATTCTTACTCCAATTCTACAATTGCATTCTTCTTGACTTATTTTGTTTAACTGGTATGCTACATCACAGTTATGATATGCAAAGACCAAGTGCTCAAAATTGGAAATGTCTTTATTTTATAAATTAAATTTCAGTCTCCATTTCCATAAATGCCATAGTACATGATGTTATTATTTCCAGGAATACTCCTTAAAATATGCATTAGTTTTCTATTGCTGTTATAACAAATTTAATAGCTTAATATAACACTCATTTATGATTTTACATTTCTGGGGGTTAGAAGCCTAAAATGGGTTGACAGGACTGTTCCTTCTGGAAGTCCTATGGGAGAATCTGTTTCCTTGTTCTTCCAGCTTCTAGAAGCTACATACATTCCTTGGCTCATGACCCTACATCCTTCCAACCTCTTTTTCAATCACATCTCATTCTCTAATTCTGACCCAGGAGGGATCCCTCTTATATAAGAACACTTGGATTACATTTGAATAATCCAAGATAATCTCCCCATCTCAAGAATCTTGATCACATTTTCAAGGTTACCTTTTGCCATGTAAGGTACCATATTTGCAAGTTTGTAAAATTAGCATGCAGACATCTTTGGGGGGCCATCATCCAGCCTGCAACAGATAAGTCATACATGGTTCTCTCAGTCACTGGTAAGTCTACCAGTGCCTATTAGGCCTTTCCTTCTAATTTCCCCTTCCAGAGTGCTTAGAATTCTTGACAATGGTTGCTAGAGAGGGAGCAGTAAGTACCCTGTGGCATGTCCTTTCATGATAAACTGGTAAACAGTAAATAAACTGCTTCCCTGAATTCTATGAGCCACTCTAGCAAACAAATTGACCCTAAAGAGGGGGTCATGGGCACCTCTGACTTATAACCGTTGGTCAGAAGCATAGGTGACAACATGGATTTGAGAATAGTATCTGAAGTCTTGTGGGACTAAGCCCTTAACCTGTAGGATCTGATGCTATCTGCAGGTAGGTAGTGTCAGAATTGACTCAAATTGTAGGGCACAGCTGGTGTTACTGGAAATTGCTTGGTTGGCTGGGCGATGGTTGGGAAGAAAATCCACACATCTGGTATCAGAATCATTTGATCTATGAGACTAGTGTGACAATAAAGGAGGCACACAGAGGAGAAGACTGAGTGTTTTCCTATCCAAGTCTGCTTGTGTTTTAATGATCAAGTCAAACAGTTCCTCAGATTTACTCTATTTCCTGGTTCTGACAATAGACCACATGCCATGTCTCACTTTGGCAGTAAAATTTCCTTGGTCAGCCAAGTTATTGTTGCTGTTGTTTCCTCTTCATAGTCATGCTTCACCAAAGTGCCCTTTTTCCAGAAGCAGCATTAAGTGGAGCCCTCGGGACACCACTCACTGTGCACTTGGGCACTAACTAAACATCTAAGAGCTTCAGCTGCTGTCAGTTCCATGACAACTGCCCCACTTCAATTCCTAGTATTTAACACCAGTGACTCTGCTAGACAAAAATTGTATCTTATGCTAATCCTTTGGCCTAGTATGTGATATATCAAACATACACACAAATGGCCCTCCGAAGAATTCATCAGTCCTCTGAAGGACTCTACTTGTAGCACCACACCTCCCACCATGAAACTGACTGCCGCTATCCCCCGCTTTATGCCACAACAGTGCCCCGATCCCATGGTCTCAACATTTGTGTCCCTTTATCCTTTGCTGGGAGATAAGGAATTTCTGTCACAGTTAAAAAGTTAAGTATTAATTGGCAGGAAGTAGAAGGGAGAACCTAAATTCTGAGAACCTCAAACACATCTGTAGCTACATAACATATTGTTAGAGATTAAATGAGATTCTCACGGGAGGTAGTGGGTATGGGAGGTTGGAGGGAGAAGCAAAGTGCAGAGAAAGGGCCTTTGTAACTTACATTCTCATGGCACAGCAGGGGTGATGAAGTGACTTCTCTTTTCTGGCCAACCTTCCAGTTAGTGTGAATTGTTCTCAATCTTGTCACACGTGGTCTGTCAATGCTGGTGTGAATTTTCATCTTTTTCCATGACTTCACAGGGCTGAGGGCTACTATTCAGATGCCATTGTGAACCAAATCCTTAAACTTTATTTTTCTTGTACGAGGAGATAAGAAAGGACTGGCGAGGAAGCGGAGACCAAAGATGTGGAGGAAGAAACGCTGTGCAGGGATCTGGCAGGCAGCAAGCACACTTTCAGGAATGGGTTATGGGTGCTAAGTCTTATCATGTAAACTAGCATGACGGCACAGTTCCACAAACAAGCTGCTTTGGATTTTGCATACTTCCAAATTTATTTGTAAAGGTTGGTAACATCATTCATTTATTGACATCCCTGGAGTGTGTTCAGTCCTTTCTGACTGTCAGCCCACCCTCCTTTCCAGGTCAGAATCCTTTTCTCCACAGTGAAATTCACCTATTCCCAGTCATTCTAATTCTCTCCTTTAACTGGATCCTTCCCTGGACCTCTTTGTTCTAAGTGGCTGCCCCCAGTTCCCAGTCATTTCTAGGTGGCACATCCCTGGACATTTTGTGTCCTCCTAGTTGCCCCAGAAGCTCTGCAGCCCACAAAAGAGACCCCACCGTCACCTTTAGTTCTAGGAAAAGCCTCTTTTTTGCTCTGCATTCTTGTACCCACCCAGGTGGGTTTCCAGACAGCACCTGTTACAGGACTCACATATCAAAAGCTCTTTCAATGAACCCTTTCAAATCTAATTCATTTACATGATTTGGGGTCACTTTGTTTTATTTTCCTCCAATAAAGATAGACTGGGGAGGATTGTTTATTTATTTGTTGCATTCTTCTTTGAGTTTTGCTTGAAGTATTGAGTAAAACTGAGTCAGTTCTGTCTCCATGGAATGAAATTGCTCAACCCCCCCCCTCTGAGCTTCTTGGCTTTTGACACCCTGGATTCTTCACAGGCCTTGACAGGCTGGCCTCATGCACCTCATTTCAGTTTCTCACAGGCCCCTGGTACTTAGCTTGCCTTCCTCAGCTTCTCTTTTCCTTGGCCCTTTTCTTTCCCCAAGGACCAGGGTACAGTCACCACAGCTCTCGATGGACTCGTACTTTCCGATAGTAAGGTCACAGACTCTCTACTTTTATTTAATGGTTTCAGAAAGAAGCCATGGGGATTTCAGTTCTTTGCAAAAGTTGACGCTCCAGCCATATGTTTAAAACATCTCTGTTTCAATTACACAGGTACGTAGCATCTTCACAACAGCTACCCCTGGTTTTCCCCCCTTTCTCATGTGGTGTAGGGCCATTTTGTTCCCATGATATTCTAAGTCTCCTTTTCTGGAAGTCAAGGCTCCTTATTTCCCACTTAGGGCATAAAGTCTGCCTAAACTTGCGTGCTAGATGCTGAGTTAAGCTACCTGGACTCATGCCTAAAACAGAACTCTTGGTCTGGCAAGATTTGTGCACACTCCTATCTAGAAACCATTTTCTAATTTTCCATTTAGATATAGGCAGGCTCCCAGGTCAGATGCTCTGATTTCAATACAGAGAAGATTCTTGTAGCCTTCAGAGATTCTCCTCCTGAGCTCAAGATAAATGTACAATAGTATTATTATTGTTCTTATTATTTTTGCAAGGCTTCATGACTTTTCAGAGTTGGAGACAGGCACCTGCAAACTGCCCGGGAGGGGCTGCAGGCTCCTCCCACCCAGACTAATATTTCCTCAGTAGGTACAACATGGAGAAGCAGAGGCCGATTGGGAAGATTATGTCCACCGTAATTTATTCAAAATTAGAAAGTCACCCTTCCTCCATCCTTTACAATCATTTGAATTGGCCTCTGATCTTTTAAGAAGACATTTTTGAATTATCATTCATTCATTGGCCAAATCCATACTGAGCATCTGTGGTGCAGCCAGCAGTTGTAAGGTGCTAGGCAGATGCTGTAACAAAGCGAGCCAGGTCACTGCTCTCAGTCCTGCAGCCTTGCAACAAAAAGACGTACAACTAACACGTTTAAGTGTTTCCTTAAAAATGGCAAGTATGATATACCACTATCCATGATACTCAAAAACGAGAAACAGTCTAAAAGACTATCAGCTGGTGAGTAAAATACTAGTATATCCATACAATGAAGTATTATTTGGAAAGAGGAAAGAACAAAATACTGGGATGTGTTATAACACAAATGGATGGACCTTAAGAACTTGCTAAATCAAAGAAGCCACACACAAAGGACTATATAATATATGAATCCATCTATATGGATTGCCTTACAAAAGGCAGATCTATCAAATAAATTAGTGATTGTTTGGTCCTGAAGTGGGAATACAGAGTGATTCCAAATGACCACAAGGGAAATGTTCTAAAATTGAATTGTGGCAGTGGTTGTCCAACTCTATAAATTTACTTAAAATACAAAACATGGACTGTATGCTTGAAACAGGTGAATTTCATGGTGTATATAAACAATACCACAATAAAGCTGTTAAACATCTTTAAAAATTCACTGGGCCAACAAACCCCAGAAATTATTACCTGAAAAATAGTAATTCTTTCCTCTAAAAGAAAGAGGGGAGAGTGAATCAAAGAGGACGTCCACATTCTAGTTAAAGAATTCACTAAGATGACAAAGACTCAGGTAGGAACAGGTTTGGGAGTTGGGGGAGATTCAAGAGTTTCATTTTGGACACATTAAGTTTAAAATGCCTATGAACCCCAAAAAGGAGGGATGAAGGCAGTTGAGACATGAATCTGCGAAGGAGGAACAAGAGTGGTTTCCATAGGGGTGACGACAGAAGGCACACCAGAATTGGTTGAGAATGTGGAAGGCCATATATGGAGATGACTCAAAATATTTGGGTGTGGAGGGAAGATGAGGGTGTGGCAATAGTTCTAGGGAACTGAGGGATCAGGGAAATAAATATTAGTCTATCAGTCAGGATTAATTTGGGCTCCCAATGATACAAAACCCAGCAGCAACAACTTAAACCAAATAGATGTCTATTGTTCTTCCCCGTATGTTAGTAACAAGTTCTGGGCTGCTGTGGTGGCTCCCGAAACATCTCCCTTACAGCTACGTCAACATCAGCATGGCAGGAAACGATGGAAACCTCAAGTCCTCCCATTCTGAGGATGGTGCCAGGAGGTTGAAATACTGCATCACATGTAATTGCAAGAGAATGGGAGAATGTTACCTCTTCCAGTGTTTATGGATTTAGCTAAAATCATAGGTTCTTTAATTAAGGTAGAAGGGGACAATCGATACTGGAGATCAACTCTCAGCTTTGCCAAAGATAAGGTTTGATTTTTTTTTTGTTATCCTATTTAGGTGTTTATATTATTTAGTTTATAAACTGACCCAGTAAAGGAATGTTGGATGCAGGAAAGCAATGGGCCAAAGTCCACAAATCCTTGAGAAGGATGAGGGGATGGAATTCAGAACCAAAGTGAAATGTGCTGGCCTTTGAAAGCAGAATAACCTTTCATTGGTTGCAAGTATGAAGGAAAAAAAGATGGGACAGTGCAGATGTAGGTGAGTTTTAATATTTAAAACTATGTGAAAGATGAGAGATTCCCAACTGATGGCTTGTTTTCCAGGTGATGTTTGAAGCAAGGTCAGCCTAGGTACACTGGAAGTTTCAGGAGAGAGGAGAAGGCATAGAATTTTTTATTGTCTTGGAGATGCAGTTTAGTGGGGAAACTTGGTAGAGCTGCAGAGCTGTGGTGCAAGCCCATTTGAAGCTTGGGATTTTATTCTTAAAGTGAAACCAAGGGGTAGCCAGGGTCAGAGCACATTAGCCCAGTGAAGCTGCTCGCACAGGTATGGGGAAGGCAGATGGCTGAGTTAATCCAAGGTTGGGGTTTGGCAAGGCAAATGCTGAGAGAGGCTAGAGAGAGCAAAGTTGTTACAGGAACCTGGAAGGAAGGAAGGAATTCTAATGATCATGACCATTATCGTCATTAGTCAGTACCAATAACAGCTGCTTATTTGTTTAATGCCTCATTTGCATAGAGTATTTTTTACTTAGAGGCATTGATATTTCATAGCTTCTCTTCATTTTGTATTAAAACGTTTTGAAACTTCCATAGTTCCTAGGATGTTTATCTGTACATATGACATTGTTCCTAATTTAAGCCCAGTTTCCAAACTGTTACTGCTTTTATCTCTGAAGGAAAACAGTCCTGCAATTTCCACATAGTTTCTTCAGAGTGTGCATTTCATCCTACTGTCATCTTTTGCCTTACTGTTCTGTAGAACAAACGATTCTTTGAGCATGCCTTCCTTCTATCAGTTGTACATGTCTTCCCTGCATGCTCTCCAGGTTTGGAGTTTCAACAGGCAATGAGAGGAGGCTTCGCTTTATAAGAGGTCATGAAAAAAAGTGGGGAAGATAAAGAGGAGGCTCTACAACCTCAAATGTTCCCATCTCGGTGCAGGTTGGGTGGCCCTTAACAAGCTGTTAGAGGGTTATATTTTATGTCCAGGGGTAGTCCTTCTTTTGAAGGTATTTACCCAGGAGACTAGATTCCCAAGCCAATACATTTAGTTGAAACAAAAGCTATTATTGATACCAAAAGGCATTCAGTGCTGTATTGTTGGATTTTATGTTTATGTTAAGAGCCAATTTTTAAAGTAACCTTGTAGGAGAATCTAACAATTCATTTTAACATTATCCTACGGGAAAAACTATCCAAGTTTCAAAATGTGATGTGGGCCCTAGTTGCAATACAGAGACAATAACTGAAGGGAACAAGGAGTATTTCCTGGTCCTCAACTGTCTTATTCCAAGAATGACCTAACAGGGTACCTTGGGCTTCTTTAGCTTTTACCTACTACTATGCTATTCCTCACCAATTTACCAAGACCTGTTCCTATTCTGTTTGGCCATTAAATTTGTCAATGGGATACACTTAACATTTCAGACTATTTCTGTAAGGACTGTATCTCAAATTTCCAATGTTATTTTGCATTTGATTTCCAGTTTCTAGAATATGTGCTTAATTGACGGTCAGCTGCAAAAGGTGGAAAAAAAGTTTCTGGGTTTCAGGATGAGCTTGCTTGTCACCACAATGTACAGAGTAGATGGTAGGATGACGTCCCTGTGACAGGGCTCCATAATCCCCTCCTGACAGAGATTCAGCCACTGGGACTTGAGAGTGATGCAGGCCACAGAATTGTTAAATAAAATATGTATGTGTACATATGTGCACACACATATATAAAAGTACATGTATATATGTGCTCATGTGCATGTGTACATATATACATGTGTGTGTATTAAGATACACATGTAAATTTTATGCAACTGTATTTATATATGTATAAATGCATACATATATAGTATATATAAATATGTGTATATGTATATAAATGTATATAAATTTAAAGTGCTTTCTGATTTACCATTTAATTAAAATCCAGAGGCACTGTGATCCTAATTTCTACATTACTTGTCCCCAAATCCAATGAGAAGTAACAGCAACAATAGCCAATTCTTTAAAGGAAAACGAAATGCCTTATTCTCGAACACTTCATTAATTTAACAGTAGACTTGTCTGAAACCTACCTATCTTCTCCCCTGTAGTTTCCAACAGATCCTGCACATTTGCAAAATGTCACAGATTCCCAGGTAATGTCCCAAATGATCAGGGCCCTTGTGGCACCTGGTATTTGGCTCCCAAACCACACTCTATAGACTAGATGGAGTGTGTGAATAAAAGGATGTCTCCATTTGCCTTTGTCTTTAAGAAAGTGAGTAATTGTCTCTTTCCTTGCCTATTCCCTCCATGGAGAATTTACTGGCCCAAATTTTTAAAAAAGCTCCTACCACATTCCCATTTTCTGTAAGTGCAATTAGTTGCAGGTACAAAATTTGGAGCAAAGAGGCCTCTTGTGGCCTGTTGTGCCTGCAGTTATCCAACTGTGGCTGCAGTTTTTCAGTGCACAACTGATTGCACCCACAAAAAGAAGGGCTAAACTCTGAAAAAGGGTCCCTTTAAGACAGTTGGGGGATTGCATGCCTCCAGTTAGCAAATTGCAAGCTTTTATAGAGACACAGCCACTCCTCTGGCTCACACTGAAATCCAGGTTAGGCATCTTCAGTGAAGAGAGCCTCCCCCCACCAGAAAGCAGGTGCAGTACCCACACAGACTCCGCCCTGCCCCCCGTTTCACCTTGAGCTCTTGATGGGCAGTGCATTAATAGGCAGCATTCCTGACTCCATCTCCTGCTTAGTTCACCAGTCACTCTCCAAAAGGGTTCGAAGCTAGAAACTTGGTCACACTGTCAATATAGCACATTTAACCAACTCTAAATTTGCCTTAAAGAGACAGCTACAAAGACTGACTTTCGCAAAGTGACTCACTCCACCATGAGCAGAAGATGGCCATTGGCTCCTGACTGTTATTAACTGTGTCACTGAGTACATAAGAAAGGGTTTTGAAGGAATTCCAGTGTGAATCCACTAATTCAATAATCCAATAACATAAATTCAAGTAATGGATATTAACACTATGTTCAAAACATGCTCCCAACTTTTATATCCCTCTTTCTCAAACAGACAGAGCATGCGTCCTGGGAGGCTCCTGATGAAATAATAAAACCCAATTCTCATCTAGAAAAAAGAATCATTATAGGAGGATGGTAATTTACTTTATATGACCTTCAATTGATTATTCTGTGGCTGCTACACAAATATCACAGGAGCTATTGATCGTAAAACCTACCAAATAGATCTCTAATAGCTTTTACTGGGCAAAAATAATTATGCTTGCACTGTGGTCAAACACACATAAACCAGTGTGGAGGTATTAACGTATGCTATTATTACCCATCTGTCTGTGAGGTATGGAGAAGACCCTTCACGGGGACACCCTCTGTCTAAAGCCATGAAAGGTCAATATCCAAGCCCACAATTACGGCCAGTTACACTGAAAAATTGATTCCTGTAACTAAAAGCTAGAGCTGCAAAACAGAGACAGCAGCTTGCTTAATAAAAGTAAAATAATCACAAGACAAATCCTAATTGAGGAGTAGTCTTGCTACAGTGACTGTGAGACCCAGAAATTGAATTTCCCTGTGGTGTTGGCAGCAGAGAAACTTTTCAGAGTCAGGAGCTTTCTATCCAGCCCAGATCAAGATCAATGATCAACACCCGTAAAAGGTCAGGGTGTCTAATCAAAGAACAGATCATCTATCTCTCAAGGAAAAGTGTACAACATAATCCAGAAATGTGGCACTGCTGGGCACGGAGAGCACAAAAAACCAAGGGAAAGAGAAACTCCAGTTCCACTTTGGTGACCAGGAAGAATGCTCTGCTCATGCAAAATGTGTAGCCCTACTGACTGGCCATCCAAGGTCGCGCAGGTAGGCCTGATGCAGGTGAACAACAGCTGCACTCTGGAGAGACTTCTCCAAGTTTGGAGGAAAATATTTTAGACGTCAGGTCTGAAGAATTACTATTATTTATCATCACTTGACCTCTACCACCCTCCCCCAGCCAGTATTTTAAATAATAATGAAAACATAAATGCATCAATAGCAAAAAACAAAAACTGCTATCAAAGTATGAAAATGAGGAATGATATATTTCAGCACCTAGAATAGATCAGAATGTTAATAGGAATGAGAGAAGGATGAGAGAAAAAAGAGTGACTTTGTTTCCTCCGTGTGGGCTCTGTGTGTGTGTTTGTGTTTGGGGTGGGGGGATTGGGGTGGGGGGAGGTAAAGGGAGAGGGAGGGAAGACGATGGCATTCAGTGACACGAAACAGAAAAACATCCCATGAATCCCAGTCATATATCCCATGAAACAGAACAGAATTGGAATGTGCAGCTGAAGGGCTGCACATTCCAAACACTGTAAAAGTTTTCCAAAGTACTTGTATTCAGACCACACCCTACAATACAGTCAGAATGTGGCTCTAGGGCTTTGGTATTTTCTTAAAAAAGAAAAACTAAACAGGTGAGATTCCCTGTGAGGCCAGGCTTGAGGACTATAGTGGAGGAGCTCCTTCTTAGCCAGGAGCCTCCTTAGCCTCCTTTCCAAGCGATGAGGAGCCCTGGGGCTTCGCCACGCAGCCTGCACCCCCTTCTCTTCCTCTTTGGCATTACCAGTTCCAGTTGTTCAAGGCAGGAAAACTGGAGTCGCTCTCTCTCTTTCATGATTTATGATTCAGAAGCAAGACTGGGTGGAGGGTTGGGCGGGGAGTGGGGGGCTGATGCTTACTGCTGTGGTTGCTGTTATTATTTATTTATGTATATATTTTAAAAAGATGCTTCGCTGAAAAACCTTGAAGCCACTGGCGAGGCTGTCTGTTTTTTCCAAGGCCTTGCCTGGACATGACTGACATCTACATGGCTACACTCTGGGAGCCGAGAAGGGGGAGGTGGAGGAAGGGGGTGGGATTCTGCTTGTCCTCAGTTGTTCTCGAATTACACGATGAAGTAGATGGTGTGGATCCTTTAAACCACAAGGAGTTGTGGAGTCCAGTTAGAAAAATCCAAAACATGTTAGCCGGACTTGGCACACCTGCCTCCACAGAACAGGCAAGAAACTCAGCACCACACTTAGAAGCAAGGTGATTGCACTGCGATTAGTTGGCCTATTTGGAAAATGAAAAAAATGAAGGCTTCCTTGTGGTTTGCGGTTCTGCTCTTTTTTTTTTTTTTTTTTTTGAATTGTTACAATCTATTTTCATGGCTCTTGAGATCTAGGATATATCCTTGTCTGGGGCAGCTCTCGTATCCTATGGAAACTAGTTATTAGCGTCGTATTAACGTTGTTCACGCAGGTCTCTGGGGAAACCTGGCAGCAGTAGGCATGGGCCAGGCGGAATTCAGACTTGGGGTGCAAGCCCCATCATGGGTTCATTCATACGATTAAAGGCACAGCCCAGAGGCAGCGAGTCCTGCCACCCAAATGGGTTCTCGCTTACTCTAACCGTGCAAAGGTAAGCATCACACTGCTTGCACTATTTAGAGACGAAGCCCAGACAGGGCCCGTGGGTCACACACAGTGGCGGACCAATCCAAGGCAGGCGCGCGCCGAGAGGGGCGGCATGTCCCCCGCCTGCGCGTTCCTGCCTCCCGCCTGGCGCTCGGCGCAGCGCGCACGCCGACCCCGGGGCCGAAGCGTCCTTGCGCGGTTCTGGCCTCGCGATCGCAGGGGCTGCGAGAGCACAGGCGGCGGCGGCGGCGCGCGGCGGGGAGGGTGGCCGGCTGCCCCCCAGGTGCGGCCCCACCTGCTGCCGGGTTGGCCGCGGCACGCGCCGCGGGAGGAGGGCGGGTGACGGATGGCCTGTCCGCCGCCCGGCGCGGGGCCGGGAGTGCACATCGGAGCGCGCCTCGGCCCAGGCCCCGAGCGGGGGGTACCACCAGGCCGCCGGAGCAAGAAGGACCCAGCTTGCAACGTTTAGATTCTGAACATTAGTTTCTATTACATGTGGGTGGAAGAAAGGAAAACGCACTACGGGAAAGTGGAGAGCAAAGAACCCCGCATAATTCAGGACTGTTGTCTGACAAATCATTTCGCCATCTGAGCAATCCCTAAGCCTCCCCTTCCTACATTGCAGTTTATAACTCCTGTGTGTCATTTCTGTGCATGATGCCCTATCAATACTGGGAAACAACATATATCAGACCTGAATAGTTGCATTATCTTAGCTCAGGCAATATTAAAAAATCATGGAAAATAGGCTTAAAAATTTGGGGTGGGTTCGTGGTGCGGGGAGATAATACACTTTAGATGGTCTATGCAGGATAAAAATATAGGACAATTGGATAGTAAATGCTAAAATTTCATCCCAAAAAGAAACAAATAAAATAGGTGTATTCTAGAAGTATATTTTGCCCATTAGAATGTGCAGATTTTTCATAATTTCTAGCTTTTACGTGTTTGAAAGTCAAGAGCAATTTGAATATATTTTGTTTACCCTTGCAAAAAGATGGCAGTGCATGGTTTTAGGCAATTCGATATAAGAAATGTCCTTTTAAAAACTCATTAAATTGAGAGTAGGGATTGAAGCAGACAGAAGGATAACAGGAAAAAATATGTCATGAACACCACGAAAACAGGGCTGGTAGAAGGCTATTGTATCATCCGGGCTCTTTGGCAAGTGAAGGACAGGTCCATTCACTGCGAGTGTTTTCTTCAGCGCAAGCCGAAGAGCTGAAGGTAATATGTCTCATGTCAAGGAATTCAGTCCTGCCTATACACTGATTCATTTAACTCCAAGAGCAAAATAGTTTAGAAAAAACAGTGGAATTTGTTTTATATATATATATATATATATATATATATATATATATATATATGAGGAAAACGTTATTTTGTCTAATTGTGCTTTAGAATCCACCGGCATCTTCTGCCCTAGTCACTATCACCACTTGAAAAACGAAAGCCGTATTTAAAATAGTGATAAATGAGACTGAATCATTCCATAAGGTGTATTTTATCTCATTATGGATGAAAAGTCAGTGGGGCGGGGGAAAAGGCAGAACTTAGCTGCATGTATTTCTTTTTTAAAAGCCATATTTTAATAGTGTCACAGTAAGTTGAGAAAACAAAATTTTAAAGACATCTGATAATCCCATCAGGCTAGCACTGATAGCATATGCCAATAAATTAATAAATAAAATCCATGTATGTTTCTATAATTGCTTGTATAAGCTTAAATACTTATAAAGGCGTCCATTTGAATCCTAAGGGGAATTTTCATATACTATCAAAGGAATTTTAATATTAGTAGAGAATAACCATATTAATCAGTTTCAAAAACAGCATAACACTTCATGGAGTGTATATATAATTTGGTTAACCATTTCCTCATGGTTGGACTTTGCTTCTAGTTTTCAATAAAGTAAATAATACAGTAAGGGACATCTTAAGGCAAAATTTCCATGTTTGAAATTATTGATTTCAAATAATTTTTATATGGAATACATAAGCTATGCTTAATGAATACTGTCACAGTTTTTACTATAGTGTCCAAGCTGCTTTACAACACCAAATAAATGTAGCATTCTATCCTGCCATTAGGAAAATACTGGCTCACATATTTTACAGCATGCTCAGTGTTATTGAGAATACTGACAAAACTTTTTGGTAATGTGGCAGGTGAGTTTATTTTTTTAATATTCATTTTCCGTGATTATTAATGAAGTTGTCCTTTTTTAAAAAAATGGTTTTGCTTCTCTTCTTTTGCATTTCGAGTTCCCTTTTTATTTAATGATTGAAGTACTTCTGAAATCAACATATAAAAATAAAAGACAGCACTTTTACAAATCACTCTTTCATGGTGTTAACTTTGAACTAGGGTAGTAACCCCTGCTTAAAATAATCACAGCAAGAATTCCCCAACAAAACTGGGTTAAGCCACAGTTTGAAATGATCTTTTGAATTGAGGTTTCCAGCAGGCTTCTGCTTGCCTTCCATCATGGCACATAAAATGATATTATCACCTGTGAAATTACCCTGGAAACTTACGGTGCTTTATAGCAAATCGTATTCTTTCATTAGGAACCTCAGAAATGTTGATCTTTGCACGAGCTTTCTTTCTGGTCTGAAAATTTGTGTTGCTTTCTTAAACTGGGATGTGGTCGTTTAAAAATGCCTTCGTGCGTTTCGGCATCTTCCACAAGCGCTCTAGTGCCCAGTAAATAAAGTAGCGGCCCATGCCCCTTTTAGCAAAAGCTATATATCTGTTCAGACTTGTAATTTGCTCCGTTTATATCCTTTGCCCTTGAACTCTGGTTATTAACGCAATGTTTCTCCAAATGATGCCGTATAACTCTGCTGCGAGCACATTCACGGTGACACCACGCAAACGTTCCGAGGGCCAGGGCCAGCTGAGCAGGGGAAGAAATGATGGCTGCATTGTGGGAGTTGCAGTGCATTACTCAAAACGGGGCGGCTGTAAACCTATGGCTGTTAATATTCAAATTGGGACAAGGCCAGACCCAGACTTTGCTGATATTCCGAGGTCTGGTTGGAAAGCAATTTAGCAAAGTAGCTTTGATTAAAATAGAAACAGCCAGAACACTTCTCCCATGAAATGAACTAACCACCCAGCAAAGGATTTGAGGCAGGTGTCCTAATGACACATCTTTAAAAAAATTATTTGTAATGGGTTTAGGGAGGGGGCCAGAATTTTCATTCAGTTGTAAAGAGCAGATGGTATATGTAGTGGAACTATAGAACAAATTGCTCTGTGTCAACTACAATGAGACATACCAATTTTCTGTGGTAAAATTATTTGCATCGTATTTCTTCCGTAAGACAATTGTGCCTTGACTGAGTTTAATATTGTTTTCATTTATAAAATGAAATGTTACTGATTAATATTGTGTGAAATTTTGGGCAGGGAGTGGGACCAGTCTCTCTCCACAATATCTGTGAAGGGAATGTACTGATCAACCAAATGAATAATTTAGGTATGATCACACTCTGTGAAACCCACTTTGGAATGGAAATTCTTCTCCCACATTTTAGAAGAGGACATTTACAAAAATGTCCCTTTCTTTTGAAATGAGAAAGTCATATACATGGAATGATATGTCCCAGAAAGAGCTTGTACATATTAGCCTATTTCAAAATGTTGTATTTGTGTCAAAATAATGTTTTGAAAGTGTTTATTTTCCCAAGCTCTTTCTTGTAATAGATTTTAGTGGATTCACATTGAAATGACTTGGTTGCAAAAGTCAGTGTTGTACTTTCTTTTTTGGCATTTTATCTTAAAGCAAATTGTTCCTAGCAATGAGATTTAATTGATACACCCGGCCCCCAATTCTTAGGCTATGCATAATGCAATTCATGCAAAAAATGTGGATGGGAATGAGAAAATAATATACCATCAAATACTGAATTTCATGCTGAAACATAAGCTGCCATGAAACTTCTGGGCACATGTGTGTCTTTAAAATAAGAAAAGGACGAAGCACTTCTAATTCCTCTAATTGAACATACTATTTTGTTTTTAATGCACAAAACATGGTTTGGGTACATTTGCCAATGTACGCACATGAATGTTGTCTATAGAAAATAAATAAATCATAGGTTCCCAACACCAAACACACTTTAACATGTTAGCTGCTTCCATTTCATTATTTATATCTGGAGGAAGTGAATTCCAAGTTCCAAGTAAGATGTATTAAGAATACTTTTGAAAACAGTCTTTTCATAGATAGGAAGCTATCCATTTTCTTTCTATTCTCTCTCTAATCAAGACTTGCCCCTAAATTAAAGGAGGTCTTACCATCCTTAAAGAGACCAATCTAGTGATCTTCATTTGAGAGCTTGGTTTGGCTAAGGAAGATTAAAATACAGATAAAGGAATTTTAATTTTTTTCTGAGAACTTTAAATTCTCCTACTTATCTTGAGGCAGATACCTTGTTTACATCATTCATCTCTGAATCCCCACATGACGTGTGAGTACTGGATGAATACCCCCAACCTAGTTACTGTATTAAATCCATAAATGAATGCAGTTGAACACTTATTGCTGCATATCATTTGATTGAAATGCAATGAAATTGCACATTCTTTAATATTAAATGATTTTAATTAAAGTAGATAATGTGTTATGGTTTCCTACTCCTAAAACCTCAAAATGTTTCTTTTTATATATTTCATTCAGAAAATTGTAATTCCATTGCAGTAGTGAAGCCAAGTTTTTAAGAACCTGGCTCATAATCTTTTTTCCATTGTCTGAATGAATGATTGTTAACATGCAACTGAGATCTAAACCTGTGTATTGTATTAAATATGTATTTTATACAATTGTGAAGAGAAGTTGCATTTGTTGGTAGAGAGCATCTGTCTCATTCTTTGATAGAATGACAGCATGGCTTATTACAGATTTTGAGTGCCTTGAACTTTGATGATGTTCCACAGATCAAACTGGATTTTCTACTGTGTCCTCCTTAATAAAATACATTTATATATGATGCAGATGATGTGTAATATAGTTATACCAACAACACTTTCAAACATTTAATTCCAAAATGTTAAGAAAGATATCCATCCCAGATTCAGCCCTTCATCCCACTCCCCTTTTCCTAATAGGAACTATTTCCAACATTTCTATTGCATTCCTTTAGAATTCACTTCCCTATCCATAAGTAACATGTGTGTATGCTACATTTTAACATCTTCCTCGTCTCCTTCCTAGTGTTATTTGAGTATGGGGAATTACCTATCGACTTTCCAGTAAAGATGAAGGCTTGTCTGTCTTTACTATCCCTGTCCCCAGCTATACCTATATTCACTGTGTTACTAGTAAATTCTACTGAGAACTATGCTAGGGAATAAACATTTCCCTTTTTTGCACAATTTGTGGTTTTCTTGGTGTTAATAATTGCTTTTTCCCCCTTTGTTAGCTGTCTAGTAGTTGTCACCAAGTCATCACTATACTCTGCCAATTGCTGAATCTCCTCTCAAGATACTTATATATGTCAGTTACTCTATCAAGGTTTTCTTTAAGAAATCTTTCCAGAACGTTCTGGTCTACCTCCCTGTAGACTGGCTCTCCTTATTATCAGGGCTCAGTTGTTATTCTGGGCTTTTCCTTCACAATTATCCTATTGTAAGATGTTTCAATTGTCTCCTATATTGGCTCACCTATATTCTGTATCCCTTTTCTTTCTCTTTCTTGATTTAGTTTTTCATATATGTGGAGCCATCTTCCCCTGACTGGCTATAAAAATACGAGGGAGATTTCACGATCTAAAAATGTCCTTGTACACACCCTGTTAATTAGTAATCTGGCTTGCACTGGAGCTCTAGGATATAAAATCTTTTCCTTATGTATTTTGCAGGTATCTTTATCCAGGAGCCAGTTGAAGAAAAAAAAATACATAAATAGAGTATAATGTAGTTAGAATAATTATTAAGATAGAAATACATATCCCTAAAAAAAAAGAGTTAGATTATTTTTCTGTGACTATAAGGCACTTTGCAGTTTTTGAAAATTTTCAGTTAGAAATACTTAAGTACTGTAAGTTATAATAGAAGATACTATTTATGCATACCACATGTTGAAGTATTTTCTTAAGATTACTTCAATATTGATAGTTTAAATGCTATTTTAGATTAACATTATTAATTACTTTAACAACTAATTATTCCCAGCATTAGTTGAGAATTTTTTTATTGTGTATTTTAGCATAAATTGAAATAGGCAGAGTATAGGATGCAGAAATGAGCTCTGCATGGCCAGCAAAGCAAAAGGTACCACACATTAAAGAAGATTAATTTCTATCATGAGATTATTGAAAGGTGAAAATTAAAATAGGAAAAACAGATTATAGAAGAGTTATATGTAAGATTTAATTAAAGTAAGTTATTCCAAATTCTACTTGCATATGCAAACGCTAATAAACTGAGTGCTCGGCCTTAAACACACTTTCATAAAACCTTAAAAGAAATCCACTCTGCATCGAAATATTGAGGGGATCATTCTTCTGAATATGTGATTCTCTGCATTATATTTGAATAAACATTCTATCTCCACAGTGATTTATTGAATTAACCTCGATAAATTCTAACTAATTACATAACCGGTATATGTCTAAGAAAGCACCATAATATCATTGCTTCCAAAACTGTACACAGTGAAGTAAAAATCAGAGTGGATACAAAATAAGATTTAGAAAATATTACCAACTTTAATATCATTCTCATAAGCTTCACAAGTCCAGTGCAATATATTTCAGGCCTGTGAAGGTCAATACAAAATGACAGATTGAAATACTGTACGTGACTTGCAAAAGTCATTTTTGGGCAAGCTGTTTTCCAAGACTTAAGTTAAATTAAAATATACCTTGCATCAGACATTTTTATTTTAACTGGATTGTGGCCTCGTTTTCAAAGAATGTCACTTTTATCCCCGGTTGTCAAATAGATATTACCGTTGTGAAAATGAGCTTGATAGCGTGTGGCAAATACTGATTAAGTGCTGGCCCTGTTCCTTGAAGAAATGACTTTTTGTCATTGGAAATAAAATGCCAAGGGTTTTCCTTGTAATTTGCAACTTCTTCCTAAGGTTGTAATTGATAGAGGAAGGCTGTCCCAGTGTTTATGAACACAAGATTGGAGCCAGACACAGTTGGGTTCAAATTTCATCTCTGCCATTTATTAGAAAGCTACTTACCATATCTGTGGGAACTGGTTACCTGCTGGGAGAATGGGCATAGTAACTGGTGTTGTCAGGACCCAGCAAGGTGTGTGGCATTGTGCCTGGCTCCGAGGGAGCACCCAGGTGAACTAGGAGTCATTGAAGCTTTGTTGATTTTATCATTGCTCCCACATCTATATTCCTGTTTTTTAATTGTATATTTTAGTATAAACTTTTCTTCCAGCTGGCATTATAATTTTGGCACTCTTTACACATTTGCTGTATACTAATAATATCAGAGATGAAGAACCTTAAATGACCTATTTTTTTAATCAGGTGAAACTGGGTCTTATGCAAGAGTCTTCAGTGTGTTGCCCATTCCGGGGCCCTCCTTGCCTGAAGATGGATACTTTCAAAGTCTGAAATCTCATGTCTGTGTGTTTTCTCTGGATGAATTGGATTTAGGGATGAGCCCTTGCCTTTTACCCTTGTTGTTGGTTAATTAAGAAGCTCCTTTTTTCCTTTATAGGGTCTGCTTCATTGCTGCCAAGGAAAAGGTATCTGGACATAATGATACAGCCCTATCTGGCCATCTTGACCCCTTAAGTTGGTCTCCTGTACTGTCTGGGTCTTTGGCATATGTCCTGTCACCACTTGAATCATAATGAGATAAATAGACTGAGTCAGACTGATCAGTTGTATTTTTTTTATTTTAGTATCATTAATATACAATCACATGAGCAACATTATGCTTACTAGATTCCCCCCATTATCAAGTCTCCACCACACACCCCATTACAGTCACTGTCCATCAGCATAGTAAGATGCTACAGAGTCACTATTTGTCTTCTCTGTGCTATGCTGCCTTCCCTGTGCCCTCACTACATTTGATCAGCCATATTTTAGCCATACCTCTTCAGGCTGGATCAGTGCTTATCAAGCACAGACACAGGAACTTTTGGCTACATTTTATGAAACACTTTTTCAGTTTATTCTCTTTCAGAATAAAGACATTGTTGCTCAGCAATCTCCAAAAGTGACCAATGGATTTCTTGTTTTTGAGATTATCTTTTTTTTAGTGTCACCATGAACTTGTGGACTTTATATATTTGATGTTTGAATCCAACTCTCAGCCACTAAAAAACAAAAAAACACATTTATCACTAAGCATAACACATAAAAATGCATAATATGAATGTATATCTTATTGAATTTTGAGACACACGCTTTGTAGATAACATTGCCAAACTCCCCTGATGTCTTCCCTGGGTCCCTCTTTCATGAAAAGTAGCAAGAGCTTAATTTGCATGAATTCATGTCGAGATAAAAGTTGGGTAAATTGGACCTTCATCTTCAGGTCCAGATATTTGAGGGTAACTTCAGTAGTCTGAACACCTCAGGGGTTGGAGGTAGACAGAGACTGGCAGAGCTGGTCATGGTGCCAGCACATAAGTGCTGCCAATTCACATTGTTGAAGGTACAGGAAGTTGGAAGAGAAGCTGAACCAGCTACCGGCTGAGGGTTGGGCCAGCTTTCCCTCTCCTCCCAAGTGCTGGAGGAGAAGATTTCAAAATAATGGTAATAGTTGATAATAGTTTTTTAAAAATTATTTTAAAGAATTTATTTTTAGAGCAGCTTTAGGTTTACAATAAAATCAACAAGAAAGTAGAGATTTCCCATATGCTCCCTTTCCCCTCACAGGCATAGCTTCTCCCATTAGCAACATCACTCAACAGAATGGCACACTCATCGCTGAGGATGAACCTACATGGATTCATCATACCTACTTCAAGTCCATAGTTATTGTACTATTCACTCTTGATGTATAGTCTATGGGTCTGAACAAATCCGTAGGATATATATTCATCATTATAATGTCATACAGAGTATTTTCACTGCCACCAAAATACTCTATGATTTGTCTATTCATCTCTTTCACCCTCCCCCATCCCTGGCAACCACTGATCTTTCTATCGCTTCTGTGGTGCTGTCCTTTGAGAATGTCATACAGTTGGAATCGTACAATAAGTAGCCTTCTCAGATTGGCTTTCACTTAGTAATGTGTATTTAAAGTTCCTCATGTCATTTCATGGCTTGAGAGCTCAATTCTTTCTTTCTTTCTTTCTTCTTTTTTTGCTGAATAATATTCCATTATATGGATGTGCCACAGTCTATCTATTTTTACCTATTGAACAGCATCTTGGCTGCTTCATTTACATTTCGTGCTTACCAAAGAGCATGACTGCTTGATGGTACTTACCAGATTATGCTTAGTTTTGTAGGAAGCCTCCAGACTGTGTTCCAAAGTGGCCATGCCATTTTTGCATTCCCACAGCAATGCATGACAGGCCCTGTTCCTCCACATCCCTGACGGCATTTGGTGTTGTCAGCGTTTCAGATATTGGCCATTGTAATAAGTGTGTAGTGGTATTTCATTATTGTTTTATATTGAAATATAAATATTATGTATGTTTCCCTGATGACATATGTGAGCATCTTTCATATGGTTTTTGTCATCTATATATTTTCTATGGTGAGGTGGCTATTAAGTCCTTTGGCCCATTTTTTAATCAGGTTGATTGTCTTCTTACTGTTGAGCTTTTAAGAATTCTTTGTATATTTTGGATACTAGTCCATAAGATATGTCTTTTGCAAATATTTTCTCCAATTCTGTGGCTGTCATATAATTCTCTTCATATTGCCTTTTTCAGAACAGAATTTTTTAATTTTAATGAAGTCCAGCTTATCAATAATTTCTTTCATGGATCTTGTTCTTAGCAGGAACTTCTAGTATGATGTTGAGAAGGAGTGTGATGAGTGGGAATATCCTTGCCTTACATGGGATTTGAGTAGGAAAGCTTTGAGGTTTTCACCATTAACTATGACGTTAGCTATAGGTTTTTGTAGATATCAAGTTGAGAGGGTTCCCCTCTATTCCTAATTTTTATCACAAATGGGTGTTGGATTTTGTCCAGTGCTTTTTCTACACCTATCAGTATAAGCCTGTGATTTTTTTCTTTCTTAGTCTGCTGATGTGATTAATAGTTTTTACTTTTTTATTTTTTTTAGCTTTCTTCAGCACTATTTATTTCTCATGTTATAGAAATAAAATTGACATATAACACATGTAAGTTTAAGGTGTACACTGTGATGATTTGAAACATGTATGTATTGTGAAATGATTATGAAAATAAAGTTAGTTAACACATCCATTATCTCACGTAATTATAAATTTTGTGTGTGTATGGTGAGAACACTTAAAATATACTCTCTTAGCAGGTTTTAAGGATATAGTACAGTATTGTTAACTATAGTCACCATGCTGCGTATTTCATTACCAGAACTTACTCATCTTACAATTGGAATTATGACTCTTTGACCAACATCTTGCCATCTTCCTCTCCCACCAGTTCCTAACAACCCACCATTCTATCTGTTTGCTCCTATGAATTTGGCTTTTTAAAAAATAATTTTAGATTTCATGTATAAAAGAGATCATAGAGAATTTGTCTTACACTGTCTGACTTATTTCACTTAGCATAATGTCCTCGGGGTCCACCTATGTCATCACAAATAAGAGGATTTCTTTCCTTTTTATGGCTGAATAATATTCCCCAGGTGTGTGTGTGTGTGTGTGTGTGTACCTCATCTTCTTTATCCATTTATCTTTCAAAATGCATTTAGGTTGTTTCCATGTATGGAAATGTAGTGCAATGAACATGGGGATGCAGATACCTTTTTGAGATAATGATTTCATTTCTTTCAGATATATACCCAGATGTGGTACCTGCCACCTTCTTACATACTTTCAAATAAATACCCAGAAGTGCTGGATCAGAACATTTCTATTTTTAATTTTTTGAGGGATCTCCACACTGTTTCTTATAGTGGCTGCATCAATTTACATTCCCACCCACACAGTGCATGAGGATCCCCTTTTATCTACCTCCTCCCCTACACTTGCTATCTCTTATCTTTTTGATAATAGCCATTTTAACAGGCATGAGGTGATATTTCATTGTGACTTTGATTTGCATTTTCTTGATGATAAGTGATGTCAAGTATCTTTGCACATATCTGTTGGCCATCTGTGTGTCTTCTTTGAAAACATGTCTATTCAATTTATCTGCTTTCTTTGTTCCCTCTATTGAGTTGTTTGAGTTCCTTATGTATATTACGTATTAGCCCTTATGGTATATTTGGTTTGCAAATATTTTCTCCTGTTTCTTAGTTTGTCTCTTCATTTTGTCAATTTTTCACTATGCAAATACTTTTTAATTTGATGGTGTCCTATTTGTTTATTTTTGCTTTTGTTGGTTGTATTTTGTGTCATATCCAAAAAAATCATTGCCAAAACCAATGTGAAGGAGCTTTTTCCCTCCTTTTTTTCTAGAAGTTTTACAGTTTCAGGTCTTACATTCAAGTCTTTAGTCCCTTTCAAGTTAATTTTTGTGAGTGATGTAAGATAGGGCCAAATTTCATTCTTTTGCATCTAAATATTTGACTTTTCTAGCATCGTTTATTGAAGAAATTATCTTTTTCCCATTGAATATTCTTGGTTTCCTTGTTAAACATTAATTGACCATATATATATTTCTTTTCTATACTCTCTGTTTTCTTCCACAAGTGTGTGTGTGTGTGTGTGTGTGTGTGTGTGTGTGTGTGTGTGTTGTGCCAGTACCATATTTTTTTGATAACCACTGTTTACTGGTATAGTTTGAAATCAGCAAGTATCATGCTTCTGGCTTTGACTTTTTTTCCAAAATATTGCTTTGGTTTTTCTAGGTATTTTGTGGCTTCATCAGAATTTTTAGATTATTTTTTTTATTTCTGTGAAAAATGCCATTGCAATTTTGATAGGGATTGCGCTGAATCTAGAGATGGTTGTGAGTAGTATGGGCATTTTAACAACATTAATTATTCCAATCCATAAGTAAAAAAATAATTTTCCATGTATTTATATGTCTCCTTCAATTTCTTCCATCAGTGTCATAGTTTCCAGTGTATTAGTCTTTCACCATCTTGGTTAAATTTATTCCTAAGTATTTTATTATTTTTAGTGCTATTGGAAATGGGATGGTTTTCTTTATTTCTCTTTCAAATATTTCATTGTTTTATCTTTTAGTGTATTGAACTGCAATGGGTTTTTGTATGGTGATTTTGTTTCCTTCAACTTTACTAAACTTGTTTATTCAAACAGTTTTGGGGTGGAATCCTTAGAATTTTCTATGTATAAGATCATGGTATCTGCAAACAGGCAGTTTTACTTCTTCCATTCTGATTTGAATGTCTTTTATTTTCTTTTTCTTGCCTAAGTGCTCTGGGTTGGAATTCCAGTACTGTGTTAAGTAGTAGTGATGAGAATGAACACCCAAGTCATAATCCCTGATGTAAGAAGAAAAGCTTTCAACTTTCCACCATTGAATATGTTAGCTATAGGTTTGTCATATATAGACTGTAGAATTTTGGGGTATATTACTTCTATACCCAATTTGTTAAGAGCTTTTATCATGAAAGGGTGTTGCAGTTGTCAAATGCCTTTTTTCTGCATCTGTTGAGAGGATTATATGATTTTTATCTGTCATTCTATTAATGTGGCATATCATGTTCATTGATTTGCATATGTTGAACCATCCTTGTATGCCAAGGATCAATCCCACTTGATCATGATGTATGATCCTTTTCATGTGCTGCTGAACTGAGTTTGCTAGAATTTTGTTCAGAATTTTTGCAGCTATATTCATCAATGATAGTTGCCTGTAGTTCTACTTTCTTGTAATGTCCTTTTGAATGGGTGAAAAATAAATCTGTGTAATATTCTTATGTTTAATTGATCACTGTCAGTTATCACTTAACTAATCTGATAAGCTAAAGTTTCCTTGAAAATAAAAGACATACTAATAGTTAAGCAGCAGTTACCTTTATTGGCATATGAGAGAATATAGAGAAGGGAAAGAGAAGAGGCTTCTCCTTCACCAGCTTTTGGACTTGGGCAAGCCATGTAATATCATATACAAGAATGTATTGACCTTATACTTCTCAAAATGTTACCTTGGAGGGTTCAGACACATGTGGACACATTTGGGCAACTGCCAATGCCATATATAATCAGTCCTTCAGGTGTCCACAGCAAACTCCTGAATAGGTTTTAATCTCATTCCTATGCTCCCTTCTCATTTTCAGTTGAACAAAACTTTCCTCCCAGAAAATCACACATACACACACATACTTTGACTTTATTGAAAGAAATAAAGAACATGGCAGACAGATGATATTTATTCTTTTTGAGTTTGTCAAATTGTTCATGCTTCTCATTGTATGTGTGGGCAATCATATGCCCTGCTCTCCTACCTCTCAAGACTCTGAGCCTTAGTTCAAATTGCCTGAAGGAATGAACTCTCCTGCATTCAAATTTGGGTAAGGCTGTCCGTACATATAAAACCTTTTCCTGACTTGATTAGAATGAACCTGGTTACCTAATATCTGATTAAACGAAGCAGTTGAAATTTCTTCATGCCTAAAGTGTACTCTAATCATCAACTAATAAAATCTTGTCTTTGAAAATTTACTGTGAGAAAATATTTGTAGTGATGTGAGGTAAAACACTAATATTCTCATACACAAAGAGTTCTTACAAATCAATAAGAAATTACTCAGAAAAATGGGCAAATCATGAACAGTGAATTTATAGGAAAAAAAGGATAATAAACATTTGAAAGAGCAAAATAACCATTCATTAAACAATGTTTATGAAACACTAGTTACCAGACCACACCAAATACAAACAAATCATCAATTTTTGTCCTTCATTTTGTCAACAATTACCAAAATATTAATAAACAAATGTTGGCAAAGATACATGCTCATAAATTGTCAAGAGGAGTTGGGAGGAAATTTTGCACTGTCAAATGTAAATTGGCCCAGAAAACTCACTTAGTAGAAATTCATTCTGAAGAACTACTATCATGGGTGCAAAAAGATTTATGCATGAGTATTTTCAAATTAATTTGTTAGTAACAGTGCAACACGGGAAATAATCTCCATGTCCATCAACAGGGTAAATAATTATCTAAATCTTATTTTATCTGTGCTATGGGACTCTAGGTATCCCTTGTAAACACTTGGCAGAGAAAGTCCTCCAAAACATGTCAAGTCAAGGGGACAAAACAAAATTCAACAAGCAATATATGTATGTTTACATGCAAAAATGATCATATACATATAAACATTTATGCAAATTTATCAAAGGAGGAATTGGAAGGATGCGCATTAAATTTTAGAAGGTTGGTATTTCTGGAGGGCAGTAGGTAAACAGTGGGAACCCAGAGTCTGGGAAAGGTAAAAGGAGACTCTTACATTTGTGTTATTCTACTTGTTTTGATCTTTTAAAAATATAATATCTTCAGATATTTTATAATTAAATGACAAGAGAAAAACATGTTATTTCAGTTCAATATAATGAATCTTATCAGAGTTATGTTACTTTTTAATGATCTGTAATAGGTCTTCATATATTCTGAATAGTAATAATGGATTAAATACATTAAATTCCTCAATTGGCACTTGCTCTTCATTTATGGTGTCTGTTTTTACCCCAATAATGTGTTATCTTTGTGTCATCGATACAATAGTCTCCTAAGGTTTCTAGTCATATACACCCCAAGATTATAAAAGTATTGTCCAGAATTTTATTCTAATATTTTTTATAGTTCCAAATGCTTGTACCTCTCTGGTAATGCTAAAATGTTTTCCTCTGCTGTGAAGTGGAGGTTTATTTTTATATTTTTTCTTAAGGGTTAGTCACTCATCTGATTCAAAATGTATTAAATGTTTTCTGTCACTGATTTAAAATGTAAATTTTATTATAAATAAATTTTCAGATGCACATACATCTGTTTCTATATTTTCTCTTCTACTGATATATTTTTCTATTAGTTTGCAAATAATTTGTTTTAATTATTGTAAGTTTGCAGTACGATTTGCAATCTAATAAAGGTTCCATTAATGTTCTTGTTTTCTAAACTCCCTTGACTATATATGTTTTCTTCGAGTCTACTTGTCAAGTGCCATTGAGTCTTAAACTACACTTTTGATGTGAATTATATTAAACTTATAGATATATTTAGAAAAGTGTGTATCTTATAGTATTGAGTTTTTCTGATATATGTATGCACTCACCATTTAATTAGGTATTCTTTTATTTTATCTGGCAACTTTTATTTTATTTTGTTTTTTCACATAAGTATTACTTATTTCTAGGTAATGCTATTCCTAGGTAAATTTTGGTTTTATTACTGTTATGAATGACATGCTTTATTTCTTTTATATTTTCTTATTGATTATTCCTTTATCTGGTCATAATCTTATAAAATGTGTTATACTTACTGCATGTTTTTCTATTCTTTTTTAAAGCTTCCATATAAATAATGTGTCTCTAAATTATGACGCTTCTATATTATTTTCTATTTAAATATGTATGTCTCTCATGTCTTTCTCATTTTGCCACGTTAACTGGAATCTTTAATATTGTGCTGAATGGCAGCAATGATAGTTAGCTGCCCTGTCTTTTATGTGAGTTTTGATGGGAATGATTCTAGTATTTCTGCATTAAGTTTGATATGGACTACACTTTTCTGACAGATACCATACTTCAGATTTTTTTCTATTTTAGCTTATGTAATGTTGTTGTTATTGTTTTCTTTTCATTTAAATCAATGAAATGTCTTTTATATGGAGGTGTCATAATGTATTAGTTCAGAGAGCAAGTTGCAGAGCCAAAATTCTGCATGCGCTCCACCTCTCCACCACTTAACTTTCCTGTGTGTTAGTTTTTCATATGAAGCAAGGAATAATAGGATCTACTCCATTTAGAGATTAAATGAGCTCATGGATGTTAAAAAGCTTAAAAGAGTGCCTGCATATAGCGCTCAATGAGTTATTATTATTATAATAACTATTAGTATTACTATTATAGAAGTGTTCATTTGATTTTCACTTTTGTTTATTATGGTTACATATAATAATCGTTTCTCAAAGTTGCACCATTTTTGTATATCTGAGATATATCCTGTTTGGTCATGATTCCTTCAACTCACTGCTAGATTGTATTCATCAATATTTGCTCTGTTTATAATAGATGTTTTGGGAATAGTTTTATTTCTTTGTAATTGAGTGAGTTTGGGTGTGTGTGATCTTTATACAGTTTTGTTAATTTTGTCATACTAACATCATTTAATGAGTTAGAAAGTTCTCCACATCTTTTTGTGCCTTGGGACACCTTCTATAATATAAATCCTTATGTAAAGGGTCTACAGAATTCATCTTCAAAAGCCTGGAGTCACTTTTAGGAACAGAGATCTGACAAGAATTTCAGTTTCTTTAGTGATTAATGGTATATTCAGGTTTTTCTTTTCTTGACAGAAACTTGATACTCTATATTTTCTTATAAACTATTTTTTTTTATGATTTCTATTTTTGGCATGAAGGACTATATAATATTTTATATAATTATTTTAAAATTTCCTCCGTATCTATGGAGTCTTTTATTTCTTATTTTTCATACTGTTGCCTGATTTTACTTTTTTATTTTTCATTTGATATGCAGACAACAGGGTTCTCTGTTTTCTTGGTGTCTGCTGAGAATAGTGTTTGAATATATTATCTGTTTTTGTTCTTCATTTAATCTAATTTATGCTTTTATTATTATTGATTTATTTCTTCTACTTTCTCTGGATTTAGTTTAAGGTTGTTGTTTTACTACATAGTATGCTTAGATCATATATGGTAACACTTTCCTATTGCCCCATGTCTCATCATTTCTCTAGTCACTCATGCATGATTGCTGAACATTCATGCAATGAGCATGAAGTGAGTTCCCACTAAGAATGTATTGAAGTTGCTGTCCAAGCAACATGGCAGGCACTGGAGATACCTTCCAGTTACTTTGGCAAGGAAGCAGGCTTTAGAAAGGAAGAATGCAAGAAACCAATCAAGAAAGCTAGCAAAAAGGTAAAGAAGGAAGGAAAGAAAAAAGCAAAAATAATTATGTCAGAGTGCACTAGAAATAGACTCATTAACATTATGCACAAGGTACTATGAAAAGACGAATCTGTAACCGAGGCACAATCATAATTGCTCTGTTTGCCTCAAAGGATTGTTATAAAACTCGAATGAATTAATGTATGAGAAAGCATTTGGAAAACCTGTAGAGAAAGATTAAGTACAATAGGTCAGGTGGGTGGGATAAATCCTCGATTTCCGCATGCAATCAAAAATGCTGCCATTCTCAATGTCAGCTTCATCCCTAATTGTGTCACACACTTTTTAAAATGTCATCCAGGAAATTCATACTTAATTTGTACCTAGCTTTTCACCTGCATTGCTCTTCCACTGTGGAATACTGTGCTCTAAAATATTTTTCTGTGCTATGAAATATTGAATACTTGCATTTGTAGTACAATTGCTTAATGACCGATTTCCTCAAGGTTGCTCGCCTCGGTTGCCCTCAGTCCTCCTTTCCTGACTGTGCCACAAAAGAATACTCCATGGTCACGTCTGTAAATTGGCCCATGTGGCCGTAAGTCTCACACGAAGGAACATGATCTCCTTGGGGGGCACTTTCAGAATCTGGCGGATGTGAGGTTTACAAATGCCCCCACGCATTCTGCTTCGGAATCATGCTCATCGAAGGGCGTCCACTTCTATGTGCCTCCCTTTGCAATCTTTCCACTGGATTAAGACTCTTAACACAGGAGTTGTTATTTTGGAGACACAGCTGTAAAAAGGGAATAATACAGCACAGATTTTAGATAACATATTCAGTGAACTTACCATCCAGATCTCCTAGGTACTAAAATAAATTCTTGTTTTTTGAACTGCAATCTTCTTTTTTGGTGACCTTCTAGGAACATTCAATTACTTTGTTACTTTACTCCTTTGGAGACATCAGTTTCTTGATAAGGTTTGCAAGGATTCTAAAATTATACTCTCAGGAAGTACCCGACAGGTGTTGTCTGTGTAGCCACTTTTTCCCCCCTCTTTATTTAGAAGAACCACCATTTCTGATTCCCTTGCCCCCATCACGTGGTCCCAAACAATGCTGCTAGTCAGATAAATTGCTTCCCTGATCAAAGAGTATAAACTCTGATGCAAGCTGTGCCAATCAGAGCACCTCACTTCACTTGCCAAAATAATTGATTCAAGAGGTCTGTGGTAGGCGAGACTGTGGCCTCCCATCCTTATCCTCAGAACCTGTGTATGTGTTTTGTTACACAAAGGGGAATTAAGGTGCCAGATAGAATTAAGGTTGCTAATCAGCTGACCTTAAAATAGCAAAATCACCCTGGTATGGGTAGGCCCAATGTATTCATAAAGGTAATTAAAAGTGGAAGAGAGGGGCAAGTGGGTGACGTCATAGGAGAAATCAGCCCACCAGTGCTGGTACTGAGGAGAAGGAATATGAAAAAAGGAATGCCTGTAGTCTCCCAACGCTGGGGAAAAAAAAGGAAGTCATCTAAATTCTCCAGAAAGGAACTCAATCAACAACTTGCACTCAGCTTACTGAGGCCCATTTCAGACTTCTGACCTCCAGAACTACAAGATAGCAATTTTGTATTGTTTAAGCCACTGTGTTTGTGCAGTTTGTTTTAGCAGCAATAGGAAAATAATACAGGGATATTTATGTAAACTATGCTGGGCCCCCACAATATTCTCCCCTGGACTTTTAAGGCATAGTTATTGGGTAAAGTACAAAGCCGGGGAGATGTGAGCCTAGAACGGCCAGGAGACCCTATGAGAAAGCTGGTTTGCAAGATTGAGCTGAAAAGAGCAAAGATGAAGGAAGAGATTTTCACTCTCCTCTCCCCACAGCTGGATTCTACAGCCAACATGCTCCCTTTCCCTGTATGCTAGCTTCAACTGGGATATCATCACTTGAAATTTGCCACTTGAAAAATTGTGCAGAACATGGGGTCTGAAGGTTTACATAGGTGAGGTTCCAGTGCATCCCAGTTCCAGAGAGAATGAGGCCACTCCACAGCTCAACCCAAATGTCACCTACCCATGATCATAATATTATCTAAAGATGGAATTTGTGAGTTCCCTGTTCTCCTCTCGCTCCAGTGTCCTTGGAGTAGGTCAACCGTAGGATCCCAAAGAAATGAGCATCTTTAAGAGTCACATTTACGTAGTACATGGATATGTGTAACAGGTTCACGCAGATACTCACAAAACACTCCACTGTGCAACATTCATGTTTGCTTTTTCTTTGTATCAATTTATTGTATTAATTTTTTGTATTGATTTTACTCATGGGTCCTTGCTCCCACTGCATCATGGAAGAGAAAGGGACAAAATTGGAGAGCAGTCTAGTAATCTCAATGTAACAGAATCATTTGAACAGTTTCTTTAGACAACGTAATCTTAGATAAAGTGCCCAGGTTGTTCGGCGACTGCCCTCCCCTGTCCCCACCCTCCTTTCTTTTTTCTGCGTGGGACTCCGAAAATTTATTCTGTCCTCAAGGCTTAAGGAGGGATGCTGTCCCTGTGTCCCTAGGGTATCCCTGGCTTACCCCACCCAGTGGCTGCTCTGGCTCTTTCCCGCATAGATGCGGCCCAGTGTGGACGCTGCATCTCTTGGCGACATTCTGGGTCTGATCTAATGCCTGGTTTACCTCATTCAGCCCCACCAGAGCCCACTGCCCCTCCCCAGTCAGCCTCCTGCCATCTCTCACAGTGTGACCAGCTCCTGTGAGTCGCCATCCTGCAGTTCATCTGGCCACGTATCTGGGCTGAGTGACTCTATTTCGGAGTCACGTTGCCTCCTGGCCCCACTGTGCCCCATGGCGAGCTGACTGTCCCTCACTCAGTTACCTTTGAATATCCTATCTCAGGGGTACCTGGGTGCTTCCCTAAATTGGGTCTATTCCAGGTGTAACAGAAGGTAGCATGGGAAATGTAAATTAAGCCCTCCTTCTCTCTAACTCTCTGCTGCTACCCCAAGTTCATGTGCTATGGCAGCCCCCGAGGTCATGTGCATGCAGGCTCTGAGTTGACCCCTTACCAGGTCCCCCACACTGAGCTGGACAAAAGGACCTCCGTTTTTGGTATTTCCCTCAATTTACCAAATAAGCTTCCTCTTTTGGATAAAACTTAGGAGAAGGAAGATCAGGATATTGATGTCTGATGTCCTTGCCCTCCAACCTCTCCCCCTTCTCTTCTCCCTCACCTTGAAGGGTCAGACTTCTCTTTAACTTTTCTCAACCATTTCCTCCTGTATCCTGTTTCCAGCCTTAGGGATAAATTGTAACCCTGAGAGGGGTGGGGGTGAGGGTAAAGGGAGACTAGTGGAATTTTTAAAATGTTTGACCAGCTATGCATACTTAGAGTAAATATTTTAAATTCCAAGAAGAAATTACATTCAAGTTTACTATGCACAGGACAGGGAGAAGTAGCGATCCTTCATGTAAACATCCATAAAACATCCCACTTACGGTTGCTGTCAATGCTCTCTCACTTGTTAATGCACGACTATGGTACTAGTCATGTGATTACAAGGTAGTCACCACAGGGTTATTAAGGCAACTTACACTTTCCTAGTGTGGAGAGTCCCAGGGTGTATTCATTTCCATCTTGACTTATGGTTCCATGGAATGGTCAGGAATAAAGGGAGTTGGATCTCCAGGGAGAATTGTTTCCCACATGTCATCCAAACATGAAAAGGAACAGAAAATTAATCAACAGGGTGACATTTTAAAACGGGAGTTACATCGGAAGTAGAGAAAGAGAACTCACTGATGGTTTAATAAGAGTGTTGGGAAGCATGCCAGAGCCTACACAACGGAGGCTCAGAATTGATGCCTCACACGCTCAAAGACATATTGACAGATAAATAAGCACAAGGATTGCTAAAGTAACAGTACAATTCGGCTGTGTTGTCTGGGCCTCCAGAGATCCTATACCTGTCCTGTGGGCAATTTACAGGGAGCAGGCTTCAAAGACAAACACAAAAGCTCTTAGATCTACCTTGGTGTGCGGAGGCAAAAACTGTAGCATAGTTTCTTCCTTCCCACCTTTTTCTCCATTTGGGGGGTAATATGTGTAACAACAATTTGGCTTCTGATGCAACAATTATATCTGTGGATTTGGGTGGTTTTGTTTTGTTCTGTTTGTTTTTTACTGAAGACCTTTGGGCTTCACCAACTCTGCTGCAGAGGAAGCCTGCTGCCACAACTCTTTCTCCTCCGTGATTTCCTCAGGAGTCTGAAGGAACTGCATACTTTAAGGAGCCCTGAATCTGTCCCTTAGTGCTCCAAGGTCAAGTCAGACTTCACTTGAGGATACTGACTCTCTCAGCGTAAGATGCTTTTAGTGTAAAATCTCATGGAAACAGTTCTGCTGAGGGGACCTGATGCTCCAGTGTACACTGGGCATCTGTGGATGACCCTCTTCCTGTGCCTGTATGGAGTCTGCAATATTTGTGGCCTGATGCCCTGACACATGCAATCCCATGACACTCTGCAAGAGAGAGCCAGAATTCCAGCTCCCAGGCGTGGTGGGGTGGTGAATATAGCAGAGGGCTTGGAAACATGGATCTGGAACCACACCCTACACTGCCAGCTGTGTGATTTGAGCAAGTTCCTCTCTCCCTGGGCATCTCAGGTCCCTCATCTGGAAAATGGGGAGAATAACCTCATACTGTCAGGATTAAATGAGATAACATCTAACTCTTACAATTGGCAATTATATTATCTAGGAGCAACTCTGCCACTTATTACTAATATGAAGTAGCACATCCTTCTTTGACCCTCAGTTGGGGTTTATGTATCTAGTAAATAAAAATCCATGACGTCCGGCTAAACTTGAATCTCAGATAAACAACTCATGTTTTACCATGAAAAAACTCCCCTGAAATAGTTGGGGTGTAGCTGATGTTAAAAAGACATTCATTGTTGATGTGCAATAGAAATGTAGCTGGGCATCCTGGATTATACAAGGCAGTAGACCCCTTGTCTACTTGATGAAGGAGTAAATTAGTGTCTACCTTATCTTATATTCGAGGGTGATTGTGAGGATAATACAAAAAAAATGTACATGCAAAAGTTTTGTAAATTGCAATTGGTGTGATTCAGACATGAGGGAATGCTCTCGTTATTAGCACAGTATTATGGCCACCGTCACAAGCAGGTTGAGGGACGCACAGTGGAAGTCCGTGAGAGGAGATACTGTCAGTCATAGACCAGTTAACCTACTCACCTCTTCTGAGGGGCCAGCGACCTCTGGGTTACTTAGAGAAGACTGCCTTTTCTCATTCATAGGCGCGTGTGGATTTCACTGGTATGTACTTTTTGTACTTGGAGAGGAGAGAGGAGGAGTATGGGGAGGATCTTGAAGGGAACTGCCAACCTTTACACAGGGAGGGTTATTTCCTTCTTAATTAAATTTCTAGACAGGCAGTTTGCCTTTTCCGATGTATGAGGTTTTTCATCAGCTTTTTTTCTCATATAGCGGCAAATCATGAACGGCTTATTTCAGGAACAATCACGGGTGGGGCCGTTTTGGTGCCCTCTTGTGCCAGAGCTGCATTTTAAGCATGAACACTTCTTCAACAAGGGAATTGCAAGTTGAAAAGTCAAGGTGCTGCAGAGACTCCAGGAGATTTTAACTCTCACGTGTCAGGGGCGTCAGGAAGCAGACGTACTCAAATACTTCTCATTTTCAAAGGAAGGAACGTCAAGTATTTTCTGTCCCTTCTCAAGGCCCAGAACTAGATCCAGAACAAAATGGGCTCCTGCATAACTTCCACAATTTCTCACCATATGATGAAAACTTTGTGTCACTTTAATATCCAATTAACTAGCTAATTCTGCCCCTTTAGTAAAATGAATAATTCATGATGTCAAACCCTTAGTCAAATCAGTTATTTAGTAGGAGGAACTTAAAGGAGATCTTGATCCTACAATTGAATTTTTATTTTTAAACCAGTTTTGCTAACTTCACACAGACGACCTGAGAGGTGGGAGAAACGTGGACTCAGTCACTGGAGCAACCAACTCTGCAGTTTCCTGCAAGACAGACCAATAAATCTGTGGGAACTCTTGGCCTTTGACTTTGAAATGCAAAAGCCTTGGATGAAGAGAACTGTGTGCTGAGCATTCGCTCCAGCAGGAACAGACAGCAAGCAAGCCCCACCCAGGAATGACATTGGTAGTTTCTTCACTCAGGAGGCTGATTTTCAGCAGGCAGGCACCACAGACAGCATAAAGCTCTCTTTGCAGACACTCAGGGCCATCGCGTTTTATGGACACAAATTGAAGATAAGATCTAGTGATGGAGTCTCCAGCCACAGCTTGAAACCAGCCCATCAATGTCAGGTTCCATTAAGTACCCGATGCTGGCACTTTGCAGCAGTTCCGGTGAATAAAGGTTCTGGCAGGGTCAGTGTTTCAAGTGAAGTTCAGACTCTGATTTGCCATAAATGAAGAAGATGGGAAGTGAGCTGTGAGATTTTTTAGACTAATATTTAGATAATTGCAATTTATCTCATCTTAAGGATCAAGCTGATTGAACCTGAGCCGAGTTTGAGCTACACTGTGTTTACAAGGCCTCCTTCCTCCAAGCTAGATGTTTAAAGAAAGTAGAAAAGTGAGAGCTGGGATTTCCGGCTGACCTTGGAACCAAGAATGACCAATCTCAACAACAATAATAGCAAGAATAAACAATCATGAATATTGCCAATGCTCTATCTCCAGTGCTGAGAAAAATTAATTTCCTATTTGAGTCCCATTCACATAAATACTCATAATGATGTATTTAAATCCAGACACTGTTAAATCCTAAGCATACACAGTACCTGAGTGAACAGCATGAGTCTTGCATTTAATCGGTTACTGTAATAAACATATAAAATGTTTTTTTTTTTTCATGAGAGGACAGAGCAGTGGCTACATAAAAGGACACCAAATGACACATCCTCCATCTCCCAGCAAATAAAAAAGCCATCAGCTCATAACAAGGCGGTGATAAAAGGTGCTGAGGCCAGTAAGATTAAGACTTTGTAATAAGGTTCGGGCGCCAAAACTGACAGCCATTTTCTTTTATATTTATCATGTCCTCACATTGGGGTGAGAAGCCATGGCTCTGTCCCATTGCTGGCTAGAATTTATAGCAGCTCCATTATTAGGAGATTGCAGTGAAATGGGGTAGAGGTATGGTTTTCTGAGAACGTTACGATAGCCTCCTACATTATACACTTGACAGGTTTGTCAGCTCTTAGTAACAAGCCTTGTAAAGTACTTTAATATCATTAGCACTATTTTCTTAATGTGTCTGCTCTCCTTACAGCCTGAAAATATCATATATCATAGGCTGGAGGGTAACATGAACTGCTATCTCCCCTTTTCTCACTTCTTAAATGTGATTTTATAGTAACATGTAGAGTTGATATTTTAATCAAAATAATGCAGCCATTTTCTTTTATTGATTATCAAGTAAATATGTATAAATATGTTGTTAGGGGTGGGCAACCCTTTTAGAGGATATTGGAGACACATAATGAATGGCTTTCTGGGGTAATCTTGCTGCTTGCTTGCCGCAGTTACGCTATGTGCCAGGTTTTGCATTCTTCTCTCCTCGCCCAAAGCTCTGTGGAGTCCACAAGCAGGAAATAGGGGCATGGGGCCAGACCCGAAACTCTGGAAGAATGTTTCAAGTAGGCAAGATCTATCTAAGATGTCTTTAAAATTTCTGCACCTATCTGTCTCCCTTTAGGTAAATTAGCATCAGTTATAATATAATATGTACTTCGTGGTACCTTTCATAAGGACCCACATATATTTTTAAATACGGAAATCCTTAAGGCTTTGTCTCCCTTTAGGTGATGAGCATGTTGACTTATGTATTCTGATCTACAATGCTAATGTAACCCAGAGACCCAACAGTGCAAGAGTTTTCTAAGTATTTTACATTTTAAAATAAACATTTATGGCCTTGTGAATGTAGTAAAATCATAAACTTGGTTGAGATCTCATGTTTAAACAGGGATACATCTTAATAGGCTTTGTGTTTGTTCTTAACATTGTAAATATTCTCATGTATAATCTAGGTAGTAAAATTTCAATTTTTGTCAACAGAAGCTTTAAATCTATACCAAAAATAAGGATAGACACATACAATATCAAGAGAATTTTATAAGCTCCAGTAAAATCTCATATTGTTCTATTATTTAAAAGAAGGTTAAAGTCAAACACAGTTCAGTTTTGTGCTTGAGCTCAGAACAAAACATCAACTTCATGTAGGCAGTTTCAATATTATGTTATTTACTACACATTTCCCAAAATGTGTCTTCATCTAGTTACTAGATGCGTGCCCTACCTCCCACCACCAATATCTAAATGCAAAAAATCAAAGGGTCTGGGGAACACTTTGCTTTCAGTCAAAATCACTGAACCTAGCTCAGGACCAGTAAATATTCATGGGAAAAATGAGCAAATGAATCTATAATTTCCTTCATCTTACTTTGAGATTTCTGTTTCTATTTGCTGATCGCCATCCAAACAGGTTACTTGCAAGAAACAAACACTGACCAGATGAAAAGAGCTATGACATCTCGATCTGAAATTAATTCAGCTCATGTTTTTCTTCATTAACTTACATATATGCTTCTGCATTTATAGCAAGACCATCTGCAGATGATCTCAAGGAAGTGGTAATAGAAAGTAACAAGTAGACGGCACTAGGCAATCCAAAATGTTGGTTCACAAATTCTTTGAATGTTTTTAAAATATTAATCACTCAAAAAATGTTACTTTGAAAATAAACAACCTAAGAAGTATTTAGAGCTTTATCTTCATCTCCACATATGGTCCCTACTTCCTTGATTGAACAAATATTCCAGGGTATATTTCACAGAATGAAACTGTTGGGTTAAATTTTGCCAATTGAATAGTTTTGTTTCATTGTGCTTAGCAGTGCCTTTCTAAATTCTGTATTCCCGCTGCATTTACCTGATTTAAGTGAGAAGAAGATGATTCATACTTTAAACCATCTCTCTACCAACGTGAACAAGAAGATGGGGCAGGGTCAAACCCATATTTTTGTCTACATTTATAGTCAATACAATAACTGCTACTGATGGATTAATTATATAGTAACTAAGACTGATTTTCCTTAGAAAGGAAATGATTAAATCGTGTATTTTTCAGTAGGGTCTGGTCACCACATGAGAACCTAACCTAACCTTTTTAAAGTATTATATGGCTCTTCATCTGAAGGAAAACCATTAATTTGATGTGCTGAGAAATTGTCCTGTGAAAATACTACTGTTCTCACAGTAGAGTTAAATGAATACATTTTTAATATCTGTCGATATGTGACTATTCTCCATCAGTCACATGGCTGGTCATAAAATCATCTAGTCTATTTATTGCTAGAACTCATTAAGAATTAGACTTCTTTAGGTCTGTAAATTTACCATGCTTACAACTGTGGAGCCTATCTGAGAAAATATCTTTTGATTAAGTCTTTCTGTGTAAAACACCAGAGTAATTAGTCAAAATGGTTGGCTGAAGATTGATGGACAGTCATGCGTGCGTCTAAACAGCTCTAAAGCTTCTCTACACTGTGGAATTGACATTCAAAGACAGTGTTACAACTCTGAAGGGTGAAAGGACAGTTCAGTATTACATGGCTGGTCTTCCTTAACCACCCTGAGAAAAAGAGCAAATCAAAATTTAACTGCTTGAGCTTCCCTTTCCCTGATGTAGGCCCCCGGGCAACAATCATCACCTTCCTTCTTTCCATGTCCAAATGATGCATGGGGGAGAAAAGTTGGACCCTTTATGAGTTCTCTGCATGTCTCTTGGTATAATTTATCTCCCCACCTCCAATTTTGAGGTTCCAGGGCCTGTATGATATTTTAATTGGCTGGATAATTCTGGACAAAGTCCTGGACAAGCATCTTGACTCTTTTTGGTGCTGCACAGAAAACACCAACATTGAGTTAATTAGCTAAGGACACTTTAGTTAAATGTTACCATATTGACAAGACTTTGTGACAACTGATGGCAAAATCAAAATGGCCCCTTGATGGTGTATTGTCCCTAGGTTCAATTGTTTTCAAGGAATACATTCATTATTTTGACTTGGTGTAGATGTAGGACACTGGGAGTTCCTTCCACCACTGAATGAAGAATATGTTAATATAACCATCTTGGACTTCAGTTGACATCATCAGGCAATTTGGAAATACATGTACCTTCCAACACAGTAATTTGTCTGCTAGAGGCAGCCTTGAAGAAATTCATATAAACATGCCCAGCGGAATTCAAAAAAACCCCAAACCAGAAACAATCCAAATGTCCATTGATAGTAGAATGGAAAAACAAACTGTGGCATGTTCATACAACAGAAATTATAGACTGGAAAAAACGAACACACAGTTATGTGTGTGACCATGAATGACTGAAAAGTTTAATGTTGAGCAAAAGCAGGAAGACAGAGAAAGATCTACATGTATGATCCTATTCATGTAAAAATTTCAGAACTCAAATCTAAATCTCACACTAAGTAGAGGTCTATATGAAAGTCAAAAAGCTTGAAAGAAAAAGGAGAGAATTATTAACACTAAATTCAGGGCACTGGAATGATTGAGTGGATGGGCTGAGGGATGGGGATGTGATGGAAAGGGGTAAAGAGATAACTTCATGCACTGATAATATATTTCTTAACCTTGGGAGGTAGGTATTGGGGTGTTCAAAAAACATCAATTACTTGAAGTGCACATGCATAACATATGCATCTGTTGAATAACAGTTTCAAAATTTAAAAGTTACAATACGTAAATTAAAGGAGAGAAAAGATGACACACTTCCTTTCCTTTCTCTTGTTTTTCACTTAAAACACAAAAACAAAAAACCCAATTCTGACACAGCCATAGAGCAGTCTTTGGTGGAGGCAAAAATGGTCTCCCCTCTACTTTGTGCCTTTGTCTCGCAAATAGGAATGTGTTTCTGAAGCATATTAGATTTAAATCAAAGCTAGACAGATTACTTAATATACCTGGGAACTACACAAGATCTCGTGTGTTCTTTGTAGTATCTTCCACACACACTTAATGTATGAAGACTATGATTTTAAATCAGTTATTTAGACATAGAGTTAGCCAAATGCAGTCCATTAAAATGTTGGCTGGTTTTATATTCCTGTCTCCTTTTAAGACAATTTTCAAAGACCAAATCAGGCTCTTAAGGTGCTATCATCCGGTTTACCCCAGATGTGTTCCTGATGAAACTTTAACGCCACCATTATTACATAAGTTTAGGAGACTTACATTGTATTCTTGCATTTCAAGATAGTGTTTAACATTTGAATAGTGTTTAATTTTGTGTATTTTCCAGAAGGAAATGGAAGAAGGTTGCAGACAACCCATCCTGTTAGCACAGCAATTCAACAAGAATATTGAAAGGCACACAAAGGCTAATATCTCATTTATTCTCTCCCAATCACCCCATAGGGTTGACACTACAATTTATTATCCCCTTTCTAGAAGGAAAATGATGCACAGACGATATAAATATTTTCCTAAATTGAGTAGCTACCACCAGGTATGGACTGTGGTGATTTTTCCTGTCTTATCACTTTGATAAACCACCCTCCCTCCCCTTTGAATGGGCAAAGAAGTTATCACTATATGCATATGTTTTGTATGTATACAGGCAAAAGTTCCTTTACATCATGAAATTATTTTGTAAATTTTCATTATGAGTAACATCTACCATTGGTAAATTATGTCTACATCAGGCAAATAATGTTGCCATCTCTTTAAGTTGAAGACATCAGAGGGTTTTTAATAAAAACTGCAAAATATTTCCTTTAAAATATTTTTTAAGCTCCTTTCTGAGTAAGACTGACATTTCTAGGAGATGATTGTCATGTGCTTATTTCCATTTTTCAGCGCCTTTCATGATCACGCCAGGCTGGTAATTAGTAAGATAAAAATTGCTGTTGGATAATGTAACATTTCAACTGTCATTCTGCTGGATTGGGGGGACAAGTTACCCTGTAAAATGAGAGCCCAGTGGTGCAGTTGTATTGACTTTTATGTCATGTTTGTTTCAGTTTACTAGTCAAAACAAGTTTCACAGCTCCTCCTGGTCCAGAAAGTTCCATTTGCTTTATGAAAATGAAGCTGTCTTGTTTTCTGGTTCATAAATCATTGTCAAACGGAGCTAGATAACAGAAACAAGTTCAGATTCCAGAATGATTATCCTTAGAGATGATGCATTAAATATACAGAATACAACTTGATTTTCATAAGCCATGTTGACTCTGCAGAACTAAGGCTTCAGGGGAAAGTTATCTCATAAGAGGAGGTTTGAGAGCTTGCAACATCTAACCAGGTGGGAATGATGGGGGTGGGAGGAAAGTAGAGCATCTTCAATATAAATATATGTGTGCTTCCTCCCATTTTCTCTCCATTATTTACCTGCTGTCAGTCCTTGAAGCACTTGGGTGCCTCTTTCTTTTAGTAACAATATAGGAAACATCCTTAGAAAAGAAGAGACTCCTTCTTTCCTCTATTATCTGCCAGTTCTCTTTCATACTCTTTTCTGAGTATGGTTGTATCTTGTAAAAATCTTTCTTCCACCTTTTATACCTTAATCTGTCTCTCCCTGAAATTAGCCTAGTTCGAGTTGTACCGTTGCGGGACAATAGCCCTCACACAAGAGGCTTTCTTTTGCCTCTTCAGAGCCCATTCAGGAGCCATGGGAGTGAAATCTAAAGAAAAATCACAGCAGAGTCAAAAAGAGTCACAAGAATTCCTTGAGGTTGGAAGTGTCCCTGTGGCGACTCACAGAACAAGATTCTTGTACATACCCTGTGTGGAATAGGCTGAGGCTAACGTTTCTCTGAATGAAGAGTTCAGACTTCCAAAGTGACTCAAGTGCATTTCCCTCAGAAAGAGAGATGTTTCTTCGGTATGAAATGTGTTTTGCTCCCACCTGACTGCTTAGGTCCTAGTGGACGTTCAAATTTCATTTCAGACATCCCTCCTCAGGGAATCCCTAGCACCCCAGCCAGCTGGGAGCCTGTTTCTCTGGGCTTTTTCTCATCATAAACCCTTCCCTGCTCCTTCCTTCTACTTATAATCATAGGGATAATCAAGAATTAACTGCATTATTAGTTTTTAAAATATTTCCCTCCCTTGGTAAGATGGAAGTCCCATCAGGCCACGCGTCCATGCTTGTTCACACAGTTGTGGCTAGGTCCACACCACATAGGAGGTTTGCATTAAGTATTTAGAACATAAAGAGAAAGAGACATGGACCCGGAGCCATTTCAAATTCTGAGCAAAGTGTTCGAGGAGGGCATTTGGCTGGAGATCCAAGTTGCAGACAAGATTTCATTCTATTTCAATTAGATTTTCTTTCTCTGAATGGAAGGCAGCTTTCTCCAAAGAGAAACGTAACAGCAAAGGTGTATATGCGCTCTGCACTTCCTGTATAATGCAAAAGAACTTTCTCTGCGTACCAGGAAAAGTGTTTGATTTTCTTAAGATAAGACTCCTAAGACTTAAGATAAGTTCTGCAGTCAAACCCACAAATACCACAAGTCTCCAATGTGAGATTCAGGGAGCCAGGATCCCTCGGAAGTTATCTTGTATTACCAGGCTTATTTGATTGATTTATTATTTATTTACATATCTAGTATTTTTACTCATTTATTGAACAGGAAGACAAAGTAAAGAATCGGAAGGTTATTCAAACTGTTTGATAGACGTGTGTGATTCATTAGTTGGAATCTTTACCTCAATGCATATTCTCAAGAACATACTTGTCAACTTAACTATCATCTAGATAATTGTCTCAACTCATCACTTTATTGTGCCTGCAAAAAAACCCCCAGCTTCTTATAAGTTAAGGGCAAAATGTATACTTGAACTTCGGGTTTTCTAAGCTACATGAGATTTCTAGGCAGTTGGTTAACTGTGGACTTTGCACCTTTTATAAATATGTAGACATTTGTAAATATGACCTTATTTTATACACCATTGTTGTATGACATTGGTCCTTTGCTCTTTAGAAAGAGTGAGTTTCTGTGGAACAATCAATAGAGAAACCTTGCATGGTTTATTTTCTATCATGTATACCTTATAGGTCATTGAGTCAAGCACTGTGGCAGGATTTCTAAAAGGCTGGTGATTTTTAGGAAAGATCATCAATAACATATGTAGCCGAGCAAGCTAAAATAATTACAATCAAATTTCATGCTTCAGGGCATGAACTGATTTCCTGCAAGGGTCAGGAAGGAATTGTGCTGCCTTCACCAATGTGTACTGTGTTGGGTAAATGACCCACCTATTTTTGTTTGGTTTTCCCTTTTCTTCTGAAACTAAAATACTGATCAGTTTTCTTAAGAAGGAAGCTTAGGTTAGCCCATGCCCCCTTCTTGGTTGCATCATATACTTGGTTGTGTTTGCTTTTTTCTGAATCTGATGTCTAGACATTTAACTTTTTTCTGGAAAAAGTCATGAGATGGAGCACTGGTTGGGGAAAGGTTGCCTATAAAATGCAAATATAACTTCATGGATACATTTTTGGAAGTTGAAGGTCTAGAAAGGGAACACTGAACAGAGAACGTGGCAAAATACTATGATTTGGGATATCAGGCCCACGGTTTTAAAACTCAGTGAGGATTACATAATCTCTTTGAGGCTCTCTAAACTTGTCTACTTTTATTAATCTTGCCTCTTTTCCTCAGCTACCTTTTGCTCCTGGCCTTTCTCTCATTCAAAATCTCAATCAGAACATGCATTTGCCCTTCTCAGAACAGCTTCAGCATCACAAACAATAGATTATAACCTTTGTCACAATTTTTTCTGGGGGTGGGGGTAAGAAGTGGGAGGGGAGAGCAGCAAATGGTTATTCTCAGGCGATGCTTCTACAAACTTAGCACAGAGGCCTGTAAGCTAATTACATTCTGTGTATCTGAGCCAACTAGCAGAGCTTCACGCTGACACTCGGATACATCTGGGCCTGATAACAATTGCAAATACTCAGGGCACACTTTAAAAAAGAGCTTATGTTACAATGTGAAACAGCATGTTTTACAGTCCTCAGAACGGTTGGATAAATAAAACAGCTCCAAGTCCAGAGCTTTGAGGGGGGGGGGGAATGTATTTTGTAACATTTCATTTAGAACAGAAAAATTTCCCCACTGACAACGGAACATTTGACCCTAAGAAAATGTTAAATTCTACCCACAGCTGTTAGAGGTAATGGGTAATAGAAGACCGGGCTGCCTTCAGTGATATGGGCTACAAGATTACAATACCTCCCATTTAGAGGGAAGAGCTTTGGTGATTTTGGTCCACATTCAGAGTGTAGAGGAGAATTTATAAAAACCTAATGCTATGTATACGTTCAAGGAGAGAGAGTAAGAATAAAGAGACTGCATACTTCAAGCACACAGTCAATATCAATGTTGAAAGGATCATTTGAGTTACTTTGGAAGCTGTCCTTGGGGGCAGGTTTAAATGTGTTGAACACAGCTAGGTGACTTTCCAAAATGGTCATCCATGCTTTGGGGTGATGTTGGACAGAGGAAGCAGAAAAGGAAAACAAATCCCAAAGCCAGAGTTTTGCATGAGATGGTAACAACCGTCAGTTTCCACTTGGCAAAAAGCTCCTATTCTTTCTGCTAATGCAAGCTGGACATCAGCAATCCTTGTCCTCCTATGGAAAATTGGAAGGCCGTACACTAGAGGGATATCACCGACTTTACCCTGGCAAATTTCCCCGTTCCTTGAGTTTGCAAATATATAATTTTTAGGTATAGCTTTGACACATTAGTATTTCATAATCATGCCCTCCTGTTCAGTATGTGGTTTTGTGGCACAGAGGCACGTGCCCATGGAACTCATTTTCTTCATTTCATGACTTTACTCTTCCAGAACATTTTATTTAAAAATTGCATACAGTAACCACAACCTCATTACAGTGGGGAGAAAATAATGTGAGCCTTCCCATTTGCAGAGCATTTTGGATTTTACTCCTTCGTGCCTATTTTCCTAATTCTCAAAACATCATCGGAGGGAGGGATTTAGCCCACCTTCGATGGATGTAGTAGCAACTGAGGCTCAGATTTCATGTAGTGAGGTGTCCCAAATTCCACAACAGAAAGCTGCAGAGTCCAAATTCAGGTCTGCATCTCCCATCTATCACTAAGTAAAGTGCTTTTATCCATTATACTACCTTTCAATTGCAAAGCGATTTTAATTTCAAAAGCACTTTTCTTTCTTTCCTCCATTATCTCCTTTAATGAATAAATTCAGTAGAACCCACCCATTTTAAAATCAGTCAATTCAGAGGTGCAGGGAAGTAATTAAATTTATTAAGGAAGATAAAGTAACTAATGTAATGTGAATGTGGTGTTTCTTCTGGATGCACTCTCTTACATCATATATGGATATATGCTAGTGATTACATGCTCTATCTCCCAATTTGTTCTCTCAAGGAAGAAAATAAACACAGATTTTCTAAAATAGAATCGATGTGTTTAGAGACCATGCTTCGCGTTTTACTGAATCCCTCACTCACTCAGTTTGAAGGCTCTCTCTCCTAAAGACAAAAATACCACTTTTTGGTAAGTCGCTCAGAGGTTTTGTTTGGTGGTTTATTTGTGGGGGAAAACATTGGTTTCTCTGGAAAGCTGGCTCCTGTGTTCTCAGGGGTTATAAAAATCGGAATCATTTTTATTGGCAATCCACTGGAATAGTGCTGAGACAAATGGAAACTTGAAGATAAGGATCCTCAGAGGTGAGAACATACAGCTGTTGGGAATTGCGAGAGAATCTGACCAATAAAGGAAGTCACTATTTTTCCAGGCCTAAAGTGAGTTATAGGGCGAGACGGGTGTTGTATATTTATGTTAGGCAGCAGCAGGGAGTTTAAGGGGCTGCATATTGCTGAAAGAGCATCATTCATGTTCAGGCTGAGACAAAAGGTGGAAATGAAGTAACATCCTGGCCAAGAAGGCCTCACGACAGAATAATAACATTTCAGAGAGGGGGGCCATGTGCGAGGCTGTGGGTAGGCCTCAAAATGAGGAAATGATCAAGATGCCTTGTCAGGCCTTCAAAACACACACACACACACACACACATACACACACACACACACACACTCAGGATTAAGGCCTGGCCAAGTGTCCTTGGGAAGGAAGGTCATTTATCTTTCACAGAAATGTGTACACAATTACTTGCAACCTTCATCAGTATAGTCAGCAAGATAGGTTTGCAAAAAGTACTAGAAAAAAAATATATCAATACACATATTACAGTTGGGACCGCATTTGATGTTTATTATTATCATGCACTCTAGCCTCATGCAGCAGCCTGGATACTAATTCAGGCCAATATTTGAAGGGCTAAAGTGGTTTTGGCTGTTCAAAAGATTCAAGGGGAGGAGGTAGTCTGGGGGAAGAAACTGTCTTATCTCCTGTGTTTATTTATTGTGTCCTTTTGTTTAGAGGAAGTTGCAAGCAGAAGAAAAGGGTCATGAAATTGCACTCCCCTAATGACAAATGGGGAGAGGGAGAGACAATCCATTTCAGAAAAATGATCAAAAAGGGAGGAAAAAAAAGAGTTTTAACATTCAACGAATATACACAGCTTGTCTTTGGGACTCTTTGAAAACGCTGTGCTTCTGTTTACTAGAGATGATCTAGGGTCACCCAAATGCTAATTAAGATGTCCAAACTTTTAATGGTAGATCGTGGTAAATATTTCAGAAACTTAAGTCATATTAGCAAAAAACTCAGTGTAAAATAAGAATCTCCAGTCACACAGAGAGCTTTGTGAATACTACATCAGAATGGTTATTAAGATACAGAATCACATGCAACTGAGATGAAGATAGTATGTCTTTTCCTTGAAGTTTATTTATTTTTGAAATGGATATGACAATCATGAAAAAAACAAAATTAAAAGCCTTCATTTAATCATTTATGTGGCGGGCCCCAAGCTAGATTTTCGACTCTACCTTATTAGGACAAAGTGCAATGGGATGTCAAAATGATTTTATGCTAGGAAAACATAATCTTAAACATAAACATGTATTCACAACCTCAGGAATATTTTGCTTACGTTGTAAAGGAATAGTGGAACTACATAATGAATAGATTTGCTTCTGTATTTATTTTTTTTCCTTTGCCATTTTACAACTGCATATTAAACTGCAATTTAAAAAAAAATGGTGGATTGAAATGATTTAATTTCCTTCAATGACCCTTCATTAAATATACTGTTTCTTATTGTTTCAATCATGCCTGACAAGTGTGCACATTCAACCCCGACCCCAGTATTATCGGGACATGGTATTTAGCAATCTTTTCAATAGCCAAAGGCAAGAAAGACTAGGAATGGACAGAGGGGTCTTCCTCTCCCTATAAAATGAGCCATTTGCAAATGGAACAGGCCACACTGCATTTGCAGGTGAACTCACCAGGCACAGAGCCGAAGTCAAAGATTTCTAGGAATGATAACTTTAGCACATCCATGAAATGAACCTACTTGGCAATTTCCCATTTTTTCTACAGGGGACATCTCAAGGGCTGGGGTCATGCAAATTCATTCCTGGCTTCTGAAGCATCAGGTAATGGCCATTGCCAGAGGCAGAACTGCGAAACCATTAGTCCACTGGTCTGATCCTATATGGGAAAACCTAATATTTCGACCACACACCCCATCTCACGGCATGTCTGTCTGGTACTAAAAATGCACTGGTGGAGAACGTACTGAAATAGGTCACTCGCTGAAGCATAGCCTAGAAGAGCTTAAAGAAAAAAACTGCCATTTCCACAGAATTTGAGCTCCATTGAGAAAAATAGTATCTTAAATACAGATTGTTCAGAATCTCTACTGCTGTATTTACTATATACATATAAATATTTACATATATATGTGTGTGTATGTTTAAAACCTATCTGTACAGAATTTCTTGAACTAAGAATTATTGGTCACACCTGCAACAGTTCATATATAAAACAATAGTGGCAGGGGAAAGAAAATATTTCCTCTCTTTGGTGTCCCCCTTGAGTGTTTAAAGCAATCCTAGGCACAGGGATAGGCAACCATGCGTTGCGGTGTGTTGGAAAAAACCCTCCATTAAACACAGATCTTAACCTCTTCACCTTCACCTCTTACATTTTCTTTCCTTCTACTCAAAGCCTTTAGGTAAATTAGGATAAGGTCCCTCCATAAAAATGCAAGGGGATCAGTTAAACTTTCATCTCTAATTTATTCATGAAGGCATGAGGTCCTGCCTGCTCGTGCTGTACATCATATCCTGTCAGAATGACTTTCCCTCTTGTGGCCAATGGAGATGGAAGGACAGGAAATCAGGGGCTTGGGCTTTGCTAGTCACTGCTGTGAGGATAGAAACGCAGGCGCCTTCTTGCTTGGTGGAGTGAATGTGGGCAAAAGTTTCAAAAGCCAGGGCCGGAACTCAATTTCTCATCCATGTGTGTGTGAGTGTACAAATAACAACATGTATTATAGATATAATTATTTATATAATACAAATGCATCACATATTAAACATATATGTTATCTAATACATGTATAATACAAATATCTCTTTCAGCCAGCTGAATCTATTTATCATAATTGGATAGGCACACCATCATTTCAATGTACAAGTGGATACAAAGTATTTCCAACAATGGACAATACACCTGGATTAAATTTCCTAAATCGTGCTGTTTCCAGTGCTACTGTATCATAGTTACAAGTTTGTGGAAGCTTGCCACTGTGTACTGTCCACTCTAACAATTATTGTTCTCATGCATAAAGATTAAGCTTTTCATTGCTCTCTGTGCACAGACATGTGTGTATACCCTATGCATACTTGAACATGTGCAAGTTCAGAAGATTTATTAGTCTTTTAAGAAGTCCCTCATTTTCTCTTTCATATTTAACTGTGGTTTAATATGTTTAACTTTCTCTCTTAAAAGCTCGTCTTTTTTTCTTTTTAAATCATTTCCTGTTTGTTTTTTTCCCCCCTTTCCTCCACTTTCAAATATATTTCACATTTGGACTTGTGGGAAAGGAGCAGAGTCTTATAATGTGAAAGACCTTATTCTAGTTGATGAATAGGTTCCTCGATTTTGCCATTCCCACCCCAGCATTCAAAAATTATCATCTTTTATACATGTGAAAAAGGGAGGGAGTGGGATCTGGCATTAGTTCTCTTAGTCGTCAGGAAATTACAAAATGTACACTTGCGAAGTAAGCAATTTTTGCAGTCTGCCTGCACATCCATCTTTTTAATGAGCCTTGTTTATAACCTGACGCCATGTTTCTAGTCACCTACCCTGTTTACGTCTTTGGCCCCTTTAATTAAGAGAAGAACCAGTTAAAAGAAAGTAAGAAGAAATATTAATATGATCTGATTAATTCAGCTAGCAGGAGGTTATGGGGTACCAAGGTCATTATAACCTATAAAGGCAATGTGAATAAAGCTGTATTCATTTGTAATTTTATTAGGCGGAGCAAATTAGTGAGTCTGTATAGCAGTGACAAAAGACTCATTCCTCTTCTCCCTGACCCCCTACTGCAAGGGCCAGGTGCCCAAAGTTAGGCTCCATATTAGGCAAATGAGATCTGATAAATCTCAGCTGCACATCTAATGAGACCCTCCAGAGCTGGTGCTGTGCTAATTTGGAAAGATTAGCTGGAATGTTTGTGTATGGCTGGTTAAAGTCCAATGAAATGAAAGTAAGGCACAGAGAAGAAACAGCAGCAAAATCTAGAAAGGGTTAAAGGACATTAAGGCAACAGTCTTAAGGCCAGAAAGAATTGATAATGGGCAAACTATTAGAAACAAACTATCAAGGGCAGTTGGAGGGGGTAGAGTGAAAACCCTATTTCCAAAGCAATCTCAAGGTAACTAGTCCCTTTCTAATGATAAAAAAGCAAGAAGGTGCACCTGTGTGGTCACTTCTTTAAACCTTCCCAGCTCAGACCCCCTGACATCTGGAATCCACGCTTTGTCGACTTACATGGAGTCAAAGAAAATTGCAGGGTTTATTTCTGGCAACGATATGGTAAGCCCTGGTAAACTGGGGAGAATTCAAAGTGAAAGAAAGGCATGGTGGGAATTATGAATTCAAAGATTTGCAATCTCCGTCAAGGGGGATATTTTCATGAACTGGACTTTTGATTTTGAAGAGGCTTCATTATTCCCAAATCCTGAGTAGACAAATGTGCTTGGGCCTCTGATGTACAAACTATAGTGTATTCATTTATCTTCCCTTGCCTTATCTCATCAGTTCTCCTAAACTCTAATTTCCGACTTGCTGCTAATCTGGCATTTGCTTTGGCTTGACTTGGCATTTCCCACCAATGGCTCCACTCCTTCCCTGGCCTGTGCCCGGCTTCGCTGTATGAACTTTAGACTGAGAATTTGGAGGACCTTCCATTCCACTACATTCCAGAAATCAGGTTTCTATTTAATAATGAGTAAATTCTATTCTGTTCCCAAATTTAGAATACATTGTAAAAGTTCCTAGTCTGACAAATATTCTGAACATAGGCTCATGTAAGGTACATCTGAGCTGCTAACCAGCTCCAAGGTAGAAAGTTAGTCTTTTACTATTAGTAGGTAAGTAGGCATTATGTTGAGTGTACTCTTATAGGAAGAAAAAATCGTAAATTGGACAATGGCAGCAATGTAGTCAAATTAGATGGCTTCAGAAATCCAATGGACTAATGAAGGACATTTATCTTAAACAGACATTCCAGCAGACAAAATTATTTGAATATTTTAAATTATATTAGGAGCAAGCATAAAATCAGTTAAAAAATTTAAATAATAAAAATAAACCATCTCTGACTGAATAGAGAAATGACTTTTCAAAAAGAATGAATAAAAATCTTATTGGAAATCAATGAAAAGAGAGAGCATTATTTTGGACTTAAATGTTCTCTTTCTTCTAAGTACAGCATAATGTAGGAACCCTGAAAATGTGGGGGCAAAATCATGCAATGCTCCTTCCTTATTCTAAATGTATCTAAAGATTTTAGAAATTATGAAAAAGTCAAGGTATATCAATGTGGAAGATCACACAAATGAACACATTTAAATACCACCCAAACTCACCGGAATATTTCCTCCAGGGTGATAATCTACTTATTTGAAATTTTTTTGGCTACTCTGGCCCCTTTTACAGTGAAAAATATTCATGGAAATTAAATACATAAAATTTAAATGGCCCCTTGAGCCTCCAAATCAGTTTTTTTTGCTTCCACAGGTCAGATGAGAAATGGTTAAAATTCTCTGTAACAAAAGATATGCTACGTCACTGAGGCAGTGAATACTATAATAGTAGAGACTCAGAGACTCTCTATTGAGTCAAATAAGTCAGATAAGGGTTCAACTGCATATTACACACAGTTTGGGAAAGTGACTGGTGGTTTGCAATCAGAATCCACCCCTCCCTTCATCGTTCGATGCTACTGCACTCAGGACATTCAGTTTATTATGAGTGACAGGGATTTGGAGATTGTCCTCTGGTCACAATCCTGGCTCTGCCACTATGTGCTGTGTGTCCTCGGCACTGAACTTAATCTGTCCTTGCCTCAGTTTCCTTGTATATACAATGGGGACAAGAGTGGAGGTGCTTAGCTCCTGGAGTTATTGTGAGAATTAAACGACTTAATATGTGTAAATCTCTTAGGAAAACATTTGGCATGAGGCAACACTCGGTAAGTGTAGCTTTAATTCTCATTTTACATTTCATTTTAGGTAGCAGTTTTTACCGTGGGCCCCTTGAACACAGGAATAGTCTCATTCAACTCCTTGACACCTTGGTCCCTAGTGTGAAAGCTCTACCTAAAAAGAGGGACTCAAGATGTGCCAGCATCTACCTGCTGGGGATGAAACAACCGTGACTAGAACCTTCCTTTCCCTCTCAATTTAGTGCTTTGGTTTCCCTTCTTAATCTATTTTCAATGGCAACAATGGAGCAGCAGATAGCTCCTATTCAAAGCCACATGAAGGCTTGACTCTTAAGTGCCACATATTGCAGTAATGATAAAATGCTTACTTTTTGTCCGTTTCGGTGGCTGCAACAGGGTCCATGAACATATGTGATCTTATTACTTCTCTGTCTCCCCCACCAAAAAATGCAGCTGTTGGTGCTAGTATAATAGAGCAGCAGAGAAAACCATCTGTTACTTTCTAAGCTGCTTTTCCCATCTATGAAATGATAACACCTATTTCATGGGATTGTGGTGAGTCCTGGTAAGATACTGTAGGTGAGGTAACAGTTACTCAATAAATGATATCTATTGTTACAATCTTATTTGTAGGAAATTTTACCTCAGGGGATTTCATGGGCTTGAAAGACAGAGAATGCCCATCAGTTGGTCATAGTTGCGTCAACGGTTGGTCATAGTGCGTTGATGGGAAGGATGGTGAGTCTGAGCCCACACTCAGGGGAAGGGTTCCGTGCACCACGCTGTAAGGGAGGGTCGACACTGCACTACACCTTTTCCATGTAATCTCTAAGGCAGGCGTCTTTCCAATATACCTGTCCATGGATTCTTTAGGAAGTCTGATGAAGTCTCTGAACCTATCCTGAGAAAAATTAAAAAAAGAAAAGTTTAAGTGAATAATATAAAATGCACTTTAAAGTATAATTATTAAAATGTTAAAAACACAAACTCATGATACCATAATAAGTGTGTTTCTTTATTAACATAGTAAATCACAAGATCTAGTGACAGGTGTCTCATACCTACCACGGTGTGAAAGGTGTGTCGAGGATACATGTTGCGGTGAGATATTTGTGTCACATGTCACACACTAAGAACGTTGTCTGTGCTGTCTCTTGGAGAGAAATCATAGGTACTGTTAATACTATTATGATGTTTTACCCACGTGCATAACTAGAAATCAGTGTAAATGAAGATGCAATTTTATTCATCCAATTCATAGACCAGATGAAGTCCAGATGAAGAATGTGCCAGAACCCAGATATGCCAGAACCCCCAGTTAAAACCTGTGGTCTGAAACCTAAGAAAATTTATTTTCTCTTAATCAGCTTATTATACTGTGGTTTTCTAGTCACCTTCCTGTTTGCCCTCCAGCAAATATTCTTCATCTTATGAAGTTTTAAAGACCTTATGAGTCCAAGTCTTAGAATTTTTGTGGATCCTTAAATTATTCCTCCCACCTAGACACAATCTGATAGCATAGTTATTATAGTGTTTACATGTCTAGAGGATTGGAATTATCTTGATATAAATATTAGAATTTAAAAAATAGTCTAGTTTGAAGGTAGTTATAAGAGAATTCATACTGAGCTCTAAAAATATTTTAAGAAATGAAATACTTTGAGAACAGTCATAAAACAGGAAATGTCTCAAGTCTTGGGAAACCTCATATCCAATTGCATAGAGCAAAATATTAAAATAAACTTCAGATAAATATGTAGACTATGGGATAGTTAATTCAACCTAAACCTTAAAGCTTTTTGACATTGACCATATTCTTTGTAAAGTGTAATAATTTATTCTTCTAGATATGAAACAATTCTTCACACTGTTAGATTAAAAGCCCAGAAAGTATATGTGTGTGTGTGTGTGTGTGTGTGTGTGTGTGTGTGTGTGTGTGTGTGGTTGGGTACAGCTAAACCATTTGGGACAGGTGGATGTACATCTGCTAAAAGGGAAAGACAATTTAGATTAGGAATCCATTGTAAAGACCAAATACGGGTCAAAATTTGTGATTTATATATTTACAAATATTTTGCCTATTATTGACTCACCATGAACATAACATACCCACAGGCAGAGTGTTAAAACAAGATCTTAGTGCTGATTGAGAGAGAACTCAGAGTAAGTCTCCTAAATTTGACATTTCGAAAGCAGACACATATCGGCTCTTCATTGCTTGTTTACTTTCGCTGTACTAAAAGATTAATTGATTTTTCAATAAACTATCACTTTACAGATCAGGTTAGTCTCTTAAACAAACCACCAATCACCTTGTTAACATGTAGACATCAATTAATTGTTTTCGATAGGATGACCATGATCCTTTATGTAGGTGTGGCAATTAGATTATTGATTTTAGATAAATGTCTAGTTAATTATGCAATAGGCTTCATTTCTCCTCTTAATTAAGCTACTGCTCTCTTAAATCAATAAACAATAGCCTAGGGAGAAATGAAAAGATTCCCATTTGAAGAGTCCAAGTATTTACAACAGGACCCCCTCTTTTTCCTTCAAAGCGAAGTTGCAAATGACGAACAACTTTTAAGAGTGAATTGTATTTCAGGTTCACTCATTGTCCGTTTCTCGAAACCATAGTAAATTAAAATCTGAATAGAAATACTCGAAGAAAACCCACTAACCTCTGTCTCGTAAAACTCTCCCTAAAAGAAACTCAACTTTTTCTCACTCATTCAGTTTCATAAAGATCATCTCTAGTCTGCCTTTCCGTAATCTCCACCCAAGATTCAACTCCTTCCAGAATGGTGTCATCCTCATTTAAGTGTTAATCATTAACATCAGCCAGCACGGAGAAAGGTCTGTTTTCAGAATTGTTCTAGCCTCATCACAACTCAGAGAATCCTCAACAACATGCCTCACCCTGCTTCCTTACTTTTGACCAAAGACTGATCCATAAATGTTGACTTTTGTCTTGCTCTACTTGGAAATGTTTTGTCTCTTATTCTTTTTTCTTTTTTTTGGTGGGGGAGGGGGGCAGCAGTGGGATGTGGGAGCTCTTGTTGCTTTGCTTGGAATTCTGGAATCTGAATGTGGTGGTGCCTCTCCTGATTTCAGAACCTGGTGAGGCTTCTGACCCCTTGATTGACTCTAGATTTTGCTCTGGTTACTCTGCCTTCAGTGCCCAAGTTCAAACACATGTCTGCTTTTGTAAATCTGATCATGTTTTGCATGTAGCAGAGGCACAGTATTAATCGAATAGCCAAATGGAAGGGTGGGAGCCAAATTGTGTGCACGGAAAAAAATTCCATGCAGAAAGTTACTAGCTCCCAGACAAAAGCGACATGATTCCTTCCTTGTCTTTGGCATTGACCTAAGAGTAACCCAAAGAACTAATGATCACAGTGGTAATCATTAATACACACTGGGCATTTCCTATGTTCCAGACATCACTCTAGGATAAATGACGTGCATTATCCCACTTAATCCTCATAGGAACACTTTTCAATCTATACTTTATTATCTTCATTTTATAGATGGAGAGACTGGGGCGTAGAACCCAATGTCACATAGTCACTAAGTGATGAAACTGGGATTCAAACCCAGGAAAGAAAGACTACAGAATCTACTTTTAACAACTGCCCAGCCACCAGTGATCACCCAGTAGACAGAATAACTGATCAGAGCCAAGGAGTGGGTTGTGTGACCCAACTGATGCACTCTGCCTGAAAATTCTTTGGTAAAAATAATAGCCCGCATTTAATACTAGCTCATTTCATATGCTCATTCCCAACGTGAACACGCAGACTGCCATTTTATCAATCACAGCCCAGTCGAGAAGGGGTTGGCACTCTGTGAAGCAGAATAGGTGCTGGACTTAGAACACTTGTGAGTCCAATATCAACATCCTTCTTCTTGCTGGTGATTTTTACACCAAAAACATGAATAACGCACACATAAAAAGTATTTTCTCCTGATCGAATTACTTGCTCATAGCATCGAAGCTGCAGAGCAAGTCCACGTTATATTTTCATTTGAATATTCCCCAATTAGTTTACAATAAGGTTGGAAACGGTCCTCCTGGCCACAGAATGATTTTTGCTGCTTCTTCAGAACCAGGATATTTCTTTTTATGGTAAAAGCTATAATTAGCTGAGGTCCTAAACTGTATTTTAAAAATAATCCCCATTCAAGAAACCTGGTAAAAGTTGTGCGGGTGTTTGCATGAAGCCTGTTATACATAATTTTCTGAAGCTGTTTTCAATCATGCAAATGATTTTTTCCTTTGCAATATGCTAATGCAATCTGATTTATTTCAGTTGTAAAAGTTAATTACAATGTGTTTGTGAGTCCCTAAAGATGATGTATTAAATGTTTATAACCAGGATTATTAAAATGTCCTGTCTCGATTACAGAGCTTCTCATTCAAACACTAGAACTAATTGTAGCCTTAAATCACAACAACCTCACTGTTAAAATTAACACAAGGGCAACATTGCATAATTTTAATTAATTTTAATTTGGCCAAAGCAAATTAATTTTTGTTTTCTAGAAGGACAGCTAAACTCTTTTGTAGCCTATGCCCGCTAAACATGGAGTTCATAAACTTCTTTTCTTCCTAGGATTTTCATTCCTCCAAGGGTTGGATCATGGGATTGAATCCTTGTTTATGTTTTGGTCCCAGTTTACATATCTGGTTCTTTCCAGAAGGAAAGTACAGAAATGAAATGAAACTAGAGTGTTATATATACAGTTGTACGGTCCCAGGGACAGATTTTTCTCTGTTAGTTTCATAATCTTCTTAACCAGGTTTTTGCAAATAATGATGTTCAGAGCCCAGAGAGGTGTCTTCTGAAACTTCTCTCTTTAACACCCACTACAAAGCTGCCAACACCTCTCTCAAAGTTTGCAAAACAATTTTCAGAGGACTACCTACTTAGAAAACATCATATCTAGATTCTTTCTCTTCCTTGTGCTAAAATTAATTATTTCATATGGATAATTAATATTAAATCTTCCATTGCTTTATCAGGGTGTGCTGGACTTGAAGAATCATAACAAACAGGCTAAAATTCTATATATTTGTAAAGCTGAAACATCCTTCCCTGGTAAGAGTCACCTTCACTACCCATTTCTCTGAATATCATGGCCATTCTCTGTATTCAAATGAGTTATTTTAAAATTAGCAAGAGTCATAATAAAACAGTTTTTGAAAACATATCTTAGAAAGTTAACATAGCCCCCTAAAATCTAGGAAATCAGTTATAAATACTATATAGGATCCCAGTGTTTTATCTTATTGATTCTAAGTTCTAAATGTTTTGAAGAACTGAACAAATTATTTTTATCTCAATTTACATGTAGATATTTTGGCATGATGTGAGTTATATTTTTGCAGATCGTCTACATTTAGCCTGTCTACTTATACTTGATATGCATTTGATAAACTAAAATCTTAGAAACAATATCATTTTATGGCCAGATATAATAGCCAAAATAACCATAGGTTTAGTGCAAAAAGGTTTACACCATGGAAATCATTTATTTCTTTGTTCAAACCAACACATTGTCTTTAGGAGTGAAACAGGATATTATTAATAATTACATGAGAATATTTTGCATAAATCTGGAATCTCTCAGAAAACCAAAAGATTTGTTCATGTTCCACATAAGGAAATGAAATTGAAGTCTTTCTAATTGTGTGTAGTTTACTACATTTCTTCTTTATAGAGATGGGTCTCTGGCAACTGCATTTAAACTATATAATCCCACTCTGGATATAGCTGACTGGATGGAGTATGGGTATTTGATTAAATTAGATCTACAGAATTTTGTCTTAAGTTTAATTAGGCATGAGATAGTTGCTTTAATCTTTGGATGTACCTTAATCAGTATTAGGCAAAATTGAGTAATGTGGGGAGTTCTATTTCAGCTCATGTTGTAAATATATTTACTGTATAATAAAGATGTACACTTCAGTCAAGGATCAGGTGAGAGCATATATGACCAGTTTCATTTTTTTGATGAAGAAGGACTATTTATATGTAAAAATTAAGTCTACTCAAAAAATCATGAAAGGAAGTTTAAAGTTCTTGCTTGGCTATAAAAGTAATGACATAATCCAAATTAACTTACTGGCAACCTGCAGATAATCAATACAAAATATTTTCAGTTTTAAATTCAATGACTTTTTAAACAAATCTAGCAGAAAATACATAATCTTTTGAAGAATACATTATATTAAAATCATAAATTTGCCAATTAGTAAATTCCATTTTTATCTTGGTTGAATGTACACTGATAACAGGAAAAAAACTAATTTTTTATTTTCCTTATAAGTAAATATTTGCAGAGAATATGAGGACCTTTCTGCAATTCTACCAGTTCCTAGAATTACATTGATGAGTGTGAGAATGGAAGAACTATATGAGTGATCCTGAGTAGCTATTTTAATATTTAAATGTTTATCATATCTAAGAACTCTTTGAGAAGAGGAAAGTACTTTATTCATCTTTGTATCTTCACATTCTTTGCATAATTCCAACTACGTATTGGATACTCAGCATACTGATATGAACAGCAACAACTGGTATAGGCTAGAAATAAAATTAGACCAGAGCCACAATATTCATATTCTCACTGTTAAAACAAGGAAATCAACACAATTAAAAACGATCTTAGAGCCTAAACTAATTTCAACTCTTGGTTGATCACTGAAGTTTCTCTGTTATTTTAAATGCAGGGGAATTCAGTCAAAGAGAGTAAGTATGAATCAGAGTAACAGCAGAATGTTCAAGTTCATAATAAAGCTTCAGGAAGAAAACTTCATTAGCACATTTTTCTTTTTTTTAAATACCTTGATTTTACCATTATGCTAAGAAAAGTATGCTGTGAAAAGAAAGCATAAATAAAAAAGATTTTTACAACCCATCGGTTTTGAAGTGTTGATTGTATTTTACTTGTTCCTCCTAAGTCTCCACTTCCTAGTGCACATATGATACAGTAGGAGGGCCTGTGCTGTCAGGTACTTGGAGGAGTTTGCTCACTAACTTTACAGATCACACTCATTGGCGTATGTGTGCCAAATACTTAATGGTTACAAATTATTAGTGAGAAACCTCAGCATATTCTTGACAGAATCTCTTCTGCTCTCTCTAGTGAAAGGAAACTGGTAAGAAGAATAAACACACTTCTTGACGTATACACCCATGGATTGGAGAAATAAATCTCACTTTGGCTAAATATTCCAATGATGAAACTGGTTCTTCAAGTACTGTCAGATTACTGACTGCCATCCCAAGGCTTGTAGTAGACTTGGTTTAGACAGAGGTGATTTTGCAGTGGCAAAGCAAAGAATTCTAAAACCACAGAGTTCATCTTAGCTGTTTCTATGAACCTTTTCCCAAACATAACATAAAGAACATTCTTTCATCCGTGCAGATGGAGCCTTATCTGCTTGTTGGTATTGCACCATGAACCTGGAATCAAGGACTAACAAATTGGAAGTGACTTTGGAACTTGTGGCTCAGAAAAGGTCTTTAGTGTTTGTAGCTTTGGCGAACAAAGTCTATTCTTCACAGCTCTGAACTTAAATTAAATACCAGTCTACAAATCAACAAACATTATTGACATGCTTTAAATATGGGACCTAATTCTTGGAGTTTGGCAGTGACCGTGACATACAGATATCAAACCACCTCAGATGCCTTTCCTGAATTCCTAGGCAGAATTACTTTTCACCTGTGCTTTCATAAAATTTTGCATATATAATTCAGCAGAGCATATGTAGTTATTTATGTATATTTCTCTTGATGCCTTGGACCAGGGCCTTTTTTTATTTGAATCCCCAAATAGACATTTAGTAGACATTTATATTAGTGCTGGCTGAACAAATCACCATGACTTTATAGGTTGAAAACAACAAAATTTATTATCTTAATGTTCTATAGGTCAGAAGTCTGACATGGGTCTCACCAGGCTAACTCAAGGTGTCAGTGGGCTTTCATTCCTTACTCTTAAATTCTAGAGGAGACAGCATTTCCTTTATTATTCTAATTATGGGTACAATTCAATCCCTTGTGACTGAAGGATTGAGGTCCCCCTTTCCTTGCTGGCCATCAGTTTATTCCCCATAATCCTTGGCTCATAGCCATCTTTAAAGCCAGCAGAAAGAGCTAAGTTCCTCTCAGCTTAGAATCTCTCTTGCCTTCTTTTCTATGTCTCTTGCGTCTTCTGTCTCCCTCTTCCACTTCTAAGGATTTAGGCCCACCTGGATAATTCAGGCTATTCTCCTTTTAAATTCCAGAAACTCATTTTCACTGGCAAAAGTCTATGTGCCTTGTGAATTAACATATTCACAGATTCTAAGGATTAAGGTGTGAACATTTGAATTGGCAGTTATCTGTGTAACTGCAACACCAATACAATTTAAATGATGTTCGTTACCAAATAGAAATAATTTTACTGAATTATATTTAGTACTATGTCATAGGCTTATATTTCCTAGCCTACTTTTCATATTTCAAGTAATATGCACTCTTCATGGGGAAAAATATGAAGTGAAAAGAAAGAAAAAAACCTAATAATCCCATGACCCAGAAAAATCAGCTAACGTGATATATTTTCTTCTAGATTTTTACTGAAGATTGTATTTATAGAAATATATTTACATATTTTCCTTTTCCAGATTTAGACTTACACAGATTTAAATCATGCTTTTCTAGTACACATAACATTATATTATTAATGGTTCCCACAACATATTTTTTTTCAAAAATACCATAACTACTTAATATTCCATATGAGACTTTGGAGAATACTTTATTCAAATATTATCCTGTATAGGGAGGGGAATTCAGGTTTTTTTTCTAATTAAGTAAGAATCATTGTGATGATTATATCTGCACATAAATGCAGGATTTATTTTTTAATTATTTAATTTAGGATTTATTATTAAAGGTGAAATTTCAGTGTCAAAGAAGTCCTAAATGAAAACACAAAATATGTCTTGCTATATAAATCTTTTTTATATATAATTATATATTTAACAAAGGTAAAGGAAGTCAAAGACAAATGAATAACTTGGAAACTATGAAGCCGTTTGGACAGATGAAAAGGAAAAATATTTAACATTTAAAGGGCTTTAAGGTCAATCAGAGAAACAATACTATTTATCTGAAGGAAAAATAGATAAAGCATATAAATAGAGTGCCTACAGAAGGAATACAAATAGCCATAAGCATGAAACAGAGGTTAATATGATAACCAACTCAAATATTAATTTATTACTTTATTCCCATCATGTCATGAAAGATGAATATGAGATAATATAATGTGATGAAAAGAATGCAATGAAGTCAGCAGGATCATCAATTTGATAGTCACTTAGTAGTAACTTAAGTTGGTACGGTTTTTGGAAAATAATTTAACAATATTATTAAGTTGCCCTGAATTAGATGAGAAATACCTATAAAAAGAATATAACAAGAATATAAAAGAATATTGCAAGGTGTATCTCAATGGTTTGGGAACAGTGTTACGGAGTTGAGCGTTTTCTAGTTACTTCCCTCACCCCTACTTACTGCCTGCTGTGGCGTACCCCTCACAGAAATCAGCAGTAGGAAAAAGTCTTGACTTTTCCTTAGGTTGATAATGAGAATTATGTAAGACAGTGTAGCTGGAATTGACCAATCTGTAATGTTGGGGGCACAGACCTTCAGATTACCAAGACTGCACCAGATTTCTGACCCCAACTGCAAGGACTTAGGGCCCGATTACAAAGTTAAGAGGGAGGAATCCACCCAAGCCCACCTTCCCTACTGACACCAATTACATGTTCAGAGATTTCCCCAAACCATGCTCAGTTTTGATCATTCATAGAAAGACCCACAGAGCTACCTAGAAGCTGTCATACTACAGATACAGTTTAATACGCAAAAAAGATACTTTCAAATGAACCCAGGAAAGAAACGCATAGGTGGAGTCTGCGAGTGTCCCAAACGTAAAGCCTCCCTTGTCCTCTGGATGAGTTCTCCTCCTGGCAACAACGTGTGTGACATATATAAATGCAATGTCAACCTGGGAAACTTACCTGACTTGAGCTTTGGTGTCTAGAGGTTTTATTGGGGCTTCATTGAGTAGACATCATTGATGGACCAGATGCTACATGATTTAAGAACTTACTGTGAATAACTATCTCTTGGAAAATTCAAATGTTTAGAGAACAGGAGGCAAAGGCCAGACCTCTTTTAAGGCAAGGCCAAAATCTGCACCACTCAGCCTGTTATATTATATTGCTGTTGATTGGTTGATTGGTTTTCTTCTTCTATCCTGTGTAAAATGCTAAGAGAGCTTCAAAATACATGAAGCAGAAACTGATAGTCCTGAGTGGAAAAACAGGAAACTCTGAAATCATTCTTTGAATCTTTAGCACATCTATACAGTAACCAATAAAGCAAGTAGATAGAAAATCAGTTATAGAATATCTCAAAAAGACTATCAAACACTATTAGTAAATTGGCAATTATAAAACACACCGCATAACAGCAGATTATACACTGTTTTCAAGTACCTTGGGAACAATAACCAAAAAGATCAGATAATCTGGGACATAAAACAACCCTCAACAAATTTTAAAGAATTGATATCATGTAAAGTTTGTTCTGTAACTACAGTAATTAAGCTAGAAATCAATAATAAAAAGATATCTAGAAAACCTAAATATTTGGAATTTAAACCACACATTTCCTAACTTACCCAAAGGGTCAATATGGAAGTAAAAAAAGAACTTAGAAAATATTTTTAATTGGATAAACATGAAACACTGGCATATCAAGATTTGTATGACATAAATAAATGTGTATGACATAGTTAAGTCAGTGCTTAGAAAGAAATAAATAGAATTTTATTCTTATGTTATAAAAAAATAAAGATCTCTAGTCAATATAAGCTTTTATTTTAAGAGTGGTGATACTGAAAGGACACACATAGATCAATGGAACAAGGTAGAGAATAGACCCAGGAGGATGTAGTGAATTAATCTTTGACAAAGGTGACAAGGGAATTCAGTAAAAAAGAAAAAGAGAAGACTTTCAACAGAGCTGGAAAACTTGAATATTCATATGAAAAACCTCAATCTCTATCTTACACCATAAACAAATAATGACTCTCCAAATGAATCTTAGAAAAACTATATGTCTGACAAGGGATTAATATCCAAAATACGTAGGGAACTTGTACAACTCAGTAGCAGAAAACAATTATAACCTGATTTTTAAAATGGGCAAAAGATCTGAAGACACATTTTTCCAACACACACACAAAGGAACAACAGGTACGTGAAAAGGTACTCAATATCACTATTCATCAGGGAAATGCAAATGAAAACCACTATGAGTGGTCACTCCACACCTACTACAATGGCTATTGATAAAATGATTAAAAATCAAAATACAAAATGGCTGTTATCAGGGGATAACAAGTATTGGTGAGGATGTGGAGAAATGGGAACTCTGGTTGGTGGAAATGTTAAATGGTATAGTCACTATGGAATGCATTATGGAGGCTCCTCAACAAGTTAAAAATAGAACTACCATATGATCCAGCACTCCCACTTCTGCTCTATATCTGAAGGAAATGAAATCATTATCTCAAAGGCGTGTCTGCACCCCCATGTTCCTTGCAGCATTATTCGCCATAGTCAAGATATGGAAACAACCAGAATATATGTTGGTAACTGAATGAGTGAATGGATGAAAAAAATGTGATATATACCTTACACACACTCATATACATATGTACACATATAGTAGAATATTCTTCCACCGTAAGAAGGAAGGAAATCCTACATTTTACAAAAATATAAATGCAACTTGTGGGTGTTGTGCTAAGTAAAATAAGTCAGACAGAGAAAGACAAGTACTGTATAATGTCCCTTATATGTGGAATCTAAAAAAGCTAAATTTATAGAAACAGAATAGAATGGTAGTTGTCAGAGGCTGGAGGCTGGGGTATATGGAGATATGTTGGTCAAACTTCCAGTTATAAGAGGAGTAAGTTCTGTACATATGTGAAGCCTGTACATATTATATACCTAAAATCTGCTAAGAGAGTAGATCTTAAATATTTTTACCATAAACACACAAAGTGTCTACGTGAGGTGATAGATGGGTTAATTATCGTTATGGTGTGATACTCCTTCCACTATATATATATATATACACACACACACATATATATATAATCATCACATTATATACTTTAAATTTATATATTACAGTCAGTTATATCTCAATGATTCTAGAGAAACTGGATCATAGGCTTAACTATAAAACCAAAAATTACAAAACTTATTTGCAAAAACATAGAAGATAATCTTGTGACTTTTATTCATGCAAAGCATTCTTAGGACACAAAAAAATCAGGAAACAAACAAGAAAATATGGATAAGTTGCACTTTAAAACTTGCTTTCATGAAGACACTTACTAAAATGAAAAGATAGGAAAGATAAGCAATACTCTAGGATAAAATGCTTACAAAGATACCTGATTAAATAACTAGCATCCAAAATTTATTAAGAACTCACAACTTAATAAGAAAACAATCCAATACAAAAATGGGTGAAAGATTTGAGCAAGCACTTTATGGAAGAAGAGTGAAAGATGGCAATAAGCACAAGAAAAGCTGTTCAACATGACTAAGCATTAGTAAAATGTTAATTAAATCTATGAAAAGGTACTGCTACATATCAATTACAATGTTTAAAAAAATGACAATACTAAGTGTTGATAGGGTCGTAGAGCTATTGGAACTCTCATGCATTGCTCATGGGAACATGAAATGAACCAGCCACTTTGGGGAAATACTTAGACAATTTCTTACCATATAACCCAGGAATCCCCTTATTTAGGGTTTTACCAATGAGAAACATATATACACACTAATATTTATAAAAACTTTAATTATAATTCTTCAAAACTGAAACAGTCCATCTACTGGTGAATGAACAAAAATGTTGGTACATTCACAGTATCATTCAATATTGACTAGTATTAGTTGATAGTAATAATGAATGAACTACTGATTCATTCAACAATATGGATGAATCTTAAAAGCATTATACTAAATGAATGAATATGTCTATCAAAAGTCATTCTAGTCATATTAATTCATAATGGCTAAAACAAAACAAAAAATGAACCTATGTGTTTATTAATAGGAGAAAAATAAATTGTGCTATATTCGTATGATGGAATATTACCTGAGAATGAGACTACTGATATATACAATAATATAGATGAATATTAAAAACATCATGTTAAGAAGCCTGAAGCAAAATAGTACAAACCATATTATTCCATTTAAATGAAACTTAAGAACCAGCAACACTAAATAGGGTGATAGAAGTAAAAATTGGGTGTTTGTAATTGAGAAAGAGTTTGAAAGAACTCTGGAGTGATGAAATCGTTTTATATCTTGAACCAAGAAACAGTTACAAATGTATATAAAAAAATTAATTAATCTGTACAAGTAAGAATTGTTCACTCAACTCAGTAAAAATCACATCTCCAAAAGAGATACAGAGTACCTTAGTGACATTGATGTTTCTAGGGCAGGACCAGTAAAAACAGGGGAAACTGGAACATCTTGAAGTGCCAGAAAATAAGGGAAGTACTTAATAAATCAAAGGAAGGCACTGGGAGATAGACAAGGACATGGAAGCCAACTTGAGAGCATTGCCAATGACTGAAGATGGAGCAGTTTGTTATATTAACAAACGTAATACAGCTTTTGTTATGTGTAGAATTTGACTCCTTAGTCACTTCATATTTCTAAATGCTATGTTGTCCTTACGCCTGGCTTAGTTAGAAGTGTATTTCTTGGTTTCAAGTACATGGGGATTTCTATTTTTTTTTGTCGTCGTTAATGAACTTCTAACTTAATAACATTGTGTTCAGACATTATATTCCATGATTTCACTTTTGTTTTATGATAAACTATATGGACAAATGTCAAAATGTTGGCAAATTTTTCAATAATGTAATTCAAACTTTCTATAGCCCTGATTCTCTGTGTCACCAATTCTGTTACCAGTTACTAAAAGAGATTCATTAAATACATTAGCTATGATTCTGGATTTTTCTAGTTCTTATTGTGGTTCCGACATTTTTAATGTGGATTGTTATATCATCCCATTTAATTGACAATTGTATTATTATGAATTATCCTTCTTAATTTCTATTAACACTTTCCTATAAAGTATACTTTGTGTGCCATAATATAACATGATAATTTTTTTAGTTAGCATTTTCATTGTTCATCATTTTTTATCCTTTTGCTTTAAATATTTCTGTACTTTTATACTTTAGATGTCTCTTCTAGACAACACAGAATTTGGTTTTGAGCTTTTTGGTCATCCAACAATCTTTGCATTATAATCAAAGATTTAGTCAATTTATGTTGAGTATGATTTCTGATGTGTTTGGGGTGAAATAACTTCATTCACTAATTCCATGTTCCTTTATTTTCTACTCTTAAGTCTTTATTTTGATTAGTTATGTTTTTATTAATCTACTTTTTCTATTTGCTTGGAAATTGTATCTCTTTCTATTTTATTTGATAACTGTCATAGAAATCAGGCTATGACTGCCTGAGTTTTTGAAATCAAGTATTAGTTATTACTACCCTCTTACAGAACAATACAAAGAACTTAGGGCATTTTGTCTCCATTTTCCTTAGTTCCTAACTTTTATACCACTGTTTTTGAGTATTTTCGTAATTTATATTTGAAATCCATAAGATGTTGTTAAATATGTATTATCATCATTTGTATTTGCCCACATCCTTTCTATTTTATTGCTGCTTTTTGTTTTTTTCTGCATTTTTTTAAATTCCTTTTGTAATCTTTATTTTTTCTGTAGGAAGAATAAAATATGCTATTTATCCTGTACATGTTTTCCTATTTTACTATTATAGTAAATATCAAGGTAAAATTCTATATTTTCTTTTCTGAGTATTCAAAATCCTCATATATTATTTCTCAATCTATTTTTTATGATGCATTCTCTCTTCTCTGGAATTGTAATTCACGCATTTTATAGCTTTTTTACTGAATCCTCTTAATATTTTACTCTCCCTTTTAAAATAATTTTTCATTTCTCTGTTCTTAATTAATATATCCTTTTAATGTAGTATCTATCGCACTAATTCTTTCTTTAAGTGTGCCCTATTTCCTGTTAAACCACTTGAGTTATTTATTGAACCTATGTTTTCCATTTTGTTTCTTTTTACAATTTTCAGCTCTATGCTTAGATTTTCCATTATGTTTTTTATCTCCTTGAACATATAGGAAATAGAGTTATTTTAAACTGTATGCTTTATGCTTTATAATGCCAATATTTGGAACACCTGTAACATTGTTTTTCTTGCCAGTTTTTTTTTCTTATATTGCATTGTTCTTTTATGTGTCTGTCCATTTATTATTGTGTATTGGACATTTGTAGAGTTCCATGCTCTCAACCCTGATTTAGACATGTGAAGGGTTCCCTGCCCCTGGAAATAGGACTTAATTGTTCAAGGATGGAACATAACCTAAACAAAGGTAACCATACTCTTTCCCAAATTTTTGTTTTTGTTTTAGCCCCAGATATATTAAAGAAGATCTCTCCTTTTCCTAATGGAATGATTTAGCAAAGTGGAATTTTGTGCCAGGGTTCTTGAAACCATCTTATTGATATGTTAAGAGGTTCTGTCTGAGAAATAAGGCAAGCATCATTAATCAAGGTCAAGAAATTAAGAGAGTAGTACAGTTCTGATTATAAATCCTCTTAAAAAATAGCTTGAAAGCCATATCTGTATCAGTTATTGACATTCCCCTTTTGATGACTCAATAAATTCCCTCTTCAGTTTAGATACTTTTAAATTGGGTTTTTATCACTTTTGATTAAAAAAATTCTCACTATTTTGTTGAATTAATTCAGGTACAGGGGGAGGTTTTTTGGTTGTAAGAAGAGCTGGAGAAATTTGAAGGCAGGAAGATTTAGATTTATTCATATAAAAAGCGGTGAAATTCTGAATGAATGGCAATGGGAATAGAGGTAGAAATGGCATATGGATTGGACAGATTCTACCAGCAAGAATAGAGAAGTGAGATGTTGGATATGGAAAGTTCCCAGTGATATTTTATCTATTATGGCATCTCTGTAAGTGAAGGACAGCACATTCTTACAGCTTTTATTCACTTGCTTGAAATCAGACTATATACAAATACTAGGGTCTTAATTCAAAATATTTACCCTCTGGATAAATCACTTCTTTAGCAGTTTTAGGTTTTGGTTTTTTTTGCACATTCTTTATCTGGGTAATGAAATATGTGCATTGCCCATTAAACAAAGAAAATTTCAATCCCAATCCCAATGGATGTGACAATCCCATTTATCTTAATCTTTGCAAGCCATGGTATAAATATAATTTGCATTGTTCTACAGAAAGTATTCAGTTAAAAAAGATATGAAATCAGCTGCTTTCCTCTCCAGTTTAAGGTACGTGTGACCAGGGAGACCTTTCCAAAATAAGGTTGTAAAAGTACTTAGATAATAGATAAGACCTATTCTGCCTCAAACTGGAATACAGCAAGGAGAAGATAGACATCTTGCTGGAGCCTAATGTTTCTAGATAAACATTTCTGGTCAGGATGATTTTAAGACACATATCTGCTTTCCTGTGTTTCTTCTATTCAGTGTAATTGTTGAATCCAACTCTAAAATTGGAATATGTGGCAGAGTTGCAACTTGTTCTCCATGGAGGGTTATCAAGGCCATAATATGCAGTTTTCCTATTTCCAGAGCCTTAATTGTGCTAGTAATCTCACAATTTACTTTGAATTGTGAGAAATGGGGGGAGGAAGAGCAACAAGAATGAGTTGGGTTGTGAAACATGGAATTTTTATGTCATAACTGCAACATTTCTCATCGGAAAATCTCTTTCCTTGCTATGGGAAAAAATAAAGATCGCTTAGAAAAATCAGAAGGAATGAGGCACTTCTCCCCTCATTCTCTCACATTTTTCCAGTGCAGAAGAAGAAAAAAACTCCCATGTCAGGATGAATCACCCCACTGGAATTCACACAAAACATAAGATGAGGGGGCTACAAGCTACAAAATGCCAGATGCAAATGTTAAAGTTATAGCACATTTCCTGAAAGGCAACTTAAAGTTAGCCCCCCCTGCACTCACTCTTTCCCAATTCTGCTTTGTGTCTTGTCACCTATACTATAAACAAAGCAGTAGCATTCATAGAGATAAAGATGTGTGTAGGGACAAAGCCAGGGAAACGGTTGGGAAAAGAAAACAATGGAGAAAGCTTGTGTGCTTGAAGCCAAGAAGGAAAAATTTTAAATCACACATACTGAGATGTGGGAAGATTCCTCAAATCTTGTTAGAGTTAAGTTCCAACATAATTCTATTAACACTAATACTGAGAGAGTTCCAAAGTCGTATGGCTGATCCTTCTATGTGTTTCATCAATGGTTGTGCTATCTAGGCTGGAGGGAAAATCTGCAAGTTACATCTGGCAAGAAGACAGCAAAACTTCAGCAGATCTGTGTTAAGGTACCCATTCCACTAGCAGGTGTCTCCACATTTGCATTCAGCAGCATTTAACTCCAAGTGTTTTATGCTAAGAGAATGTGTGTCAAGATTCCTACATATTATAAGTTGTTGACTGCTTGGTAATTGTTTCACTTTTACACATTCATCTTATTACAAATGTGGTAAATGTATAGGCTCGAAAATTTGGAAAATGCAAATGAATACACATACACAGAGACAGATATTAAGGTTATAGCCCAATGGTGTTATTTATTATTTTGTTGTCATAATTTTTTTTCTTATCACTTTATGGTTTTGTTTTTTTTTTTACTAAAATTGGATTTGTTATTGCAATATTTTAACACAAAGTGATTTAAGTATAGCTTTGGAAGGGAGATGGCCAAATGAGTAATGAATGAGAATCAAGCTCTAAAAAGAGGGGGAAAGTGAGGGTGTATTTTCAAAGAAAGTTATCTGTTAAAAGAGGGTAAAATTATTGAAATGATGACAAGAGTCAGAAAGATTTTTGGCTTTATATAATTAGATTATTTAACTCTTCATGATAGGTTAGTGTATCTAGGTCCTCTTTTTCCTAAATTTATTTTTGTCTAACACATTTAGAACTTTTTATTTGAACTCTGTAATTTAACGTGTCCAAGTAGAGCCTATGTAGGAGGTAGAAAAAAGGGATTTGAAAGATAACATGAGTCACAGAATGCATGTGGTTGTATTTTACTGAATTGTGGAGAACGCTGGGGGAAGGGTAGGAATTTACCCTGCAAAGGTAGAGAACCATGTTTGAATCAGGGGGGCGAGGCGGGCTTAGAAATTATGCCAGAAGTATGGACATTAAATTGAAGCTAATGAAGAGCCTTTGAAGGGATTCAAGCAGAGAAGTGACATGACCATGTTTGCTTTTTAAAAGTATGCTTTGAGTGTCAAGTGAAAAATGAGTTAGAAATGGATCTAGTTAAGGAAGATGTCATGATGCTCCAGACCCCCACTCCTATGACGTGCACAACACACATGTCAAAGATGCGACCCTACATTACAACAATGGTGGGGATGCAAGGTAGGAGACAGGCAGGGTGGGACTTTGACAGGAGAGATAATAGGACTGGTAACTGTTGAAAGATGGAGAGGAAGGAGAAGGAAAAAGTTTCAGCAAACAGTCTCTGGCTTCGTATCTGGAAACAGTGATACAGATCATTCAGAGAAAGCAGCCAGGGGAAAGATTCTGTGGTGAAAGGATTATGAGTTCAGCTTTGGATAAGATTTTGAGGTACTCATAGGACATCTGGGGACAGTAAGTGGTTTTAAATATAGAATTGGAGTTCGGGACAGTTATTTAATAACAGCTAAAACTTACTTGATGTTTGTTATGTTCCAGAAATGTTTAAATGCTTTACATATTTTAACTCATTTAATCCTCCAAGCAACCAAATTAAATCCACTTTAAGATTAAAGGTCAAATAGAGAGAGGTTCCGTTGACTTCCTCATGGTTTATGGCTAGCAAGTAGTGGAGCTAAAGGTAAATCCAGTAATTTGGCTCCTGAGTCTGTGTTCTTAATCAATACCCTACAGTTGTTGGAAAAAAAAATTAGAGTCATCAATATGGAGAATCCAAAGAGTTGAAATTCTGGTAAACTATAAAATAGATATCAATAGAGGAAAAGATTTAAAAAAAGGAATAAATAAAGAATCCACAGAAACATTAATGGTTAAAAAACATGAGAAGATAAGGAATCTAAGAAGTAGATAGAGAAAGAACAGTCAGAAGTTGGGAAGGAAAACAAATAGTTACCATTTCATGGAAGCCTAAGAGGAGAATGAGTGGATGACAGTTTGAGAACCAGAGAGTTTGAGAATGTGGATTGAAAATGACTCAATGTTTTTGTATTCAGAAGTCTAGGGTAACTTGGTCAGAGCACTTTCCATGTAGTGATGTGGTGCTTGTCTAGATTTAGTGGACTGTGGATTGAGGAAGTGCTAACTTGTTTTTCCACAAGAAGTTTGATTTTGAAGGCAAAAGGATATGTAGTTATTATTTTGGTGTATTATAGGGTGAATAAAGTTTTATTTACATTACTTTTAAAGTGGGCATAATGTTAGCCCATCTCAATGTTGGAAAGAAAAACACCCAGCAAAAAGGAGATTGTTTAGGATAAAGGGAGGAAAAAGATCGCTTACGGAATGAGTTGGCAGAAAGACCATAAGACATAGGCTCCAAAGGGGAAATGGAAGATCAACTTTGGGCAGAGGTAGAAGTTCCTCTTTCTTTGGGATGAAAAGTCAAGGGAATGGGTTTTGTAGGTATAACAGCAGGCAGGTAAAGAATTCAAGCCTGAAATCTCCCACTCTTCCCACAAATAGTAGATGAGATTACTTACTACAAGGAAGTCAAGAGGAAAAGAAAGTTTCAAAGAGGCCGATTATATAAATTATCTAAGGATGCCCTAACAACATACTACTGACTGGGTGGCTTAAACCACAGAAATGTATTTATGTGCATCTCTGGAGGCTAGAAGTCTGAGATCAAGATGTTGCCAGGTTGGTTTCTTCCGAGGTCTCTCTCCTTGGCTGCTAGATGGATGTCTTCTCCTTGTCTCTCCACATGGTCTTCCCTCACTGTGGGTCTGTGTTCAACTTTCCTCTTCTTATAAGGATACTGGTCATAACTGATTAGGGCCCATCCCTTTGATCTCATTTGAACTTAATTACCTCTTTAAAGTATAGGTACAACTTAACCTTAAAATACAGTTGTGCTCTGAGGTACTAGGGGTTAGGACTTTAATATGAATTTTGAAGGGACACAACTCAGACCATAACACAGAAAGGTTTGGAATAATTACTGTCAAGAAGGAAATGATGACTCAGTAGATAGGTAGGTAGGTAGGTAGGCAGATATATAGAGATAGAAATAGATAGGTAGATAATTGGGTGGTACAGAATATAGTTAGGTTTAAGAGTCACAAAGTGGTAGTGGGACACAGCAGTCCATAAGCGATCCACTGCCTTCGTTATGTTAAGTGGGTTTGTGTGGAGACAGGTGTTGAAAGACCTGAGGAACTGAGGAAATGCACTTCACAAGTCAAACTAGACATGAAAGCAAGGGAAGAAACATTGGTTAGACTTGAAGAAACTAAAGAAATTAAGTTGCTGAGGAATCTGGTATTGTTTACGGATCTAATAGGAATAGGAGATCTAAAGCTGTAAGGTCCAATGCTGTGGTCAGAGAATGGAATAGTTAGGTTTTAATGGGTAGCACAGTTCCTGATAAGTGATAAAGTCAAAGTCAGGGTCATCATACTGTGTTGATGGAATAGAGGTGAAGGCTACTAGGGTTAAAGTCAAAAGCTGTGAGCCACAGTAGTCTGGGATAAAAATGGAGGGCTAGGAAACCAAGGCGGAAACCTACTCCCACAAGCACACCAAGGAAGCAACTAGAACAAATACAACCAAACCTAAAAATGACCTGAAGACTGCAGAGCAGACTACCTGCACCTAGGGAAGAAGAGAAGACCACACAGAAAAGGGTAAAATGGCAGAGCCATGATCAAGTGGGACACAAGCCCTTCCCCACTCCTAGCCCACAGGTGGGATGAAGAGGAACAGAGTGGGGAGGGGATAGGTGCTCAGGAACTCTGAACACCTGCCCTGGAGATTTTCTCTCTGAGCACAAGTCCACATTATACTGGGTTCTGATAATTAGTGGGGCTGGACACCAGGGACAGTTAGAATACTGTTGGAGATTGAGATTCTAGCTGCTTGTGGAGGACATGCATGTTCTGCCAGTCCCACTGAGACCCAAAGTAGAGGTGGAAGTTTGAAAAACTTGCAAGCATTAGAAGAGGTGCCAGAGGGGTGAGGGTTGGCTGGAGCTCTCTCCTCAGAAGAAAGGGCAGGTGGAAGGACTTCAGGTCTCTTTCGGCACAACAGGTGGGGAACTCTCAGAAACACCAGTGCTCCATACCCCTCGCTAGAAGCTCAGCCCCAAGGCGCTACACTGTGCACCATCTACATGCCAGGTCTTCTGGCCCTGAAGCATCATATTTTTCTGCCTGGAAGGCAGAGGGAGGCTCTCCCAGCATTCTCAGCCCTGTCTCAGCATAACTACGGAGGCACCTGCAGGAGCCAGCTCCAAGAGCTCTATCCTTCCGAGTGGGTGGCCAAGCCCAGTGCTGCACACTTTGCTGCAACCAGGGGGTCCCCATGTGACTTGCTGTTGCAGTACACCCTGCCACCACTCAACTCAACATGCCCCACCCTGTCCCAAAGCTGCAAAAATCCCCACCATTGCTGTAGGGCAGGCAGAAGGTGGCCCTCCCCACAACAATCCCAGCAGAAGCCAGTGCTCTAATCACAAACGACCAGCGGAGGAAAACTTCCAGCCACATCAGACTGAGACCACAGCTGACAAACAGAAAGGTGGCCCCCTCCTACCTGCACCCCCCAGCACTGCCCACTAACAGCAAATGGGGCTCCACAGCAAAGGAGAACTAGGCAATGGACAGTAAAGAATCTTGAGCTTCTGGGTATCACATGACATCTTCATAAAGTCATTACTCTCTAGACCAGGAGGCATAGCAGATCCATTTAATAAAAAGGAAGAAACACAGAAAACCTGACAAAATGAAGAGGCAGAGGAATTTGATCCAAACAATCTGTAAGATTAGACACCAGAAAGAAGACTAAACCAAACAGAGATTACCAAAGTTCTTGATAAATATTTCAAAGTTAAAGTCATAAAATATGCTCGCTGATCTTTAAAAATGTATTGAAGATCATCAACAAAGAGATACAAAAGCTGAAAAAGAGCCACTTAGAGCTGAAGAATACAGTAACTGAAATATACAATAGAGGGAATGAAATCTATAATAGACTGCTGCAAGTAGAGGAGACAATCAATGCAATGGAAATTAGAGAACAGAAACACAACAAAGCTGAGGAAGAAAGAGAGCAAAGTATTTCTAGGAATGAAAGAATGTTAAGAGAGCTGTGTGACCAGTCCAAAAGGAACAATATTCACACAACAGGGATAACAGGAGGAAAAGAGAGAAACAAAGGGATAGAAAGTCTCTTTGAAGAAATAATCCCCAATCTGGGTAAGGAAATAGACACTGAGGTCATCAAACTACAGAGAGCCCCTAAAAAAAAGGAGCCCCATGAAGAAAACATCAAGAAATATAATAATTAAAATGACAAATATTAAGGATGCAGAAAGAGTATTGAAAGCATTCTAGAGAGAGAAAAAAAAGGCTACTTATAAGGGAAACCCCATCAGGCTATCAGAAGACTTCCTATAGCAAACTTTACAGGCCAGAAGGGAGTGGCATGATATATTTAATGAATTGAAACAGAAGGACCTTCAACCAAAAATCCACTACCTAGAAAGATTATGATTTAAATCTGAAGCAGAGATTAAATGATTCCCAGATAAATGCAATAAGAATTTATAACCACTAAACCAGCATTACAAGATATGTTAAAGCAGTTTCTGCTGATGGAAATGTTCCTAAGGCTAAATAGTGTTCACTAGTGAAAATAAACCCACAGTAAAGGTAGTATACCAATTAATTACCAAGCAAATATGAAATTAAAACCAAACAAAAGTAGTAAAATCTACAATACACAAAATCAGTCAAGGGATACACAAAAAGTGCAAATTATGACATCTAATACATAAAGTCTGGAGGAGGAAGAAAAAAAGAAGTAGTTAAGTTGTGTTTGAAATAGATTGATCATCTACTTAATATAGACTGTTATATAGTCAGGAAGCTATCCTTGAACCTTATGGTAATCACAAACCTAAAGCCTATAATAGATACATGAAAAATTAAAAAATGGGAATCTAATCACAACACTAAAGAAAACCATCAAATAAGAAGAATAGAGTATAAGAGAGTAAGAAAGCAACAGAGAGGAGCTCCAAAAACAACCAGAAAACAATTAAGAAAACAGCAATAAGACAACATTTGTAGAAACTTGAAAGAAACTACATAAGGAAAAAAAAAAGCTCACAAACACACACAAAGGTGAAATAACATGTTTCTAAACAATCAGTGGGTCAATAATCAAATTAAAACAGAAACCAATCAACATATGGAGATGAAAACAAAAATTCAATAGTCAAAAATTTGTGGGATGCTGCAAAAGTGGTATTAAGAGGGAAGAACTTAGCAATGCAGGCCTATGTCAAGAAACAAGAACAATCCCAAATAAACAGTCTAAATTCACAATTAAATAAACTAGGAAAAGAAGAAAAATGAAATCCAAAGTTAGTAGAAGGAGAAACATAATAAAAATCAGAGCAGAAATTAATAAAATAAGAATTAAACAAAAGAAAAAAATCGATGAAATCAAGAGCTAGTTATTTGAGAAAATAAACAAAATAGATAAACCCCTAGCCAGACTTAAGAAAAAAGAGAGGATATACAAATAAAATCAGAAACAAAGAAGGAATAGTTATGATAGATATCAAAGAAATACAAATAATTATTAGAGAATACTATGCAAACATATGCCAATAAATTGAATAACCTAGAAGAGTTGGATAAATTCCTAGAAAAATTCAGCCTTCCAAGACTGACCCAAGAAGAAACAGAAGATCTGAACAGACCAATTACCATCAGTGAAATTGAACTGGTAACCAAAAAACTGCCAATGAACAAAAGTCCAGAACTAGATAGCTTTACAGCTGAATTCTACCAAACATTTAAAAAAGTAATACCCATCCTTCTGAAAGTGTTCCAAAAAGTAGAAGAGAAAATACTTTCATACTCATTCTATGAAGCCAGTATCACTCTAATACCAAAACCAGGCAAACACAGCAGTAAAATAAAAAATCCCAGTGAACATAGATGCAAAAATCCTCAACAAATTCTAAAAACCAAATTAAAAAATACATCAAAAGGATCATCCATCATAACCAAATGGAATTTATTCCAGGGATGATGCAAAGATGGTACAAAATTAATAAATCAATCAATATCACACACCACATTAACAAAGAGAAGGATAAAAACTACGTGATCATCTCAATAGATGCTCAAAAAAAAATTTGACAAATTTCAACATATATTCATGATACTAACTCTCAAGAAAATGGATATAGACAGTATGTACCTAAACATAATAAAGGCCATATAAAGACAAACCCACAGCTAACATCATGCTCAATGGCAAAAAGCCCAAAGCTTTTCCTCTAAGATCAGGAACAAGACAAGGATATCCACTCTCACAGTTCTTATTCAACATAGTGCTGGAGTTCCTAGCCATGACTATTAGACAAAATAAAGAGATAAAATGCATTCAAATTGGTGAGGAAGAAGTTAAACCATCTCATTTTGATGAAGACATAATATTATACATAGAAAACCCTCAAGACTCCACCAAAAAACTATGAGAAATAATAACGGGATTCAGCAAAGTGGTAGGATATGAAATTAATACACAGATACCTGTGTTTTCCTATATATTAACAATGAACAAGCAGAAAGAGAAATCAGAAAATCAATTCCATTTACAACTGCATCAAAAAGAATGAAATACCTAGGAATAAACCTAACCAAGGAGTTGAAAGACCTGTACTCTGAAAACTATAAGACACTCATGGGAGAAATTAAAGAAGACACAAATAAATGGAAATCCAGCCTTTGCTCATGGATAAGAAGATTTAATATTGTCAAAATGGCCATCCTAGCCACAGCAATTTGCAGATTCAATGCAATCCTTATTAAAATATCAGTAGTATTTTTTAATGAACTAGAACAAATAGTTCTAATATTCATATGGAACCACAAAATACTCCAAATAGCCAAAGCAATCTTGAGATAAAAGAACAATGATGGGGTCTAACTTCAAGCTTTACTACAAAGCCACAATTATCGAAACAGTATAGTAGTGGCACAAGAACAGACCCATAGATCAATGGAACAGAATAGAGAGCCTAGATATAAACCCACACATATATGGTCAATTAATATACAATAAAGGAGCCATGAGTAAACAATGGGTAAAAGACAGCCTCTTCAATAACTAATGTTGGGAAAACCGGACAGAGGCAAATGCATCTGTCCATCAAAAAATGCAAGACAATGAAATTGGATTTTTATCTAACTCCATATATAAAAGTAATCTTGAAATGAATCAAAGACCTGAATATAAGATATGAAACCATAAAACTCTTAGAAAAAAACATAGGCAAAAATCTCTTGAACATAACTATATGAGCAATATTTTCCTGGACATATCTCCTTGGGCAAGGGAAACAAAATAAAAAATGAACAAGTAGGACTACATCAAACTAAAAAGCTTCTGTACAGCAAAGGACAGCATCCATAGAAAAGGAAACCTACAGTATGGAAGAATATATTCATTAAAGGTTTATCAAGTAAGGGGTTAACACTCAAAATATATAAAGAACTCATATGCCTCAACACCAAAAAAATATATAACCTCATTAAAAAATGGATGGAGGACCTGAACAGATATTTCTCCAAAAAAGAAATACAGATGGCCAATGGACACAAGAAAAGGTGCTCCACATCACTAATCATAAATGAAATGCAAATCAAATCACAATGAGGTATCACCTCACACCACTTAGAATGGCCACTATCCAAAAGACAAGGAATAAAAAAAGTTCTGGAGAGGATAGGATGTGGAGAAATGGGAATCCTCCTACATGGTTGGTAGGAATGTAAACTTGTAAAACCACTGTGGAAAGTATGGAGTTTCCTCAAAAAACTACAAATTGAATACCACATGATCCAGTAATTCTAGTTTCAGAATTTACCTGAAGAAAACAAAATCCCTGATTTGAAATGATATATGCATCCCTATATTTATCAACACAATAGCCAAGAAATGGAACCAACCTAAGTGTCCATCATTAATAGATGAAAGGATAAAGAAGAGGTGGTATACATACACAATGAAATATTATTCAGCCATAAAAAAAGAAATCCTGCTACTTGCAATGACATGGATGGATCTAGAGGGTATTATGTCCAGTGAAATAAGCATGGTGGAGAAAGATGAATACTGTATGATTTCACTTATTTGTGGACTATAAAAACAAAGCTAAACAGAATGAACAAAACAGCAGTAGACTCATAGACACTGAGAAGTGACTAATCATTACCACGGTTAGGGGTTAGGGTGGGTAGGTGGGGAGTGTGAGGAGGATAAATGGGGCACAAAAATTCTCAAATGGTCATAGGGATAGTAGTGCAACATGGAGAATACAGTCAATAATTCTATAACATCTTTCTATGTTGACAGATAGTAACCACAATAGAGAGGGTGAGGATTTAATAATAAGGGTAATTGTTGAACCACTGTGTTGTATATTTGAAACCAGTATAAGATTGTATATCAATGATATTTCAATCAAAATTTAAAACTTTAAAGAAGAGCTATGCGTCAGGATTATTGACTATGGGCATTATTATATGGACACTGCAGGTGGAATGAAGAGTGGGAAGTGTGCCTCGGAATCATCTGTAAATAAGAAGACACAATGTGAATAACTAACATCATTTAGTGTGACCCTAAAAAAGAGAGAGCTCTGGACCCCTATAAATATCAACACTGGCATGAATCATACCAGAGTAGCCACGGCCTGTTGGAAGTTGAGTTTGACCATCTAAGTGTAAATATAAGGACCACCCCAATAACCTGGCGAATTACTGCAGCCGGCTACATTTATCACTGAAGAATTGGCTCCATTACAGCCTGATCTCCAGCTGTGCTGTACTGGTGAAGAGTTTAGGCTCTGGAATCAGAATGCCCAAGTTCAAATACAGCCACTATAATTAGAGCATACCTGACACAGGACAAGTGATTTAACCTCTATGGACCTCCATGTCCTTCTCGGTAAAATGGAAATAGCATTCATTGTTTCTATTCATTTCAGAGGGTTTTGAAGATTAAATAAGACAATGGATAGAAAGCACACAGATTAGATTTGGGTGCAATAAGTACACAATCCACTTCAGTTATTGTTATTTAAAAACCTTCTTCAAATTCTACATGATTCACATGTCCATTTTATTAGCCTCTTACCGCATTTTACACCAGTTTTTGTTTTGAACTTTTGTCTCCCTTTTAAGCTAAGAGCTCACATTGGCACCTGGACTGCTTATCCTGAAAAATCCGTGACCTGCTACATAGTATGCTTAATAGCAGTTTGTTGAATAAATTAATGAACACATGAGAGGCTTTTTCAGTATTTGTATGAACAACATAATAATGATAGGCAAAAATGGTTCTTAGCTCTCTATAGCCACCCCTTCAACCAAGAGTCTTATTTCTAAGTCTCATTTTAAATAGGGTTTAATTTCTACAAGAGAACAGTAACAGATATTGTAGAAATTGTTCATTTTTAAAAATACTTAGAATTATAAACATTGAACTCAGCTAAGCTATACACTTTACAACTGTACTACTTTACCATCAAAAAATATAATCCGAGTTTGTTATCAATCATCTATTGCTGTGGAACAATGACCACAAAATCATGGAGATTGTGGAGGGTAGAATAAGCATTTATTTCTTCTGTGTCTGCAGTTATGCCGAGGGTTGGCTGGGGGTCAGCTGGGCTACTTTGGTTCAAGCAGTGAGTCCAACTGGACTTGGTTTCCTGCCCCATTATGGCTTGGGCTCTGGTCTGCTCCTATCATAATCCTTCTAGGGCCCCGGAAGAAGGGGCAGAACCTGAGTGGAGGAAGCTCTTTTCATGGTGCATGGCAGAAATACAAACAGGCAAGCCAATGACAAAAATTCCATCCCCTGCTTGTGTTGAACCTGCTAAACTTCAAGGAAGTCATGTGGCCAGGCCCAAAGTCAAAGAGTGGGGAAGCGCATTTTGCTTCTGTGGAAGGGTCTGCCCTTTAATATGGTAAAGGGTATTGACATAGGAAGGGGAGAAGAAATGGGGCTAACCTTTCAATCTGTCCAGGGACATGGTCCTGAGTTACTATTGGGCAGCAGATCAGCAAAGAAATATTAGATAACCTTTTGAATACAAGAGAATAAGACAATACATTTTCAGATAATATTTAACAATATTTAAAATCATAAAGGATTTTTAAGTCAGGAATAACCGAGGTGAAATGCATTGGACCCCTGAATCCTCAAAGCCCATCCAGTGCTGAAGTACCAGGTCTATGGTACCTAACCCACATGGAAATCAACATGGCATTTCTCAAATGTCCTAGTGAGTCCAAGGTCAAAATAAATACTGCTTGCAGGATGTCATAGTGATGTGCAAGTAACATATGCAGTAAATCAACCAAAAATTTATTTAGCACATACCATGTTTCCTGTATTAAGGAGACAAATAGAATTTGAGCAAGCTGGACATTCACTGATAAGCAAGTATTGCACAGTGGGGCGGAAGATGTGTGTAGGACCCAAAAAGTACTGGCAACAACACTGCACATTAACCTTATGACAGGGCAAAGTATTTAACCTCTTTGAGTTTTCTCATCTTTAAAATAAGGAATAAGCCATATCAAATGCTTTCTTAGTACAAGTCTGAATTACAAATAAGTATAACTACATGCATTTGCAAATAAATTACAGATGCAGTGCAAACAAATACCAATAAAATTGTTATCACACAGAGTTAATAGTACTTCATAGATACGATTCCATGTTAAATTTATATATATCATAGTGAATAAAGACTCTGGCATATCATGGGTGTACCCCATGATTGGTTCCTTTTGACAGCCTTTCCTTTTAAAAACACAACTGAAAAACTGAAGCAGATGTGCCCTGACCAAAAGCTACAGGCTTTTCTCCTAATTATTCAGAGTAAAGGAAATTCCCTTTTTATATACTTATGCCTTTCCAAGTGCAAACTGGCACAAACATATTCTCAAAAAATAGAAATATGTATTTTTCTGCATTTTATTTTATTTCTTTTTTTATTGGAATAGAATTGATATACAATGTTATATTGGTTGCAGATGTACGACATAAAGACTCAATAATTATATGCATTACTAGATGCTTGCCACGGTAAGTGTAGTTCCTGTTACCATACCAAGACATTACAGTGCTATTGGTTATATTCTATATGATGTAATTCCATTCCTATAACTAATTTATTTTACAATTTTCAGTTTGTACCTCTTTATTCCCTTCACCTATTTCACTCATACCCTTCCCTGTGATAATCAACAGTCTGTTGTCTATATTTATAGGCCTATTTCTTTTTTGTTTGCTTCAATTTTTTGATTCCACATATAAGTGCAACTGCATGGTATTTTTCTTTGTCTGCCTGGTTTAATTCACTTAGGATAATACTCCCCTGGTCTGTAAATCAGGGAGAATAATAATCCCAACTTTCTTCTTTTTTTCTCATGGTTTCTTTGGCTATTTAGGGTCTTTGTTGATCCATATTAATTTTAAGAATATTTACTGTAGTTCATTGAAAAGTGCCATTGGTAATTTGATATGGATTGCACTGAATCTGCAAATTGCTTTGGGCAGGATGGCCATTTTGACAATATTAATTCTTCCTATCTATGAGCATGGGATAGATTTCTATTGACTTGTGTCTTCAATTTCTCTTGTCATTGTCTTACCGTTTTCAGACTACAAGTCTTTTACCTCTTTCATTAGATTTATTCCTAGGTATTTTATTCTTTTTGATGCATTTGTAAATGGGATTGTTTTATTGATTTATCTTTCTGTTAATTCACTGTTAGGGTATAGGAATGCAACAGATTTCCATATATTGATTTTTTGTATCCTGCAACTTTGCTGAATCCAATTATTAGTTCTAATAGTTTTTTAATGGAGTCTTTAAGATATATAGTTTCATGTCATCTGCAAATAATAAGTTTTACTTCTTTCCCAATTTGGGTGACTTTTATCTCTTTTTCTTGGCTGATTACTATGGCCAGGACTTCTGGTACTATGTTGAATAAAAGTGGTAAAAGTGGACATATTTTTCCTGCTCCTGATCTTAAAGGAAAAGCTTTCAGCTTTTCACTATTGAATATAATGTTGGCTGTGGGATTATCATATATGTTTATTGTGTTGAAGTATGGTCCCTCTATACCCCCTTTTTTTGAGATTTTTTATTATAAATGAATGTTGAATTTTGTCAAATGGTTTTTCAGCATTATTGAGATGATCGTATGTTTTTATTCTTTCTTTTGTTAATGTGGCATATCACACCAATTGATTTGTGGATATATATTACCATCCTTGCATCCCTGGAATAAATACTACTTGCCATGGTAAATGATACTTTTGGTGTATTTTTTAATTCAGTTTGCTAATTTTTGGTTGAGCAATTTTTCATCTAATGGTATTCTGGTCTGTGTTTTCTTTTCTTATAGTGTCTTTGGTTCTGGTTTTGGTGTTAGGATAATACTTGCCTCATAGAATGAGTTTGGAAGTAGGCCCTCCTCTTCTACTTTTGGAATATTTTAAGAAGCATATGTATTCGCTTATCTTTTAATATTTGGTAGAATTCAGCTGCAGAGCCATCTGGTCCTGGACATTTGTTGAGAGTGTTTTGAGTAGGTCAATTTCATAACTAGTAATTGCTCTGTTCAGATTTTCTCTTCTGTCATGGGTTAATCTTGGAAGAGTGTATGTTTCTAAGAATTTATCCTTTTCTTCAAGTTTGTCCAACTTATTATCATAACATTTTTTATGGAATTGTCTTGCAAGTCTTTGAACTTTTGTGCCGTCAGTTCTAACTTTGTTTTCATTTCTCATTTTGTTTATTTGTGTCTTGTTTTTTTTTTCTTGAAGTCTGCCTAAAAGTATCTTCTTGAAGAACAAACTCTTGGTTTCATTGATTTTTTCTTACTCTTTATTTTATTTAGTTCCACTCTGAGCTTTATTATCTCCCTACTTCTAATTTTGGGCTTTGTTTCTTATACTTTTTCTAATTCCTTTAATTGTAGGGTTTGATTACTTATTTGAGATTGTTCTTGTTTCTTAGGTAGGCCTGTATAAACTTTCCTCTTAAAAAGCACTTTTGCTGCATCCTACATATTTTGAACCATTGTTTCTGTTTTCATTTGTCTCCATGTATCATTTGATTTCCTCTTTATTCTGTTCCTTGCTCCTTTGATTATTTAGAAGCTATTATTTAGCCTTCATGTGTTTGTGTTTTTTTTCCAGTTATTTTTCTTGTAAGTGATTTCTAGTTTCATACCATTATGGTCTGAAAAGATACATGAGACAATTTCAATATTCTTTAATTTGTTAAGGCTTATTTTGTATACTAACATGTGATGCATTTTGGAGAATGGTCCATGTGCACTTGAGAAAAATGTGTACTTTGTTACTTCTGAATAGAATGTTCTGCATATATTTGTTAAGTCCAAGTTTGTTTAGTTTTTTTCTTATTGTGTCATTTGGAACATCTTCCTCTGTGTCCTCATTTTGTATGTCTTTCTGTGCCTGATTCTATGAATTATTTGAAAGGGCTCACTCTCCAAGTCTTGAAGGATTGGCCTTGTGTGGGAGTCCCCTATGTAGACTGCATTTGCCTCGTGTTTTTGGAAAGCTGGAGGCTGAGTATGTGGAGGCTAAAATAGGCTTTTCCTGGTGCTGGGGCTCCCAGGGCGCAGGGGATATGTTAGAGGGGATCCTGTGCAGACATCTGTGGGTTCTGCACTGGCAGGAGGAGAATGATGGGCCAGCTGGGGGTGCAGATGCATTCTAGGTAATCGGTTTGTTGCCATATGAGACCCCTGTGCCTCCTCACCCTTATCCCTATGCACACTCTGGACCACTTGGGACTGCTCTAAGGAATTCCTGTGTCAGGTGCCCACTGAGTCTCACTGGTGGCATGTAGTCAGGCTCTGTGCACATTCCCCTTGGGTCCCTGCATGCTCTTGGCTGCTCCCAGGAATTGAAACATCAAGACATGCTTATGGTCCTGCTGGCGGTGGGATCAGGAACCATTTGTATGCATTCTCCTGAAGCCCCTGCACACTTTGGGCTGCTCAGGGGAATTCTGCTCACGCACAACTGCCAGTCCAGCTGGTGACCAGGATCAGGCTCTGTGCTCTTATGTCTCCCCTTAGTCCATGTGCTCTGGTCTGACTGGGGGATTCCTGGGGTGGTGCCCTCAGGATCCCGCTGGTGGCAGGTGGTCAGCCCACACACACATTCCCCCACAGTGGTCTGAGCAGTTGTCTCAGTAGCACCAGCTCACAGATGCACCCTCCCTGTGAGACAGAAAAATTTCCAGTCCTGCTGATGACGGCTGGACTGATGGACAACAGCAGGTAACAAGGTGGGGCTTCCGGATCCCCTGCAGGGCTCCTGGGCATAGGCAGGGGTCAGAGGGCCGCCCAGACCAAGTCTGAGATGAGCGTGTGTGCCTGGATCCTGTGCTCAGCTACTCTCAGATGTGTGGGAGGGCATTGGCTGGGGCCTTCCATTTCAGATTGCCTCCAACAGTTTCCTACCAAGTGGTGGATGTTTAGTTTCACCAAGGTCTAGTTGCAGTTTAAACCACAAGGTTTTTTTCCAGTGCCTCAGGGCCGGGCATCCTGGCTTGGCTCTCTGAGCAATACCCCTCAGTCTCCTCTCTGCTGTGCCTGTGGTGGTGGTTGAGTTTTCATGGTTACCATGTCTCTGTCTTTCCTGCCATTGTGTGTGCGTGTGTGTGATCTTTTTGTCCCTTGTTTAGAAGGTGTTCACTTTAGTCTCCTTTTTTCAGGGTGAAATGCTCTGTGTGCAGGTGTAGATTCAGTGTGTAGATGGGAGAAGGTGGACTCACGCTCTCTCTACTTTGACATCTTCTATTTTTTTTTTTGCATTTTAAAAGGCATAAGACTTACACCTGGATTTTTCCTTCTGGAGAGATAAATTTTGACAATATCCATCCCCATTTGTCAGAGATGGGAAGATTCCTAGGGAAGTAACACAGACAAACCTTGGGTGTTGCAAACAGACCCTGGGGAATAAGTGAGATACTGAGGACAGAATTGCCATTCTAACCCAGAGGATGAATTAGAGCAATGACTTTTGGCCTCCTTTGAATTGGGACATCCTAATGCACTGGGATGATCACTTTTTTAACAAGATCCTTCAGAGTTATCGTAGGGTAGCTATCTGTTGTTTTTAAGCATGTGGATTAAAATTAGCTGTATTTCTAAAAGTTCTGAAGAGAGTCAACAGCCATGTTTTTTTCTTTTAAGAGATAACTGTTGGTCCTCAGCCACAAGAAAATAAAATAATAACAAAGTTATTTTATTGATACCTATCTTGTTTAAAGTACTATATGTTATTATAAAATAGGTATTAGTTTCTTCATCTTTACATGAGAGATATGAAGCCCAGAGAGGTTTGCAGCTACATGCCCACATTCAGTCACTCAGCAGGTATAAGAGCTGGGATTTAAAGGTCAGTGGATTATAGAGTGAGTCCTTTTCTATGTGGCCATTCTGTGGCTGGTATGTGAAAGCCACTCCATCCATCTTTATGAAACAAGTGGCAAAATGAAACAAAATGAATTTGGAGTAAGATGGTTTCTCCATCTTACTCCAAACTTTTGATACAAAAAGACTCTTTCTGGATGTCAGTTTCTTCTTCATTATAATAGGTATACTTAATTCACAGTGTGGCTTGCAGACCTAATTGGTATTATATACCATAAGGCCTAGCAATTCCCGGTGTGCAGTAGGCAGGTAATAATGAAGATAGTAAGTGTGATGTTGCTAACAAGGATGATGGTAACAGCAGTGGCGATGGTATGACCACTTGTTTGCATAGAAATGGCCTCTATAATTCTGAATTGGGATCAGACTCAGCTTTTTTGACATGTTTTACATAATGAGTTGATATGTTAAAACTGGGTGATGGAGCAGGAAAGGTTTCCACTAGTTTTTGTTGAATTAGATCATTGTTTCTATTCTCCACTTCGCATGCACCACATACATTATGGCCCATGATACCTACATCAGCCACCTTACCAGCAGATGGAGAAATTCAGCTAATTGGGACTCCCAGCTCTGAAATCATACTGGGACCAGCTGGACTGCCCAAGGTTTCACCCTCAGGGCTGGTGAGCCAGCCATATGCTAAGGTAACCTGGCTCTCTTGGGGGGTGTTACAAAGACCTTGTTTCAGGTGTCACCTGGCTATTTAATTTTCTTTTGAATAAAATGTATACAAGCCTCTATTAGTCTATGTCTCAATTTATTTTACGTACGTCCTTTTCTAAGAAAAGGAAAAGACAGAAAGCATATGGCTTGAATTGTATTTTTATAGTTCTTTCATTCGAATTTGGAAATATACACATGTTCATACAATACTGTCTCAAAAACTGAAAAATGTCTATTAAGCACGATTATATGGAAAGTTACTCAGCTCAAATAAATCATTGTGCTGGCTTGAACTAGCCTATGCTGTTATCCTGCTACTGGGTGGAAAACATTTGCTCTAAAACTTCTATTTAAGTTGTTTAAGTTAAAAATAAAATCAGTGAATTTTTTTTCCAGAAACTAAATAAATTAAGTATTTGATTTTTCTTTTGTCACAGAGAAATTAGATGACATCTCATTCTAAAGTAGTTCTGTGGCTTGTGCTATGATAACTGTGGCTGTCCCTACATCTGAGAACTATTGTGTCCATTTCAGAACTTTAAATAGAGTGAAGAATCTCCAAGGACTGTTTTTACTGACCATCATCATAGAGATTTCCCTGGAGTTCCACATCAACCTGCCCCCTTGAAGCACTGACTGCATGGAGGCTCGTGGGGATAAACAACAACAGCAACTCTCAGATTTTGTGGAAGATCTTAAGATTTTTCTTTCACTTGGGATTTAAGTCTGTTTTCTCAGTTCTGCCAAGCTTCTGATCCTGCCAGGCTATAATATATCAGTTGCTTATAAGAAAATAGGGGGAAAAAAGCCCTCATCATATTATTCACATTCTTTTACAAGGAATAGCTATCATTTATTGAGTGGGACCCGAGATTCCGTGTTCCACGTGTCTCCTGATCGCAGTTTCACAACAAGGCATGGGGCCAAACCCACTTCTCCATTTTATAAATAAGTTAGCTTAAGCTCAGTGAGGAAAAGCAACTCCTTCAGGACTACCATTGAGCTCAGATTCAAAGCTGGGATGATCTGCTACCTAATTCTGCACAGTCCATAGGCTGTCTAAGCCAAGATAACTAGTTGTCGGACACACTGAGGCAAGTATACATCTATATAGAAAAGGAAAAATTATTGTTTCCCTCCTTTCTGTGTACCATAAAAGTTTCACAAGAAGCACACAGTCTGGTAAAGCAAGAAATGATAATCAAATTGATGTTCCTCAGTCAATCATCTAATGACGTGTCCACTCAGAAAGTCAATTGGAGGTAGGATTGGACGGTGTATGACAATGATCTCTGTAGAAAGAAGCATAGAGTTGCTGAAAAATACCAGTGGCCAGTTTAGTTAATTCACAGCAAGAAGAGATTATCTTAAACAGAACTAAGGAGCCATTTCTCCTTCTTAATCCTATTCTTTATTTTGTTTCTTCAATAACAGATGATTGATATACTATGGAGAAGTACTTCACTCTGTTTCAAGTTCTGAAATGGACATAAAAGTTATTGTTGGTGTATGATTGTCACAGTTTTCATAGCATGAGTGACAAGAAGTGCCATTTAAGAAAACAGATCCCTTAACTATAATCTACCAGAAAAGAAGGAGGAGCTCAGGGTTGGTTGCAGATGCCCTACCTTTTCTGAAGTCTCAACCTGGAAACCCCTGACATAGTTCTGAGTTACAACTTACTCCTCCGTGCACTGAATCACTGGGCTGGAATTCAGTTTCTCTTGAAAGACAGAACAAGGGATTATAAATAAGAAGTTAGCAGAGCAATCAACATGCAAGAGAATACTCATTTAATAAGTGCTAACCTTTATTTTTCTAGTAGGCCTAAGAAACAATAATCTAGTGACCAGCTACCATTTGATTAAATTGCCTCTGATGATTCTGAGAATAGCGAAATGATTAAACAGCTAGCAGGTGGTGGGCAGTGATGGTCTGTGGACCTATTTTTCTATGTAATTATTGACATATTGGCCTCAAGAAGGTGGACTTTCTGACAGTTTGTGGCATCTCACCATCGTGTCATTAAATTGGAAACTGGGATATGTAAAAAACCTTGTCAAAACCCAGACAGTTTTACATCTTCCTTTCATATGTTTTTCAAATCAGTGGGCCTGAGGGGATTACAAAGGGAGGCATTTAATTTAGTTAAAGAACTTCACTGGTTGTAGACATTGCACACTCAGAAATTAAACCAGGTGATTACTATCAACTTCAGAACTGGAAGGGTCAAATTTTAAAGTGCAAAAGGGAAAGCTCTCTGTGAGAAGTCTGTTCATATTTGCCAATGCAAATTGGATAAGCATGCTGAGATGCTAACATCTGTACTGTGGATCACCCAGGTTTGCAAATATGCTTGCTTAGCTCTCGAACATGGAATTTCTATAGTTAATCACAAAGTATGTCAGTGAAAATGCATTATTTGATCAAGTTAAATAACTTGACCACATTCAGTTAACTGATCTATTCCCATGATTTGTATTTGCAAATACAAATGTATTATCTTCTTGGTGAGGAGAAGTGAGCCACCCATAAACTCAGGAGCCCAGGAAATGTAGATACTTTCCTGCTCTTTATTTATCATATAATACATGATTATCATAAGTAATGCCCCTCTTTGAATTTTAATTTCCTAATTTGTAAAATGGGTCTAAAATGGTACAACTAAAATATCGATTGTAGTTCTAGCATTGTCCATAACTCCTTTTATGAGTAAGGACAAATGTTTTAACTACTCTATCTTTTACTTTCCTCATCTGTACAGTTGAGGTGGGGATAGGAGTAGAATTCAAGGACTCTCACACTGGACTCTTCAGACTCTGAGAAGAGAATCCAGAATTTCCTTGAACCCATCACTTGAAATTAGCCGTGCTATGCTAAGGTTATGGCTGATTGTGTCTGTGAGCATTTCTCCTTGGGAAAAAGGTCCTTTGATTCCATCAAATTCTCAAAGGAAATCTGTGTTCCCCAAAATGTGTGGTCCCACGTATTTAAATGTCTCCACGTAGTTAAATGTCTCCACAGTTTTTTTCCAGTGATAGCATTTGATGATTCTGTAAATGCCTAGTAAGCTATTGAATATGGCCTTTTAAGGTTGCCACCACTCGTTTCCCTTTTATATGTTTTAAAGATGAGCTAGTGATTTTTTTAGGGTTTCTTAATCAAAAGTCTCTGCATACCTAGAAGAACTAGGCATGTAGGAACTTGAAAGAGCATCGTAAGGATCTGTGGATCCCTGCTAATGGATGCAAAGTTCTGTCTATGCATTTTCTGGGAGAATCAATAGTTTTCATCATATTCTCAATCATAAAAAGGTCAAGAACCATTGATTCAGTGACTGGAATTTGCTAAAATATTTTCACTAAAAATGGGAGATCAAGTAACATTAAGACAAATCATCTTGGTTATACTACTTGATTGGCTATTTTAACTGGTAGGCAGATCTGCTATACCTCATGAGCTGTTCATTGTAAAGTAAGTGGATTAACATAAATGCTTAAGAAATGCAAATACTTCCAGCTTCCTTCCTTCTTTTGTTTTAATTCTCCCAAATTCTCTGTCTTCACTAGTCAAAGGTCTAGAGAGTAGGGTTATGGATTCAAATATTTTAAATATTTTGTATACAGTCTTTCCTCCTGAAATAGTTATTCTTACACCTGGAATGACTTTGTTATTATTGAAAGCAATTTAGCATTATTAATCATGAGTCTTAAAAATCTCCATACTCTTTGACCAAGTAATTACATTTCTAGATATCTCTCCTAAGGGATATCTAAAATATGAATAAATGAGATGCTGTTTTAAGAGTTTTTCTGGTAACATAATTTATGAAATCAAATAATAAACATATTGGACTATAAGATATTGATTAAATAAATGATAGTGTATCCATATAATGCTCTACTATGCAGCAGTTAAAATGAGCATGTTCAAGGGCTTATTTTGTAAGAATGAAAAAGGGAACAAAATTTAATATTCTCTACAAGAAAAGCTAATGGCAGTGGTTATTGTCAGGTACTGAAATAAAGGATTAGTGATTGTCTTCCTCACAATTTTTCATTTTTTACAAATTTTTACAATGATAATATATTACTACTGATACATGTGTTTTTCCTTGCACTTTTGCAATGCAAATATATCAGACCATTCTACAATGATAATGCAATATTATATATACTATTATGTCAATTTGTATACAAATACAGAAATGTATAGATAAAAGCATCCACATCAATAATTCTGATGTGCAATGCTTCTATACATTTAAGTGATTTTGAAATGAAGGATACATTTTCAAGTAAGTTTATTATTAGTTGTCCTGGTTAAGTTCTAAGCTTGTCTGATGACGCTCTTCTTTCTTCTCTTTTTCTCCTTTTGGTTCTTAGGCAAGTAAAACCAGGCACTGATTATTTTGTCCATGTAGACTGAAAATTTTAAGTGCACATCTTTGAGGAAAGAAAAACAACCCTTTTACCTAACTTCATCCCGATATGGGTGAGAGAGCAAAAATATTATGGCTTACCAATTTCCAAAAATATTTCTGACCCAATATTGCAATCTTTTGGGACAGTAGTGGTATGGTACATAAGGACGGCCATCGTCAAACCTAGCCTTGTCTGAACCATGTTTAAACTTAAAATCCTTTAAAGTCACTCATCATATTCCAGTTCTCTTTAATTATCAATATTAACTGACTGGTCTTTGAACATCATAGACTCATACTGTGAACTTTTGAGCATCATAGACTCATACTGGGAAATTTTGAAAGCCATTATTATATGCACAGTGTGTAGGGGGAAGTGGAGTCCTGCCTGTGTGAGGGCAATTGCAAAGACGTGCAGCCCGAAGAAGCACACATTTTGTATCCAGTGTTTTATTCTTTTGCAGTTGGTATCTCAGATAATAGAATATGCTCTTGTGTTGTCACTGGGGCATTTTCACTTCTCCCTGGCTATTTCATGCCATCCTGAGCATTTAGCCAAACACCAGTACCAGAAAGACAGAACAGGGATGTCTTCCTATGACTGAGCAAAACTATTTGAGATTTGTTTGGGCTTGGGACAGGAGTGGCCAGCTGAGGACCATTTTGGTCAAGGAGAAAAATGACACGTTACTGGGCTGGAATGATACATTGAGAAGCCTGCTGATCTTTGTTCATGGCTCCTTTCTGGGAGGAAAGAAAAAAAAAAGAAATACAGTTTCCACAACACAACTAATTAAAAATGAAGCCAGTGGCTGTCCCCCCCCATTGAATTTATAGAGTGATGATAATTCCCATAAACCTACTTTTAAAAATCCAATTCATCTATTCAAAAGGCTTGTAAGGATTGAGTATCAAAAAACGTTCTGATATGTCAGTACCAAATATACAGTTGTAATAAAATTCTTGCACTCAGTTAGCTACACAGTTTGCTAATAACATTGGATGACACTATCCACGAACATCCCTGGCAGGTTGGATTTTGGCATGTGTGCAAAATGCGTTACTGAACATGCTGCCTGTGACACATGTCTTGCTTGCTCAAACCAGGCAGCTGTGTTTTATATACATATATACACACATTCACGCACAGTCCAGACCCTTCCCTTTGATTTCCTGCCATCTTTCCAAAAACTCTCACAGGTAACCACAACTCTTCCTGTCCCTTAGAGAGATTTTTTTGGGTGCCTCTAAGTGTACAATGGAAACAACCGCAGAACTTACCTCATTTTACTCTGTTAAAAATAAGTATTCACAGCACTTGTCAGTTCCTCTGAATGCTGCTATAATCCCACTTAGGTTGGGTGACAGCCCGATCCGGAGCTGAAGGTGCTATAAGGGTAAATAGTGACATAAAGGGGCAGCAAAAGAAAGGCATCTTGAACTCTCCCGAGTGATCGACCCTCTAAGGAATAGAGCCATGGGCGTGGCCAGTGCATCTCCGAGTGTGTACAGGAAGTGTGCAAGATGATCTTTTTGCTGGAGAAGCTTCTTATTTCAATTTATTTTCATCTTATCCATCTAAAATGTATACATATTATTAGATAGGTTTTGTAAGCTACAGATCTATAATTTACAAGTAAACACATTTATGGGTCATGCTTTAAAAAGTTTACTGAGAGGGTCTTGATAAGAGAAGTTTGGATAATATTGCCCGTGAATTTTAAACTCTTTTTTCCTATCTCAATCCATGTTAACTGAATGTTTACCAATGCCAAGAAATTATGTTTTTACATATGTAAACAGAAAGTTTCCTATGTCAAGCTTGAAACAGCATCAGGGCTGGCACAAGCCAGGAGCTTTGGACTGTCCCTTTTTAGAAGAGGCACTCTTCATACTGCTGAGTCAAGATTCAGGTGGCAGAGCTGACGAAACAGAGGAGAGCAGGGAGCAAGTAGCACTGTTCCGAGTAGGCATACTAACAGTCTGCTTCAGGGAGACCCAACAGCATCCAACATGTGGCTGTCCAAGGAGGTGAATGGAGCTTATTGTCTGCAGAATCTGTAAGCAGAGCTCCTAAAGGTGTGGAGACATGCAAGACACTCAGGCTGCAGATCCTGCAGGTCCGTCCATGCAAGAGGACTTATCCCAAAGTCAAGGTAGAAGACCCATGCCTGTTTTGGAAAGAATGAGGGTGCAGAATACTGAGGCAGGGCTCTAGTTAAAAGTGGAAACCCAGCTAGAAGTGGGACCCAGGCAAAATGTGAGGGTTCTTACCTTTACCCTTCATTCCTACATGTTAAAGTATATTCAGAGTGTCTTTGTTCCAGGAACTAAGTTAGGTACGCCTACCCTGGGGGAGCAAAGGTGAACACAATCCCTCCATTCTCAGAGTTTACCTCTTAAAGGGAAGTGAGGAATTGATAAAATGTTTATGTTAGTAAGCTAAGAAATAAGTGGCTTAATTCCAAAAGAGCATATAATAAAGGAAACTGGCCCATACCTTTGTGCTGGGGAATGGATGCTGAGATATCATTCTACATCATCATTTTAATAGCATGGAATTTTTAAAATACCATGACACCAGCTGCAGAAAATTGTGACCCTAAGTCAAGATAACCTATATTGTGGGATTACATAATAGCTGTGTTTTGTGTATGGGTGTGAGAAGATAGAAATTAAAATAAGAAAGGCCATCAGAGCTATTTAAAAGAATCCAACCTTGATCATGTGTTCAACAAATTGAATATATTTCAGAATGAAAGAAAAGATACATTCATTTCTCAGCAAACTTAGCTTGTGATAGAGACAAGATGCAAACACACAATATGATTCTCCGTTGTGATAAGTGACCTGAAGTACATAAAATGGTGATGTTGCAGGTGGACTTGGAGAGTGAAAGGCACTTGGACTGATCAGGGAAGCCCTTTCTAAAGAAGACCTGAGATCTCAGAGATAAGGACCAAGCTGCCAAAGTATTAGGGGAAGGAGGTTCCTAGCAGAGCAAGGCACTGCAACATCCTCCATGTAGGAATGATCCCAGCTTGAAGGATATGCATTTAAATGACCTATGTCCCTCCTCTGTGCCACTTGCTCCCCTCACCTCCACCCTTCCTTTCCTATATTTGGAGGAAGGGCAAAGATCAGAGAGGTACTGACATCAATGCTGACAGACACCAGCCACCAGCCTGGGGCTCCGTCAACAACCAGGACCCGGGAGCAGTCTCTGAGTGGGGACAATGTCAAAGCAGCTGGTTTTATGTTCAGAGAGTCAGGCAGGAGAAACATCCCAAATAAAAGGTGCTGTGACCGGTTGGAAGAGCCATCTCCGGAACATGTCTAGCCTGGTGCCGTATCTAGTTTGATTGAGTGGGACTTGCCATAAAGATGTTTAGAAACAATGGACTCTCACGAAGAACAAGTCCAGTGAGAAAAGACTGCCAGAAGAAGGGCAGAATAAACCAAGCGGCTAAAGTTGAGGGTGCTGATGGTCAGATTCGGATGAGTAGGGGGAAGGGGAAGGGGAAGGTCATGTTAGCAGCGTTTTGAACCCCATGAAATCAGGCTCTCAGTTTTTAGAAGCCTCCGATGTATTCCAGCATTTGCTCCCTGCACTTGACTAATTCTGAAGGAGGCTGCATCTATCACTGCAAGAAATGCTGGATTTTGATAACTGGAGGATTGCTGATTTCTTCAAAGTGCAAAGCTGTGAAACCCCAAGGGTTAGATTTATTCCTTTCATATCTCTGCTGACAAGCAACATGGTTATGGAGAAATAGTTCAAAATGTTCATGTTGAGAAAACATCATCCTTGAGTGACATACTTCATGTTCACAATTCAGGGGAATGCTATTTGCCCTCAAATTCCGCTTTCTCTCCCCAACATCTTACTAATTTACCATTGATATCAGATCTTTCCCCTTTTTTTTTCTCCATTGCCTTTGACTCCTCCCTGACCACTAATTAGGGAGGGATGACATCTTTAAGTTCTAAATAGTCCTGTCCTTGCTTCGTGTGCATACGTGTGTGTGTGCATGCACATGCATGTAGACTTTGGCATTAGAGAGACAGGTTCAAACCCAGGCTCAGACACATAATAAGGCTTTAGCTATATTCCTTATTATGGCAATTAAAGGAGATGTCTAATGAAAAACTACATAAATTTGAAGGGTTTTTTTTATTTTTTCATTTTCCTCAGGTTCTAACATCCACATAATTGAGATTTTGAAACCTCACGTTGCCAGGAAGCTGGTAAATTGTTCTTGTATATTTGTTCCCAGAGCTTTGGATTTCGTAGATGAATAAAGCTCCCTAAAGTAAGTTCACTCTTGGATCCCATGATATACTGGCTTCTTTTCTGTCTTAGGCATCAAAATAAATGCAGTCAGTGGGACACTGGGATGTATTCTAATGGAGGTCATGTTCACTGTGAGCTCCCCAGGGTCCTAGAGAGCACCTTTCATCTCTGGTAATACATAATCATGCTAAATGCTTAGCACATAATATATGCTCAATTGATGTTTGTCAAATGAATGATTAAGAACATTGCAACTTAGCTCTACAGAGGGAAAATGATGCTGGGTTTAAGGAAATACTGAGTACCTCCGTATGGACCCACACAGGGAGGAACCATATGGAGCCTCACATGGTTCTCTAACTTTGAGGACACAAGGCTTTCACTGAGAAGTCTGACATTCAACAACTAACCTTATCATGAAACAGCAAAAAAGTGATGGATAAAGTGTGCTAATCAACTTACTGCCAATCATGTATTCAGATGGCAAAAATTGTTGTAGGTAGTATTATCAGAAGGTATTTATGAACATATTACATAAGCAAAACAAGAATATGACAGTCACATATGTTCAGATTCCAAGTGACTAAGCATTGTACCTTCTATCTAGACAAAGATAGAAAATGTCACCTTCATTCATCATCCATGTATTCCGTGGTATCTGTCAAGAGCCTATCATGAGCCAGAACTGTTCTATATTCTGGGGTTTCAGGCAACTAAAGAAGAACCACAGCACACCTTTTTCTTGCTTAAAGTTTAGTGAGGGCAACAAATGTCGATCCAATACCATCATGGATGAATGCATAACTGCTAGTAAAATAAGTTCCATAAAGCAAGAGGGGAGGAAGAGGTAGGAAAGAAAAGGTGGAAACGCATACAGACTGGGGGTAAAGCTTCTCTGAGAGAGAACTGCCAGAGGTAGGGCTGGAAGGGAGTTCAAGCTGTGTAGGGTCAGAAACATGAAGGGCGATGATTCCGGTAGAAGCAGCAGAATGTGCAAAGGCCGTCCGTGGAAAAGAACGAACAACTCTGAGGATCGGAGAGAAGGCCACGAGGCCGGAGGGCACAAAGCAACAAGGCCAGTGGTTCCAGCTGCTGTAAAGAGGACAGAAATAAGGGACCTCAGCGATGGAGGGAGCTTGCTTCATTCATTCACTCATTGATACATTCAGTCATGAATGTGCTTGCTAACAGTAAGTTTTCCAGTGTGAAATACCTGGAAAACATGTAAACCAGGGAATATATTATTTATATTGGTAACCTTTAAAACAATAATAATAATAATAATAATAATAATGAGAAGAAGAAGAAGAAAAAGAAGAAAATAATGATGTGGTGTCTTTCCATTTCTTGGGTTCCTACTGCAATTGAAATTTGTATTTACAAAATGAAGGAAAACTGTTTCCCTTTTGCAAGGCCTGGGTATGACCCAGGCCCCCATGTGAGGGGGCCTGAACCCGTGAGCTTTCATTGTGATGCTCTTTCTTTTCTCCAGAATGGCTGAGCTTCAAATACAAGGGGAGAGAAGTGCCTCTTCCTTCCTTCCCCGTGTGACCGAATTCTCCAAGTACCTCTGTCTTGCTTATAAATACCACAGTCAGCCACCGACTTACCGCCTGGTTGAATAATCTCCCTTGCAAGCCCCTTCCTAGGTTTTTGAGTAAAGGTTTCCCTTATTAATTTTTACCAGCCAGCATTCACTTAGCATTTGCTTTGAGGCATAATTGACAGGCAGGGTGACACCCGCCTGCGAGAGAGCCATAAATCAGAAATAATTTCCAAAATTGGCTGAGGGGCTGAAGTGTTGAATAGGCAAATACAGGTAAAAATCTCTTTATTAGGGCTGACAGGGATAGCAAATGTCAGCGAAGTGTTTCCTAATGTACCTGGCGAGATTAATTTTGGAGGCCCTTCCGGTGCTGTTGCGTGGTGTGTTCTCCAACTAGTGTACCTTGCAGGGCTCCGTGGAAGGGAGTGGCGACGTGTAATTGAAGGCTCTTAGTCCCAAAAGTCAGGTTGTTCCATCCCCGTAGCATTCTCCCACTCCTGGAAAAACACTCTTCTGCCTCAGATTCTATTTGCATTTTGCATCTTTAGTGGAAAAGAGCTGTATGTCATGATTCAAAGAGCTTGGCAGGATAATGAAGCCAGACAAGCACACAAAAGGAAAAAAATAATCCACTGCATGGTACGTGAAGAAAACTTTCAGGAAAAATGGGAATCTGGAAGGGAGGGCTGAGTACGTGTACAGTCTTCTCCATTAAAAAAAATAGATATGAATTAAATTCATATCGTGGGGGAAAAGAATAGCCCTTCTTTCCCTTCTATTTCAGTTTCACAGAAATTCAGACATAAGCACTTTCCAACCCAGATTCAGAGATCTCTAGTAAAGAATACAATTTGGTCATTGCCTAAACTGTGTACAGAGATGCTTATGCTATAATTTAAAAACATTGCACTTTTTTTCTCCAAATATTTATTCAAAGATGGTTTCTAAGTTATAGCTGATGGCAGGAAGATGAAAAAGTAGAAAGTAGGATGAAAGTTACATGCTGGGAAAAATTACACACGAGTGCGTTCTGCAAAGTCCACCCAGTAGCAAAGTAGCGGTCCCATCCTGGCAAGTTCTCCTTAATGGTTTATAAAAGAGATCAGGCTAGAGACTTTAATGCATAGATATCATGTAGAAGACTTATTTTTAGATAATTAAGAAATGAAGGTATTTACTAGCTAGCATCAAGAATATAAATGATACCTTTGAGGGCCACTTCAATGGGCAAGCAAAAAATATCCAGTTAAGAACATGCTAAGCACCTGCTAATATTAGACATCAGTTCTATGCTAGACACTAGACTAGGCACTTTTCACATTTAGTCTTCACAAACCTTGCAAGAGCCTTATTTATATTAAATTCAGTGCAAGCAACAGATGCTCAAAATAATAGTGACTTGAACAAGACAGGATGGTATTTCATGGAAACAAAAATATGTACAGGTGGGCAGTTTAAGATTGACACTGAGATTCAGTTCCTCAAAGTCCCACCAGATAAGTAGCCTTTCAGCCAATTTTTCTATTTTCCTGAGGTTCCTCTCTGTCATGGTCCAAAGTCTTATTATAGAACTAGGTCCAGGGCTTGTCTTATTATAGAAGTCAAGAATAAAAATCAGGAGAAAATTAGCAATCTCTGCCATAATATTATTTCCCATTTTTCAGGTTAAAAAAGACAGTCTAAGGGAAGTAAAATAACTTTCCCTAAATTAATAAAAGCTAATAAGCAATTCCAAAGCCTACAGTCTTCTCATGTTTCTACAAGGCATAAAAAGAGTAAGAACCAATCCAATTACATTTTTACACTGTCAATTAAATTCAGTCCAATCCAACTAATTCTAAAAGCTTGTATCTTGTGCTTACCATAAGTAAGAAACTATTTTAGGCATAGGGCACTGTGTTGGCTATGAAAGGATTTATGGGACATAAACATGGATGAAAATGTACATACATTCTGTCTTTTTAGTACACCTATAGATATCAGTGCTGATGAAAACACAGAGACAGGCAAAATCAGAGGCTGATTCCTGAGAAAGCTAAAGCTTAGGTCTCAGGACATCTCAGTTGCATAAGCCTTTGAAGGCTCAAGGAGAGAGCCCAGCATTGCTTGACATCACCTACTGATTTTGTAAGATTTGCAATACATTTTGAATGCAATGGATTAAGACCTCTGTCTCTTTCCTCTTTGACGATGCCTTTTTCCTGTTTTCCCTTATGTCACATAGAGCACTAGAGTGTCCTCAGTCATTTTGGGGACCTACCTTAGAGGGATAAGTTGGGAATCCATTTAATCTGGGTTTATGAGGATATATATGCATGGTTCTTTGTTACTTCTATGCATAGTTAATTTATCATTAGTAATGCTGGTGCTAATGTAAACTCTTACAAATACACATAAGTACCCTATTCAAATACAGCTCTTTAATAATAGTTAAAGTATACTCTTAAAAGTAATAAAAGTAGCATATCACATCAGTACATTGGGAAAAAAATTAGGTGATTTAACATAAAACATTCATAATTAAGAAGTTACAGATGACAGTTAACTAGAAAGAGGCAGATTGGTGAATGAGTGAAGTTAAAGAGCATTTCTCACCTCAAGAAAAACTGAATTGTCCCAAATTGTCTTAAAGCTCATATGTGAAAAGACTTGCAAAAGATTTTCCCACATCGGAAAATAATTCTGTACTTTGACAGGAAATTACCAATAACGAGAGTGGGGTTGTGGAGCTTAAAAATGTTTTTCCAAACGTCGAATAATTGAAAACACTAATTTTAATCATATTAAAAAGAAAACTAAATTATTTCTCAAATTACTCTGTAGAAAGGGCTGTTATGACACTACTGTTAAATGAAAAGGCACTCAAAATAATACGTTGAAACATATAAGAAAGTATTGTAGACATGACAGACTGCTTAACTAGATAATTTATAATGGTAATACTGTTGATTTTGGGGTTTATGGTATTTGTTAAGCTTTTTAATTCTTCAATTTGTTGTGCTTCCTTTTACACTTTAAACATTCATGCCTGATGCTGTACTAAATTTTTTTTTCCTAAAAGAGGTCTTCCAAAATTGTGTAAGCTTCAAGATTAACAAAACTGGTCCATTTATGGGTGTAATTACAAGTCAGAATGTAATTCTCAGGACCTTCAATGGCTACACAGTAGAGTAAAGATTTGCAAATTTGGAGAAGCTGGTTCAGTGATAAATTGCTGAAATTGCTATCCATGGAATGATGTAGTGAAGGGAATATTCAGAGAAGAGCAGACTGATTCCTCCAAGAATGAGCTAGAGAATTTTTTCCTAAAGAAATTTGGAAGAGATCTTTAGAAGAGATCAACAGACTGCATGAAAACTTAAACTTATGTCCACACAAAATCCTGCACACAGGTGTTTAGAGCAGCTTTATTCATAATTGTTAAAACTTGGAAGCAACCAAGATGTCCTTCAGTGGGTGAATGGATAAATAAACTGTGTACATCCAGGCAATGGAATATCATTAAGCATTAGAAACAAATGAGCTATCAAGCCACAGAAAATACCACGGAAGGAACTTAAATGCATTATTTCTAAGTAAAAGAAGCCGGTCTAAAAAGGCTGCACACTGTATGATTCCAATTATATGGCATTTGGAAAAAGACAAAATGACAGATACAATAAAAGGATTAGTGGTTGTCAGGAATTACAGAAGAATAGGCTGAACATGGGGGATTTTTAGGTGAAATGCTTTATGCTGTTATATTTGGTACAGTCATTATATATTTGTCAAATCCCATAGAATGTATGTCACCGAGTGAACTCCAAGAAAGAGCCCATGTAAACTAAAGGTGATAATGATCTGTCAATGCGGGTTCATTGATTGTAATGAATGTTGCATTCTGATGGGGGATGTTGATAATAAGGGATGCTGTAGGAGAGCAGGAAGGTGGGACAGAGGGTATATGGGAATTCTCTGTATTTTCTATTCAGTCTTTCTGTGAATCTAAAACTGCTGTAAAAGCTAAAGCTGATTAACTAAAAACCAAAAAATGAAATACACAGTCAGAGAGCCATTAGTTGGAAATCCCAAATGAGACTGGGCTAGAAGGTCTACCTCTCACTGCTCCTGACAGTGGTTGAGAATATTTTTGAACTATTGAAAGAGGTTATTTCTGAATAGTGCAATTAGGGTGATTCTGCATTATCTTATTTATGCTTCCCATATCTTCTAATTTTTTTTCAGTAATCATACCTGAATTTTATAACCTAAAAATATGATTAAAGAGAAAGGCAAGAAAAAAACACTAACATCTGTTAAATCTGAGCAATGGGATTACTGGTTTTCTTTATTATTTGCTACGCATATTTTTAAACTTTTCTACGCTGGGTATATACTTCCTGTTGTGAATGTGAAGTGAACATGTTCTCCCTGTCTCTGACTTGCATTTTCATTTCCTTCATGGTATTTTTGGAAGAGCAGATAGTTTTGGGTTTAATGAAATCCAATTTGTAATTTTTTCTTCTACTATTAATGACATTGTATCCTACCTAAGAAATTCTTGCCTCATTCAAGTACACAAACATACTTCTCTGTTTTTCATTTAGGTGTTTTAAATTTGTTACATTTACGTTTAGGTTTATGACCCATCGACAATTAAATTTTGCGTTTGAAGGGAGGTAGTAGACAGTTGATCTCATAGTAGTAATGTCCTTATAAGAGTCCCAGATTGCTGAGGAAAGGCCACATGATGCCACAGCAGGAAGACAGACATGGGCGAACCCAGGCGAGAGCTCTCTCCAGAAACCAAATGAGCAGGAACATAGATCATGGACTTCCGGCCTCCAGAACTGAGAAAATAAATTTCTATTGCTTTAGCCACCCAGTCCTTGGTATTTTGTTACGGCATCTTGAACTAGCTAGTACAAAGGATTAGGCAAACTTTAATTTCATCCTGCCAACCATTTTCAAGTAACTTGTCATTTTATCAAGATTATTGAGTTTATTGGCAAAAAAGTCATTCAGAATATCCCATTGTAATCAATTTACTTTAAGGAGGGTCTGTAGTGATACCCCTCTTTTCTTTCTTGGTGTTGGTAATTTGTATTGTCTCTTGTTTTTTGATCAATCTAGCAAACAGGTTATCAATTGCATTCATTAATTTAAAAACCTACATATCATTATTACTTTACTGCTTATCTTTTTTCTATTACACCGATTTCTGCTTTGATTGCTTTATTTCTTTACTTTTACTTTCTCTTCTTTATTTTCTTAAAGTAGAAATTTAGATTATAGATGTTTTAACCATTTCATGTCTTTTCTCTTTTAAGCATTTAAAGATACAATTTCCTTTAAGATGTGTTTTAACTATATCCCATAATTTTTTTTGATATGTTTTCAATATTATTCAGTAAGAATAATTTCTAATTTCTCTTGTGATATTTTCTTTGACTCCTAGGTTATTTATTTATTCTTATTATATATTGTCAATTATTGTTTAACTTTCATATGTTTTAGACTTCCCTATCTATTTTATTGTTTCTAATTTCTAATGTGATGTCATTGATACCAGAGAAAATATTTCACAAGATTTCAACTTTTTAAATTTATTGAAATTTATTGTTAAGCATGTGGTTGATCTTGTTCAATAGTTTCTGTACAATTAAAAATAATGTATACTCATAACTTTTGTGTGAATGTTCTAGAAGTAAAAATTAGGCCATGTCCAAATCATCTGTATTTGTAATGACTTTCTGTTCTCTTCTATCAATTACTGATAGGAAGGTGCTGAAATCTCTAAATGTGACTCTGTATATATCTAGTTTTCCCTTTAGAACCACCGATTTTTGCTTTACTTATTTTGAAACTCTGTGATTAAATGAATTACACTTAGGGTTATTTTGTCATTGTGATGAATTGATTATATTTTTCCATTGTGAAATGACCCAATTTATTTCTAGTAAAATATAGCAAGATTATTCTGTTTGAATATAGCTATATAAGCTTTCTCATGCTTACTGTTCCCATGGTACATATTTTTTCTCACTCTTTTACTTTAAATTATCTGTGACTTGTAAAGGGTATATCCTTGGGTCTTACTTTTTAATCTGTTGTGAAATGTCTAACTTTTTACATGGGATATATTTCACCCATTTATATTCAATGTACTTATCTACATGCTTAGGTTTAAATCTAACATTTTGCTACTGGTATCCTGTTAGCAAACTATTTTTTGTTGTTTCTTTTTTTCCTCTTTTCCTGTCTTCTTTTCAGGTTAACAGAAATGTTTAATATTCCATTCCATCTCTTCTTTTGGCTTTTTGGCTGTATTTCTCTGTATTATTATTTTAGCAGTGGCACTAGAGTTTACAGTAGGCATTTTTAATTGATCACAATCTGTCCTGAATGAGCATTATATAATTCTATGTACAATGAAATAATCTTGTAACACTATAATTTAAATTCCTTTCTCTTACCTTTTATGCTAATTTTATCACACCCTTTATTTTTACATATAAAACCCCATAATACATGATTGGAATTTTTTTCTTTAATAGTGTTTTGAAGAAGTTTTGACTCTTAAGGAATTTAAGCAAATAAAGAACCTTTTCTCTATGTTTACTGTTTCTCCAAGGATGAGGTGACATGATGGTAGGACCCGAGTGAGATATCAGCAAACCGAGATCCAGACAGCTGAAGACTGTGTGTCTGTGAAATCTTCCTGCCTGTACCCCAGACTCTGTTTAATCATCTAAATTCCCCTGTAGGCAGCTTCAAGGGATTGTCTTTGCATTTGGGGCTCCTCTGGGTTCAATCTTCCATGGCAACGCATAGATTGATCAAAAAGTCTGGTTTGTTTCTTCCTATCTAAGCAAGGACTGTCCTTTGTTACACATTTGCTTCTCAGTCCATCTGCCCCAAGTTTCAGCAAAACTGACCTCAGGTTTACGTGTGTACTATAATTTTCATTTACGTAGAAAAGACTTGTTTTTCCAGAGTTTAGTTCCGGATTTCTTTCTGTCCAAGCTCTTTTACAGTATTAAAGAAAAAGTTTCTGTGCATGTGTGTGTTGATTATTATTCACCTGGTGATATCTTGTAATTTCCTTGGGAGCTAAATCTTTCATTTCTTTCTATATGTCAAGCAAAAGTGGAAGATTCTAGAATTTCTCACATTTTCTTCTCTTCTTTCTATCTCCTTTCCTTTCCTTCCTTTTCAGTATATAAAATATATATCTCTCTCACCCCATCTTTCTACAATTCAAGGTCTATTAGTCCTTGAAGGCCAAGTTTAGGATTCCCTCCACTCTGAAACTCATTCTGAAATATACACATGCATACCCAGTTCAGACAGCTTTATCCCTCTTCAGACAGGATCTTATTTACCAGTTCTATGACTCCTTTGCATGGTTAAGTGTTTTTTTCTTTTTTAATGTACACAGTATATGTGCATTAAGAGTTCTTGTCCAAAAAAGAGTTCCTGCCCAAGAAAGGTTCTTCCTTGAATGTAGGAACCATGGTTCTTGTTTTATTTTATTTATTTTTTAAATTCATGCAGCTCAAGAGCCAGAGAGTGCCTATGCATTTGTTTAAAGATAATAGTGAATGTAATGATGACAATTTTCTTATTTGTAATGGTAGGAAATAAGAGGTATGAGGTTGTCTTTTCCACATAATATATCTTTGGTCCAATAAAAGATGTAAAGAAGCGCTCTCAAAATACACATATACTTGACTATGTATACATTATTATAACATAAACATGGGTATCTATAAACATAGTCAGGATGTTAAACTCTGCCAAACATAAATATACTCAAATGTATTGATAACCTTATGTGTTGTGACCATTTATTTTATCCTGTGTTGGGTACAAGAGTTTAATATAGGCTTTAAGAATTTACAGCTTATAATATATAAAAACATTATTATGGTAAAACAATTGAATTTAATTCAGGAGATTTAATTATTACTGAAAGACACACTAACAAAATTTTCAGTGATGGAAATACTTTTTGTAAATTCAAAAGATTTTTTTAATTCTCTGAAAGCAAATCTCTATTTCTCACATGCCCCTACTTTAAGTATTCATTATGCTTGTAATAATCCTTCTTCAGGTTCAAAAGTATTATGGAAATATTGTTTGTGAGAATGGATGTTGATGAATAGTGGTCATGAACTAGAAAATAATTTACATTTTTAAAACATATAGGCATTACTTGAGAAACATAACATAATTTGGGCAGAAATGTAATTTTTTAAAGAAAAAAATATTTATGAATGCTATATAAAATTATTTAGTACAACAGAAGGGAAAGAATACAAACAAAATGGCTTGAGTGGATGCATGGGCAAAGGTTAGGGACTAGGATCCTGGCAAAGTTTTGACAGTCAGGATTTATAATCCAGATTTTTAATGGTCATTTTCCATGTCATGATTAAACTTTGAATAAATCACCTTTGAGGTGAAATAACTTCCTAGCTCACTTTTCCTTCAAACGTTCATCATGTTCTAATTCATGTTTGTTTTTTCTGAACTCCAGAATTCCTTTGGGTCTGGTAGTAAATGTCTTACTTCACTATTCTCCTACCCCCATGTCTCTCTTTGATTCTTTAAGATCAAAAAGGGCAGAAAGATGTGATACTGATAAAGAACTTCAAGGATCCAAATTTTTGGCTTAAATCCTAGGCTTAAAATGTCTACATCTAAAGGAAGTTAAAGAATTGTAATCAGGGTTTTAGAAATCAAACCCAAGAAATTCACTCACCGTATTGAAAATAAATAAAAATAGTATGTTTCATGCATGTCTTCTCCATTATATTGTGTGATATTATATAAGGACATGAAGAATATCTTTCTCATAATTGTGTCTCCAGAACCTCACCAAGGCCATGGCTAAATATTGACCAAATCAACTGAAAAAAAGAGGGGGAAGAAGGGAGAGGAAGATTCTTTAATTCAATGAAAAATTTAAAAACCGGGACTTTAAAATTATTTTAGTCTGAATCTTAGAGCAAAAAAATTCAGATATTTTTCATTCAAAGTGTTTCTGGATTATTTTCAAAGCTTATCACTCATCTTTTCACAAACCCTTTCAGGTTTTGGTTGAACTTCTTATTGATTTGACTTGGCTCATATGTGAATTTTCCTGTGCTGTTTAGATACGGATTTATAGGAATTGTATGGATTGAATACTGATGGGCATTTTTGTGCACCATTTTTTCTAAAAACTTTCTCCCAAAATCTGCCAGTCATTACCTCCCCACATATCCACTCTTCTTCTTACGGAATCCATTTTCATGCATCGTCTTCCAGAGGGGTGGTTTTTCTCATCTGTGTTTTTCCCAGGAAACAGAAATCCCATTCAAATGGTGAAAAGGTAACAACAGACAAAGGAGAGTAGGATTTAAAGATGTCACTGTGGACCTGGTTTCCTCCTACCTTTCTGCTCGGATCTGTGTAGAGTCAGCCTCCTCCGTGATCTCAAAATGACCACCAGCAACTCGAGAAGAAATGTCCCTCCTCGTCGGTGATGAGAAAGAGAGAGAAACCCGGATTTGAGCTGATCTGAAAGCAAGAGAGAGCTTATGAAATGGAAACTGTGTATGGACAAATCATTTGAAGAGTTTTCTGTAAAAACAGCAGAGAAATGCTGTGAAAATTGGAGGGAGATGTAGAGTCTATTGAGATTAAGACAATGATGATGATAACCATGTCTTGATTATTTTCCAGAGAATTGGGCCTCAAATGACTTGTTTGAACATATTTTCCTATGTGTACTCACCATTAGTTTGTCTTTTTTCGGTTGCTGTTGACTGTCTTATTGGGTTATTTGCCTTCATATATTTTTGATACTACTTTTTTTCTCCCTGTATATATTGCAAATATTTTCCACAAAATGTCACAATCCAACATTGGAATTTTACTGCAAAAGAGGTTAAAGGATGAAATCAAATGGTTATTCTCTGAGAGGGTTCAAACCTGGTCTAAAATAAATAATAGCTACTTCTAATAAATTATACTAAAACTTAGGTGTACAAAGCGGAGAAAGAGAAATACCAAATGATTTCACTCATCTGAGGAGTATAGGAACAAAGGAAAAACTGAAGGAACAAAACAGCAGCAGAATTACAGAACCCAAAAATGGACTAACAGGTACCAAAGGGAAAGGAACTGGGGAGGATGGGTGGGCAGGGAGGGATAAGGGGGGGGAAGAAGAAGGGGGGTATTAAGATTAGCATGCATGGGGGGGAGGGAGAAAGGGGAGGGTGGGCTGCACAACACAGAGAGGACAAGTAGTGACTCTACCACATTTTGCTAAGCTGATGGACAGTAACCGTAATGTGGTTGTTAGGGGGGACCTGATATAGGGGAGAGCATAGTAAACATAGTATTCTTCAGGTAAGTGTAGATTAAAAATTTAAAAAAAAAAAGAAAGAAAGAAAGAAAAGGGGGATTACTCCTTAACAGGATAAAACTATTGGTAAATCAAAGATCAACGCATGCTTTAAATATCCTTAATGTTGATCACTTAAAGGGTGTCAGATGATCAGCTATGGAGGTACTCTTTTCTGATAATATTCCTTTCTCTTAATTAAAAAAAAAAAAAAAAAAAAGCAGTTACTGTGTGCTGACCTCCAAGGAGTTCTGCACAGTGGTATAGAGGGCATGTCAAAGTGTGGGCAAAGGGTCTGTTTGTTTCTACGCAGAAGATCAAGGCCTAGCTTGGATACCCAGAAAATGAACTAAGATACGATATGAGGAGGAGCTCCCGGCATCAGCACTCTCTGGAGGACTCGTGCCAGGGGATGATCATCAAAAAGCCTCCACAGGGATCCGGACGATGCTGCGGTTGTGGCTGCATCCAGCCCACCGTCTCCTGGACTTGCCATAAGAAGGAGGAGGGAGATGTCTAGGCTGGCATGTGCATACAGTGAGACAATGAATTTGACTGGATCTGTACTGTTGGAACTCAACCAGGAGTTGGGAGGGGTGCAAGTTGTAGCACCCCAAAATCTCATGACTATAGACTATCTATGGTTAAAAGAACATATGGGATGTGAACAGATCCCAGAAATGGGCTGCTTTAATTTGTCTGATGGTTCAAGTACAGTTGGAAAATATCCATCATATCATAGATAAATTTTCACAAATGCCTAGGGTGCCTAAATGGTTTTCTTGGCTTCACTGGAGATGACTGGTAATTATAGATTTGCTTTGTTTATGTCACCGTATTCCTATTATGTTAATATGTGTGTGCAAATTAGTTAGTAGTTTAAAACCTATACATACTTAAGGTACTCTACAAGAAGATATGTCAAAGAAATAATCAATCCTCCCAAGTTTCCTTCATATGCTACATCTATAGCTTTTCTTCTTCCTTCCTAATTACAAACCTTAAATAGAATTCGTGCCTCATATCGAATTTACCGAGTATCATAATTCCTCCAGGTGGTAAAGATACCTCGAGACAAGTGCTGGGCATAGAAGCCACAGGGCATAAATCTGCAAAGAAGTAAAAAGCTAACCTTTGCAAACAATATGGCTTCTCTCTCACTTACCAACTTTGCATTTCCCTGTATGGCCCCGGAAGATGACTGGTTAGCCAGAGACGGGTAAGATTCCTCAAGGGAGGAACAACCTAAGACAGGCACAGTCGCAGGGGGGCCATCAGGTGAGAATTTGGGGATCAACAGAGGTGAGGCTCAGAACCTCACCCCCCCTGCTTTGAGAGAAATCTTCTGCATCCGTGGATGTCTTGCTGCCCTTGTCTAGCCTGGATTAATACTTAGTCCATAGGCACACACCTGATCATCTGATCATCTACATTTGCCTTCTTACAGCACTAAACTATGTTTTCTACCTTTATCTTGCATCTACCTACCACTTCAGCATTTTATTAAAAATAAAAATAATAATAATAATAGGAGAAATGTGGGATCAACATATAAATCAAGTACAAAAATCAAATGAATATTCATATTTGACCTGATGGTTTATAGGTCATATTGCATGATCAAAACCGAAAGTTTCTGTGATGAATGCCCTTGTACTGTTCACCATGTAAGAATTTATTCACTCTGTAAGAATTCGTTCACCATGTAAGAACTTGTTCGTTATGCTTCAGAAGATTGGAGACTGACGAGAATTAGGCTTGAGATGGATTAATGATTGTACATTGAGCATTGACCCCCCTATACTGAATTTTATTGTTGTTAACAACCATTTGATCAATAAATATGAGAGATGCCCTCTCAAAAAAAAAAAAACTTAGGTGTACAACACATAGTTCATGACACCATTCTAATAATGTCTTGTGTCTTAGAACACTAAAGTGAGAGTCAGTGTTGATTACCTGTTCCTGCATGTAGTTGCATAGTTTTATGCAACAGACCATAATCAAACGTTATAAATATTTGGGCATATAAGCCCTGCACTTAAAAGCTACATACATTGCCTTATTTATACCTCACAATCCTATGAATTAAATGTTGTAGCCTATATTTCACAGAGGAAGAAAATGAGCTTCAGAGCGTTTAAGAACATCACCCAAGATTACACATTAATAACAGGAAAGGATCCAGATTTGAACCCTGGTCTGACTCCAAACCACTATGCTAAATTCCTGAAGTGTAACTTCCAAAATCAGTGATCGTTAAGAGTTTAAATTGACTTTGAAGATCTCTTAATGCAACTACCTTGAGAGGCAGTATAAGGCGGCTGAATCTTGGCTATGCCTTTTAGTTTGCTGGGATTCGTTTTTCTTATCTGTATGTTAGTGAGAATATCTTCAATCTCATAGGATAGTTTTTGGGATACATATGATGATACATATAAAGCAGTGTTTCATGTATAGTTAAGTATCCAATAACTATTACCTCATATTATTAATAGTAGTATTACTACTTTTGTCTCACCTGATGTTCAAATCTCTTTGTCCATAGGTCTGCCAAGTGATTATCTAGTTTTGAAATGATATGTCCTGCTAGAGCAAACTTATTACTTTCTATAAAGGTCTATTCTATTTTTGGAAAGTTCTAGTTTTTAGAATGTTTTTTCTTACGGTTGGCTGAAGGTTGCCCTTCTAAAAACAGTTTTTAGTGAGACATTCTAGAATGGCATATAATATACAGTGAACTTTTTGAAGATCATTATTAGGTTTCTTTAACAGTCTTCTGACCAAGAAAAAAAGATCATGATGATTATTTTCTCTGTGTTCAAGCCTCTCAGTGCCCCTCTTAGAACTCTGAGCAGAACACCCTTCTATAGGTGTGACTGGGACAGCCCACAGGTAGGCAGGTGTATACTCCTTTCCACTCTAGGGACAATAAGCATCTTATGAGACAATATGGGTCAGTAAACATCTCAGACAGAAAAGTGGATAGGAGGTGGTGGCACACAGCACTGCAGATGATCCAACCCAAGCCATCACCCCGCTGCATGAAGAGTTAAAAACTCACCCTCCTCCTCGCACCAGTTAATAATTGCATCTTCTAAGTATTAACAAGCCAATAGTCAGTCGTGCATCCATACATTGTATTATTATTATTATTATTATTTAGTATTCACATACTACTCCCCTCCTGTGAAAAATACTTTTAGATGCTTATAGTAAAAGAATAATGCAACCAGGCTGAATCACTGCCTTGGAGTAAATATAAAGTCAAGGGATAGAAAAAGAAGTTATTCACAGATGCATGTACAGTAGCTTTAATAACATCAGTGACTGCTTTTCTTGCTTTTCCAAACACTTTCTCTTATTGTACTAGAATTCCTACTCCAGGATCAGCAAATTTTCATCTGTTTTGTTCTTGTCAGAGATTTTGTTTCCCTTCCTTGATTTTACTTAGTGATTCTCAACTGAGTATTCATATTAGACTCATAGGGGGAGCTTGGAAAATAACTGATGTCATATCATACATATCAATCCAATTGATTAAAATCTGTAGAAAGGGGCTGGACCTTGAGGACACCGTTCCCTCTGCAGCTGCCAAAAGTAGAGAATGATTTTCACTTAGTTCCTAATTCTTCAGGATCAAAATTATGGTCACTATTATTGATCTGCAGTATCTCTCACAATCATAACTTCCCCATACTCATAAAACTTCTGCACTGACTCTCGACCCCCTCTTTTTTATCTACAGATGCACTTATCTTGTCCTCTGAACTCATTAAAGATTTTGAAGCTTGGCCCATAATTTCACATTCCATCCCTACTCCTTCTCATTCTCAAAAATGTGCTGTGGACAATTCAAGAACAGGTTCTGGAATTTGGGTTTGAGTCCCAGCCCCGCCACTACCAACTTTGCTGCCATGGGAAAACGATTTAAACCCTCTTTGTTATCAAAAGGAGATGGTACCAGGAGTGGTAGCTCTCGGTGTTGGGCTTAAATGAGCCGCCATACGTGTTTCCTTGGGTTATTTGGCCATATTAGACTTGTGTGGCCTGCTGTTGTAAACCTTTCTTTGATACCCTATCTGAATTTTCACGATCGAAGAAAATCTATCACTTTGGTTATCTTCCACAAATATAAATCAAATCATGTGGTTTCCCTGCTAAATACCTCCCCCTACCTTCCTGTTGTCTGTAAGGAATACAGTACCATCTCCTGTGGGCAGGACATAAATCACTCATGGTGTTGGTTTCCAGAAAATTGTCCAATTGTGTCTTCTTCACCTAACACCTTCCCTTTCCTTCTTCCTCACTCTGGTCATGTATACGATGGATCCCATCGATAAAGTTGCACGGTTTTATCCAACAGACCGTAATCAAACTTCATAAATATTTGGGCATGTAAGTTTTGCAAGCTCCCTAAGCTTTAATATCCTGAGCTATAAAATTGAAATAATAATACCTTGAGAGATTCTGTGACCACTAGACATATTTACAGATCCACATGTACTTACATACATACATTCATACTGACGGATCCATGCATATTTAGACATGGGTACAGAAGACACATGGCCTTATTGGGAGCTTAAAAAATAGTAGTTGCTGCTATTAATTTTGTCATCAAAACGGTTGTTTTTGTTCTTCTTATCACCCGTATGATGGTTGTATCTCCTCTGTGAAGCTTGACCTGGTCCCCTTCTACTGACTCTTTGGGTGCCCCCAGCCCTTTGTGTCTGTGGCTACGAGACACACTTCCCCCTTAGTTGTGATTTCTACCTTCTGTAACTCGCTGTCTCCCTGACATACGACCCTTCTGAGGGCACACCCCATCCAGGATCTGCTCCCTGGGAAGAAAAAGTTCCCATGAGCAGATTCACCGCGTGTTCACTTCAAAGAATTTTATATAGTTCGCAGTCATCAGGGAAGAGTGTCGATTACCTGACACTGAAGAACCTGAGACAAGCCCTCTGCTTTGCCTCAGCTTTCCGTAAAAACAGATCAACTGCCTCCTGCAAAGGTTGATGCCCCCACCTGGGCAACCCTCCCTGTGCACACAGCCGTCCTTCGTTTTGCATACCCTGGGCTGCCTGCTTTCCAGCTCCTCCAAGCTGTGTTTACTTCTCCTGGGGAGCCTCACTCCCCACCGCTCTTGTTCCTCCTCAACTGTCCCCACCCCTCGATCCCCCTCTTGACCTTTTTACACGGGTGTGTCCACACTGAGCTGGTCCCCATGACCTCTCCATCTGGTCCTGATGGTCTGACCACCTCCCTCTTCTCACTCCTATTCTCTTGCTAATAATGGTCCGGCAGTGAAGACTGGATTTAGAATCTAAGCTTAGAAAAGGAGTGAAAACATTTAAAAAGTATGTTTTTTCCCCCTAGCACATCAAATCACAGCAAGTTATTTCAGTAAATGAGCATATTGAAGAAAGACGAACTATGCCAGTGGACGGAAAGCCAGGGGCAGTTCAGCCTTGAGAGAGAGGCTTCTGAAGGTGTGCAGAGAAGGCTTTATCAGGTTGTTGGGTCAGAAACACTAAAGGGCAATTTCACTTTCTTAGCACTAACTCACACCTGGGAGTCCGTGCAGGGAAGGCCGCGCTCTTCACCAACACTCCAGGATAAGGTGATAAGAAGATTACAAGTAAAGCCTCTCTTTAGTTATTCCACATCTCTGGGCAGACAGAGCAGGTTAAATGACAGTGCAGGTCACAAATACATTGATCACCCACTCAGCTTGTACTACCCAGGGTTTTAAAGATCCATGCCAAGAATAAGGGAAGTCATCTTGGCTGAGTTTATTTTAGCAGAGGGTGAAGAAAGTTCAGAGAGATGAAGTTCTGGGAGGGCACCCTCCCTACCTCTCCAACGATGAGCTCGATTTATGCATGATCTTCACGAGTGAATACTTCCTCACAGCCCTTGAGAGGTACAGACAGAACTCACAAATGATGCCGTGGCTTTGCCCTTAAATGACTTCCGTGTGTCTCATCAGTCCTGGCCCCTCCCCCATCTTGTAAAGCCATGCAGGAAACACAGTGAATGTTGCTAAAAATAGCATTTCTCCTATTTAAAGGCACTATGTGAGCGTTCAAGGTGAAGCATCGATTAAATCAGATCAACGTTGTGGGTGCTCTATTCTGATTTATGCATAACGTGTGAAATTGTTTTTGTTTGCTTGTTTATTTGGACAAGACGTCTTATAATAAGCTTCAGTTACCCTTGTTCAGCTTATAAAACATAACAAAGATATAAATTCGTTGAATGGTTTTAATCTGGTCTTCACAAGAATAAGAAAGGCCATCTTGAGGCTAAAACAGAAAAAAAAAAAGATAAATCATTAGAAACACTTAAAAATTCTGCACATGACACTCTTCTTTATTAAAAAGACCCATTGTAAATTGGAAAGTTCCGAAGTCTTTGTGGTGAGGGAGAATGAATTATAATGACATCACTGGGTCATGAACTAGGCCCACTGGCCACTTTCCAGAATGAAATTGACTAGGAGAGATCAGATGAGCCCATTCATAGCACAAGACATCTGGGACGCAGCCAGGGAATCGAGGTTCAAGCCCCCTATTTAGGACACACTTTCTCTTCTTCTTCATCATCAAACACAACCGCGATTTCCTAGGCAAGGAGTGTAGCCTAACAATGCATTTCGATTCATATTCTAAAGAACACCCAAAAAGTTCTTTATACTCATTCCTCAGTCAAAGACCTCATGAAAAATATTAACATGTCAACATCTGGCTGACACCTTTGGTACATTTTCATCATGTGGCTGACGGGAAGCATTTTGCCTTCAAATAAGCATAATTTTCCAGTCTTTTCCATCTCCTTTTTTTGCCTCTTTCCCAGCGTAATAAATGGTGTCTGAAGCCCAAGAGAAACTCATTTCTGTTAACAGATCATTTGTAAACCTTTAAGGGCAGCTGGTGAGAAAGGGGCATTTTTTTCTTCTGTCTTAACTTTGCTGGTTGTCTCTCTAAATGCAAAATGACACCTCATTCAAAGCTTTCTAGTGTCATCTTAATCTCCCTTATTTTACACTTTCTACCTTTTTGATATTGCTATAGACTGCATGGAGGCTTTTTGCCTAATACTGTAATACCTATTATCTGAGGCATTTAGATATATAGGCTTTTGCCAGCTAAGAATAATGCAGATCAATTGGATGTCAGCAGCCCAATAAAGTCAGATAGTATATATTTTTTTTGCGGTAGAAAAAAAAGATGTCTACCCACCCGACCTTAAAGCCAGCACATTTCAATATTAATATATTTTATGTATGCATGTGAAAGCATTTTACCTTTCTTACGGATCTGTAGGGAAGACTCCCTTTCCTCTATGGACTATTATTACCTATTCTAAGGGGTCTAAGATTATAGATACTTACTAAGACAAGAATAATTGGCCATAAAAAACCTTTTATATTCTCACAATTATTTTTGCATTGACTAAACGTGTCAAGAAAATCTGATTTTACTAGCCGGCCCCTAATTTTGACTCCATTTAATTTTTTTCTCTGGCTTTTTCCCCCAATATGTTTTTAGTCTGAGATAGTTGGCAATTGTACAAAAGAACAATTTGTTACAGAACCTTTCCTGACGGCAAGTTCTAGAATCCAAGCATAACATCAAGTATCAAATAAAATAAAAATGTATGAGATCAGCAAAGGGGACATGCTCCAAGGTAAGGAACTGATCGAGGGCCTAGAAAAAAATAAAAGAAGTTTAAATTCAAAATCTGACTGCTCAGCTATGAAGTAAGTCTGTGGAACAAAGGGTCAAATGCAGCTTTGACCCCTCGTTCCCCTCCACCCACCAAGAGATCAGATCCCGTCATCCTATTTCCAGTAAGACACAAGGAGCAGAGTTGTGGGTATTAAGCAGCAGCACGGACATCTCCAAAGGACACTTGAGGGAGAGAAGGAGAAAAATGCATGGGCTCTTCAGCAAGTAGGAGGTGCGTGGACAAGAGAAAGAGCAGCAGATCTGTAAGAAAGGTAAAATGCTTCCACATGCATGCATAAAATATATTAATATTGAAATGTGCTGGTACTCAATCGACTCTTGGAAACAGAAGCCACCCTGGTTTGATCATGTTTCTTTCTGTGCCTTTGCTCCCCAAAATATTCGACACAAGGATGAGTCAGGGATCACAAGAGGGCATTGTGGTTCAAAGCATGTCAGCTTCTGGAAAGAACTCAGACCAGGAAAAGGAGGATTAAGTGTCCCAGTTTCACCGCTGATTGGTGGAAGATCTTGGCAATTCCCTTCTAATACTAGCAACTCCAATTTGGGATATTCTAAATGCTCTCGCTCTTTAGATAACAGAGGATGCAATGTAGTGGCAAGAAGTGTAAGTGACGTGGCATCCACATGACCCTTGCAAACAAAACCCATCCTGGTTGTCGTATATATATTTTTTTATTTATATTATTTATATTTATTATATGTATCTAATTTTTTATATTTACGTTTTTAAATTTTTTCTATTTCACTGAAATAGAAAATCAGGTCCCCTAAGTGAAAATAAAAACCATAGGTACCCCACACTCTCAAGTCACCAGCGAGCCAACCGCAGTTAGGGCAGACGCTTCTCCCAGGTCGTGGGAATGGAGTCTGCTACCACCGACGGTGCTTCATTCAACTCGACCTCATGCCTCCTTCCCAGTCTTCCTACAGACCAGACCATCTTGGAGAAGACTATCTCTCATCTCTTTGAGGAGTCCAGATCCGTGGGGAGAACCTATTTCCTCCCCATTCCAAAGATAACTGTCTGCAAAAATGGGCATCAAAGGGACCCGCAGATACTTGAGAGAAAGAGAAACTGGATGTTTGCTGGAACCAAGAAACTGTAGCCGATCCCTGTGTTGTCATGAAAGAGAGGAATAAAGGGGTGAGGGAGATTTTGTGTGACATTAACAAGTACACACTTGTGTTTGGTGGCAAAATGCTCTTAAAGACTGGGTCTAAGTTTGGTCAAAAGAGGCAGAAAACTCAGGGCTGCCCAGGAAGCTGGACGGCTGATGGAGAGGCGGGCCGCAGACTTGGAAACATCAAGGGAATAGGCAGAATCTTCAGAAAGATGTCCTGGGGGTTAAGCATCCTCAGGGAGAAAGAGGGTATCATGAGCGGCAGTGACTAGTTGCAAACACAATCAATGAAGCAAAGGGCCCTGCCCCGAGCTGGCTCTTCTGGCAATTTTAGATACATCCTCCCTTTTTTACTTTCTTCCCCAACATCCTCCTTTCAATACCAGCAGGTCAACTAAGGACAGAGAAAGCCAAACATGCCTTCAATTCTTCCTGATCAGAGTCAGATCAGGGGGGGCCAGAGGAGCCTGACCGCAAAGAGGGAGGGTGATGAAAGTATAAAGCAAACTCCTGACTCCTTTTTCCACCCCGAGCAACCAGGATCCAGTCTGTTTGGGAGGCAATTGAACAGAAAGGGGATAAATTTGAATCCAGTTTGGGATTTTTGTTTTAAAACAAGTTACATTGAGTTTTAACATCTGAGAAGGACTAGAAACGTATAGGACTTTGCCATGTTATTTTTGAGACTCAGGAAGGGGGGATTTTGATACAGAATATTTGGATCAGGATCAGAAAGCAAAATAAAACAAGAACATGTTTTGTTTCTCACCCAACTTAAGGTTCCTTAATAAACCAGTTATATTGCCAAGAAGTTAATCATACTATTTGCCAATCTGACCAAACTAATTGCCTTCTGACCAGCTTAATCATTTAATGTAAGCCACTGGAAGACCTAAACAGATTGCTAAGGGAATATTTGTCATATAACTAATTGTTAATGGTTACAAAGCCAGCCAGGACTGCTTTGTCAAATTTAGTTAAATGAGTGGAAAGAAAGTCCCTTGCTTCCACACAACCTTATTTATTGAGGAGCATTCACTACCGTTTCTTGCAGCCACTTTCAATTGTCAGATTTCATTTAAGAGGGACAATGGTAGGCACCGTCTATAAATAAACACATATCCCTGGTTTCACCCTCAAAATAGATAAGAAATCATACCTTGCCTTATGCATTCTGCTGAGTCTCTTTCGGGACTCAGGAAATGAAAACGACAGTTTGGCAATTGTATCATATATTACTGAAGAGAAGAGACCCAGAAGACAGACATTTGGGGTTGATGAGTGCAATTTTGCTGTGGTGATCCACATTGTTGATCCATTTTGAATTACCTGGCAGGTTTGGTGGTGGGTTGACACAACCACCATGACAAAGGACAAGGGACTGTCCGTTTAAGATTCCAGAAACAATAAATTACACTGGAATCAATCAAACACTTTTATTTGTCACATGTTTCCTACTGAATTAACCCTGACCTCACAAATCAGAGTTCTCTGCCAAACCCCCATGAGGGGGCTGTTCACACTGGCCTGTGGGCTTGGATACCCAGGCCAGCCTGGGTTCCGGGCAATAAGGCATATTTGGCTTCCCTTTGGCATATACCAATTCAGTGTTTCAAAAGACGAACATGATCTTGATGTACTGTGCCCTGTATCTCTACACCTTTGGGATATTTCCTTCTCATTCTTCGACCTGGAGTCTCTACCTCTTTTATACCAAACCATAGCCTCTTAGAAACCTTGACCAGGGTGGGACACATGGAGTCCCAGGCTCATAATTTAGAATTGAATGTACTTGGCTCCAAATTCCAGGGGTACCATTTTCCATTATGTGGCTTTAGGTGTGTCATTTAAAGTCTCTGCCTCTTGTTTGCAACTTGGAGGCTGTATTCCCTCAATCAGGTGGATTAATGAGAGGGCGTAGAAAGAAAAACCTCAGGCTCAATAGCAAATCGCTCCTGGCTCATATCCAGGGTCACCACTTACAGGGTGTGATCTCCGGGCTAGTTCAAAATATTCAAGCTCTCTGTGCCTCAGTTTCATCATCTATTAAGTGAGGATGCTAATAGTAACCAGTCATTGAATCACTTTGGATATGAATTTAGTTAGTATTGACAAAGTGTTTAGAAAGTACCTGGCCATGGTTAATGCTCAATAAATGAAAGCCATTATGAATGATATTATTGTAATGCAGTATTACTTCGGTTACTACTCATAATAATCTAGATAATGACATGAATATTAGCAGTCTTCTGGGCAGGTTTGACTTAGAGCCAACTATAGGCTATTAGTTGATTGAAGGAGGTCTAAGCCCAAAAAACTGAGGGACAAAACACCCCTGATTTGGCCCCACAATCACCCAGGATCCCAGCTACTCCCCCTCTCTGCTGGGAACTTAGCCAATCACAGTCTTCTGGGGAAGGCACCCTTGTCAGACCCTGGCCTCTACATGAGAAGCTCTAAGTTGGTGGGTGGTAGAGAGCAGACAGCACTATTTGTCTATTCTAGAAGAATCAGTAGTATTAGAAGAGATCCATTTCTTTGATAGCAAGAGGAACCTGCTCAGCCATTTGCATGGGTGAATGAGAAGGTGTAACCCACATCTTTCAATGCTTTAAATGCAACAGGCTATATAACAAAAAGACAAGCCTCTTTTTGCCAATAGAAAGTCCAAGAAATACCAAGGCCAAGTACCCCACCATGATGAAGAAAGTGGATGTGAAGTATTCACATTTCCATGCTTTCAATATGTATATACATAGTTTTAAGTTGAAGGCACTATGGGTAATACCAGGATGAAATAGTTCCTGGTTTCTCTAGTGGGTAACGAAAGTAAAATAAGTACACTAATATCTCTAATGCAAAGCAGGAAGTAGTAAACGTCGATGAAATACACAGATGTGGTGCAATTAAAGTGCTAAGGCAGTAGAGAAGGTTTCCTGTATAAGGCTCCAGACAAGGGTCTGCAGAGGAAGTGGCATTTGAATAACTTTTGGCATCTGTTAAGGACTCTTACACCAGCCACCAACGGTCTCCCCACCACCACTGTACCAAGTGAACCCATGCCAGGCATGCCCCTTACCTTCCCGTGCCTGTCAAGCAGGTCCTCATCTTCTAAGACTCATCTCAGGGGTAATTCCTCTGAAGTCCACTCTAAATAGACTTGGTCCTCCTGCATTTGGAAACACACGTGACTTTGTATCAACTTTTTTCCCTTTGACACTTTAGCTCATTGCTATGTTACCCTCCCTGTCTTTTTCACAGACTCCCCCCCCCACAGGGCATGTGCAATACCTTTGACTCTCAAGGCCCAGGGAGTCAAAACTCTGTAGAATGATCGGACTCAGCTTTTTGAAATGCAGAAACCCTGAAGAAAATGAAGAAGTTCCCTGCCCTCTATGAAAAGGAAAGTCATGGAGGAAAGGGAGAAAGGACCTAGCTGTGTGTGCTCGTCTGCAGGCACATTGTCCTGCTTAACTATCATGATCCAAACTTTCCCAGTTGGCATGATTAACTCCTTTACTCTGGTGGAAGTCGAGGTTCAGAGAAAGTCAAAGTCTTGTCCAAGTCACAGAGTAGTTAAACTGAGTAATTGAGACTCAGATTCACATTGTTTCCCTCATGTATACAGTTCCCAGATGAAAAAATGGCAGCCACAATTGGGATTTTGCATGTGCCACCTCTGAATGGATTAAAATGTCAATAACCACTTTGACGAAGTCAAAAGTAGGTGCTTCCCATCACCTGTAAGACCACCAGCATGTTTGGTCTTTAAAAACAGTTTGCCTACCTGGAAAAAAAAGCATGTGCCCCTGAGAAAGGGAAATGGGGGCTCTTTTCTTTCTCCTTGTCTTACTCTGGACCCTCTTTCCCAACCTCTTCTTCAGTCTCTCTCTCTCTCTCTGATGCCAGAGATGATGATTGACTCCTTAAAAGCAATGTGATGATGATTGTGCCAAGTTTCCCCTAGGATTTTGGTTTATCCCCTCGTGGATTTTCACTGGGCTTCAGTTCTGGGATGGTATGAATAAAATTTAGAGTTCATGTTTCCACATAATAGGAAATAAGCTGAATTTTTTTTCAATACATTGTTTAAGGAAAAATCAGAAATGAACAAATTGACTTCATTTATAATTTGGACATCATTTATAATTTAAAAACTAGAAGAGCCGGAAAAAGAAAATCTTCAATATCCAAGATAGAAGTTTAATAAATTATGGTAATCTATGCATATGGAATATTCTGTTTTCATTAAAAATGTTTTCAAAGAGAACATGAGATAAAATATGGTTGTGATGTTATTAATTCAGATACCAGATTACAAAAAATGTGGAAAGAAAAATTCCAACTTTATGAAAATTATATATCTATAAATATGTATATCTTTGAAGAAAAAGATGTAAAGAGATTGGAAGAAAATATAGTATTAACAGTTGCTAGCTTTGATTGATTCTATAGCTGGTGATTCTTTCTATAGTATCCCAATTTTCTATGACTCAATTCACATGCAATACTTTTGCAATCAGGAAATAAATTCAGGCTTGACTAATGTATGTCAAACAGGTGGAATCTCATCATGCATCTCTTCCCAGAAAACTGTTTTTGTATGTGTGTGTGTGTGTGTGTGTGTGTGTGTGTATTTACTTACTTATTTTATTTTTGTTTTTGTTTTGAGGCTTCATCCCAGCCACCAGCTCCTGGAAAGAAGCTTCGTCATCCTGAAGCTCACATTTATTCATACCTCCTCACTTTTGCTCCCATCAGTCTGGCTTCCAAAAAACATCCTTGACACACAGTGCACCAAAAAGAACACAAGCTTCAGCATGAGGCTGATCTGAGCTCAAATCCATTTTCCCATATTTTTTAGCAGTGGAGCTCTTTGGTAAACCTTCTCTGAACTTCAGTTTCCTGATCCGATGAAAACTGAATGGGGTGACATTGCTTTATCTTGCCTGTCTTCTCTGCACCCATCCAGACTCACTGGTCCTTCAAGGTCCAACTCCCATTCTAGGTCCCCTACAAAGTCATCCCTGACACTCTCTGGGCAGCCATGAGGTCAGTCTCTAAGTATGTTTTCTGTACAACTCAGTTAGCACTTGCATACAGCTTCCTGCACCTAGTGAGAACATGGCACGTCCCCAACAAAAATAGCAACAGAAACCCTCCATAGCATCCATGCCTCTTCTTTATTATAAGCTTCCAATCAGCAGCTTAGGATGGAGAGCTGAATCACTCTGAGTTAAGTTTTGAACGTTAAACTCAGGAGTCAAAATACAGAGTAGTAAAAACTGAAGTCTGCACCCCTGTGTTCTCCCTGTTCACCCAGAACACGCTGAAAAGCTATCGGTGGCCTATGGGTGGTACTTGATGGATGGATCTGAATTGTCAAGACAGAACGTCTCCATTTCAAGAGACAGAAGGGGTCAAAAGCCCCAGAATAGTCCTGATTCTTGTCAGACTGTGGAAAAGTGCTAAGAACCTAAATGAGTGAGTACCTTTGATAAGGTGAAGTAAAGTATTTGGGTCCTATAGCATAATTTCTCCTCCCTTACAAGTACGTTAATCAAATAGATTACTGGGGAACTAGGCTTCTATGGGATGGAATCAGAAAAAGAGAAAAGAGCAGAAGCTCTCAATAATCTCTCTTTCAGATATATTTCTACTAGTATCTTCAGTCTAAAATTGTTGACGTACCAGATCTAATGATGAAATCCCAAGCTTTTTAGCCACAATATAGCAAATGCTTGGAATGCTTTCATTTTACTTCTGAGAAGACATTGGCCTTCTTATTCTCATACATTTGCTTGTCTTTCAAGCAATGAACAACACAAATCGTGCTACTTTGATACCTGATAATTTAAAACTGGTCACTTAATAACCTTAATACAACATTCTTCTAAGAGAGCCATTTTAGGTCTTTTCTTTTATTCATTCTTTCTTCTTTTCTTTTTTAAATTAAGGAGAAAACAAACTACATTTACTTCTTCCTGGTGTCTAGAATCTAATAGGAATAAACACATAGGTAGGAATCATGTGTTGAGCTGTGAGGTGAGATCTGCTTTCTTCAAAAAGTTGAAATAAAAATGTACCGAAATGCATGAAAGAGTTTGTCCATGAATGAAAGTTTAATTGTTTGCCCTCAGCCAATTTTTTAGGAACCTTACAAATGAAAAGGAAGGCGAACTTTAAGAAACTTTTGGTCATAACTATAAATAAGATTTTAATGCCAGAGAGTAATTAGTGTTTTGTTCTTTTTTTGAATAGCAAGTGGGGAGGGTGTTAACACACTCATTCAATTCTCTTGACCTGCCAAAATTTTACCGAACTGGGTAACATCCATTATTTCTTTTTACATAGTTATGGCTGTCCCTTTTATGAGACCTTACTTGTATTATCTCTTGTTTCTTCCTTCCTTTTCTTTATTTGCATGTCATAAAAATGCTGAATTTGTACCCGTTTCAGGTAATTATTTTTATGGGTTCACTGGAGGTTATCTTCAATGCTATCACAAAGCCGTGCAGCAGTCAGTGAATCATGCAGAATATTTCATGATTCCTCATCCAAGATTGCTGCAGAGGCATAGATCTGTCTAGAGAAACGCTTTTAAAAGTTGGGAGCAAAGGGTTTTCTTGAAACAGTGTTTTGTTTTTTCTAATTATAAAAGCAGTGCACATATTGCAAAATATCTGGGAAGTAGAAAAAAAGGTATAAAGAAGTAATTAACCCCACCATCCCCATAAATACTGTTGAGATTTTAATTTATATCTTTCTGTTATATCAATTACATATACATATCCACACATATGTAGAGTTTTGCACTCTTATTTCCTCTTACATCAGGAAGAGAATACTTTCCTTTGTCACCAAAAAGTTTTCAAAATTGTTTAATAATTATTTATATAGTACTTGCCTGAATCAACTATAAGTTAAATTGATATTGGCTTTCATACTCTTTTGGATTTTGAATTAAAAATAGTCTATTTTAAACAAGGAAGGACAATATTGTATGTAATTTAATTTGGTCTGTTTATACTTATTTCCCCCCACACCATGTCTGAGTCACACATAATTAAGATTCTCTTCTAAATTCAACGGGTTTAAAAGTTCTATGAGCCTTTTCTGAAATAGCGAAAGATAAGATTCAAGTTAAAGTAAAGCACCTTTAATCACAGAAGATGGTGGTTAAATGATAAACAGCTGTCACTAACGAGCTCAGGCAGCCAAGAAGGGCCCCACACTCTGTAAGATCTGATTCACAAACTTGAACCAGTAGTTCTGAACTCGACAACAAGGGCAGGCCAACTATGACACGAGGGCCAAATCCAATAAAACTGGCTGTTTTCATATCACCTGTGAGCCAGGAACGGTTTCTACACTTGTAAATGCTTGAAAAAAAAATTTAAAGAATGATATTTTGTGACCCATGACAATTACAAACAACTCCTAGGTCAGTGTCCATAATAAAGTTTTTCGGGAACATGGTAACATGCATTTGTTTCCATGTTTCAATGGCTGTTTCACACTCCGACAGAGTTGAGTAGCTGCTGAAGAGATGGCATAGCCCACAAAACTTAAACTACTTACTACCTGTTTTTTTTTTACAGAAAAAGGTTTACCGAATCCTGCTCTACATGATTAGGTTTTAAGTAGGATAGCCTTAGAATTCTAAGTCTGGGATCATTTTCTTTTAGCTCTCTATCCCTCCATCCCCATCCCACCCACACTTTTTTTTTAACAGTGTTATTTGTGCCCGTCAAAGAAATGAGAAGGATTCTCAGTATTCATTTTGTATCACAGCTGCCTTTGAACTTCAGGGAAACTGCCATCTTGTTTTTGTTCGGTGCTCTAGAGCTCAGTATCTGCAACACGAAACACTCCTAAGTTCTTTAAGCTTCTTGTTATCTTGAGACAGGGCAAGACCCTTTACCCAATTTATTTAGTTACGGAGGAGGAGGGTGAAAGATTGGGTCCTAAGTGTTATTCAATGGCATGACATGGTTTTCCCTGGAAGGCAGCCAGAACTGATGCTTATGAGGTGTTTGTCTGATAAACTGTACCCCTGTGACACGAAGCAGAGGCGGGAGGAGGTGGCAGGCCATCTTTCTAACTCAGGCTTGACTTACAAATCAGAAGAACATGCAAAGCCCATAGAAGCCAAACCCACCCCTTAGACCCTCTAACAAGGAAATAATGCCCCTTGCTTGTGAATAATCATGTGATAGGTGGGCTGATTTGGATCACTGTTGAAGTATATTATAGTATTTTCATGAAAGCAAAATAGACCCTAGGCCACTGCTGTGATGTTTGCTGTAGGAACTGGAAGTGTGGATAATTATTAGCCAGTGTCTAAGGGTTACAGAGAGCCTTTCTAATTAAAGGAAGTCATAGACTGAATGTATGGAAACTCCGAGCACTGCTCTGTAAACAAATAAACAAACAAACAAATGAAAATGATGGGCAGCTGTGAGGAAGGGAATACTGAGTGGAAGTGCTTCCAGGATGAAATTCCACATCCAGAAAAATAAAGTGAACCCCCATACTTGACAATGAAATTCTCTTATAACACGATTTCATTATTTCAGAAATGTAGATGTGTCATGAGCTACCTCCGCTAGCCCATTACCCTCAACTTCAGTATTATATTCAGGTTGGAATTAGATATGTTCTGCATAGTTTCATGAGCCTCTAGGAACTGATTTTCATTCTAGTCGTGAAAACACATTCTATAACAGTATTCAACAGATTTCATGAAGAGTAAAATTCTGCATATCTGAGGTCAGTAGGAAATACAATGTCTTTGCAAAGACACGATTGCCTTTTTTGTTACTTCCCTACATTTAAGGAATGTTTTAGCTTTTCCAATGAAAAGAGTTATATGATTATTACAGAAAACTTTGAAAATGCAGAAATTTTGAATGAAACAAAAATAACCTCTAGAATTGCGCCACCCAAAAACATTATTTAAGGATTGCTTCCTTTCAGTCTTTTGCTGTGATTTTTTTTCACAGTTGTACTTATACTGAAAGTTCAGTGTAGTCTCTTGCTTTTTCACTTAGCTGTGTAACTTCCAGATCAGACCTTCACAATTCTCTTGAAAACGACTTAGATATTGATAGGCAACCTGTTAGAATGTTTAGATACCGAGAATCGAACTAAACCCAAAACGAAAAACCCATTTTCTTACATTTTGTAACTTTCTTTTGTATCTCATGACTTCCTTTTTGGCCATGATCTTACAGTCTGGATGAAGACCAAGTAAAGAATAAAGGAGACAGGGGAGGGAAAAGAAAAAGAAAGAAAAGTTAAGCAAAAAAATAACAATGAAGAGCCAGACAATTGAAAAGAAAATATCACATTCCTGAAATACATCTGGCCCTGCTGAGAGTAATAGCATTGGTGTAATATGTGTAGACAAGTCAGGCTGAATATTTTTCTTAAAGCTTATGTCTCTGATAGGTACCATAGTAGGTACACACACTTCAATTTCAGTAAAGAAAATGAGACCAGGAACAGAATTTCATTTTTGTAAATACTGAAGTATTTTGGATTACATTTACCTTTTACACTTTTTCCCTTCGTATTTTAACATAGGCAAACAAGATGTGGAGGTAGGGCCCAGGTAAGAGGGGTGTGGCTGGTGCTGACGTGGGATGGAGTGGTCTCCCCACACTGGCATGGCTGTGTCTGGTCCCAGGAGCCATTAAACCAGCACAAAATTGCCAGCTCTGGTGCCAAAGGAAGCATTTGTTAATGATGTTCAACCCTCTGCAGTTTGTTATACTGCCCATCACAAGTTTTTCCATGAGGTCTTTTCTGAGAAACCTTGTACGAGGTCTGTGTCCTTGATGCAAAGATCCCCAAATGCCACTTGCTGTCTTCATGAGAACCAGGCAAGTTTGTAACTGAGTTTCTTTTTTTTTTTGGCTATCTCTACACTGTGACATCCTAACATTGAAGTGTAGATTTATAGCATGTTTTATGTATATTTTCATAGTCCCAAGGCCCTCCTTTTCACAGATATGTACACAACATGTCATGTAGAAAATATAAATTGTTGATCGTACTGGCACTTTCTTCCTTTTTAAACCTTTCCAAAGGTCTTTTTGTTAAATACACCCAGATGCCTTTTGACAGATGAGGGGCTAATTGCTCTCTGAATTACCTCTATCGATTCCTGTTTCATGTTGAGCCAAACAAACAAAAGATATTAATGCTTTGAAAAAAATGAATGATGACCTTTCTCTGCAAACACAGCTTGCGGTCTCTGATTATTGGTGATTCCACAGAGCAGCGGTCAATCGCAATAGCTGTAACGCTATGATCACTATAATAAGCTTGCCTGACCTTCTCTGCCATGTTAAGTGGTTTAAATTTATTTGCCCAACAACACAAGAGCTTTCATTTAAAGTCACAGAACATTCAATTTAATTTAAAGATGTAGTGTCTTCTTTCCTCTTATTCCTTTCCCTACTTCATACACATTTGTCCCAAGTTTACTAGTCGTTTTAACGGTTGTACCATAATCTCCATACCTGAGAAACACCTTCAGCTCTGTTTAACATTCTGGATGCTATTTCCTCTTGTTCTTGATTTAAAACACTAGAAACATTTGGTTTTTCTCTTCTTTTAAGTTTTATCTGGTTCAGCTTTAGTGTTCTAGAAATATGAGCAATATAAAGAGTGAAGAATGCAATACATCCTAGCCTGGGAACCAGTGATTCTAATTCCCTTGTTTCCTTAGCTAATGAGACCTTGAACTAGTCTTTCTTTCACTCTTGTTGTCTCCAGAGCAGCCCTTTCCAACTTGGTAAATGTGGAGGGCAGGCTGATGATATCAGCATCTTCCCAATTGGAACATACTAATTTTCCAGAAGTTTCTACTTGAAACAACTGTTTTATCTAAGTGGCCCCAGTAATAACCTGACAGCTAAGAAAACATGGTTGCAGAGTCTTTAAAGACTTCCTGACTTTTTCTCAACAAGTCTTCATGATCGTAAACTGAATAAACCACAAATGGCTGAAGCCTTGAAGGGTTAAGAAGTGAATGCAACCCCTCTTGGTTTAAGGGGAAATCTCTTGAAAAGGGTACCCCTGACACGTCCACCAGTTTCCTGGTAAGAAACATGCCAAAAATACCAAGGAAGTAGTTCACTTTAGAATAGATTGGTCCCTGTGCTATAAGATTAAAGCAGGAAGAAAAGAGAAAAGCACCACAAATAATCAAAAGGTTTCCTGCCTTAGTCTGACATTCTCAAGAAGTTAGGTCTGAATTTAGATAGAGAGCTGGACAATTTTAAGGTGACTTTCTTTAAAAGTGATCTCTCATTGCTACTCAAGACAGCGACCAGTAAGACTGCATTGCCAAGCCACTCTTGAACCATACCTGATGTTGCGATGTTAAGAACCATATAGAGTTTAAGAAAATGTGAGGTAGATTTCTCGTGTCATATTCCCTGCTCGGCTCTCAAAGCAGCGGGCTCTTTCTCAGCCGTAAGCTAGTTGCAAATACTACGTGCTTTCCCTGCCTAGAATGCCTTTCTGTAGTTCTCCCCTTCAAAATGCAACCAAATGCCTTCCGAATCCCTATCTACTCTTTAAAACAGTTCTAGGCTTTATGCCCCCTCTTGCAGATACCTCTTGTAGCGCCCTATTAAGGATTTGTGTAGCACCTGAATATGTTTAAGCCATCACTTTGCACATCTATTAATTTACTGCCACATTTATTTCCTTCCACTGGAAGTTCATGCCTTGTATCTCAGGCTGTAGCCAGAGAACTCGGGGCTTATTAGGTGTCCAACAGATGTTTGAGGCTGAGTAAGTGAATTAATGTACCCCGTTGTATCAGATAACTATTGCTTTACAACGAACCACTTTAAGCTGCAGTGGCTCTAGATAGTTAAGGTCTATCATCACTTATGCCTCCATGCTTCAGCTGAGGCTTCGTTATTCAAAACTGAGCTTGCTGGAATGGCTCAACTGGGATGACTACGGTCCATGCTCCTCATCTGCTTCTTGGGACCAGGCTTGCACTCCCCAAGGCCACAGCAAAAGCACAAAAGCCAAAACTTGCAAAACCTCTTAAAGCATACTGTCTTTTTCACCTTATTCTCTCAGCCATTGCAAGTCATATGGGTAATGCTAAGTCAAAGGACATGTATATATGCTCTTCCCTCTTAGTCACATGACAAAGTTACATATCAAAGTGTGTGGATATGGGAGAGATGAAAAACCACACATGATAATGAAACCAACCTATCAAAAAGGACATATTGAGAGCCATATTCAAATAAGAATAGAAAATCAGTCACTAACCATTACAGCCGTTTGACCAAACTCTACTATCACCTCCTTTATCTTCATAATACTAACCCATAGCCCAGCAACTTAATGGCCTATGCGGTCCATAAATATTCACAAAATTAGGCTGTATCATAAATAGTTAAGTAAAGAAATCAGAATAGGAAGAATCCTCCCATCTTTATATTTAATGCTTTTTTTTAAAGAAAATATGCATAGTGGAGAGAGGTGTTATGAACACAAAATGGGAAGCTTTAAACACAAAATGTTTGTCCTTTACGAATGAAGATACTTCTGCTGATGGTTACATATTTCACAATGGAAATCAGTTTAAAATGTCCAAGGCCCACTAGTAGCACACACACTGAGTGACCCTCTCTTCCCTGGGACTCTTATTCATTTCACTTTTAAGCAAGCTTAGAGAAATGTCATGTACACATTGCTGGGGTGCCTCTTTACAGTTTCTGCTCAATCGCTGAGTTGGTGTTAAACCTCCCATGTCCAGGCGTTGACTTACCAGGAAAAGCATAGTTAACTTAAAAGCAGAAAAAGCCCTGGCAGTAATCAAGCCCTGTGAATTCCTGGCCCTCTTCCTCGGAGGCCCAGTGGGGCCCAGTCAGCTGGGCCAACCCCACACCATGCACACTGGATTGGTGGTCCTCTTATCATAGAAAATTCCACCAGTGCAGCCAAAAAATACAGAAGGAAGCACACAAGAAAAATGTGAATATAATAAATATGCAGGCCTGTGGGTTGAGTTTTATGAAAAGAACAAAAAAAAAGGAGAAAGTTTTTTCTTAGCTCTTTTTCATAGTTCATAGGACAAAAAATAATGGAATGGATTATTTCTCCAATGTGAACAGTTTTACTACTTTTAATGGCAAATTAGGCACTTCAAGGGCAGCTTTAAAATGTCTCTCCGAACTTGGCCCTACAATCAGGAAATTTGAATTTGACTATTTGGTAAATAGAAACATTTATTTTCCCACTATTTGCCTCTCATTTTACATGCTAAGGAGTTTGTATTTACTAAAGATAGGAAAATCCAAATAATCCCCAAATGCTCTTTCCTGCTTGATTTGAGTTTGTCATAGAGAACCCTGGCCCATAGCTAAGAAACAGAGTTCCTTGTAGAAACGAGATCCATCTTTTGTTGTTTTCCCACACCATCGTTTCAGAATCTAGTTCTTCCAGTTTCAGGAAATCTAAGTAAGTGATGAGAATGTGATTTCCTCTTTTTCCCCACTCCCCTGATCTGTCAGGTATGACCGAATAGAGAGGCCTCCTGAGGGGGCCAACTCAGAGCATTTTAAGTTTTCCACACTTCCCTGGTTAGAGTTCCCCTCCATTTTCTGCTGAGAGAACTTTTAAATCATCCACTGAAAGCATGGGCCACTGTTGAACGCACACCCCAGTACTGTGTGAGCAGCAGCATTGTGACGGAGTTCTCATGGCCGTGGGTAAAGTGCCTTCTAGGGTCAGCCTGGATGGATGAAATGCAAGAGTTCTTCATAAATGTCAGTGGCCAACTTCTTCCCTGTTGCCTACAAAACATCAGAAAATAAATCAGTTTCTTGCTAAGAATTGAGAGGATCTGAAGTCCTCATTCATTCTCTCCTTTCTGTCAACTACTCTCTGAAGCTGCGTAAGATGCTAGATGGAGCTGGGGGTAGCAGACAGGGAATTGCCAGAGATGGAAAATGAAGGTGCTTTGCAGATGTCCACAGCTGTAGCTGTCTGTAGCCATGCTCCATTTTCCAGTGGACTTGCAAAAGGCAAATTCAAAAGTTATTTTCCCATAAAAGGGAAAATCAGCTTTCAAGCCTGGTTTTCCAAAAACCTCAGACACTGACTTAACCACAGCACTCCCTAAAGTCCAGGGCACAGATTTTTGCTCTCCTCCCACATCCCTATTCCTAAAAAAAAGAGTTTTCCCACTAGATAAAATACTTTAAAAAATTCACAGAATAGGAAACAAGATGTTTAAGGCCAGAACATGAGTCTACTTACAGAAATAAGCAGTTTACTGCATATTTACTGTTTGTTATTCTAACAACCGTGAAACTATCATATTTGGGTCGAATCGCTTATATGAATAAATGCATACATAGAGTGTGGATGAGTAGCTGTGTGTTTTGGGGTGGTTGTTCTGTCTACCTCTGATGTATTAACTCACTTCATGGAGAAGCCTTAAAAAGCCCAACACAGCAGCAGCCCATGCCAAGTCATTGCTTATCTCTGAACTGGAACCTCACTTTTTAAATCCTGTCTAGGTAAATTACCTTTCCAGCGCAGGGTATTTCCTTTTAGGAGATTCCTTGCGAAGGGCCTCCAGGGAACTGACTAACTTTTTAATGGTTCACTCAGATTAAGAGGAAGGAAATGTGAACTCCTCCAGGGGGGAGGCACCACTCTCTGCCGTCTGCATCCTGTAATTCTTCCCAAGTCCGTGAATCATACTTTTAAGACTCCTTTTCAAGGGCATTTGTCTTCCTTTAAAAGAAGGCCAGAGCAGAAAAGACAAGGTTTAAAATAGGTCTCGATCAAGCTTTAGCCATAAAAACAGTTGCGTGATTCCTCCCACCTCGTCCACCCAGAGAAGGTCGCCCCAGGTCCTTTCTACCTGCACTTCTCCTCCCACCTTGCACAATACTTGGACTGCATTACTTTTTAACTACCTTTGCTTTCAGAATCATGATGATTTCTCATATCATCTAAACATCTTTGAGTCACAATTTTGGACCATGTTTCCCGTTACAACAGCCTGAGACTGATTTCACTTACACTTGTAAGAATTTAAAGGACTGAGCTTCTGTAACAAGATTTTTCCAAATCATTTTAGATAGAAATCTGGCTTTTAAAACCATGCCTTTATTTAATAAACTACCTCGTCTGCGGGCAATTATAGATTATGTTTGCGCGTTTCCTACAAAGGCATGAACGCTTCTGAAGATAGTTTCATCACTGGGTAGAGTTTGACAGGATTGAAGCATTAGATCATTCAAAGTTTCTGTGGAAGTATGAAGTAATAAAAGCATTATTTCTAATAGATTTATTATATTGCTGTATCAATTACTCAATGAATAAAGTACATTTTATTAAGCATCTACTAAATCTTCTATTGTTTAAAGCTACTACTGAGAGAGGAAAAGCCCTGGAAAAATGTGCAAAATGACAAATCTATCATGGCAAGGAATAGCCATGTGCCCTCTGACAAACTATGGGCTCCGAGCGATGATGACATGTCGTTGATTGACAAGTGTACCACTCTGGTGGGGATTTTGATAATGTGGGAAGCTAGGCACATATGAGGGGCTTTGGGAACAAATGGAAAATCTCTGCGTCTTCCACTCCATTTTGCTGTGAACCTAAAAGTGTTCTAAAAAAATGAAATCTCAAAAAAAAGAAAAGTGTGCAAGAGTGAATGTAGATTATATTTAAATTAATAGAATGTTTAGGGTTGGTTTGTATAGATCCATAATTCCTTATATGTGGTTCCTTAATCTGAGTCTCTAGGAAATCAGCACTGGGGCGGCAGGCGGAGGCAGGGGATCTCTGCCTGAGCTGACTCGAATTCATATACAGTAAAATGTGACCCAAACTGATGTAGGGTATATATGCTCTTTAAGTAAGTCAATTCTTTCTGACGGCCTAAATCAAGTAAACGTGAAATAGTTTTGAATAAAGTACTGTTGGAGGCTTCAAGACGTTCAGTGCAAGAAAACTATTTTTATCATAAAGTGTTCATCCTCTGCGAAAAAGAAAACTACTTTTATCATAAAGTGTTTAATCTATTCATCCTCTACGAAAAAGTAGGAAATGTGAGGCTAAGGGCTGAAAGCATAAATTAGGATTTTGTTGATGAAAAGGAAAGAAGTGAAGGAAGAAAGAGGGGAAGAAAGAAAGACCAAGGAAAGATTTCATCTGCAGGACCCTCATTAAAATGTTTCCCAATGCTTGAGAAGTGAAAGAGAAGATGTCATAAGCAGATTCTAGTATTCTAAAACTGCAATCCCATTGTTTACAAACATAAATTTCAATCTAATCTTTTGGGAAAAATTATTTAAATATAGTATATTTTAGTTTAGAGCTCTGGTTTTGCACAGATCCATATTACTGAGATTATATATACAAATATTTTATTACTTATGCATAAAACATGATTTGTTGAGGGATATAAACTCTGGCTTTCTCAGGTATCACTGTTGCTTGATTGTTCTAAGTATTGGCTTTCTGACAGGGTTTGGAATGAAGCCATTTTTATTAATTTAGTTATTTTTGCTGATATAAAAGGCCGTCTATCATGTTAATGATGTATCGGTCTGCGGTCCCACCGAACAATAATTACAGAATGTTCCTAATAGTAAATCATTTGTCACAATCACAGTTCAGTACAACAACCTTTGTTGAGCAGTGGAAGACATTATTTGAATAGCAATACACCTATATACAAACCGATTCGGAGGTGCTTGGATCTTGCAGCCCAGCAAAAACCTGTGAGTTTCAAGTTTGAAGCGGCCTCTCTAAAATCTCAAGTCAGGGACGTGCACTGTGCCAGGGTGAATTGTCTGTGGTGTTAGCCCTTCCGATTCAATGGGAACCAAACATTCTAAGGAGAGAACACACTAGGCTTCACAAGGACCTTAAAAATGGAAAAAGGAAGAAAAAAAATTTCTCTAAAAAGGTAGACAAACAAATTGATTAGGAAAAAACAAAATGCTGAGGTTTTAGTAAGTCCTCTTTCTTTTTTTGCAAGAACTGGAAAAGAGAGGAAACAATACCCCAAAAAGGCATCAATATCTAGATTAAGTGAAAACCACATCATCAGAATAACGATCAGACTCTCCTTTGGAAAGATTCACAATTTGAGTTCACTTAGTCCCAGGCAATATTTATAAATAATAAAAACAAACATTATTGAGTGTTTCTATGTGCAGGAAGTCTTGTTTTATGTTTTGTTGTTTTTCCTTTTTTTTAAATAGACTTTATTTTGGGAACAGTTTTAGACTCACAAGGAAATTGAGCAGAAGGTGCAGAGATTTTCCATATACCGTCTTCCCCCACACATGCACAACCTCCCCCATTATCAAAATCCCCCACCAGAGTGGGACATTTGTTAGTTAATGGACCTACGCTGACACATCATTAATACCTAAAGTGCCTAGTTTACATCAGGAACTCTTCTAAGCACAATATGTTTTAATGCCTTTTGCAGTTTCAAACATTTTTTATGTTAGCTCCGTTTTAGAAATGAGGAAACTTGGGCATGGAAGGGTTAAGTCAGACAGCTGTCAACTGTGGAAGCTGAAAAAGGATGATTTCTGGGATTGGGCCAATTTCAAAGCCTAACCGTTGTGATTAACCACTACTCATTATTGAGGTATCTCAGAGAAATAAATCCACATCGTTTGCGGAGCGTCCATACATTTAGTGATTTATTCAAGGCAATGGCCAACAGCGTCTTCAGCAACAGTATCCCAGCTTCACAGGCAAAGTAATGACCTCACAGGAGGAAAAACCAAGATTTTGATGCAGGTCCTTTGACATGAAGCCTGCCCTACGTCACACTGCCTCTATCCCCATATTCTGTAGGAAAATCTCCCAGGAAGCTCTCAATGAGTAACTGTGTTTTTTTTTTTTTTTTTTATAACACTGATACCTAAACTTTATGAGAAGATTTCTGTTTTTCATTTTTCTAAATATGTGGATTTTGGGTTAGAAATTTTATTGAGAATGGAATGGAAATTTCCTTACAGGACATTCTAAAATACTAGTTCACTCAACCCAGTGAATTGAAAATAGCCTCAAGATCAATTAAAATGTAGGAGGGGGGGAAGATAGAAGCTGTGAAATGCTTCTAAAAGACCACATAGCAGAATACAGAAGTTTTCTTAAGCATGGACAATGGAAGTTTCTCTAGAAATTAATGCAGGGGAAAATAGTGAGGGTATAAAACCCATGCTTTCCAATTCTCTTTGGTTTTTAAATAGATCTCTTTGTCCAAAAAGTGAATGTGTGAGTTTCATATTAGCACTAAATGGGAGAATGTGTGTGTGACCCACTCCCTTGGATATTCACCACTTCTTTTAATTTCTAGAATTCTGATACAGGTACCAGAGGACTCCAGGGCAAGCTTATGTTTCCAATATCACATCCAACATAAGGATTAAACAGTACAGGTCTTCCTCTACTTACCAGCAGGCTGCATCCAATGAACCCATCATAAGTTGCAACCATTACACTGAAAATGCACTTAGTACCTCTAACCTACCAGACATCATAGCTTAGCCTAGCTACCTTAGAAGTACTCAGAAAACTTAGATCAACCGAAACTTGGGCAAAATTATCTAACACAAAGTGTATTTTTTTTCATGAGGTGTTGAATATCTCATGGAACTTAATGAATCATGTACTGAAAGTGAAAAACAGAATGAGTGTATGGGTATACACAGAGTGATTTTCAGGGTATGGGTTGTTGACCCTCCTTCCTGACCTCATGGCTGTCTGGAGCTGCAGCTTGTTGCCCTGCCCAGTGTCAGGGAAGAGTATTGTACCATACATGCTAGCCCCGGAAAAGATCCAAGCTCAGAATTCAAAGTATGCTTTCTACTGAATGCATATCGCTTTTGTAGCATCCAAAAGTCGAAAAATTGTAAGAACCATTGTTAAGTAGAAGAAGTATAGTAAAATTCATATTCTTACAGATTTTTGACAGCCACTGGTGACCCTGAGGAAGTCCTTGGCCAAATCTTGAAATCAGGTATCAGAGGACACCAGAGCCCCAGAAAGTTAGTTGATATTGCCAAACCTTTGCGTCTTCTTATCCTCACCTTCACCAGGTAGCCTGCATGTAGAATTTACAGTGGCTCCTGGAAAGGACCTGGTTTAAACGCACAGGCATCCCGGACATGGCACCGCTTTTCCAAAGAGGAGAAAGGGTCGTTAAAAAAAAAAAGATCAAATGGCTACCTCTTACCCCAACCCCACTGTCCCTTACCCCTCTTTTCTATCCAGAAGAAAAATCCCTCAGCCGCAATGGTTGTTTTTATTAAATTCTCCTCAATAAAAAGCTCAGGCAGGATTTATTAGGTACTCAGGGCGGACGTTTAGTATTTCGCCAGTTATTAAGTGAAAATCAATAGAAAGCAAAGAAAATGGAAGTCACTGCACTGTTAGCGCACCGTTGTCGCCCAGATATTATGTCGGCTGTCTCATAGATTCATGACAGACGAAAGAGGCCAGGAGAGAACTTTCTGCTTACATTGCACGAGCCAAAGTGGGGTTATTCATTAGAGCAGGCAGCTGGCCAGATGGATTTCCAGTTCAGTTTTACCATTTATCTTTAAAACGCCTGTATCAAGTGAGAAAGAACACTGATATTATGTGATATCAATGGCAGGTTTATGTATCTAAATCAGGATTTATTGTTATTTTGTTCCAAAGACCTTTTTTTCTCAAGAAATACCATTTCACGGGAAGAAAATAATAGCTAAAACCTTGTCAAAGATAACCTTTCATGCTGTCCGTGCACCACTAGCTGTAAAACAAATAGAACTCGGTATATAAATAGTTTTAACCACATCCTTACAAATCATTTCTTCTGAATCTGTTTCCCCCATTTCAATGTTGCAGACGTGATTTTTGGTTACTTGATGTTTTTTTTTTTTTTTTTGTCAGTGGTTAACTCTAACGCCAGCAATTGTTTTAATTGTGTTTGAAAGGGGTAGCTGTCTTGCGTCCTTCCACGGAAGGATGCTTTCTGCAAATAGCATTCTTTCGAAAAGCAAAGAGATCTGCTGCTGTTCTCTTCCCCCGCCTTAGAATAAACTTTAGATAAAAAGCACTGATCACCTTTTTTTCCCCCCCAACTACTTCAGGGTCTTTAAAAGCAGGGATGTGTTTTCCTTTCACTTGAGCTGACTTTTTTGCTAGCTTCTGGTTTTTCTGATTCTTTCCCATCTAAAGGACAGACTGATTCTAGCAAACCTGATCAAATCCCATTTTCAGTCGGTCCTGCTAAGTAACGAAGATGGAGAAACACGAGGGTGAACCATTCCATACTTATTGTACATAGCTCTCAAGAAAGAATCTAATCCATATATTTGTAAAATGTCATTTGCAACACTTGAGGATCGGGAGAAAAAATTACATCTGGGTTTTAATTGAAGCTGTGGCTCAGAGGAAATTGTGGACATCTGTTTAAGCTACCATATTTTCACCCTTTCTTTTTTCTTTGTTTGGAAAAAGAGACTTTAAATTTATCTTGATGTGGACCAACATTAGCCTGCAGTCAGATATACCTGGTTATTTAAAGATCAAAATTCACTATGTGACACCAGTTTAGAAAAATTCTCTAAACATCAACTGAATCTTTTTTGTTCTCATTAAACACAAGTGATATTAAATTGCAGAAAAAAAAAACAGAAGTATAAAATGGGTTATAAAATATTTGTTCCCTGATATCCTTCTTTATCAAGCCAGGTAAATTTGTCAAATTGAAAAGCTCAATTTTACTAGAAATTCCTTCTTGTATTTTCCTATGTAAATGTGGACACCAGTTTTTCTCTTTTTAAATGTGTTGACGATGCAAATCGTATTTGGTACTTACATGAAATTGTCATGTAAAAACATGAATCTTTTTTCCTTCCATTTCTTTAGCAAGAGTCATTCTAAACTCTTCCTGAATGTTCAGACTTTTGTATGTATTTATGTGTGTGTGCCTGGAACTGTTAATGCCAGAGGCCATAAAGGGCAGTGGTTAAGAAATGGGGTCTGGAACTAGACTGCGTAAGTGCAAATCCCAGCTCTATCATTCACTGAATCTATGATACAGATAAGTTATTATAGTCCTGGATCCCAATTTTCTCATCTGTATAATGAAGGCAATAATTTTACATATTGCTTCCTGGGAGTAAATAAGTCAATATATATAATGTTTGTAGAATATTGCCTGACATTAAATTCTCTGGAATGTAGAAAATCCAGAACATGAAGTTTCCCATTTTGATGCTTCAGGTTTTTAACAAAATGGAATATAGCCTCATTGGGGATGAAATTAATCTTCCATTTTCATATTTATCCAAGTATTGGGACCCTGGAGAAAGGCATAAAATCTTAGGTTTCAATCATAATGAGAATGCCACTTTCCCCAAATTTTCTTTTAAATAAAGTTGCTTTTTAAAAAAATCTCTTTTTCATAGTTATCAGTTATCAACATTCAATCTGAAATAATAATAACAATCATAATAATAGGAGCAGTCTAGGAAGATAAGCACAGTATTGATTTATTAAATTGCTGTAGTGATACAGTAGTCATGAAACTTAATGTCTGAGTGGGGACCTATTTATAGACATCATCTTAATTTGTTGAAAACAATGCCTAGTTATTTCATTATCTAACAGTTAACATCAGTAACACATGCAGCTAAGAGAAAGAAATGATACTGCTAATTAATATGAGGCAGTCAGAAAACTAAAACCTTATAACCAAAGAAAATCAAAGTTGATAACTTGGATTTCTTGCCTGTATGCGTCATGTTAGTCCATGATCAGGTCTGGTCTTTGGAAAACTAAAAATACCTTTTTCTAAATGGAAAGCCTTTATGTTGGGAAGTGCTAAGCCAATGAACATTCTTTACCTAAAAGAAAAACTCAATTAGGGCTGCAGGTTGGTCACGGCAGGCACAAAGTGAATAAAGACCAAGGCAAGGCATGCTTTGGTGCTAGGAGTAACTGTGGCTCCCTGGAGTACTTGGGGCAAACTTATGAGCAGCAGAGCCCAGAGCTCTTCTGACCTGGCAGGACCCTGCCCCCAGGCAGGTCATATAGTACTGAGATAACTAACAGTCCCCACTTACATACTAGGTGGGATAAGTAGTACTTGCATCTTGAGACCATACATATAAAGTGCACAGAACAGCATCTAGTAAATGCTCAATGAACACTTCTGTTATGATTTGGTCTCTCTAAGGACGATATGATGCTGACCAGTACTGATGATAAGTCTCTGACCTCACCAAGTTCATGGCTGATCAGGAAATTCAGATAAACACACAGGCAACTTCCATGTGGGGAGCTACTGAAGAGGACAATTTAACTCTTCCTTAAGGCATGAGGTGGACATAAGGAAGACCTCCTTGTGGAAGTAAGATGTTAGGCTGAAAAGTTAATGAAGTCAGAATAATGATCTAATCACTGTACAGTTGTGATGTCTAAGAGAGCATTCTTTTAGAAGAAGGCAGAATGGTCTATAGCTGCTCTGCCCACTGTGGTGGCCGCTAGTCACATGCAGTGACTGAGGGCTTGAAATGTGTGCTAGTGCACATAAGAAGCTGAATGTCTAGTGTCCTTTAATTTTATTGTTTTAAATTTAGATTTAAATAGTCACATGATCTTAGTGGTTAATATATTAGGCAGCACAGCTCTACAGAAATGGAAAACCATGTGTGAAGGTCCAGAAGTGAGGTCCAGAAGGCCTTATACAGTGAAAAGCTGATATTTTAAAGAGCAGGATATACTCTGGAAGTTAGTAGAGGCAGTGCCTCGCTTATTGAAAAGCTCAGGGCCATGGAAAGCCATTGAATGAAAGAAAGGAGAGTGACATGATCAGATTTGCATTTTAGTAAAATCACTCCAGCTGTGGTTCTAATAGCTAGAATTATCAGCACTTTATCATTTACAAACTTTTCAAATAACCTGATTTCATGCAGTCTTCCAATCAACTGTATGCTATGTATCTCTATCACCTTTTATGTATCTTTATGTACTTTGTTTTCCACTCAGCCGCCTATGTCCAGACTTCTACACCTTCACAGAAACACTCTCACATTTTGCAAAGATTCACGCCTGAGACTATTTCTTATATCAGTTTGGGAAACAGTAGCAGGTTACTTTGACATGTTTAAGAATTTTTCTACTAAATGTGACCTGCCTTTGGAGGCATGAATCCATCTGGCCATGGTCGCCTGGGCCTCCCAGCATCTTGTCACATGCGTTGTCCCCTCTTGCCATGGGTGGTGAGAGCACCCAGCTTTTCCATGCACACCAGAGGAGTGACGAGGGATGAGCTTGCCTCCCCTTGCTTCGCAAGTACTTCCTTTCAGCCACCCGTCCACGACGATGCTCTCTTCTCCCACACGCTGGAAAGAGAAGCTGGGCCAGACAAGGACACCCACCGCGGCATGCTGACCGTCCGCGGTTTCTGACCTGACGCTCCGTGTCAGATCTGAGAAGAAAAAAGATGGCATCTTTCCAGGTGGAAATGAGGAATAAGCACAGTCACCCCACACGCTGGAACCAGCCCCTCCTCCCGTCTCACACACACACACACACACACACACACACACCTTTCACTCAGCCATTCTCTCAGTAAGAACATTTTAAAAAACACTAATATCTAATTTGATTAGATCAAGTCATTTTCTCTCTCTCTCTTTTTTTAAGGAGCGTTATTAATAAAATCACACTTCCTTAAATAAAAAAAGAGAAAAGACAGGGAATGTAAATGCTGCACTAATTTAATTACACACTGGCTCTGTAAGACACTAATGTAAATATTCTGGTGAGTAGGCCTAAGACACTTGAAGTAATTACTTAAGGACTCCCTTTCAAAGAATCTCTCCCTTTTTTATTAAATGCCTTTTAACATTAGCACTTTCTTCCTGACAAATTAAATGAAATTTCATTACTCTCCCTGACTTAATGGCATGAGGCTCCCACCGAGGTGTGAGTTAACCCTCCCTGGACAGCTGACAAGGGCTTTACATTCAGTCAAAATGCCACTGTCCTAACACACTAGAGAAAGGAGGCCTCGAAGAAATCTTTGTTTTTACCATAGAGTCCAGGATCCTGCATTTCGTAGATTTTTTTTTTTTGGCTGTGACACTTGCAAAAATCTAAGAAACCAGTAGCACTGTTGTTTTCCAGTGTTCTTAATTCACGGGAAAAAAAAAAAAAAGTATGGACTGAGACCCTAATAGTAAACATATCAAGGATAATAGCAATAGCAAACAGTTATATAGTATTGTTTGAACAGTTTCCAAGGATTTTTTAGACTCACTTAAGCCACCCAAAAAAACCTCTCCCTAACTGGTATCCCTCACGTTTTTTATTTTGCTATCTTTTTTAGACAGATTTTCTGCCCACCACATTTTACCACTAATCTTTTTGAAGAAAGGTTTTTCCTTGATTGGACCTAACTTTTCACTCTCATTTTGGGCTTAATTAATATCCTATCTTCATTAATTTCAATATATTCTGGGGTCTGGACTGCACAGATTCCTGAGGAGAGAGCATTCTATCTGGTCAGCTTTGAATTTTAAGAGACACGGCCAACTTTTAATGAGAATACATTCCGGTTTTGTTTCCCTTCTCTCTGTTTGACCCAGTGATATTTCTCTTTGGCCGAAACTGTTTTCTCTAAGCCCAGTCCTTTTTCCTGTCCATGTCACCAGTAGCTGGAAGTTTCCAGCGTCATGTCCCATCTCACCCAAAGGGTGCCCCTTTTGTCCTTTCTAAGACCTCAGGCCATGCAGAAGAAAAATAATCAGCTCAAAGTTCAGAAGACAAATGTTGCAAGGGGGATTTTTATCCCCCTCCTCTTCTTAGTTGTTCTTAAACATACGTAGTTTTGGGGCTCTGTCTGTCAGTGTTTTGAAAGAAGCAAAGACTTAAATTTATTTTGGTGCAGCTATCAGATTTTGAGGAGCTGGGTCATTTGTTTTCCTCTTGTGAGGTCCAGGTAAAAGTTCACTCCCTCCATGGCCGGGTGCTTCTGACAAACAAAAATCAAGGACCCAAAATAAGTTATTTTATCTAAAAAATGTGAACCATCCCAAAACAAACATGAGAAAGCACAGCTGCCAAATTCCACAAGTAAAAAGAGTTGGAGGTTGAGACAGCTCAGGATCTCGCTGGGGAGTAATGGGTAAAGTTTGGCCAGCTGCCCTTAAGGCCTTCGGGGACACTCAATCCAATTGCCATGTCTTAGTGGATGTGAATTTCAAGGTTACACCTGGGTGTTCAAGGGCAGGGCCAAGTGTAATCGGCACTTAGATCATAGATTAATCTTATTTGCCATCTATTAGGTCTGATTCCTCTTGCCTCTCTCCCTCCCTAAAGCCAGGATTATTGTGATAGTTTAAGATAATGGATTCTAACCGAAGAAAGGTCACTCAGGCATGGAGATTTGGAACCTTAAGATAATATGATTAATCTAAAAGCTTCTTTCTCAAAGGGGAGGGCCGCACTTCTCATACGTCTAATTGAGAGAGGAGAGCGGAAAGGCAGAGAAAGAGCAACAGAAAAGAGTGCAAAGGAACTGAGTCCTTGTCAACAACTGCAATTAATTATCATTGTCAGGATGATCTTTCATTAGTGTTCACACTAATAAGATAGATTTACCTCAAGCCTGAAGCTGATAAAACCTTATTGGCGATGTTGATAAGACTGTATCAGTTTGGAGAGCCATTCGTCCACATCTTCATTGTACTTTATTTTTCTAATTTTCCGAAACGAAATGACCCAATGGATATTGTTCAAAGCAGCTACATCTAGGTGGCTGGGACCATGACACGTAGGAAAGGTCCTTAACACAGTGGTGGGTGAATCTGAGCAGTAAGTAAACACTAACCATTGTTATAAATGCTACAAACACATGAATACATGTTGTTGTAAGGTATTTGATCTTATTCCTTTCAAATAGTTCTAGATAACCCTAACCAACCACCATGGAAAAGGCCACAGAATGTTATTTATTTATTAATTATGAAGAATCAAGATTTTAGACTTTTAGAAAAGAAACTATTAGTCTTGGTCCATCTGCAAGACAATTGAAGCTTCAATAATAATGTGGATTATCTAATTTTTTCTCCTTCTTCTAGGACAAAAACTATTTTATTTTACTCTTTATTTGTTATAATTGTTTAATAGTTTTCATCATGTGACTCAGTGTTATTTTTTGGTTATTTAAAATGTGTAGAAACATTTATATAGCCCCATGCTTCAGGTATGCATATATATATATATATATGTGAATAATATCTGAATATAAGATCATATGTATATTATTATATATAAAATATACAATATAACATTTATATTATATATGCTATGTAACATATAATTACATTACAATAACATAATATATAAATATATAATATATAATTACAAAAAGTAATATATGGACTAGGTATAATTTGCTTGATATTCACATATATAATTTTTTATATATGCATATATATCATAAAACATTTCCATTAAATTCAATTTTCCCTGCTATCCTTACCTTTTTTTAACTAAATGAAAATGTACTGTGACGTTGTTTAAGGCAGATGACAGAGGAGAGGGACAGCCCTACACGGTGGCTGCCCCCTTCTGGAGCGCTCAGGCTTATAGCCTTAGGGAGAGTCATGTGAGATTTTAATTTATAATTTCATAAACAGGTTCTTCCTTTTAAGAAGATTTACCTCAAGCCTGAAGCTGATAAAACCTTATTGGCGATGTTGATAAGACTGTATCAGTTTGAAGAGCCATTCGTTCACATCTTCATTGTACTTTATTTTTCTAATTTTCCGAAACGAAATGACCCAATGGATATTGTTCAAAGCAGCTACATCTAGGTGGCTGGGACCATGACACGTAGGAAAAGTCCTTAACACAGTGGTCAGTGACTCATTCATGAAGGAAAAAAGCAGGCGACGTTGTGTGTGTTTCCTTAACCTGGATGACAGGAGAGGAGACCGATCCTTGACGTTGAGGACCCAATGCCAGGAATGTTTGCAGAGTGGCCAGACAATTAGAGGGTGAGATACGGCTGCTGAAGACCATTGCTGAGATAGTAATGTATGCCCATCATTTGTTGAGATTCCTGAGACTGAAGAATATTAAAGCTGTATGAAATAGTTAGTTCTCAGCACGAATCATGTGGCCTTGCACGAAAACCAGCTGCAACATGAGTGGTAAGGCTGTGTTCAAGTCAGGCTGACAAGCAACCCCTTCAAGATGAAGTGCCGAGGAGCTAGAACAAATCAATGTGGAACATACGGAAAAATGAAACATCCCTCTGGGTGAAACTTCCTTGTTCTGAACTTTTGAAACTTCTCACTAAATCACGTTGTCTCTCACTGACTTCCCAACGTGATCGTAACAGGGTCATTAATTCATTTCTGGAGCTTGAGGGGATGGAAAATATATTTGTAATTTCTGAAACAAAAAAAAGAAAGGATTTTCCTGTTTTCTAAAACCAAATTTTTTCCTGTTTTCTAAAACCAAATTTCAATTTAGAAAAAAAATCTACTTTCAAAACGTCAAAAAAAAAGAGCATTTGGGAGTATAAGAGGGCAAACTGTGTGGATTCGAACACTCACTCAGAGAAATTAGTCCATTCCTGTTTAAAGTGGTTGAGATTGAACTGTTCCAGATTAACTCACAGTATCAGTTTTTAAATGTTTAATTTAATTTCAATGTTGAATGATACGGAAGAGAAACAAATAACATGTGCCCTATCCTATTCCTCTTTTCAGAGAAAGCACGACAAAATACAGCAAAGCAAAAATGAAACAAATACCGGTTTTGCCCATGCAGTTTATTCTAAGCTGGAGGGTTCCGAGAGAACTAGGTGGGTCCCTGTCTGTACCACTCTGTCCTACGCGGATTGCAGGCTCACTTTCTGATGGAAGACCCTATGCTCAGAAAGAGGTGTTGGCTTTCAGCAACCCCCAGACATCAAAGCTTTACCTAATATATGATGTGTTTATTCTTCCCAGGCTGCAGGCCCCATCACCCTCAAGTGACTGACAACAACTCTAAAATGAAGTGGGCCCGAAGTGGGCTCTAATAGTTATGGGAAGCCTCTCTAGTCAAACATAAAGCAAATTAATGTGAGCCCCTCCTGCCCCTTCAGTCTGGAAATGTCATAAAGTAATAAGCAGGGGGACCCTTGCAATGTGGAGGGCCGGATTTCAATAGATTTACATATTAAAGGTACAGGACATGGTTCATATGCTCCAATAGCAAATTTATAAGTTTCTAAATTCTAAGTTCTGTATTTTAAAAATTAGTTCTTATTGTAGGCTGAGTGCACAGATGAGTAACGGCACTTTGCAATTATAGATCCATCTCATTTGCTAGGGTTTCATTTTAAAGAATAAAATAAAGCAGACTTTGGTGTAATTTATCTGGCTATGAGTTAACTGGCATTTATATGGTGTCAGAAAGTGTGTGTGTGTTTGTGTGTGCATTTCTATGTATGTATGTCTTAGGAAAGTGGTGTAGAAAAACAGACTAAGCAAGAGAATACAGAGAGGTACAGTATGAATTGACAGTACAATTTTGAATTGTCATGTAATTCTGATTTTATTTCACTCTACTGGAGAAAGTGGTTCTCCTCTCCCCACCCCACCCCTCCCAGATGTGAATAGACCTACGGATATATATGCTTTAAAAGACTTACAAAAACAAATTCAAAATTTGTATCAGTCTTTGCCCCTCTAATATCCTAAAATATCAGGTCTAAAAAAATGTATCACTCAGCCATCTACTCTGTGATTAGGTGGCTGCAGAATGGATAAGATTTCTTATCCCTGATGCCCAGCTTGTAAATTCCTTTGTTCTCTGATGATATTCTGATGTGCCTCTTCTACTGTGTCAGCCACCAGACTCACCAAGTCAGTTACCAGGATGCAGAGAGAACATGAGATATACATCCGTCCATATTTTCTATTTCTTTCCCTTACTTCTCTTTCACACATGCAGTTTGCAGTTCTTTTCTGGAAGCAGTAAGAAATATCTCAGTGCCCTGTCTCATATTGGTAATACAAATGAGCACATGACAATTTTTGTTTTGTTTTCTCTTTTAATTGCTTTAGAATGCCCTAGAAGAATTATTTTATATGTCTAGAATCAGTTTACAAATAAAGTGCAGTGTAAGCTTTCTTCTGAAGGAAAATAAGGCCACTTATCTCTTATTAAAGAAACTGAGTATGGTTTTTCAAACCCTGACCATTTTAAGAAAGAAATTAAAATAGCTGTGGAGTATAAATTCTTTAAAAAATATGAAAAGCTTAGTAACTCATTCCCAGAGGGTTTCATTATTTGGGATTTATTTTTTCCTCTTTTCTTTCTTTCTTTCTTTCTTTTTTTTTCCCCCCAGTTCACTTCAAGTAAATGGAAATAAAATGCAGTTTCTAGAAAACCTTTCAAAACTCAAAGCCAAACAGTTGCATCAAAGTCTGAAAACAAAACAAAACTGCCCCTGGAATAGAATATATATTATTAAGGGAGTACTCATATTTTCTTACTTTTACTTCTCTTTTAGGTTATGAGCTTCAGGTAAAACTAAAAGCTTATGAGACTATGGTTTGTGAAGTTCATAGCAAACCTTTCTCTCCTTTATGATATTTTAAAACTAAATTAGAAACATTTTAAAAACTAAAAGATTTTGCTGTGGTTTTGTGTGTTCAGTGTGTGTGTGTGTGTGTGTGCGTGTGTGTGTGTGTGCGTGTGTGTTTGGTCAAACAATCATTTTGATCTACAGAACCCAAGTACATTCTTTCTTGAGTAGGAAGATAATTCAACATCCTGCTACAGATCCCAGACTAGAAAAGACATTTTAAATAATATACCTTGGAAATAATTGGTTCTTATTTTCTTTATAGATAATAAAGCAGAAATGGAAAACAATTACTTCCATATGCCATGAGTAAACTCTGCTCTCGTGACTTTGGTTACAACTTTTGTGTTTTCTTTAATTTTATTAATTTTGTGTTTATTTCAGAGAGTATTTCTGCCTTTATATTCAATAAGGACTTCCCATATAAAAAGAGCTTTTATTTAAGATCTTAATAGAAACTTGGCTTGACAAAGTGAACATGTGCTACATGTTTACGACTCAAAAAAAAAATCATCTTGTCTTTTTGGTGGATAATCTTAAAAATTCAGAACACCAACAGGGCTAAACAAAACAAAATCTTTTCAATACACCAAATTATTTAATGCAGCATAACAGAAGTTCATGCCAAAAATATTTTATGATAGGCATGGTCATTCTAATATGTTGCATTCTACACATATAGTCCCAAATATTTTAATTAGAGAAAACCCTAGAATTGCTATTTGACAAGAAATCAGTCAGAATTTGCCTTTTAATAGAAATAAAATCTGGGGGCTGAACACTAAAGAATCTTCAGAGTTAAAAAGATCTTTTCATGTTTAAGTTCCACAAAGAGAAAAATGATTAGAATCCAGGTTGACCTTTCATAAAGGAGAAAAAAAACCACAAACATCTTATTTTTTAATGCATTTTAAACGGAAGTACATCCAAAAATGTAATCGGCAAGTGTAGACAAGTTGTGCATTATGTGGGGGACAGCCCTGACTTTGGGGGAAATTATATCTATCATTATTTTTGTGGACACACAGATAGATTAGCTTTTAATAAAGAGATACAACATTTTAAGTGTATATCTTTTTTTAATCAGTCACTCTTTGCAAGTAAAGCTTTATTACTTCTGAGCTCTTGACAGGCACTTGAAGAAAGGTCACAGAATAAACTGTGCTTATTTCTCATTGCAGAAAAACTATAAGTCATCTCTGCCTCCATTATTTACCAAATTGTCTTCATTTTTCTTCACCTGCTGCATTTTCAGCCATAAATATAAACAATATTATAAAACGAGCCTAGATATTTTCACAATTATCCAGAATTTGAAAGCGAGTTGGTCTTCGGGAGTTGAGGAAGAGTAAAGGAATTAGTAAGAATTTGCTGTCCAAGTCTTTTACTATAAATATATCAATGGCTATTTTTCACAGAAAGATACATCTGGAACCACAAATACATGTACTTGAAAAAATACTTTTAAATAAAAAGTGATCGAAAAATATTTTCATTGTACTATTTTCTTTCAAAGAGATTATATTTTGATAGGCAAACACTAAGTACCTCCTTTTTCCGCTGTTTTTCTCCCTTCACTGCTCCATCACTAATAGTTACTGGACTGATTAAAACTCCTTGCTAGGTAGCAGAGACATATTTTTATACATTTGAGCAAAGAAAATAAAGTATTTAAAAGTGTTTCCTCAGCATTAAGATAATTGAATGGTTAAGAGCCTGTGCTCACAGACCAGACTGCAAATCCATGCTCCGATCCATGCATGTGCTAAACTGGCTATTTAATTTCTCTGTGCGTCAGTGGTCTTATTCAGGAAAATGGTGGGACTATGGTATATAATACCTGGTGTTAAGTAAACTATCCAAGGTCACATAACAAGCAAGTTCATGCTTACATTTGAGAAGACAATTTAGATTCAGCACCTGTGCTCTTAACCAACATTTAGCATGCCGCGCATCCCTTTAACTGCAGTAAGGAATCCCAGAAGATAGCCTTGTACCATGCCTGCCACCCTCATGTTCCATTCAGCTGGTCCAACTTAGCTCAGCCAGAGTCTCAGCACAAACTGGACTGCACAGAACTCAAGTTCAGAGGGCTTGGTAACTCAGGACCGTGGAGCATGCATCGCAGGCCGCAGTTCCAGAAACAAGCTTTGGAAAAAGAGAACAAAGCAGACGGAGAGATCTGGAAACATAGAGACCCACCAGGCCCCTATAAGAGAATGAACAAGAGTCTTCTGGGTTGGGAGAGCCTCCCTTGCAGACTCTCTTTCTTGCTGTTTGTGAGTTTTCTGACTGCATGTCATACCCTTGGTCAGTAGGAAGACCTGTCTGCATGTGTGTGTATGTGTTTGTGTGTGTGTTTATGTGTGTATTTGGGGGAAGATCATGAGATTTAAACTGAGTTTCTATTCTTTATACACATAAGATCTCTTAGATTATACTGGCAACACATTGCTATTTTAATTGAATTTTGATATTTACTCTATTTTTGTTTGCTTGTTTCCCAATGCAACATGGCATAAGCTTAACATTTTCAAGCCTTCCCATTGAGGTTCATTATCTCACCCTAAAACAATCCCTTGCCTCAATTCCCTTCTCATCGTCCTTTTAGGACTCCAACATTTTGCCTTTGCTCAGTTCATTCTTTTTCCTGCAGTCCCTGCTCCCAGATGTTCTAGGCAGTCTCCTACTCAAGTCAGAACTTCCCAACATTTTTACTCTTCTGCAGGGTCTTGCTAAATAATTCAGGAAGAAGTAATAGTTTTGTTGTTTGCATTCACGCAGTGTTTTATATGTACCTTTTAATATAATATGTTATCATTAGTGGCTAGATTTTCCCTTCCAAGGGCAGAGACTGGGCATTTGTGCAATATTTATCTTTTTAACTCTTTCATTTAGGATGACACCTGGGGTATTCCAGGTACTCAGAAAAAACAAAATGTATTTCTATTTGACTGCATTTGCCAAACATTCCCAGAATTTATTTATGTATATGTGTGATACTGTGAACTTCAGAAACAAAGTGTGTTGTACTAAAGTTGTACAAATGTATATTGTAAGAACTCTATCCAGTTTATGGTATTTAGGATAATGAAAGTGGTTAATGAAAATGGCAAAATATACCAAAATGAAATCTTTTAAAAACCAAAAAGCTAATACTGTTTTATAAAATTATTAATTAAAAAAACACAGCTTAAAAACTGACTTTTTGAACTAGATTACCTATTCTAATCAGAAGATGGATTTATTCTCCACACTATTAAGAAAAACATGTATTTGTGTGTGTATGCATATATTAAGGTTTTAAAATATGAAGTATGGATTATTTTCCTCAGTTCAGGTAAAAATATTCTTAAGGACTTACTTTCACTTCTTTTATTATTATGAGCACTCTGCCTTTGTCAATATATTATTATTATTATCATCGTCATCATCACCATTAGATACACATCCTAATAAGAAACTCTTCTCCTACTAGTTTTTTCTTATCTGCCTATTCCTTGCAATCAGGAACATTCTAGACTAAAAGTCAGGAGTTCACTGGCTTACTTAGTGAAAAGTCATTTACTCTCTTAGTTGTTCAGTCTGCAACACGAGCCTCCTCCCAGCTCTTCTCTACTTAAGTCTGAAGGTTTTTGTAAAGATAAAATAGGATAATGGGCATGCAAGTGCTTCGAAAAGCAGAAAGCACTATATAAGTGTAAGATGTTATTGTAAAAGTGGGCTTAAAACTAGAGCATAAAAGACTTATTATAAAAATAAAATAAAAGTGACTCTAGTCACTTATTTTTATGAGCCACTTTTCTCTCTTTGGAAAAATATAATTTGCTAATTCAAGGGAGAGCTATTACTTTCTCAGTCCTCCACAGCCATTAAAGCAGGAATGATGGCTTCAATTCAGTTTACAAATGGAGTGGGCATACTACAGGGGAATGTTACTCTCAGGTTACATATAAATGGAATTAGATTAAATTAATGAAAAGAGAAGAAGAGCATGTGTAGATAAACAACTAACTCATCCCCTTTGAAGCTCAATCAGTGTCTGAAAGAAAACATCAATTCAAATATGTTAACTTTCACACATCTCTTACCCGTACTTCTTCCGTTGTCATTTGGAAATCATTTCTAAAATAGTGAAGATTAATAAAAATATGTCTGGATGGCACTTGTCACACTTATGAGTAAAATCACCATCATAGGTTTTTAATTCAATAGGCTGTAGTAAGCCCCTCCCATGCACCTACAATGTTACATCAGCGACCAGACTTAGCAATTGCTACAGTGTTGCCAGAATGGCACAGCATGAATCACCCAATGTCAGAAAGTCATCTTAGTAAATAGTGGAAAACTGAACTCAAGGCAACAGCTCCTTCTACTTAGATGAGGATATTCTCTATACTTTGAGTTTATACTACTATATCCAGCTGTTTTGAACTTTTTCTTATATTTTCCAAACTACAATAATAGATCAAAAGTATAGAATGTGAGAAAAGGCAAATAATTCTCTAAAGGGCTGGAAGCTTCATTGGTTGTTTTGTAAGTTATCATCTGACGCAGCCTTCTTGATAAGCAGTGATGATTTGATGCTGGCAACAAATCCTGTTGGGTTAGAGAAAAATCTCTGCATGACCTTGGGAAAATTTGTGAACCTCTCTGTGACTCAGCTTCCTTATTAGCAAAATGAAGACATGGACACTTAATTTTTAAGGTCTTTCTAACACTTGAAAGACGTAATTATTAGAAACCAAATTTTGTAATGCCTCAAAAGAGTAAGCCCTAAAAAAATATAGCTTTTATTATTATGCTTGCCATGATATTGGGTAAATTTATGTTAAGTCACAGTATAGGAGGGTACTTGTGGCATGTAGAGGACTCTCTATACATAGCTATCTTTGCCATGTTTTTCTTGATAACTTGTAGGAAGATAAAGGATGTATTAATAGACTCTGCTGATGGCATAAAAACAGGAGCATCAAAAATTAGATAGCTGAATTGATACCCAAAATGAATTCAAACTGAGAAGATGAAAGATACAAAAATGTAACTTCTTGTACTTGAGTTTTAAAATCGAAATTCTGAAAAACAGATTGGAAAAAAAGTATCTTAGCAGTAGTAAGCTTATCTAAGTAAGGTATAAGCTAAAAGAGAAAAATGCTCAAGGGCTTAGATTAAAAGTAAGCATAACTTTAGTCACTAGAAAGATGTGGTCAGAAATGTACTGTGATTTTGGAGGGATTCAATAAACTATACCTGAAATAGTCCCACTGGACTTGAACTGATCTGCCAAACTTGGTAGTATTTTATATAGTTCTGGGTACCAGGTTTTTGGATGGAAAGGGACAAACTAGAATATTGGAAAAGAGTAAGAAGAACATTGCTAGCAATGGCCATTAGTTTTGTATCAAATTTTCCTAAGCTTTTATAAAAGTTATGTCATTCATCCCACACATCAGTCCACTGTGCATGATAATTGCTTTTGCCCTCAAGCTTGGAGAAATAAATAACATTCTCATAGCCATTAGTTAGTGAGTGCTGGTACTGGGTTTGAACCTAGGATGCCTAACTCCAGACTGATGCTGTTAGCTTCCAGACCATTCTTCTTCATATTGTATGTGATGGTACACTATAGAGACTCCCCTGAGGAAGATAGTTAAGAAACAAGGGGTCATTTAACACAGGGAAAAAGGTGACCAGTGACAGGAAAAGAAAAAGAGAGTAGAAGAGAGAGAGAGAGACTGATTCCATGGGGAAGATTCAGCATCAGATCTGCAGCATAATGTAAACACTATCAGCTTGAGCTTTAGCATCAAAAGACCCACAATAAATACCAACATGATAATTTATTAGCCTTGGGATCTTGGTCAAGAAATTTTAAGTTTTTAAGCCCAATTTTTTCTTCTCCAAAATAGGAGCAAAATACTGGATGTCTAAGATAATGCATTTAAAAAAATGCCAAAAGAATGGTAATTATGTTCAATACATGTTAATCTAATGGTAGTGTTGGGATTCAAGAGTTCATCACAAGTGGGCTATTTTATCATGCCTCAGAAGCAATGGCAGAGTGTCTCTTTTCATTAAAATTAATTCAGCCAAACTTGATGAATGTAAAATTTTCATTCTCCTCAGCTGCTTGGAAAAGGTCAGTAATGTTGTCCTGGTGTGGCCAATGGGCTGAAGAGAATGGCTGCCTAGGTGCTTCTGAATGAGTTGTTTGTTTATTGTGGTATGTTTAGGAGGGATCTCTTTTTTAAAAAATTATTGAAATATAATTGATATGCAATATTATTTTGGTTTCAGGTGTACAACATAGTGATTTAACAATGCATGCATTATAAAATGTTCACCATTTCATATGTGCAGTTACCATCTGTCACCAAAGTTTTTACAATATTATTGACTATATTCCCTATGATGTACTTTTCATCCCCATAACTTATTTAAAATTTTGAAATTTGTACCTCTTTATCTCCTTTACCTACTTCACCCATCCCCCAACTCCCCACCCCTCTGCCAACCATCAGTTTGTTCTACATATTTGAGTCTATTTCTGTTTTGTTTGTTTTGTTTTTTAAGATTCCATATATAAGTGAGATCTTATAGTGTTTTCTGTCTCTGTCTGACTTATTTCACTTAGTGTAATACCCTCTAAGTTCCATTTATCTTGTTGCATATGACAAAAATTTTTTTATGGCCGAGTATATAAATAACTCATATAACTCAAAACCAAACAACCACAAATGATCCAATTAAAAAATGGGTAGAGAACCTGAATAAACAATTTTCCAAAGAAGACAGTGATGGCCAACAAATACATGAAAAGATGCTCAACATCAGTAATTATCAGGGGAATGCAAATCAAAACCACAATGAGGTGTCACCTCACATTAGTCAGAATGGCTATTATCAAAAATACAAGAAATTACAAGTGTTGAGGATGTGGAGAAAAGGGAACCCTTGTGTACTATTGATGGGAATGTAAATTGTTACAGCCACTACTGAAAACAGTATGGTGGTTCCTTAAAAAGTAAAAGTAGAAATACCATATGACCCAGTGAAATCAACTTCTGTGTTTATACCTGAAGAAGTGAAAATGCAAATCCAAAGAGATATATGCCCCTGTATGTTTACTGCAGCATTATTTAAAATAGCCAAGATATGGAAGCATCCTAAGGATCTATTGATAGATGAATGGATGAAGAAAATGTGGTAGACACATACAATGGACTATCACTCAGCCAAAAAAACGAATGTTAAGTAGGAAGGTTCTCTTGATGAAATCACATGTTCATAACCAGCATTGTTTTAGATACTGATATTATACCCAGCTTTTGCTAAGGAATCAATTGCTTTTAAGTTCTCCTTTATTTTTTGAAAGTAAACTTGATTTCTTGAAATGGACCATTTTCACTTACCTTTCATATAATCTGCCTTTAGCATCTACTGAAAATGGTCTTTAAGGAAAAGTAGCTGAGTACAGTCTTAGAAATAACTGAAAAATATTATGACCAAGTAAACCTTTACCTTTCAACACACTTCATATTCTCATAGTTGCTCAGGTTTCTTTTTATTTCTAATGTTTTTTCTACTATAGAAGTTTAACCATGTCCCTTTATAAAAACATGCAGATGATGTCAGTAGGGAAAGCCTCTCAGTCTCTATGTTGTTTAGTTTTAACTGTAGTAAAATCTGTTGCTTTAGTGATTTTATTTTCAAATCTGAAAACACTTTCAAACCATTGAAACTTTTTTGTTTGTTTCATTAAATTTAGTGTACTGGCTTATCCACCAATTGTCTAAGAATTCCGAACACATGGCAGCTGAAAACTGCAAATAGAAAACAAAATGGTTGGCTAGAAATCTCTAAGCTTTTGTTTCCCCAAAAGAAATAGTGAAAAAGAATCAAGCAGAAACTGTCTGAATAACTTTGTCAGAGCTTTAGAAAATGGTCAAAAGTTTATAGCAACCAAGTGACAGTCAGTCAAGAAAACAGGCATCTTCAAATGGCGAGAAAATATTGCAGCATTCTAATGAACCCTTGCCCCACTCCCTCCCTGGCATAGCAGTGGTCTTGGTTTTGAAGTGACAGCAGCTTGGTTCCCAGTTCCTTCCTTCAATCCAGAGAAGCACAGCAAACCTTATCTTCAAATTATTGTGGACATTTGCTCTAACTTCTTTGGGGGGTACCCAAAGGACTTACATGAGATGCTTACTTCTATTTTACCTAATTCAGAGTTCAGGCAGAAAAGCATGAGGCACCACTTGTAAAAGCTACAAGGTGACTACAGACCCACAGATACCTGGAGCAATAGATACTGAGTCAACTACACAATAGATCACCTAAGCCTGGAGTAAACACTGGAATGATATTAGGGAAATTAAAACATTCAAAAGCAACATGTTTAAAAGGGGAAGTTATAAAGACAAGCACATGTCCTGTGAAGACCATAAGTTTTCACCTTGGGCAGATCCCTAGGTTCAAAGCAGACCTAAGTAAGTGTTGATGAAGTGACCCAGAACAGTCAATCTGCAAGGACTAGAAGAGCTCCTGGCATTCAAGGATATGTCTGTCAAAATATTAGCTGAACATAAACCCCAAAGAAGTTCAGACATTGGAATTACTAGGCAAAGATCTTAAAACAGCTGTCTAAAATATGCTCAAATAGCTGAAGAAAAAAACATAAGCAAATAACTAAAGGAAATGGGAAAAACAATACATGAACACGCTAAGAATACCATTAATGAATTAGAAATTACAAAAAAGAAACAAAAGAAATTCTGGAGCTGAAGAGCATAATAGCAAAAATGAAAATTTCAGTAGAGATTTTTAACATCATATCAGCATTCAAAAGAATCAATGAACTCAAAAGTAGAACAATTAAAATGATTGAGTCTGAGGATCTGAAAGAAAAAGAATGAAGAAAAGTGAACAGAGCCTAAGGGATTTGTGGGACATTGAGCAGGCCAACATATGCATTATGGGAAAGAGAAAGAAAGATATGGAAAGATAATTTGAAGAAATAATGCCTGAAAACTTACTAAACTCAATGAAATGCATGAATCTACAAATTTAAGACATTCTATGAACTCCAAGTAGGATAAACTCAAAAGACCTACAACAGACACACAGTATAATCAAACTGTCAAAAGACAAAGACATAATCTTGAGAAGACATAATCCAGAAAGAAGTGACTCATCATACACTGTATCCAGCAAAAAATTCCTGCAAAAATAAGGGGGAAATTAAGACATTTCAAGACAAACAAAAACTGACAGTTTACCACTCCTACAAATGCCTTACAAGAAATTTTTAAGGAAGTTCTTCAGGTTGAAATGAAATGATGCTCAAAGCTGTGTAAAGATATAAAGATATCTGGTAAAGATAAATGCTTTGGCAAATATAAAAACCAGTATTATTGTAACTTTAGTTTGCAGCTCCACTCTTTATTACAGGATTTAAAAGATAAAATACATAAAAAAATATAGATCTATTTATTGGCCACACAATATATAAAGATATAATGTTTGTGACATTAGTAACACAAGGAGGGGGGGAATGGAGCTGTACAAGAGCAGAATTATTATTTACAATAGAAGTGAAGTTGGCATCAATTAACATTAGTGTTATAACTTAAGAATGTTATATATAACCCTTATATTAGCCACAAAGAAAATATCTAAATTCATAAAAAAACAATTAAACCCAAAAAAGCCACTAATAGAGGAAAATGAGGACAAAAAAACCTGTGAAACCCATAGAAAACAAAGGGCAAAAAGGCAAAAGTCCTCCCTTACCAGAAATTTCTCTAAATATAAACAGATTAAATTCTTCAATCAAAGGAAAAATATGACAGAATGAATAAAATTAATTCCTACCATGTGGCCTAAAGAGACTCATTATAGATCTAAGGACACAAAGAGGTTGAAAGAGAAAGGAAAGAAAAAGATATTTCATGCAAATAGTAACAAAAATAAAGCTGATGGTTATACTAAATATCAAACAAAATCAACTTTAAGCCAACTTTAAGCCAAAAAAACCCAACTATTCTAAGAGACAAAGAAGAAAAATATTACATTGACAAATGGGTCAAGTTATCATGAAGACATAATGATCATAAACATATATGTGCCAAAAGACAGAGCACCAAAAATTTTATACCCTACTTTCAATAAATGTCTTCTTTTTCTAGCTGTCAGTTATATAAACACACCTATATTTCCCATCCCTATCTGTCCCTTTTTCTTCTTCTTGTCATTGAGAAATGCTCCCTCCTTTTACCTCTTATTTGTGAATTGTCCAGTTTTCCTTACGCTATTGATTTCCAGTTTCATTCCACTGTGATTAGAACAGATACTTTATATGATGTCAATCTTTCTAAATTTAATAAGACTTATTTTGTGGCCTAGCATATGGTCTATATTGTAAAATGTACCATGTGCACTTGAGAAAAATGTATATTATGCTCTTATTAGGTAGAGTATTCTATATATGTCTGTTATGTCTAATGGGTTTATAATGTTGTTCAAGGACCCTATTTCCTTAAAGATCTTCACTGGAAAAATATAATAAAATAAAAATCCAATCTAAATTCCACAACCCTCTCCTGACACCTTTCCTTTTAACCCCAGTTCTTGAAGGAAGATATGAGTTTATGTTACTGGTAGTGAAGAAAAGAAGACCTATCTTTTTAAAACTTATTTTTCTGAGTAAAATGTGAAGTCATGTTCTGTTGATGAGAAAGTAGTTGGGGGTACTACAAATGATTGAGGGTTGAGGAAAAGTCTGCCAGAGTGTGGATTATGAGAGTAAGATTTGGCTAGCATTGAGAGTAATTGGAGTTTATAATGTAGTAGGTAATGTAATGTGCTGCAGGACCCAAATTCATCACTGAGAAGCCTTTCTCCTGGATTAATTATGGCAATATCCAATTTATGGTTTATTATTTATTTGTTATATATTTTCATTTACTTCTATAACATTTTAGTTTAAAATATCAAGTATTACTATTTTTAATTACCGTATTGCTCTAAAAGCCCTAAGTTAAAATTTTAAAATAAAACATTTAAATGTTATAAAGAACATAAAAATATATATTCATATATCTGGAATCATTTAGTTAATAGTAAATTTAGCTAGGAGCTTCCTGGCAGACAAAGCAAGAGGACTATGTATTGAAATACAGATTTCTTATCCCTACATAAAGGAAATCATCTGGGAAAAAGTTTCATTTTTCTGGTGCTAAATGAATATCAAAGTACAATGTAAATCTTCACTTAAGGGCCATTAGGTAAGGTGGGCAATATCTTCAACTCTGCTCTTCTGAAAGCAAAGACCATTCCTCATAAGGACATTTCCTACAATATCAGTGAAGTATGCAACATAATGTTAAAACTCAATTCAGAATAGGCATTTCTCTGGAAAGTTAAGATGTTTTTTGTGCTGACAGTTGTAGTCTGATGAGTTACTTTAACCTGAGAATAAAACTAGGGGATTGTAGAGGAGAGTAGGGATGGACTATCTGTGCTCTCAGCCACTGTTCTGAATATCACATGCCTCCCACTGGTCTATGGGAAGAGTTAGTGTAAGACCAATCCTTAACTGCATGCTCTAATTGCAGGGCCCTGTATGAACATTAGACAGTATTCTTGATCACTACATGTATTCTTCAGTTGGGCTTAGTCTGTCTGCTCATTGGATCAAAATGTATTACTATTATGATTAGTAGTAATAATAATGATTACATTTTTGTGGGTAAAATTGCAATATTTCTAGAATCTCTCACCTGGCCTTAGTACATCTCCATATCAATAGGTGTTTCCAAGGGGTGGAAAGAAGTAGTCTATCTCCTTATTAATAGTTGATTACAAGGGGAAACAGGGCATATCTGGACCAGAGAGGTGGGGTGAGGTCCCTTTTTGCAGCCAGGTAGTGAGAAACACAGGCAAGCAGTAGTGGATGACTCCTTGTAGGCAGTAAATGAGTTTCTCTCACTTTATTTTTCCCTTTGACTGATTTTGTTTTCAAAGGTATTTTGCCCTGGGCTGGGAAAATATTTCCCCCCTGGAGTTACAATTTTTATGATCAGAATTTTTACTTCTAAAACCTTTAATTACATTTTTTAGTAGGTTACAAAGCTTCCTGCATCTTTCTAAGGATTTTAACTCAGCTTATTTTAATATGTTGGTCTGTTTGCTCCATTTGTTTCCCAAAGTGTACCATGCAAAGGTAGGTGTCTTTCTTGGTTTGGGTTCAGTTGTGTGTTTCTTGGGCATGTGCATTAGTTTATAACTACAGAGGACTTCCTCCAGTGATGGTGTCCATACACAACATGAGCTGCTTGGTAAGAAGGAATCACTTGTACTTATTCTTCTGAGTATGGTGGTGATGTCCCTTAACCATAGGTGGACCATACGATATTTCTTGATGCCTCCAGAAAGGTTGAAACTTGTAGTGGGCTTTACTTCTCTGAATCCTGCTGATGTTTTAACCAAAGTGTCACTCCAGGAGGTGCCCATTCTCTCTTCGGAGTATCCCAGGAGATAATTCTAACTTCTTCAGTAATTCTTTCCTGATAGATTTCCACTTCTCATCTCCTTCAGTTGCACATGCCTCTCATCTTTGAGACTTCTTTTTAATTTCTGATGCAATATGAGTTTCCATTCTTTCTTAGGTGGAGTTAATTGAAAAAAGAAACAATTTATTTTCTGTAATTACTAGGTATTTGGGGCAGGACAAGATGGGGACATTGCTTCATATGGCAATACCATCTTGTTCAAATCGTTCATGATTCCTGCGGGGCTTGGAATATTAAACAAACAAACAAACCAAAACAACACAAAATCCACTTAATTAAATGGCTCCCTGAAAAGATATTTCTGGTGAGTGGAAGTACCAAAATCTGATTTTAAACATGACCAGATTTTACTTACAGAATAATATAAAGGATTTCCTCTATTGATTCATGAAGCTGAAAATGAACAAACCTAACATTTAAATTATGATTTTCTTCAGCGGAGATGTCTCTTTCATAGTTCATTGAATATTTTGTAGAGTATAACTGCCTGCACAGAAAATCCTCATACAGTGATTTTTATATGGATCTTTCCATTTAGAAAAAATAGTAGTTATCTGTTTTTATATTCAAACCTTCTGACAATTGTTTTATTTTTCAGATGATCTAAATTTTTTTCTTTTTTTTTTTACAGTGCTTCTCATAACAATAATGCTTACAGTAATTTAACAGGGATTTTACATTTGTAAACTGTAAAATGCTGTTAAGTGATGACATGCCATTTTAGTTTCACAGCCTGCAGTCACAAAATTTGATAAACTTGTTGTTTGATGAATTCCAAAGCTTAAGAAAAAATAAGTTCTTTCCTTTCACAGATAATATAGAAATACTTTTAAGACATCAACAGTTTCCAAGCATTTTCAATAGCATCTGGGTCACCATATCCACAGTATAAAACAGAAAACAAAAGGTGACTCTCTTCCTGTCCACTGTCCCAAAGGTAGGTAACTTGATTGCATTCATTTTTTTCTCTAGTCTTCTACTAATTTAATTTTAGGCACAAAAACATTTACATGCACATTAAGGAAAACGATGCCAATCACTTTAATGCCTTTTACTTTTCTTCCTTTATTATTTTTTGTCCTGGTACAAAGGATCAGAAGCCTGAATGAAGATTATTCATAAGGCAGATATCATGTTAAACAGGGATGTATGCTTTCAATACGAATAATGGTCTCTAATGCTGGAAAAAAAAGCTGCTTTCAAACACAGGTGACCTAGTCAGCACTTTAAAAATGACTAGGGGAACTCAGTTTCTTCTTCTGGAAAATGGAATTGATAATATTAAATATTTGGTGAAGGGCTATTTGGATGTGGAACTGCATAAATTATATCCGTGATATTGGTAGCTGATAATTGCATTTCCAATAGGAATTACAATTAAGACCCTTGCAATATGACATACTTTTGATCATTTTAATTTCCTTTGTGATTGCAGAGAATGATAATTCTTTGGGGGACTTGACTCCAATTTTCATATTACAAAAGGAAAGTATGGATAATGGAATAATACCGAGATGAACGACGTCTTGATCTGCAATCTCTTATTTCTCTCATTCCCATTTCTGCAGTGGGGACGCCACCTGTGTTCTGCTCATTATAAAACTTTTAGCAAGAGGCTAATGAAATGCAAAGCTTTCTATAAGACCAGCACTAGCCTTCCTATCAAATCATCTGAAATATTTATTTGCTCTCTTGAATAATTGATAGGGGCATCAGCTCTCCCGGTCAATTGATTTATTAAGGGACTGTTTGGAATTAAACAGCTTAAAGATATTAGATTTAGTAGTGATCTTGCTTGTTAGCATATTCATTTACCTACGGGAGCCCCCATTAGATATTGTTAATACATGACGTTTTCAGTCACAGCCTGGATCTCCTCAAATTGCATTAACGCCAGGCTGTTTAGCCACAGAATAACAGGTTTGATTGAGTGCTTGGGTTTGGTGTAATTAGATTTTCCTAGAAAAGGGGGGACTACTTTAATGCCATGTGCATTAAACTAGATATGTCATCAGCATTACTGTAATTGGCGAACAGGAACGCTGGAGACCTGGCTGAGTCTGAATGTTTGTGTTTATGGCTCACCCGTCCATTCTCCTAGATGGCACATAATAGCTGTGCTTACTTACATATGCATGACCCTGGGAAAAAAACAAAAAGGGAACTGACTTCTTTAACAAGCATCTCTTTTGAAAAAGGTGGAAAATTCTATCCTGAGTAATGGGATCAATTTTTCGTTTGTTAAAACTGCCAATTATTTCTCTTACTGAAAAGGTCATGTGGCTGGTTAATCAATGATGAAAATCGTATGTGAATATACGTGGGTATATTCACGTATTTATTCGTATTTCACTATAAAACTATCTGCTTCAATTTCAAACTGCTGGTCTGATTAAGGGCCACAACACACCAGTAGAATTCTCTCTCACCAATGCTTTCTCTTAGGAATTACATCCTCTTATTAACAGAGGAGCATGTAGGAAATAAAATTACTTCTGATCACTTTTCCCTAATGGGGTTGATTCATTCTGTGTGCAAACAGCGCTAACTTTGTCCACGGAGAGATAATGAGCACCGGTGTGACAATCTGTATAGTAGGATAATTTAGGAGTGTGGATGAAGTTGCTGTTAGACAAATTGGAAAGTAATCCAGTTTTTTCTTTTCCACTTCCATTTATGTGCGCCTTTTCTCTTCTCCAAGCTTAAGCCACCCTTGTGTTACATCTTAGTTGTCCACAAGTTAAACCAGATGTTTTGCTTGGCTCTGCTTTTCTTCTGTCTCGGACCACATCTTAAATTGATAAAAATATCCTGGCATTCTTCTCCTTTTCCTTAGGTTCTTGATCACAGAAAAAAATACGACACTCTTTCATTTTATGTTATACATATTAATAAGTAATGATGTCACATGTGTGTCGCTTTGCTTTTTACAAGGCATGGGCAGCAGGTCATCTAATTTGTACCATGTTTTCTGTGCATGTAGTTAAAGAAGCTCCAGATCAGGGAAATCAAGCTATTTCACTAAGTTGACACAGCCAACAGGAGTAGAATCGGAATTTGAATCACTTTAATGCCTTTCCACTGTAATATGCTGTCTCCTTACTGATGTTAACAGTCATCAAATATTTTTGAAGATGCCTCCTTATTGCAAAGGAGGAACTCACATTGGGTTGGTTTGGAGGAACAGATAGGCTGATACAAAATGTCTATCCCTTTGGCTGGTGTGCAAGATAGATATTCAGGGAAAGGGGAGTTGAGAGAATAGATCATTGCAGTCGGTTGTCTTGATTGATGCCTGGTATTTGTGGGGGAGAAGGGGTGCTACTCAGAAAACTTACTAAGTGGCCTAGTGTCCTTTCCAATTCTGTACTAGCAACTTTGACTCTTTTAACACCAGTACCTGTTGATGGGGTTAAAACAGTGGCTATTCCACATGTCTACATGGGAGGGAATTAAGGTAGCAATCCCTAGAAGAAGACTTATTTTGGAGTTCGGTGTGCATAGCCAGCACACTGCTTTTCCTTGGAGAGGGGATGCCATGGTGCAGTTAGAAGACCACCTACCTCTCCCATCTCTAATCATACCTACACTTTGAGAAAGAAGGAAGAAGGGCAAGAAGGCGAGAGTTGTCTTAAGGCTCTACCATTGACCACTGGTAGGAATCACATTGTCCTGTCTGGGTGTCCACAGTATTAATGTAAACATGTTTGGAAAAGGACTCTTCAGTAAATTTGTGATGGCAGTCTAGATCTCCAAATGAGCATCTCTAAAGCAAAATGATCCCTAAAAATGTCCAAAAGCTTATATACAATCAGCTACATCAGTAATGATCCAAATGGGAGTAAGAGGTGTTTGAGGCTATTTCATTCCATTATGTTACTCCCTTATAATACATCAACCTCATCTACCAGTTTCCCGAAAATACAAACTTAATGGGACACATTGAACCTAATAAAGGGGGTATAGTGGGTTTCTCTCTTTATATGGACACTAATGAAGTTGTCATTTTCTAGAAAGGCAGTTTTTTGGGAATCAGAACTCAGAATTGATATAATCTATTTCATATGTGTATATACAGTTATAAATAAATATATATGTATATATATGTACACAGATTCATATATATAATAAGAATAATGTATAAAAATTAAAGCAGTGAGTTTCAGTGATGTGGTTATAGCTGGCTCCCAAATATTGATAAGAGGTAGCCTTGAACTATGTTGAGTATTGTTGGAAATAGTTCACAACCTTATGGCCCCAAGGGGGCTGATTTTCAGGGTAGCATTTACTTGGAGCAATTCTGCGATGTTCATTCTGTGTAAATATAAAAATATTTTAAAAACTCTCTAGAAAAGTCATTGTACCTTATCTCACACACACACACACACACACACACACACACACACACACACACACACACACACAGTGCCAGCTTCTTGGGCTGTGACCAGAGCAGATCCCTGTCCCAATAATACTCCGCCTCCCACAGGCCCTGGGTGCGGGTTTGCAGAGCGCCAGGATAGGATAGGTGTGTGCCCTGTGGTGTTTTGGGGTTATGCACCTTCAGCCTTAGAGTGCATTTAGCAAGCACACAAGCAGGGCCCACTCCAGATACCCAGACTCCCCCAGCATGGAGGTTCCAATCCATTGAGGGTGGGGGTGAGGTTGAGAGGTTATGTGTTAGGGGGCTGTGTCTCTGGGTAGGGACTTCTGACTCCTTTGCCTAGCCCGTATTTTCACTTTTCACTGGGCCCTGCAAATTAAAGAGCCAGTCCTGCAGGCACATGCTTACCCAAAGGCTCAGAATGACAGCCGCCATCAAATGTTACCTAGTCGCACCACCCCAGAGAGCTTCAGTAACTACTGATGCCCTAAATACTCTGCTCCCAACACAGATAGACCCACAATTTAGACTGAGAAATAATAAACTTAATAGTGGTTTGAAGTTAATAGTGATGATTTCTCTATGTTGACAGCATAACATTTATGGCTAATAGAGTAGTGAGTAAGTACTAGTCAAAGATCCCTAGAGATAGTGGGTCAGTAAGTTATTTAGACATTTTCAAAGCTGACCTCATGACCCAAGTGGAGGTACCAATAATTGTTAATGACCAACAAAGTTTTTAACATTTACGAGTAGTATTTCTCCTTCTTTCCCTCTTCCCCCTCTTTCTCCTCATAATCATTACTATGATCACTACTGCAGCTATTGCTACTGTTATTATATCACGTTGGCAATTCTGGACCAAATGAAAGAAATCAGGATCTCTGCGTTGGTACCACCACTGCCCACACACCTCCTGACTGTAACGTGGTTGTATGTCCCCGAGTACACGTACACTCTTTTCTCCTCTATCTTGGGCTTCCTTCCTCCTCCCCCTGCCCTGTCGTTTCCAGCACTCAGAGGAATCTATGAACAAGGTTAGCATCGCTGTAGGGCCCACAAATGAGGATGCCATGCACCGCTGATTTTCAAAGTTCCCATAATAAAAACTGAGGTTGTTTTGCAGAAACTGCTGTTTGTTTAGGAACATTCAGGAAGGGATCTATGCAAATATTTGGCAACTTTGTTTGAGGACACATGGGAAGACATCAAGTCTAGGAGGTGGTGGTGTTTTGTTTTTTTCTTTTTTTTGGTGAAAGAGTCCCACATCCTTGACTCTTCATAAGTAACCACTCTGAGCCGGCATCAGGGTTACACCCCACGCTGGGTGGTCTGGGACTGGGTTTAGTCCCCTCCAGGCCCTGGCAGGTGCCATAACTCCTCACAAGTTCACTGACCTACACGGGCTCACATTTCTGATTCACAGTCAGCTTGTCAGAGACTCTGAGACCCAGATTCCATATTTGTGGAGTTCATTGTTCATTTCTTCTCTGATGTGTGACCCTGCACGCAGAAGACCTCATTCTGCTTGTTTCTGACCATTTCTCCAAGTTGTCAGAGTCTTTTTGATTTATATTTCTGTATTGTAGAGTTCCACTCAGCCTTCACTATTTGGTTCAAAGCACAGGTACAATGAGTATGCTCCATGTACAAACATTTTTATGGTGAAAACCAAACATATTTTTAATTATTTTGGTTACAGTGTTATAAAAAAGATTAGAAAGAAGGCTACACACACACACACACACACACACACACACATATATATATAGTCTATTTATATCTGTAAATAGATTGATATAAATGTATACTTGTACATGTGAAATTTATTCTTCTGGCTTAAGAAAGCAAATCGATGAAGTGACATATTTCTACTAAACAGCCGCACATCGAGGTTTGTTACGTAGCTTCTGATTTATCCCACCTATTCGACAGATTGGGATTATGTTATGCATATTACTGAACCCAGACAAATACGGAGTGGATGTTGAATTGAACAAAACTACTGCTTACATTCAGTGCTTGATGTTTTATTTAGAAAGGCAATTCTCATCACAAGTTCAAAAAAAAATAAAAAAAGGTGAGGGAAATGAATATCCTGAAATATTCATTTTCATTTTTTGGGAAAACAGAGCATCTCATCTTCACAGAACATGCATCTGCTCCAAACTTTTCACCCCATTCCCTCAGATCTCTGGTTTGGCTCTACTGAAATTTGTTCCTTTGGTTTCTGTGTGTGTGTGTGTGTGTGTGTGTGTGTGTGTGTGTGTGTGTGTGTGTGTGTATGTGTGTGTGTGTGTGTGTGTGTGTAGGGAGGAGAAGCCATGTGTCTGAGGGGGTGACAACAGTCAGCAGAGCAAGAGCCTTAATCACTGTTTACTGATTTAGTCCATTTTACTAGCAGGCAGTGCTTTTCCAGAGAGCTGTTTTCCTGGCAGGGTGCAAAGACTGCTTTCAGGGGCGGAAGTGTGTGTCTCGAGGCCGTCTTGTCTGTCTTGCCCACTATCCCTGGCACAGTCTTGCCACCGCTGGCAGGGCCGCTGCACCGAGGCGATGGGCCAGCCTGTCCACCCCCGCTCCTGCCTGCGCTCCTCTGGCGGAGGTGTTAATGAGAGCTGATAAAAGCAGGAGGGAGCACGGAGGGCCCACCAGGGCATCAAAACAATACCTACGGCAGGCAGAGCCGACACATTTCGCACTGCGCCTCTGCTCATGGGGTGAAAAGAATTGAAAATGACAGATCGAGGATTTTTACCTTCCCTTCTGATGGGCTTTTTTGTTTGGTTTATTGACGCTGCTCTGGGGCTGCGCGGCTGTGATCGCTGTGGCTGCCTTTCCTGCCCATGTTCCCGTACCATTGTTACACTTGAAATAACGGATTTGACAAAAAAAAGAGGAGGACCAGTTAGGAATTGCGGGCACTTTTCCAACAGTTGTTCGTCACCTTCAAGACCCCCTTTGCAGTTGACACCCACTCCTGAACTCCCCCTTCGATGGGCAAATCCAGATCATTGTGGCAGTGGGTGGGCTGACCTGTGAAATTAGGGCCATCCGTAAAAAAGGGGATTGGGTGGCAGGAGCTTAGGAAACACTGACGGTATTTATGGTGGTACATGAATATCAAAGCTGTCCCTGGGCTTTTCTAGGTAATCCAAGTACCAGCCAAATGGCTACAATGCATCCTCATTCATACCCATCCTCTTAGAATCACAGTGAGAGGACCGCTCAGTTGTCAGATATGGGGATGTTCACTGGTCTTGGTACAGAGAAAATTCAAGGGCATGAATTTACGCCACGGATGGACCCGGGGCTCTGCCTGAATGACAACATGCCAGCTTTGTGAGGTTCACTGTCACAATAATGATCAAAATGAAATTATTGCCTTCCTGTCAGGCTCTTCACTCCCCTGCTGTGGGGTCTGGGTGCTTTGGGGGGTTTCCAGTTGAAGGAGTTATTTTTTTTCATGCCAAATAAAAACAATCAGCATGAGATTAAAAAGCCATGGGGCGAGGTGGTGAGCAGTAGTGGCTGGTGTTAGATCCTGAGTACTTTGGAACTTCTCCTGTCTTCCAGGAGACCTTTCCACACTGGGCTGTCACATGCATTCCCCAGTTACTGGCCCCGGCTCCCACCCGCTGGGACTAACAGACAGGCAGGCAGCAGGCCCACTTCTCCTTTCCCATGGGACCCCTCCTTGGCCACTTGAGAATTATCTCCACGATCCCCCAGTCACCCCATTAATTCACAGGACTCAGAGACTTGGGACTGAAGTGAGTGTCTGTGGAGCATCTTGAACACATCCACTCCAAACTGCACTTGCCATCTTAAGGCACTCCATGCATTCTTAAAGCATCACTTAAGAAAAAGTGCGGCTCTTAAGTCATCAGTTTTATCATGGCCTGTGCAGGTGAACTTCTTTGTAACTGCAATAAAAGGTCCTCTGAGTTTTATAGTATCATCATTATTAATACTGCTAATAATATAAATGAAATATTCCTGATGCTTTTCTAAACAGCCATCAAGAGATGTCATTTCTAAGGACTAAGTTTTAGATAGTCACAGAAATGTCTGACAAAATGAGGTCTCTCTGGTCTTGCTTTAACCCGACTAAAAATAACCCTCACGTGCGTGAAAACGAGTGATTACCTATGGGTTGATATTATGTGCAGTGAACATCCCCCGGATGTATATGGCTGGAGACTTCAGAACCACAGGGGCAGACACCCCATTTCTGATCTCCGCGGTCACATAGTGACACCAACACCACATGAAGAGATTTAACTCACCAGGGACGTTGTTACAGAGGTGAACTGCTTTGCTTGAAAATTCAAAGCAATAGCTGATGTAAAGCAAACTCGAAGCACCTCTCAAGAGCACACACCTCCTCTAAATGAAGCCCAGCAACGATATGCCCCCACTCGGGATTCCTGAGGGGTGCCCTTGTCCTTACAAACAGCCACAAAATTGTCTCAAGTTAAAAGTTCTTTTTCTCCCCTTCCAGCCAAAGTAGATAACGGTTTTGGAGGTGGCGATGGGAGAGAAAGAGAGACAGAGAGAAGAGAGCTAGCAAGCGCGGATGAAAAAAAAACGAAGTGAGAAAAAGAAAAAGAGAGATCACCTTTAAGCCTTTTCTTTTCTCTTCCTTTCGAATGACACAATAGAATTTTTTTTTCCTAAAGTTGTATTAGGGATTCACTTAAGCAGAAATGAACTGTAATATGCAAATAGTTCTAATTGGACTGCTAATAGAGCGTGTCTCTGTTGTTTTTTTGTGGGGAGTTTTATGCCTATGTAATCAGTGCAGACAGCCGTTAAGTAAATGAGAAGCAACTAACAATGTCAGGAAAGAGACCGGGCGGTTCCGGCTGACACTACCCTAATCTTCCAGGACCCATTAAATGGCAGTTTCAACGCATTACCTACCATAACATCCTTGAATATCACTGATTTTATTTGCAGTATCAAACATTCCATTTCATGCCCCATTAACAGTGGGAGCCTGAGCTTTTTGACGCAGCTAAACATTTTACTAACTACCTGGACTAAGTAACCAATTAACTTTTGGAGACAATACGGCCAATTAAGCGCGAAAAGGTAAGGCTGTCATCCCCCACGAAAATTGAATTTCCTTTTCCGGATGGCACTTATTGTCGCCACTCAATTGTTAATGGGGATTCGGTCCCTATTAAAGTATGAAGGCAAAACGGAATGGAAAAGTTCAGAGGACTTAGTTCCTAAAGAGTAGGTCACCAAGTGTCCCAGTTGGCCACTAATTCAGTTAACTTTTCTTCATGCCAGATTACTTATCCGATGTGACTGTAGCAGGTCTCTTAATATAGCATTCTGTGACAGCACGCTGCACAATCTGGTAGCTTCTGAGGAATCCACAGGCCCAGGGCTGTAGTTTGGGGTCTTGTGTGGGAGGTTTAGTATGAAAAAAAAAAACAAAAACTCAACTGTTTTTTACTGTGGTTGTTTTTGGTCTTCTTTTATGACAGCCGAAGTACCAGTGTCGGACAAGATATCGCCCTGGTTATTACCAGCATGGACTCTTCAGAGATAAAAAATAAAATGCTTGTATAGAGAGGTGTGTTCCGAATTAACCCTCCGTGGTTTGGGAAGTCATTTTCTAAATGGCAGACAAAGTCACGGGTGCTGATTCAGTTCGGTGGTTTCCTCTCTAGTTGACTGGAATGGCACCCAAGGTATGGACGTGGATATCGTATTTTGAAAGCTTGACGCAAATTTTATCCTTCTGGGAGCAGTCTCTCAACTTTGGCGTTACAGGAGGAAATTTGTCCTGGAGGGCCTCTTCTGTAGGCCCCATATGGGTGAAAAACGGGAAGCTTATATAGTGCCATAGGCCACCCATTGGACTCAGAATCATATGTCTTTTTTTTTTTTTTTTTTAAAGAAAGGAGCCAGATCACATCAGCTGCGACTGTTCTAAACATGAAGAAAAACCAAGGATTTTGATAAATGGGGAAGGAATAGAATTCCAGTGATGATTTCTGGAGTGACTGTGTTGTGAAAAATTTAAGGCTTGCGTGTGTGATGTTGTTGAATCATTCCTAGATCAATACATTTTTTCTTTGTTTGCTTAAAGCCTGTTCACATACACTTAAAACTTGATTTGAGCCTGAAACTCATAAGTAAAGCAGTGATCTAAATTGTGCTCAGAATTATTAATTTCCCATATTTCTTTAATAGTAGAGGTGTTTAGTCCTGTTAGAACAGCTGTTGTAGTGCCATGGGGAAAAAATCCATGGATTCTATTTATATAAAAATTCTAGGTTCACAATGTTTTGTGTAGTGTCTGCCAGATTCTGTGGGGATGGGAAGCAGGAACTGAAAGGTTTAATGGTACAGCCTTTCAAGTTTAAGTGCTTTTGGGAGAATTTGATAAGAATTTTTACTTCCAAAGAAGATGTGTATAAGAACTGGTTTTCGTGTATTAGTACGGATCAATGAATAACACTGATCAAACTTTTCTTTTGAGCTTTTCCTTTGGATTTTCATGGCATCTCTCAAGAGACACAATTCTCTTTCCAGAAGCAAGTTCCATGGGCTATTTATTTTAGCCATTTTCCCATGGAGTGGATGATTTAAAAATGATTACAATAGTTTGGACTTCCTGTTATTTAAGATAGAGGAGTAAAACCAGATCTCAAATGCTTCCCACTCCCACCCTCCAGCATTGCTGGATGTAATCAGTGAAAATAAACAAAAAGCAATGACAGAATTCCATCAGCAGCACTGAGACTGTGGAAAGGGCTGCTGGCCAGAAGCTTCCAGGACTCCATGTCGCTAAGTAGAGGTGGCAGGAGACATTGTAGAAAGTTCCAGAGCTTCTTCCCAAGCTGTTCAGCATCTAGTGGAGCCAGGAGATGCTGCTGGAACTGCAGGTCTGCTGAGGACGGAAGATGGCAAAGAGGCATTTAGGGAGACCGAGGGGCTTTCCCTGCAGCCCTCCGCACTATTAACAGAGACGCCGAAAGTCTTCTGCCTCTGGGTTTCTGAGGAGTGAAAAGTGAAAATGAAGAGGAACGTGAGCAATCCATGCTGGATCAGATGCAAATAAGTCTTCGGGGCTCTACACTGTGTATTATTTCCCACTAGAGTAGGATGCATGGCTGAGAAGCTGACCTTGATATTGGACATCCAACAAGAGTAAAGGGCAATACCAGGTCTGGCAACTGAGGTTACATGGAGACCTCATCTCTGAATTTCACGCCACAGAAAATGCAGCCCTCCAACTGTGTTTTGTAGGGGAGGACATAAGGAGTATTGAGGGTAGGGGGTGTGAGTAGAGGGAGGGGGAGATGGAAGACCAGCTAATTATATGGAAAACAAAAACAAAACATAAACAAACAACACTAGGATCCTTGACCTTACCTTTCTATTCACCAAAAAAGGCACACAAATAACATTTTTGAAAACATTTTAAATTCAGACACATCAAACCATTTTGAAGAAAGCTTGGGTAAATGTATTTATTATCTTGGAGTGGGTGGGTTCTCTTCATTAATGCAGAATTCAGATGTTATAAGAAAATGGTAGACGTACTTAACTAAAAATATTCTGGGTACCAACAAAAACAAATACCACATTAACAGAAGTCTGAAGATCAAACCCAAACTAGAAAAAACACGTCTTCATCATTTCACCAAAGTCTACTCTTTCCACTAATAATAGCTCAAACACATCAATAAGAAAAAAATGAAAACTGGCAGTTTACAGAGAAATACATATAAATGGCCAATAAATGTATTTAGCTTCTCAGTTTTGCCTGTGATTCTTAAAATGGCACACCAAAATAAAAAAAGGTTGCCTTTTTCATCTCACTGAGAAAACAAATGTCAAGGCCAATTTCTCCCCAGAGTGAGAGAGGTGGAGATAGACTTCTACCTCCTCTAAATTTTCTGGAGAGCAATTTACTGATGCCTTTCATATTCAAAATAAATACCCTGCTAGGAGTTACACAAGCTACACACACACATGTCCATATATATATATGTATCTTCCATTATAAATACATAATTTTTTGAAAAAAATTCTTAAAAATAATTTTGACAACACGGTACCTGTCAATAGAAGCATGTCAAATTATGGTAAATTCCACTGCATAGGAAGATACCTTGGTATATTAAGCAAAAAGATCAAATGTACCATGGTGTATATGGATGTGTATCCTTATGGTATTTTTCATTAGGTATGTATATGTATGCATTTTATATATATTTTTTTCTACTTTCATGTATAAATATAAACACAAACATATGTATATATGTACACATTTAGCATAAGTTAATACATTCATTCATGTTTAGTTCTTCTAAAAGAAATCATAAGAAATTATGTACACTAGTTGCACTTAGGACCTGGTGGATTTTGTTGAGAGGGAGGTTTTCACTTCTTTGGTTAGTCTGAGGTTTTCAATTGTGCATGTGCATTCTATTATGTTACAAACTGATATCAACATTGTAAATGAGAGTATTAAAGTATAGAGACATTTGGCTTATTTGACCATTTTCTTAATATTTGTCACTAAAAATTTCATTTTTTAGGTAATAGCTTTTTTTCTTGCTAGCTATGCCATTATATATTCTGTAGAAAATTTACAAAATACAGCTTTTTTTTTATCATGACCACCCAAGATAATTTGCCTGGATGGATATGCATAAGGCCTGTTGAACCCAGCATTGTGTTAGCATCGAAACTGGCTCCTCCTTCAAGAAACTTGCATTTTAGTAAGGGATGTACATTTTAGTGATATGTGTACAAGTGAAAATAAATAACAGGGTGTGATTAATGTCCCTTTAAGGTACTTGTAAGATTGCTCTGACAAGATATAAGTGAGATACCTAATCATGTTTGGACCTGAATTAATATTTAACTTTTTGAAATAATAGTTTTCTGATTAATAAACTCATGCAGTGCTCATTTACAAAATTTAGAAAAATGCACACAAGTCAAAAAATTTCCAGTTTTGCACAGCTTTATACCTTGCTTTGGCAGTGAACTTTTTGAAAAGAAATGTAGGTAAAGGGCTGAGAATTCAGTGAAGGCTCAGGACAATATGACAACTGCAATTAATATCATTTAACAACATTATATCATGCACATATCCTCATGGCAGTAAATCATCTCTGAAAGCATAATACACACGATTCAGTGATGTAATGTAACTGATTTGAACAGTTCATGGTTGCTAGACAATCATTTTGAGTTTTATTTTTTCATGTACATGAATCTTTTTTTAGCTGCGACTTACACAAGATCTTTATTGAAGGCTTACTTACATCATTCCTCCTTAATAAGAAGGGAAATAATGAGCTGCAAGTGGCCTTATGGAAGAATTATGGAAATACACTGGCAGCCCCAAATTATGGTCCATATGCTCCCCACTTGAGCTTCCCAAGAAGTCTTCCCCACTCAGGGTACTCTGAATCTCGTATGTATACATTGCAGGTGGGAAAATGATATAAGTGCTGCATTGTAAAAATAATGTAAGCACTGTTAAACCTGAATGCTTTAAAAACTCAGTTTTATTTTATTTTATTATTTTTGAGGACATTTGGACTGGCAAATGTATAAATTTAGGAGAAAAAAAATGAATCCTAAAAACCATTCTAGAAATGATGAGTTACATAGGTGTAAAGTGGTGTAGACTTGAGGCGATATGAACCTAGTAGGCATAAAAAGGCAGGAATAGGTGTGAAGGAATACCAGCTGGAACTAGGAGATGGGCTGGATAGGGCATTAAAGGATGGGACATGAATGAAAAATTCAAAGGGTGTCCTGTCTTTCAGGTCTGGGTAACTTTATGACATAATCTTGATAGATATGGATAAATGTGAAAGGGGAAGGATGAAGAAAGCATATAAAGGCAAATATGAAGTTAACTGCTAATTCAGAGAATATGACGAGCTACAATTTGATATAAAAGGCAATTAAGTCTCTAAGACTTTTAAGCCCCAAAGCAAAAGAAATATGACCATTGCAGCTGAAGAATCTAGAGAGCCCAGCGTCTACAAACTTAGATGCTAAGCAGCACACTCTCATCCTCATCAGCAGTAAGGTGACTAGGCTTAAAGTAGGTCCATAACTGTGGGAATGGGCAGAAAAGAGTTGATGGGAAGGTTGCTATGGAAATACTGAGAACTGGACAAGCCAGTTCAGTTCATAGGGCAGAGTGGAATGCAAGATAAACTCAAAGGTCTGGAGATGGGCGTTCAAGGACAGTAGAAAAATGCAGGAAATAGAAATAGACATTTAGACATTTGTTTGTTATGGATTGAATCCATTCAGTCTCTTAGACTGTATAATGAGGTTGATTTAAATCCTAGGACTTGCTGAAATACATAGTGAAAGTCATGATACATCAAGATGGTACCTGCCAAAATCTAGCCTGTTTGGGTTATTATTCATCTAATCTCATAAATTTGCATAATACCCAAGCAAGCAAACTAAACCTTTGAATTTGGTTTACACCAGTAGTAAAACTACCTCATGGGCTTTTCACTGAGCTTCTGTGTACCATTAAGCAATTACTAGTGCCTAGAATGCTAGCCCACATGTTACTATTTCTGGTTAGGGGATTTTCCTGCCTGCCTGACTGAACCTTCCAATTAAATGCAACGGTACTACGTTCATTTCAGTTTTTCATTTACAATGCACAGTGGAAAGTACTGTTACTCTAAGCAAATAGTTTTGGGAGCTGTTGGAGCACACACAGGTAGAGTTGCTGAATTTCAGCATTCTACCAGTGAAAGAATATCACTGTGTAACAGAAAAAGGTAAGAAGGAGAACAAAGAGAAGTCATTTTTCTTGATATACTAGCAACATCATTATCAACAAGGTTACTCCACCTAATGTCATTTTCCAACTCCTACTTTGTATTCATTCTGCTAATTTCATCAACAGACCTACATTTAAAATTGGTTCTGTTTAAAGTCCTATTTAAAGTTGAAGCCCATCACAGTAAGTAGCAAAGTTCCTTCTACAGTGTCATTATAAAACAAAATCATGGTAATGAGGATGATGATGAGGATAACAATTTATTGTTAAGCTTACGTCGAGAAGAAAAATAGAAAAAAACAACTGGATTAAAAAAATAGACTTACTCCTCAAAACTAGCATATTTGAGGGTAGAATCAATTCTTGAATCATTTTTGATTTACAGCAGCAAGGATCTTCATTTCCATAAAATCACGATAAGAACAATATGTAACTTTTGCTCAGATCTAAGAAAACCAGTACTGAGAGATTATCTCTGCATTTCATGCAGGGTTGTAAGTAAGCGTGCAGGTTATTAGAATCTTAACATCTGAATTCATGGTTTAATTCTAGCATCGACTAACTCTGTAACCCTGGGAAATTTACTTTTCCTGTCAATGCCTCAGATTTATCTGTGAAAAGAACTATAAGAGTACTTACCACACAATTAATTGTGAGAATTAAATGAGATCCTAAATTAAAGAACTGACCACATTAGTTTAATCATTTGTAAGGGAGTACATTTTTTTGAACCCTGGGGGCTACATATATATTTATACTAATAGCAAAATGTAATGACTATATAAATATTCAAGGGGATTTAGATAAATTCATAGACAATGGTAGGTTCTCATTGTTTTACTAGAATGGAGTCAAGGATATATGGGATGTATTTCTAGATTTTAATGATACAATCATGGAAGTTACTAGAATCTCTGAAAAAAGCCTCACGGTGACACAGTCTGAGATGAATAATGCATTTGAAGACCCATTAATCCTTCTCAGAAGGACCTGTCTTAAATAACTGTAGAAATATTTGTCAAAACTTGATTTGGATGAGTATATGACTTATATATGAAAAAACATCCTCTGGTCCCCACCTTGGAATGTTATCTCCAAAGCTGTCTTCTTATTTTAAATGGACAGAAATATTTTCTCTGAGTGGCTTTTAACTTGATAATTGAATAACACTAGGAGTATTTGGTTAAAATTTGTGGTATTTTCAGTTCTTTAATAATGTGATATCTTGCTTGTTAGAAAACTATATATAATCCAGATTCTTTACTCTTATGCATGTAACTCCTCTAGAATTCCTTATTAGGGCTCTACTTTCTCTATTAGATGACTTCTAGTTGTCATTCTTTTAACTCTACAAAAGTGGGTGGAGGGAAGGGATAGAAAGAGACAGAGAGAGAAAGTTCCAACCAAAAATATTTCTTGAGTTTCCAGCTAGTCTTTCTTACACTTAACTATTCTGTGTAGACAGACCAAATTAATACAATTAGCCACAATTAACTCATACTTTTGCTCTCTTTTCTTTTTCTTTTTTTTTTGCTGAGAAGATGTTAGTATTGCAGTTCAAATTTTCTGAGGCTTTCTCTCTGCTCTAAAACTTTTTTGTGGGGGAGGGTTTAATCTTTGACTTTAAAAAAAGAAACACCAGATAATTATTTTAGTCTTGCTTTTCAAAGTCAAGACTGATGCTTAGTGATAAAAGTTGCAGGGTTCTAATAAGATAAGAGGAACACTATTCTCCACTATGAAATTTTATAACTGTTTCATCCCACTTCTTTCCCAAACTAAAAGCCTTATGTGTTCCCTGAGAGCCTGGCCAGAATGGGAAACTTCAAGGCCCAAACCCTGGCATACAGAAGCATTAAGCATTGACCTCATGGCTTCCTAAAGGATCTGCAAAGTGCTTTGTTCCTGGAAATGATCTGATGAGTAGTTCAGTGCTATTGTATATCTTGTTAGAACAACACAAGTGCCACAGAATGAACTAAAATCTCCCTGCAGAGTCGCTGTGTCATACGTTGAGAACATTCTGAACTTTCAAGAAATTCATGTTAGGATCCTGGGTAGCCATCATTAAATCTGTACAGGGGTTAAATGAGAAATATGAGTCTGCTATTAAGTGTCTTTTGAGAGTGACAAGCTCTGGGAATAAGAGTGTAAGAGAAGGGGATTCTCGCAGCCTTTCCAGCCCTTTCCAATTGTGTCAGACAGAAGGAATAATGTGAAAGGGCTCAGGCACCGACCTCTCTGCAGCCTCATAGCCTTAGGCAGGCCCACTGAACCTCCCCACTTAGGAGTTACCCCCTCTGTAAATGAGGACCCTCCTGTACTGTGGAGTTTACTATGATAGCCACATAGCTGAGAAGGAAGACAGCTTATTTGTTTTACTAAATAGTCTCCTATCCATCTACTACCCTCGGAAAAAGCTGGTTACTTCAAAAATATTCAGCTGATAGTCTCGCCACTGTTTTCGTTTTTTTTTTTTGTTTTTTGGTGGAGGTTGGAGGAGAAGGATGGTCAGGCTTTGGATTCCATACCACCTCCCATATAATTATTGCTCCATTTGTATCTCCTGAATTGTCATTTTTAAAAGCTTTTCATCAATGTATAGAGTGCACATAATTAAAGAGCATGCTTTGATACATTCTGATGTACATATACACCTGTGACACTGTCACCACCGTCAAGGTGGTAAATATATCCATGACCCCCAAAGGTGACGTTTACCTGTAGCCCTTTGCACTTCCTCCTTCTGCCCCTCCCTGCCCATTCTTCAACCTCCAATAAACACTGATATGTTTTCTCTCATTAATGGTTAATTTATATTTTTGTAGGGATTTATATAAATAATTCTATTCAGTATGTATGAACATTTTCTCAGGGTTATTTCACTCAGCACATTTACTTTGAGATTTACCCATGTTGTTGCATGTATCAACAGTTCATTCATTTTTCTGGTTGAGTACTAAGCCATTTCTATTGGCACACCAAAATTTGTGTATGCAACCCCATATTGATAGGCAGTATGGGTTAATTCCAGATGTGGGTTATTACAAATAAAGCTGCAATGAACATTTGTGTATAGGTCTTTTTATGGACATATAATTTTATTTCTCTCGGGTAAATACCTAGGAGTGGAATGGCTGGATCCTATGGTAGGTGAGTGTTTAACCTTTTAAGAAAATGCCAAATGGTTTTTCCAAAATAGTTACAGCATTTTATATTCCCACCAGGAATGCATGAGAATTTCAGTTCCTCCACATCTTCACAAATGCTTAATAAAGTCAACTTCCGCTTGTGCCAATTTTAGACATTTGAATAGGTATATAGTGGTATTCCATTATTTTTTTATTTTTATTTCCTTAATGACTAATGATGTCAAATATTTTATATGCTCAATTGCTGACCGTATACTTTCTTTGAGATGCTGGTTTGCCACTTTTGTTTTTTTTTTAACGAGCTGTTTGTTTTCTTATCATGAAGCTTGAGAATTGTTTATATATTCTAGATACAAGTTCTTTGCTTTGAAAATATTTTATCTTCTAATCTGTAGCTTGTCTCTATAATTCCTTAAGAATGTATTTTGAGGACAAGTTTTAAATTTTGATGAAGTTAAATTATTATTATTATTATTTTCTTTATGGATCATGGTTTTTAGTTTCATTCCTAAGAAATTATTTTCTAACCCAAGGTTACAAAAGTTTTCTCTGTCTTCTCATCTCATGTCTCCTCGAGTCTCTGAAACACCTGTAATGGCCATTAGTTTCTCAAGGGCTTCTGGATCCAAAAAAGAAGCCCCACTGGCCTCTTGTTAAACACCATTAAAATAACAATTGCTGGCCTTACACTGGGCTCTCCTGGAAACGGAAGCTCTCACAGACCCTAAACCAATGACCCTGCATACGCAGCTGCCTATTATGCTTTGGGCCATGGAAATAGCACCACACAAATGTGGCATGATTATCAAGGCCTCCACAATACAGGGAGGAGTCAAACTGGGCTCTCTGGCATATTCCACCTGCAGGAGGGGGTGGGTCCTCAGTCCCTTGCCAGATGCCACTGTTCTAGAAGAGGTCACCACTCCCCCAGGTCCCTTGGCTATCTGAGAAGCCCCTTGGGGTTAACTGAGCAAACAGCAATGAGAGTTCCATGACCGTGATATCACTGATAAAGGATGTAACCCAAAGACAACACACTTGGGCAAGTTCAAGTGGTTGTCAAGTTTAGAAAATTTCTGGTTATTATTTACTCAAATATTTTTTATTCTGTTTTTCCCACCTTCTTCAAGAACTCCAATTATGTTTACATTGGACCACTTGAAGCTGTCATTCAGCTCAATGACCCTTTTCCATGTTTCTAAACTCAAAAATTTTAGATTCCATGTTTTGTATAAACAAACTCTTTGCTGTTTACGAAGTTATTTCTGATTTGCAAAAATTATTCCCCACACCGTATTTTTGCAATGCCTGTATTCCCTCATCTAATCCTCCTGGCACACTCAGACAAAAATTCAAGGACTTTTTTCTTGCATCTGTAGTGAAAACTTTAGCAGCCGACAGTAACTCTTCCATACCTGTCAACTAGGTGCCTTCCTTTTTCTTATTTTTAAAAATCTTTTTTTCTATATGCATTTTATTTTTGAGTGTTTCTATGGCTCTCTATTAAAATTTACTAGTACTTTCCTCTGAAATATCCAATCTTCTATTAATCTCACTAATATGGACTGAATGTTTGTCAAACATATATAAGTGGAAGCCCTAACCCCCAATGTGATGGTGTTTGGAGGTGAGGCCTTTGGGGGTCATTAGGTTTAGATGAGGTCCTGAGGGGGGCATCCTCATTATGAGCTGTGCCTTTGTAAGAAGGGAGCAGACAGTTAGCTCTTTCTCTCTACCTGGTGAAGACCCAGCAAGAGTCTTAAAACTAGGAAGAGGGTACTTATCAGGCACTGAATCTTCTGGTACATTGATCTTGGACTTTCCAGCTTCCAGAACTTTGAGAAATGAATGTATATTGTTTAAGCCACCCAATTATAGTAATTTGTTATAGCACTCAAAGCTGATTAAGACACCCACCTAGGGTGTATTTTATCTCTGAGATTGTAGAATTTTCTTTAAAATTTAGATTTGGGTCTTTTTTTATATCTGCATGTCAATACCTACTATTGAAACATAGGGAATGCAGTATTATTATTTTAATACCTACGTCTGAAAATTCTAAAATCTGTCCGTTCTGTCTTGGTACTCCTTTATTATTATTATTATTATTATTATTATTATTATTATTATTATTATTTTCTTATGATAACAGTTTCTATTTCCCACCTTGCTTGTATTCCTAGAAATCTGTGACTGGAGGGTAGGCATTGTGAATTTGTTGAGTATTGGATAATCTTGTGTTCTTGTAAATATTCTTGAGTTCTAGAATACAGGTAATCTACTTGGAAACAGTTTGATCATTTTGTGTCTTGCTTTTAATATTTGTCAGGCAAGGCCAGAGAGATATCCGAGGCCAATTATTCTTAAGGACCGAGGTAAAAGTCTTCTAAGCATTTCACCTGATAATCAATGAATGATGATATTTTCCAGCCTGGAGACAGAGAGGAAACGCTATTTTTCCCTTGGGTGTATCTGTCACACACATGTGCTAACCAGTGATCTGATGGGAGCCCAAGCTGCAGATCTCAAATTCCCTTTTTGTTCAGCTGTCTAGTTGATGGTGCCTGCCTGTGACATCTCACCAAATTAATCTCCAGACCTTCATCTCTGTCTCCTCAACTGAGGAAGTTGGCCATGTTCTGCCTGGCTTCCCCCCACCCTGCCGCAGCCTGGAAACTCCCCCAAGACAGTAAGCCGAGGCAGTCCTGGGGTTCATCATGATTGTGTCCTATCTCTTAGGCATTACCCTATTGTTGGACAGCCAATATCATGGAAACCATTGTTTTTATCTGCTGTATCTGGATTTTTGGCTTGTTTTAGACAGGAGAGCAAATCTGTTCCCTGTCATTCTTTTTTGGTTAGAAACGGAAGTGCTCCGTTACCTTCCTTCTGTCATAACTCATAACAATGTTCCTATTTAAATACTAGTACCCTGTTATCTCTCTTCATTTGTCTGGCTCTAATGACATCACCACCCTCTTTCATGGAGTTCCATCAAAGTCAGTGTTCTGTCTTTAATTTCCATGTGCTTGAATCCATTTACCTCTTTCTTTGTCATTTGCTTCTTTAGCTTCAGCATAAAATACTTACCTGCCTAGTTACAGTCCTACTTCTCTTATTACTTATCCAGATGGCAAGTTAATACATCCCCCCCTCCTTTTATTCCCTGTGTGCATGCACAAAGTAGAACATGTATATGCTTGAGATAATGCTGCATGAGCAACCATAAATACGCACTAATTCTACTACGTGTATCACACTAGCCAAGAGTATGGCTAGCATACAAATACCATCTTCTAAGAATTTAGTTACGTGAAGAGTGACAATGCTTCTGACACAATGTTAATTATTTGTGTTACTAATGTAGTAATTTTATATATATATATATATGTGTGAAATAGTAATTTAATGTAGTAAGCAAATATTATAGTATAGATGCATAAAATGGGAAAGTTATTTTTAACTTTTTAAAATCAGAGATTGCAAAAATTAAATGAGATAACCTAAAAGTACCTAGAAAATTTGTTCAATGAATGGTGGCATATCTATAAAGTGAAATGTTTTAGAGATTTACAATAATATTACCGAAAAAAAATATTCAATAACATGGGACTGTGTGCATGACACTTTTAAATAAAAAAATTTGGTTAAAGTGCTTATATGATATGATTGATATATATCAATATGACTTTATCATGGGAAATTCTGGAAGAAATGTCAGGTGTTAAAATTTTAAGATTGGTCAATGGATAGTAAATTTACAGGGAACTTTCATTTTCTTATTCTCACATGTGTTTTCTCAGTTTTAGAAAATGTAACAGAAAATATGTTACTGTATTTTTGACAAAAAAATAATGAATTTTTTAGTGAAAATTGTTCCCACCTAGTCTGTCACAAAGTAGGCATTGAAAACTTCCATTGTCTCATCTCTTTCATATTCTCTTCTGTGTAAACTTTTGCTTTATTTCATGCTGCCTTTATTTTTAAGATTTTTCTATGTACACATCTTGAATAGTAAATAAGATTATGAACCACCTGAGTACAAGATTATAGTCTTTCTGCTTTTCTTGACTACAAATGGTGTAGTTCTTCACATATGAATTTACTATCTATTTATTAATTTTGGCAGGGAGGCTGTTTTTCTTACTTCTTTTTTAACTTTTTTTATATTAGGTATTGCAAATGGAACAACAAACTGATTTTTTTCAATATTCTATGAAGTTCAGGAAGGCAGGAGCATCTATAATGATACCTTCTTTTTCTTTCATGTTTCAGAAAGTTGCAAGAACCCCTCAACTGGGTGTGAAATACTTTTGATTGTGTGGGATTGTTTATTTTTATCTTTGTTTTTTTATTTCACACACGTCATTGGATTTATGTTTGCAGTCATGCCAGGAATAAGGCGATTTTTAGTCTATTGACAAAATTCAATTTCCGCCAGCCATAATCCAGATCAAGGAAGAGAAAACACACTAAGAACTTGCCACTGGATGAAATCATTTCATTCTGCTGCCTAAAATCGTTAGTAACCTCTGCGACACTCAATTAATTGAAATGACTCCAGCCGTGGGATTCTGTGGTGAAGAGGTTTCTAGTAGTTACATGTGACTCAACCTGAAATTCAGTTAAAAGTGATGGATACTTAAATATACATCAATGAATGAAAAATGGAGACCCTGTTAGATTTAATCAATCACTTGTCTCTTTTTTCTTTTTCTCTGTATCACTCCTGTATCTTGTTTTCCTGTGGGATTTAATAAATTTCATTTTAATTTTTCTTTTTCTTTTTTCACTAAATGAATCTTCAAAATACTAACTGGTTAGTAGATGCCAATAAAGTACCAAATGTTAATGAAGCTTTGTTATCAAACAATACTTTTTTAGTTAAAAAATCCCGAAGTGCATATCCAATTCATTTCATTGAATTGGATCACCACCAAACTAGTCTACGATAAATACAGCTTCTTGAGAAAGTCGTTTGCATTGCTGATATGGAATTCTTGCTTAAATGCTTCTATCCAGTGAAGAATAAACCCAATTTGCCACACATTTATTTCTAGTTCAAGACTTCTAGAACCTCGACAAGGTCTAGTGCAACAGAAGTTAGCAAAATAGTCTTAACCTTTGAAATCTTCCTAAATCACCTGAAAAAATGTCACTGATATTTAAAGATGAAAATAGAGTGGTATTCTGATACATCTTGAGAACGTATTTTTTCTCTTCCTCTGAATTTTTATCCCCACATCCGCGACTGTGGCTGAGGCCTCCATTAACTTGCACAGTATCTCCTGGCTTCTTCCTCATCTGGGACTTGTGCTGCTTTTGACCTGATTAGTCTTCCTAAAATACTCCTCACACCACCCTCAGTAAATGTTTATTACTTTGGGATAAAGTCTGAATAATTTAACCATCTACGTGAGGCCTTCTTTCATCACCCCCAATCCTTACATCTAGCATTTCTTGTTCCAATCAATTTGGTCAACAATCTCCTCAAAAGGTTTTGAACAAACATTCCCCCAGTATCAGCTGGAAACCGTGCTGGGTCCTAGAATGGTGTACTTGGAGAAAAAAAAAATCTCTGCCTACAATGAACTTAAAGCAAACAAATACGGAAGTAAAACAGTGGCTGTTTTTATCATAGGGGATAAGTTCTATGTGTGAGGTACATGTGAAGACTGCTGTGTTAGTACAGAGAAGGGACAAATAAGATTTTGGCAATGGCAGCACAAATAAAATCTCTGATAAGATTTTAGCATTTTGCTTGACGATTGCTCATTTTTAATGAAAGTAATTACAGCAAGTACATGAAGATGGGTGCAAACGCTTAGGTCTGCAGGCAGATAGGACTCTTGGAGCATGTAGATGTCATAGTTTGTTAACCCATAAACATGAAACACAACTTTTTTGTGTTCTCTTCTAGTTGGCAGTGTTTTGTTGAATCTAGTGGGTAAGTTGGGGGGTTGCAGAATTCCTGTGCATCCCCTTTCTACCCTCAGAAACCCTAAAAGAGAGAGTTATGAAATTAATGAAAGAACAAACTAGATGGATAGAAAAAATAAAACAGTGAAAAAGATATTAAAACAAAACTCCATCTTCTTGAATTCAATTAGGAAAGTGACTTCTTATTCTTGTGTCTCACATTGGTTAATTTGTTTCCCTAGTATGATCTCAAGTGAGTATACCAAATAGGCAAGGTTTTATGACCCATTTCTTTTTTCACATGAAAAAATAGAGAAATTGGGACACGATCAAGGCCACCCAACTTTACACCTGAGTGTCCAAATAGGCTTCACACTCAAATCTTCCTGCCAGAAACCCAGCATTTTTCTATCATATCTGTAGAGATGATCCAAGGGAGTTGGCTGGACAGTGTCAGCTATAGAGTTCCCAGATTTCATGGTCCAACTTCTCTCAAGTTCAACCCATATGTGAAATGGAAAATAAAAGGCATGTGGAACTTAGTGTCATCTTGATGGGTGGCATAGATTTAATTGCCTGGAAACATGATCTGAAAATAAAGATTGATTGTCTCAGTGGGTTTTAAATCTTGCTATGTATTTATCTCTGTCTGTAAATATGTAATACCCATCAATGAAAAGTACAAATATGTTCCATTTTATTCAGTCTTTAAGATGTAGTTGTATTAAACCAACGGGATGAAACCTGAAGCCAATAGTAGCACTTGCTCTTCGGCAAAAGTTCTGGGCAAATGGAGTCAAAATAAGGTTCACTTTGTGGGCAGCCTAAGTATCATTCAGTGGATGACACGCTCAGAAGGAAGGAAGCAGCAGTGCAAAACAGCAAAGTGCTTCTAAAAGAAGCTGTTTTTTAAAAATTTTCTTTTAATTTAAATATTCACAGATTATAAAAAATTAATTGATGAACAGATAATGCGCTGATCAGTATATTTCACCCATTCTGACACAAGGGTCAGTTTGAAAAGTCTGAATAATTTTTTTGTAATTATAAAAGTAATATGATAGATGTGATAGAATGACAGAAACTTTGAGAAGCCAGTACAAAAAAATATATTTCACCCTGAATCCACCAACATAGTAACTATTTGTGTTTATCATCTGAAATATTTTTATCATTAGCATATGTATTTTATAATTGTAATCATAGTGTATATATAACTTCATGTTGTACTTTTTCACATTTAATTACATAAGTACTTTTTCAAGATGTCGAATTGTTTCCTAATTACATAGTTAGATGCTACATCTTATTCCCTTTTCTCATTATTCATCTCATTTTGGTGGATTTAGCATCGTAGGTTTCAGGGTACTTTTCTGGTTATTTATTCATTTTTCATTTAAAAAAACAATACTGCTATGTTGCACACACAGGTTTTATACAAATTCATAGGTGTTTCCTTAAGATAGATTATCACAATCTATTTTCTCTGCCAAAGTATCTGAGCATTGTACAAACATTTTTAATACATGTTGCCAAAGTGATACTTGAAAAGAGCTGATTTAGAATGTATTTATATGAATGTTTTGTTTATTAATAGTACAGATGTTTTATAATAAAATCTTGGAAATATTGAAATGAAAATCATTATCAAAGCTGAAATACAGTAGTAAGTAACAAAGAGGAGAAATAATTATATATGCAAGAAAACAAAACAAAGTTGGTTTAGCAGATAGCAAGGAAACTATCAAAGACTACTGAGATTATATCAAAATGACTAAAAGATCCCGACTAACAAGGCCAAAGACCCAGCAATCTGAACACTAATAAAAGTGATTTGGTTTTCACATCCTTTTTCAGATCATGTTTCAATCCAGCATCAATCATTTCATTTATTTATCATATCTCCTTTTAATATTTGACCCTTTGGTGGAGCCCTTGACAGGTAACTGCATGACATGTATTTAAAAGAAAAAAATGAACTGATTAGAAAATTTTTTGAGAATTTAGAATTTAGTGTATAAAAATCACTTTAGAAATTTGGAAGCGCAGGGTCAGGCAGTAGCTCTCTTGAAGAAATAATAGATTTTTATTGCTCTGAGGTAAACACGGTTGGTTATCTATCTTAAATTGTCTCTCCTAGCTAATCTAATTTACATATGACTTCATTATGTTGCATTTATAAAGAACTATGTTTCTCCACATGATATCAAAGTGTCTTCTCCTAAGGAATCCAAATTACTCTGGACTTGGCCTAGTAAGATTGGAGACATGGACAGCATTTTCTGTGTGGGGATCCTGCCAGCTCCTTCATTCTGCGCTGTTCTACCCATTCAACAAAAGGGTTCCAGGGTGATTTTGAGGACTGTAGGGCCTGCAGAGCTGGCTGGCATGAGGAGTTTGCAGTTCTTAACTTTAGTGTGTATCAGTATCAGCTGGAGGTATTATTAAAACATAGATTGTCGAACTCAAAGGCCCAAAGATTCTGGTTCATTCGGTTTGCAGTAACCTAAAGAGTTTCCCAAGAGTTGGGGACAACATAGTTCTCTGAAAAGGTGAGGCTAATCATTTGCACATATTTGTGCAAAGTCTCCCATATAAGAATATGTATTTCTAACAAGCTCCCACGGAATACTGATACTATCACTTTAGGGACCACACTCTAAGAACCAACTATGCAGTTGTATAAAGAGCCTGTAAGTCAGTGGAACATAAGTTCAAACCCATGCTCTACTGCCTACAGTCTGAGCATCCAATTCCCATGTGTAAAGGAGGATTCCAGCACAAACTTTATTGAGACTATTATGAGGCATCAGTGAACGAAGTTTCTAAATCTCGCGGATCTCTGAAAGCCACTAATACTTCTGCCTTCCTGTAGACCTTGCAGCCAACCTGAGGCAAGAGTGGGTGTGACCTGCTGAATTTAGTCCAAAATCTAAATATTTAGTTTGACCTCAAGTTACAATCTGCAGTTGATTTGGGTTTCAAAAAGCAATTTTCCACAGGTGGAATCTGCAGGTCCTCACCTCCTGAAACTCAGGTCAAGTTCACATTCCCATTGGCTTCTGAGAGCCTCTGAATACCCCGCCAAGGATTCAGAGGCCCAAGCTCAAGCTAAAGAACCCACAGGGACACTTGCAAGTCTCTAATTCAGCACATGTAGCTGACTTTTGTCCAACAACATTGTAATGAGGTGCTCACTCCCCATAGCATTTGATCTTTCAACCAACTGGAAGAAACCATCCCCTTGCCCACATGCCTTTTATGTCACTCAGTTCATGTAAGAGTTTGAGGTCCAATGGTGCCATTGATTGTTTAAAAATGTTGAATTATCCATTGAGCTCAAACAATAACATGTTTGCAATAACGTAACATCCTTCTCCACTTTCAAAACGCCCCCTCCCCACACCCACCTGTTCTTCAAAGCATTTCCTCTGGCAGCTGTGCCCTCACCCTGAGTGCACAACTATCCAGCATCCATCCCTACTGTTCCAGCCCGTCGTTGCTGGCCCGTGTCATGACTTTCATCTGGAAGTTCTCTATTGAGAGCTTTTATTTTTGGGCACATTATAATATCCCTTTCATAGCACAGGGCACTTTGGAGGTTGTGGATTATAGCAGCGATCTTAATAAGGACCAACAGTAAATAACAAACTCACGACAGCAGATACGACATCATATGACAACTCAGATCACAAAGTCAGCCTTGCAACCAGAGTCCTTGGGACTGGTCCAAAGCACTTTGTGAGAAATTGGCAGTGGTGGGCCTTCTGCAAGCCTGTAATTGGGCCTGCAGGAGGGGTCCCCGACCTAGTCTATGATGTGGCCGAAATGCTTGGCTCTGCAGAAGACAAATGCAAGGCCACGCTCTGTGTTAGGAGAGATCTGGGCTCAGCGCTATAAATAATAATAAAGATAAATAATAAAAAAAGTGAAATGTTTTAAATGGAAGGTGATGCACTATGAACTTAACACACTGGCCCTTTAGCATTTCTGTTAACAAGGTAATCTGATTGCCATTGATTTTTTTCACCTCTGTTACTAAGAAGGTGATGAAATGGTGTCCACACAGATGCATTGAATCAGATACTAAACAAAGAGCAACATAAAGAACAATTATCAGCAACCTTGCTTTCAGCCTGCTGATTATGACATTACTGGAAAGACAAGGTCTGGGTGACTTAAAAAATAAAGCCAGTGGAGAGATGTATAGAAACAAGGAATGAAAACAGGTAAGTTTCTTCTGAATAGATTTGAGTTCATTTCAGAAGAATTTCAAAAGGAGCTTTTTCTCTGCTCTATAGCTTTAAAAGGGGCCATTTCCATTTCTGCAGTTTACTGATAGTCATTCTAGTGTGATCTAATTAACTACTTTTATTATGCCACAGAGAAAAAAGCACCGTGGAGATGAGTCACTAATGCACATATTCTTGCTGTATAGACTGTGGCTGGGTATTGTGCAGAAAGAATTGTTTATTGGCCTATTGGGGTTCTCCAAGCAGCACCCAAGAGTGAGGTAAGACCCTGAACTTCTCTGAAAGAAACACCATGCATCTGACCTGTCAATGAACCTCATAGATGGTTTGTGAGAAATGATTGAGACCTTGTTGGACGTGTATAACAAGGGTGGAATTAGCGTATGAATGCTGACTTCATGGCCTATGCTGAATTAACTTCCTAATCTCAAAAATGTCCAGGTTTTATTGTTTATTTCATTTTCATTAGCCCAGTTGTTAAAGTCCATGGTACAAAATATGTATGTCTAAGCAATTTTCATACCTTTGAGCATATGCTTTTGCCTAAATAAGAATGCCTCATGTTATCTTGTTACCTTTGGCGATGTATGCTTCCATGACAATATCTCGTCATGACATTTTTCTCAAGGGCAGTACTCCAACTCTCCCGCCCTGCCCAACCCTGGCAGCCATTACTAATTGACTATGAAAGTGGAAAATGCAGTGGTGTGAAGAGATCTCTTCTGGGTGACTCCAGCACAGTTTGGGAAAGGTAGTTAACTGGAGCAAAACAGACTCAATAGTGCCATCAGGCCATGTGGTAGCTCTAAAATAATATAGAAAAACTTGCAAATGAAACAACCGGTCCCTACGATTGACTGCTATCATTTCAATACAAAGATTGGATGCATCAAAGAAAATAGCAGAATTAGAATTGTTGAGATGTCCTGGAAAGGAAATAGGGTCCAAAGCAAGAATTGTTACTAGTGGATTCCAGCACAATATAGAAGATAACAACTCATTCAGAAGTGTTAATAAAATTTTTTCTGTTGGCTGGAGCTTTCCCTGGGACATTGCATGTGGCCAGTGGGATTCAGAAGGGCAACGAACTCCAGTGAGTGTTAGTATACTACATATAGTTGGGATTAATTGTTGTATTCTACTTAAAGCTTTTTATGCTGATGACATTAAGGGAGACATAGGTGCTTTTATTTCTCAAGGGACATTTGAACCCATCTTGAAATGTTTAAGGGCCTCACAATTTAAAAAAAAAAAATTTTATTAAGGCATGATTGATATACACTCTTATGAAGGCTTCACATGAAAAAACAATGTAGTTACTACATTTACCCATATTATCAAGTCCCCACCCATACCCCAATGCAGACACTGTCCATCAGTGCAGTAAGATGCCACAGATTCACTATGTGCCTTCTCTGTGCTGCACTGTTTTCCCCATGACCCCCCACACCACATGTACTAAACATAATGCTCCTCAATCCCCTTCTCCCTTCCTCCCCACTCCCCCTCCCCCACCCCTTCCCTTTGGTAACCACTACTTCTTTCTGGGAGTCTCTGAGTCTGCTGCTATTTTGTTCCTTCAGTTTTGCTTCATTGTTATACTCCACAAATGAGGGAAATCATTTGGCATTTGTCTTTCTCCGCCTGGGTTATTTCACTGAGCATAATGTCCTCCAGCTCTATCCATGCTGCTGTAAATGGTAGGATTTGTTTCTTTCTTATGGCTGAGTAGTATTCCACTGTGTGTATGTACCACATCTTTTTTATCCATTCATCTATTGATGGACACTTAGGTGGCTTCCATATCTTGGCTATTGTAAATAGTGCTGCAGTAAACATAGGAGTGCATATGTCTTTTTGAATCTGAGAAGTTGTATTCTTTGGGTAAATTCCAAGGAGTGAGATTCCCGGGTCAAATGGTATTTCTATTTTTAGTTTTTTGAGGAACCTCCATATTGCTTTCCACAGTGGTTGAACGGGCCTTGCAATTTGAAGATCCCTAGTTACAGACCTCAAATAAACATGGTAGGACAGGGGCAGAGAGAAGACACTCTCACACAAGGTTGTCTGCGTGATGTCTATAAGATGACTCAGCTAATATGCCAATGTATGTCAAAAGTCTTACAAAATTCACACATTGTGACTCGGAAATTTCAGCTTGGGAAACAGCCTAAGGAAAATCATGAAGACAGAAGAAAAACAGATTATGTATAAGGATAATCATTACAGCATTATTTGTATTATCCAGAAAAGGAATACTGAATGAAAGAGAAATGGTGAGGCTGGTTATAGAACATTCAGTGAGAAAAACAAAATGTAAATGTTTATCTGGAATTAGATCACAACGAGGGAGAGAGAGAGAATTGGTTTTAATTCCTGTCCATATCACTCGCTGAGAATAGGACCCTGAATTAGTGGTTCCCAACGGGGGGCAAGGCTGCTACACAGAGGACATTTGGCAATATCGAGAGACATCTTTGATCGTCGCACTAGGGAGGGCATGATCCTGGCATCTAGTGGGCTAGAGATGCCGTTAAACATCCTACAGTCCACAGAACAGCCCCCACAGCAAAGAACTGTTAGCTCAAATCACCAGTAGGGCTAAGGTTGAGAAACTACGCCTGAAGCAAATTCCCTAACTTCTTTAATGTGTGGGGGTGTTTTTGTGTTTGTTTGTTTAAAGCTAAAATTAAAAAAACAATAATACCAACTGAATAGGATTGTTTTGAGAATTAAAGGAGATGATCTATATAGAAAATTTGGTCTGGCTCTTCGTCAATAGCTAGTATTGACAAAAATATGATTTAATTATTACTACCCCACCATTTTTAGGAAGAGAAAGAGGAATAGTAACAACTAAATGACTTTTATTCTTCCTGTCAACTTTCAATTCTTCCAGACTTTCTCTAATGAGCAAAATCAATTTTGTAAAGGACCAATATTTTAAACGTTGTTTATGAAAGAAGAAAGGCTTTGCTGTGAAGATAATCACGTTAGGTCCATTTTTCTTATTCTTAAGGAATTGAGGAACTTGAGGACTCGTCTACTAAGGCAAACTTGTCAAATATCTTTTCCCTTCTGGAAATTGTCCAACTGTTACAATATAGCCAGTGAAGTCTGCCAGCATCTCATACTCAACTAAATCGATTTATTTTTGAGTTAAACTTTGAGATAATGAAGGTTCTAAGCATGCCAAAGAGGTACTTTCAGGCACCATTTCATGCAAAAGCGGTCCTGTTAAAAGAATAGTGATTGGTTAATAGTTCCGAAAACATAATGGCCACTCCATGGAGGGCTTGCACTGTTCTTGGGGGCCAACCTTGCAAAATAAGTGAAGTCATGCTTATTATTATTTTTGAAGAGACACAAGGGAAAAGATGGGGAGGAAAAGTCTTTTAATCTTGACTCTAAGGATACAAAGTCTAATTATTAACAAAGGAATTGTGGGGGAGAAAAAATAAGATTCCCTCTACACTTTTGAGTTCTTAACTATGATCCCTGTAATAGGAGACAGATTAACAAAAGAAAATGAGCAAAAGTTTAATAGCCTGTGCACCTCATATACATGGAGATACCCAGGACAAATGAGTAACTCAAAGAAATGGCTTTAGAATTCACAATTAAATACCATCTTGTAGGAGAAGGGGAGAGTGAATGATTTTTAGGAAAGATGAATGGGCTCTTAGTAGACTAGATGGGAGGTGTGATAGTTCATGACAGTCTGTCTGGGTGTGGTGTCTACTTCTAGTCTCCTCTCCCGGGATAACCATCAGTCTTCCCTGATTGAAGACACTCCTGGGGAGGGGATCTATGACAACTGAGTTCCTCTTGAAGGATCTGTCTTTAGGCAGATAAGGGAGCTCTGAGAAATCCCTCTTCCTGCATTTGCTGTTTTTCGTGTGCCAAAATAGTTCAAAGAGTAAACATACCAAAGTGGCATATATTAGGGTGGCATATTCCGCTACAAATACCCTTACGAATCCTGGTGTAATCCTCCCTGTTAGCCCAATTTGGTGTGTTGCTAATGGAGAAGTCATGGCAAAAGCCCTATAGCTGGTAGTGCCCATAGTTAAGCCTGGAAAATAGGTAGGCAGAGTGATAGAAAGGTATGGGAATTATTTCAAGGAACAAATTCCCCATGTTGTAAACAGGTGGGTTTGAAACCCTAGAGGGTGGCTACATGGTGCGCCAGACCAGGCTGTGTGCTTGGTCTCTCCAACTTCCTTGCATGGGCCTGGGGGACCAGCTCTAAACAAAATCCACTGGAGGAGCAGGGCCACTGACAGAGCTTCTACATAGGTATGGTATGTCTATGTCTATTTCTATGTTAGTTATAGAAGAGGTGAAAAGAAATATTCAAAATTATTGTCCTAGTATTTAAAATAAACAACAACAAAAAAGCAAATAACAATATTTAAAAGAAATTGTGCATATAGGAGTACCAGACCACTTTGGTCAAGCTAACCAGAAGAGTAGGACAAATACTCTAACTTTTGGGTGGCTGTCCAATTCAGAACTTCAGCCCTATGGAAGTTCCTTACTAAATAATACCCGCTTTGTCTTATGATGGCCTCTGATAGGAAAGCTCTGGAAAAATGCAGGTCTAAACTGGGATAGGCTTCTTATTATTTTCTTTAAGCAAATAAAACCCCAGAATGGATTTTCTTTCCAAGATGTGTTTTTGTTTTATCACAATGACCTTTCTAAGAAAAGATGAAGCCAGCCTCAGGTAAAAAGAAATGGCCACATTTCATCTACGGTTAGCCTCCATGACCCCTGAACTTGGTTTTTCTATCTGAACCTCTTTTCATGCACCATTTCTCCTGGCATCTGATAAGGGACACTCAAGTGCTTGAGCAAGGCCAGATTAGAACTTTGACTTTCATAAAATAGCCAGTAAACAAATCCTGTCCCACTTTAATTGGTGAGGTCATTCCTCGGTTTTTACATCAACAAACTGCAGATTTCAGGTCAGTAAAATGAAGCCATTAAATCAGGTTCCATTACCAACTGGAGATTCCCAATTATCACTGCATGATATTCTATAAGTATTTATATATAATGTGTAGAAAGAAATATACAACCACACACTTCCGTGTGTTTACACACACAAGTGATATCATCTCATCTTTTTTTTTTCCCCCTATCTCTAACACAAAAGTCAAGGGGTTTGGGAGTATGCACAAAAAAAGAGATTTCTAAGAGAGCAGGCGACTGGGCCGGGGTCATTCGAAAGGGTAATTATTGTTAAATGTCAGGTTAACTCGGAAGGCCCCGGCTCATCCAACTGAGAGCAGATTAGCCCAGATGGAGACATTTTCAACACGGTGCTGTCTGGCCAATCAGAGACAGCTGGGATTAACCAAATACCTTCTCTCATCTGCTTGCTCACAGAAAGGTCAGTTTCTGCTCATTGCTTCTCTTTTAAGATGTGCTTTTTTTTATTTATGGCAGCCGTGTGCAGGAAATCAGGTCCCTTTTATGAGTGAATTAAATATTCAACATCTAAAACCCACTTTTTGAGAGTCAACTTCATTCACTTTCAAGACCACTTTTATCTTTTTTTAAGTGCTGAAGATATACTGAGCGCGTGTACGCAGTGCGTATTTTAACCCTAGCCCTCCTGCTAAGCTAGAGGTCTGCCTGTCCTGGTTTGCGTGTTTTTGAAAGCTTGTTTCATTTCATGCATTTTCTTCTTTAAGGGTGCCAGTTTGTGTTTCCTATCATTTTCTTCATAAAAAGGAGAGGGGGGAAGATGAAACTTGCCCTGGAGTGCTCTAAAAGATAATCTGTTTTTATGTACAGCTTTTTCTCCCCCTAAGCAACGTAAATGAGCACATGCATAAAAATCAGTGACAAAATGAACAGTAAGAAAAACAAAGATCACGGGCTTGTGATCCTTTAAATTGTGTGTGTATGTGCACATATACTCACGCACACACATCCTGTAAATTATCCAAATTATCCATAGGAGGCACATCAATACTTGCTGAATATAATATTTCATAAATTTTATGTGAATATGTGTGAATTCTAAGGGGAAATATGAGGTAACACTTCTATATGCCTCTTAAAATGTAGTTATTTTCACATTTTAGAATGCGATCAATGTGAGACACTAATACACTTACCTTCTGCAGAATTTATCATAAAAGCTGAAGGAGGACATTGTGAGGAAACCCTGGCCTTACTGCTCATATAAACCTGTTTTCATTATGTTGCTTCCATACGGTGGTGTTTTAAATCACCTCTGCCCCAAGTCCTCCCATTGCTTTTATGCAAGTGAAGGTATTTTTTACAACGAGACAAAAAAGATGACAAAACAGAATCTCTTACTTGGCAAGTGTACTACGATTTTACATAATGCAGTTGCTTTAAACAACTGTTAGGATAAGACACAGAAGGCAATCACTAACAATGATTAATTTTAGGAATAACTGTTATGGTCAAGGTATATTAAGCATTTATTCTATAGTAGCATGCAAGGCAGCCTTTCAGAAACCCTAGGCCCTAGCAACCAGATCTTGGTTTTTAATGTCATTCTCCAAAGAAAGGAACTAGAGGTCCTGGGAGAAATGGCTGGTGAGAGGACCAGGTCAAACACAAGGTGAACCAGAGTGCTCAAAAAGCACAAGGTAAACTTTAGTGCTAGAAAGCAAGTACTCAAAAAACAAGCCCACATTGATAGGGGTGTGCTAGAGGAACTCAAGCATCAGACAAAACAGTGCTCAGGGGCCAAAGCTGGTATAATTAGACCCAAAAAATAAAGAAAGTAATAGTTGATTATAAGTCAAGCATAAAGTGAATATCCATGAGTCCATTGCAATGTAAAGAAACTATTGAATAAATAGATCAGCAGCAAAGGATAAAACAAATCTCCCCTGGTGAAGAATTTCCAAATAATCAATGTAGATATTCACCATCAAGAGGGAGAGCTGTGGGCTTAAATGTGGGCTGTGCCTGATGACTCCCGTCCATAAGCACAGTATGGAAAAGGTGGAAATTGAGCAACTTTGCAGGGGAGAAGCCTGACCAACATTACCTCAGCCAGGTGATCAAGGTTAATAACAACGGTAAGTCATTGATAGGATGTAGAGAGAAGGGCCTCTTACCTCTGTGTTCTTCCTACCAAAACACATGTCCTTAGTCTAATCTAGGAAAAAAAAAATCAGATAAGTCCCACTGAGAAAAATTCTACAAAATACCTGACCAGTACTTATCAAAACTTGCGATTTTCATCATAGCCACAAAAAATCTGAGACGCTGTCACAACCAAAAAGAGTCCATGGAAATGTAACAACTAAATGTGATGTCATGTTCTGAATGGGATCCTAGAACAGAACAAGCACACTAGGGGAAAATAAATGGAGATATCTGAATAAAGGATAGATTTTAGTTAATAATAATGTAACAATATGGTTTCAATAATTGTGACAAGTGTTCCATACTAATATAAGGGGAAATGGGGTGTGAGATAAAGTATACCACCTTCAGAGCAGTTATGTAAATCTAAAACTGTTTTAAAATAAAAAGTGCATTAAACAAAACCTAGGTTAGTATCTTAAAAAATAAACTCAAATCATATCAATGTCTAAATTTTTGGTATCAAAACATTTAAATACTCAAATTGCATTGGGTTGACACAGCATATAAGAGCTCTTGAAAGAAAAATGGAGTGTTGAAAAGCCATCTTGAGAATTCAAGGAAGGAAATGTGACAATACTCTTTAGAAATCAACTAATAAATTTTACATCTCTTCTTAGGTAAATTCACTCAAACTCCAAAACATGTGCCTCTTCAAAATGACCATTCCAGCAGGTACTCTCCCTGCTCCAAGAACTGGCTGTCTCTCACAGCCTCCACTTTAGATTTGGACCTGAAATTTGACCTGCATGGGTCTTCAATGTAAAAAGTCAGCTCTGGGAAATGCAGAAAGAGTTAGCATAAATCCAAGCATTATCTGCTCAGTGCTGACTGATTACCCTTTCCCAGCTCAACACTAATATCACAGACAACCCGATACCAGGACACCATTCAGATAATGCAAATAACATACCAATAACAATAGCACCTTCCCCCAGGTTTTGCAGGTAGAAGCATATTAGAGTCAGTGGGTGTGTACCCACTCACGGGTACACATAACAAACTTCAATTACTATGCATTTCATTAATAATAATTATGATTACAATTGCAACACTTGCTTAATTAAGTACATACCTGTGATGAACTGCCGCACGTACTTTTCTAAATATCTTCAGATTGCTCACTCTCAAGAATGGTCAGACGGGAATCAATTTGAATGTCTGTAAGACAGTTTCATTTCCCATTCTAAATAGTAGCACATGTATTAGTTCTTGGGCTTACATTGTGCTTTAGAGCTAAAATACGTTTGGCTGTTTGGGGGTCTTTTTTCTGGGGGAGGAATGAGCTTTGTTTGCAATTTAAGATCTAGAGGTTAAGTCATATAATTACAATGACTTAGGAAACTCATAGTCTTTAAGATTTGTCTTTTAATGATGTGTGAGCACCAAGAGAAAAGCAAAATCTCAGAGTAGGAGTTTACTTATACAATCCCTGTAAGTGAGCTTGTTACTTCAGGTTTACAAAAGAAACAGGAAGTGCCCGAGTTTGCCCATTGCTCTCTTGTAGCAAAATAAAGCCACAGAGAATTATCTTTTAAGGCAATAAAAGGAAGGTGTCTTCTAGTACAGACATATTTCAACTGTTATTGTTTTCTGAACTGACTGGATGATACTGGATAATAATGGGGATATTTTTGACAGTCTCTTATTTATGTGTCTCTGGATGAATGTGGGTAGGCCTCAGCGCTGCACAAATCAGAGGGATATTTAAGGTGAATACTGTTGAAATCAATTTGTATACTCCCCAAATGCATTGATTTCTAGATTCTTCTAAAACAGCTCTAAATTGTTCACCCACAACAAAGCTTATTTATATAGGAAGCAGGATGTAAATGCAAAATGGATTATAAAAATAGGATTCGGAATGAAAAAGTGAGGTCAGTTTTGTTTCCTGAGCCATCCCAAATTGTTGGAAAAGTTGTTGAGCAAGATTCATATTAATTTGCTGCAGAAATAATTTAATAAATAGAACATTTGAGCAGTTGACCTTTCTGGTGCAAATATCAATAGGGCTGAATCCCCTTAATGTGGGGATAGAATGTTGGCAGGACTTTACTTAAGATAGTATATTTTGCAACCTGGGCTTAGAAGTAACAATCTGTGAAATTAAAGTATAATGGACATTGACTGACTTTGACATGTATAGCTTTGCTATTACTTAGATTTCAGAAATTCGTATGAGTACAATTTACATAAATGTTTGATATCATCCTGATGATTCTCAAATCAGATGTATATCTGTTCCCAAATGTATACATACTATATGACAAACCACTTACAGGTATGGAAGAAACAGAAAAACCGATTTCCCTCTTGAGAGACTTAGAGCATGGTTTTTGTACCACTTATAATAGTTGCAATTTATCTGTTAATTGCTTAATTGACCATGTCATATTTTTCTATCCTGATAGATTATATACTTCCAGATAGCGAGGTTGACTGCTTATTTTATTATCTTAGTGCCTAGCAGTGTGTCTAGCACTTAGTAAACACGTAGAAGTACTTGCCTGAACACAAAATAATAAATATATGGGAAGCTACACTAGTTGTGGACACAAAATACTTTCCCCTTTTTTTTTTCCTACTATCAAAATACTGGCAATAGATTCACCTGGAAAATACATGTCATACCACTTCCTCAAAGCTCCCAGGTAGTCGTGGGGCTTCTTAGAAAGTTCCTTTGCTCCTTTTTGCCCTCCCAGTTTTTCTTCTTGCTGCCAGTTGAGAACTAGAGCAACCAGACTGGCTTGATAATCCACCAATATCTGGGAGCTGTAATATGAAAGTCAGGCTTCAGGAATAATACAGCAAAAAGACAGATATGGAGCCCAGACCCCTGACAGTATGCGGAGCACCCCCGGCCAGCAGTGAAGGACCTACTTCCAGACTTCCTTGGCATAATAGAAAAATAAGCTTTTATTTAAACTACTGCTATTTCCTGTCTCTGTTACTCGTAGTGCAACATAATTTTTCTAATTGATTCCGACCATTGTAAGTTCCTATGCCAACAACTGGACATGTGTAACAAACTAATCCTATTACGAGTAGTGTGTTACTTCTTTTCCCTCAACTGAAGATTTTTTGATGGAGTTAAATCAGTGCTTTTACAGGGAGCATGATTTTGTCCCCCCACCTGACCCACAATTTCATCTGACAATGTCTGGGAAAATTTTGGTGGCTGTAGCTGGATGCCAGGGGTGTTACTATTGGCGTCTAGTGGGTAGAGGTCACGTGTGTCATTATTGTCCGACAGCACATAGGACAGAGTCCTACAACGAAAAAGATTTGAGCCAAATTCTTAACCTAACCATTAACTGTTGATTAATATTTGTTTTTTAATGGGAGCCTATTTGTTGATTTTTGCCTTTCATAAAAATAAGATTTGGAAGGAAAAATTGAGGTCAGTTTTGTTTCTTAAGCCATCCAAATTGAAAAGTTGTTGAGCAAAATTCATATTAATTTGCTGCAGAAATAATTTAATAAATAGAACATTTGAACAGTTGACCTTTCTCGTGCAAATATCGATGGGGCTGAATCCCCTTAATGTGGGGATAGAATGTTGGCAGGACTTTACTTAAGATAGCATGTTTTGCAACCTGGGCTTAGAGTAACAATCTGTGAAATTTAAAAAAATGCTTGTTTTACTTCAAATCATGATGTAGAGTTTATTAAATGCAGGTATATTTCACTTTGTGTGATTCAATGGGAGGGTGAGTAATGTGCAAAGGACTGGCCTGATGCAGTGTCTTACGTACAGTAGAATAACAGGAAGAAACGCGAGGAAGTGCCAAGGGATTAGATGTTATGGACACAGCAGTTAAGAAAATCATGCTACAGAGTGGACTATAGATGGTTATGCAGCTCGGTGAACTTCTGTTTGGGAAAAAATCTATAGCTGAATTGAAAATTCAGATATGGAATAACATGCCTACATGGGAAAGTGGGTAAAGTTGAAAAAAAAAATCCTTATAAGAAACTAAGATTTCCTCATTTTCCTGTGGCTCCAGAGATGGAAAGAAGGAAACAAAGAAAGACAGAGGGAGAGAGGCAGGGAGGAAAGGAAGAATTAAGAATTATGTGGCACTAAAAAGTGATTGAACCTGTGAGTGCTAAATTAAAACTAATCCAAATTAAACTCGGTAAAAAAAATAATGAAGTACACAGAACCCACCTGAAGTATGGAATGCCTCTGTACTTGGCGGCAAACTAAAAAGCTCACCTAGCATTCAACAGTTAATATTTATAGGTAACTTTATAATCATTGCTATCAGCAGAAAAAGCTACAATAATCCGATTGCCGTCACTTTAACCAAAGCCTGTGTGTGTCGTAAACCTTGTAATTTTCTGCTGTCATGCTCAGCCACTTTCAACACTTTTAAATTAGAAAGGACTATGCTAATTTTCTTCATAGCCAGGGTAATTGTTGTGAGACATAATTATCTTTTTTTCTTTCAATCGTTTTATTCTTTAGTGTTGTTTAAATTTAGTCTCAGTTACCCCATGTCCTTTTAAGCCTGAGCCTTCGCTGGCCCCCACCCTGCTGGAAATATTCCTTTCATCTTCCATAGCTATAAAGAGCTTAGACGTCCTTTTCCAATAGCCACGTTCTTCCTCTGTGTTCTTCCTGAGGAATCGTATGCCAGTCTAAGTTGGTGAGTTAACTCTATATTTAATTAAAAAGGGCTGCCCTTTATTTTCCTTATATTAATGCTTAACATACCATAGAATCGACTAGAGAGAAAGTAATAAAAGGATGGCAGTTGAAACATTTGGAAATAGATGGGAAGGGGGCTCATCACTGCTGCTTTTAAATACTTGAAAGAGAGAAGAGACTTCTATTGATGCAGAAGGCTAAACTAGAGCAAATGAGTAGAAATGACAGGGAAGGTAATTTGGACTCCAAATAAGAAAGAATTTCCAGCAGTTGAAGTGGAGTGGGTTTCCTTATGAAGCGGTGAGCTCCAGACCTGGAAGTGCTCATACTGCAATCAGGGACCCCCAAAGTGAGATGGAATGGGGGCTGGCAAGTTTCATTCTTTATGCATAGGGCAGAGATTTACCCCTAAAACACTGTGTAAAAGGGAGGTTTTTATTGGTTAGTCTCCAACTGCTCAAAAGAGGAAAAAGAATGCATGAAGGAATAAATAATATTTTGCTGGCTGATTGGGTGGGGATCTACTCACTGTTTTCATATTGGATGTGGGAGAAAAGATGAGTCTTTAAATGCTCAATGACCTGAGAAATATGCACCAAGTTGAATTCATGTCTGTATAACCAGTGTCCTTCAAATTCTTCCCAATGATCTGTGGCGTCACTAGTCCTAAAGCATCCTGAGCTACCTTTCTCCCGATGCGTAGGCCACCACAGCTTAATTCTTCTTCAATCAGCAGAAGAGTGTCATTAATTACATTGCTTTAAGATCCTGGGCAAGTTGACTTATAGACTGTTGTAAGTAAATTATTTATATTAAAGTTCAAGACAGTCATCATACCTTAAGTCTAGCATGAGATGTCCAAGTCCAAGGGTCAAGTTCTCTACTTTTGAAAAGGCTGGCAGCACAGAAGGGGGGCTAGTGTGGGGGAACGTGCCCACGATCTTCATGCTAAGGGTCCCTGCTTCTCCGCGGGACTTGCAACTCTTTCCAGCGTGCGTTTGAACATGGCACGAGTTGAAATTGTAGGAAAGGATGACAAATGAAAGGACAGAGAGCTGCTGATAGTCACTCAATTTCGTCACTGAATTTCTCTGAATATGCTAACATCTGCAATTGCTTCAAGGTATCAAAAGGAAGACCTTAACGAGGAGGAAATTCAGTTTAGTCGTGAGGCCAACAGATATGAGTAGGATTTTGTCTTCAAAACACATTTAAAATGTCTTTGACAAAGTTCCACAACCCCAAACAATATTCATTGTATTGATGGAGCTAGTATGCATGCGTACGTATTCATATGCATTTATACAGTGCAATCTGAATCACTGGCCCACTATTTAGATAACTTGGCTGTTGTTAGTATAATGCACTAAAAAAAAGTAGAGACTTTTTCTAGAACTCTTGAAATGAGCAGTTTATGTCTGTATATATTTTTACATAGGACACATTAATAGGGAAGGCACACATGCACTTAGGAGACTGATTTTTCAAAGATCAGCTTTTTTTTCAGGATCCATCATTAAAAGCCCACTCAGCATGCCTCAGTTTCCTTGCCTGTGTAATGGGGGTGAGACTGTTGCTTTCTACTTCTCAATGGTGTTTTAAAGATTTATGAGATCAGTTTTCTAAAGCATTGAGAACTTCTTGGGAAAAGGAACTATGAAAAATAAAGCATCATTATTCATTTTGTTCTGGGACAGGACCCTTGGGGAGGGTCCCTGAAAGAGAACAAATAGAGTCATTTTTACTGGAGACAAGAGAGAAATGTGCTCATCTGAAATTCCAAATTCAGCAGAAAACAAGGTTGCTGAAGAATATAGGTGAGCTCTGTCTTTAAAACATTGCATTCCAGAACTGTTTTTGTATTTGGCATACTGGATTTATTATAATTGCAAGTCTGTTGGTAACAGTGTACGTGTGTGTGCATGTGCGTGTGCGTGTGTGTGTGTGTGTGTGTGAGAGAGAGAGAGAGAGAGACAGAGACAGAGACAGAGAAGAGAGAATTAAAAGCTTTCCTAAGTGAGCACTTAAGGAGATACTTATCTCAGCCTCTCTGACTCACTGGTGAAAACCCCTTTAGAACAGCTCTGGGACTGGCCTAGTTGGTTGACTACTTGAGGTGTTTTTGTTTTGGATGGTTTCACTTATTTCTTCTCCTTTTAGTAGAAGGAAAAAATGGTATATGGACCACCAGATCATCATCATTTCCAGATATAGTCCCATTTATGGTAATGGATCACCATGACATGGAGAGAAGCATTTTTCTTTCATTCGGTTCAATTATATAAAGGTAGGGCACCAGTGACAAGCGCTTGGAAAGAAAATACAGTTTTGTGAAGGAATAGTTTTGATAGGACTTTTAACTCCCTATTTTTCTGAATGCTCATCTCCCTCCCTTAAAAACAAACACCCAAGGGCTGATCAAACGGCCCTCTCCATGCTGTTATGTCTTTCCTGGGCTGCTCGGTGGCGGACTGGCACATTCTCTTTTTCTCTGTACCTCGCTATCTAACTGCTCCACCTCGGAAGCCTCAATTGTAACTCACCTTCGACCTGAAATGAGAAAAAGAAACATTAAGCGTTCTTTTTATTTGACATTACAAGTACTGTACTGCCCCTTGGTTATTATCCAATCATGTAATGGAGCCTTCAATGTTTGGTTTTCTTTCTTAATTTAAAGGATCTTAACGCCAGACAGCTTGACAGTTCTGAGCGCAGAAGTGCCCTGTTTAACCCAAGGGCAGTCTGGTCTGCAGCTCCTTCCCGTGGCTGGGAACCAGTGGAGCTGTTTGAGACCCTCTGAACTCTCCATGCGGCTTTCTAGGATACGGAGAGCAATAGTCTGGTTCTGCCTGCTCCCCTCCTGCTCTGAGGAATGAGCGGGACTGTATAATTCACAGTCGGCAGCCTCAGGCACCCAGCGAGGACACAGCTGCCCTGACGGAGCCGCTTGCCTCTCCTCTTTCCCAGGACCTGCTGGTCTTGGCATCACACTGCTTGCACTGCTCTTCCCACATTCTCCCTCCAGCAGCACCAGACTCTGGTGGGAACTCCAGGAGCCAGAAATTCTGCCCTCCTCTAGAACTGAAGGACCTTGAAAATTAGAATCAAGTGCACCGATCATCTAATCGCTTGCTACTCAAAGTGTGGGCCTTGGACCAGCGGCATCAACCTGATCTGGGAGTTGGTTAGAAATGCTGACTTCTGGGTCCCATCTCAGACCCCATAAATTAGTAGCTGCTTCTTCTCAAGACCCCCGGGTGACTCATTACAGTTTGAGAAGCACTGACCTACTTCCCTGTGCCTCCTGATATAAGAATTTTAAATTCTGGGCTATACAAAGAGATGACCTCAAGCTTTAAAAAATCTGGTTTAGTTTTTCTGGGGCATACCCTAAGCACCAGTGCCCCGTGTGACTCCCATGTGCACCCAGAATTGAGAGCCACAGATGGCCCGACAGCAGTGGTTCTCAAAGTTTGGTGCCTGGAATAACATCAGCATTACCTGTTAAAGTGCAGATTCTCAGGCCACAGGCAGGACATATGAAATCAGAAACTCTAGGATTGGGGTCCAGCAGCCTGTGTTTTAACAAATTCTCTAGGTTGTTTTGATGAGAATTCTATAACTACAGGTTTAAAGAATAAGGAAGTCCCAGCCCTCACCCCAGAAAAATGGGTCTACGCCTATAGTGTCCTGTGGTTGTTTTAGGGTAAATTCATTTAAATTAAATGAAATTACAAATTTTGCTCCTCATTTGAACTAACCACATTTAAAGTACTTCATAGCCACAGGCAACTAGTGGCTGCATAAGGGACAGCACAAGTGCAAACATTTCCATCATTGCAGAAAGTTCTACTGGACAGACTTTGGACTAGAGGGAGACAGCTACCAATAATAATGATAATAACAACAACAACAATAGTGGCGAAAATAACAATTCCCAGATATGAAGTGATCACTATGTTCTAGGTATTAAGCTAAGAATCGAGTCATCTTTTCCCTCACAGATTATCAAATTATTATTAAAGGAGTGCATTTGAGACTATGAAGGAATTCAGTGAGATGAAGGAACAAAGAAGAGCAGGGAAAAGAGAAGTAAAAAGAAGAGTTGTTTTCTCCATCAATACAATACTTCACTTGAGGAACTAGATGGCTTTAACACAAGAGAACCATCAACGGAATATGAAGAAAATGTCAACACGTGAGGGAGTTAAACCGGGGAGGTAACACTTCTAGGGCTTTTTCCCTATGTCCAGACCTAGAAGATGCTAAGTAGTGCTAGAACCTAAGAAAGATTACATTTCCCACTTGGAGTTCTGTTGACTGGCTGGTTTCGGAACTTTGTGTATAAGGATTGAACCTTCCCTCAGTCAATCTCATGTAATATGTGTTGGTCCCATCAGCCTGGGACAACAGAAGATGGCCCTCCCTTTTGTGTCCCACAGTTTATTGCACAAGGCCACCTGCAGAGTTTTGGGCATTAACCCCCCCTCCACTTGTCCCCAACTCCTTCTGCTGGTTCCCACGTGACTGTGCCCTGCAACGAGTCCATTCCACCATTCTCCCAGCTGCTGGCAGGCAGGCAACCTGTGCTCTCTGAGACCCCCAGCTGTGAAGGGTGCAGCTGTGAACATGGCAGCCCTGTATCTCATGGAGCTTACACTCCGTGGATGATCCTTTTGAGATCAGAGTTTTCTGGGCACAACTGGTCTTCTTTCTGGCCTCTGGGAAGGTATGCACATTGCCTTCTCTAATTTCCCACATCACCTTTGAGACTTGACCAGGTTTTTATGAGCATCTTACTAAAACCTTGATAGTATGGTACCACACCATAGAAGCCACAACTACTACTGGAACTAGCGATCCACTTGGGCTTCTGCCAGAGTCATAGCTTTATCAAACCCTTCAATTTCCTCTCCTAAACAGCTACGAAGCACTGGAGTTTCCCCAAGGAACAGAAGGTTAATTAGAAGGTCTCACCAAAGTGGCACCTCCCGTTACAAACAGAGGGTCTGCTTGAAAGGCAAATTCCAGTCTCCACCTAGAAGACAGAAAGTGCTTGAAAGTCCCCAGGGGGGGCACTTTCCTAGTTTTCAGAAATTCAGGTTTGGTCTTGATGACACTAGCATTTTGGTTTTCCCTTCCACTTGCCAATCTATATCCCCCCTCATTTTGTCTCCCTGCTACACAAGGAGAAAAAAAAACAAGAATACAGACAGAGGGAGTGTCTCTGGGGTTAAGGTAGCCTGGGGGCTCCCAGGAGGAACTTCAACTATGGCTTCCGCTTGTGAATATAAGCCAAGCCCCCATACATATCTTTATACACATTTTTTCTTCTGTTCAATGTGTCCAGACCCTGGGTGATTAGAAGTTTCAAGCTGAAAGGAACTTTGAGTTTCTCTAGCCCAGTGGGTTTCAAATGAATTTTAATGGCACAAATCTCTTTTCAAACAAAACCTTACATGAAACCATATAAAAAATAGAAGAAAACAATGCTTCTCTGGTCAAAACAAGGAGGGTCGATGGGACCCTCTCCACTCTCCCTTGGGATGAACTACTGAGCCCTATGTGAAGCCATTCACCTGGCCCAGCCCCTCATTTTGTAGACAGAGAGTCTAAAGCCAAGAAAATTTAAATAATTTTCAGAAGATGCATTTTTTTTTGGTGAACCTAAAACAAACCCAGCCTGTTTGGCTGTGCCTCCGGCTTCCATCTGATTACGCTGTGACGCTCTTAATGAAGTCGTTGTTCAAGTCTGCAATCTGAATAAACAGTTTCTTAGCTAAGAAACTTGTATCATTCTTCTGCTTATAAATCATCAATTGGCTTCTTACATAACTACAATAAATCTGACGTCTTTCCAATGGCCTCCATTTTCTGTCCTCTCACTTCCTTTCTGGCTTAATTCCTAATTCCTCCACTAAACGCCCCTTCCTCCTACCGCACTGACCCCTTCTTTTCCTCAAACTCATCACCTGCACTCCTATCTTAAGATTTTGTCCATGCTGTTCACCCGACTCAGAATTCCCTTCCTACTGTATCACGCTGTGGCTCCCTAACTTCCCTTAGAGCTCTGATCAAGTAGCACTTTATCAGTGAGGCCACTTCTTTATCAATTGTGGCGGATGTATCCCTTCGGCCCCCCAGTGAACCACATTTTCTGTTATTCATGTCTTGCATATCCCACCCCTTTTTTCTGAAGGACCCTGTAACATGCTTTTGACCAACAGAATATGGTAATTAGTGATGCTTATGACTTTCAAGGCAAGGTCATAGAAGTCTGGCAGCTTTCTTCCGGATTTCTGGTAATACTTGTTCTAGGGGAAGCTGGCCACCATATAGAAGCCTGAGTATATGAGCCCAGAAAAGCCGGAGGGAGGAGGCCCAGGAAAACCACCTGGAGATGTCCATGTGGAGGCCCAGAGATGCCTGGCCTGACTCCGTCTGATGGTCCAGCAGTGTGAGTAAAGAAGCTATGCTGAACACCAGCCATTCACTTCTTCAGATGACTTTAGTTCTGGTTGCCAAATCTACAGTGATACAAAGATTCCCAACTGAGAATTGCCCAGGTGAGTCCAGTCAAGCTAGATTCATGAGAAATAAAACAGTTTTTAGCCAATGGATTTCATGGTGGTTCTTTGTGCAGCAACAGATATCTGGAAGAGAAGTCAGTATATGTTGCATCCCTCCCTTGATCTCCACATTCTCTTTCATCTGCTTAATTTTCATCACCATCTGGTTTACTGTATTCTTGTCTGCTTCTTATTGTCTCCCGACCCACTGGGATAAACGCTCTGGGAAGGCAGGGTTTTTGCCTTATTCACTACAGTCTCTCTCATGCCTGGAACATGTCATAAGGTAGGCAGTCAATAAATATGTTGAATGAATTAATACATTTAACTTCTTATAAATATATAATCTTATTTAAGGACAACCAGCCCATATGAAGAAAAGACTGCTATTATTTAAAATACTCTCATGACTATGGACTCCCCTCCTGTGGATACAACATCTGAAGTGTCTCACTGAAACACACTTTCTAAAGGTCTTAATTCATACTGATGCTGAGGGAAAGATAGAAGGAGGAAAATGAGTCAGGCAAATTCAACCACAAGACCTCCAAACAACACCCAAAGGGAGATGGTGAGCAGAATCAAGTCAAGTCATGATGAGGAGTTCTTATGAGGAGACTTACGCAGTAGTCGTCTCTCTGCCCACTCATTTCTGGAAGGGCTAAGGACGTGACGTTTCCCCGTTATTCCTTAACACTGTGGAATGCCCGTTGTCCTCCGTCTTTCTCTCTCTCTGGCATTGTGAATATAGGATACTAAAGGATATATTCCCTCCTTTCAGTGCAGGGAGAATAAAGAGAAAGAGAAAATGTAGGGAATGGAAGAAAAAACACCACAAACTTTGATATAGAATGTTTAACGTGATTTAAGAGTTTGAAAACTGGAAGTTTATTTATGCCGAAATACAGTTCAACCTATCTTTTCCCCCTCTCAGCAACTTTGTGGAGAAATGAGAGGCATAAAGGTGTTTCCACTGTTAGCTTTATTTACTTTTTTTTTTTCTGATGGTACTTTTGGAGAAAAGAGGAGGGAACTAACTACCTGTGTATCTTTAAGTGGAAGAAAACACTTCAGGATCTTTTTAAAAATGTTTCTGTTGAGATGAGCCAATAAGAATATGACGTCACTGGCTTGGCCCTGTGATGTACCCAGGAAAACCCTTGAGGACTTGTGATGATGTCTCCAGAACACAAAACAACTCTATGCTTCTTCAGCATTTTTCATGGGTACAAATGATGTCTGTATGATCTTAGTCTTTTACTAGTTAGGAATGACACGGCTTACCAATGCATGCGGACTGCTTTTCACCTCCTGGCGTCCAGAGAAGGAGCGATCAGTAAGCGAAAACTCAGGTGTAGCTGCCAAGAAATGCCTCCCCCGTCCTCCCCTTTCACCCACAGCTCCACACCCATGCAAGTTTTCCCACACCGATTATACTCAGAGCAAGGGAACAGCCATCGATCAAACAGGTGTTCTCCCTTCTTCCTAGGACTGCAAAGGTTGACTAAAGAAGAGAGTTTTGTATTTCTATCCCTTAGGTTCCTATGGTAATTAGTGTGCCAAATTATCCATGAAATGGAAATGAATGGAGTCTGAAGTTTTCTCCCTCCATCCCACAATGGAAACAGGTGATGGCTCACCCAACCCGGGCACAAGCTGCTCTGGCTGAGAGGTAACAATGCTCAACTTCTTTGGCAGCTTGGATGGTCTGGATTAGTGCACCGGATATAGAGGGATCTGCCTGAGGGCTGGGCAGCTGTGGGCAGAGCCCTGGAGTCTCAGAGGGAAATTTATACCATGCCAGTCAACGCCCAGATGAGCTCTTGATAAGCAATTGCAAATGCAGGATAAATGGGATGCTGGACATGCACCCCAGTAATGCACCACCCCACCTTAACCTCTGTATGGACTATTCAACATTACATTCACATGCAAGGTGCATCAGGACCACCCATTGATTCATTTCTTTTTCTTGAGATGCTTCGGATCCTTCATCCATGGAGAAAGAAAGAGCATGAAACAGAGGGGCTGTCCAGAGACACAGCAGGGGGATTTTTATTGCTCAAAATAGGAAGATGATTCTGATTTTTATTTTAACTGTGTGGTTCTTGCTCACCCCTCACACTGCCTGCCCTGGATTTTAACGAGAAGATTGGAGGGATTCTCTTCTGCTAGTGCCGCTGCCCCACCAGCTGAGCTTCCTTTTTGCTTTTAACCTTAATGGGTTAACTTCATAAAACGGCAGCTCTTTATTCCAGCCTGAGATTTCCCATCATACTTTAGGACCAGCGAACCGTCCCTTCTTTGATGGCACCTTTTGGCTCCACAATAGAAGCCAATTTGTTAGACTTCTTTACAGGTCAGGGGCTGCGTGAAGATGTGGAGGGCGCAGCGGTGGGCACTGGAAAATGAAGTTGTATTCGCTTGGCAAATTATACGTCTGCTGCACTTTATGGGCCCTGATTTCCTTCCCTCTCTTTTTCCCTCGCTCTTTCTGCCCCCTCCCCATTTTTGTGCCTTTTCTTTAAACTGAGGAAGCGTGTATGTGAGATATCGTCACATATCCAGTTAATGTAGGTTAATAGATTGATTCCAGTGACACGGATCATAATGAACAGTAAATTGTTTTATCTCTTAAGTCTTATTTGGTCAGCCAGGAAAACATATGAGGTAATATGGCTTGGACTAAATGGACCGTATAATAGATCTCCTTCTAAAGAATAAGGACAGGGGTGACAGCGCCTCTTATGATTAATGAAAATAATAATGGTCCTGAAATTGAAATTTTTCTAATTTTTTTTTCCCTTCTCCTCTCTTGGCTGCCACCAAAAACTTCAGCCAGGAGATGATTTGTGCACAATAACTGGCTCTGCCTTCTTCCTAGGCTGAGAATATGCACTGAGAGGGTGAGGGAGAGAAGGAGGGAAGGGAATGAATCGGTTTCTAGAATTCTAAGTGCATGGAGGGAAAGGAAGGCATTCATACAAATTTCTGTGGGATTCTAATGGAAAGACTTCATATGAAACATGGGAATTTGGGTGGAATGCCTCTGGCATCAGATGTGTTATTGGTCAGTCTGATTATTTACCTGGAATCGAGTCTCTTCTGTCTTTAGATTTATGTTTAATTCGTGTCATTATTTTTTCTTTTCCTCTTCCATTTCTTGTTCCCCCTTGGGCAGAGGAATTTTATTTTCTCTCATATCTCCACATCAAGACCCATATCTTCTCATTGGTTATCCGAAAAAAGCAAATGTATGTCTCTGTTTTTCACACAACAGTACTTTGAAGCTCTCTGGAAAGAAAAGGAAAGGAGAATTTTGATTAACTTTAACAACAGACACAAAAAATATTACCTCTTTGGAAGGAAAAAAAATGGCAGTAAGTTATGATAAATGTTCTGTCCCAGGAAAGTTGCTCTACGTGCAAATGTGGGAGATCATGTGATCACAATGTAATTAGAGAAGGCTGCTTCCTTGGGATATGTTGAGAGGAAAAAATAAGGAGATCCCACGGAGGGGATAAGGGCCTTCAGCATCCACTTGACTAAGGACCATTACTTTCAAGCCATTTCTTTCACACTGTGGGCCACATATCATCTGGACAGCAGCTTGAGAAATGTGTTCAGGCTGCTCAGAGTAGAAGTGGCATACATAACTGAGGCAACCCATCTTTCTCTCAGATTCTGTCCAAATTCTGTCCAAATTGATTTCCTAAGAATCTGTCTTGCTTCTAGACATTCTCCATGGCAATATAATCTTTTCTATCTGTTTTTTTTTTTTGCCAAAGCAAATAGACAATTGTGGATTCAGAAAGCATCAATAGATGATCTTTGATTGCAAATGGTTGAGCAACATTTCCTTACATACGTACGACATAATTAAGAGAATATCATTAATTCAACAGAAACAATTATTTACTGTCCCTTCTTTAATATCAGATTTCCTCCAAGGAACTCACCAAGCTACTTTATTAAAATTTTTACTTCTCAACCAGTTTTCACAGCAAGATATAAATGCAAAGTCTTCGTTCAGTTGTATAAGGAAATACTAGCAAAAAAAATTAAAACTGTAGTTATGGAAAAGGAAAAGTCTTTAATATATTGATAGTTTTAAAAACAAATTACAAAAAAATATGACAGGATTCTATTTTATGTTTACAACTTTACATGTAATTATGTGTAAATTTGTCACACTCTGAAGAAGTGAATGGTCAAACATTTAACTTTTGTCACCTGCAAAGAGATGAAATATTAGAAGTTGAAATAAGGGAAGTATTATTCTTAACATATCACAAATAAGCAATCATTACTTTTGAAGTAAATAAGTATCTACATCTTGTTTCTCCTTACTCTAAAAAAGTGAACATCAAAAAATATAAAGAACCTTTTTAAATATTGCCTGATTAAGTGCTCTTTTATTCAGATCCATTTGGTCTTTTTTCCAGGACATTTCTTGATATTCAAGTAATGTTTCTTTAAAATAATAATAAAAGAATTATAAAATGATAAAGTGGTAATAAAAGATACAAAGATAATAATAATTGTACTTAGAAAATATATTTAATCTAAACTTAAACAATGCGATAATATATCAAGCATTAATTGTTTGGGTTTTATATATAATACTACATTTTATTGTTTTATTTTGTCTCTATAAATATATTTGAGATTTTTATTCCCAACCGTTCTCTTTTCAAAAGAAGATTTTTTTAATTTTTAAAACATTTTGTAGACAAAACCCATACAACCTGACTTTGGAAAAGCTCAAGTTGCACTTAGAATACTAAAAACACTTAACAGGAAGTGACTTTTGTATCTAACATGACTGTTATGAATGCATTCATGAGTATGTTACCGATTTTTTGGAAGTAGAACTCATTCATACTGGCCTGAAATGCTTTATGTTCAGCCTCCTTGAAACTAAAATGAGATTGGCCCTATTTGAGAAATCATATAGCATCCTGGGAATTAGGAAGTGTTCAGTAAAAAGGTTTGAAATCTTCAAACTGATATTAAATATCATAGTTATCCCTAATTTCAAGGAGAAATAGTAGAATTTCTTGACCTATGATGCTCATGACATGAAACAGCGGAACTCATCTCAGCTCAGAAATCATACCACACAGTAAAAAATGTTATTTCAGGTTGTTGGAGAGGCCGACTGGGTCCATTTTATTTCATGATTTTAGGTGGTAGTAACCGAGCTCCAGATAAGCATAAATATTGCTAATTCAATTGAGATGTCTACTTCCTTCATTTCTTTGTTATCAAACACAACTATTCATAATAGTTTTTAAATAAGCTTATATGTCAGTGTGTATAAAACTTTCTAACCTGTTGAGAAAATGAATTTTTTATATTTAATTTTCAAAAATTTAGTTAGTGAACTTCAAGAAACCAGGAGGATTGATTACTGAGAGACCAATGAAGAAGAAGGGGTAGAAATTGTGGTTCTCCTAAATTTGAATGGAGATCTCCAGAGGTTTCACTTCTGTGTCCCTGCTTTCAGATTTTAAACTATTGAATGGCCATTTTCTTTTATTTTGGTATTCCCCACATATGTTACAATATTTATTTTTAATCATCCAAAGCCTATAGGAAAAACAGGAATAGATTATACAGAAAGATGTTTCAGTGTGGCATCATTGATTACGGCATGTTTGTGAAGCATCCAAAAATCCAGTGGATTTGATTAACTAAACTTGGTCACATCTATGGGAGAAAACATTAGATACCTACCTATCTATCATCTATCTATTTGTCTAACTATCTATATTTAATGAGAAAGAAGATAAAAGAAAGAAATAAAAGCATGCATACACTATAACTCCCATTTTGGAAAAAAAACAAATACACATAGAGAAAAAAAACTGGTGATAACGGTGATCATCCCAGCTGTTAGGATTAAGATATCATTTTTTTCTTTTAAACACATTTGTGCATCCTATAAAATTTTGACATGCACATATTCATTTTGTAGTAAAAAATAATAGCTAATTATTAAGGTGTTTAAAATACTTTACATAAATTAGCTCACTTAATACTCTTGATTACCCTTTGAGTATCATTTCTACCATATTTTATAAATGAGGGAATTGATTCTCACAGAAGTTAAGTCATTTGCTTGAGGTCATACAGTTGATACATGCGGCCAAGATTTGAACCCATGCTGCCTGACTCCAAGGTCCCTGCTTTTAATACATTCTCTAAATAAAACAAGTTCTCCGAACAGCTATTTGTGATTACCTAGTTCCTTAAACTAAATGCTGTTCCCCAGGAGAAAACATTAGCTCAAGCATAACATATCTAAATCTGAATAACAAGCACATTAACATTATTTCTGATGTCAAGGTTCAGAGTTATTTAATTTTATATAATTTAATTTTCTTTATTCTAATCGTAGACTTTGCTAACATGTTTATCATAGGCAATCTTGACCTTCTGTTTTCATGCATGAAGGCATGATATTATAAAGGCTGGGATCTTGCAGCTATGTCTATCAGTTAACAAATAAAGTGATGGTTTTCTGATTAATAGCTCAATGTGGATAAACTATGTTCCAAAAGCCCGAAGGAAACAATTTTGTGGCTAATGTTCTCAGATTGACCACACAGCCATTGAATGTCCACTTCAGTTTAAATATGAATGGTCATGAAGAAAAAATTACCTTCTTTAAATATGTTTGTTCTTACGAAAAGGGCTTTGTTCAAAGAACAAGTTCCAGCCGTCGAGGAAAGTTACTGCCTGAGCTTACAAGTCCCCAGTTTTCTCTGAGCAGGGTCTCTGACATCTCTAAAATTCTAAATTTAAATATGCACACAAGGAAATTTTCTCATCTATCCAGGGTTCTAAACAAATATAACAGAGAGTAATTGCACACCAGGTTCTCACCTGCTGCATACCCCAAGCTGTGTGCACCTACTTGCCCCCTTCCCTAATCAGGGCTGCCCCTCACCTGTTTTTTTGTGGGCCTCTGATCATCAAATGGCCCCAAGTGTTTAGGATAATTCTCAAGGTGTGGTCTTTAGCCCAGCTTTGCTTCCTGACCCTCTGACCAGAGGATGGAAAGACGAACGCAGCGTGGTATCAGACTTGCTGTCCCTCCTCACAGCGAGTTCATTCCCTCCGGCGACAGGTGGGCCGCGCTCTTCCCTCCGGGTCTCATTTCTTCCCTATTTTCTCCCAGCTCATGCCCAGGTATACCTCTGTCCCATTTTCCTTCCTCTTGGGAAGAAAAAAAAAGTAAACTTTAAAAAAATAAACTCATTATGCCTGATTAGCATAAATGCATTTCTCCTTTGTATCAGTGAAAAAGCAAGCCATGGATCTTAAAACGAAGTTAATCATAATGTAAACGAGTGCCAGGAGCGCAGAGGCTTTTATTAAATGTACTGAAAGAACCCTTCAAAATCTCCACAAAAGTTTTCTTCTCGCATTCTCATTTTCTTTAAAATACCAAATGCATACACAATGACAGAAATGTTTCTTACTATGTTTTACATATGTTTCGTTTTGCATTACCTGGGGTCTAAGGAGCATCTAAGCAGGTTGCCATGGAATTCTCTGTTCTAGATTTCCAAGGCACAGATGACTCTCCGAGTACTTCCTAAATCTTCAGCAATAAACTCACAGCTTCATAGACTCTCTCATCCTGATTCTTGTAGAAAACGTATGTCTTTATATATATGCAGATTCATGTGAGAAACCTGAGGTTAGCCTTCCAGAGCCTTGTGTTAATTTAAAAAAGGGAAATCAATGGGCCTGCAAATCCACCTTTTCCTGGGGTTGATTAAAATCCAAGAAGAAATTAAGAGCTAGTTAAACAGAAAAACTACATAGGTGGAAGAAATATTTATCACGTATACACAACTCTCGAGCACATACAAAATATGTGTTTTTTTAATGGAAGAAAAAAGATATTAAAAAATCCAGTGACTGATTTCGCTTCTTGAACCAAATCAAATATTTTCTTGTTCAGAGTGCTGGTAACTGCAGCTTGCAGAGGTCATGGCCTTAACTTTCTCCTTCAGATGGTCTGTGAGTGGAATGTCCTTACGATTAAGGCCCCTTTTGTTTTCCTTGGGAGGGTTTTGCTTACACTGGCAAGCGCCTGAGACACACCAAGGTTCTCTAGACTCTGTTTATTAGATTTTTATCTTCTTATCAGAGTCTTCCTTCTTAAATCATGTCAGCATTTTACCACTCTTCAGGGATTCCTGGTGTTTTATTGTCTATGAACTGCTTGGGGGGTGGTCCAGGAGGGAGCTAGCCTAACAAATATAACATTTATGTAATAGTGAGAATGGGGAGGATGCTACGTGCTCTTATTATTCCCACACTCACTGAGGCTTACACCCTGCCTGCCGGGGAGCCCCCAGGAAGCCCATCGCCTGCTCTGACCATGGTTATTTGTCAACGCAGTGACGTGGCTTCTCCGTGGACAGCCTGCTTTTCAGTCATCTTGAGCGGCTCTTTAAACCCGTATGTACTTGCTTAAGCCATTTTTTTCCAGTCATCCAGAGAGACCTCAGGTGAGTGGGTGATTGCTTTGAACCCAGGATCGATACTGGGTTTCAGCCACAGAGAGAATCTGGATGCAGAGGGTCCATTCCCCTGCTGTCCCTGCCCTTTTCCATCACACTGGACAGGAAGAGCCTCATGAAAAAGGACCCAAACTCTGTAACCTACAGAGAAAAGATTGGCTGGCTTTCTCTAAGGGTGGAGTTTTATGGGACAGTGAAGGGAGGTGGCAGGAAACTGGGAAACGCAGATGGGGGGCTCGCTGCTGGGAAAGTGAATCACCTCCTTTCCCTTTCATTGGGCACCCACATGACTCTTATAGTATTTTTTTAAATAACACACAGTATTCTTTTAAACCATAAGCTGATCTAAGTCACGTGTATTTTTAAAGACTGTAAGTTTTAATCAGTAAGGTTAACCAAAAACAAAAACAAACAAAAAAATGTGGTCAGAGAAAAGATCCCCATCTTTTCATGGAGGCCATGAGGCTATAAGCGTGTTTACTGTACTGGGGCATATTGCTTTCAGAACTCGTTAAAACTGTAAGACCAGTAGAACACATTAACTTCTAAGCAGGTTCTAGGGCAGCTGATTACCCTGACGTGAAAATGCTCTCTTAGATTTGGATTGATTTTTATTTTTTCACGTATGCTCATATAAGGTGAGAATCTGATCTGCGCTGGGGGGAATATAGCCATCAAAGGGCATTAACGTGTTTTCTAACATTCATCCACCCTTTCAAAAAATATTGACTGAGTGCTTACCTGCGTGAAGCATTATGTATCTTGGAATCCCTAGTCCACTGGGACACCGGATTCACTTCGCGGTGTACCCACCCTGGAGATGCGCTCTCCTCTTAGTGTGTGGTGCCTGAAAACACACCATTCTCCTTCCGGTGAGAGGGGCTGCTGACCTCCACCCCGGGTACGTGCAACATTCCATGGGAAGGGAAGTGTGAAGGCTGTGAAGAATCAAGCAGGATTTTCTTTTCCTCTAATGAATCTTCAACAGCTATTTTTTTTTTCCTTAAGAGCATTTCCCAACTTATGAAAGCCATACATTCCTGTGGAAAAGTGCTGAACATCCCAGTTTCGTGGCCAGCTTTCTTGCAGCTGATAACACTGCAGAGAAGAAGGAGCATTAATTTTCTCTTAACAGTACCTTAAACAGTACCAACATGCTTTTTAAGATAAAAATAAATAGTGATGAAACATGTTTGAAACTGTCACATGAAGACTTATGTCCATTTTTCAACTGAGTTTCTACTTAATAGTTTTTTTTTCTCTCTCAGTTTTCACTCCAGCTCAGATTTGAAGACTTCCTCTCTTGACTACTAACTCAGATGCCATTTGCATAATTTCCTATGAGTTGAGTACTCAAAACTATTGAGGATTTCCCTTGTTCAACATAATCGTAGTTTGCACCTTCGTAATTGATTTACCTTTTACAGAAAAAATATGATTGTGAATTAAATCATGGCCTTTAATGGAATGTACCACATAATTGTTAATACTGTATTATATTGAAACACATGGTCACCAAGAAGTCCAAGCTTCCAGAACTTCCAAAACTAGTTGAAATTGTAGTGGTTATGTCCTTTTGCTACTATTATAATAATCTTTCAGGGATATGATGGTTGACCCAGGGTCCTTAACTCACTCATCATTCATTCAGACAACATTGATAAACTATTAGCTTCCAGACCTAGTGGTAAGTACTGGGGGAAGAAAGAATTACACATAATAATTGTTTTCTATTGTGAGTTCCTACTTGAGTACCATTGAGTTTCATTGACAAACACATATTTGCAATACAAATATAGCACAGTGCCAGTGCCACAAAAGAGAGAGCCACTGATTACTTAGAGAACACCCAGCCAACATCTGAGTTAGGTCCTGAAGGAAGAGTAGGGATCTGGGGGAAGAGTTTATATAACAGGCAGGAAGTATTGGGCAAGGGGTAGAAAAGAGAGTTAACATGAATCTCCCCAGGGAAACAGTTCCCAGTGTTTGGGGACACATAGGAGGGAGTGATTGAAAGTGATGTTCAGAGTTAGAATAGGATTTGCTTCCAAAGGGCTCCTGTGCCATACTAAGGAGCTTGGTGGCATTTGTCCCATCCCCTGCCCCCTCTCCAATGCAAAGAATATTAATTTTCAGACAATATGCATTTAGTTTTATTAGCCCTAGCCTAATTAGTATTAGCATTATTAATTGCAAACCTTTCAGTATTTTTTGTGAGTTCAGCAGAACACATTATGATATCAATTTTATCTGTCATTATTTTGTCTAACCATTTTTGTCCCTCTAATAAACCTGTGAGCACTCTACTTATACATCCAAGAATTGGGGAATCATGTAAACCTTACTCCCCTGAAACAGATGTTCTGACAAAGTTCTAAAATATTCACTTCTTGGAACATTAATTTACTCTATGCACATGGGAAACCAAAAACAAAAACAGAGGTGACATAGGCCACAAACCACAAATGTCTAATTTTCTACTTTAGAGCCTCTGACAGGGATGAGATCTACCAGTAGCAGGAAATACATCAGTGATGTCTCCAAAACGAATTCTACATGTATATGAGAATATCCACTTGTTCCTAGAAATATAACCCACATCTTCCTGAAAGTACGGTGTGTTAAAGGTTATCTAGCCTATGATGAAGTCCTTGTACCAGTTAAGAAATAAATTGCCATATAAATAGCTGTGGGTAAAATTGCAATGTTTCCAAAATCTCTTGCCTGGCCTCACTGCATCTCCATATCAATAGGCCTTTCCAAGGGGTGGAGAGAAGTAGTCCATCTCTGTATCAGCAGGTGATTAAAAGGGAGAGAGTGTGGGCATATCTGGACCTGAGAGGTTGGGTGGGGCCCCTTTTGGCAGCTGGTTGTGGGAGGCATGGGTGATCAGAAGTGGATGACCGCTTGTTCACAATACATAGATTTCTCCCACTTTTTTTCTCTCTCTGACTGATTTTGGCTGCAAAGGTAATTTGCCCCAGGATAGGAACACATTTTTCCCCCAGAGTTATAATCCCTGTGTGTGTGTTTGTAGGTGTGATCTATAATACATATTTGTTTGTTTTTAAAAAATGGTTAAACTGTCATTTTTCTTTGAAACTACAGGTGGACCCCTACTCAAATGATCACTTATGCTAGGGATTAAAAGTAAAATATAATATTTTTTTAGATGGTATGAAAGTAACCCTGAAGACAGAAGCAGCGTAAGATGCAGAAAACAATGAAGAATGCAGACCACTAAAGAACCAGGACTCTTAAGAAAAACAACTCAGGGCATGGATATGCAGATTTTTGAATATCAGATAAATGTCACCCATTCCTGAAAGTCGCAGAAATACTTCGGAGACATGAATTTTTTCACATGTGTTCCAAATGCAGCTACCTACACAAACTATTGATTCTAAGTGAGACTGAGAAAAATAAAAATGTATAGATAAGTAGCAACACAATTATTTTAAAATTGTACAACAAAAAGTCAACTGTGACAGGCTGTCCTTTATTTAGATACTAAATTCAAGGGGAACTTAAGTTTTATTTTCATAGCTCAAGGTGAACATGCCAGAAATCTCCTGAGCAACAGGTTAATAATTTTTCTTTCTCAATAAACAGGGACACGCTGTCAACTGTACTTCTGCGATTTTTCTACCAAAATCTTCAAACAGCCATATCTTTCTGTTTATATTGTACATATAATTATACAAACTTGGGTAAGTGACCCATCTCAAAAATAGAATCTATTTGGAGAAAAGACTTTATAGAAAGGCAAATTTCGAAAGCAGTATGACTGCATTAGACCTACTGCAGTCAAATTCTACATTTAAAGTAATTTCCAAGTGATCACACAGTTGAGCTTCAGGTTAAATAATTTATGTGCCATATCGCTTGTTGTATTTTTTTCTTCCCCACCCGCCTTTCCATCTCTTCCCCAGGAATACCAGGTCTTCCACGCTCACTCCACATATACACACCTACCTTTTGTCCTATTTTATTTTATTATTATTATTTTCTCAGCTCCTGTAGGATTATGGCAATGGCTCTCACTAGCATTTGGAATCAGAAGTGTGTGGAGCAGGGAATCATGAGAGAAAGAGAAATATTGAAGAAAATTAGTGACAATAAATGCCCAATGACTCTCATTTCTTGATGATTTCATGTACGCCAGCAAAGGTTAGGCTTGCTTAGGGGCATATCCACAGAAGAGGTTCAGGCCATGCGCGCTCCTACACCAACCTTGAAACCAAAGCAAAGGCAATATGGTGAGGCTAGGAGACGATGTGTGACAAAAGGCCACCTGCAGAAACTGACTTGATTGAGGTTCATTGAAACTTCCCTAGTAAGTGGTTTGGCTGTTTTAATTCTAGACTTAGAAAATACAACTTAGGGACTAAAGGAGGCACATAACTAGTATTAGTATAACGTGCCACATCCTTCTCTCATAAACAAAACTGACAATCTATATCAGAAGCCTTTAAAATACAATGTCCACTGATTCAGCACTTCAAGTTTTTAGAAACAGACCAAAGGAAGTTACCTGAAGCAAAAAATTAAAATTTTATACCTGATGCCCCCTAATGATTAATATTATATTATTTATAGTGGCAAAAATTGGAGTGTAAGAAAATACCCAACAGGGACATAGTAAACTATGAAGTATCCCCACAGTGGAATAATAAATTAAATTTCTATGTATGAAGCAAAATATATCTAATCAATTGCTAAGTGATAAAGCAAAATTCAAAATTCTGTATACAGAATGATATCAATGACAAAACAAAGACTAAAAAAATAAAATTAATTTAAAAGATTGATACCAAACTATGAATAGAAGTCATCTGTAGGTAATAGGATCATGGATATTTTTTTCTTTGATACTGTTAAATATTTTCAAACATTTTCACAATAAAAATGTGGTTTTATAATAAAAAAATAATAAGCTTTATTTTTAAAAATACAATGGCATTGGTAGCTTTATTCAATCAGCTTTATCAGTTTTCATTTTCCCAGTGGTTTTATTATTTAAATTGTATTATGAATGGAATAGAATTCTTAGAGACAATGCAGACACTCTTGATAGACTAAAAGCATATTTCCTAAAAAAGTCTAAATGTTGGGAAAAAGTAGTCAAGGTATTATTTAAAACTTTTGAATATCCAAATTAATATGTTTCTCATAGTTGGTATCTAATTCCAAGAAAGTGTGGGATGCTTCTTTTATTATTGTTTATAAATTTCAGAAAATTTGGACTATTACTGAAGCTACCAAAACTCCTACAGTAGAAATTTAAAGTGAACTATTATTCAATGTATTTGATAGCCAATTTAAAATATAGATAATGGGAATGGATTAATCACATATTTATAGATTACTAAAATTAACATGTAGTAATAATATTAAGAAATTTATATTTCAGTGATGGGGAGGAACAAATATTTATTAAGTGCCTACTGTTTCAGAATATATTGGAGCTGCTGTAAATTCAGAGGCTGTAGCCCAGAGATCAAGGGCTCAGTCTCTAGAGTAAAACCGATGGGCTTAATTCTCGACTGCACTGCCTCCCATGTGGCCATGAGCAATTCACGCAACCAGATACCAGATTCCTTGTCTACAACGTGGGCATGACAATGGCAAACAACAATGGTGTCATCTGTCCCAGAAGCGCACTGTGGCCATTCCTGGGCCTGTGAGGCCTCCAGGAAGGCTGGACGTAAGGATAAAGGTGGGAACAGCAGTGACAAGTAAGTGAAGTTAAGCTGGCTATAAGCCAGAGGGCACCGGATGTGATGCCTACAGGTTTTGACTTTACCCTGATAGCCACAGGGAGCCGTTGACTGAATGGAGTGAAAAATGACATGCTTAATAAGCATTTCTGGAATTACAAGAAAGGTTGTTAAAAGGTGCCCTGCCTACACGGCCAATGACTCATGCATCTTATTTTCCATCATATTTGTCTACCTAGGAATGGTTTCTAAGAAGTGTAGGAAGTCTGGAAAGCAGCCTTCTATGACTTCCTGAGTTAGTGTTAAAGATGGTTCTTGTGCCTGACTTGTGACTTCAAACCTCTTTTATGTGGAGGGAGGTTCCCAGAACAAGACTGGTCCTCTCCCTTACTGCCTCGGTGGAGAAACGGACTTACATGACGGGTGGGTTTAGAAGGCGGAACTGAGCCTACCTGGCTCAGATGCCACCCTGCCTGCATAGGACATAGTTTCTCTTGATTTCCCACTTGGCTCAGCAGAGAAGGCCTTGCCCCTTAGGAGCTTCCTGGTTTGCAGGCTGTCGCAGGGTGGTAAACTGAATTCAAGAAAGCACTACAGGAAAAACCACTGGGGTACCAGACCTAAAGCAATCCTCTCCCAACCACCCTGAACTGACGTCACACTGTGATCTCCAGGTATACAATTTTATCTTTCTCAGCTAGCTCAGGAGTAGCACCCCCACCCCCAGCACAAGCCTCTGTAATAGTTCTAGGAACAAACTCTGTCTCATCTACTTCTGTTTTTTAAGGTACTCAGCACAGAATGCATATATTTAGCCAGTAGAGTAGAAAAGCTTTATAATACTGGTTAGGGAGAAGCTAACAGCAGCCTCATATGGTAGACATATTTCAGGCTGGTCATGTAATTATATTCCAAGGGACAAGATAGGATTAATTTTCTATCTAAATCCACATAATGATGAACCCTGCCAGCATACGGTTCTTCTGAATATAGGAAAATACTATTGGGCAGAGATGTCCTGTTCCTGAATGCCATTAAAATGCTGCCAATTTGTAACAACAGAATTGCTAAAAGCCCCTGATGTCATCAGACATTATGCTAACGTCAGCTAAGGAATCTCACAATTTTGGCCATAATGGCTACAGTGTGTTTGCTACTTTAGAAAGATATGCTAGGGCTTATGGAATTTTCACTAATATAATTATACTGTATGCTATGAATTAATACCCAGTGGGTGAACAAAAGATCAAGTTACTTTGTCAAATTCATAATCTACCATGAAAAATTACCAATATTTTTAGACAGTTACCAAAGTTGATCTGCAAAGCATGACATTAGTTCCTCATATTTTTTCAACCACATGGCATTTCACCCATGTAGAAAGGAAATGTCTGTTTACAAAGTTATGTTGCAATCATCTTAATAAGGAATTTGGGGGTCATTTAGAGAATTGGAAATCACTGAAGGGAGTTTGTTCTGTAGAATTAGTTTGGCAGCACTGTAAGAATAAATGGACTGAACAAATCACTCGTAGAACAGGACACTTACATGAATTTCTTAACTGTCTGAAGATGTCACATTGAATTTCTATGCCACACAGCAAATAAACCAGTAAGATTTCAATGACTAAGGAATATGCATTTTCTAATTCCCTACACTTACACAGAAGATTCCTTCTCTTTTCACATTAATGGATTTTATATTTTCATGTGACATGATGAAGCACATTAAATTGTCATTATATCCTTAGCTTCCATCCACCAAAATTTGGGAGAAGAAATTCTATCTGTTTTTCTAATTTCTTTAAAAATCAATTTATACTCAATCAAGAATAACAGCAATATCTGTGTATACAGTTTAAGCCTATACATATGCAAGAAAATCACATTTTTTAGAGAAACAGCCAGAAAGGTTATCTTTCTCTCATCCTCAATTCTTAAAAAAAATAACTTTAAACAGCTGCAAAAAAAAGGGATACCTACAATAGCATAACACTATTTCAGTACTTCAACAAGGTTATGATTGATTCAATAGTGGCACTACCAAAAGAAAATGAGCAACAATTACTCTTCTATTACAAATACAAATGATTGTCTATCATCCACATTAATTATTGTCTTTATATTATAAGAAGAATATTTGATGGGGACTGGATGGTTAGACAGTGAGCTCTATTCTCTTCCTCTTCCAAATACAGCTGCTTTGTCCCATAGATAACATGCATAGAGTTTATCTCTACAAAATGTTTTTGGCATACCTCTTTTATAATAAATGAATTTGCTTACAAGTAGAAAATTTTTCATTACTACACTACAGTCCACACATTTTGGACAGAGCTATTGTACTTTTGACATTTCCCCCAAATTGTGACTACTCTTACCTGTAATTTTGTATATTCTTTTCCCTCATCCGTAAGCACTCTTCTTTCTATCCTCTGTTTAATCTCTTTCTGACTAGATAAGTCTTATCTTCAGGATTCCTTTGGATGTCACTTTCTCTCCTGTCAATAGACTGCATTAATTTGCCCTCAATTTGATATCATAGCATCACTGTCAGGAAGCTTATATAGCAATTTTGGTTTTTTGTTCATTTGTTTTTAGTGATGGTGGTTGTTGATCATTGATGGTGGTGGTGGTATGTACTCATATTGAATCATCACCCTCTTTGAAAAGGGGAAACCTTTTCTATGGTTTTCTTAGCACATGCATCAGATCCTATCAGCCTCACCTCTCTCCAGGACCTTTGGCTATTTATTCCCCTCTCAGCTGACACTGGAAAGACTAGTTCTGTGAGGATTATACTCAGCCTCAGAGAGGCACAGACCCCCACCAGGTCACTTCTAACCCACCCTGCTCCAAATCTTCACCTTTGAGGCTGAGACATAGGCAGAGCAGACATGCAGAGGAATTAGCACTGTGTGTGGCAAAACTTTGACCAATAGGGAACCAAAGTGCGTGGGAATTCTTATTTCTTCCTCCTCCAGAGTGGACTGTCGTGAAGCAGAGTCACCTAAATGACCTCTTGGAAAGCAGCTCTGCAATACCTATTATAATACAGTATTTGGCCCAGTAAGAACTCAGATAGGCTCTTCCTTTTCTCTCCAATATTCTTCTTTCCCTTCCCTTTTCCTTTCTTTTTTTGGTATTTTACTCCCTGACAAAGAAGTAATACATTAGTTGTTGTCTAAGGCATTTTTGCCTCCTGGGGAGTTCAGAGTAAGCAGACAGTAACAAGCACATAGTAGTTGTTTAATAAATAGTTATTCATTTAATTAATAAGAACTGTTAGTATCAAATGTTAAAGATGTACCCTCTTAAATGCTTTCTGTCAGTTCAGAAGCTTATATTAGGGGAAAAAGACCAATTCAGTCTTAGCGTTAGCTAACATCAACTCTATAATTGTTGTTTTATAATTGGACTACATTTTATACAGGAAGACTGAATAGCTACAGATAGTGTTTTATCCAATAGTAATTTACCCACTGGTAATTTTCCATAGGAAAAATAGCTGTTCTGAAGTTCCTGATATTTTTCACAAAGGTTTGAAATGCTACTTAGCATTACATTTGGATATCACACAGATGATAGAGAGCAGTTTATTGAAAAGAGAAAAGACTGGGAGGCAAATAATCAGGTTTTAGTCGTTCGTCAGCCCATTACCAGCATGAACTTAGTCAAGTATTTTTTCTCAACTATATAGTGAGAAAACCAAATATACTGTGTGCTTTAAACTAGGTGCACCATCCAAACCCCAATTCTTGGATGAGAATGGAAGAAACACAGAATAAGAACGACTGAGCTATAAATGTTCAAGAAGAGAAGCAGGGGAGAGAACAGACACAGAGCAGTACAAGCGTGCCTCACCTGTCTGTAAGTGCTTCCCTGAAAATACCAGACAGGATGATGACACCAGTTCCCTTCAGATTCAAAATTTCAAAAGCCACTGGAATACTTCCAAAATGGACTGTTTACGTTAATTGGAGAGAATCAATTTACATTAAGTAAGATAATTTAAATTGTTATTTTAATAAGTACAGGAAGGAAAGAGTCCAAATGAATGCATAATGCTGAAGAGAATGTGAAGCAAAGAAGTCTATTATACTGTAAAGGTTATTTCAAATGTTTAGCACACTATAAAATACACAAACATATATATGCACAAACATACATGCACACATACTTATAAAAGTTGATGTTCTTACCAACCCCTTGTAAAAGGAGAAACCTCTGAAGAGGGTTGGAAGAGTAGATTTAGACACTGTATAAAAGAAAATTAAGGAATTGGAAGATAAAATGAAAGGGACATTAAAGTGAAAGAAATTATGGATGAAAGACGAAGGGACTTCAAGGATAGAAAGAAACATTCTAAGGAACATTTGAGAGGAGTCAGAGAAGTAGAAACTAGAGAGAAGAGTGGAAAGTCAATACAAAAAGAGATAAAAGATGAAACATTTTCCATAAAGAGAAAGAGTTCATGTAATTAAAAGTTCTAAGTATTAATTAGGAAAAATTAAGTCCACACTAAGGTATTTTGTATTGAGTTGACAAAGTCTCAATGATGAAGAGAAAGGCAGATTGTTTATAAAACAGACCAACGGCAGATTTCAGACACATCCCTGGTTGTTATGGTGAGCTCAAGTCATTATCAGATTGAAGAGAGTGGGAATACAGCTTCATGCCATAGAAGCCCTATGTTAGAAATTGAAAATCCTGCAGTCTACTTTCAAAACAGCCCCTGAGATCAGTACTTCTCAATAATGTTTCTGTGTTTGTTCTCTGGAAAATGAAAGTGAGAATTTGGAGGTCAAATATCCTGTAATTTCGTGGTTTTCTGGACTATTGCTTGGATGGGTACCCAGCTCCGTTCCCACCCTAAACCTCCCTGAACCTCCTCAGCAGCATCTTGCTGATCTCCTGTCTTCCATTCACATCCTCAGAAAGCTCCAGGCTCTTTGCTGTGTTTTTTCCATGTCTGGGCCATAAAAGGGACATCAATGAACCTTTGATAGCTCAGAGGAAGTGTTAGTCTTTAAATCACTTCCAAGTTATCTGCATCCCTGTCCCATCATCACTGATGAAATAGAAAAACATTTAGCATTTCACATAACACAGTTTATTCACAGATTAGACTTCCATAGTGAATGCAGAACTCAGAACTTGATGTTTCAGATATCCATTACGGAAAGGTCTAAAAATACACTCACACACATATGTAAATAAATACATATAGTTAAATTTCATTCCAAAGTCAAAAGGATTTGGTACATGCAAAACATGGTATAAGTGTGTGAATGTATGTTAATTTATGGATTTTCTTGTGAAAGCATCTATAGATGTCATCAGCCAGTCAAGACAACATATCGGTTGTATCCAAATACATACAATATCCAAAATATTTCTATTTGTACAATTAGTAGATGATTATATAATTAACTTTTATAATTCTCACTTAGTATCTCCCAAATGTAATCAGAATATCCAGTTTCCTACATGTTTTGTTGCAGCATAAACATCATCTAAAATTTAATATTAATTAAAAACTCATTCTGACTAGGAAATTGCTCAGAATTTTCTTTCTTTACCTACACTAGAAATCTCCAGCTTGAACAAGAAAAGGAGCTTAAAATAAGAGGGGCTGCTGCTTAACTTTGTAGAGTAACATCCATTGTAATTTTTTAAATTATCAAACTGTTAAAACATTTTTCCAGCTACATAAATGAGGATACTTTAAGTTAACTAGGACATTGTTGCCAGGAGTTTTTTATTTTTTAATTGTCATCTATTATGAAAATCCAAGAAGATTGCAAAACCATGCAGTCTCACTCTAGAAAAGTCAGGCAGCAGTAAACCAGATATTTTGGACACCAATGTTCAAATAGCTGCTGTGAATCTTACAACCTCCCAATAAGAGTCATAGTCTTCTTATTTCTCAAACAGCTTGTGTGTGTGAGGCCAGTAGGAAAATCTGACTTCTCAAAGACCTAGTAGACTATTGGCTTGTTTGTTTAAACTTGCTTTCTGGGATTAGCTCTATCTTACTTTCTGCCTTTTTGGCTGAAGGTTAGGCAAGGGTCAAGTAGGAGATTTCAACACATCTGATAGAGGTTTGTTCTTCTGGAGAAGAGGAAAGCTTTTCAAACCAGTCATACCCATTTCCCCCGTCTTAAACTCTTTGTATTATTTGTATGTGTAAGGAGGCTCAGGGCAGCACAGGGCAATTTTAAACCCAATGCACAAATCCATAACATTCATCTTTATCTGTCTTTGGGAACTATTACACAGCCTCAAAGCTCACTGTTCAAATATGGCCATTTCATTAGCATCAGCCAAGTCACACTGGATTGCATTAGTGGATTAGAAACAATTGAAGATTTTTTTTTCAACAGAAATTATCACAGCTAAATATTTGTGAAAGTAAAACAAAAGAATATTCTTAGATGTTTAAATGGTACATTTACTCTATTCTTTTGAAAAGAAAAGTCTGTAATTATCTTAAATATTTTTTTACAGATGACTGTTCCTTCTTTAAACATATTACTGTTTGTTTATGGGGGTAGATTCCAGTTTCAAGTACTTTTAAAGATCTCCAAGAATGGTACTAAAGGTTCCACCTACCTCAATGACATCACTGCTTTCACAGCTATATTTTTGCACAGAGAGAGAGAATAAAGAATAAGAAAAATTTAAAGACAGGGGATGACTGACCCCTGCCTCACACCCTCAATGTTCATGCTATTATTTGCAACCACACAAAAATACTCGCTGCACACTAAGGGGATTGAGGAATTGGGGAAGGGATGGGGACATGTTCCCTTACCCGCATCCTCAAGCCTTTGCTTTGACCTTCTGGCTCCTTCTGTTGGTTAGGAGACTTATTCAGAAAGTTCACTGCATACTTCCCAGAGTACACTTATCGTTGCATTTTTAATCATCTGTTCCCTTGCCTGTCTTTCTTATTAGACCATAGTCAACTTCTGCCTCATTTACCTCTGTGTTCCAAGAGCTTAATACAGTTCTGAGAACAGGGTATGTGCTCAATAAATATTTAATGGGTAAATAAATAAACACTGAAATCACACTGACATGATATAAAAAGTTGCAGCCTTCACTCCCCTGCACACACTTACTTATACATAGTATTCAATGTCCATGCAACTGAATTCCACATATTTAACTAGTTTTCTTTTAGACACAGCTCGTCTGTCCTTCAACTGTGTCGTGGTAGAGCCCTGTTTTCATAACTTTTCTGTTACTTCCTCTGAATTATGCAAGACATCTTAAACACCTGGCAATAAAATCTTTATATGCTTTTCGGCACCTCTCATACCAAAGCTGTAAATGAGAGAGGAAGCTATTTTAAAGTAATGAAATAATATAAATAAAGTCAAATAAGCACCGTGTGGTCAAAAGATAGTAAATAAAAAGTGAGGCAGCCATTGAAGTTGTCTAAACCCCAATACGGAAAGAAAACAAGACCAATATGTTTGAATTACAGGACAAGTCAAATTTAATGCAACTGTATTACAATTTCATAATTAGGCATTTTCTTTCATATTTCATTGCAATTAAATCCCAAAGCCTATCACATTTTAAATAACCCTCTACCAATGCTCCATAGTATGAAGGCCTACACTAGCAAACACCTCATATTGTTTGTTCTTAACTCCTTGTAGCCTGTGTGTTATTTTAAAGTTGGGATGACGGTAAGTAAAACTGCACATTGCATTTTTCTCACACACTGTGATTTTATTAGATAATTGTTTGGAATTAACTGTGCAATTAAAATTAGAGCCATCACCTCATCCTATTAAAGAAAAGTTACAGAAAAATGTCCCAAATGCAACATGAAACATGGTGGATATGCTCCTGTAATTTTTAACCTTTAGGACACTACTGACTTCTTATCTTATATTGTCAGTAATAACGTCCTTCTTGCTCAGGATACTTCTTTTTTTGTTAGTCATTTCCCCAATTTTGAGGAGGGATTAACTGTTGCAATGACATCGAACATGGATCCTTTGATCTTGATTTGACTTTGAGATTTCACATTTTCTCTTCTCAGTGGTTCTTATTTTATTCCTAAATATCAAAATAAGAATAGAAGACAATTCATTTACCCTTGATATTTTAAATAACCTAAACTTTTTGCTCTCTTTATAGATCACAAACATGTCTTCTCAGAGCTCCCTTCTTGCTAAGTCAGATCCCACCTTTGTTCTGATCTCTCCTCAGCCTGAAATATCCTTCCCGCCACTCTATAGCCACTCAAAACTTCCTAGTTTTTAAAAGTCTGTTCCTGTTCTTTTTTATTTCTTGAGATTTCTTCAAACAAAACAATTCTCAGTCATATATACCTTCCTGGATTAATATGGCAATTTTCCACAGAGGTCCCCATTTACCATTTGATGATATACTGTATTTCTTTACTCATTATTATATGGTTACTAGAAGTGGCTTTCCAATGATCTCATTATAGAGGTTACAAACAACTCTTTCTGTAAAAGTCTAGATAGTAAATATTTTAGATATTGAAGGTCATATGGTCTCTGTCACAACGATTGAACTCTGCCATGGTAGGATGAAAGCATCTATGGTCTGTATGTAAATGAGTGGGAATGGGTGTGTTCCAATAAAACTTTATCAAATTGGTATGGAAATTTGAATTTCATATAATTTCCACAGGACATGAAACACTCTTCTTTTGAATATTTTTCAACCATTTAAAAATATGAAGACCATTTTTAGCTCACAGGCCCTAAAAACCCAGGTGGCAGGCTAGATCTGGCCCATGGGCCATGTTTGCTGACCGCAGGCTCATAAACTTCTTGGAGGCAGGACCGTCTTGTAAGTGTGTGTCTTCCATGGTAACCAGAACTGAAACAGTCTCTTCTAGAGCTCAACGGTTGTTCAACATTCACTGAACAAAGGTAGCTGTCCAATGAGAAGGACATGCAGGAACTCCAAAAAGACAGAGAGGAGAGAGATTTTAGAGGCTGAAATTCCCAAGGAAGAGGGAAGCAAAGCCTCAACTCCCCTCATAACTTTGCTAAGTTATCTGGATGTCTACGTTCAAACACAGTATTTCTTTGAACTAAGCAGAATCTCAGAAAGGGCAGAAGGCAGGCTCAGATGCCATTTTGAATTGCAAGCTTCATATGGTCTCCGTGGGAGTCTATAAAACCCAGCGCTCTGCTCCGTGGGAGTTCTTCACTTTTAGCGTGATGGCTCTGTATTTAATTACACTGTATATTTTCTTCTTTAGGGCTGTGATACAGAAAAACAGAGACGAGGGGAAGAGATAGAGGGAGCGAGCGCCGTACTCAAGCCCAGCAGGTAAGGCACAGTCTCAATATCCAGACCACACACACTTAGATGCTCCCCCTCCGCGTTACTTTATCTAGAATGTTCCCTTTAAATTATAGTACCAAAGGGGGGAAATACTCATTTAATGAAGAGAGAGTTTGGTCCAGTTTAAAAGCCATCATTTTGTATGCATGTCAGAAAAACACATAATCTAACAATAAATTCACCCAGCCAGACTGAGGGCCCACTTGCCACAGGAATCTGTTTTTCTTTTTAATATAATGAGGCGACATCCTTTTTCTTTGGAGAGGAGAGTTCAATAGTTTAATTTTTGTTAACTGAGATCCCTTGTACGAAGGTAAATTACATTGCCTTTTCTATTACTAGCTCTGTTAATTGTCAAGCAATCAGAGTTTATGCACTCATCCAAGACAGCGGAGAATATCCCATAATGTTACAAAATAAAACCTGACAAAGCACAATAATCTTTAGTTTATGGATGTGCTACCAGGCTGTTGAAAGCATCAGATCAGTAATGTGCTTTGGTTAGGAAATTGGGGTCTAGGGAGAAATATTGGGAGTAACAGAGAGAACATCAGGGCTTGCAGAAAAAATATATGAGGAGTTAAAGGGGGGAAAAAAAGGTTTGTGGTGGGATTTTTCAATTTCATGAAAAAAACTGCTGAGCTCTTGTAAGGATTCTGAAGGAAAAAACACATCTGGGGTGGACAGATGACCTTTGGCCCCAGTGGCCCAAAGAGATTTATTCTTTTTGGTGAGGGGGAGGTTCCCCGTATCATAATATAAATAACACACACGCACAAATGCCAGACTTCTAGAAAAAGCACACTCTGAAGATACGTATTGCAAATGATGAGCGCCCCTGTGTTTATGGCTTAATGAAAAAAATTAGGTGGCTGGGATGGCCAAGCTGAACCTAGATTTGGCTAAAAACAATGAAAAGTAAGGGCTCCGTAAGATAGTCCAATGCTTTTTTTTAGTCTCCTTAGAAATCTGAATTGCAGTCCTAAGGAAAAGAATACATTTGCTTTGCGCCTTGGGGACTGTTAAGACCTGCAACATTTATTTTGGGAGGATGATTGCCAGCTCTTCATGCTCTTTCCGGCGCTGTTCTCTTCTTTCCAGCATTCCAGGTCCTGCAGGGACCCTGCTTTGGATTTGCCATGCCGGACACCCCGCAGGACCAGGAGTGTGGGTCGTGGTGAGGCGCTCTGGCTGCATTGGGGAGACCGACCAGGCTACAGTCGCAGCCCCTCACTCTGTGCTCTCCCAGAAGTGCTTGGAGGGTTTGAGTTTCCATTTTCAAAGTTTGACTTTCTATATTGACTCTAGGAATTAAGATTTGAGCTGCTTTATTAAATTGTTCCCCCAGATTGGGATTTCAGCTCTAAGTAGCTGAACGCTTTGCTGACTGACAGCACATGTGGGAAGGAGATTTACATGAATACTATAATCAGACTCAAAGTTCTTTTAGGGGTCCAAGGAAGATAATGCAAAACACCTCCACTATATAAAAGGAAAATATTGATCACATTTTTCTTCACATCCTCCAAAATCTAAGATAACTACCTACAGGCAAAAAAGATGATACATTTCTGATTTGGCAGCTTGATATTAAATTAAGAAGGATGGGTTGAGTGTAAGGGCTTGTGAAGATGTGGGGGAGACAGGTGTGTATACGTGAGGTGTGTGTGTGTGTGTGTGTGTGTGTGTGTGCGAGGGAGAAAGAGAGACTGAGCTGTACCTTGCAATAAAAGATGGCAAGGTGATAAATTACTGCTCTCAACTGAAATTGATTACTTTGTGTTCCCATCCAGTTCATATGGCAGCCACACAGATGCTCTGAAACACCTTAATGACACATTGGAGAAAACTTCTCAAGTGGGCCCCGTGCAATGTTCTTCCCCTTCCTCCCCCCCTGGGCTCCAGGACTGAACTGCTGTGTGTGCTGCATGCATTAGGGGAAGGGCCATGAAAATATCCCTCACCTCCCTCTTGCACAGAGATGTCTTCATTTTATATCAGGAATTCTTTAGATAATCCAAAGAGCCTAAAGGCTAAAATGACAAATGTAAGCGATTTGGTCTTTTCAATGTTTGGATGTATCCGTCCCTAGCTCTCTGGAGAGACAGCACATAGAGCAAAAAGATAAAGCAGCATCGAGACACCTAGAGACAATCTTATCCAAGCCTGCCCAGCAAGGCTAAGCAAAACTGGCTTATTGCGCTAATTGTAGATGAAACAAAACTGCCGAGTTTACTCCCAGAGTTTAAAAGAAACAAGTTACCTGTGTACTTGAATTAAAGGAGTGTTATACAAGAAAGAATGATTTCAATCAGCTCCTCAGTTTTAAACAATTAAAAAAAATCTTATGGTAAAAATCCCTAATCGAATGGGATTGATAATCTCTGAAATGTAATCAATCCCATTCCATTGCAATTGTGAGAATAAGTGATCATCTATGAAATGTCAAAAATATTCAGAAATATATAAATATATATATAAAGATTCAAGAGTTTTCAATAAACATTTAATTCTCCATTACTATGAGTGTTTTTATAAGTATGAGCGAAAATTTGAAATAATGTTTCAACAGTTGAGGGTCTTATAGCTTTAGAAGAAAATCCAGATTTCAACATTTGTGTAGGTGTGTAACTGTCTCCACTAAGCACTACAAAGGTTGTTCAAATATTCTACGAGCTACTTACACATTATTTTCTGCATGCGTAGTAATCTGTATGTGTGCATATAATAATTCTATATGCTTAATATTCTGAATCTGCATTAACCACTTTTTAGTGTTCTATAGAATCTAAAACTCATGCACTTGTAATTTCCATTTGGCTTTAAACATTGAGCCATTGTCACAAAAGTGATGGTGATTTAATGGACAATATAGGACACTATAGTGGCCAAGAGACACAGGCAGTGGTACACATCCCTTTTCATACAGATTGTCAGATGAAACATTTAGCTTAATATCTGTATGAATACCAAAGTCCTCAATCCCTTATCATGGTGTTCCGCTGGTGAGATTGTACCTCCCTCCAACAGGATTCTGTCATTCTCCTGAAGACACTCAATGCTTTCAGTTTCAAAAAAGGTCCTTTTCTCTCCTGGCCCCTTCCCCAAATTTTCTGAGCCCTAGCTCTGTCCATTCCTCCTTACCTGCTGTAAGAAACACTCCTCAAAACGCTCCTGGGTGTAAGATTTGGTGAAGTAAAGGTCAGTGTCCTGATGGCTCCATTTTCTAGCACAGCTGGACTGGAGGCATGCCTTAGATTTGCTACTGCAAAAGTAGTGCAGTATTTAGCCTAATGATGTGCACATGAGCAAGGAATTCAGAAATGTATATGTTTCCCAAAGAAAATCTTAAAACGTATGTTGACAAAAATGTTGGTGCCTTCAATGTAATGAAGCAGCTTTGAAATTTTTGCTGCCTGCATTCTTTGTCATTTAAAAAAATCACTTTTCAAGGTTGTGATTTTTTTTAAGTTACACAGTGTTAATACCTTCTAATATAGGGGAGACCCATATTTATGAGCCTACTTAAACAAACAAAGAGTCTTCCAAAATGTAAGAGGATTGATTTTGTCTGAGTGTATATACCAAAGAGATTTGTTTAGAGTCACAGAAACAACAGTCATATGGTTAGTACTGTGTAATCTCTTTTAAAAAGTAGTTCTTCAGATACTAACTCAGTTGATCTTCTTAAGGTAAGTGAACTAGTACATTTCCTACATGAAGATACTGAAATGCTAAGGGCTCATAGAACCTGCCCAACCTGACTGGTCACTGAGCCTGGCCAGGAACAGGGAGACTAAATTGAAAGGGACTGAGACTCGGTGGGGAATCTGGCTGTGTCTGCAAAACCCTTTTCCACCCTGCGCATTGCCCACTGTGGCAGAACATGTAAAATTGGCCTACATAATAAAATTTACACAGCGCTGTTTTCAAGTCATTCTGACAGTGTCAGTACATTTCTCAAGACCCATGCTTTTCTCCTTATGGACGTTGGGTGGCACATGGACCCTCCAAGCCCATTGGCATACTTCCTAGAGCCAGAATAAGGCTCTAAGTCTCTGGCTCCCAGGATGTCACTGCTACTAACAAAAGACACACTGGAAGATTCTTGGGGAGAGGTGGGAACAAGACTGATGGAACAGGAAGGCATATGTCTTTGTACCTCACATCCCACTTCGCTGATGGAGACGAGTGCATTTTGTTTTGCCTGAGAGGACCGTCTTATTCTGAAGAAATGGTTGCCAGACATTTTCTTAAAGCAACAGAACCATTTCAGAAATGAAATTTTATGTTGAGTTCCTTTTTTTATAAACAGCCAACTGCTTAGTTTCCCTGAATGAGGATTCCTTCTTGTTCCATTTTAGTGCCTCTTGAAATACCCGCGTAGAACCGTAGAACTCTAGAGAGCATAGTTTGAAAATAATTCTCCTAAACAATTGAATTAGAAACACACTGCCTTGAGCAGAGGTCTCCTCCTAACTGCATGTTATTGGAAAGTTGATTCAATCTTTCTTGCTTTCTTTACTCCCTTTAAAACACTTTTCCCTTGAACTTAACCTAAAACTCTCCTTTTTTGTGATTTGATTAAATATTCCCCCATAACACTGACAGAATTTCTTAGCAAGCTCCTTTTTCCTTCATCTTACCTCAACTACCAAAGGCACCATTCTCATTCAATAATTATTTATTGAGTATCTTCTATACGCCAGGTACCTTGACACCCAAGGATTTGTGTTTAGAAATCAGGAGATTCAATTCCATTGTACATAACTCTGCCTTACTCTGCCTTCTGCTTGACAAACCTTGGAATTGTCAAAGATATTTAACCCAAAATGGAAAAATGTGAGTAGATGAGAAGAATGTAATTTCCATGGGACTCTTCAATGGATAGCAAAAGCACAATTCAGATAAGTGGGGAGTCACATGCAATTACACTCAGGGATGCGTAAACAGACTTTGTAAAGTAGTTGTTGCAGTTCCTCATATTGAATAAAATAATAAATTATTTGAATTGTTCTATTATCTATCCTGAACTGAAACATACAGTGCCTGTCCTATTCCTTCAAAAAGCTTGTTAATATGCAATCACCTAGGACAACTGCTAAGTTTTTAAAGGTCACCCATGTTTTATTCATAAAGGGTGGTTTTCTGGAGGGGAAAAAGGTTACAATGTCATGTAATACCGTATTTTGATATAGGCTCTGCTTTCCAAGATATGTTCTAATGGATCAGATGGGGAGAGGGTGAGATTTGGGGGACAGGAAAGTGAATTGTTTCGGAGATACCAATAAAACTTCATTTAGAACCAGAAAATCTTGGAAGCAGAAGAGCAAGATCTATTCTACTTTTTACTCCCAAGGAAGCATGCCAGCCTGTGCTATTTATGTTCACAAATATTTGCTTTTCCCCTAAGGCAGGGTACATGAAAGTTAGTATTTCCCAGTCCCCTTGAAGTTACGTGGCCATGTGGCTAATTCTGTCCAAGGAAATGTGTGTTATTTGCAAACAGCGACATCTAATTGGCATTGTTTCAACCACCAACTTCCCTCTTTTCTATCATGGCAACTGGGGAGGACAATATTTTAAATGCACAGATTAATGTTTGGGTCATTCAGTTACTGCTGGAAAAACCATTCCCCCAAAGGTGTGCCCAAAAGAAAACTTGATTGGAATGATTCTACATGGCTAAGAAATGCATATTTGTGGTGTCATCACTAAAATTTTGAGGTTGATATCTGTATTAGGATTCTCCAGAAACACCGAACTAATAGGATGTATATGTTTATTTTTATAGGAATTAGCTCATGCCATTATGGAGACCAAGAATTGCTATGATTTGCCATCTACAAACAGGAGACCCAGAAAATCCAGTGGTCTAATTCAGTCCAAGTCCAGTGGCATAAGACCCTGTCTGAGACTGAAGGCCCAAACAGAGAGGAGAGAAGATGGATATCCCAGGCTCAGCGAAGAGTGAATTTGCCCTTCCTCTGCCTTTTTGTTCTATTCAGGCCCTTAAAGGATTGAATGATACCCACCCACATCGGGGAGAGTAATCTTCTTATTCAGTCTATGGATTCCAGTGCTAATCCAGAAAGACCCTCATAGACACATCCAGAAATAATGCTTCACAAACTATCTGGGCGTCCCTTAGCCCAGTCAAGTAGACACAAATATGAAAAGTTGAGTCTCTTCTTTCACAGCTAAGATTAATCACCAAAAATGGCTCTAAAATTTACCTAGTTAGTCATCCTTTTATACGTGTTAATACAATTTTTCAAGGTCATAAAAATTTTCTAAGGACAGAGAATAAAAAATAATTCAGATATTTGATTCCTAGTCCAAAGCTCTTTGTATGGCATGTAGCCTGCATTCTAAGAGGAAATACAGTAGCTGGCATTTCCATCCTTGGGTAATTTTTTATCTTTCCACCACTTTAATCTGTACTCCTATGTAGTCAAGAATATTAGCACCTCTAAGTATTTTCTCTTAAATTTCTCAAAGTACTTTAAACTCAATCACAGAAACACATCACTGTCTCCAAGGGACCTGTCCTATTCATCAGTTCATCTACAATGCCAAACTCACTTATTTGTAGTAGAGCTCAATAGATGTTTGACTTTAGTTGAATAAAAATTTAATTCCTATTTTTTCATCATGATTACTTCGTACTGTATCTATTCACTAGAATTAAAAACCTCAAGGTTATCTTCGACTTTTCCCTCTTCTTCAACACAGAGGGCCAAATGCCACCAAGACCTTCCACACCATCTTTTCCCTGTCTTCAAAATCTATACTGTCTTTCTCTGATGACTAACTTTGCCCTTCACCTTTGACCTCTCAACTGTGACCTATCTTTCTCACTTTAGTCTGTGATTATCCCAATTTCCATACTGGTTCCAGAATTAAAATCACATTTCTTGGTTACCTCTCTGTTATATTTGTGCTTCTCTCTTAAATTTTTTCCTCTGGTCTGAAAGGATGGTTTCTGCAGAAACAAGCCGTAGTGTAGAGTATTGGTTAAGAAGATAGGTCTTGGAGCCCAACACATCAGGTCTTGCATTTGGAAATCTGGTTTTGCAGTATAATCTCTGCATGCTTTGTGGACTGATCAAGTAGCATTTCTACACTCCAGTTTAATTTTATGTGCAGGTGAGGCCTGACTTTAGCAGTTACCTTTCTCATGTTCTTAGAGGTCTCCTAATAAAATCTACTTATACACAAGCACACTTATATACAACCATACACAGACACACAGACATACACACACACACACACACACACAGACAACATTGATGAGAAATGTAAACATTATTAAAGATTTCTTAGGGACAGTAAAGGAAAGAGCACATTGCCTCCAGCAACCTGCTTTTCTTCTACCACTGTCCAATCACTTTTCTCTCTGCTCTTATTTATTCTAAGTTTTTCCCTCTGTGTTTCAAATTCCTTGTCTCCTTGTCTTCTTCTTTAAAAAGCACAAATTCACAACCATAATTTTCTTGCAATTTTACACTTCAACACAGAAGCATGCAGAAATGTGTTTTCAAAAAAAAAAAGAAAAAAGCATTGCTCATTCACTAGTGATTCTCATTTAAAGTTTTCTCCCCATCTTTAACCTGGAATCATCTACATGACCTGCAGTGGTTAAATATATATAAATGCTTAGGACAGAACCTAATACATCTAAGTACTCAATAAATTTTGGGTATCAATATCATTTCTGTAGACCTCTGGGTGCCTTCTTAGGTCTGGTGTTTGTGGATGATAATTTTTACTGATGCTTCTGGGGTCTATTTGAATCAGGATAAATAACAGTGGTTTATCACAATAAAAATTAGTTGCTAGGTCAAGTCATATGCTGATGCATATCAGCCAGGCCTCTTGGGCTACTTCCCTTTGAGCACTAGTCCAGGGACCCAGGCTCTTTCCTCCTTGTACTGTGACTGAAGGAAAAGAAAACCGGAGCAGTATGGTCAGGCTACAAGAGTCAGCTACCACTTCTGCCCACATTCCATCGGCTGGATCCAGTCATAAAACTGCAAGCTAGGCTAAGAAACATCTCTGTTTTGTGCTGAATGAAGAAATGGGATTGGTGATCAAATCTTTACCATAAGGTCTGTGTTATTTCTAGAGCAAAAAGGACAGCTAAGCAAATCGCTAGATAATATTATATAAGCAATATTTCGATAAACATTTGGTGCATGATTAAGTTAAAAATAGATGTACTCACATGATTTGAGGGGGGATATAAAACTTTTCCGTTTTCTTGCCTGAACTTTTGTGGCAACTGATGCTAAGATGGTCCTCAATTATTCCCACCTCTGATATTCACCTCCTGGTGTGATCGTCTTCCCTCAAGCATGTGCTGGGCTAGCGACTGCTTAAACCAATTGAAAATAGCAAATGTATTGGGATTTCATGTCTGTGATTAGATTACAAAAGGCGGGACCTTCCTTTGGGTATCAGACTCTATTCCTACTGGATGTGTGAGCTTTAATAAAGAAAGCAGCTGTATTGTAGAGGCCCATGTGGGGAGGAATTGAGGACCTCAAGCAAACAGCTCTACAGATACTTAATTAGCCAACAACCTGTGTGAGGTAAGAAAGAGGGTCTTTCCTCCGAAGTTGGGCTTTCAGATGAGATGCCAGGCCCAGCGTGGAGGGTTACTCTGAAATAGAGGAATCACTTAGTGAAACCATGTCAATAAACTGTAAGATAATATGTTACCTATTTATATTTTATGTGAATTACTTTTATTGTTGTTACACAAAAAACTGCACATATTTAATGTATATATAATTTAATGGGTTTGAATATATGAATATACCTGTGAAAACATTACCATCCTCAAAGTTGCTTTAAATCACTAAGTTTGTGGTAATTTGTTATACAGTAATAGATAACTCATATACCATTCTAGTTAGTGTGTTAAGATTACTTGGCATGTGTGTGTGTGTGTGTGTGTACATGTGTTTATATATGTATACACACGTACACACATATTTCTTTTATTGAATTTGAATTCAATTTACCAGTTTTAGAGTTTATTAATCATGTAGAGAGAGAAATAGAGGTTTCTGGATTATAAGAGGTTACTCATTAGGAAATCTGAAGCAATATGAGTCAACATGGATGCTGAAAATACAGGTTTATGGTAAAATGGAAAAATAAACAAGGGGAAGGTTAGGAAAAAAAGACGCCTTAACATCTGTAAATATTAATAGTGCTAAACAAGAGAGGTGAAGCTATGTCAAAAGTTAGCATGTGTGGGAAAGAGTAGTAAAAACTCTGAAAGTTGAAATGCCTGTTTGCTTTACCTTATAAACAGGCCAGTTTTGGTAATTTTCTTTTTTGAATCTGCATATTTTTCCATTACTTTTAAACCAAAGTCACACATTCCTTCAATTTGTATTTAAAAGGAGCAGGTGTATTTTTTTGAAATGACCCCTTCTTTTCCTTCCCAACTTTCTTACCTTTCAATAGTTTCATAAAGAGCCCCATTATTATATTTCAGGTCATGAGGTAAAGCTAAAATTGTACGGAATTTATGTAAAGTAATGCCTGACAGATGAAGTAATAATATAAAATGCATTGATGGAGGGACTAGCTTTTATTGGTTAATATTGCTGCCGTTATATTTTGAGAATATATTATAATGAATGATTTAATTATACCTACCAGGAGGCTTCTCACAAAGGATGCAATTTTAAAATGCAACAAATGGATGAAATGGCTTGTGTGTGTGTATAATAAACACTCATTATATGTCTCTGTGTGAAAGAACAGTGAGATCGGTGATTTGACGGTTGATATTCAAATGTTCAACTTGACCTCTTTCCATTCTTCTCTCCTTAGAACCAAAGGACAGTGCCAAAAGAAATGTAAAGTGAAGCTTATGCAGTTCCAGGATTTGTCTTTTGCCTTAATAATAAGAGCCAGACTGGCAAAGGAGCTATTTTCAGGTTTAATGTATAGTTTGTCCCAAAATGACCCATGTTTCCGCAACCCTTGCCCCATGTAGACAACAATGAAAGGGCTAGTTTTAATCTGAAAATTTGATTCTGTGGCAGATAGGAACTCTTAACCTGCTTTTACATATCCTTACCTGTATTGAGGTCTTTTCTAGGCAAATTGAGCAGAGAAAGGAGGTGTCCAACTCACAAATACCCAAGTGACTCTGTATCTAGATTCTTGGTTTGATTAGCTCCAGCTTGAATTTAAAAATGTAAACACACCCAGGAGAGAGTTAACAGGTCAACACATTTATACTTAAATGTGGATGAGTTCAATCTGAGATGCATGTCTCCACAGCTTAGATGAAATAGGTAGGTCTGAGAAGCATGTGACTTTGGATAGAGTGGCATAGGAAGACCATTATGACTTGGAAGTGAGGCTTCCCACCCAATGTACACTGCAGTGAGTGTGGGTGATGGCTTTAAATAGTTTTAAAACACAAGGAAAGCAAGAAGGTCTAGCATCAGGCCCACTGCTACCTACATTTATGTGTTGGAATCTGTCATTTCAGTCTTTTCAGGAAAGGAAACAAAAATGAATGGACGAGTGGTGTATGTCCAAATTAAACTTCCCCACATTTTCAGATGGAATTCAAAATAAAATATTATTTTATATATGTGTCTGTATGTGTGTGTGTGTGTGTAACTCTGGGGAAAGGAAATCTCAGGGCAAAATACCTCTAAAACCAAAATCAGTCAAAGGGAGAAATTAAGTTTAAAACACATTTATTGCTTACAAACTGCAGTCCAGGGCCATTTCTCTTTCCTGCTCTGGCAGAAGCAAACCAACCCTCCCTCTAACCTCTCAGGTTCAGGTTAAGTCCTCAATTGCCCAGGTATCAATTACCCATTGATATGGAGATTAACTAGCTTCTCCACCCCTGAGGAATGCCTGTTGATATGCAGATGCACTAAAGCCAGGCAAGATATTCTAGAACTATTACAGTTTTACCCACAGTGTGTGTGTGAAATCTCCTAAAATTCAAATCACTCCTGCCTTGATAGATTTTGATTGCAAAATTCTTGATAAGTTTTGTAAAGCTTTTTTTCTCCCATATTTTTCAGGTGCTCTACACATGTTTTGGCCAACTCTATTTAAAATATGTTGTCTTTCTCAATCTGCACAAACAAAATGCAAAATAAACTTTTCCTAAGAATTTCTTAACCATTTGTTTATACCTCTTAACTTACACTTTCATCATCTTTACCTGACATATTCTTTAAAATGTTGTCTGTATAAATGACCCAATTTCTTTATCAAATATTCAAAGAAATTCACATTCACTATTTTCATGTACATTTTGTACTTCCCCACCATATAGGGTGGCCAGATAAAATAGAGGGCATTCAGCTAAATTTGAATTTTGGATAAACAACAAATACCTTTCTAGGATATTATGTGCCAAATATTTGCTACCTCTGGAAACCCCACTGCCTCATACCTGAGAGTATCTGTTAGAAGTCCTTATGACCACCCCACACAATGACATGACCAGAAGTGGACCATAAACACAGCAGAGTACCTGGACGCCCATTTGCCCCACTTTATGACTTTGGGGACATGAAGCATGTCTGAACAAACTGATGGATCATCTTCTCTGTGTGCTCCATATGTTCTCAGTATTGGTAGGACTGGGCATAGATAGCAAAATAAACAAAGCAGTGTTTGGGGATGACAAAAAACTAATTTTCAATGTTTACTATTTTCAAGCAAGGGACATTTATTTTCTGCAACAAAACTTAAAGTGGAGGCCCAATGCATACAGTATATAAAAACACAGTGTTGGGTTTGAGAGCAGACTTGACTTCACTTTCTCTGCTTTTCATTGGCTGAGGACTGTGGTAGTTTCCAATGACCTCTTGGGAACATCTGTGACGCCAATCAACACAGCATAAAAATCACTGCTTTAATTCGCTAGCTTGAGCATAGTGCTGCTAATGGGAGAAGACACTGAAGAGAGTAAGACTAAGAGTCATACCCTTGATTTTCAGGCCACTTGTGCCACTTTTCTTTATTAAAAGCCACGGAGTTCACTTTGGTATAAGTGCCATCTAAAGAAAACTTTTTGTTTCATTTATCTGTTTGTTTGTTTGTTTATTTGACTCCCTGTCTGGCAATATAAGGCATTCTTCTAACTGTTTGGTGATTTACTATGCGGAAAATTCTCATACTCTGATTTGGTAAACCAGTCCATCTAAGAGCACCCTTGGGAAAGAAAGAATGTCTGTTGGTAGATATAATACCAATGTAAAATATCTAACTATCATTGACTAGGTGCATAAACTCCCTAAAGGTACATATCCTATGGGTCTGTTGTCTTAAGAAAGAGGGCAGCTAATGGGCCACAGGGAGATATATTTTGTTTTGACCAGGCAAAGCTAAAAGCCACTTACTTATTCAGTAATCTGCCTGTGTTTGTGTAGTTGTTTTATTATTACCACTTTATCCAAGCCTGAGAAACGTGAGTCTGAATTGGAAGTGAATGAGGCAACTCTTTACCTTTTAAAAGTAGCAAAGTCTTTAGATTTATTAAACCAGTGAAGAAACAGTTTGTTCCAGTGTTTAGACTCCAAGTGTGCATACTAAATAAATCTCAGCATCAGTAACATTCAAAATGTATGCATTCGTCAGGACTGCTTGCCAGCAGTGACATTTCTTCAGCCTCTTGGAGTTTGTATTTCATTGTTTTAGTTGAGACCTTGACGCTAGGACATACAGAATTGGCTGTCTTAACTCTTCACCACAGCCACCCCTTGTACTGGTGGGATTTGGCACTTCTCAAGAACATATGAATCACAAGAAACGGATGGAGGAGGGGAACATTGGGAACATTTAGCGAAGGAACTATTATACTATTACGTTTGTCACACTACAGCATCATCTCTTTACCTATTATTAAGCTTCAGCTACTTATGTTGAAAAGAGCGTATTTCCTCAACCACCCCGTTCTGAGACCTCATTATCTTAAGTCTGTCAAAGGTACATTTCTTTTACTGAAAACTCAGTAAGTCAGCGTCAGAGCTTCCCTTCCCATTTTTACAAATGGAAGCGTACATCAGCTTTCAGTAACCAGGGATAGCTGGTGGGAGAGAAAAATTCACAGATTAATCCCGGATCTTAATGTGGCTGTTGCTTCAGCCATTTTTTTTTCAGAATGATTCTCAGTGAACAGCTAGAAGGTCCAAAAAGTGACTGAAGGTCCGAAAAGTGACTGAACTGAGTAAAAATAGTGTCACTATGAATAGTATGAAATTAGAGTGTTCAAGGTGTTTTCACACTCATCATCTCATTTGGTTTGCTTAAACTCTCTGGGATGGAGAGAGAGTGTGTGCTTTTTTTCCCTTTGTAAAGATGAGGAAACAGAGAAGGAAATTTAGACGTGTTGCTTACCTGTTTGGTTAGTCATTGACTCTGATTCATTCTCTGCTATATACCTATCAGTGAGTCCAAGGTATAACCTTCACAATATCACTTTGTTATCTGTACATATATTTGATGACCTGACAGCGAGCTAATCAATTGGGGATATAAGGCAAGCAAACACTTCATTTTTAATGAAGTGTTTTAAAAACTCCCCCACTGGGAACTCAGTTTTGTGGATTTCATGATCTCTATCCAGAATTTCTAAAGTCCCCCTTTCTCTTCCTCTGTCTCTTTGGGTGAGATTGTCTTATTCTAGTGAGTCGTCCTGACCTTTAGGGTAAGCCAAGTTTGGTACTGGGAACAGGCTGAAATACGAGGCATCATTTACCATGGAAAATGGGAAAGCAGAGCTACTGCTCAAATGAAAGTTTCTTATTGATCTTGTGTATTGTTTTAGCCAATGCTGTGAGTCTTACAATTCAGATTCAAACATATGATACAGGAATTGAAAAGTTCTTCAGAAATGACATACATTGCCTGACGTCTTTTCATTTCTTCCAACTATGTGTAAAGGAGACATTTTTGAGGCATGAGACAATGAATCTAATACCATTTGTCCTCCTTATCATCTCCCTGGTCTCTTCCTGCCTAAGATTCCAAAAACCAGTATTCTATTCCTGGGGTTGGCAGAAGATGAGAAGCAGAGAAAAATGAAATGGAAATACTGGTTAAACAGTACTTGCTTTTATTACATTTTTTCCCCCCTAAAACTAATTATTTTGGCTTGAGAAGGAAAAGAAAAGCTAATCAAATACTCTGTGAATCTTTACTTGATGTCCAGTTTTGCTTAGAACCAAAAATGTTAGGCAGGACTTACTTGAAAAGTTTATTTATTTTTTTCTGTTTTAGCCACAAGTTCAAACCCTATTATGCGGTCATTTTTCTATTAGATTATTTCATGGAATATTTCCCCCTTTTAATTAAAGACTAACTACTCTAATTTAGAAATAATAAGTTTGATTTTTACTTAAAATAGAACTAAATTTCAATCTGAAGGAACATTTACATTGATATTATCAAAAAATGTCAGTAGTCAAACTCACCAATTTGTACTTCAGTCATTTATATGAATGGCCAATAAACACATGAAAAGATGCTTAACATCATTAGTCATTAGGTCAATGCAGATCAAAACCACAATAAGATACCCTTTCATGCCCATTAGGATGAGTGAAATCAAAAAGTCAGATAGTAACAAGTGTTATAAGGATGCGGACATCGGAACCCACACACATGATTATATCTAAACAATGTGATATAACCTAAGTAATGGAATACTACTTAGCCATAGAAAGGAATGAAGTATTGCTACATGCTACAACATGGGTGAACCTCTAAGGCATTACACTAAACTTGGCAATGCCTACTAGAAAAATGTCCCAAGCTAAAATACTTACTGACATGTGCTATGACTGTGCTGTAGAAAGTTATTCAATGAGGCATTTTGTGAAAAGAACAGCCCATGATTAAATCCACATCAGAAAACCTGGCTTCTCTTGGAGATTACAGTTTACAGGAGCCTAGTAAAAGCTTTGAGAATTACTGCAAGAAAATAACTGGTTGAGCCTTCTTTTCCCCATTGATTCCTAAACTTATTTGATCAAGGAGTTTCAATAACATCTTCTAAAAAGAAGGCTTCCTAGAAAACACTGTTCTACAGAGTAGAAACTGGAGACATTAAACATCCATTTCCCATCTGGAAGAGACTTGGAATAGTTCCTGAGGAAAAATCTGGGTCCTTTGGGCTGAAGTGGGGAAACATCTGCCATATGACAAAAGGTCTTTCACATTCCTCTGCCCAGGAATGGTTGTTGTAGGATTATTTTTATAATTATCTTTTAAGGATAATTAAAAGGAGCTGATCAGGATGCTCCTTTAATCAGCTCCATGTAATACCTGCACCCCAAATTCTTACCATTACTACCTTAAATTCTCTGCTCTTTTATCCTTACCAGATATCTAAGTGTGAGGTGCAATATTCAGAAGTCTCATGTGTAACACAGATCAAGACAATAGTTCTCTGTATCAAGAATGGGAACATGGATACCCACTGTCTGGATTTCACCAACCACCACCTATTCTGCCCACCAGAATAACCACCTTGATGGAGTTTGGTTTGAGTGACAGCTTTCTAAATTCTGCTCTCAGCAAATGCACAATCATAAGACAGCTATGTAATTTACTGCAATATTTTACCTTTCCTAGGCTTGTTTTTACTGTATTTTTTGTGAATGTTTGATCATTGTTATAATTCAAGAACTATTCGAGAAACTGTCACATCCAACTGAATATTTAAATTCTTATATGGCTGTAGGCAAAGCTCCCACCCACCATACAGTACAATTTCCTTTAAATTAAAATCCATGGGAATATTTTCCCCCTCATCTCAGTATCTGGAAAATCTCTCCTATTTGGTTTTAACATATGGTCTACTACCTGGTGAATCTTTGTAACTAATCATGTTTCCTTCTTTGTTTTCCTCACCAGGAAATAAACTTAAGCCAAAGTTTGACTTATCTCCAGCAACTTCACAACACCTTGTGGAAAGCACACCTTGTTTGGTAGCCTTATCCTACCCTAACTTTTTCCCTATCAATTTTTTTCTCTGCCAGGATTCCCTTCATTATTTGGTTTTAACCTGTATTTACAAACACACATATATATACACACAAATATACACATATAAACATTTACTTATATGTAAATGGTTACAAACTATAACAAATCCTTGTGGAATGAGGTGGGGCCTAAAAAAATAAAGGTATAGGGTGTGTTTGTGCTGTCAGTGTCTATCCAGTGTAATGCCTTAAATATATAAGGTGCTAGATAAATATTTCCAGATCAGTAACAGAGTTGAGATTTACTTGAGACATATTAAATTCTCTGGCAGCTTTATTAGTGATATGTTTTCTATTATATCCACATTGGAAAATGTTTCCAAAGCATAGACGTTGTTATCACTTACCAAAGGAACTTGGGGAAGGTTACATTTTGTGTGTAACTATGTTTGTTAATGGCTGCAAAGAGAAGGGATCTGGGGCTGTTTCCAGAGTGGTTAGTGTTGTCTGCAGTGGACACAGGAATTTCGAATGATAGCACATGTGCCTCACACACACCATTCCCACCCAGCAGTGATTCCTCAGAAAAATAATTTACTCCACTTTGCCTGTATTTACTCAATGGTGTAAAAAAGAAATCAATTCCTCTCACTTTAACAAAGACATTTTTGGCCACCAAAATGATCTCCATATCTTCATTTGTTTCTACACTTATTCCTCTAATTGGTGTCAAAATCAACGGAGGAAATAGTGTTTAGCTTGGCAAAGCTTTAATTCTGTTAGCACATTAATCTTCTATTACCCAAAGGTTTAGAATATCACTAAAATGCTTTCCCATTGATTCCCACATGGAGTGTTTCACACACAGAAGATGGAAATATACGTAAGCATGTTTCAGAATACGCTGGTATAAAAACAGGGATTAAATTTTATTCACCACACTCCTAACTAAATTTCACAGATGTTTTATGTGAATTAAGGATTGTAAAGCACTTAGAACAAAAGAGCAAGTGCAGTGATTACCTTAAACTCAGTTTTAATGCCAGACAAGTTATGGCATCTGTTACCAAATGGAATTTCAAATTAACAAATCTCTACAACCTGTTCATACCAGTAAATGGAACTCTGATATTTAAATGTCTAAAGTGTAAAAATTTCAAGTGATAGGCATGAATTAATTTGTTTTAAGATTTAGTGCTTGCATGGAACTTCTATCTTGGGAAGAAAGTCTTTGTGTAAGACAAATTATTTTCCAGAAGCCCAGCCCTGCCCATAGTCTTTAGCAAAATCATGTGACTCCTTAACTGATTTTAATAGTTCAGTGCCCACAGAATAATATGCCCATTGCTGTTTCACATACAGTTATTCTTTTCATCACCAGGAATTCATGCACAAAACTATCTAAAATCCTAAATATTGAAAAAAATTTGTAGAACATGGCTTGGTAGTAAGTGGTTTCATGGAATGGTTGTATTTCTGGATGTTCACAGCATTACTTTATCCAAATATACCTCACATAGCGACATGCCCTTAAAGGGGTGAAATGAAGTGGATTGAGATGAATTAGGCTAATTAATACGAATGAACTGATCTTTCACCCCGACAATTGTAGACAAGTTCAACCTAAGAACTTAAATGAGAGTCTGCTGTTCCAAGCCCTAACGGACATCAATTCACATCATATAATCTGGCAGTGTTGGCCCAGAAATGAACTTGCAATGGATTTGACCCTCCCAGTCATAGACAGGGCAGCACAGAGGAAGAAAATAAGAATATACATGGGTAGACACACACACACACACACACACACACACACACACACACACACACACACGAGTATTGCAGCTGTCTGAATTTTGTGAAAAAGATCAAAGGTGCCACTTTAAAAGGTTTTACTTGAATTTATCACTTGCCAATAAAAATCATATGAAATAGCATCATTGTGCATCAGACCTCCTCACTGATTTAGAGAGAAAATTCCAGGTAAGACTTAGAAATAATCCATTTATTTATATCCTCACTTGAGCCTATTGAGGATTAGTCCTTTTAAAAATGTAGAATTTTAGACATCCAGGGATCATCAACATTTACATGAACCCCTCAGCAACTTGATAAAAAATATCCATAAAAAATAACATTACAACATTTCCCCAAACAATATTGTCTTATAAAGAAATACATATCTTATTGTAGGTATAAGCTATAAACTCATAAAAAATGATATATACGTATATACATATATTTTTGTGCATATGTATGTGTGTTAGTGTTATTTATACACTAGCATATGGGATTGCTTTTCTGAGGGTCCCTCACTTCATGTCCAAAGAAGTCACGGAGAGCAGCCCCAGTGGTCATAACTGCCTGTCAGCCCAGGACAGAAGGCCCCCCCTAGAAAACACTTGGCATCTGAGGACAGGGTGAGTTGGGGCAACCGGGCAATAGGCACTATGGGCACCAGGCTGGTTTGAATCAGAAAGCTGTGAGTGGCGGGGAGGCGGATGGATTTCAGAGAAGCCTTCTGTCATGGGGGCCACGCAGGCCTGATGAAGCATCGCTCTGGGCCTTGGAGAATGAGACTGCTGTTAGTGAATATTTGTACATTTGGCAGTAAGAACATTATTTTACTGTTAATGCAATCTTCTCAATGCTTGTGGCTGAAATATACAGCACAACCTTTCTTAAAGGTCACATACACACCCCCTTTAAAACAAAGGAAAGCAAAGCAATTTTCTAAAAACAAAATACTCTTTTGTCAAAAAAAAGAAAAAAAGAAAAACTCCGAAACTCATGTCAAGTCAATGGAATTTTAGCTAAAATGTGTGTTTGTCTATAAACGAATGCAACATTTGTTCTGGATTTTCAAGTTCTAAACCAGAATCCCTTTAACTGATATTAGGGCCCCCTAACTGAAACATCTTCAGCTTGTGGTAACAAGTTTCTGATCAGGATATATTACAATGGCTTTTAAGCTGATTTTGCTCATTTAAACATTGCCTTATCTGTACATTTCTGTTTAGAGGGCAGTTGAAAATATGCTCCTTACAGCAGCAAATAAATGGATACTGAGGTATATTCATGTTCCATTAATAGAACTGTAAGTCTTATAAGTGGGGAATACTGATTAGCCTTCTTTAGTAATGACTTTTGGCATTTTCCTTAGATTTTTAGTTGATGACTAAATGATTTAAGAAAGGTAAAATAGAAATTGTTAGGTGATTTTCTAGGTACACAACTTTATGAAAAATCAAATTCTACACACACAGCAGTGAAATTTAGGAGATAAAGTACAGTCCAACATTGTATTGTTAATTATCACTTTGCATTCTGTTTCTGATCTGTAATGGGGCCAAAATTTTTTCTCCTCCAAGCGTTAGTGGGATTTGAAGCCATCTTTGTGTCCTTATTGAGAGTGAGAAGGAGAAATCATAGAGTATAAAGCATTAGAAACACCAGTCATACACATTCTTTCTCCTGTAACATATTGTTTAAAAGACTTTCTGCATCAAAGTCGATGATAAGATCATTCTGATGAGAAAATTAGAAAGTTGAGCATATTTATACCAATCATGGGGAATGTGAGTATAGTTAAATAGGTCATTTCCAATTTTAACAATTCCACCCCCAGTTTCATTCAGCATCTTTGACACAGAAACCCACTTTAACTCCTCGTGGGCCAGGTGAAGCCCTTGAGCAGCAATTCCCTATGTGGGGCCACTCATCCCTGGGATTTCTCCTTTACCTAAGGAGCCTCCCCAATGTGTGTGCTGTTCTCTGTAGATGTGCTGGTGGGACACCAAGGAAGGGGAAATTATTTAAAATGCACAGGCAACTTGAACGTATTAACTGCTATGGATGAAGGAGACTAAAAAGACACCAGTTGTTAAAAAAAAAATAAAATGAAATAAGGGTCCCAGGTTTGAGCTCACGTGTGTTCATTCATCTCTAAGAACACTTAGCATACCTTTATTTTCTTCATGAATTTTATGTTGAGCATATAAGCAGCAGGATTCCATTGTCAAACAATTATTTCACAATTGGTAAGGATGCTCATGACTACGTTTCTTTTTATAGAGAATATCAATTTCTTAGTTGCTGGCTTCTGGGTATGGAGGCAGAGATTGTACACTTTGAAAATACTTTCCCTCTGTTTGCTGAGCCAGACACGCCAAAACCTTTTGCCAAGTTTCTCCAATTTGCAATCTGAAATCTCTAACTGCCCACATAATGTAGTGGGACTACACATCCATGGAATAATGTACATCATAAAAGCCTTGCAGAGAATAAGAATGGTTACTAATACAGAGGTGGATGGCAGAATAAATTGGGTCATTGACCTTGAACCTCTAAAGGCCTTGGGTTAGCTCAAGATTAAATCACAAGTGAAATGATTGCAGAGGTTTTGCTTCAAAAATTAGCACTCAGGTTGATTCACTTTGACAGGAGAAGGCGAGGATGCCAGTGACTAAATTAAATAGAATTAGATTGTTATGCCTAAGTGGGGCATCTGTTGAGGATAAGGCTTTATTCTCATCCATCTTAAGCTAATGAATACCCAAGTTGGATTTTTTTTAATAATACATGGTTCAAAAATAGTTTTGAGATGGCATATAGGATACCTAGATAGCACAAGAGGCTAAAAATGCATAGTGGCTGCACTAATTTGACAAAAATAGATTTTTTAATTAATTACAGTTGAGTTGCAGTCCCTAAAACCCAGTAGATACATCTGTTTCAATAGAATATCATTTTAAGTTTATATTCATTCTCTTACTTCATCAGACCTCTCCCTATTGTTTAGGAGAGTGTATACATTAGTCTGATAGATTTGTAATTATATGGGATATAATATCTCAAAGAAAGTTCTATTTTAAAAGAGAGGTAAACCTATCTAACAACAGGTACCATTTAGTTAATGTGTACTTTGAAAATTTCAGCAACTATGTAAAATATGTTGTATCTGTTATTTCAAGTGCTTTGCAAAGTATTGCATGAGATAATTTTAAGTGGTACAAAAACAAAGCTATGAGTATCTTAAAACATGTAGGTATAAAGCCACTCCCATTTCCATTTTTTCGCCTCAAAAATTTTATTTTATCTGTTCTTTAAATAAGTATCCCATTCATTTGATTCTAAAGTCAGAAGTTGATATTGTGAAAAATCTTCCTCACTCCTGCTTCCAATCATTCATTTCCCATCCTATTTCTTCTGTATATTTCTAGAGATACATTGTTCAGATAATATACATATATACATTGATGCAGGCATACTACATACATTGCTGTACTTTTAGCAATATATATTTTAAGTAATTTTCCATCAGTAATAAGTTTTCCTATGGATTTCTTTAGCCATATGATATTCCACACAGTTATCTTCCAATCCTCGATTACATAAAGGAGAAAGTTTTGGCATAGTGCCAGTATATCTAAAATGGCTTCTTTTTTAAGTAAATTCCTTTTTCACAAAAAAAGAAAATAGACCTCAGTTGCATACTCTGAAGAAAATCAGGGTAAAGCCCTACCACAGTATTAAGTAGGGGCCAAGAAATTCAATAACATAAAATGTGGGGCTATGTTATTGTGAAGATAGTGAAGAGATTGCCAGTTTGATTGATCCAGCCCAGAATTCTCAGGGTCTCGCTGCAGGATTCAAATCCATCCAGGTCTTTAGTGCAGTTCAGTGACCCTGGGAGCAGATGTTTACTCTGGCTTCAATGTATCACTGAGGATGGTCCTCCATCCCGGAGCTAGCTGGAGTTCCTTGGACAGTGGCCATGATTCTAGAACTCTCCTTCTTAGTCGGTATCCATTTTGTGCACTTGATCCAGGGAGATTGGGTCAGAAGACTTCTAGGGAACACACTGTATGCATCCCACCTTTCCAAATTTAAATTATCTGCTGTTTTCCTACCCAGTCTTGCCCTTTGGCTCCATATATCACTATCCTCATTTCCAAGATAAGAACTTGTTGACCTGCATATGTCTACCACACACATCAGCTCTGCACAAAAGTGTATTTTCCATACAAATTAATTGGGTATGCTTTGTTGACTAAATATCCCTGGCTTATCTATCTGTATACTAACTCCCCTTAGTTCTGTCTGTAGATCTGGTTGAATGAGGACTACAAGATACACAGATGTGGTATTGTTTATGAATGGGATGCTACTAGATTCAGGATAGCCAGACTCCCAGTCTAATGCCATTGCTTCTCAATCCTCATATCCTTCATACTGTTAAGCATTTTTCTGCACATCAGTCAACAGACTCCATGTGACCTTGTTTTCCACCTCCGTAGTCATATCCTAATGAGCATAAGCTAAAAACGTAGTGAAAATAATAATAATCGCTGATCTAATGCTTTGCATATAGCTGGTGCCAAATAAATATTTGCCTCCTGTCCTGCCCCTCTTCTTCCCAAAGCATGACTTCCAAAGCTAAGTTATCCTTCATTAAATAAACAAGCTCCTGGTTGGCAGGACCAGGTGCCTGGCTTATAGCTGGCACTCAATATATACTCATGAACCCTGATGACTTGAGTTTCATTCTACAACGTACTAGTATGTACTAGTCTTCACTAAAACTCTAAATCTAAACCTCTTACCTCTTTATAATAAAATGGGTATTATAAATGCTTACTTGACAGGATCACTGGAAAGAATAGGAACATATCCCACAGAGGCTAATATATGGTTCATATGCTCATTTTCTTCAACATCTTCTCTCTGTGTTATTTCCCTTTTTCCTTCTGCTCTTTCATTGTAAGTATATATGATTACCCAATAAAGTCCCAGGGGCTGGGGGAGTTCCCCAGTTAATTAACATTCAGCATGTAGTAGACTCAGATGTGAACGTAGGTAATAACAGGATAATGATTAAAGAATCCCAAGTTCATAGAACATTACACTTTCAATAGTACCTATGGATCTCATTTTATTACCCCACTACTGCTCAAGGGACCCCCAAACATGGCACCACATTTTGGTTTGTAATACACAATAACACTGGAACTCAGGGGAACATCTGTTTGCCTAGTTTGTGAATTAAAATTTTTAAACTTATTGTCAGATTGATTACAAAGGAAGATTTGGGAAAATCAGGAGATAGGAAAGTTGTTTCCCTAAATCACACTGGGTGGACTAGGATTCCACTGATATCCAAAATGCGCAAAAGTAACATTCCCCAACTTTTTATTTTGAAAAACCTTCGAGCCTATGGAAATAGTGACTAATATACTGAAAACCTACATACTCCTGAAATCACCAATTATTAACATTTTGCTGAATCATTTGAAAAGAAGCAGCAGATGTCAAGACTCTCAGTGTCTAAACGCTTCATGAAGGGCTTCTCTGAATACAAGGACATTCTATTACATCCTCAAAAAAGGGGGGTTATCCCACCAAAGAAAGTTAATACTGCTTGGAACGGCAGTGGAACTGCATTTTTAAACTGCATTCCTAAGTGGGAGGGTTTTTTCCTGGCAGACTTTTCTCTGCAAACTCTATTGACAGGTGCTAAGAATCTCACTCCTTAATGGACATAGAATAACAAGTTCAGAGGAAAGGACAGTCTTTCAAGGTTCACAGGCTTGGATTTGAATCTAAGCTCTGCCATTTACTACCCATGAACTCGCCCCTATTTACCCTCAACTAATCCCCCTTTCCATGCTGTTAAAGGGGATAAGAATACCTATGTCATTGGACTGTTATGGGGTTAAATGAGATAAGGTATAAAAAAGCCTGAACCATAATTGATCCTCAGTAAATATTTTATTTTCTATGTGTTCCATACCAAAAAAAAAAAAAAAACCACAAAAAGAAACCACCTTGGAATTTACAGAAAAAAAATATATCTCAAAAAAAAAGACAAAAGCAAAAACAGAATAAAACAAACAACAATAAAATTGAAGTCTTCATGAGGTTTCAAATGGAGCACAGAAAAGAGCCGGAAGTGAGGTGAGGGCTTGCCCACTGGTTTTGCTCGGCTTGCCTGAATTACAGTGACAGCAATTATGTCTGATCTCCATCTAGTTGGAGAAGAGGTCAGGCTTTTAGGAGTAAATACGTGGATTATTGTTTATTGCACTGAAGAAGTTTGTGTTCATTTAATACAACAATAATATAAGTAGCGGTGGCACAGATGAGAAGGAAACCTGAATTTTGCCTATGCCTGGTTCTATCAGGACCCCACTGACCAACGGATTCAGTTCCAGCCTAGGTGAGGACGTTACTGATGGATGTAGGTGTGTCTGAAATCCCAGCCTGTTGAGAAGTGTCAGGCCCACATTCTCAGGGAAGGACAAAGAAAGAGAAGGATATCAAAGAGGTTCAGTTTTTAGTACATTTTGGGAGCCAGACCCAATCTAAACTTTTCATACACATTTTAAATGGATCCTAATTGATCCGGTGCAGAAGGATAATTTGGCAGATAAGCAATTCCAGTGCATTTGGCAGATAAGCAAATGAAGTTCAGAGAACTGAGCATGTGTTTAGGAATGGCTTAGCAAAACAATGTTTAGAACTCATCTGTAAGCCTTTTGAGGAGACTGAGTTTATTTCTGTTCTATTTAAACACATCAGATAGAGAAGTTATTCTCGGATACTTTGTTGGCATAAAAAATAACTGAGGCCAGCGCCAATGCCTAATATTGTTTCAGTTAAGCCATCAATTAAGAAATTTAAAAATTCCAACTGTGTATTTCCCTGAAACTGGTTGCCTAACCTTGGAAGGTCTCCTATCCCACATAAGCATACCCCTATTCTTTTAAATAAAAATGTATCTTGGATAAGAAGCTGTAGGAAATAGATAACATAAGTTGTTTTTCTTTTTGTTTTTTTCTTGCAAGACCATGAGAAATTAAAATATTTTTGAAAGTCAAAGAAGTGTGGCTGTGTCTTTCAATTATTTTCCATTTGCATGCTGCCCCCAAGCTTCCTGATTTCAGCTGGGATTGTGATAAAAAATGCAAAAACATATGTAGAAAAGTTATTCTTGTGAAACATCTGACCGGAAGCCGGAAATGCAAGCTATCTCCTGGGACTGCTGTTATCAAAATATACCCAGTTCAGCACTGAAAAGTCAAGAGGAGTTTTTTTTTTTGTCACCCAGATACTGAGAATCGTAGAGGATTCTGGTTTGGAGGCATTGCTGTGAAATGATAGGAGGCAGAAATGTCCTTCCTCATTTCTAGCCCCTGGTCCATTACTACATTGTGTGTGAACTTGCAGTCTCCCCTTACCTCTGCCAGTCTCATTAAACACACCTACAAAACAAATCTTCATAATAATAACTTTAAAGCATATATCCTATAAAATGTCTTGTATAATGAAGGAAGTCCTGTGCTTATTATCCAATGATAAAAAAGACAAAATTTACACTCCAAGTAGTAACTGCTAAGAGTTACCTCCGTGACTTACTTCAACCCTATGCATAAAAGAAAACCAGTTTTGCTCTTTGATTTTAAAATTAAGCATTTAATTTTTCCTGTAAGCCTTGAAAATATTTATTTGAGCTTTTTCGATAAAGTCAAATTTCCTGAAAACGTGTATTTTAGTTACATGTTGATTATGTTTTATTTTTATTTAATTTTTAATTAGAATAAATAGAAAAGAAACACTCTTCAAGAATTCTAGCCAGGTATTCGAAACCCATCCATCAGAATATCATTGGCACACAGCAGGCAACTGGAGAAAGGATACCTTTTAACCTCGACTGGCATAAACGTGTGTATTTATTTTTAAGAAGTGGAATATAAACAGACATGCTGAGAGCCTAGTGTTTTATGAATAAAAAAAGATTCCATACACACACACACACACACACACACACACACACACACACACACACATATAAAACTTTCCCCAATGGGCCCCTAAGGATTTATGTGGATGTGAACTCTATTTACTGTTAGTATTAAGGAAATAGTGGCTTTTTAACAAGTTACTCATGCCTGGAAAAAATCCGAGCTTTGCTAGTTATCCAAGACCCTTTGCCAACTGTCCGTGGGAATCACAGGGATGGGAAAAGTTCAAATTTGTTTTAGAAGAACTTGCTTAATGGAAAACTTAAAAAAAAAAAAAAGGAGAAGAAAACCACCAACCCACTGTGCTAATCTTTTGGTTAAATAAGAATAAAGTATGGCGTGATTGCCTTATTTTTCTTTAGTATTATTTTAGGAAAAGAAAAAAAATTAAATTTTCCACTTTTGTATTACCCATAAAGTCACATTTAGAACTTTGTTTCACTTACTCAAGGGCATGATGACTTACTGGCATTGGTTAGCCTAAAACAGCACCAAAAACGGCCTGAGGGCCCTTGGTCAGTCCATTAAATCAGAGATTTCACTTGGCTCCTTATTTTTGTCACTTTCTTAAAAGTTCTTTTATTTTCTGTTTCAATCAAACAGCAAAGACTGGCTATAGCTGTTGTCACTTTCAAAGCTGCAAGGGACTACAAAAGCCAACATGAAGAGTACATAGTTAAAAAAAGTGTATACTTAAAACATGTATAGTTTTTTCACTATATACTCCATGTATAGGCAACATGGGGTGTATAGTTAAAAAACAGTAACAACTCTACCCTTCCAGCAACTAAAGGGGTGCCAGCCACTGTTCGCAATGTCTTGTATCTTGCCCCCTTTCACATCGGACAACAGCCTGGTCAAATGGGCACCTTTAAAAATTTTTCCTTTTACAGATGTGGATACTGAGGCCCTGAGGAATTAAATCACTTCCCTGCATCACACAGATTCTCAGGGGCAAAGCTGGGCTGGGAACTCAGGTAAGCAGGCTGCTCAGGTGTAGAGGTACTTCCTTACTGCCTTTAGCTGTGCTGCTTCTGAGAAGTACATTCTGTTAATTCTTTGACCAAGAGATTTTATTAGACTGTATCACAAAATGGGGTTCTAATTTGATGGGACAGTACCCTGTTTTCGTACCACAGGGAATGGGAAAATGAAAGCTTTGCTTTTCCATCTGTGGTAAAATAGACATGAATGTTATCTTGAGTCATCTACCCAGAGTGTGTACCGATTCACATTTTATTCCTCAAAAGAGTACCTGTCACCTTACTCCTTAAAAGCCTCACATGCAACCAGGCTCATACCTAGAGATAGTTCTTATCTAAACAAACAAACAAACAAAATACCATATTCTTGACCAAAAACAAACCTAGATAGTTCACTGTCAAGAAAAGTACAGTGCTACAAGGAAAATTCTAAATATTTTCTATTTTAATCAATTGTTAATAATTCTGAAGAAAGCTGGTTCTTCTGGGCAGACATTTGATTAAACAGGATTTCACTATCTTAAATATTTGTGTTTTTAAATAAGAGGAGCTGAGCATATTCTAGAGATTCTGCCCCTCATTTGATTTTAGCATTCACACTTTTATGGAAAAATCATACTACAGGGTCTTTCTTTTTCACCCTGGATTGATATTCCCTGATTTTGTTCAGAATTTAATATCGATGTGACTGCTTTTAGTTGGCATGACTGGGAAACACTGCCAGTCCAGATCTAAATATTTTCACATACAACAACAACGAAATTGGGCTCTGCTAGGTTCCTTTGATTTATTGGGCTTCAAAAAATGAATTTCAGGAGCAATTTTACCAAGTTGTAAACCAAGAAGTCTTAATTTAAATTTTTCCTGACAGCAACACTAATTCGTCATCTGAGATAAAGTATTTTAGTATTTTCACATAAAATAAGGTTTCTAAATTGCATTCGAGATGGTATTATTTGTACTATGGCTCTTTTAATACCTTGAAATCCAACATAAAAGTGCAATATTTTCAGTGTAGAGTCCCATTGGAGTGACTAGGACAAAGTTTATGCCACTGATTCTAGTTATAATTTTATAGTAAAAGTACAAGTCAGCGTTATTTTATATTAGACTTGAGGGTGCAACTTTAAGTTATCAAAGAAAGTTGAACTTTCTAATTGATAAAAGGAACTTCTCTTGAGGACCATACAATTCACAGAAATAAGTAGTCTGTGTTTATGTAATTAAAATTTGAAATTAACAATAACATCTTCTACAATCACAGAAGAATGTCAAGTATGCCAACTGCTTTGCATGTTGCTTTAGAAATACACATGATAAAGATGGCATTTCGAATCAAATGAGAAAGATTTAATTACTAAATCCTGTTGGGCTCAATGGCTATCACTGGGCAAAAAATAACATTAGATTCTTTCTTTACATCATTTACCAAAGTAAATCCCAGACGTATTAAAATTTAAATAAAGAGAAGAAAAAGCAATGAAGTAAATGAGTGATTTTTTTGATCAATTCACGTTTAAGCCTTCGATAAATGTTTAAGTCTCTTCTAAGCAGGACGCCAGAGGAACAATGATTGCATTAGAAAAGAAGTTCTGCATTAGAAGGTCACTATAAGCGAATATAAGAAAAATAAAAACCTAGGTATAATATTAAAAATATTTAACTCATCAAAAGGTATCTTTTATAAACAAAATAGTCTTACAATTCAATAAAAAATGACCAGCACTTTGAAAGAAAATTGGTCAGTGTATTGAAGAGTTGAAAAATGTGAGTTAAAGTAAGTTGTTAACAATTTTCACTGTTTGAAGTTGGCTTTCCTGTGGTGAGTGAGAACTTGTGTGTGGTGGGTACAAAGTGATACAGGCCCTCCAGAGGACAATATTCTTGAACTTAGAAATTTCACTTTTAAGTAATTTATCCTATGGGGAAAAAAGTAGGGATATCCACAATCACATAGGTTCCAGGATAATCATTGCAATAGTTAAGTGTAATAGCAAAGTTTGAAAACAACTTAGTGTAATAGAAATGCTAGATTATTTGAAGAAAATGTAGACTCATATGGTGAAATATCCAAACATAAAAAATAACATGAACTAGTGTATTAACTGGCATGAAAAGTTATCCATGTTATAATATTAAGTGAAAGATCTAGTCATAAAATAATATGCATGACAAGATTTCATGTTTGCATGTACATGTGTGTGTATAAGGAGATAATCCCCTCACACACATGCAAATTAAATGTGAAACAAACTAAACGGTTGCAATCTTTCTTTCTTTCTTTCTTTCTTTCTTTCTTTCTTTCTTTCTTTCTTTCTTTCTTTCTTTTTCTTTCTTTCTTTCTTTCTTTCTTTTTCTTTCTTTCTTTCTTTCTTTCTTTCTTTCTTTCTTTCTTTCTTTCTTTCTTTCTTTCTTTCTTTGTTTCTTTCTTTCTTTCTTTCTTTCCTATGATGTTATATTGCCTTTGAAATTTTTAAAAAATATTTTAATGTAATTGTTTGCTATTTTGTGGAAGTGACCACCTAAACAGTGAGAAAGGTCAATAGGTGTGAAAAGTTCTGATGACATCTTTCGATCAAAGTTCTAAAGCCTTGGGGCTGTGATTGGGTCCTACATGCTGATGTGTTTATGTCTTCATAGTAAAATCGTACAACAGTTTTATATTATATAAATAACAGTTTGAGACATATGCAAGTGAATAACCAAGAGTCCAGTCTCCTCTTATTTCTGAGCTCTGGGAAATTAGAAGTTAATGATATTCTTAATGGTGGAAGTGACTTACTTATGAAAACCCAGAGTAATCATTAAATTATCAACTACTTCTTCTGTGTTTTTCTTTAGAAAGTCACAGTATTATTTTAACCAAGGTTAACTTTTTTTTTCTTGCTTTCTTTCTGGTCTTATTGTTGGTGTGGAAAGTAATTTAAACTTTATGGTCCATTTGAAGCAGGATTATTTACATCTGTGTGGCAATGTCTGCATGTGTGCATGTAATTTATACTCCACTGGTTTCACTTCACAAATTCCTCCTACGTGGTTGAATTTATTTCCATTGTAACCTTGCTATTTGTTACTTCAGTTAGTTAGAAATTTTACAGTGATTTAAAAAATGTTCCTAAGGACTGAGAATTTTTTTTATGTGTGCTTGTTTTATTTGTGTGTGTGCATGTGTGTGTTTTAAGGTTTTAGCATGCAAAACAGCTTTTATTAGAAGGGAAATGAATAACTCCACAATGAGTATTATGATGTTAGATAAGGTTTTAATTAATTTACTTAAACATTAGAAAATTATACCAAAAGATATTGTTATGGAGGATAAATAGGACAAGTTTTCCTTTGGAAAAGGAATCAATAAGGCAGCAGCATATTTATAATTCAGTTTGCAATTTCACATCTGCAGTACAAGTTTCAAGTTCTTTATATTAATTTTCATTCCAGAACCTTGAGTTCTAGAATTCTAGTTTGTCATACGCTCTAATAAGGAGACATTTTCCCCTCAGGAGTTAACATTTCCTGTTTAAATAGAGTCATATTTCCAAACATAAGACCATTAAAGATCCCCTGATACTCTGGTTGAGAAAAGGGATGCCTGTGACAGAATGTTCACTGTGATCATTGCATTTTGTCTGAATGCCTCCTGACAAAATTGTGTGTCATTTCCTGCAGGCTGGTGTGTGTCACCATGAAAGGTTTTTGAAAATGCTTTCCATCTTTAATGTCTGTGATTATACAACATATTTGTCTGAGGAAGAATTTTAAATGAGAACTTTAGGTCTTTAGGGATTTGCAGTATAATCTAAAATTTCCCCCTTCTCCCCTCCACTCATCAGGAGCTTCTATGTCTCTACTTTGTGGTCTTGGTGGAGACGGGGTGAACATGGATCAGGTCAGGCCTTTATTCCTTTAATTTTCACATGCCTCATGTTTCCCTATTTTAAAATTTCATAATACTCGGTTTCTCCATCTTCTTCTTTGATCATGTCCAAGGTTCCAATTTCACCAAATAATGAAATCTCATTTCAAGTGCTGTCTTTTCTTGTCCATTAAAATAAGCAAACAACAGTTATGTTCAAAAGGGAAGGTGAGGTAAATTCTAATATTCAAAGAAAATTTAGAAGAACAACCAAAAAAGAATAAAGGCTGATCTCTCCCTCCCACCCAAAACCTGGAAGGAAATTCACTTACTTGAAGGATTGGTGATTCCCATACAAAATCATCTTTCTCTTCATTAGGAAGGAGAAGATGAAGTTAGCAGCTTGTAAAAATATGACGAAGTGCAGGGCATAGGGTGGGGATAGCAGCAAAATAACTCCCTTTACAAAAATTATAAATGGTGTTTTAACCAAAATTCATTCTGGAACAAGTCTCTCTTTTATTCTTCTAAGTGGCTTCTGATCCAGGTAAGAGAACATTTCAATCTAAACAAATTTACTAAAGAATGGTGCTGATTATTGGTCTTTGTTTTTTCATAAACTTATGGGAAACGTGACTTTTTGTGTTTTGTTCCTACTAACAACTGAATCAGACTATATTTCTACAGAAAAGGTAAAGAACAAAATAGAACACAGCCTGCAATGCAGTGAACATTCATCTTTACGCTGTAGAGAAACCATTTCTTTGAAGATCTTGCAGTTCCTGTGAGTACATTTTACATACATGTCATGATTTAGAGTTATAACCTTGGGTTCTGAATCAGGGACTCCCTCCTAAGTCTGAATCAGACCCTCAATTGCATTGGGCATTATTATTTTTTAAAAGGCTAAATAATTGTTCTTACCTCCTTCTCTGTTACTTAGAATTGTGCAATACCATTTCCATGGAGGAATTCATCATTAAAATCATATACCACTCTGTTTTCTAGAATAAGACATAACAGTCATTTTATCATTTGAAATGAGATAAGTTCCCAAAATAAATTCAGTGGGGTGGTAGGGGGTGAAAGAGCTACCACTCTACAAACGCATTTGCAAGACATTACGATTAAAATTGATATAATGCCTCTATATATCTACTTGACACCTGTTGAATTGTTGTACCTACCCATTAGCACTCCATTTAATGCCAGAAGGCAGTTAATAAATTCTTCCTTCCTGTGCAGGAAATTGACTAAAAGACACAAAATTAGCTTTTAAATTTTAAAGAATGAAGATCTGTACTGCTGACTTTTTTCCTTTATTCAGCTACCTTGAGAATGAGCTCTGAACCTTGTTCTTTGTATAGCTAGACCCTGTTAGATCCTCAGACCTCAGATTTGGCTTCTAAAAGGCACAGGATCTGTGCTTTCTCAGATCTTCCCTTGCAGTGGCTCTCAGGGAAGACCATGGCCTGGGTGATTGTCTAGGCCTCAGGTCCCTGAGGCCAGAGAGGTCAAGCTTCTGTACTGGCACGTTGCCTGAACTTCTTTACATTCTTTGTCTGGTAAAAGATAGTTTCGGCTTTTTGCACCAATCACACTCCACCCCCCAACTGTATGCACAAAGGCATGTCATCCAAAAAGTGGGTAAACCAAAGAGGGACATCTTTATGGCTTCCATGGAGATTTTATATGGCTATTTCAAATTGAAGAAACAAACTGGCAAATTGTCCAAAAAATACAATGCAAGCGTTTTGATTCTTTGCAGCAAAATTCCAATGTGAGAAAAACACATATATGGAAGTATAAAAATAGAACTCCTCAGTTGGTAAGACTCTTAAAAGAACAACTTATGAAACTTTTTAATAAGTAAATAATAAATAGGAGTCACATTATACATGTTAATGAGACTTACTGGGGTGATCATTTCACAACATACACAACTACAAATCATTGTTTGTATTCCTGAAATTAATAAAATGTTATATGCTAATTGTATCTCAATTTTTTAAAAAATCGACTTAACGCAGTGATGATTCAAGGGCTGAGAAAAAGAATCTGAAATAAAAGACATCCATGCATTTTTTAAAATTAAAGTAACAAAGAAGTTCTACATAAATCTCTTGAATCGGTGCTATAGACAAGAACAAGAAAGGTTGTTAGTATCTAGAAGGACAACATTAGGAAGGTAGTGGGTTTTCATTGTTCATTTACTGTTTTGCAGTTTAAGCATACATCTGTTTATGATATCTGTTTGGCAAAGAATGCGACTGATTAGAAATTTCATCATAATGAATCATTAGTTTTTCTCCAACATCAGAGGGTCTTTGTCATCTTCCCTAGTGTCCTTCAAGAGTAGCAGAAATCTACAGAAAACACCCACATCTACTGTTAGAACAAGATAATTTATATCTCTCAAACAAGAATGCTCCATTATCATCTGGAGCTCCTTAAATTATGGAAGTGCCACAGAAATGAAGGGTAGGTGTTTACTTACATTCTCCTAAAGGCAGCCTTTGCTCATCTGTTACGTATTTGTATATTTATTTGACGTTTTGGGAAAAAAAAAATCTCTATATAGAGAATACAAGTAGGATAGAGGAAAAAAAATACACTAAATTAAAAACATGTATTTTCATTTTAACTCCATCCATCTCTACTGTTATCCTATTTTTAAAGTCTTTCAGTGGAAAAACAATTGTTTTGGGGGACTCTCCCCAGAAATTACTGGTTGTTACCTCTACCACCTTAAAATATTTCCTTTGGTGTCATAGTGGTGCATACATAAGAAATTAAATTTCTCTTTAGTAGCAAAAACAGATTTTTCAAACATTTAAGAATACTTCATAACCATTAATGGTCCTAAGACCTTTAGCCTCAATGCATTAGTGTCCCATCATGCAGGCATTCTTTGTATCTTATTTCCTTTGGTTTGTTTTATTAATTCCATTCTTCCAATTGACTTTTTTTATAAAGTAATGGTTAAGTATTTTCTAAAGCTAAAACCATACCAAGCTTCCAGTAATTATAAAATAATAAGTATTTTCCTGAACTTTTGGACACAAGTTGTCCATGTATCGGGACAGCATTTCCTAGGTCATTATTACCTGAGAGAAAGAGACATTGGTAAAATAAAACCAGATCTTGAAGAACGATTCTCCAGAGTATGGTGCAAAGCTTCCCACAGCCGCCACAGAGGCTTTCCATTTGCCTTTAGCACTGAGCCTTCTGCAAGCTTTCTCTCTGATGCTTTAAAGCAAATTGAGTGTCCAAGACTGAACCATTGACTTGAACTGGTCTCACCTGCAGCCATGGGGTTGTCAGATGATACATATTATGCCATCTCGAGGAAATTCTGGCCTCAGTAATAGAGTGCGTTTTGTGCAACAGCCCAGATGCTTCTGTGCACATGCTCATTGCTGCTCATCTGCATTGATCATCAGAATTTCCAATATGCCATGAATCTTTTGCCCTAGATTGAGGAATCTCAGCCATTCATCCATTCAACAAACATATTGAGTTCCTCCTTTACCCCAGATATTATATTAAAAATGAGACTACAGTGCTTAACAAAATTTATATACTTATAATCATAAAAAATAGAGTATCAACCACATGCCAAGCACTATTATAAGGAGATATAAGATAATCAGAAGGACACTGAAAACTTGCATGGAACAATACAGGACAGTATACTTTCACCCATTCAATAAAATTTCTCTCCCTTTCCACAAATTAAAAATAAATTCTAGGCAATTTCTGTGAAATAAAACTTCTCCAGGATGATGCAAATAATGAAATATCCCAGACCCAGACAGATCTTTAGAGAATTCTTCTTCCCACAAACCCTGAACTTATGCAGATGAGAGAGCAGAACGCCTGCTCTTATACAGGTGATTTTGAGTTTTCCTAAGTGTTCAACCTAACTGCAAACCAACATCTTCATAACCAAGGATTGTGTTTTAATGTTCTTTCAAAAAGCGCAGTTTTGGTGGATTAAGCATGTTTTGGAGAAGTCACTGAAACTCATAGTAGTTTAGTTTCTGGCCCGGAAAGAAGACCCCAAGTGGTATGAATCCAAACAGATGAGTCTGTCTTACCACTGAAACGGAAGCAAGATCTCTGTCTTTATGAAATGTTGTGTTTTTGTCCCTGGACTTAACAGGTCTACTCTTTCTGAGCTAGTCTTTGCTTCTCTCCCCTGTATCCTCGAAACGTATCTCTTATTTTCATCTGTGCATTTCAGAAAAGGAAGTTTAATGTTCTGTTCAATTCTGTCACATTTACAAGTTACATTTTGGCCTGTTCTGCAATAAGAAGCTGGGAGATTCAACTCCCAGGGCCTCTTTCAGTCAAAGTTCATTGCACATGGTTATTCTAGCTGGTTGCTGTTTTCCTGGACCCAGAGCAGAGGAGAAGAGGACTGTCCACCTGGCTGTCCTGGACTAGACAGGGGTTTCTTGCTTTCTTGTTTTCCACCACTAAAGTGCCACCCACCGTCTACTCTGAGACTTGAAGATAAATTTGAATCCAGAAAACATTGGTTTCATCAATTCCATGTTGTTGAAATCATAAAACTACATGACCAGAGTACCGAAAGCCAAATTTTGTAAACACCCTAATGTATGGCACATGACTAAGTGATAAATCTTGACACGTTTACCAAACAAAGTGAAAATCTTTATTTGTCTTTTGGAAAGAGAAGTGCTTGCATGTATTTGGACATCTGCACAGTCAACATGTGGCAATTATGGTGTGAAAAATAGGATCACTGTAACTGCTGTTGCAAATTACACCCGCATTGATTAGTATCTTAGCCGCACTCCAAACTTTCCATCTCATCACAAATAAGGGGAAACAAACTCAAGGCCTATGAAGACATTTTCGCCCAAACCATTTTAGAACAGATATGCTCCCAGTAGCCTCTCCTACACCATTACACAGTCTGTGCTTTTTGTTTAAGGATATCTTACATATTTCGAACACAGCGTTAGTGTATGTTTACTTAAGCACTAAAAATTAAATACACATAATGAAGTCATCTATGGCCAACAGAATTAATAAGTGGAATACCATATTGCTGTGAAGATGTGTATCCAGCGAACTCGTAATGCACATTATTCTCTGGGGAACACGGTATTTCTCACGCACTGCTGAGAATATTTGAATGGGTCCCAAGTTATTTTAGTGTCTGGGGATTATATACTGAGGCTGGAAACCTCACCAGTAAGTTCATCCCATAAAATGTTTCCAATTCCTTGTACATGCTTTTCTATCATGAAAAACTGTAATGTGATATACACATGTTATGAAGTTTAGAAAACTGATCAAATGAGGACTATAAAATGCCAATTGTTGCTTACTCTGAAGATGAGTCTTCTTAGATTTCCATTCTATTTTCCCTCCACATTAACCAGACCTGGTTTAGGGTTGATTATTTTTCAAGAAATATACGAGAGACCTTCACAGATGATGTCGAACTACCCCAGTACATCTATCAGAATATCTTGGAAAAGCAAAGAAATAAAGTAAGAAGCCATCATCCATGAGCTGCACCTGGCTTCTACATAAATATACGAGGGATTGATTATTTATGCCATTTCTGTCAAGCCCGTGTTTGTCTTTATTTCACAAGCAAATTTCATATTAGGCCGGCGACGCTGCAAGGCCTGCCTAAGGTAGAGAAATGGAATTTAGCCTTTGAACCTGTTGCAGATGGAAGCTAAACTGAAGTTCGACTCATTTCCTTCACGCTGTCCTTAGATAAAAGAGGGCACAAGCTGGTATGTGCGCAGTCGAGCTCCTGGTCTTAGAAAGTGAGGGAGGCTCTGTCCAAAGCGGGTGCACAGTCCTGTACGGACTGGCTCTGGATAAACAAACTGGAGCTTAGCCAGAGCTGACTATCTTCCTGCTTGCAGCATATGCTGTCCTAGCATGGGGGGTCCAGTTGGGTTGGGGGATCACTAGGATTGCCTGCCATTTTCATGCAAATTTCATCACCACCTCCTCCTTTGATTGGCACAACAGTGAATTCTATAAATAACACGCAAAGGGGAAATCCGGCTCCAGCCACTAGCCAGTTTGGCCAGAACTGGGCATGTGCATTTTTCAGAGCTCGTCAAGGATGTAGCCTGAATTTCAGCATTTCCTTGGAACAAGGCCCCTACATTTTCCATATCTATCCTCCTTTAGACACCTGGATACAAATTCTATCTTTCCGCTCCTTGCTTTCTCCACTCCATAGAAGGATTCCCATGGACACAGCAGGTTACACCAATTGAAGGGCCTCTAGGACCTCCCCTCATCTCCTCCCACTGTTGAAGTTTTTGCCCATTTGGAATAATTCCTGATAAATTTCCAAATTTAATCAAAGTGGGCCTCACGCTGGGAAACACTGTAAGTGGTTTTTGTCTGGAGATAATTGACTTAACTGAAGAATTTAAAATTTTGTACTTATTCCCTATTATTAAAAATTGGAAGGAGAAAGGGTAGGGGAAATTGATGAACACACACCACATGCTATGCTAAGTGAGGCCTTAGGCAGATGTCTGTGTTCACCCCTCAGCACATCATGAAGCGGGAACGTTAACTTTACAGATGACAAAACTGACGTTCACAGACACAACCAGTGGGACACCCTAGACTTGACTTGTATGTGTGTCTAAATTCAAAGCTCTTTTCTTAGCTTTTTTTTTTTTTTTTTGTAGTACCCATGTCTATAGCTCATCACTGGAGAGTCTCACCTGCACAGCTGAAGGCTGATTATGCAGAGAATCTGCTGAGATATGACAAAATATTTTGACACCAGAAATGATGCTGGAGATCAGCGTATTGGGTGAAAGATCAGGCTAGCGGGCCAAGAGGTATATAAATTGATCCATAATTGGCCTCCGTGATTTGCCTCTTGTATGATCTAAATGTAACAAACTGTATAAAGCGTTAAGTCCAGTCCTTTGCACCCAGAAGATACTTGCCTTCCTGCAGTTCAGGTCTCAAATGTGGCAACTGAAAACACAGGGCATTTGGTTAAATTTGAATTTCAGGGAAACTCTTTAGTGTAAGTGCGTCCTATGCAATATTTGGGATAATATTTATACCACAAAGCCATCTTTTCTTAATCCAAAATTGAAATTTAACTGGGCATCCTATATTTTACTGGCAACCCTATCTGAGTGAAAGGAATATTAAAGCTATTAGGCCAAGTATGGTAATCATACTCTCTAGAGAAAGGCAGCTTCCTTTTCATAATAGATGTAAGAGTACCTACTTCATAGGTGGCCAGGGAGGTTGTAGGTGATTGTGTATGTAAAGCATTTACTATGTGGAAGGGGGGGTTAGTACAGAAAACTAAAATGGTTATTTCCCATTTATTTAATGAGGTCAGAGTTCTAAGGGCACTTAAAACTGTACCTAATTTGAGATCCATAGTGAAGGGAAAGGACAGCTGGCTGCCTCTCAGAGTTGCTTCTAGTATATTCTGTAAACTTCCTAAAGAACATTTGCAGCAGCTCAAGACTACAGCTCTTACTGACAACAAAAACCAAGTGCAATCTGTTAAGCACTGTTTTGAACATATAATATGTATCAAATTATTTAACCCTCTGCAGAACCCTATAAAGTAATTACTTCAGTATGACAAATTGGGAAGCTGAAACACGGTCGCAAAGTTGGTGCAGAGAGTGACTCACTACACAGACCTGGGCTGTCTGTGTGCAGGGAACCGGCTCTAGGGACTGTCTGTGTCTGAGCAATTGCCTGGGGATCTGTTTCCGGTGAGCGGAAGTGAGTGTTGGTTATAGCGGGAAGGCTGTCAGTGGACCTGGAAGGGAATATGTTATGACGGGGCCTGTGCACTACCACTATTTTGCAGCCCCTTGCACCAGGTCACCCATGCTTAAGATGTTCCTTCCTGCTGCTGAGAACATCCTGACATAGCAGGACTAGAGAGTTACCAGGTGGGCACTAGCTCTACAGGCAGAGCCATTCCAGAGGCTGCATTGCAAAGGGACAGTTGCAAACCACTGTGCCAACATCAGCCAATTAAGCATTAGAGGTCTGAAGAGCCTTTTTGAACCCCAGTGAATTTCAATCAGGCCTCTTCTCTAATATTAGAGAATGACATTTTTTTAAGACAATATTAAAATACCAAAACTGCAAGGACATCAATTCTTGTAATACCCACAATGCACACAATTGTTGGGGTTCTGAGGTTCTGCACTCTGTAAAATATCCTGGATTCACTACCCAGGCAAAGCTCCTTGGGGAAGTCATGTTTCAAGGTAGGAGGGTGATGATACAGGAAGGGGCCCCATCACCATCCTTCAACATAGTGTCCTTTCCCTCCTGGAGGATTCCAAGATTTTGAGTTGGAAAACCTGCATGTGAGAAAAGTGTGTGTGAACTACCAGCTGAGAATATACTGAGCTCATTTCCATTTGACACTTAGAGAGAGCCCTTGGGGGAACACTTACAGAATACCCAGCCTATACGTCTCTCCCCAGACCCTAACTTGTAACTGTCTTAGATCAAGCCAGATGAAGGGAGGCTTGGTAGTAAGATTGCACCATCTTTTTCTCCCTGCAACAGAATTTCTGCCAGCCCCCAGCCCATGTTAGGGAATCCTGGAGGAAATGGCCCAATGTTTCTCTTGCCTCAATTATTGGGAGCTTGCTTTGACCATGGTTCACTCCAGTGCACTGTGTCCCATTTATGAGACCCCCAGGAGGAAATCTCTCTCTGAAATGAGTTTCAATAGTAGCTGCGAATCTCCAGAAGAACTGGTGATTATTCAATTCCTGGATGCTATGAATTATGTACTTGAGGATATTTCTCTTTTCACTTTGGCTGCTAGAATGCTGACAGCCAGCTCCTGAATTTGAGTATAGAAAGGGGCATCATGGGCAATGTTGGTATTAGTATCACTTTCTCACTTACGTATTTTTTTTTATTTTGTATCATGTACTCTGTTATATTAGTTTAAAGACCCTTTAAGCCCGTCGAAATACTGTGTAGGAAGGAAGGAAGGAAGGAAGGAAGGAAGGAAGGAAGGAAGGAAGGAAGGAAGGAAAGAAGGAAGGAGGGAAGACTGGTAATGGTAACTTCAGATGACAAGGCAAATGACGATATGGTATAAACTGGAGGTTGTTATAAAATGCATATAAATTTTATGTATTTACACTGTTAGTAGTAGTAGTGTTACCTAATAGTATTATTACTATTTCTATTGTATTAGTATTCCTTTTTTATTTTGAAGATGTTGAGTGGCGGAGGAGGGGGAAGGAAGAGATCAGTCATTAAGGGGGACCAGCTCCTCTAGTCACGTAATCTCGCTCAGTCCCCAAGAACAACTGTGAAAGCAGGTGTGAAAATGCTCATTGTATAAATGAGTAAGGGAGGGTTGGAGGTAACACACTCAGGTCCAACAGCTCATGCAGGGGCTGGCGTTGTCTCCCAATCTGCCTGACTCCATATGCATGGTCTTTCCAACACTCTATGGAAAAAGAGGCCCAAGCCCAGCTCTGTTCATTCGTTCTGCATACCTCATGCATTGCATGAGGTCTTTATTACTTATTTCACACTTAAGGCTCTGGAAAGGCTCTTCTTCCCCCCAAAGGGCTTCCCTGATCCTCTTTGGCCCCTTGCATATTCTTCTGCCATTACTACTAGCATCAGACTCTGTTCTCGCCTCTATGTCCACTGCCTGAGAGTGCCCTGCGGACAGTGGCCACAGCTGTCTTCTCCAACACTGTTATCTGTGGCCCCTAGCAGAGTCCAGGCTGATGACTGCTACAGATAAATGTCGACTAAGTAAATGAATGGTGAATGGAGATTCTGAGGGTGCCAGGGGTATGGACCTCACAATCTCTTCTCTCTTTTCTATTCCAGATGAAGGGATATCTTCTTCCTTTCATGACTGGTCCTTAACAGTGACTGAATACTGTAACCTCAGTCTCCTTAAACATCTTGTTACTTTTCTGCCAGCAGTTTCACTCTCTGACCCCTTACACTGGGTCCCCTACTGACAACTTCACACATTCCTTTATCCTCCATGCCTCCATCTGCCTGATTATCCAAACTACCTGGAAAATCTGGACCTCACCTCAGATTGCTAAATTGGAATTTCCAGGATGGGGACCAGGCAGCCATTAGTATTAAAACAAAAGCAAAAACAGACAAAAACAAAACAAAACAAAACAACACATACACAATCCCCAGTTACCCCAAGAAAGTCCCTTGGGGACATAAGCTCAGTACTCTATAGCAAAAACTCCAGTTAAACGTACTAATGTTATACTTAGAATATTACCTGTCCTGCTATTTTTCTCTGCCAGATTGAAATTGAGGCCACTCTCTGTTTTCCCCTCTCCCTTAAAAAATGTTGCTTTTTTTTTTAACCTCTGTTGCTATCCTGTTCTTCTGAATGTCCAAAGACCAAGGGTATATAAAAAGATAGAATTCCCTTTAACTCAAAATCAGGGACAACAGGAAACAGAAAGGAGATGAGACAGAGTCCAGTGGGTACTTCGTTTGCTCTGCAGGCCATGACTGCAAGTGACCATTATCACTTCTAATTAGAGGATTTTAAATGAGTTCATGTTCTTTACTCCCCTACCACAGAGACCAAGAAAGATGTATATTCTAGAAACTATACCTATCAGAGGCACGCAGAATGAATCCCTGAGTCAGGGACGCTGAGTAAGCAAAAAGTCATCTTTATGTGATGAGTCACTGAGATGTGGTATTTATGATGACAGAGTAGCCTTTCCTATCCTGATCAATATAGGAATTTGTGCCAGCAGGGAGGCTCTATTGTAATAAAAACTAAGAGCACATGACATTAGCTTAGCAGTGGGGCTGTGAAGGTGAGGATAGAGGGTCAGAGGTTGGGAGGATGGAGATGGTTGTCATGGGCTGTGTTTCAGGTGAAAGACAGACTCCATCTATGCAACTAAGAGAAGATTGAAAATGAAATGTTTAGCTGCTGTTATTTGAATTTGGCAAGCTATTTAAAGAATGAGGTGAGCTCAAGAATTGGTCAGTTTGCAGGCAGCAATGAGAAAGAACAGGTTGATAGCAGATATTCCAGGCCTTGCAAGGTTGGAAAATATGAAGGACTCTCGAGATGCGGTTAACAAGGTTTTGAGGGACAAATGCCAAGTAAACCATTCAATGGATTAAAGACTTCTAAAGCAAAGTTCAAATTAAGGGTATGAAACCTTTACAGAACCCTTTTAGTTCGTTAAAGCATCTCAGGGAAAAGATTGTATTATTAGAGTTGGTGGCCTCTCCAGGGAAATTCAGAAGTTGCCAAGTGGCTGCCATAGAGTGGAAAGAGAAAGGCCCAGGAAAGGAACAGCTGAGAAGCAATCAAATAAAGATTTGAGGACATTTTTGAGAAACCTTTGGGTATGGTTTGGAAAGATATAACTTACGGTGAGGACCCCACGGGTGCATTGAAGACTGAGAGCTCGGCAGTGGAGAGACAAGAGAGATGAAAGACGAGGGACAGCAGATGCCTTCAGACTTGGGATTTGCCTTCAGACTTGGGGTAACTGGGGTAATATTCTAATAAAAGTAGAATATTAATAACTGATACTATTTACTATGGGTTTACTAAGTGTCAGGGCCTGTATTTATCCTTGTGAGGTAAGCATCATTATTCTCATTTTCTGGATGGACTAAATGAAGACTTAGGGAAGTCATTTTGCTTAGAACCATTTAACTACTAAGCAGCAAACCTGGGAGTCTAACCTTGTTAAAAAGAAATAGACTTGGACACTTTTTAAAGGTGGAAAGATATTTTATTCTGTCTGCTCCAATAGCGGGGAGAAACTCTAGCATAAACAGAGCTCATGTTCAACTAAGACAAAGGTGGCAGATGTTTTTAAAGGGAGAACAGAGAGAGAACAAAAGGGATTAAGAGGAAGTAAAAGGGGGGGCAAAAGGTGATTAGGTGGGCTATGGGGAAATGGAAAGTTACAGAAGGTAAGTAAGTGGAGAATTACTGAAAATGGGTTGGCAAAGTGGGTTGGGAAAATGTACATATTGTGACTTGGCAGCACAGTGTTTTCTAGAGCAGAGATTCCATGTAGGGTTTCAGGTCACGTTTAGGGACATGGATTAAGGTAGGTAGACTCTACTATTGAAGTAAGAGAAGTTAGAAAATGGAATGTTTAGCTGCTATTATTTGAATTTGGCAACATATTTGAAGAATGAGGTGCACTGAAGTTTGGTTAAGTCTCTCAGCACAGTGTTTGGGCAAGTCCTTTGTGATGTCTGAGAGTTTACATCTCACACCCTATCCTAACTGACTCCAAAGACTTTGATTTTAATCCTGATTCTATACTATGGACGAATGGATAATTGCCAAGCCATTTGAACATTGATCTGGTACTACATTACTGGATTGTAGAAGGGTATCAAATGGGTAAGCGTGGAAGTGGAATCTAAAAATGTCGAATGGTTCAATATCTGGTATGATATAATAGAGATAATAGGCAGAAAGTAGGACACAGATCTACTTGAAAGTCAGGCCAGAGAATCTGGGTTTTCTCCTGAAAATCATGGGAGCTGTTGATGAGTGTTGCTGTTGGGAATAATGTGATCAGATTTGCACTTTGAAAGATCACTTTGTCATTGAGATATCTTTGGTATCACTCAACTCTAGATGTGGATTAAAATCTTGACCTAAGCACAGACTGACTGAGTGATCTGAATGAATCATTGAACCATATGTACAATTTATTTACCTTTAAAAGCAGGTGATCATTCCTATCAAAGGACACTGTCGGTTCCCCCCAGTATGCATCCTACCTCTTCTCCACTTGGTAGCAGCCACCACTTAGGTGGGACTGACTCAAGGTTCAGCCACTTTCAAATCTTCATTAGGTCCAAGACAATCAGCGCAATCTCGTCTTCCTTGCCATTAAGATGGGCTCAGGCATGTAATATCCATCCAATCAGAACGAAGCATGAGAATAGGGCAAGGATTCCTCTCTTTTGCTGGTTAGTACTGTGCCAGGATATAAATGCTGAACCTCTGGAGCCATTTTCCACCATTAGCTGAGCCAAGGACGTATGTGCCAAATCAACAGGCAAGGGAGGTTCACCAAAAAATGGAGGTGAGCTGGTGATCAAACCTCATAACTGGGGACTTTCCAGTTGCACAAGGGAATATATTCCACTTGCTGTTTTAAGGTTGAGTTCGATCTTTATCACTTGCAGTGATGTCGGTACAAGAGGTGACATAATAAAGGAGGTAGAAGAACTCAAGAAATGTGTTTGGCCCCTCTAATTGTATTATGTCTCCAAAGTATCTCTGTAAGGTAGATATCGCTTGTTTCTTCCAATCAAAAGTACTATCCTCTACCTCTTCAAAACTCACCTGATTTATAGGCTGTGGCTTTAGGATGGCATTTTCTAAAAGTGATGGAGGTTGGTTCATTAGGGCACCATGTTGAGCTGTCTGAAATCACCCTTCCAAAGTAAATGTGCAACTGAGTACAGGCCAGAAAGACCCTCCGTTGCTTTTGGAATCTTAGGCAACTGAGGAAGAGAAGTAGGCAAGAGGGATTCAACTCAGGAGCATCTGCCGTGGGTCCCACATGTACTCTTCAGGCTGGGATGTGATTGTCCTATTGCCCCTTCAGCTCGTTCATCAGCCCGATTCATCAGCTCAAAAAGAACGTGAGTTTGATCGCTATTTGTCTCTCCGTCTTGATTCCAAAGGTTGGCTCTCATTTCATTCCTCAGGCCACCCAGCAAGAGAGAAAGGAAGCTCGAGTCAAAATATTCAGAATCCCCTGATTCTAACCTCTATCCTGAGACCACCAGGCAAGGCTGCCTCTCCCTAAAAGAGTGAAGCCAGGGAAGGCCAAGCCTCAAAAAGTTACTAGTTCTGTTTTTCTTGTGTTTTTTTTTTTTTTAATAAAGTTCCCAAAATTGTGGATGCTTATCTGAATGCTATCTGAACTATTCATGTCTCTGGGGAAAACATAATTGGACTGGAAATTTCCAAAAAACAAACTTTCTTGTGAATGTTTCATGCTGGCCTGCTTTGGGCCAGGCGAGAACTATCCATCCTTTCTCTGTCCCCCGGGGCCTGGTGGCTGCAGCTCTGTGGCTGATAATCAATTAAGACAATAGGAGTAAATCCCTGGTTGAAAAATGACAGGGGAGTCTCAACACACCCTCAAAAGTTTAATGCTGGGTCCCACCAAGATCTCGATGTTTTTTTCCCATCATCTGAAACAGGAATTGCAGATCCTTTGGGCACCTCTCCGGGTGGCCTCATTAGTGGAAAATTAAATAAAAGCATTCTCTTACTTTTCCCCATAGAAAGTAATGATATTTTAATAATGCTATGCCATTACTTTAGTAAGACAACAACCAGAAAGAAGAACAGCAAGGGACATCAGACCTGGAACACTGCCCAGAATACAGCATTCGGTGGCTGGCGAGAGAACAGCCGAGGAAGGAAAGAGAGAGCTCAAAAATACGTGGAATGTAAAGAAAGGAGAAAATGAACAGCTATGTGTTTTTCCCAATATGAAGTCATTATTTCTTAATGTCCAAAGCTTGATGAATGATTGGTGTTTGACTCTTACAGACAGTCCTAAAATACATTCATGTGTATTTTTTCTTTTCTTTTTCTTATTTGGGTTTAACCACAGAGAGAGAGAAATGGCTTCTCAGGCAGCCATTCTCCTTTTAAAATGTAAATGTCAATTTTCTTTTTATACAAGGTTTATTGATCACTTTCCAAACAAATATAATTCAGAGAAAATTGAGTCAGCCTCGTTTCACTAATAGTCGTTGTTTTCTTTTAGGTTGTGGCATTAGCTGAAAAGTGCATGGAGGTGGGAATTTTCACATTATTGTATCTGACTCTTGAGTGAAGTCTGGTGGAATTGTGGGTGATTTGTGACAAGCTGAGGAATTCCTTTCAAAGACTGCAGTAAGCGTGAAGCACATTATTTAAAACCTACCTAGATCATTGATAAATTGTCATCTTAGGCTTTTAAGAGGACCTTTTTCCCATAACATGTAATTTCCCATATAGCCTTTAGCTTTTTTGTTTCAGATCTTACTCTCTGATGTTAGGTTGCTTTTATCAAGATAAAGAGCCATTTTTAATAGCTATCCATTTATTAATTTGATTATAGATGCTTTCATTCTTTTCTAATTTTTTAAACATTTATTTAACTTTAATAATAAACAAATACGTAACTATCATAAATGACTCTTTTGCCTTATGGATGAAGTTTCCTAAAAATGCTCCTCACCCTGATTCTCTTCTCCAATTCGCTACCGTCCTTAATTCTGTTTGCTTCATTTTGCCCAGTTTATATGGTGGCCGATGGTTTCCAGTGGTGCCCCCGGTGGGCTCTGCTTCCTCGCGTACATGGCTTGTGCAGTCTCCTCCCCCAGGAGATTGAAGCTGCTGGATCTTTGGCTGGTAGTAAACTGTGGCGCTGCCTATTCTGGGTCTAAAGTAGACAAAGTCAGGCAGACAAGCCTTTGCACTCTGGGGAAGCTTGAACCACCATCTAACAAATCCCCCTACCCTGTGGCTGTATTAAACCACTACAGTTTGGGGATTGTTTCTTAGGTAGCAATTGACACATCTGTAGGTACTGAATTCCATTTCCTTATGTTTTGTCTGGAGGTCAGAGACCTTTACAGTCTGTTTCTTTTGTATCTTAGCACGAAGCTGACTGCTACACACAGGGTACATTGTAAATAAATAATGTCAAATGAATGAAGGAAGGAAGGACCATATACATGCTTTGGTACTGCGGGAAAGAAAAATCAACTACAGATTGACAAGGTGTTTTATCAGAAATTTCTGAGCACATTGTTCAAGTCTTAATTTTATTTTGTTGTGTGGACCCAATCCAATAAAAACGATGCATCTTTTATCTATTCATTTAATGACCTATCAATTTATTACCTATCGATTTACCTATCAATCTATGCTCTTATTACTCAAACTGTGGCACCTGAGGACTGAAGAAAAGTACAGCATCCCAGGTCCCATGCTAGGTCTCCTGACACAAAATCTGCCTTTTGATAAGATCCCAGGTGGCTGGTGCGTCTGTTAAAGTCAGTAGTGTGGCTCTAAACCACTTGCCTTTCTTTTATCTTTCTGAGCACACCAAATAAACATGCTGAATAAATGCTTAAGAACATATGACAATAAATAGGAGTCTTTGAAGAAGATATTATTTGTGATTGACTGTGTTTCACAAACAAGTACCTTCTGATGTCAGCTACATCCAGATTCTCTAAAGACTCCCCAACTCAGCCCCAATGTCACCCAGCTGTGACAGCCTGAGTGATTTCAAACACAACTGATTGACATCTTAAACGTTGCCTGGAAATGCCGCGCTCGGCAAAATCCTTCATCACAGGAACACATCTGCCTTAAAGTCGGCTGTCCAAGAGGAGGGGCATTTCCTCCAGAAAGCCAAACGCCAGGCTTTCATCTCTTCAAAGCAAACCCACGTTTTTGGTACAAAGGAGTTTTCCCGCCTCTTCCCGGCTCTTGAGTGCCTCTCCGGGGCCAGTAGCGCCCCTCGCTTTGGACTCTGTCCTGAGAGCAGCCCAGTGGAAGGATTATGCACAGGATAAACCTCCGAACTACCAAGCAGTTGCCATACATCCCAGGATCATGTTGTGTGAATGGTCGACTGGAAAAACCCAGGGGGATTGGGTTACAGGAAAGGGCTGTCATTTATTTATTTATTTTCCTCCTTGTGTCACTAATTCCAAAAACAGACCCCTGCTTGGGAGCAAGAGCACAGGAGAACAAGAGGAATTCTGCACAATTCTAATTGGGGAGCAGTTGCCTTAATTGGTGTCCATTTGGCAGACAATGGGGGAAAGACTCCCCAGCTGGGCTGGGAAAGGCCCCAGGGGGAATATAGGCTTGCAAGAAGCCGGAATACTCTGGGGACTGTTTGTTTCCTGAGGTGAAACCTGGAGACCAGAGCTTAGATTAACTCTACAACTGTCAAGATCCATTAGGGGCAATCAGAGGAGACAGAGCATGGGTTAAACACAGGAAATGGAGCTGACAATAGCGGCATATGTCTCCAAGAGCAGGGAGGGGAGACAGGCATCTATATGTCTAATAACAAACATAAACGTTTTTCTTTCGGGTTCAGATGGAGCGCTGATGGTCAAAGATATTCCTCAGTGTGAGGTGTTAAATGTCAAATATTAGCAACCTAAGTGGTTCAGTTGCACGTGCTTGTTTTGTGCAGTTTGACAATGTTAGAGATGTTTCCTGGGCATCTCAAACCTACGGAGAATTCGAATGGTGGCTGAAAATTAGGAGCTGGGGGCTGGCTGGACCAGGACCCAGGAGGTCCAGGTTCCATTCCCTGTTCAGTCATTAAGCAGCTGTCTGTTGCTGGACCACTTTCTGTGTACTCTAGGTCCCTGTTAAGTTATTTTTAAAACAAGGGGTTATTATTGATCATTTCTGAGGACTCCTTTAGCATTAACATTCCATTAGCGCAGATCTTACTCGAGTTCAAGAAACACAGCATTGTTTTCTTGCTGGATGTGTGTCTGAGTGTGTAAAGAGCATGTAGAACGTGGGACACAATATACTGTGTATTTGCAATACAACAAAAGTTTGTGTGAGTAATTTTGTAATATTTTGGTCTAAAACTAGTTCTGTTTTATAATTAGTCTAAAACTAGTCTGTAATTTTGTAATATTTTAAGTTATTAAAGAGGAGGTTCAGAACTTCCTACCCCAAAATATGGCACTGTGGCCTATTCAATATTTGAAGCCGAAGAAATTTGAGGAAACAGCAGAAGGATGAAGACACTCTCACCTTCCCTTTGTCCTTCTTCCCTGGAACAAGTCATAGAACCTTCAATGAGACAAATGAGAAGTGTCCTCCTAATACAGGAAGAATGGAGCATCTTACCGTGGAAGACAAAGGGGCCCCAAGAAGAATGTGAACAGACAGGCCTTGCTCAGTGTCTACCAGTTCTTTACACTCACCTCACACTCTTTTCCATAACTGTCCTCTCCTTAGCAAACCTAGCATAAAAATACTCAAGTTCAACCACTTCTTTAAGTCTTCATTTCCTTATGATGTCTCATAAAACTTACATCAAATACATACATATTCTCTTCTCCTGTCAATCCAGGTCTGTCAGTTTAATTTCAGGGGCTCTAAGAGGGCTGAGGAAAACTTTTTCCTTCCCTACATTACACGTAACTGTAATATATTACATACTACCATAAAACATGTTATGACAATATATGATATTTTCCATTAATATTTAAAACATTAGAAGCATTAAACTCACATATACGCCAGTGTAGACAGAGCATGTATAGAGCGAATAGGCCAACGTTAAAGCTGCCCTCAAGTGGATGTGCTTATACTCTGTTCAGAGGAAAGTACTTTTAGGGACTTTTTATACAAATGTTTCATCTTCCCCAAAGATAGCTAACAGAATTTCCTCTTTTTCTAGGTGTTCATTGAATGTGGGCTTCTTAAAGGAAAGAGCTGCCTGGAATCCTCGCCATGTGGCCAGGGTTCAGTATGAACCAAAGGCCAGGGCACATAAATGTTTTTTAGTTTAAGACGGCCAGTGGGTACGCTGGCTCACAAGGGAATGCACACACCTTCTGACTGATCTTGAAAGTTCTCCAGGAACAAACTCCAGGGTACGTAAGTGGTCCGACAGGTGAAACAGGAAAGCGGAAGCCCGATCATCCTGAAAGGTGCGTGCACAGACACTGAACGCAAGCCACGGTCTGGAGCAATGAAGACTGGAAGAAAAGGTTATCTCATGTGTCATTTTTTCCAAAATTGTCCCTAATCCATAATTGAGTAACTTAAACATCCTTCCTTCACCTCTAGAAGAGTAGTAACCAAGTCATTTTCCTAGGCGTCGTCTGCTCGCCTCTGCAGTCCTAGAAAAAGCAAAAGAATTCTTTTTTCTTTTTTCCTTTTTTTTATTCATGGGCATTTCCTGAATGCTGGAAATGAAGTCAGGAGTTTTAGACTAAAAACACAACACGAGTTTACAACAACCTTGACCTTTATAATGGAAGGTGGGTGAAATCCATTTTGATCTGAGCTCACCTGTCTGCCTCCCCTCCTCTTCGGAAATATCAATCTTATGGAAGAATTTGGTTTAGTAAGATATGAAAAATCTTCATAAGTAAAAATGAATATTTAAATGCAACCCTTTTCTCCTCTCCTGTTAGATTGTTTGACCAGTAAGGGAGAGCTATGGGGTTTTTTTGTTATTGTTTTTCTCTTTCTTTCTTTTACTCTGTAAGTTTAACTTTGAATTAAGGGAAGTACCTTCACTTTCCCGAGAGGAGTAATTCATTCAAAAGGGGCTTTTGGTATTTGGGTCAAGATATTTCTAAAACAGGTGAGCTGTTACTGGTGGTGATAGGAGATTTTAAAAAAGGAAGAAAACCGTTGTGACTGAAAATGGGTTAAGCTGAAAACTAAAAGCAATAGTGGGAAGATTGACATCACAGCATTTGTTGGCCTAATTAAATCTAAGTTATGCAACAGAAGGCGTCCATTATTTTTTCCTCCTAACCTGTAGTAAAGTTTGTATTTTTCTTCTCTCCAGGTCAGGTTTTTGTTTGTTTGTTTTTCACTGTAAATGCGCCCTCTGCCTCACCTCTCATTCAATCTCTACTTCTTTTCTTCACCTTTAATTCTCCCTGTCTTGCATACCTGTAGTGCATCCTTATCTTTGTTTTTTGCATTCCTTTACCAGGCCCACTCAGCCCCAGGGCCTGCCAGTTTTATGATTCATGGACATATTTTTTCTAGTCTCCTACAAAGAAGGTCTTGGAGTAATTTAGATGGGGGTATTTCCATTGGCAAGCTGGATTGGTAAAGAAAAAGAAATCCCTTATTGACTGGTCTCATCTTGTCTAATATAATCTAATAGTAAGACATGTTCTCAGAGGAAATATTCAGCAGATATTATAGTGTTGAAGCAGTGTGCTAAAATACATTAAATGTAACAGAACTGTCCAGTTAGTTTCTATTTACCACGCCACTCAGAAAGGAAGGATGTGATAATATTTTCTCCAAGTCTGAGGTGGTCCTTCCCTATGCTAACATTCCACAAGTCTATGAGCCTGTAATTTGCATTCTCTTTAGACACACCCTTAGACAATAATTAAATGGCCACTCATTTATACAGCTCTTTGCAATTTTTCAACTAGTTAAATGTAAAATAATAACCCAGTTTACTTTTAGCAAATGGATAGGTTCTTTCATCAGTTATCATTTTCTGAGTGCTTACTTAGTGAAAAGTGCCACACATGCATGATTTCCTCTGACCATACAACTCTATGAATCAGCACCCTGGTTATCTCCATGGTACTGGGAATAATGCAAAAGAAAACATGTGGTTATAGGATTTACATGGTTGATGAAAAGCAAGGATCAAATAGGATCCATGCGGTCAACTTCATTAGTATATGTTCTTATCATCACTATACTGCCCCAAATCATAGATCTTCAATCTTCCTCTAAATGTGACTATTTTATTCTGGAAATAGTACTTGGAACTACAAGAGAGGAAAGTGACAAGATGTTGCAGTCACTGAATATACAACATATACCTGACATTGTTCTCAGTGCCTTATGTGTGGGCTTCTTTAGTTTGTATACAAAGTAAGTCTTATTATATGTATTTTACAAGACACAGAGCTGAGGCTTAGAATGCTAAAAACTTGCTCTAAAATCAAACAGAAGCATTTCTTCAATGTAAGATTTAAACCTAGGTATGATTGTCTTGAAAGCCCATTCTCTCTCCACTAGATTCTTAAGTAGCCCCTTGCTTTACTAGAAATGCAACTTCTAAATGGGTTTCGGGAAATAAAGCCTTCCTATTTATGAGGATGTTAAATTCAGTCTGGTGTTTTCTCAGTCCTGTGATCAATACTGTTAATTTATTCTCTTCAACTTATTTGCTCTTTCATTCATTCAACATGTCTTTTGGTGATTCAACTACCTGTGAGCCAATACACATTTGCCAAAAATATAGATGATAGCTATTTTCAGAAATCCAAGAAAACCACTCTATGTTGTTGACGTAAGAGGAGATTATTCTGAGTTCATTACCTCCCACCATACAAAGGTCAGTGAGTCCATAAGTAATTACCAAGAGTCCTCCATGTGTGAGGGCCTGTGCGGACCTTGCGTTTGTTACAGGTAGAGGTTCTCATTCTCCCAGACCTACATGTTTTCTAGACCCTGTGTGCCTGCCATAATGATTCTAAAGACATTCTAAAAGGTGATAATAGACGTCTGTCAGCGGACTTATGGTATCTGTTTCCCATTCTCATCTAGAGCACAATGCCAGGCACATGGGTAACTAGTCAATACATGTGATATGGAACTGAGTTTCCTAGACTCTCAGTCTAGATATCTTGAAGTCTTTAAACTTTGAAATTCATATTATTATTTCCCATACTTTTGTCATAGTCTTCAAAGTCCATCCCTTTTCTCTCCTTATACCACTGCTCAATCCCTCAGTTAGCATTCCAACTTCCTAGCTCATCTTCTGATTAAGGAGGTGCTCACTTCAAACAGATCCCGCTGTAACTTTTTATTTCATCAAAGGAACTGTAATTCCCTACTGTCAAACTTGTTAAAATTTATTTATCTCCCCAAAGTGGGAAATGGTATTCATGCAGTGATATTCACTGAAGAATCACTTTCTGATTCTGAAATTTGGAAACAATCTCCATCCACAGGATACTGTTAGCTCAATTACAGCACATTCATACAAGGGAACACTACTGCACAATTAGAAAGAATTAGGCAGTACTATAAATAGACAATTTCCAAGGTGTCTTATGTGAAGAAAGCAAGGGGTACTACCATTTGAGTTTAAAACAAAAAAGCTTGCATAAATGCTCAAATATTTATGTGAGAATCTCTTGGAAGACCAGAAACTGATATTAATGGCTACCTTTAGTGACAAGAAAACCAGGAAGAGAGAAAGATTTAAGTTTATCATGAATGTTACCGAAACATTTGCCATCTTTATCAGATGCATATATTACTTCTTCAAAAATATAGTGATTTTTTACTTAAATACATTGCCTAGCTTTGGAAATTTTCCTTGCTTTGTTCCTATCCTAACGTATTCCTACAGAAAATATATTTTAGGAAAGAATTTACAAGACCATACATTTCTTAAATTGAAGATCGGTTATTTTTTATTGTGGTAGAACATAAATATATAACATTCACCATTTTAACCCTTTTCTAAGTGTTCAGTTCATTGGCACTAGGTGATTCACATTGTTGTACAACCCTCACCACCATACATCTCCAGAAATACTTCATTTTCTTAAATTGAAACTCTATCCATTAAACAGTAACTTCCCAACCCCTTTCCTTCTACTTCTAGCCCTTGGAAACTACCGTTCCTTCTGCCTCTCTGAATTTGAATCTTCTAGATACTTTGTATGAGTAGAATCATTCACTATTTGTCTTTTTGTGTTGGCTTCCTACACTTAGCACAATGTCATCAAAGTTCATCCATGTTGTGGCATGTGTCAGAATTTCACTCTTTTTCAGGGGTAATAGTATTGCATTGTGTGTACATAGCACATTTGTTTATCAATTCTGTATCAGTGAGTATTCGGGTTGCAAATCAGCTTTACCAGAGAGAATGTTTTTGATTAACAATGTTTCTAGGAAGCCCCCTGTAAGATATTTTGAAGGTGGTGACATCTAGATGTTATCAATGTGCTGTACTGGTGAAAATTCTGCCTGATCACAACTAGAATATCTATTAGCACCATGTGGGTGAACACTCTGGAAATTATTTTCTTTAATTGTTTATAATTAATAACATAGTTAAATTAAGAAAATCTTCCACCTTATGAACACCTCCTATAATAGTTTCTTTTCCCCTAATATTTGGTTTATATTGTATGACAAAAAATATGGAATACTCTTGGGCAGCACCTTAAATGAACAATTCAAATATCTTCAAGGGCCCTGTAAACAGAGCTCGCTTAACTTGAGAAATATTTAAGCAATCATCATAATAACAAGGTCTTTAATGTGAAAAAAAAGCTTCCAACATAAGCATATCTTTATTATATTGTCACTTAAAATTGCCAAAAATTTAGTTACTGACTTTCATAAATTTACTGGGAATGTAAAAAGTATGCCATTATTTTAAATGATGCCCATTTTAGAAACTTACGTTCTTCATTATCACAAGTATTACAATGATTATACATATTTTAACCTGGGGTAATCCTGAAATATCTAACATATCTGGGTCATAAATTTTTAAACAGAGTCTTGTAATTAGAAAAGATATATATTTGGAGACTGAGTAATTTACACAGCATTTGGACTACAGAAAGAATCTAGTTTTGAGCCAGACATTGCTTTTGGAAATGATACAAATGAGAAATTCTTTGATTTTCATGTTTCCCTACCAAATTCTTTACTCACTTCAGGTCTACATTTATCCCTCCTCATTTTAGTAATTAGTACTGTTAGATATACATGTGATTCCATATATGTCAGTGCTTGAATAGGAGCTCCGTTGGGTAATTTTATATTTTAAATTGCTGCACATGTTAAATGAAATCAACTTTGTGGAATTTTGACACAGCAGAAGTATGCACCCTTGAATCAGAGAAATTGGTGTTTGAAATATAGCTGAAATACTTATCAGCTTGTCCATGGGAAAATTACATGGCAATAAAATTATATGGGAATAAAATGAAATTTAAAATGAGAATACATAAAGAACCATTGTCAAAATTAAATGAGTTAAAGCATATGAAGTGTCTAGGACAGTGAAATCCACCACCGAGTAGGCGTTTGCTAAACCGTTGTTCTCTCTACTTCTTTAACATTGTTCTTGTATAATTTTATGGTAGATTCCCTCAAAAAGTCACTTTTATTAAGATATAAGAGATTTAAGAACCCACAAGCACTACTTATGTCACCAAATTCAGTTCTTTACAATGAAAGTTCCTAAAATCTTCTACATTGATTTATAACCTTTGAGAGGAAAGAATATTTCTTAATTCTCTATGGCTTCTGATGACTTGGGCTCTTCTGGACATGCCACATGTTTTCCTAACAAATTGCATTCGGACACTTTCCGACACTTTCATTATTTTAACTCAGGTAATAATTAGTCACTGTCAGAGGAAAGACTTAGGTGGTGCAAATCAGAATAAATTTACCTTGCTGTAGCAGCAGTCACAAATGAAGCAATAAATTAGAAATAGCAAATTGTTACGGACTTAAGAGATCACAAATCAAAATCGCTCCCTGAAATCCAGGACAAGGTAGAGAACTGCCAAGATTTCTTTGAGAGCTTAATTTTTCCAGATAACTTTGAAGTTGAATCAGTTTGTGACAAATCCCAGAGACCATGCAGACACTGATCACAAAGACGACATTACGGAACTTCACTCGTGCAACATCAGCTATTTCATAGTGCTTCTTATTTAAAAAAAGAAGTGCATTTTTTCTTATGATATTTGGCAACTCTTAAATCTTTTATGTATGTACACACACACAAACACATATAGGTATATACACACTAAAACTTAAGAAATCTTACAAAAAGACCCTTTAAATATACAAAGCCTTTCCTTGTATACCAGTGGTCAAAATAATAAAATCTGAGATTGTGAAAGGGTCCTGGACTTCTGTCCTCAGCAGTGGGTAGCTAAGTGTAATGATCTTACCAGAGGGAGATGTTTCTAAGACGTGCGTCATGACCGTCCTGGGCTCAGCCTCATCGTGTTCCACATTTACACCTAGGACCCAAAAGATGACATAGAAGGCAGGCTTATCACATTTTCTTACTCAAACCTAGAAAGGATCTTGAACAAAATGAATGAAAGAATGTGAATAGGTGTGAATGATGGGCCAAACATAGAATAATGTAGGTGGGACAGTTAAGGTCCTGCACTTTCATCCAAAGAAGCAAAAGGCTTGAAACTATTGGATGAGAAAACTGTCACTTAATCAAAGCCTCTCTGGGAAAGATTAGTGGCTTCAATTGTGAAGAAGCAATATGTGACAACCGTACCTCGTGACAGCCAGTAAGCTAATACAGTGTTACCTTTGATTATAGAAATAGAGATAGTGTATTTAAGGAGGCCATCATCTTCCCCAACCACTGGCCAGCTAACAACCAGATGTAGTGTTCATTTATGTGTGCTACATTCTAAGAAACACATAGAAATGCTGGAACAAGATACTAATTCAGGATATATCAGTCCATGCCATAGGAAAAGCACACGTCTGTATCCCCCAGCCTCAGCATCAGGGTGGATAATTCTGAAGGCTGCCTTCCATTACACACAGAATTACCATGCAGAGGAAAGAACAAGCTGTTCTGTTTGCAACCGAGACGAAGAGCAGGCTTTGGTCCCAAAGGATGTCACTATAACCAATGGGTATATGGTTGGTTAAAATGGCCACTTGATGTTAAGCACCTAATTTTCCCCATTCCTGCTACCCACCAAGGGTATCGGTACAATTATCAAAGTTTTTTTTAACTAGCTAAAGCCTGTAGCATTCATGCAAACAAACTGAGGGATCTGCTATATATGATGGATGTATGAAAAGAGACTGAAGGGAGATTTTGAGGTCATGATTCTTTCCTGAGAGAATAACACCGCACCACCATACACAGAGAAACCCTCACAGAATCTCAAACAGGGTTCCTAGCAGATCGTGTCCCTCAGGAATCCCTTGTAGCACTGATGCTCTTCTGTGCCTGCAAAAGGAAAATGGATGAAGTTCACAGCCTGCAGTTGCCTGTGAGATGTGGCTCTTTCCTGGTATTATGGGAAGCAGCACCTGGGAGAAAGCTCCCATACCCACACTGTGTAGTTGGTTCGAAGGTAGGTTTACAGGAAAGGCAGATGAGGTTTTCTTGTTTTCCAGATGTCACTTTTCCAAAGAAGAAATTCTAGGATTTCTCAGAGTTCTGGCTCTCAACACATTCCTCCTAAACTTCTGGCTCAGGGAGCAGGAAATACAAAGTAACATCAGCCTGCCCACTGACCTATAATCTGACAGGAAAATATTAATAAAAAATGTGTGGACATTGTAAAATTAAAGGAGAACTCAAGTATCAAATTTATGGAGTTCTGATTTTAGGTTTGTAAATGGAAACAGAAAAAAAAGTATTGACAGTAGAACATGACTATTGAAAAATTTGGAATCCTATAAGAAGGGCAACTACACACTCCTAGGGTATATTAAAACCATATTTTGAAAATAGAAGTAGTTATAAGAAAAAGAACTAATTTTATATAATATCTTACTTTATGCTCACAAACTAGCCAATCACTACATAATAATGCAATAGGAGGCTGAAAATTAAACTACCAACAAAAGCCCTGACCAAAAAAGAAGCAGTTATGAAAAAGAAGGTCTTGACACAGGACAAAAAAATATAATACCAGCACTGAAATTGTCACTAGGCCAAACACAAAGTGAAACATTAATCTGTAAGAAAACTGATCTTGGGGTGGAATTCTCACTAGAAATTCAAGAAAGAGTAGAAGTACCGAAATTTATCAAAGCAGTCACCACAGACCCAATTCCTAACAATTGGTACTTACAAGAAAATAGGCCAGAAAACTGGAGTTGAAACAGCAAACCAAGATAAATAACATAGAAACAATAACAGAAAAGGAAACACTTGGATGAAAGAAAGCTCTGAACATAGATTCAAACAGGATTTTGTGTGCAGAGAAACAGATGAAAAAAGATAAAAGAAAAAACCTACATGACTTGGTTAAAATGGACATAGGCAATAATAAAGACAGATTCCTACAAATATCCAAGAGGAAATACAAACTGCTTTCTTTGTGAGTAATCACAAAAATCAGGTTGGCATCGTGTTTCTCCTCTGCAACTATAAAAGCCAGAAGATAATGGAATACATAGTCATAAGATGTAAGAATAAAAGCTCTGTCATGAGTACCCTCTCATCAATTGTCATTCCTTGTAGAAGGCAGAACAGGTATTTTCTGAACATGAAAAAGCTCAGAAAACTTACCACTTTAGTTTCCTGACATGTTGCTTAAAGATAGATTCTGATTAACTGAGACATGACCAGTAAAATTGTGAATAAAACACTTAGCAAAACAGATTGAACAAAGTCTAAGTATGATTTCAAAGAAAATTTGTCAATGTTATTAATGATTCTTGAAAGGGAAGATTTCTGAGGTAAAACTGTTTAACTCAAGCACAATAAATAGGACTTAGAGCCACACTTTATATGTTCAGACACAGTGAGTTCTTATTGCCTAAAGGGTTCGATAAAGAGATTGGTGAATCATTTGGCCTCAAAGTAAGGATTCAAGCATAGGTACTTGTGAGGTCAGACCCACTCCAGTCTCCCCACCAGGATGTGATGTTTTCTAGACCACCAGAAAATTGCATTTCAAAAATAAAATTTTTAAGTCTATAGCAATTCAATGTTTTGGCTTAGGTTTGTTTCATTCACCCAGTCTTTTCTCAAAACTTCAATGAGAATTTAAACTCCATAAGAGTATGGTCTATGTTCTGTCATCAGTTTGTTTTGCCTTTGCATTCTAATACCTCAACCCAGCATCTAAGCGAGCCTAAACATAGACATTACCAGATACATATTCACTGATAAATATTCTCTTATAGACATGCAATGTTTGACAATCTGCTACCTGTGGGAATGCATGGCCTAAAGAACAGCTACTGAAACCCGAAGGAATGAGAGAACAATATAAAATCATGCCAAAGGTGACGATCAATTGGAGATAGATAACTGCTTTTATGTACAGAAAAAGTTATCCTAGGAAGTAGGTGCTAGTGAATAGTTGGCATTGGACAACAATGTAGCTGGCTAGAGGATTCACTAAGAAGTGAAATTTGAGATAAGACTCAAAGTTTATACAGCTTCACAGACAAAGAGCTATGAGAAGGATCTTTTAAGTGGGGGCTTTAAAACTTGAAGAATCTGAAAAAAAAAATCAGACTCCTGGCCATGCACTCTAATAAAAGCCACATATATTAAAAAGGGAAGATAAGATCAAGCACCAAGAAGTGGGTGAGACTAGAGGCCACCCTGTGGTAGATAAGGAACACCCACAGGGCATCCACAGAGACAACAGAGCTCTCAGCCATTCTCATCTGCTTTTTGTTTGAAAAAAGAACTCCCTACTCTACCTCTCTGCCTTATGTCGGTCCAGTTTATTCAGAATCCTTCTAGATGTGCTCCACCCTAGAAGGTTCCCTTTATAAATGGTATCTTTTGGAACTCCTGTGTTAATCAACCAAGTCACTCTCATCTATATGACATATCCTTGCATAATCTTTGGTGGTTTCTTGGATGAATAGCTACTATTGTATTTTTATACATATACTTTATATTTCATTAACATCCAAGCCTGATTTTCCCTCCCATTTGAGTTTAGGCTGCCATGATTTCTTCTAGAGATGTGTCACCACAACCTCCAACTCCCAGGGTCCATCTGTTCAACCCTTCCTACACATTATTGCTGGATTATATTTTTTTTCTAAGACATACTTTAAGACATAATGGCAAGTGTTCAGATAAAAGATTGCAGCATGAGCGGAGAGACAGAGGCTTCCTCTTAAAACTGCATATAATATGAAAACATAATTAATACAACTGATCCTGAAAGAGCAACAGGAAAAAGGACAGCACCAGACTGCATACACCTGGAGAAAAGAGCAGACCTCATGGAACAGAGTAAGGTACCAAAGCTGTGGCCTGGCAGGACCCAAGCCCCTCCCCCACCCCAGCTCACCAGCAGGAGGAAGAGAAATGGAGCAGGGAGGGAGTGGAGGCCTGGGACTGCTGAATTCCTAACTCAGGAGATCTGCTCTGGGAGCAGAAACCTACATTTCAAGGTGCTTTCATGATACTCTCATAACTAGGGGATTGGAAAGCTAAGACAGGCAGAATTCCTGGAGAGACTGAGATTCCAGCTGCTTGTGGAAAGCAGGGAACCATATCCGGCTTCTCTCAGACAAAAGAAAGGCAGGCAGTCTGAGAGACTTCCTAACAAGGAAGCCCTTAGCAAGAGGGCCACTAAAGGAGCAGGGATTGCACAGAGCTCACTGCTCAGGAGAAAGGACAGGTAGACAAAATTGTCTGGGTGCACTCTGCCCAGCAGGCTGGGAAGTTTCACAATTTCCATGTCCTCCAGCTCCCTAGCTGGCTACACAGCTCCAAGGACCCCCTCCATGATAGGCAGCCTACTGCACTTTTCTCCCAGCCAGCCCCACCTGGCTCGCAAACCAGCAAAACCTACCCTGGCGTTAGGCCAGCCAGAGAGAAGATCTGTCTACAGCAACTACAAATGCAAAGCATAGAGGCTTATATCTGTGAGCTCAGCCCACTGGTTCAGGCAGTGGAGGCAGGCATAGTGGCCGGGAAGCAGGAAACAGCTCTTTCTTCCCCCCAGGCACCAATACCACTCCCCTACGACCCCTGACATTGCTTCAGGGACTGAGAAGCTACAGAGAATAGAGCCTCTGGGCACTAGAGGGCACCATATACAAACATGAAATGCCAAAAGAACCTGGTTCTGAGTAAAATTATTAAATACAACTCCTGAGAAAGATGACATGGACCTCATGACTCTTCCTAAAAGGGTGTTAAAAATAAAAATCATTAACATGCTAATACAGAAAGATATTCAAGAACTCAGGAATGAATTCCAGTTGGAGATCCAATCGTTGAAGAGCACAATGGAGTGTATTAAAAGCAGGTTGGATACGGTGGAGGAGATGATAAATGAAATAGAAACTAGAGAAGAGGAATACAAAGAAGCTGAGGCACAGAGAGAAAAAAGGATCTCTAAGAATGAAAGAATATTGAGAGAACTGTGTGACCAATCCAAATGGAACAATATTTGCATTATAGGGGTACCAGAAAAAGAAGAGAGAGAGAAAGGGATAGAAAGTGTCTTTGAGGAGGTAATTGCTGCAAACTTCCCCAATCTGGGGAAGTAGATAGTCTCTCAGGCCATGGAGAAGCACAGATCTCCCAACACAAGGGACCCAAGGAAGACAACGCCAAGACATATAGTAATTAAAATGGCAAAGATCAAGGATAAGGACAGACTATTAAAAGCAGCCAGAGAGAGAAATAAGATCACATACAAAGGAAACCCCATTGGGCCAACATCAGACTTCTCAGCAGAAACCTTACAGGTCAGAGGGAGTGGCATGATGTATTTAATGCAAGGAAGCAGAAGGGCCTGGAACCAAGATTACTTTATCCAGCAAGATTATCATTTGAATTTGAAGGAGGGATTAAACAATTACCCGGTAAGCAAAAGCTGAGAGAATTTACCTCCCACAAACCATTTCTACAATGTATTTTGGAGGGACTGCTATAGATGGAAGAGTGCCTAAGGTTTAATAGCTGTCACCAGAGGTAATAAAACCACAGTAAGGAAAGTAGAACAGCTAATTACTAAGCAAATGCAAAAGTAAATTAACTATCCCCAAAGTCAATCAAGGATAGACAATGAGTACAGAATATGATACCTAATATATAAAGAATGGAAGAGAAAGAAAAGGATGAGAAAAAAAAGAACCTTTAGACTGTGTTTGTAACAGCATATTGAGTGAGTTGTTAGACTCTTAGACAGTAAGGAAGTTAACCTTGAACCTTTGGTAACCACGAATCAAAAGCCTGCAATGGCAATAAGTACATACCTATCAATAATCACCCTAAATGTAAATGGACTGAATGCACCAATCAAAAGACACAGAGTCACTGAATGGATAAAAAAAACAAGACCCATCTATATGCTGCCTACAAGACATACACAGACTAAAAGTGAAAGGATGGAAAAAGATATTTCATGTGACTAATAGAAAAAAGTAGGAGTTGCAGTACCTGTATCAGACAAAATAGACTTCAAAACAAAGAAAGTCACAAGAGACAAAGAGGGACATTGCATAATGATAAAGGGGTCAATCCAATAAGAAAATATAACCATTATAAATATATATGCTCTCAACACAGCAGCACCCACATATGTGAAACAAATACTAACTGAATTAAAAGGGGAAATAGAATTCAATGCATTCATTCTAGGAGACTTCAACACTTCACTCATGCTGAAGGACAGATCAACCAGACAGAAAATAAGTAAGGAGACAGAGACACTGAAGAACACATTAGAACAGATGGACTCTACACCCAAAAGCAGCAGAATACACATTTTTCTCAGGTGCACATGGAACATTTTCAAGAATAAATCATATTCTAGGCCGCAAAAAGAGCCTCAGTAAATTCAAAAGATTGAAATTTTACCAACCAGTTTCTCTGACCACAAAGGTATGAAACTAGAAAAAAATTACTCAAAGAAAATGAAAAATCCCACAAACACATGGAGGCTTCACAACATGCTCCTAAATAACCAATGGATCAATGACAAAATAAAAACAGAGATCAATCAATATATGGAGACAAATGACAACAATAATTCAACACTGCAAAATCTGTGGGACGCAGCCAAGGCCGTGCTAAGAGGAAAGTATATTTCAATACAGGCCTACCTCAGGAATGAAGAACAATCCCATATGAGCAGTCTAAACTCACAATTAATGAACCTAGTAAAAGAAGAACAAATGAGGCCCAAAGTCAGTAGAAAGAGGGACATAATAAAGATTTAGAACATAAATTAAAAAAATCAAGAAGAATAAAACATAGAAAGAATCAATGAATTCAAGAGCTGGTTCTTCAAGGAAATAAAAAAAATAGATAAACCCCTAGCCAGACTTACCAAGAAAAAATGAGAGTCTACACACATCAACAGAATCAGAAATGAGAAAGGAAAAATCACTAAGGACACTGCAGAAATACAAAGAATTATTAGAGAATACTATGAAAAATTATATGCTAACAAACTGGATAACATAGAAAAAATGGACAACTTTCTAGAAAAAAACAACCTTCCAAGGCTGACCAAGGAAGAAACAGAAAATCTGAACAGACCAATTACCAAGAATAAAATTGAACTGGTAATCAAAAAACTACCTAAGAACAAAATTCCTGGACCAGATGGCTTCACTACTGAATTTTATAAAACATTTAGTGAAGACCTAATACTCTCCTTGAAGTTTTGCAAAAAAATAGAAGAGGGGGGAATAGTTCCAAACTCATTCTGTGAGGCTAGCATCGCTCTAATACCAAAACCAGGCAAAGACACCACAAAAAAAGAAAATTACAGACCAATATCCCTAATGAACACAGAAGCAAAAATACTCAACAAAACATTAGCAAACTGAATTCAAAAATACATCAAAAAGATCATCCACCACGATCAAGTGGGATTTATTCCAGGGATGCAAGGATGGTAGAAAATTCAAAAATCCATCAACATCATCCACCACATCAACAAAAAGAAAGACAAAAACCACATGATCATCTCCATAGATGATGAAAAAGCATTTGACAAAATTCAACATCCAATCATGATAAAAACTCTCAACAAAATGGGTATAGAGGGCAAGTAACTCAACATAATAAAGGCCATATATGACAAACCCACAGACAACATTATACTTAACAGCGAGAAGCTGAAATCTTTTCCTTTAAGATTGGGAACAAGACAAGGATGCCCACTTTCCCCACTTCTATTCAACAGAGTACTGGAGGTCATAGCCATGGCAATCAGACAACACAAAGAAATAAAAGGCATACGGACTGGCAAGGAAGAAGTCAAACTGTCCCTGTTTGCAGATGACATGATATTGTACATAAAAAACCTTAAAGAATCCACTCCAAAACTGCTAGATTTAATATCTGAATTCAGCAAAGTTGTAGGATACAAAATTAATACACAAAAATCTGTGGCATTCCTATACACTAACAATGAACTAGCAGAGAGAGAAATCAGGAGAACAATTCCATTCACAATTGCATCAAAAAGAATAAAATACCTAGGAATAAACCTAATAAAGGAAGTGAAAGACCTATACTCTGAAAACTACAAGAAACTCATGAGAGAAATTAAAGAAAATACCAATAAATGGAAACACATTCCATGCTCATGGATAGGAAGAATTAATATTGTCAAAATGGCCAACCTGCCTAAAGCAATCTATAGATTCAATGCAATTCCTATCTAAATGCCAATGGCATTCTTCAAGGAACTAGAGAAAATCATCCTAAAATTCATATGGAACCACAAAAGACCTTGAATAGCCAAATCAATCCTGAGAAGGAAGAATAAAGCGGGGGCAATTACACTCCCCAACTTAAAGCTCCACTACAAAGTCACAGTAATCAAGACGATTTGGTACTGGCACAAGAACAGACCCATAGACCAATGGAACAGACTAGAGAGCCCAGATATAAATCCAACCATATATGGTCAACTAATATATAATAAAAGAGCCATGGACATACAATGGGGAAATGACAGCCTCTTCAACAGCTGGGGTTGGCAAAACTGGACAGCTACATGCAAGAGAATGAGACTGGATTATTGTTTAATCCCATACACAAAAGTAAACTCGAAATGGATTAAAGACTTGAAGTCATGAAACCATAAAACTCTTAAAAGACAAAATAGGCAATTGTCTCCTGAATATAAGCATGAGCAACTTCTTCCTGAACGCATCTCCTCAAGGGAAACAAAAGCAAAAATGAACTCATGGGACTGCATCAAACTAAAAAGTTTCTGTACTGCAAAAGACATCATCAACAGAAAAAAAAGGCATCCTACAGTATGGGAGAATATATTTGTAAAAGACATATCTACTAACAAGGGGTTAACATTCAAAATATATAAAGAACTTACATACTTCAACATTCAAAAAGCAAATAACCCAGTCAACAAATGGGCAGAGGATATGAAGAGACAGTTCTCCAAAGAAGAAATTCAGATGGCCAACAAACACATGAAAAGATGCTCCACATCACTAATCATCAGGGAAATGCAACTTAAAACCACAATGAGATATCACCTCACACCAGTAAGGATGGCCAACATCGAAAAGACTAAGAACAACAAATGCTGGCGAGGATGTGGAGAAAGGGGAACCCTCCTACACTGTTGGTGGGAATGTAAGCTAGTTCAACCATTGTGGAAAGCAATATGCAGGTTCCTAAAAATAGAAATACCATTTGACCCCAGAATCCCACTCCTTGGAATTTACCCAAAGAATACAACTTCTCAGATTCAAAAAGACATATGCACCCCTTTGTTTATTGCAATACTTTTTACAATAGCCAAGATATGGAACCTAACTGTTCATCAGTAGATGAATGGATAAAGAAGATGTGGTACACATACACAATGGAATATTATTTGACCATAAGAAAGAAACAAATCCTACCATTTGCAACAACATGGATGGAGCTGGAGGACATTATGTTCAGTGAAATAAGCCAGGAGTAGAAAGACAAATGCCAAATGATTTCTTTCATTTGTGGAGTATAACAATGAAGCAAAACTGAAGGACAAAATGGCAGCAGACTCAGAGACTCCAAGAATGAACTTGATTACCAAATAAGTGGTTACCAAAGGGGAGGGGTGTGGGAGGGCAGGTGGGGATGGAGGGAGAAGAGGATTAAGGGGTATTATGTTTAGTACACATGGTGTGGGGGATCACGGGGAGAAGAGTGTAGCACAGATAAGGCACATAGTGGATCTGTGACATCTTGCTGCACTGATGGACAGTGACTGCATTGGGGCATGGGTGGGGACCTGATAATATGAGTAAATGTAGTAACCACATTGTTTTATCATGTGAAACTTTCATAAGAGTGTATATCAATCATGCCTTAATAAAAAATTTTAAAAAAAGACATAATGGCAATTTAAAACTGTCAGAGTCCTTGAACATAGACTCTAATGCTTTCTAAATGGTCGTCCTTTAAATATTCTGTGCAAAAATGTTCCTCGTAAAGTTTGGGAGTTGCTATGCTCTGGAGATTCCCTTTGAAATTCATAATGCATATTTGCACAATAATGGCCAACGAGTCCTTTCATAAAGAAGCCAGCTGAACTTTGTATAATCCAGGTGAATCCTAAATATGCTTGACTGCGTTCCATGGAGCTCTCCTTGGAAAACATTGCCATAGTCCCATCTCCTCATTTTTCAGGTATTCAGAGCAGGTAAGCTTAAGAAACTCTATGTAACCTTTCCTGAGCACCCTTCTTACAGAAAATTATTGGGCCCCTTTTTGTGCCTCATCAGAGCTCCTAGTATCTGTTCCACGGATCATGTTTTAATTTCAAATTGTTTACTGAATCACTTAAAAGAATTTATTCCACATTTGCCTTCCCTGGTAAAGTCCAACTTCCTATGGAGGCAGAGGCCATGCCTCTTTGTCTACTACTCTTTCTAGTGCTTAGCATAGATCTGGCATATAATAAGTGCTTTCTAATGTTGTATGACTGCCCGACCAGCAGTATTCTGGTGAGAATCTGTGTTATACTCGGCTTCCTTTCTCACCCCACTTAATTATATCATAACCTTGCTCATCCAATTTGGATGGATTAGTTTCAGAATGAGGTGACCTTTCAGATTATGAGTGCTATAGAGCCAGATCAGGTGCTCAGCTTAAAGAAGACTTGTGAAATAGCTGCATCAGCTATGGGGACACCGAGCTGTGTCCAGGCTGCGAGGACACTACAACTGAATTCCTGTGCCCTCATAGGTGTTTACTGAATAAATAAATGAATGACAAAGAAATGAGGACCTTACTTGGTAGTGACTCCAGGAGATACTGTGGATAAGTGGGTGTAATTTCTACTGAGTGCATTTTCATTCTCCTGTTGACCCCTATTAGCCACCAAGTACCCCCATTGTGCTCCTCGCCTGACATACAGATGATGGGCCTCATGATTTTACACAGATGTCTGACTCTTTCCATTCCTTTTGCCTCCACCTCCTAGCACCCGCTTCTCAAACGCCATCCACCTATTGCACCTGTGGCCCCCATCCTCATCAGCCTCCTCCCTTTAACCATGGAAGCGATGGTATTTGCGATAGAGCAGAAAGATCCCTGGACCTGGAGTGAGGCATTTGGGTATGAGCCCCAGTTCTTCCTCTTAGATACTTTGTAAGAATGGATAAGCTGACAGGAGCTCTGAGCATTTGCTTCTTTCTGCTAAAATGTCCACACTAAAGTTTGCCTCACCCAAATCGTGAAATTCCTGAGGGCAAAGACCTGCTCATGACAGAGCCCTCTGTGTTTCAGAGGTTCTCAAAATTGTCCCCTCAAATCATAATTTTGGGAGAAGCTCTGTGAAAAGGTTTCTGTGACCCAATATACCTGAGGAAAAATACATACTCTATCCTTACTTGAAATATTGATATTTGTAGAAATTAGAGGGCTTGAAAGTCTTGAGACAAATAAATCTGTTTGACTCAGAGATTCTCCCAAGCCATTTTATTACATATCCTTTTTGTTAGCTGGTTTCTGTATGAATATTAACATCTGACAGATGCTGGTGTTCCACAGAACACATTTTGAGAAATGGTGCACCCAGCCAATGTGAGAGGATAGCGCTGGTATTTGACATGCCTCCCAGAAACCTGGTTTGTTTTAAGGGACTTCTATCTCTTCAACTAATTTGAGTGAGATGCAGTTGGATTATCAGGTACTTTGGCGAAGAAGTTTGGGACCAGAGAACCTTCTGGTCGCTGGGGAAGGCAGATAGCTAATGTCTTGTCTGGCCTGAAAGGCCTGTCCTAGACAGGCCAGCACAGGCTGTTGGCGCCTTTCAGCCTCAGTGCAGCTCAGGCCCTCATTCTCTCTCCCACAGACCTTCCAACTAGCCGGTGCATCATGTCTTACCCTTGGCTATTGAAGATCATCCTTAAAAAATAGACCCTTACCCTATGATCCAGCAGTCTCTCTTCTCAGTCATTACCCCCCAAAATTGAAATCAGGATCTTAAAAAGATATTTTCATTTCTATGTTCATTATAATGTTATTAACAATGGCTGAGATGCAGAAACAACCTCACTGTCCATCAATGGATGAATGGATAAATGAAATATGAATATGATTGGATACCATTCAACCTTATAAAAGAAGGACATACTGCTATTTGTGACAACATGGATAAATCTTGAGGACAGTACACTAAGTGAAATACGCAGTCACAGAAAGACAAAGACTGCATGATTGATTCTCCTGATATGAAATATCTGACATGGTCAAACCAACCCACAAAAGCAGAAACAGAATGGTGGTTACCAGTGGCCAGGAGGAGAGGGAAATGGCAGGTGGCTATTCAACAGGTATGAAATTTCAGTTATGCAAGGTGATGAATTGCTAGAAATCTGCTGTACAATTATCTATTTGTAGCTAACACTACAGTGTATATATATAGACTTAAACACCTGTTAAGAGGAGAGACACATTTAACTTTTAACCATAATACAAAGACAATTGACCTTGTTCTTTGCTTATGTAAGAATCCACAGTGACTCCTCTTTTTTTTTTTAATTGGATAAACCTAAACTCCTTGGCAGAGAATCCCCAACATTTCACAATCTGACTCTAACCTATCTTTCCATTTTCATCTCTGCTCCCCCAAAGGCAATCACCTAATACTATCAGATTGGGGATTAGGGCTTCAACACATGAATTTTAGGGGAACACATTCAGTCCATGACAGAGTTATTTATATGTGTATCCTAAGCATGTACAACACAGCATAGCAGCAGACACAGGGTAGGTACTTAGCAAATTTTCATGGATAAATATGTGGACAAAACAACCAACATAATTCTAGTGAGAAGGTGAAATGGTGAACTTACAGAGTCACATGTAAGAGATGGAGATGTCTCTATTCAGCCCAGGAGGCAGTAGAAGGGAGTATTAAATGGGCAGCAAAGAAACCCATCTGACGGTCCGGAAGAGAAGGAGCAGAAATGAGCCTCTCCTAAATGTCAGAGGCAAATAACACCAAATGGCTTTACTGGACATCCTAGATTGATCAGTTCAGTGTGGTTTATACATTACTTGTGCCTTTATATATTTTTACCTTTTCATACTTTTTCAAATATTTTTGGCTTTCTCTGTCTTAAAAGGAAAAACAAAAGTATGTTAGGTAGCTGGCAACAGTTTCTTTAAAGAATGAAATTCTCTAGCATTTCAGTCAGGACTACTATTTGCTAAGTCTATATAATTGATTAATTCCGTTAAAAGATTTCTTTGGGCTTGATAATTTGAAAAGACCCAGAATATAAATTCCTTTACCATTGCTGGAAAAATTACACCTCTATAAATCAGGAGGGGTTGATTTCATTCATTCAGTACACATTGATTGTGTCTATAATATGATAAACCTCTAGGTATTTTGGGCACAGGGAAAAGCACAAGGTCTGAGCTGAAGCATGAGCTGTTTGTCTCTCAGCAGCTCAGAAGTTTGTCTTGACCAATTAAAGAGGCTGACATCCATTTGTTACCTCTTTAAATGGCTGAAGAAACTGTGGATCGGCAGTTGCTTTGCTCAGGAAACCACCATATTTGCAAATACAAATGCGTATTTACACTCCGATGAATAATGAAGGTTATTCATTGCATGTGCTTGAAATAATGGTTGATTTTGGAGTGCCGTTCATAAAACCAGCATCAGAAAGTGTTATGGCCTGATGTTTTCATTGCAGTTCAAGTAAAATAGTCATTGGAAATCGTCTTGCCACCAAATTGCAATCATAAAGGCTGGAGTTTAGACTGTGAGAAGCACTTTATATTGTGAACTTGTGGATAATACATTACATAAAAAGTTTAATCGAATCACTCAGTTGGGTTTTTGCCCAGAAAACTGAGAATGTAAATGCTGATACAGCTTCAGCATCCAATGATACCAGTCAGCACTCCTTAGATTGGATGTAAATAATCCTGTTTGCGAATATGCAATACGATAGGGGTACACTTGTCTGTAAACTTGCTACCAAAGGTAATTACATAATCCCATCATGTCTTAACGTATATGAAAAAAAATCACTGACCTCGAAGTAAGATTGGATATGTGTTTTCCTTCGAGCTACTAGAAGAAAACACTGAATTTTTAGCAACCTTTATCTTACTTTGGAACTGCAAAAGCAAGATAGAAAACACACACATTGCACGCACACACACCAAAAGCTCAGAAGTTACCATAGCAACAGTAATATCTGCTCCTGACCCACGTTTGAAGAAGTTTGCTGCAAACACAGTCCAACCTGATTGGCCATGAGATTTTTCTTTTCTGGGATTAGAGGTTCGAGTTTGGTTCAAATTCTTCATTTTAAAGTTCATCTTGATTCAAGTTCCGAATTTCTCAAGACTTGTTTCCTGAGCTCCAGCCTTATCACAGCATTCACAGGAAAATAAATCAGCCACAGGGTCATTTAGAACATTGTAATCCAGGCAACACACGACAGGAATGAAATGCATCTCAGAACAGAGGCTGCTCTAGCTGGGCTGCTTTGGGGAAACAAGGGAACTTGGCTCAGTATGCTCAAAACAGGCCCTGTTCATGTGGCTAAACATTGAATCAACTTATAGAAAAAAATATTTTTATGGAAAGAAAGGAAGAGGATGTGGTTTAGAGCACCATTTCCCCTGGTATCACAAGGAATGAGCATTGTATTTTGGCACACGTGTGTCACCAGATTCTTTACCTTATTTATGATTATTCCTCAGAGTCTCTGTTTTTGCTCTTCCCCGTTCATGCATTGCTGATACATTGATGTTTGCAGGGACATCATGCCTGGCCCCTTTCTCTTCTCACTGGCTGTTGCTATCCCAAATGGGGTCAGTCACCAAAAAGCCTATGATTTGTTACCATCCATCCCACCCAAGTCTGTATCTCCAGCAGGACCTTATCCCAAAGTCCAACCTGTTTCTGATTATCTCCACCTGACTTGTTGCCACTACCTAAAATTTACCATTTTTTTCCATCACAGTTGGTTTCTCCATGTCTGTTAGTTGCTCCTCATTTGTTTTTACATTGAAGCTTGACTATTTGAAGTTAAATGAAACTTTCCCTTAGCCTCCAGATCTTTTTCAGGGCTGTATCATTTTTCATGTGTCCTACTTCACTAACATGCCCAGAAATCTGACCCTCTCTGTGTCCCCAAAGCAACTTTAGTCTGCATTTCATCATCTCTCTTGTGGGCTATTTCTAAAGATTTCTGAGCTGGATTTCCTGCTCCCTCCTCCATACCATTCTCTGTAGTGCCCCAAAGAATCTTCAGAGTAAAATGTGTGCTAGGGTGGGAATCCTTCCATTCCTCTCCTGTTGCGTTCACCATGAGGGCTGCTATCTTTTTGCTCTTTCGCTTGGTTCTCTGCTACTCTTGAACCTGTTCCCCTCCCCCATCCTTCCTTTCTCTGTGTCTTACATGAGGAGTCTCCACCTAAACTGTCTGCTGGATGTGAGCAGGTAGAAGCGGCTGGGAATCATGGGGAGGGTATAAACTAGAAAGAGTGTGTGCAGTGTGAAAAATTAGTTCTTTTAAAGAAACACCGTGCTAGGCAATCAAATCTTCACTGTGGGCTTGATATCACCTTTGGGAGACTGTTGCAACCTCTGCTTGTGCTCTGGCCACACTCAAAGACTTACATCCTAGGACTAAACTAGGTTCTCTGGAGGCTCTAAGCCTTTTTATATGCTGTTTACACTAGATTCTTCGCTGGAGATCTATAAAGGTACAACCTCCGACTTGAAAAGGGGTATTTCTCCATTTGCTGCAGATACTTTCATCAGTAAAGGGGGTCCCCCAAACTGTTTCCCACCCTCTTGGAATCAATCTGTGTCCTGCCTGCCAGGGTCCCTGGCTAGGCTAGAATACACTGAACAAGGTGGTTAAAGTGATGTGTTGTTTATGAATTTGCAAATGACAATGAAGTTTAACATTTGTATGGTGCTTGGCAGCTTCCTAAAAACTTTCAAACATTTGATACTTCTGGAAAGGAGGACTTCAAGCGGCATGAAAAAGAGCAATAGAATAGTGAAGAAAACTTACTTGCAGGGGGTGGACAGATGACTGCTGGTGTTATAACAATTAAAAAAATAATCAAATTAGACTGTCAGTTTCTGTTACAAAAGTCTTTAGAATCACTTCCAACTTTCAAACATATGAATGATCACCTAAAACCCACTTTATAGATTGGCTACAGGTACAATGTGCCCTAAATTTATTTTTTGAATGCACATACCGGGTTTTTTTGTTTTAATTATAACCATCTCATGCCTCTATGAAGTTTTCATATTTGAATTTATGAAATTGTTATATTGAAATGGAATTGTGTTACACCTTTAAACCTCAAGTGGCTACTCATATTTTATTAAATACAGCTGCCACTAGGCAATAAAAATCTCCAAGAGGCCAAAAAAAAAAAAAGACTGTGGTGTTTTTCATATCTGCTTTCTCCTTGCAGAAGTCATATGCTAGTAATACATATATGCTGTCTGGTGTTCAATATATACTCCAGCTCTGTATATAGTTAGCCTAGAGCATTACACACCGCCTGCATCATTTCAAAACACTGAACACTAGATGTCACAAAACCAAACCCTATGCTGCGCTCTTAAACACAAATGCATTTACAGTTGGTTAATGAGATATACAGAAAGCTACTGCAAAGCCAGAGAAGTTAATTTCATTATACAAGTTTAGGAAATAATGGTGGACTTTTGAGGACAGATACTCTACAGCCATAATTAGCTTTAAGATAAATCCATTTGGTATGCATTTGGTTTTTCATTAGGACATGCATTTTCACTCCCATGTGCAGTGTTTGAAAGGTTTACATTACACGAAATTAGGGCTGTATAAACTGTGTGCTTCATCTCCTTCTCTAGCCTGATTGCACCTTCCCCTGAACACAGTAGCCTAAATGATAGCCCCCATTGTATGCCGTGCACGTCAATAAATACAGAGCATGAAAGTGAATCAATATTGTGTTAGTATTGGGATTAAGCGAGCTATTTTCTCCTCTTTTTTTTTCTTCTAGGGAGATGAATATGAGTAAATAAAATGAGTGTTTGTCTGAAACTGTGTTGGGGGATTAGGCCTTGTGTTTTCCTTTTGAGGAGCAGCACGCCAACTGGCAGGCCTTGGCTGGCTACCTGGGCTGAGCATAGAAAACGAGATGCTCACCCTTGTAGCAGCAAGGCCTGCTGCTTTGAAGGACGCGGGGAGGCGGGTCTCAGAAAAACCAGGTGCAGTTTGCAGCGGGGAAAGGTTATGCTTCATATGACTTCGTTTTTCTCTCTGCAAATTAAAGGACAATTTATGAGTGTCTAGACAGGAATTAATCGGAATAATATTGGCTGCTTTTGACCCGAGAGTGCTATTACAATAAAGTATATACAACACAAATACAGGACAAAATCATTTATATAGCCTATTATCATGCCAGCATCCAGAGGCACCTTACAATAATAAAATGATTTACAAAAGAAAACATGAACAAAAACATATCTCTGATGATGAATGGCTTTGAAAAGCAAACTTAATCTGTTCCTGAAGTTCCAGTTAGACAGTCTCTGTAAGTGCTTACAAGATAAGGGAGATCTTAAATGATGGTAAAATAATGAAACAGATTGGCCAGGGGGGAGCGTCAGATCTAGGACAGAACTAGTTTCTACGATTTATAAGAAGTCAGTATGTGAGAATCTTCCAAAATCCCTGTACGTACCAAACCAGAGGACTGTATGCTCAAATCTAAATGTGCTAAATGCTACAAAACAGAAATAGAAATATTGTACATGCACACACAAGAAGGAAAATGCAAACTTTACCCTAAAATAAAAATGTTATGAAGTTCAGAAAAAGATTAAAATATCATTTTGCACATATGAAACATATTATTTCCTAGAAAAACTAAAAAATAATAATAATATTCTTGAATTTTCCTGGTAAAAGTAGAAAACATTTGAAGAATTAAGTGATTCATAAAGATTTTTGATATGTATGCTCCTCCACATGAAAACAATTATTTAAACAGCAAACAGGTAATGTGATTCAGTTGTCTCTTTTCTTAATTTAAGTAGTCTACTAAATGAAAATGAACTTTTTTCTCTAATCTGCAATTAATACAACTGTTTTTTTCTCAATACGAAGAAAATAAGGATGTTGTATAGTTTATTATTTTTACATGACTTTTCTTAATGCCCTGATTGTTTAAATAACATAGCTTATTATACCAAAGTTGGAAAATGAAGAAGAGAAAGGAGAAGAAAAAACCCCCACTATCTCCAGCTCCAGAAATAACCACAGTTAATATCTTCATGCATTTTTTTCAAAATGAAAATTTTTTTCAAATTAAGTCTAAATGAATTCTAGCCTCATTTTAAACTGGAAAAATGAACTACTCCTATAAAAACTCCCACCATATCAAGTAGAAATTAGAATTATGGTAACTATTGGGTCAATTTATTTACCCCCACTATTTTTACCTAACCTGATATGTATTGCTAAATTATTTTCATTAGATTATCATAGTTTCAGTGCTGCAATTTAGTGTAGACAAGAGTAAAAAAGCCACCTTTTTAAAAACAAAATTTTAGTATTATTTATATTTATATATTATTAACTTCTAGTTGTGAAATATTCAGCCATTTATTTTTTGCCCTGGTAATGCTGACTAAAAATTTAATTTCCTATGTACACATATGACGTACACATCCACATACATGCAGGCTTATATAATGGTATATATTGTGCATATATGTACATAATTTGTCTTTTTCTATTTCCTTTCTTTACTGTAAGAGTAGAAATATTTCTACTGTTCCATATCCATGTGTTTGCTCAAAAAAGAAGAAAAAATGGGACAGAAGACAGGACGTTATGTTTCTGTTTTGTTCTGTCAGCCCAGCCCTGAATGGGTTTAATCAGCTGAGAACATAACCGCAAAGCTGGGCTTCTCCGTCTAACTCCACTGAGTGCTGGCTCTCTGTGACCTGGGGAGTGACGCCGTGTGTCTCCCTTCAGTGTGGATTATTTCCAGCGGTTCAATTGTGAATGGCTAGCAGGTTCTAGCCGGAGAAGGATCAGGGATAAAATCTTCACAAAGAAAATACCATGCAAATATAATGTGGATAGTGTCACACAAAAGGCTCTTAATTTGGACTCTTATAAATCATTCGCTGCCTCCTTACCCCTTAAATTTGTGACTCCACACTTAAAGGGAGAAAAAGGCACTTCTCCACCCCCAACACAGCTCACCCTTTTATGCATCTCCCCCATTCATGATTGCCAAAATCAGCTCTGAGTTGGCTTGCTTTTCCTATCCCATAGCAACATAGACCAGTTTTTAAGGGCAATTTTACTGTTTTACCTACATGTTTGTGTATTTCTTTCCTTAGTTTGCTATTCCATTTTCCTTTGATGGTGGTGATTACCCACTCTGTGAGCTATTTCCTTTTATAGAAAACTAAATGGAAAATTTGGAGTAGCATTGGTGATCATAGGGACAAACAGATCTATTAACTCTCATCTTCCTCTACACCGTGATCTGGCCTCCTGAGAACTTTAGGACTACAAATAGACCCTCACACCAATGGATTGCTGTGGAATTCTGCTACTGTCAAGAGTTGTGTCAATTGAATTGACTTCTACTACCTCTTCAGGATGTGGAAATTGTTTGCCCTTTCTTCCTGCAAACATTAGTGAACTGTCTTTCTGAAATTTCTGCATTATGTTGTGTTCTTTGTTATGGCCATTTATCCTAATATACCTAGGAAACATGTCAGCTTCATGCAGACCCCCAGATAGTAATCGGTGGACACAGTTCTAGTTAGAGGCTCTTAGAACTAGACTCAAATGGGAGCCCTCAATATCTCAAAACTAAAAGAATTTGTCTTTTTTTTCTTCCTAAATGGTTGATTGCCTAGGATGAATTTTTAAAACTTAAGAGTGATTGTATTTCCATTATATGTAATGATTTATTTGGAGGAATTCTGTTTGCTTGCTTGGTTTGTTCTATAGAACTGTTAAATTATTAGTCTCCTTTCTTTTCTTTCATCAAAAATTTTTGTCCTCCATAGCTCTTCCCATCTCCTTTCATAATATGGGTTCCATCCTGATGGAAGAACAAGTCCTCCCCACAGGAGGTGCTATGGGACCACAGTACCCTTATCAGGACTACACTGCAAAGGTGCATCTATGGTTGGAAAAAACATTCCAGGCTCAGAGCAATGACTGGGAACACTTAAGAGTCAACCTTACCTCATGTTTAATGGGTTGGACCCTTGTGTCAGATAGCCTCAGGGTAAACTTTGGTCTTTCAATACCACTTGTGTGAGATTGGATACGTGGTCTAATTATCTGTGCCTTGGCTTATACAAAAGGGATAATAGTTAAGTAGCAAATATTGTTAAACTATTTATCTACTTAAAGAACTTAGAATGGTACCTGATCCATTGGCTGGTGCTCAAAAATTTCTAGCTCATATTACTAATTATATCTCAGGCTCATACTGGTCCAATTCTCTTTGAGCCACAGTTGCATATTCTTAACACAGGCTCTTTCATCATTTGGAGAAATAAGCTCTTATACATAAAAATAAACCGGAGTTTTTAAACATTAATTAATTAAAAATAAATAAATAAATAAACTGGAATTGTTGTTAGACCTACTTGAATTAGAATCTCAATTCTGCCCTTTACCAACATGTGAGTTCCTAGAACCCAGGAACTCAGCTCTTGGAGCCAAAGGTTTTCTTACTGTGATAAAGCAGAATGCCTCCCTCTCCAGGATTTTGTGAGAATTAAATGAGGTAATATATGAAAAGCTTGTAACACTTAATAAATGGTGACTTCAATTGAAATTTGCTTCATCCTCCCTCATATGTGTAAAGCTGGAATTCTGTACTGACATACCCACTTTCTTGGGCTTATTCTTCTTGTGTTGGACAAGGAGAGCAACTGAGCATCACCTCCTCAAATTATCTCTAAACCATTGTGATAGACACTGCTAGTTGGACACTCCATTGCCAATACTCATTTCCTGTCTGGCTCATTTTTTCAAGTGCAGTAATATGCCTAACCTCAGGTCACTGATAATAACCTAATATTAGCACAATAATCTTGGAAAATTCTTCATTAGCACTTCCAACTAGTGGTGGGGCATTGGCACCAGGGGAAAGTCTCTTAAGGGGCTCTAGGGAAAGATTGTTCTCACTGATAGAAGAATAGGCTCCTTTTACATGTGGGCTTCAATGTGTCTTGATTGCATTTGGGGAAGATTGAGCTGCCCGGATCTGTAGCAGCCATGCTGTAATCAAGAGGCAATACTGAGGAAGATGGAACAGAGTCGAAAGTCTTTAATGACACCATGGAGCTGCTGCACTGACTGTGAAACCATCTATGTTTCTGGATGAGGAGATAACTAAATGTCTTTATTGATTAAGCCATCAGTAAGTGGAGATGCTATTACTTTCAACTGATGTAACTATCCATAAAACTCTTATTTGATCAGTCTTGCTCTGACATCTTGTTTCTGTTAGTCAAGTGATGTGTCACGGTATTTTATTTTAGAATTAGAATTTAAAAAGACTTGAACTAAAACATGTCAAGATGTCTCCTGAGTCAGATGAGAGGCTGCATTTGCATAGATACACCTTCCTCTTCCCAGGTGAATAGAAATAATGTTAATGATTATATAACAACAATGCACTACCAGTTATTGCACTTTCTCTTTTGCCAGTCTTGTTACCAAGCGTTTACCTGCAGTATTTCATTTTTAATCCTTAAAACAACCTTTAGAGGGAGACATTTTTATTCCCATTTTATGAGTGAGAAATGCAAGATTTCAAAAATCAAGTTTCCCAGCTTCCCCTCCTGAGTCCACATATGCTACTTTACCCCCTAACCTTTTTTATGTTCACCCCATTAATCCATACATACCCTGTAGGGCTGAACTGAAACATACTTGGGAAAGCCACTCCCAACCCCAGTCGAGATTCGATTACTTGTGACACTCCTGCTATACTCTTAGATCTTTCACAGTATTTCACACATTTGCAATCACTTAATGGCTTGTACTTATTTTCTTTTTCTTCTCTTTATGTTTACTGGGAGGAGGTACCAGGGCTATCCTGCATTCCATTGTAGCTACAGGGTTTGACCCACTAGCCATTCACGATGTGTTTGTGTCCTCGGCACTGTTTCAAATTCTAGGACTTTTCACAGCATGTGAAAAGGAAATGAGAAGACTCAAACCATCTTTAGAGTGTCTGATCACATCCATAAGGCATCTACCATTCTCCCTCTGATTTTTGTTCCTTTCCACACTGTATATCTAGCCACCTACCTGGCTCTCAACTACTCTTTACAAGAGATACTAATTTTTGTATTTTTTGAGTTGTGTTTTTGCTTCTCTCTATTATCAAACTTTAGCCTGTACATGAACTCATGCAGATAAGTATATGTAGCTGCAACAAAGAGAAAAATTACAAATCAATAGAAATTTGATGGAACGTCTGAAAAGTCACAGAATCTCAGTGCCCTGTTCTGTGGCCCATGGATCTAGAACCGATGCTCTCCATTACCTAAAATGACTGGGTACATTGATGTTATCAGCTATCCCATAGAACACTAACTCTTAAATGATATGCCAATGGCTGCTATTACCTTCCCAGGTTGCTGGACTGAGAAACAACACTACTGGAACAGAGAGAGATAAGATGCTCCATCTGGTATGGGGATGTTTAAATGTTAGTGAGGATAGGTGGATTTAACTGTCAGTTATTTACTGATGCTCATATTGTCTTCTGTCTAGTCTTCTAAGAGATTCTGCCAGGTTCTGATAGAGGATTTATTGGAGAAGTTTGCAGCACTAATCAATGTATCTATATGTTTCAAAGAAATTGAGGCGCAAGTTCTCCAACTTTTCTGTTCTGTTTAGGTCAATATTGTTCCCTACCATGATGGTAGTGGCCACACACATATCCAGGTACGTGAAGATGAGAGTAATAAAGAGAATGACACCATGAATCAATAGTGTCATGGGGAGAAACCAGCAACTAACAGGAGAGAAAGTGGGATTGCGACATGAAGATGATTAAGGACAAATGTAGCCCTTGGAAATGATGGAGTGGGAGAACAGAACTAACTTGTAATAGAAGAAGGGTTTCAACCCTCATGGTTAGGGATGTTGAATTTGGCTGGACCTCCAACAGAGTCAGGGAAGTGCTGGAATTAGTGATGAGAAGACCAGCCATTTTGCTTGTAGGAGGTTTTCGTGGCTGTTTTTATTATGATCCTCACCCATCTGATTATATCCCCTCCAGGATGGTGTGAGCTGAGAAACCTGGACTATATTTATAGAATATAAATATCCCCATGTAAAGCAAATCTTCATTATTTATCATAGAGGTCTGTCTGGGAATCATAATAAACAATTATATAGTGAGCAGTGGGGCAGGCACAATAGTGGACTGAACAAGCCCCCCTCCAGCAATGAGGAAAAACATTCTGGGGTCAGGCCAGGTTCCTCTGGGGACTTTTCTCACAATAACAAACTAGACAGACATACTTTAGTCTCAAAGTGCATTTCAAAATTCCATGATGGTCCAAGTCAACTTTTAGGGATCTTAAGTTGATATAAACATACTGATATTTGTGTTCGCAATGTAGCATATGTAGAACATCAAGAATTGGATGTTCACCAAATAACTAATTCAAATATATGGACAAAAGAAATCAGGAAATAAGTTCCAGAATGTGCAAAGCTACTAACGAAATCTGTGAGACAAATAAAATTCAATTCAACTAAGGAACTTGGAAGATAGGAATAGCCAATCAAATGTCCATAAAAGAGGCAAATGGAATAATGTGTGTCTGTGTGTATATACATACATATATATAAATGTTTGAATTTTTTAAATATAGAAATGTGATATCCATTTATTTTGCATGTTTTGCATGTTTACTTACGGTTTTATTTATTTTATCTCTATGTAACTATCTTACAAGCTCCTCAGACCCTTAGACTTCATTTATAGTTCATGGCTACCAGTAAGTGAAGCCACATCTCAGAAGTGAGTTACACATGACTTAGAGAATTGTGTGGGGCAAAAATCAGCGTATTAGTAATAGAGCAGAATAAACTAAGGTTGAAGGCTTGGAGATGAAGCCAATTATGGGGGACCCAGAAGAATCCCTTCTATAATTTTCTCAGCTTATAGTCAAAGGTACAAGGTTAGTCATTTCAGAATTCTAAACACATTGTAATTTGTGCTTACTATATTCACGAACTGAAGTCTTATTTGATAATTAGGTGTGTAGATTTTTCCATAAAATTATGTAAAACATAGTTATGAAGAATAGAGTAAGTATATGTACAGTTTGTTACACATTACAGACTTCATAAATAATAATAAAGATAACCTACAAATAATCTTTGGAACATAGGAAAAAGAACTGATACCTGGTTCAAAGATCTGTCATCTGACACAGAACATTTTGTATACTTTTCACAGGGTGTGTCTTTTAGTCCTTTAAATTAAGTTAGGAGATAAAAGCTATATTGTCCCCCTAGTGCAGATAAGGGAAGTTCTATGTAGCACTGCCTGCATGGATCATTTTGTGAGTCTTCCAAGACTTCAGCAATCTTCAAACACAAATGATGGATAAATAATTTAAACTTTTGAAAAGGCCAGCATTCAAGCAACACTCAATAACATTTCAAATAATGTTTATTTATTTGGAAAATGTCTCTATTTTGCATCTGAAAACTGAGGTTCATGCCATAGTTTTAAACTGATCATGAAATGACAATAAATGTTGGTTTCATGTAATGTAAGGCATTGAATTTCTAAAAGAAATCCAGAGCCTTGGACTATTTCCAAGGTTTCTAAGAGTTACAAGAAGATTGGGGTAGGGCTTAGTCTTCCAGCTGATCTCAACTTAAAGGTGTAAAGAAAACATCATTCAAACTCATGGTGCATGAATTAATGTCTTTCTGTCACCAATCTCTTTTTTTCACTACTCAATGGGTCATGGACCCCACGGCCTCTCCTTTCCTCTCTGGGGAACTTTGGAAAATAGTTTTTTAAAAACATGGCTTCTGAGCAGCTAGCACCTGTATTTTGTCTCAATCAAGACAGGTCTGCTTATTCAGAAAATATTTCTCTAAGAAGTTGAGAATGATTTTGGTGCTCACCAGTTGAGAATATAAAGTGGCCCACTTTAATCTTGGTCATGAGAAATGTGGCCGTATAATTTATTGCCCAAATGCAGATACCTCTGAGGGAAAAAGGGGATGCTAATAAGAACTACACTGGGGCAACAACATCTACTTGTCACAGGCAGGAGGAAACTGAGTGTCATAGGTCAAGTTAGGGATTATTTTCCTTATTTTCAGAGCAATGGGAAGCCACTGAACATTTTAAGTAAAGCAAAATAATCAAATGTCTGTTTTGAAGAGATAGATCACACAAATCACTGCACTGTAGAGAGGCCAAACCTGATGACAGGGGAAAAAGCAGGCCAAGACCTATGATAGTAGCCAAGATGATGGCGGGGAAATGGAAAGGGATAGAACTATTCATGTCCGAGAATCTGTTGAGGATTAAAAAACAGCTGAGCATGCGGGTGGTTCAGACAAGGTGAGCAGATGAGGGATGCAGATAAGCCACGGTGACTCTAGATGATTTATCTAACTGGGAATTGGAGACTGGAAGAGGGCTAAATGGAGGAGGGGTGAGTGAGAAGTGGAGATCATGAGATATGAGACATGTATATGTGAAAGGTTTGGAAACATTCAAGATGACACTTGTATTAGGGTTCTCTGAGAAACAGAATACGTGTACTCTGTATTATACATACAAAGAGAGAAAGGAAGACAGAGAGGAAGAGATTGACTTTTTTTGTAAAGAATTCATCATGCAATTATGAAGGCTGTTAAGTCCCAACACCTACAAGATGAGTGGGCAAGCTGGAGACCCCAGAGAACGGATAGCATAGTTCTCAGTCCTGAGTCCAGGAGGCTTGAGACCCAGAAAGAATTGATGTTTCAATTTTCAAGTCCAAAAGCAAAAGGAAGAACCCATACCCTGGTTTAAAGGCAGTAAAGCGGGAGGGTGAGCCCTTTGTTTTATTCAGGTCTTCAGATGATTGGGTGAGACCCTCCCGTGTTAGGGAGGGCAGTCTGTTTTACTCAAGTCTATCCATAATTTTACAATGTTGATCTCATCCAAAAACACCCTCACAGAAATACTCAGAATGTTTGACCAATATGTGGGCACCCACGGCCCAGTCAAACTGACACATAAAATGAACCATCACACCCTCTCAGTAGAATATACAGATTTGAACTCAGAGAAACGGCGTGGCCTGTAGATTTAATTGAAGAATTATTCATGCAAAGATGGTGCCTAAAGTTCTGGACCTTGATAAAATTATCCACGGAAGAAGTGAGAAGAGAGTTTAGTGTTCTAATCCTGGATCTGCTTCTAATTTTCCTGAACTCTCCAGTAATAATCGATAATATAATCGTTATTATCATCATCATCCCTCATGAAGACATGAAGCGTATTTCTCCTGTAGTCATAAATCTTTGCCTGGATTAGTGCAAGAGCCTGTCCACTTACTCCTGCTTTCACTCTAACCCATCTCCAATCTCTTCTCCATACAACCCCACAGAGCCCTTTAACATGCTTTTTTAGAGAGTATGTAATTGTGCAGCTCTTCTGCTCGGAACTCTCCAGTGGTTTCTCATCTCCTTCCCAGTTAGACTCAAGGTCTTTCCAGTGACTCCAAAAGCCTTAATCCTTCTGGCCTCGCCTTTCTCTCCTTCCCTCCTTGCTGATTCCTGTTCAGGCATACTAGTTTTCTTGCTGCTCCTCACAAATGTCAGCTGCATCCTTGTCTTTGTTTACTCTAACGTGAAAGGCTCTTCTCCCAAGAATCTGCAAGATTTGCTCCCTCACTTTCTTGAAGTTTTTACACAAATGGAATATTTTTAGGACACTTCCCCTGACACCCTTTGAAAATATCTCCACCTCCCCCTCTCTCATTCCCACTCCCCCACACTCCCTATCCCCTCCTCTGTTTTATTTTTTTCTTCAACACTTTCACCATCTAGCACACTTTACATACACACACAGACACACACTCACAGACTTGCGTACATCCATATACACACACATAGATATTGACTTGTTTGGTTTATTTATCTTGCTATTCTCCATATTTTTTTCTGTAACATAACCTCCATAAGAAATGGTTTAATAATTTTCCCTGTCCGTATCTGGATGCTTAGAATTGTGCCTCTGCATATAGTAGGAGCCTAATAAATACTTATTAATAAATAAATATTAATAAATATTAATAAAAATTGTTAAGGGAACAAGTGCAATGAATCAATAATCAACTAAAATACACCCTGTGCCACCATGTCAGATATTCCAGGTATTTATGTAACATAGCTTTTTGTTAAAAACGAGCCTGTTTGTTGTTTCCAGATTAAAGGCCAGGTTGAGGAAAGTGCTGTAAGTCAACTTTCAGGTCAACCATGTGGTATGGCTAAGAACAGATGGTGAATCTTCTAAGACAGTCCTCTTGGCTTCACTGTGGTTTCCCAAACACTTCAGAGAGGTCTTTGGCACTTTGTTCAATAGGGTACCTGCTTCTGCCCACCCTACGTACTCTGCCCTGTCTGGACACTTGCCTTGTCTGAGTCAGCTCAAGTTGCCATAACTAAAATACCATAGACCGGGTAACTTAAACAACAAACATTAATTTCTCACGCTTTGGAGGTTGGGAATTCTAGGATCTTGGCACTGGCCAATTTGGTATCTGGTGAGGATCTGCCTTCTGCTTCGGTGATGGTCCCCTTCACACTGTTTCCTCACATGGTGGAAGGGGTGAGGAAGCTCTCTGGCATCGCTTTTAAAAGAGTATGGATTCCATTCACGAAGACTCCGCCCTCATCCCCTAATCACCTCCTGAAGACCCACCCCCTAACACCATCACATTTGGGATTCAGCATATGAAGGTTCAGGGACAAAAACCTTCAGTTTATGGCACCTTTTGGCTCTGTCCCTCTGCTGAACTCAGTTCATCTATTGACTACCAGGCACAAATGTAGTTTGGACATTTAGTCTGCAGTGGACGCCCTCCACAGACACAGCTCACCCAACAAGGATGGAATTAGAGAAAAACGAGTGAAAACACAGGACCATGGCCACTATGTGTTTGCTGTGAAAGGGGGAAGAAAAAGGATGAAACCTTGAAAGAAAACAGCCTCTGTCTGTCTGCTGGCTTCTCCTGCCACATACCCCCGTGGGTCACCATGAGGAGTTTCCCATGGGTAGTCTATGCCCCACGTGACTCTCTCCTGAGGCATTTTCAGCTGCTCCTTTTCTAGGATAGAGGGATATAAAGAACTGGGACACAGGGCTTCAATCCATTCATTCATTTATTTAAAAATTTTGAAAATATTGATGGAGCCCCATGTGATGGGCTAGGTCTATGCTAGAGATGGGAGAATCGGCAGCAAAATAGCTGGATGTGATGCTGTTCCCTATAGTCACGGAAGCTACTGATGACCACTGAGGACAATGGCATCGTTTTGTACAAGATTCAAGTGCCCCTTATCTGACAGTCCCTGAAACGGCTTAGCCTCCTCCGTTTAAAGCAAAGGAGAAAGTTTCCCCCATCCTTACTGCTTTTCCAGGGATACCATTCCTTTATGTCTATATAAGGCATTTTCCCATTAAAAATACCAATGTTGCAAACCCCCTCCCTCGCCACAAGCCTCTCCTCCCCCTGCTAAATTACTTAAGACAGCAGCGAAGCCAGAACATCGTTTGAACTTGCTTGAAAGGGCACAAACCCTTTTAAGCTGCTGAGGATATTATCTCTTTCCCTTAAGTGGTAACCAGGTGACCCGAAAAGGCACACCGAGCTTCCAACAGGTGCTTAACAATGAATGAGGACTCTCCTCTGGCCCTAAGAAACTCTGGATCATTAAATAATACTTGCTTTAAATGCACCAATAAAACACTGCACATTAAGGTTTGGCAATCAGAGGGTTGAGCCCAAAGACAGCTTCTCAAATTCCTTTTAGAGGAATTGGACTGGAGATCCACTTTGCTCATCTTCCTATCACAGAGGGTGATCTCCCCGAAGACTGTGTTGGCAGTAGTCCTGCCCAAAGCGCTCACGGTCTGTCCTGCTATTATTACCTCTGCTCCCTGAGAAGCACAGTCCCGTGAGAAAGCACGTTCGCACTGGTCCACTGTGGGAAACCCTGGGAGAAGGATAACTCCCAATCTGTGCGAATGTAGCGACTGGAAGCCACATTCACAAGCTGCCTTGTTTATGTTATTTTCTGTAAAAATATTGGAAACCCAAAACAAGTCAGAAGCGTGTTGGCACTGAATTATGTCAGGACAAACATTCAATTCAAAAGAATCGCTGGATTTATTTTAATAGCTGAGAAACCTGGAGACATTTGCAGTCTATTCTGGCTGTCAATTTATGATCTTTAAAAAACATTTTTAAAATTGACTGGCCCTTAAATACATCCCACCTCATCTTGTTCGAGCCAAGCTTTACAGATGCCATCTTAACAATCAATTCAACGAGCAGCCATAAACTCAAAAGCTTCCTCCTTGAAGTGTATATGGCAGAATGCAATTTTGTTTAATTTTAATTGACAGAGATGTCAGCCTAAGAGAATATTTTAGAATATTAGGAGGAACAGTAAACTTGTGCCTTGACATTTTTATGGTATAATGGTATAATTCCCTGGAAAAAAATCTCCACTGTCAGGATTTACACTAAAGCAATACATGTGTTACTTTTTTTCCCACTCAGTAAAAGAGTGACAAATGTATTACTAATTATACAATTGCTTTATTATGTGGAGCAGTAACTAAAATCTTTTCTGGATTTTCCAGCAAAATTGAACTTCCTGTGAAACGATTAATTCTAGTAAATGGGCTTAGGTAGAAAAAATTGATTCCAGCTGAAGGAAAACCTACTCCCTGCCCCCTTCAGCTGGAGATCTGGGCAGGGGTAACATAGAAACTACTTAGGACAGACTTCCAGGGCTGAAGATATATTAAATTTTTCCAGTGTGTGCGTTTTCCAACAAGAGACGTCAGAAGCCAAAAGATTAATTGTCCTAACTTCAGATATAGACATAGATAAAACTAAGAGAAGACCAACGGTGGTAGAAACCAGGATTACTTTGGGTTTTCAAACCTTAAATGTTAGAATAAATGCCTCTTTTTGAATTTATATAAAACCCAGCATATGCTTCCACCTTAGAGCTTAGTGCATTTTTTTTTAAATAACGTCTTTATCTATACATCTTCACTATTAGAGTACACTGAGATATCTTAATTCACATTGTACCCATGAAGCCTTGCATAAGTCTTGGCACATAATATGTGCTCAAGAAAAGTGCGCTGAGCTGAAATGGTAATTTTAACTAGTTAATATAAGCCCAGTGATGGTATATCTGCAACTTTGGAATAAAACAGAGAATGCAATTTATCCAAAAAATGTTCCTGCAACTCTAGGAATGATCTCTGGTCCTCAAAAACAGTGTGCCACGCTGGAACGTGAGATATTCTCCATCGACTATTCATGGTCTCTTAGGCATAAAGAAAATCCAGGACAATGAGAGCAAAAAAAGTATACATATATATCAATAAACAAAGCAAGACATTAATGTTGAATATCTTCAGGACATTGACAAGGGTAAAGGAAACTTAGAAAGATGGTATACTTTTCATCTCAGACATTCAGCCACTTCCATTCTTAAAGAGAGAGTGATTGCATGGGGTGGGGGTAGGGTGTGTGGAGGAAGACCCATAGGTGCTCATCATCGTGGAGATGACGCATTAATGAGCCCATGTGTGAAAACAGCACTGTGACTAGCTTGGACTAAATGCTTAACAAAGGAGAATTAAGATAATAATAAGAGCTAAGTATAAGATGAAGAAGTGTGTGGCCAGTACTAGCAGCAGCACAAACTGCTAGGAGCCAGAGGAAATGATTGGTTATAATAAGATCAAAGGAAGCTTTCTAGCAATTGATATGGTTCTTTGAGGATGAATAGGATTTACAAAGTGGCCATAAAAGTGAAGGGATTTTTAGGAGAAAGCATTTTGTGAGCCAATGCAGGAAGACAGGGAAGCTCACAGTGAGTTTGGAGAAATGGGGAGTAGTTTGGTGTTACCAAAATTTAGGTTATCTATGCGTAATGGGTGATCTAGTGAAATGCTACTTGGGATTTCCTCATGGCAGGCTATGCATGCAATAATAAGTCATAAGAAGTTCAGCTTAAAAGTTAATGCATGCCCCATCTTTACTTACTTCTTACAACTGCCCATTACAAGATCCTTTATCTGCAGGCAGTCCTTCTTTACCAAGGGAGACAATGATACAAAATAGTAACTAAGAATTCTAAAAATCATTGTCCAACATGTTTGATTTTCATCTATTTAAAGCATTATCTAGGAGTCACTCTTGGATCTCGATTTCCATGTGGTTCCAGAGGACTGAATTTGTATTAGTGTTTAATAAATTGTGTTCTGAGATGTGCTGGTTTAGTAAGGCATTAACTGTTGTTTCCCCACAAAGAGTTAACGGTCATGTACATTGTAAAGATGTACGAAGGCTGTCTCCCTCCAGGAGATTCGTGATGCACATCTGGAGATAAAAGGCTCTATATGTCCTGCAATCAAAAATCCAATTTATGTGTATTTCATTCCAAATCTTGCAAACTATTTTTCGCCAAGAAAACTTTGTAACTTTGTGTGTGTGTGTGTGTGTGTGTGTGTGTGTGTGTGTGTGTGTTTAGAATAACTATTGACATCTAACTGACTTAGTGTTGTAGGAAACATATTTTAGGAAATTTCCAGAGTAATTCCTGAGCTGTCGCAGTTTAACTCTGGATGGATCTAAACCACCTTGAACTCTGAGCAAATCCTTATGGAACAACAGATACTTTGGGATCCCTGCTGACCATTTTATCCTTGAAGTTCCTGAAACAGATTGCTCCCCCCCAAATTATATTTAAAATCATTCTAGCATATTATGGCTGAATCCAGCCAACCTTACGATCTAAAACATTTTAGTAAGTCATACAGACTCTCCCTACTCAAGTATCTCTACATACTACTTGGAAGGGAGAAATTTTGCCCCATCCTGTTCTCAGAGTTTGACAGATAAAATGAACAAATCTCCCAGCCTCTTCCTAATGTCTTCAGCTCAGTAAAGCCTGGCCTGCCTGCAGGGTTGACAGTGTGATGTGAATGAATTATTGCAGAATTTAACTTTAATAGCGGAACTTCCCAAAGGTAAGAGTGGTGAAGGTGAAGGCTGCCTGAATCACTCCAAAGAAAAAACTACAAAGGAAGGAAGGGAGGGACTAGCCAAGTTCAATGTCTTACCTAATCCTGTAGCTCATTCACAACCAACCTGCCCTGGAACCCAGACGGCCTGTTTTCAGTCACTGCTCTTTCCCCACCACTGAAGAGTTCTCACTCCCAGCAAGTGGAAATTTCCATTGACTTAGAGGTGAAGGCTGGATGAAAAAAAAAAAAAAAAGTAAAAATTATTTCAGGGAGGTATGAAGAGGTTATTGCCTAGTCAATCAGTGATGGAGGCAACTTTGGACAGGAAAGAGAGGTCTGCGTTCTCTCAACACGTCCATCAGAGACTGTGTTTGCAGATATGCTCGTCAGGGAAATGAGTCACGTGGCCAGCCAGAGGTGACCTGTTCACCAGGTGACCCAAAGTCAAGGTAAAAAATACAATGTCTTTTAAGGTTTGTGTCTGATTGCACAAGACAAAGGGGATCTTTGTCTTTGCATTCATTCTCCAGGCTCCCACATCATCAGCAACACATCCTAGTGTGTTATCCTAGTGTTTTATCCTGCAGGAGGAACGTGGCGGCAGGAGGGGGCAGTTGAGGGCCAAGAAGGGGAAGCCAAGGGCAGTGCAGACGATGCTCTGTGATCTGGGAGCCTGTGAATTTTAGGTCAGCTAAATCAGGACACAAAGCCACAGCTGCTAAACCACAAAGGCCCACATATAGTTTCCTTGGCTCAATTGCTTCCCAGCCACAAATCTGCGGAAGAGAGCCTTCCATGGGGGAACCTTCTCTCCTTCCCCAATTAGTGCCTTTTCACAGTGGCAGGATGGAAAAGGTTTTACTCGGCAACATTACTGAGTATCAGTAATATGCAAAAGATCTGTGAAATCAATCCCCATTATTTCAAAGGACGCTGCATAGTAAAAATAATGCATAGTAAAAACACTGTAATGAAACTACGGCTTAATCTGCTGTGATTATCTAAGGCGAACCGGCAACTGCTTCATCATTATTTTGCAGCATCTGCTCAGTGGTACATAAACTGTGTGTGCACGGCAAGGCTTATGCTATGGCAGTTGAAACTGAATTTTGGGGTGTCCCTGGGATACAGGTTCTGCGGGATTGAGTATTGGGCTTGAGATCATGGTCAATTTTCCATTCTCACCTCTCCTATTTCGTTTGTTTCTGCATTGCTAGTTCTCTAAATAACCTTTTTTAAAATGAAAAAAGAGGCTCAAAGAAGAAGGAACGGAAGCAAAGTGTTCTTTTTGTAAAGAAGCGAGGTTGATCATTATGCAAATGGCATTCTGCCCACATGCTGCTCCCCCCAGTTTGCCCCTGTGCCCCATGCTAATAACAGTTAGCCTTGTTTGGCCGCAGCTCGGCAAAACTCTCCAACATTTTTGCCGCTCTATATTTCAGCCATGACTTTTGTCATATTTTGAAGAGAAGCTTGCACCTGGCCAACCAACTTGCATGCCAAGCTCTGGCCCACTGAGATTTAAAATGGATTTGAATCGATTGCCCTATGAAATTTAGAAGGTATAAAAAAGACAGCAGCAAAAAGTCACAGCAGAGTTTTCTTGCAGAGTGGAAAATAAAATTAAGGGCATGGTGATAGGTAGCATTCACTTCCCCATATCTTTGAAAACACAGGCAGCAGTTTCTTGCCATATGCAAAGATGAGGAAAGAAAAAGCAGCTAATACAATGTCATGAGAACGGAATGCGTTTTTCTTTCGGCATACCTGATGCAAAAAACTTTTGTGGGTTCATTATTGCTATTATGACTTCAAATCAACCTGATGCATAGGTGTTGATATTGGACGATTTGTTATTAGTTTGCTTTTGGGGAATCACTTTAGTGAGAAATGGAGTCCTTTTCTTTTCTCTAGGGATTTGTGTTTGCACAAGAACTATCTCCAACATTTCCCGTGATGCTTTCTGTGCAGCTAGGAGGAAGACAAGCTGAGAAAGGTCATGCATTTTTCCATTTTGGTCGCTAGTGAAACCTGGACTATGGAGGCAGCAGGGGTCTGAAGTCACCATGTAATCAAGAGCAGACTAGCTCTCTAATTAAGCCAAGTGAAGCCCCCCTCCGAAAATGCCAAGCAGCCCCTAGTTCAGTCAAACTGCAATGTGGTCATGAATCACTTCAGATCTTGTTTTAAAATGCACATTTTGAGTGAGTGGCTCTGAGATTCTCTGCTTCTACCAAACTTCCATTGTTACTTTCCCCTGGACCACGCTCTGAGACCAAGGTTTGGGAAGATTGGGTCCTTTCCTTTCACCCAGGTGTACCCTTACGTTTTAAAAGAAACTTCCGAATATCATATAAAATGGGGCCAAGTCTAGGAAAATTGAAAGTCATGGCCCCAGAACTACAGATACAGCCTTATCAAAGGGATTCCTCAAGGTCAGACTACATACTCCAAACCTAAAGCAGCCAAAGAAAGGGTGTAAAGAGCTGAGACAGGTAATAAAAATCAGATGGCCAGGAAGTAGAAGTCCAGAGAATGTTCTTATGCCCTTAAAAACGCCAGCTGACAGTGGAATCACTTTTAATATCTTTAATTCTATTTGTAGATGTTCTGATCTAATTCTATGTAATAGATATATATATATATATGTATATATCTTTTATTGTGGGCAGATTCAAATCCACTGTTTAAAAAATATCCATAGATTTTAAATAAAATAAAGATGAAATAAAATTTTATTCTCACTCCTTGTGCAACAAGTGGGTAGTTATTATTTGTGATACTTTGTATAGTTAACATATACCTGGGCAGTTGATAATACACAATGTTTCTGGAAAATCCACCTTGTGTCCTAAAGACATCTCTGCCAAGTATATGGACCCATTCTGACAAATGCAGCTAGTGGCAAGCCAGAATGTGACTTTGATTGATTTAAATAAGAAACAAATAATATTAACATTTTATGATTAATATTATGTGAAATACATTTGAAATGGCACCCGTACTTTTGCCTACAAAATAACAAAAAGGATAATTTTTTTACTTAAGACTCTCAAAAATAATGATGTGATACTTGCTGTGGGTCCATCTCGCAGTACCTGTTAATCTCATTCTTGGGGTAAAATCATTCTTGGGGTAATCGGATATGGAACCACCCTGGGCTCCTTTTTCTCTCTCTCTCATCTTGACTTCTGGGTCAATGTAGCCTAAGCCACAGAGTCTCATCAATTATGAAACTATCTTATCTTCTGGCAAAAAAAGAAAGAAATGAGCATAATCTTGCTGCTGAGTATTCATTTCCCTTTATGTTGCAATGCTATTTTTATAGTGGAAGGCCAATATTTTAGCAGACATTACAAATAGGGATTCCATAGGAAGGGAATGATTTCCTATCAGCCACACATCTGAGGCAAAAAGCACAGGGGTGATTTTCAAACATACAGGACATGACTGATAGCTAGGTCAGTTATAGATATAGCTTGTGTTTTTATTCCTACATAGAACTGAGAAACTAAAATGGGTTTTTGTTTTAGTTCATCTGTGGCTCATCTATCGGGATGATGTTTCTGTACATATGAGTTTGCAAAGAGATGGCAAGTAGATTACGCAGATAAGTTTAGGAACCTGACCAAAATACAAAAAAAAAAAAGAGAGAGAAAAACAAAGTCTTAGCAAATAAAAGAATGTCAATCCATACTGAATTATCAGCACCTTCTACTTATTTTGCCAATGAACACATTTTTCAAAACCAACTTAAAAAATCAGGTTTTACCCCTTCAAAGAGATGAAAGCAAAAGAAATATAAAGGGAATTAGGTAAAATGTTCCTTCTTTCCAGATTTTGGAGAACTCTTTTTCAGGGAAGTTAAAATCCTTAACTGACTTTGAGAAGGATCTGTGTTTTATTCGATAGGTAACTGTTTCTGTCTCCAGTTCATCAGATTCTCTCCTTTCTGTGCAATTTCAAACACATTTCCACCATTCGCAGTAAATGATTTGGGAAATGCTGTGTTTTACACATGATGGCCAGAGAATCAAAATGTGAAGAATGCTCTTTTTACAGATAGGGATAAACAACTAGATTTGGAAGTGTCACTAGCAGCCTGCATTGGAGGTTGTGAATTGTTCCAGTGTTATTTTTACAAGTGATATGTTTATTTTTGTGATCAGTTAGAGGTTTGGTCTATGAGTCCCAGCTGAGGATCCCAAGCACTTCCTCAGTTCCCAAGAAATGGAGAACACCTGGAAAAGGAAATGTCTAAATGAAAAATACAAACTCTCACCCCGAACACGTGCAGACAAGATGCCCGAGGACTGCTGCTCCAATGCCAGTTCGGAAACCAACAAAACAAACACACAAATCAAATTGAATATGTCTGTCTGATTGTCCTTCACCTCCAGTCTTTGGTTTCAAACAAGGAGCTAAAGAAATAAACATTCCCAAAAAGCACCCCTTCCCCATGCCATTAGGGTCTCCAAAGTAAATAAAAAGTGGTACTGCCGAGAGTGAACTGCCGTGGCAATTCCAGGGAGAATCCTGATTTTAGCACCACTGTACCAAATTTGTCATTTAGGGAAGCTCTTGTTCCCTTTATTGAGTTCCACTGTAGCGAACAATTTCTGCCTGCATCCCTCGTGTGTCCTTTTGCTTTATTATCTTTCACTGTGAATTGAGCTTCCACCATCCATTTCACGGAAAGTCTAATTTCACTCACTGCTTATACATATGAGGAGACCCCCGCTCCCCCCACACACACACCTCCTCTCCCTCTCCCAATGTTCTTATCAAATGAAGAATTGTGGATAAGGGTTAGGTGCAGATAAACATGAGTGTAGCACTTCCAGAAAGGTCATGACCCCCCCATAAGGTGCTTCTTGTTATGCCTGACCTTCAGATTTTCATCATCAGCCCGCCTGACAACTTAATAATGCAGAGGAGCAGGATTCATTTCGCCCCTCTGAGAAAGCCGGCACGGGACGCCCTTTTCCCTGATTATTTCCCCGCACTCCCGGCTGCCCTTTATAAGCCAACCAGAACTCCATCAATCATGCTCCTCTCTTCCCTCGCCTCCTCAGCCCCCGGTTCTGAAGGCTCTAAAGCTGCCCTGTTCCTTTTGTCTGGGACTGGAATGTGTATACAAAGATCCCCAAAAGGGAGGCGATGGAGAAGAACATCTTTAGCAAAATCACTGCTCCCCCTTCCTGTTCTGTGCATTGTGTCTGAACACTGAATCTCTTTTCCTTTCTTGTTTTTTTTTTTTTTTTTAAGAAATGCTTTTAAAAGTTCTTATCCTCATTTGCGCGTATTACTGTCATGCACCATCTCTCTTAATGAGCGCTGATAAGTACGGAGTTTAAAACACCCTGAACGTAACTTAGAGGTTTTCTGGTTTCCTGGCCTGGTTTCTCTGTTATTGTGGGTATTGCCTTTATTAGAGATTTTATTGTTCTAGAAGTAGTAAAAGGAGATGAAACCTGTTTCACACCTTCCTTCCCAACCCTCTGTTCTACATGCAGCAGAAAGAAAGGAGGAGACAGGAGAGAGAAAATCAGAGGTGGGGATGGAAATTCACAAACAGAGGAAAGCGAGAAAAGACTTGGCTTTGCCGGACTCATTAGGCACTTAGTTCACGTAGGTCAGAATGAAAGCAGCATGCAGAATTTTGGAGCAAAGAGATTTTTTGGAAGGTGAGGATCTAGATCAGAAGCAGATTCTAATAACTATACTTAAACCTGTTCTGTAAAATATGCAGAAACTTTACCCTTCACTTGGAAAGTGTTTTCCAGCCAATGAAGAAGTGGTTTCAGAGGACAAGAGAGGTTGGGTCGCACCAGTAGGTCCAGTGTGCCTTCTGAACCAGAACCATGACCTGTGGCAGCTGCCTTTGCTGCCTTGAGAATGGACAGCATCTCCCTTAGACCAGTAGCTCATCCGGACGAGGCATGGCCAGCACATCTAGCCAGTCTACTTGCATTCTAGGATGCCGAGGGAACAAGATGGAAATCTGCACCCAGCTGAACTGGGGTGTTAATGTCAGCCCAGCTCACATTAGGCTGCTGGCTGAATTAGGCTTTTTTTTTTTTAAGGAAGAGAAAGGAAAAGAATACACTGTGGAAAATACAATAGATAATAGATTCGCTGGATTGCCAAATATTCATTCAAAAAAGGGGGAAGAGACCTTAAATCATTGTAGACAATAACAAAGCCAAGAAGTAAATGCAAAAAATACATCATGCAACGTTTGATCAAAGCTATACATCTATCCTCTACTTCCAAAAACTCAAAACCCTATTTTGAAATAGAAAATGAGTCACGCAGTTTCGTTTTCTTTCTTGAGTGTCTAACAGCCTCAAGATCATTGATTTCTTAGTAAATTCACAAGTTGAAAGATATGCATTTATTAAGGGCCTTGTATGTCCCCCACCTTGAGAGAGATGCTGTGGATGAAGTGAAGGATCCCATGGCCAGGATTCTCACCTGGCCCTGGTCGGCTGGCTCACTACACAGGTGTGGGCAATATGTCATTACTGACTCTATACAAAGAGCTCCACCCAGTGCTCTGGGTGACATGGTGGCACGGCTGCAAGGCTTCAGGAGAGCAGAGAAGATCCTGGAGTGGTGGCAGCACCGAGGACAGAGGCCCAGAGGATGGCTGTGCAGGCAGAGAGGCCCCGAGGCAGAGACCGGCTTGCTGCATGCAGACTGGGGTCAAGTGGACAAGATTCTAGTGATTGACCCACCACCATGGGAATAAAGTTGGGTATAACCCTTTCACCCCAAGATCGTTCTACTGTCATTTCTTTGGTCACATTAAATCCATAGTGAACTTGCCCGGGGCTGAAACCCATTGGCAGGACAGAGGCCATGAGGTCTAGAGCCCGATCTCAACCAAAAACTTGTAGTATAGATGTGGGGAAGCCAAAATCAAGACTTCTGATACCATTTTATTTTGAGCACTGATGTCCAAAAAATGAATAGAATTAGACAGGAATGCTTGACCTCCAAGAATTTAGTGTGTATGCATGTTGCTCACATTGTGTGTATTTGTCTATTTTTATAAGGAAGGTCACTGTACTTATGCTCTGGCTTGTTCTGAGAGACAGAGATGAAAACCAAAATAATTCTACCAAGAAGTCTTTAATTTGGTTCCTGGGATATTGGGGACCCTGGGAATGATCATCGATGACCTCCCCCCAGCCCCTAGTGCTTTCCTATGATTATACTGCAGACATCAGGCAATGGGAGACCCCTCAGCTGGGGAGATTCCCCATGAAGAAGCAAATTTGAAGAGGAAGATAATTTATCTTCTATTTCTTGAGTGTGATGCTTGCCAGACATCCAGGTGGAGGTATCACTGGATGGACAGTGTACATGAGTAGATTAGTTGGAACCATGAGAAAAGACAGAAATGTGTGAGGAATGAGAAACAGCATAAAGACACGGACGTGAGAAACACCAGGGTTAAAGGTTGCCTTTGCATGAGACAAAGAAAGGTTAAGAGGTATAACATGAAATCGCTTTGTATATGTGCTTATTTATTTATATAACATTCCTCTCTCTACCTCCCTCAACATGTAAAGCTTCTTCAAGGGCAAGGACTTGCTCACAGATAGATGTGGAATATAATAGACTAACCCATAAAAGGTGGGTGGATAGGTGAAAGGGAAACCTGGAGAGTGTAGTAGCCAGCACAGGAACAGGGAAGTAAACCTTAAGAAAGGAGGATACAGACACATGTGCAGAGACAGGCTAAGACCTGGAAAAACAGACATTATGTGCCAATTAGAAGGACATCGGTTCTTCCACAGAGCAGGGAAAGCTCTGAAAAATGAAAGAAAGGGATCGCAAACAGGCTGCTGAATGTAAAATCTGCTTGCAAGAAGTGTTTGGGTCAAAAGGGCTTGGCATCCAGGCTTGCATGTACGCTTATAACAAATATTTTTTTCTCCCTTTTCAGGTATTTATTAGCTATGGATGGAGCTGAGCATCTAAGACAATTTTTTGTCATGCTTTGACTGACTTGGCAAACATAATGACTGGAAACTTCTTAATGTCTCCATAGGTAAACGTGTTAGGAAGGAGGATTTTAATAAGTGCTTTTCATAACATGATGTGCTTATTATATGAAATATAAAGCCAAGAATATAAAAACATCTTTTATCGATGTTTAACATTTTGTTTTATTTTGTTTGTTTCTCTACATATGTGTAAAAAATGGAGCCATTCTGTATTTATCATTTTGTATCTACATATTGTTATGTATGTATATTTTTCATACTCCATGCTATTAAAAGATCTTAAAATATGTCTTTCTGTTGACTCATATCAAGCAATCCTGTGAATATATATCTGTATATAATTTATTTCATGTGTGTACATATATATATATATACACATATGAGCTTTATATGTGTGTGTGTGTGTGTGTGTGTGTGTGTGTGTGTGTGTGTAGTCATATATTTAATTTATCTCACTATTCTTCTATTTGAGGATATTTTAGTTTGTGGAGAACATTTCTTCATTGTCTGTCCAGCAACTTTTGAACATCTTTCCGGTATCCAAGGAATTTCCCATATCCATGTCCTGCCTTCCCCCATAAAAACCCTTAACTAATTCTCCTAGCTTCCCTTGCACAGGAGATGGAGTCATGCGACCCGACTCTATGACTCTGACACCCATGATTGAGACAGAAACAACGTGAAGGAAATAGGCCGACCTGTTTCTGTTAATGACAGTAATGCTGGTGTCAGGCACTGAAAGGTCATGATGGCTAAAATCCTGGCACTTAGGATCCAACCCCAGTAGTGTGAGCAGTTTGGGGTCTTCCTTGGAGTGGTTCCCTAGTGTGGCTGCATAGCCCTTAAACCCAGTGTCAGCACCCCCTGGAATTCTACATGCCACTTGTGATGAATTCCATTTTGGTTCAAGCTCTTCAAGGTGGGTTCTACTTTTGTCTGTTGGCTGCTTGATTTGCTCATTCCATTGAAAGCACCCTAAAGATTCAAAGTTGTGTTTTCACGTTTGATGAGGACAAATATCTTTGTACACCGATCTTAAACCACAGCTCTGATTCTTTCACCTTTAAAACTCCTTGCAGAATTTATGAGTCAAATGATGTATACATTTTTAAGGTTCTTAATATAATTTAGCAAAAATCTGGAAAGACCATATCAACTTACTATTAGAGTGGTAATATATGGAGAGTCATCTTAATGAGACCTCATTAATATTGAGTATTATCTCTAAAAGTTTTTAATTTAATGGATAAAAAAGCACTTCAATGTAGTTTTTTAATTTGTGCTTTTTTGATTACTGGACATAATAATTTCATGTGCTTATCTGCTTTATTTTTCTTTTGTGATTTATCTGTCGATTGTCACATTTTTATTAGGATGATGGAATTATCGATGTGTAAATGTACTGTATAAAGTAAGACATACAGCATTTATCATATATGCTGGCAAGTATTTAATGATTTGTTTTGGATTTTTAATTCTGGCTATATTGGTTTTGATGTGCAAAATTTGAAATGTTTATGTGATCAAACCTGCTGGTTTTTCAACTGATTCTTTTCATATTTCTATGCTTACAAAGTTTTCCCTAGAAGTTAAATAGATAATGTGTCTGTAATTTCTATCACTGTATTGACTCATTCTTCCTTTATATGAAAAATGGGTAAGAACAAGTATGTGAAAGTCACTGGATGCCGAGAAGGCCATCTTTTGGGGAAGGACACTGAGTTTCAGGAAGGTCACCTACTGGGGCTTGGAGTTATTGCCTTAAGTTGATCATATAAAGCTGTCAGTTTTTACATCGCTTCATTGAATGCCACTTCCAAATACATTTTCCAAAATCATTATTTTATCATGCTCTGGACTTTCTAAAAAATCTTCAGTCCTTCCCAAAACCCATACAGATAAAAAGACTCTTAAACCCCAAGCACAGAATAAAGAACCCTGCTACAATGACCCTAAACAATCTTCTCAACCTTGTATCCCAATACACCCCAAACCTCAGGAATGTTATTCTACTATAGGTTAAATCTTATGAAACTGCTGATATTTAGCCACTCAAATGTACCAAAAATTGGTCATTTAATTTGGTTCAATTTAAATACCTGAAGAAAAGACATTCATCTTCTTATAATATTTTCCACCCCAGTCTCACCACCTGAAATGCTGTCTATGATTTTCTTGAAGGCAACCTGAAGACTGCACTGTACCTCGTTCCTGGAAGCAAACATTGCTCATTTAATACCACCCTTCCCCCTTTGTATATAAATTGCTACTTTAGCATTGGATATTAACTGTTTTTGAGTTCACTAGCATTGATGAATTTTGTGGTTTGTGAACCACTATAAAGAAATGGTTTATCTTGCAATTACCTACATATTGAACGACCACCACTTGTTGTCCACTGTCCCCTCTCTCGGCCCCTCACTGGAGTTGCCCTCACTGTTGCCAGATAAGCTATTCCCACCTTCCAAAGTGTCCCTACAACACATGGAGCTAGGCAACGTCCTCCTGGTGAAGGTCTTCAACTGCTATCTCTCTGGGTCCTTCCTGCAGACCAATTTATACAAAGGGAAGAACGCAGGGCTGCAGTGGGGCAGGTATTGAGCATGGAGCTGCCCTCAGAGCTCTCAGAGGCGAGGAGTCAGGAGAAGAAAGTAAAATGTTTGTGGAGCCAAGGATGAAACACTAATGGGCTATCACTTCACCAAAACAACGGGCTTGGGTGAGACCATGAGAGGCAGAAGTAGAAAGGGGAGCCATGGAGGGCTGCAAAGCATAGGAAATGATGCCTGTGAAGTAGGGTGGCTCAGAGCAGGAAGGGCTTTGAACACTAGGCACGTAGTTATGTTGCTTTGTGCACAGCTCTGCACAGAGTCTCAGGTCTGCAGTGGGGAAGCACATGCCAAAACTACCAGGTGGGCTATAGATGACAAGGGATTGGGAGGGAAGCAAAATGTAGGATCAAAGAGCAACAAGAGGAACGTCACACTTCAGTGGCAACTGTGATTGCAGTAATAACACAGAAGTGAAACCAATGATAAAAGTAGACATTTCTCAAAAGAGTGATGAGCAGGGGCCCAGGGCAAAAAGTTAATCTAGTAGTGGCACACTTATTCCTCTTTCAGAAACTTCCACATAACCCATGCTTTAAATCTACTTAGAAATTTTACTATCTACAGAATCATTAGATTGACATGCATCTATTTAAAACAATTAAAGAGTGAGGTGCCACTGGCTATCGATCACTGACACCTTTGTGGTTCACGCAAGAGCAATTGCTCTAGCGTGTGTGTGATTTTATGTGCTCTAAGGAAATCTATGTTTTGTTTGGGGATGGATGGAAGGAAATACCTGTAAGAGTTTGGAAAAAGGGGGAATACCATAATCATGTTTAGAACTTAATGAGAACATTGTTCTTCTGAGGAAAAGTGTTCAGAGGATTTAGAAAGGACTGCAGAATAGGTGCCAAGCCATTGAACTTTAGTTTACCATTTTCCCTTAGGCTAAGTCTGTGCAAAATAGGAAATATGTGGTTAGAAGACAGGAAAGGATTTCTCTATTTTTCTTTTTCTCAAATTTTCAACAGAAGTAACTGAATCGTAATGGAGTTGGGGAGAAGTTACAAAATATTTTGGGAGTGAAATAGGATGCTGTAGCCTAACTAGGCAACCTGACCATCCCATTAACAAAGAATCTTAGTTGAAAAACTGAGACCACCATGTGGAATCCTGGGAGGAAGTCTCCAGTCTGGCTCTTCCCATTGTTTCTCCTCAAACCTCTTGCTCTATACACTGTTTTTCTCCTCTCCCACATGCCTCATTCCATCTGCCCATTTTTTACCAGAGTTCCCAGGACAAATATCCACAAAACCACTTCTCCCTGAACATTAAAGAACTTCACTTCTGTCACCTTCCTCGCCAATGGGCTGTGTTTCAAGGGAGAAGACCTCTCTCCAAGAAACCTTAGGAACTCTGGGTACAAACCATTGTATCCACATAAAAACACATTCTTAGAGCAAAATGGTTAACTTAAATCTGGACTTCTGGGGTACCATGCCTTCTTCATTGGGATACAGCCTTCCTGTCTTGCAGCTCTCATCTTGGAGACTTTAATGAGATGGTAAATCACCGGAGAACACATTCTCTGTGTGAATATGTAAGTTCATCATTCCTTTGTGCTGTGCCATGCACATCATTTGGAGTCGCAAACGCTATTTGTAGAAGAAGTGACTAAGCTAGACCTGAAATCATGTGCAAATTTTACATTAGCCTCTGGAACAATATTCATTCTGAGCCTTCCTTCTTTGGAGGAGTTTGCCGTGGTGGGTTGGGATGAGAACGTTAAGAAGTCCTTCGTGAGGTTAAAATCTATAATCATTATAATACACAGCGTGACTGTCATGTGTGACTATTTCTTCTTATCAGCCTCCATGCTTTCACTTTCACCAAACGGAACTACCAAGCTTCATGGAATCCATTCTGCTTGGCAAAGGTCTGTTCTATGAAAAAGGAGAACAAAAGTCCCCAGTCCCTCTTTCTGGCATAGAGAAAGCTTCTAGCGTGAATGTACGCTGCCAAAAGTGAATGATGTTGGGGGGACGTCCTTCTCCAATTGGACTTTCTCCTGGCAGGAGGGGAATTTGCAGCAAAGTAGGAGGTTGCTCTCTCTCCCTGTGTCTCCAAAGGCTGGGTTACAAGAGCTGTCTGGGGTGTACAGTGGAGGCCTGACCTCAAAATCTCCATTCTCTGCTTGGCTGCCGCTCTCCTTGGCTGAGAATCAATCAGCAAGCCTGGCTAGATTAGGATGCAAAATATTTGACTTGAATATATTACGGAGAAGAGTTCTTTCATATTCTGAAATATAGAGATGAGTCATTGATATTTATTTCTAAATAAATCCTATTCTCATTATTGGGGAGAGCAGGTTACTTTGGTAACTCAAGCAGGATGACCTAATTAAAACTTGATATAAAAATTCAGCATGCCATATAGTACTTTACCTGCCCAAAGTAAACACAGACAAGCACAATTTATTTTACAGGAGCATCCCTCATGCAAAATTACTAGTGAGCATATCACAACCAATTACAGGCCACTGTATATGCAAATTATTACTCTTTCAATTATTTATAGAGAGCTATGAATGTACACAGTTCTTTATAGAGCATCAAACACAGAAGACAAGAGCTCTGAATGAGGAAATCTGAGTATCTGGGACTTCCCATGGGTTGACATGACGGGATGGCAGAAAAGCAAAATGAAATTTGTTTGCAGAGAGTTAAGGAAGAAAAAAGGACGAAAATATGATTTATGCTACTCAAAAAAGCAAGTGAAAATTAGTCATCAGAACAAAGATGGGCCCCAAGCAAAATCAGGACCAAAGCAATTTTTTTCCTAGCTTCAATTTCCTACTCCTAACAATACTATATCATTTTACTATAAATTATGTTCTTGGCTTTGTTTTTATATGTTTTCTTTACTCAACCTTATGGACAACAAAAAGACATAATAAGCAAAGTTAAAAGACCAGAAACAAACTGAAGTGCAATATTTCAACATAACTAGCAGTCAGGTATAAATATCTGGAGCACATAAAAACCCTGAAGATCAATAAGAAAATAATAACCTACCCACCCCACAATTCATAGATAAATTATCTGAAAATGCATTCACCATAAAAAGAAACACTAATGGCCAATTACACATATGAAAATATGGTCAATATTACCAGTAATTGGGGGAAATTACAATTGAAATAAGATACCCTTCTGGTAAAAAAATTTAAAATTTGGTAATATATTGGAAACAGCAAAAGGAAACAGCAACTCTCAAACAGCTGGTTGGAGACTTTATTGATATAGCTCTCCTGGAGAAAGCTGGCAGTCTATATTAAAATAGTTTTTGGAACGATGTATCTGCTGCCCCAGCCATTCCATTTCTCATTGACCGCCCAAGAAATACACTTACATTGCGCACAAAAGATATGTCTAACAATGCTTTAAAAATAGATGTTCAGGGCTGTGAAACTACTCTGTATAATACAATAGTGGATGCATGACACTATGCATTTGTTAAAACCCATAGACCTTTCCAGCACAAAGAGTGAACCCTAATGTAGACCTTGGTCATTATTTAGTAATAGTATAACAATATTGCTTTACCAATGGTAATAAGTGTACCACACTAATCCGTGCAAGGTCTTGGCAATAGGAGAAACTCACAGGTAGGGGAAGACCGCATGGGAACTCTCTGTACTTCTTGCTCAGTTTTTCTGTAAACTTAAAATACTGCTCTAAAAAATAAAGTTTGTTACTTAAAAGAAGAAGATCATGGGGACATTTCAATGTTAGTTGAGATACGGCGGTGTTCACAATGACAGTGCTGAGAATAAGACTGATTTAGAAAGGAGAGGTGTGTGCACACACGTAAACATGCATGTGTTTAAAATGCAAACCACGGTGGTACTGAATATGTCTTGTTTTCATCTTTTCAATCTTGTTTTTAAATATGGAAATACCTTTTCTTCAATTAAAGAGTAAGCTACTTGAGAACTCAAAGGCTTTTCTTACAGCTTACTCCTTCGTGGTCACCCTAAACAGAGAAATATTAATGCTATTATCTGAATGAATATTACAACTTCTGGCCAATCAATTTCCTTTTTACATAGATAGATTCAACTGAAAGTGTGCCAGAAAAGAACAGTAGGTAATATTAACATTAGGCTCTTTTTAACCTGGAGGAAAATTTGAATGTTAAAAAAGAAAAGAAATGAAGAAAAAATTTGTCTTCTAAATCCATGATTTTTCTATAGTAAATTTCTATTTTCTGTATCTCTAGAAACCCTTTGGTCTCCATACTTTGCCTGCCTCACCCACATGCATACCAAACTCATTTAACATTTGAGATTCTCTAAGTATAACAAATACTGAGTTCTGTTGTTTTTTTGGCCCCTTGTTTTCTGGATTGTTTTCATTCTTGGCATCAGACCTCTCTTGCTTTCACCTCTTCCCTGCCTCCTCACTTATAAATCTTAATTGGATGCAGTCACATTGCCAGTTCTCATCTGCCTCTCGTCTTCCAAATCTTTGTGTCTATCCTTCCGCAGGGCTAGAAGCCAAAGCTTTCAGACAAATTGACAACATATTAGCAAGTTACCAAGTAATCGCTCCAGGGATTCAAGGGACAGTATGTCCAGCCCCAGGGTGGAAGTTCAAAAACTGAAAAGCCTTCTTGGGTTTTCAAGAAACTGAGGATCTAAGATTCTGAAGTTTCCACGAAGAGGTCACCACCATCTGATATTTCAGAAGGACTCTGGAGTTGGACCAAAGGACTGTTGAAAGATCCAAGCCGTTGCAAATTGATTTGGCATGGGAAGATTCTCCTGAGGAATGAAGAAAACCAGGGCCATGTCACTTACGGCAGCAAACTCCATCGGCTTGACTGAGCAGCCATTACCGAGGAGGCGACAGAGCCCGAGCAACTTACAGACCCGACAGGCAGGGAAGTGCTTTGTCAACTGGGCACGACACGTCCGTCTCATGCTGGTTAGTTTATGGGGACATACTCTTTGCCACGAAACTTCACTGAAACATGGAAATTTATGCCTTCATTATGAAGGTGTTTCATTTCAATTTTGAAATGCTGGGACAGTGGCTTAAAAACGAAAAGGGAAGTGATGGCCCATCCGACCCAGACAGGTTTCTTGTCAAGAGCTTAACTATGTCAACAGACTTTCTTAAAGCTGGAAAGTAATTGAGGGGAAAAGGAAGTGCAGGGATTTTGAATGAAGCTAATTGTTCCTGGATGCTTAGAATTTAGAAAATAATGAAAAATAACCTATTAACTATTGACTAAAATGTTTCTGAAAATGGACATTGTACCTCAGAGAATTTCACAGATAGAATAAATAAGTCAGGTACACTTCATCACCAAAATAATAATATTGGGAGGAAATTCTGAATAAGGTCATGAAGAAGAAAACAGATGTATGAAAACTTTATATAACAATACATTTTTTTATGAAGGGCAATAATGGTAACACTAAAATTGCCTGAGAAAACTTTTTTCTCTCCTTTTCGCAGCTTCTGAATCAAAGGGTGAAAGAGTAAATTAAACTATATAGAAACAAACTGAGTAACAATTGAGGGTGCTTACCTCAGACATGTAACAGTTTTTTATGTTTTCATAAAACACATAACACTGTATTTGGTGCTTCTTAAATGATTAGATTTATTAAATCATAAAATAATATCTTTTCATTGAAACAAAAGTTGTATACGGGAGAAAAAGTAATATTATTTCCACCCCCTCCTCTAACCCTATTCCCTCAGTAACAAAGGATACCATGTGCAACAAGGTGGAGTGTACTGTTCCACATCTTATCATGATAAACATAAAAATAGTTTAAATATTCTTAGTTTAAACTTGAAATTCCTTGCTAACATAGATCATGTATTATTCAGCCATATATCCTTAGTAATAAATAATGACTGGGTAAATAGATGAATGAATGAATATTTACCACTATTTGATAGTAATAGGTCTCAAGGGAAGATATTACTTCAGTTTAATCTTTGCATTCTAATTAACTAGGACGTTGGTATATAATAACGTACAGTTAATTCAGTGTTCTTGAATTGTCGAATAGATGCATGAAAAAGGGTGATTTCCGTCCTAAACTGGTTAAGTATGGGAAAAGTGGAAGTGAAAAAAACAATAAAAGAAATAAAGGAGCACAAGGAGAGAGATGAAGAAAGTGTGAGAAAGCTAGTGAGAAAAAAAAAAAAAGGAATATTGAGGAGGGGGAGAGAGGAGCAGAGGAGGACAGGGTCCAAAGAGACCCTAGGAGGATGCCTCCTACTTAAGAACTTGCAATGTACGACTAAAGTTAAAGACAGCCTCCAAACAGAATGTTCCTGAGATCTCAGTGGTCATTTTGTCAAGAGCCACCCTAATTACTTTACCACCTTTTCCTCCACATCTAACCAATCACCAAGAACCTTTCTGATATTTGGTCAATTCTTTCCATCCTTACCAGCTTTTCACCCCATCTTTCTGCTTAGCTGTGGTCCATTATGTACATGACTATGGAATTAATTCTCCCTGCAATATTGTTTAAATCAGAACATCATTGCCTACTAAAGTGTTTGATATACTCCATCATGTTTAGTAAGCTCAAACTCTGAGCCCCAAATTCTCAGGACTCAATAAGCTTTTATTATATACCTTCTGAGTCTTTTAATTTGTCCAGCCAAGACAGATTATCTGTCTAACATAGTACATATTTTCTCAACTAAATATTACTGAACCTAGAATATTCTTGCCTCAACCTACCCAATACAATGATATCCATTATTCTGCAGCTATCATTGAGCAATCCCTTTGACTGTCAAGAATGTTAACAATGCTACTTCTGGAATAGAATGCCATGTGGCTATCCATTATGGATGCATTCTCTTAAAAACTTCATGATAAAATTGAGAGTGTGAGTCATCCATTCATTTCTTCAAAAATTAGATCAAGCACCTACACTGTGCCAAAAAATAATGATAAACAAGAAAATAAACATAGCTCCTACCTACATGTAACCTAAAGTCTAGTGAAAAAGGCAAATAATTACTACAATAGGATGCCCCTAAACAGAGATCATATATGTCTAAAAGTGAATAACCCAAAACTAAAACAAACCAAAACTTAACTCCAGTATATTGGGAAGAATTTCTATTGGCAGTACAGCCAGCTGAATTGCACTAGGGGGAAAACTGAGTGACGTTACTTGCTTTGTCTAATGATTGTGGTCTTAAATGAACTCAAGAGGCCCTTTTTATGATGTCGTATCATCTACTTCTCATATCAGACACCCATTGTTTGTTCCCTGAAGGAAGCTGAGCAATTATCGTTTCTCTGTACAAAGACTACCTTTTGAGGCTTCTAGAGTATGTCTCCCCCTGCATCTTTGACATTCCATTCACAGAGTTCCAAAAAACAGCAGGAAAAGAAACAGTGGATGGCAAATAGAATATTAGATCATTGGAGTTCTTGCACTCATGGTGCATGTCACTCTCTGCATCCAGCCATGTGCTTGACTCAGCCTGTGCCAAGGAGGTGAAGCAGCCAGAAAATATCCTGTTACCAATTATTTTCTGTTCAATGACATTGCCATCCATTGATCATTCCTTCCCGAATCATTTACTACCTAGGCCATCATCATATTGTCAATCTTGTTAGCCAGTCAGTTGAATGTGTACTACTCATTTCATTGTGGTTCTAAGTGGCACTTTTCAGATGACTAATCCTAAATGGCAACTTTTCACATGATTATTGGCCATTTGAATAGCCTCTTCTTTGATGTGCCTGTTTGAGTTCTTTGTTCATGTTCCCTATTTGATTGTTTTTCTTCTTAAAAGTTTATCTGTAGCTATTCTATGTATATTTCAAATAAGATTCTACTATTAGTTATGTATTTTGAACAGTTCCTCTTTTTCTGTGAACTTACCTTTTCATCTTCAGTATTGTCTTTTGTTAGACAGAAATGTAATCAATGTTTTATTTTTGGTTAAGACTTTTTCTCTTCAGTTTAAGAAATCCTTCTCATTACCCTTATATTTTTAAAGATTCATTGTTTATTCTTTTACATTAAGATCTATAATCCATGAAAAGACTGAAAACCAATGATCTAGGTCTGTCAAGAAAACAGAAAAAGCGTAAAAAATAAACCCAATGATAAATACAAGAATGATAAATATAAGAGCATAAATTAATAATGTAGAAAGCTGACATATAATAGAGAATATGAACATACTCAAAAATTAATTCTGAGAAAAAACAGTAAAAATAGAAAAGATACATATTAGTGCCAGAAATGAAAATAAAAACATCACTATACATCCTGAGACATTAAAATGATGGTATAATGCTATTGTAAACATTTTTTGTTAATAAATTTGAACTAACACAAGATGAGATAGACAATAGGAGCAGTCCTTTAACTACTAAGTAAAATGAACATATAACTGAAAACATTTCCTGGTCTTACACATTATTGAAATGCCCCTGACACCTAATGTAGAATTCTGATTATTCTAAATGACCAACAAATGTTTTATAAGTGGCTAGCTGACTGTTTAGAACAATTTCATAGACAGTTTTTGAGAGTGCAAGTAATATTCCTGGAGGTAAATAAGGTAGTAAACAACAAAAAAAACCAAAATAAATTGTATAGTTTAATAATTTATTTTAAAGGCATTTATCCAAAAGAGATTACCAAAAATGTACAAAATATCTTGTCCCGTTTAAAAAATAGTATCATAAATACAAGCAAACTCAGTCTAACAACAGAGAATGGATTAAATCAATTACGTAGATAGATAACTATGGGATAGAGGCACTGAATATTCTGCGCATTAACAGCCATAATGTAGAATATGATGAAATTAGAAAATACAAGCTATTATTCAATGAGCCAAGAAATTTACCGAAGAGCAAGTACAGCATGCTCTCAACCTTGTACTTTTGCTTGGAAGAGTGACTATATTCATAGGCAGAACATATGGCAGTACATGGGGTATGTCATCAGCGATAAACGTCTATCCCTTTGGCTGGCCGAAAATTGCCGATATTCAAGTTGATACATTTTTTTCAGAGCACACTAGCACCGAATAGTTTCATTTCCCCATTCTCTACAGAAATCAGAGATTTTGCAATGAGCTTGGTGCATTTTTCAGGAATGGGGAGATAATGAGGACAAATGTTTGCCCAATTCCCATTCCTTTGAACATGCTGTGCCTCACATTCTGGTCGCTGTAAGTACCAAGCAGGTACTGAACAATGAAACAAATGTAAACCAAGAGCAAGGGAAAGGCTGTTTCCTAAAGTGGGCCAGGGCATGTCTAGGATGAGACTCTGAGGATAAAACTGACTCATGGCAATTTTGCTTGGGACATTCTTAAATCAGAGCCAGCCACCTACTCCACCTATGCACCTCTCCATCGCAGGTAACTCATGCTTAAATATATCATTAATCCAAATCCTGGAAGGGACAAATCTCCAGTTTGTTTAGACTTGCTCCAGTGCCTCATTACAGCTATTATCACTACATCAAAGAAGCAGGTCCTATATGTGAGCTATTATTAAAGGTTTTTAAACTTTGTTGTGCTGAGCAAGAATGAGAGACTGTTGTGAAAAGGATTGAGCTAAAAAAATTAAAAAAAGAAGTCTAACTAGTTGCAGAGATTGTACTGATATTGGGGGCCCTAAATCCTGGGAGACATAAAAGATAAAAGATTACAGGATTGGAAATCACTTACTTCTATCATGTATCAGCTGCTTATTTATTTACGTCTTTTTAGAGGTCTATCGTCCTTGAGTGTGTGGTTTTGTCATCTATGTCTTTGTTAGTACTCCTCCCTCACTGAGCAAAGTGTCTGGCACAGAAAAGAAATGTAATCAAAACAAGAACACAAATTTATGAATAAGAACTGTGGGGAGAACAGGAGAACAGGAACTAAGAAATAAAAATTTGCTACCCAGAAGTGAGAACACTCAAGTTATCCTTCTTGCAGATACTAGACATGCTATTTTTGTATAACTAGTTTGATCGATGTTACATTCTTGTTAATTTATTCATTAAACATACTGGTAGTTCTTCTTTGTGCCCAGTTCAGTCCTACAAATTTGGGAGATACAAAAATTAATTACAATATCATATTTCTGATACATGATGTCACAGAATTCACAGTGTAGTTGGAGGTAGTACATATTCCATGATCTTTGATGTGTTTTAAGGCAATATTTAGATTAGCAAAACATGGGCTGTATGAATTCAATGGAAGAAGAAAACTGCAGGTGGGAGCAGGAACACAGATGAATTCAGGTAACTGGTTTGCCTTTGGGTCTTGAAGTTTGGTTTAGAATTTAAAGCGGGGAGAATGTCCTAACAGAACAAAGCATTAAAAAAAATGTACGTAGAGGATGAATGTGTCTGTATTTTTTGTTATGGAAAAGAGCATTTAAAAAATATATGCATTACTTTCTTAAATTCCAAAAGAAAAGCCTAATTGTATTTTAGTTTATCTACTAAATACACATTCCCCCATTCATGCCTTCAATGAATTTTAAACTTCATATGTGTTCCCCTTGAGCTTGTCTCTTTCTAGCTAGAATTTAAATTTTCCAGTCTATCACCTCTTATCCCCTTGAGCATTTTATTTGTCATTCTCTGTACCAGCCTCAAGCACATGGACACTCTTGAAAAGAGTAAAGGACTGTGGTGACAATAACTTCTCATGTGCAGACTTGCATGGGTTTATGAAGAAATGCTGGTGCAAACAAGCCCTGTCCCAGGAAATCATTATGGACAGGTTATTGTCTGACTCTCCTTTTCATCCGTTATTAATTTCTTCTTTATTCAGCAAAAATGTACTGGGTGCCGACCACCCTCAAGATTTTATCCAAAACATTGATGTTAAAAGATTAATAAGATTAATGAGAAACGACCCTTGTCCTCAAGAACCAAATGTTTAATGAAGACAGAAGTGTGCATAAAAAAATAATTTTTTAAAATAAGGAAAGTTCATTGAGATATATTTACAGAATGTCTCAAGACTAATAAGATGTGATCTATAACCTTGCTTTGTGAAGGGATAGATCAAGGGAGAGATTTCTAAAGTGATATTAGCCAGGTAAACAAGGGATTCTGATATATCTTCTTAACAGAGATGGAAATACATTTCTTATTCTACTGGACATGGGCATATGTCATTTGCTATCATTGTGATTCTAACTATAGTATACATCTGACTAAGCTTCCACTTCTAACCAACAGTCTACCCACATTTCAACACTGCAATGCCATGCCCTAAGTTTATCATTTTGTGTTTCTGATCCAGCATGGGGAATATTACAACAACCTAGATAGACTGTGAAAGTTCACAGATAATTCAGGAGGGACCTCCTGCCCAGGGCTGAGAAAATAAAGTGATTTACCCTAGATGAGTGCTTCTGCAAGTGTTGCCCCTGGGTTTGCAGCATCTGCAATAACTGAGAACTTCTTAAAAATACAAATACTCAAGGCCTACCTCAGACCTACTGAATCAGAAACTCTTGAGGTGGGGTGAGGGATGGAGGGGTGTCTAGGGCTTAGCAACCTATGCTTTTACAAGTCCTCCAGGTATTGCTGGTATATTTAAAATTTGAGGAAAACTTCCCTTGATAAGAGCCAGATCACACTGTACCAGTGAACATTGGTTTCCCAAAAGTAATCACGAGAATTCTAAAGCAGAAAGAGGGAGGAAAAGTGGCCAGCCAAAAAGACACGTCAAAAATATTTAGGATAACAACAAAGTAGACATGATACCCAGATTGGTTCTCTTTGATGTGCAAGCTCAGCAGTCAGCTGTTCAATTTTATCCATGAATAAAATACTTGGAAAACAGCAATATAGTAACTGTGTGTAGAAACTTTATGTTATTCCTTTAATCATGTCAATTAATGAAATAGTTAAAGAATTTAAAATAGATCTTGTAAAAATCACATGGCCTCCTTTAAGTCTACTGTATGCCATTTCTATGCAGCACTAGAATTTCTCTATGCCAAAGGAATTTGAAAATCTATATTTTGCCATTATACAATTTTAATATTCATTTTAATAACATAATATAAAAATTCCACTTTGCTGAGAGGGTCTATAGCATAAATACCCTATAATAAGACATTTTAATTTCAATAGCAAAAAATTGTGCTCTTGCATCAGTCTAACATGATGGATAAGAGCATCCAAATGAGGCTTTTAGCACAACCTTTGGACTACATTAGCAAAAATAAATATTAACATAAGAAATACATGATGGGAAATCTTTAACACTCTACAAAAAATTAATTCAAAATGGCATATTGATTTTTAAGCCACCTAAAATAAAATGTATTAAACAATTCCAAATATTTCTCTATCAAAAATTCAATATTTCACACATTTTTTTAGACAGCCTAAGTAGGAAGAACGTACTAAACATTGAGACAAATCCTGATAGCTTGGATAGGAATTATTGGGTATGCGTAGACGGAATTCTATGACTAAGAATGTGTGGCTGTAATTGGCTCTGAAGTTAACATCTCTTAAGATAGGTAAAGGAAATGCTCTTGAATGTTGATTCCCCATTGAAAAGAGTATATATTCACATAACTTACTCTCATCACTTCATGATCATTTGGAGGAAATATCTGATTGATAAGGAACCTAAGACACTGAGAAAATTCTCATCAGTTTAGACAGAGGTACCAGGAGAGGATTCCATGTTATTTGAAGAGCATGAGGGAAATAACCATTATTTTTCTATTTTTATTGCTGTGGCAGTAGAGCTAAAATTCTGAGATGAACAGAGAATCTATCCAGAGAACTGAGAAAACAGGACTCTTGAAGCTAGTGTGGAGGAAATGTAAGCATGAGAATGAAAATACTCTAATTATCTGTATAAATTGGCAGAAGTCCCCAGGGTACCCTGCAAATTGAGCAAGCACAGAACATACCCAAGAAACATAGCAAAGATTTGGGGAGTTAAACTATGATATAAACTACAGCCCAAGTCCTACCTGAAACTTTGTTGGTGCATCCAAGGGACAGACACAAAGAGTGGAGCAAAGCTTTCCCAAACTAAAATGATACTAGAACAGCTACTCACAGAGGGTGAAATATGGTTTGTGGGCTGAACCTGACAGGGTTGATTGAGTGTTAAAGAGAAATTAAAAATTATCCAGAGGATTTTAATGGATTCAAAAGCTTCACAACATAATTCAGACTTCCTAGGATGAAACCAAAGTTCTTTAATTTGCAAAGAATCAAGAAATTTTTATCAGTCCTCAAAAGAAAAGGTAATCAACAGATGCCAACCTCCAAATGACACAGATTTTGGAATTATAATATGAAGGTTTTCAAGCAGCAATACAACTATTCTCCATAAGGTAAAGGTAAACACTAAACTAGAAGGTAAAAATTCTCAGCAGAGAAGTATAACCTATAAAAAAACGAACAAATGGAAATATTAGAATTATAAAATACAATACACAAAATTTAAAAAAAATCATATGGGCTTCACAGCAGAATAGAGATGACAGAGGAAAGAGTCAGTGAACTTGAAGGTGGGTCAATAGCAACGATCCAAACTGAGGACCTGAGCACAAAAACATTTTTTTAATGGGACCTCGGCATCCTGTTGGAGACTTGTTTTTATTGAAGTATAGTTGATATACAATATTATATTGCTTTCAGGTATAAAATATAGTGATTTAACAATTTACATGATTACAAAATGTTCACCATGACATGAATGGTACCTGCTGTGACCATATAAAGCTATTACAGTATTATTAACTGTATCACCCATGCTGTACTTTACATCCCTGTGACTTACTTATTTTACAATTGGAATTCTGTACCTCTTTATCTTCTTCATCTAATTCACCTCCTCCTTGTGGCAACCACCAGTTCATTATCGGGTTTATGAATCCATTTCTGTTTTGTTTATTCATTTGTTTGATTTTTTAGGTACCACATGTAAGTGGAATTGGATGGCTTGTTGGATACTCGACCCAAAGGTCTAACATTTGTAACATTGGAAAGGCAGAAAAGAGAGCAAGGAAGAAGGGATTGGTGAAGATAAAATATCTGACAAAATAATGTCTGAAAGTTTCCCCAAATTTGTTGAATGACATAAATTAAAAAATTCAAGAAAATTAGACAACTCCAAAAGAAGAAAAGTAAAGCATGCCCACAGGTATCATAATAAAACTTTTGAACACCAATGATAAGAAAAAAAAGTGAAATCAGGTGGAGAAAAGTGATATATTACATATAGGGGAACAATGGTTGTGGACTTAGCAGAAACCATAAAGGCCAGAAGACAACGGAATCTTTAATTTGGCCTCCCACTTACCCAGAGTAGGAACTGCCAATGCAGATTTTTGTACCCAGTGAAAATATTCTTCAGGAACAATAGCCAAAAAAAAAAAAAGTTCTCATATGTTGGAAACTAAGAAAATGAACTAAAAGTAAATCTGCTCTAAAATAAATGCTAAAGAAATTCTTCAGAGTGAAGAAAAATTATATCAGAAGGAAACTTATAATTGCAAAAGTTAACAAGGAGCAGTGGAAATGGCAAATATCTGTATAAATATAACTAAGATAAATTTTAGCCAAAATAAGCAGGTGAAGAGAGGCAACAAAGGGCCAGGTAGTTCATTTGAACGCCCCGGGCGAGGTTCCCTAGTCTATGGAAATGGAGGCTGGGGAAGCTGCACAAAAGTAGACAGGCAGTGAGTTCTTAAAGAAGGTAGGGGGAGGCAGAGCTTAGATTTACAGCGGCGCGAGGATTGGCTGGCCTGAGGCACATCTTTCAGGTTGGGAGGGGGCAGCAGCCGGGGACGTGGCACGTCATCAGTGTCCGACGTGGGAGGGGGCAGCAGCCGGGGACTTGGCACGTCATCAGTGTCCGACGTGGGAGGGGGCAGCAGCCGGGGACTTGGCACGTCATCAGTGTCTGATGTGCTCCCCGCTTCCCCCAGTGCCTTCAACCTTACAATAACAAATTATTTTTCTCCTTTTAAGGTTTAAAATATATATGACTGATAAAAACAAATCTATAACATTGCTGGAGGAAGAGGTAATATATATAGATGTAAGAAACGTGATAGTTATAAAACAAAAGAAAGCAAAAACACATAAATAAGTTTGGCAATCTTCTATGTAAACTGTAAAAAGTAATACTCCCAAGAAGAACCACCAAATATATACAAAGTGGTCAAAAGCAGAAAGGTAAATTAAAATGAAATTCTAAAATATTCAAATTGTCCAAAATAAGGGAGAAAATGGGAAACCAGGGGAAAAAAATGAGAGAGCAAACTTCAAAACATACTAAAGTGGTGAACCTACTTCTAACCATTCTAACAATTGCATTACAGGAAGTAAACTAAATAACCAATTGAAAGATAGAAATTGTCTTACTGGATTTTTTTAAAAAAGCAAACTGTATTGCTTAAAAGAAACTCACTTTAAATATGAGAGAGATCAGTTAAAAATAAAAGGATGAAAAATAAAACATGAAAACACTAAATATAGATCTAGTGAATATATTAATATCCAATGAAGTTGATATCGGAACACATTTAGCGATTTCTTATAAAGTTAAAATAAATTCACTACAACATATTACCAGGTGTCATCATACCCAAGTGAAGTGAAAAATTGTATGTACATAAAAACTTGTAAGGCAATGTTTATAGATTTGTGATTACTCTAAACTGGAAGCAATCCACATGACCATCAAATGTATAATAGATAAACTGTGGTACATCCATAAAAGAAAATACTACTCAGCAATAAAAATGAATGAATTATTGAAACTTCCAACAATGTAGATTAATCTGAAATGCATTTTACTAAGGAAGGCAGACCCGAAGGGCTACTGGAAGTATGATTATATTTATATGACTTTTTCAAAAATGTACAAATCTAGGAATGGAGGATAAGTTGTTTGGGGTTAATTGTGGGGAGAGTGGAGGTAGAATGACCACAGAGGGACAAAGAGCAAACTGGAGAGATTGTTATGATCAGTTCTGTATCTTGATTGTGATTGTAGTTGGAGATATCTTAGTATTACTCAAATCTTGCTGAACTATATACTAAATAGTGAGTTTGTTGTAAATAAATTAAAATTAAATTTTAAAATAAGGAAGATTATTTATATGGAGAGAAAATCAGGTTTTTCAGAAAAAGAGAACAGATAATTCAAATAGTCAAACAAAATTTAAATATCCCATAATAGAACAAAAAGAAATAAGAAGAGCAACATTTCATTAAAAAATAAAAATGGTGTATACACATTCAAGGGAATATCAGTAAAATTTATGTGCAATGCTATACATAAAAATATATTTTAGACTGCTGGTAGAGTATGGTCCTACCTTGTTCTTTTTTTTTAATTTGAAAATAAAATATATTCCTTTTAATTGGGAGTGTGTAAATCATTAATATTTAATGCAATTGTTGATATAGCTAATTTTAGTCTGCCATTATGCTAGATTTTTGTTTATTTGTTCCATCTATACTTTGTTTCACTTTTCCTTTTTCCCGACTTCAGGGTTAATTGTTTTTATAAATCCATTTTATTTTCACCATTGTTTAATTAATCATACTTAAAAATGTTTTAGATGTTGCTACTGGATTTAGAATATACAAATAATATACCCATTCACATATGGTGTAAAAATCTCACAGTAGTGTGCCTCCATTACCTCCTTCCCATCCTTGTAATTTTGTTGTTACATTTTTTATCTCAATATGTGTTTTAAACCTGACAATATATTGTTATTATTATCTGTATCATATATCTATCATCTACTATCTAGTATCTATCACATATATGTCTATATCTATGTCGCTAAATATACATATGTCCCCATTTATATCACTTCTGATATTTTTATTTTCTTTGTATAGATCAAACTTCCATTTGATATCTTCTGTCTAAGAAACTTTTTTTAACATATCTTGTAGTTCAGTCCTCTGGCAATGAATTTTCCTAGCTTTTCCTGGCCTCAAAAGCTCATTAGTATGCTTTCATTTTCGAAAGATACTTTACTGGATATAAAATTCTAGTTTTGTTTGTTTTCAGTACTTTACATATGATATTTCATTGTCTTCTTTCTTGTATAACATATTGTTTTAAGTCTGCTGTAATGTTTATATATATTCCTCTGTATATAATGGTTTATTTTATCCCTAGTTGGCTAAAATTTTCACTTTATTTTTGGTTTCAGCAATTTCATTATGAATGTCTTTTTTCTCTTTTTTCCATTGTGTATTTATACCTGCTGTAGTCCTCTGGATTCTTCAATCTGTGATTAGTATTTTTTTCTTTAATTTTGGAACATTCTCAGCTATTATCTTTTTAAGTATTTTCTCCATCCAAAATCTCTCTCATTCTCTGCCAGAAAGTCAATTACATGTATGTTATAATATTTGTTATTTTTCTCATAGCTTTATGATGTTCTGCTTGTTTTTCTCACTCTATTTTCTTCCTTTTATTCCTATTATGTAATTTCTATTAATATATCATTAAGTAATCCTTCCTTTAGATGTGCCCAGTTAGCTTATAAACCTATAAAAATAATTCTTCACTTCTCATAACTTTTCCTATTTTTATCATTGCTCTTGGCTTTAAGTAGTTTTATATCTCTGCTAAAAAAACTTCTCTTCTCATTCACATCATCAACCTTTACATAAGATCCTTTAGTTCTTTTAAAGTTGTTGTTATCTATAGGTCTATTTCTATTAGCTATTTTATCTCTTGAAAATATATTGTTAATCTTTTCCTTGCTTTATTTAGTTGTCTCATAAATTTTATCAAGTAGAAGACATTATCTGTAAATAAAAATGTAGAGACTGAAGTAAATAGTGTGTAGGACCATTAACTAGGCTCATCTTTTGTTTGGCTATTAGTATGAGATATTGAGTCAATCTAGTAAGACAAGCTGGGTTTTGGATTTTGCTCCTTTAGTTACCCTCAAGGTATTACAAGTTCCAAAGCCCTGTAGTAGTGGAATGCTATTACCTCGTGCTTAATAAAGGACTTGGGGTGACATAGGTTTTCTCAGTGTTTCAGGTGCGCCTAACTTATTAGTTCCTGTATACAATTGCCACAGAAGGTTCTTTCCAAACTTTACCCCTTCCCCAATAGTAGACTGCTATTGCTTGTTATTCAGGGCTTGGCTTATTGTTTGGGCAGGAGAATGGTTCTTGATTCTCCTGGTGGAGCCTCAGTCTAAGCATGGCCTGTGCACCTGGTCTGTGAGCCTTCCTCAGCATTTTTACCTTTCTTCCCATGGAAACCAGCTGCTGCTTTGTGTCTATAGTCTTAAGCAAGAGACCTATCCATATTCTAGAAGTATCTAAACTCTGATTGTTATTTGTGCAGGATCCTGTGTCCAAAATGGTACCTTTCCCTCAAGGGTATATGATGTTTGCTTCTACTCTTTACCTGCACCTAATGGGTGGGAAGTTTTCCTGTCCCTTTCTCAGTGACTGAAAACTCTTATTGTATATTAGAGAATGGTTCAAAGAATTGAAAGGGATTGTGGACCTTCTACTAGCAATATTCAGTAACCCCAAATGAACCATTTAATACCTGTGTTTAGTCAAAGGTAAAAAAAAATGCATGTTCTTTCTTTCTGTGGAGAGCCTTTTTACTGTTGGGAATTCAATTCAGTTGTTTACCTAATAAAATCAACTCTCCTGTGTGGTCAAAAAAGTTCTGATTTTGTAGATTTTTCAGCTGTTTCTCATAGCTAAAATGGGAGTAACTTTCTCCTGTGGGTTTCTCCATCCTAAATAGAAGAATTTTACCTCCAATTTACTTTTGTATCTTTTTACTTCCTTTCTGGAAACCACGCAGAAAACAAAAATAACAGCAAAAACTCAAAACTTAAAACTCGAATTTCATTTTTAGCTGTGTCTGAATCTGAAAATAGAGCAACTCCACACACTACAAATCACAGGTAGTTTTAGCCTTTCAGTCCAAATTAAAAAGTTGATGTCATTTAAAAAAAGTACAAGAAAAAGAAAAAATATACAGGGACTCCTATAGATTGAATGGGTATAAAACATAAAAACAAAACTCATTGGATTAATTTTTATTTTAAAATGCTATAAAGGTTTTTTGGAGATATCAGAGAAAACTGAATATGTTTTGTATATTAAACTATATTGTTAATACTGTTGTAATATCATTATTACTGCTACTTAGTTTCATAGGCTATTGTACTCATTTAAGGAGAATTTACTTATTTTGGGGAAATGTATCCTGAAGTATTTAGGGATGAACGTGTTATGACACCTGTGACTTATTTCCAAACATTTCAGCCTAATACAGTTGTATGAAGAAAAAAACTATTGTGAAAAAAATATGAAAAAATTAAAACAGTTTGTGAATCTATATGAACAGTATTGAGGTGTTTGTTGCACAAACATTTATAATTTGTGTAGGTTTAAATTTCTTTAAATCTTGGTGAAGTTCTTTTCTCATGTTTTATTTATAAACTATTGGAATCTATTTTGATTAATATAAGTAGTTTCTAAAGAACACAATAAAGCCATTTTTTTAAATTAGTAACATTTCAGGGACACATATTAGAAGCTTGTTGATTTGGTCCAAAGAAACAGACATATAAAAGTATAACTTGGGAGAAACATGGGTTAAATAGATTATAGAAAGTGCAGTTTTTACTATAATGTTTCAGTAACTTCCATATTGGTTAACACAGGTTTCTTTTTCTTTTTCTTTTCTTCTCTTTTTTTTTCCTTGCTGAAAAACCCATAAGTAAGAGATAGGAAATGAAAATTAGTATAGTTATTGGTCGAATTTCTTGTGGATATTTTCTTTGTATTTGTTTGTTTTAAAGATTTTTAACAACTAAGGAAAAACTAGAAATTTGTGTGTCATGTAGTCATGGTAAATACATGCAGAGTATAACAAACACTAAATTCTGACAGGGCAGTGGTAGGAACTTATGTGGAAGAGATTTATTCTGTATAACCTTGAAGTGAAGGCAGATAAAGGACCTGTGGGGAAAATAATCTTATCACATCATTGCCCTACTTAAAATCATCAGCGACTCTATATTGCCAGAATAAAATATACCTCCTCACACCTGCCTAACAATTTCCATTGTCTGTTCCCTTTCTGCCCTCCACCTTCTTTTCTACTGACTGTCCCCTCAGTACAAAACAAGCTAGGTTTTCATAAGCTTCTAGAGCACCGCTCACATTTCCTTTTCCATATTGCTGACAGTGCCATGCACCTGGCCAAGTCCTTCTGAGCTGTCTGAGCTTTTCTCAATCATAATAATGTTTTCCACAAAGCTTTCCATGACTCTCCCCTAACTAGGATGATCACTTCTCCCACAGGATATTCTACATACTTCTCTCAACATTTCAGTAAGTACATTAAATTTATTTGGATACGTTTTCTCTCCCCCAAGTCACACATGATGTCCTACTTTTCTTGTTTCATTAATATCTAATGCGGCGAGGTGACTCTGACAATAACATGTGCCTACTTGCTAAAGCACTTTGTGTTTTCTCCCTATTATGGTAGATGATAACCAGAGCTAAGGCAAAGAAAAGAAACAAAGCTAAAGTGATTTTGCCACTATGGAAAGGAAATATCATTCTCTTGACAAATATAGCACCCCGCTTTTGGGACTTGAAACTTGATGTATGACAAAGGAGCATAATCTAATTCACAGGAAAACAAAACAAAAATGTCTTCTGAGTCACCAAGGCAAAGAAAGCCATTTCTATTTCTTATCTACATCATATCAAAACCTATGGGATTATAAATGCAAGTGTCATTGAAAATATTGTCTATGTAAATAGCCACAAAATCCTACTTAATTAACAACTTATACCAATCTATATGTTGCTAAACTTCTCTTCCCGCATAGACTAGTCCCTTAAAGCCTGACAGCCCAAAGTGTGGTCCTGAGCACAGTATCAGCCTTACCTTAAAGCTTGTTAGAAATACAAATTCTTGGACCCCACCCCAGGCTACTGATACAGAATGTGCATTTAACAAGATCACTAGGTGATTCTATCTATAGTCACAATCGGAAAAGGCTGTCCTAAAAGATATCTAGCCTATCAAGAAGAAAACCAGAGCTTGACTGAACAACTCTGTGCTAGAGAAAAAATTTGCATTTACCCCATGGTGGTGTCAACCCAGTTGCAGTAGCATATATTCCTAATGTACGAGATTGTTGATAGCGTTTGTATCCATCTTGCATCCGTGTTATCAGGCACCCACACTTGTCTGCATCTGTTGTTCACAGATACAGTTAGCATTTTTGAAATGAGTAGCTATATCAATCTACTGGTGCTCAAATAATCACCCAGTGTTTATTTTGCCTGTATAAGAATGTGTGTGAGTCCACACATAGTAACTTGAGAATCTCTTCACTCTTTCTAAATTCAAAGAAGGAAAATAGCAATGTACATTTTTTTGGACTACATTAAGTTTAAGAAATTAATAATTAATTGCAAATAAATACCTTGGGTAAAACTGGTTTCTTAGTTTATGCCTTTTCTGGGCCGTGCTTTCTGAAACTGACTACATTTTCTCTCTTCAGCTGTCATTTGGAATGCAAATAATAAAGTTATTTTAAATTGCTACTGATTATGCTGGGCCTTTTTTTTTTAAGGAAGTAGAAAGCATCTTTTACTAAAAGAAATGCTTGAGATGGAGAGACCTATTTAGAAGGAAAGAGTATATTGAATAGAGTTATAGAACAGTACTTTTTTACCTTTGAAAAACATATGACTTGACACTTTTTTTTATCTTTCTAAATAAGTTGCATGTTAGTTAAGAAAGATTTTGGTAGCTTAACTACAGATACGTTCTCCTGCAGGTTAACAGACAAAACTTATAGAAGTAGCACTTTGATAGCATTCCTCATCCTCCATCTTTGCTTTCTTGAAGTCTTGATGAGTTGGTCTAAACAGGTACCATATGTTTCATTTGAGGGCTATGGTTCTGGACCTCTCTGGACTCTCTCTAGAAGGAAGTTTTCAGGGATTATACCACAATTCACTTACTCACTTACTACAGTTTTCTGGGAGAACTGAAACAAATAACAAAAACAATTTTACCTGCAATCTACTTAGATGCAATAAGAGAAGCCATTGTTCATATCAATTAAAAAGATAAAATTTAGTATGCGATGAATGTATTTTTAGACATGTTATTTAGTTATCATTATACTGAACACATTTCAGACAGCATAGTCTTATATATATTTTTGTTTAATCTTTAATAAACAAATGTAATAGACTAGATTTTAATTTTCCTACTGACCTCATTCTTAATCGTACAAAGAAATCATTATTCCTAAATGCTTATAAATATAATATTATCTACTCACTTAAACCAATTCAGTTAAATCTATATTTCAATTGATTTATGGGTAGAGTTCAGGGAGATCACCTTTTGCACTTTGTTATTTTAATATCATGATATTGAAAATAGGAGACAAGTAAGGCCAGAAGAAGAAAATGAGGATTGACTCATTTGGGCTGTACTCAAAATGCAAAGATTCTCCCCAGATTTCTACTTTAAAAAGTCTTTGTTAGTTTTGACTCATAGTCTTTGCTTGGTCATAACGATTTCTGGGATTTAGAAGCTTGCTTATTGAATGGGCATAGGGAATGGCTTAAGGTTAGAAGAATTTGGAGAGTCATAAGTTTAAATATTGCTTTGCCAATGCTATAATTTACATATAGTATTTTAAAAGCATGTTCTAGAGAGTGACGTATTTCCCACCCGTCACATTAGAACTTACTCAAAAGATTAAGAACTGTCCATCTCCTTTCAGGAATACAACTCCACTTAAGATTCTCTGCAGACATGGATATTTAGCAAGGTTGTAGTTAGTTTGTTCATGTAGACAAATCATTAATAAAAATATGAGTTTCAGAATTAAAACTTAAAAATTAAGCTCAGCTTTCCCCCTTTCTAACTTTTTGACTTAGGTTATTTTTAAAAAGCCCATTACTTATGTTAAGAAATAAACCCTAGTTTGCAAATATAACAACTTCCTATTTCTACTAGATACAGTATGGGGGCAGTTGGAACCAACTGGTGATGATCTAAGAAAAAAGTCATTTCATAAACCAGTCCATACCAAAGATTCTAATCTTTCACAATATAGAATGTAGCATTCCTGATTCCTCTTTGCTATTCCTTTTGCTATTTATATCTTCATTTCATTTATATGTATATTAGAATCACACAATACATTGCTACTACTATTGATTTAGCATTAATTTAACATTTAATTGATTTTTTTGATTAATTATAATAATAACAATAAAGTATTTCTTTTCCTACTGTTTTTTTATGTAGATTTCCTACCTTTTTTATGTAGATAAAAATTTTGGACCTATATAATTTTTCTTCTACCTAAACATTTCTTTTAACAGTTCTTACAGAGGAGGTATAATCTCAATGATCTCCTTCCTTGTTTGCTTGAGAAAGTCTTTATTTTGCCTTCATTTTTTAAGGATAATTCGGCTGGAAATCTAACTCTAGGTTGGTGATATTTTTCTTTCGGCACTTTAAATATGTTGTGTGCTCTCTTCTTTATTGCATGTTTTCTGAATAGAAGTCTGGTGTAATTCTTCTTTTTTTCCTTTATGATAAGGTACACTTTTCCTTCTTTGGCTTCCTTCAATATTATGTCTGTGTCCAATTACCTGTGGTTTGAATATAATACGAGTGTGCTTTGTACTTATTCTGCTTGCTGTTTGCTGACCATGTGGATCTGTGATTCGGTGTCTGACATTAAGTTTAGAAAATTCTCAACATTATTACTTCAGATACTTCTTTCCATTCTTGCTTGTCTCTCCTTTTGGTATTCAATTATGTATCTTGTGATATCGTCTCTAAGTTCTCAAATCTTCTCTTTTTCTTCAAATATATATTTTTTGTTTACTGTGTGGGGAGTTTCTATTGACATATCCTCATGCACATTAATTCTTTCCTTGACTCTATCATGTCTAGTCAAGAGCCTGTAAAAGGCATTTTTCATTTCTAGTACAGTGTTTTCATTTGTACCATTTCCCTATTACTATTTCTTAGACTTTCTATCTCTGTGTTTTGGGGTTTTTTTTGTTTGATTCAGTTATTGTTTTCTTTGTATGTTGTCCACATTTTTCTAACAGTCTTTAACATATGAATCACAGTTATTTTAAATTTCCTGTCTAAAAATTTCAACATCTGTGCCATCTCTGAGTCTGTTCCATTTTTTTTTGGCTCTTTATTATTGCCTTTTGGCATGCCTTAACATTTTTGTTTGAAAGCTGGACATGTTGTATCAGAGCATATGAACAGAGGTAAATAGGTCATTATTGTGAAGATTTATGTTAATATGCCTAAGAGGTGGGCTATTTAATGTTTGTTGTGGCTGTAGATACCAGGGGTTTCAAATTCCTCAGTCCTTGTTTTTGTCTTTCCTTTTGGCTTTGGGGCTTTCCTACGTACTCCACCTTAGAGAGAGTCTGCTTCTGGCAGCTGGTTGGGCTGTAATCCTGTTATTATCTTAGGCCCCTGCTGGTGTGGTGGTATTGTGTCGTGGGGGGGCGGGGATGTTCTATAATTTTATGATTAAATATCAGTCTTTCACAGGGTCTTGTGTCTTGGGAGTGTGGCCTTCACAAGTGCCTCTGTCCTTCCTCTCGGGCACAGACCCTCTTCCATCTCCTCCCTTCTTTACTTGCAGCATTCTCAGCTGATTCCCCGTGATGTCTGTCCCTGTCGACAGTGATTTTTCCCCATTCGGTCAGACAGAAAGAGGCTGCATGGGACTGGAGTGCACAGTGATTCCTTCATCGAGTTGGAATAAGTTTTCAGAATTGCACTCTGGCAAAGTCGTTTTCCCCGGAGGGCAGGTCTTTGTTATGGAGGAGGTTCTGGAAGTGCCTCACAGTGTTTACACTTCCCTTGCCAGGGCCACTGGGGGATATTTCTTGGATCTTCACAGGATTCGTATGAAAAAGGCCGAAAAAAGTGTGGGTTCCCTCTAAGACAGTAGCCTCCAAGAATTTCTCCCTCCCACATTAGTTCATACTCTGCCTCCAGCAACTTATTAATATTGCCATTTAATATTCCTACCAGTTTTTGGTCCCAGAGGCTCCCACCCCTGGTTTCATTGTTGTGTCTCCCTAGATGCCACTGCATCTTCAGATTTCAGGGTGGCAGTTCACTCGTCACATTAGTTCTCCTATGGGCCTACGAAAAGTTGTTGGTGTTTAGCTTGTCCAGTTTTTCTTGTTGTAAGGATGGGAATGACTATTTCCAAGTTCTTTACATATCAGAGCTAAAAGCAGAAGTCCTTAGAAATGAAATTTGGTGCCAAAATATGGAAGGGTTTATTTTAGAAGTTTGTGTTTGAGAACCAGCAGAAGATTCAAAACAGAGATCTTACATCCCAAGTGTGCCAAGGGAAATACGAATTTGCAGCTGTGCCAAAGTGGGCTAAAGTCAGAGGAGACAGTGGGAGAGAAGACGAACTGAAGGGTTATTGATGTCTCTGCAGTAACTAATGACAGCTTAAGCACATGTAACAAAAATGGGAATAGAGGAAAAAAGATGGGCTGCAAAGACAGAACAGACTCAGCATGCGACTCATGGCAGTGGAGGTAGGGAAGGAAGTGGGACCAACTAATGAGATTCAAAGATTTCAAGTTGGTAGTGAAAGCAGTGGTGGTGACTTATACAGAAATAAGGAACACATAGGATGCAGAAGCTTGAAAGGTATGTGAAAATACTAAGGATATGGAAATACACATTTAGAAAAGTCCATCATTCAGTTAGACTTAAAAAACTCACTAAAAATATGTCAGCAGGAGATTTATATTTGAGAATTAGCCACAGAGAGACTGTAGTTGAAGTCATGTGACTGATTGCTTTAGTTGATAATGGCATTTAAAAATATTTCATTGAGCAATATTTATTGATCAGCTACTAAAAATTAGAATTTATGCAAGTATTGCTTGCCCTCTTTCTTGACCAATCACAGACAAAAGAAGTTTTCAAAAAGATACAATTACCTGTCTATGAATAAAATTTTATCTAATGTACTCATCTAATGTGGGCCACATTTTTAATGGACCTCCAATGGTGTCACATTTATCAGGCTCAAATCTATAGCCGGAGGTGTTAGGGAAGTGTACATTTATGGACACAATTCATTGGACATGAAGTTAACCATAACACATGGCTATTCTCATCCTGACATCACTAATGATATTGAAATGCACTTGGATATTACCAGAAATGTCAAAGAAATTCCTATATAATTGATATTCATAAATACTTATCCAGGAAATTAGATTTCTTTTGAAAATCCTTTAAAAATTTCTTTTGAAAACCTGTATTTTGATACATTCAAATTCTATGTGTTTATAATATAAACAAACAATAATAGTGATTAGGAAATTGTAGGGGAACAATTTCTAATACTATAGTTTTATTTTTAGAGAACTTCAACATTCATTCTAAAGAAGAAACTAAACTATTGAGCACATTGATAGCTTTTTTATGTGCAAGCCCACAAATTAATTTGAAACATCAAAAAAGAACTTGGTGGACCAATGATGGTTAATCAACTCTCTTCAAATAAATTGATTTCTGAATGAACAACATTGTATTCTCATGTATCTGAGTGGGTCAAATTACCCAGAATTTTAGCCTGATGTCAATTTATAAATAGACAAATCAGCAAAGACATATCACCCAGCAGGGCTCTGTTCTATTTCTGCAAGTTCCTGCTTATCAGGTTTATAATTAGACCACGGATTCTTTCTAAAGCCATTTTGACTTTGCACGTTCAGAGTTCCTTCAGGTCTTGGAGACATGGCAGGCGTTGTCATGTCAAAGATGAACTACCTCCCTTGAAGTGGTACAACACACTTCTGTTTGAATCGATGCAACCGTAAGTCACAGGCACTATCCTAGGTGCTCTTGAAGTTAAAATCACTCGAGGTGGGCTGCAAAGGCATAGCATCTCAGACATCCTCATAGGAGGTTATGACGTCTGTGCAATGGCAGCCCACTTATAAATATTAAAGATTTCTATTTTCAAAGCATGCGGCCTTTCTATGAAAATGCATTTATGGGTATAATTTATTTTTAAATAGTTCTTGAGTTAGTGAAGTACCTTGTGCAGTCAAGGATTTCAATGAGGTTCCTGACTATTCAGAACCCCACTCACTGATGGACTGGAAAATGAAGGAAAAGAATCTTATGCCCATCTGGAAAATGATAGAAGGAAATATAGCTGAGGCAAAGGAACTTTCCATTAAAGGACAGCCGATTCTATATGATCCAGTGGTGAAGAATGAATTTTCTCTTAGCACCGAGAGCTGAATGAGATCACATAATTTTATGTGGTGCCCCAAATTTTCAGGTTCGTTCTCTATATTGGTCAAATAAGTAAAACCCTGAGACATTCATTTTCCACTTCATTTTGTATTACGTAGACAAGGTACAAGCATATTATAAAAGTCAGTTGAAAGCAGGAGAGGGATTTAGGGAGGGGAGGCATGGCTCATGTATTTCCTAACATGCTGTTCGATGTATAATATTTTAAGTTACATGTGTTAGTGAGATCTGGTACAGATACTGAGCTATAAATTCCATTTGAAAAGAAAATGAATTCACTTCTGAATAATAAGGGCATTACTGTTCAGTATACTGCATTGAAGACCTGATAAGGTCTCACAATAGTCTATCTGATACACTTGGCCATGAAAAACCCACTGTATCTTCCTCAATGGTGTCTGTGTGAGACAAACTTTTTTAAATATAATATTTCTTTGTTTCAAACATGTTTAAAAGGAACATGCAAGGATGCTAATTAACATGTTGGATTAAAATATAACTGGGAGCAGTATGGTTCATTCAAATCATGGGTTTTAATAGGGTAAATAGTTTTTTAAGAAGCACTTATACATTTTCTCTTGGTTATGAAAATACATGCTAATTGTAGAATATGTAGAAAATCTAGGAAAAAACTAGAGAGCACGAAATAAAAATTACATGAAAGCTTCCAATCCAATGAACCACTTTTACCATCTTGATTCATTGTGTCCCCATCTCTTTTCTAAACAGAATAACAGTGACCGGTAAGAGCTTTAGTTTTATCCTGACATATTGTATTTCCACTTACATAATGAAATGTTAATATTATTAACATAGATACAATTTCTAACTAAATACAAAAAGTGAGTAGATGTTTTGACCAAAATGACACTTTTCTGCTTCAGTTTTCTGAGTTTATGGGTTACTGTGCCTTTCCTGACCAAAGATATTTGGATCACTATTTTCATGCTTAACTATACCTTGCATATTTGAAATGTATTTTGAACATCTTAAATGATCCCAGTTTATTGCCACCCACAGAACTGAGAGGAGACATATACTATTTGAGTAGAGGAAAATGCAGTGATTAGTACTGCAAAGTGGATGGATAGTGCTTTTGTACAGTGCCTAACAGAGAGCTCTACCCTCTTACCTGTCTGAGAATGCACAGGGAATTAGAATGTTCTCTGTTTTAATGCACATTCCAGCCATTATTTAAGTTAGTTCTCATTTTTCCTCCCCTTACTTCAAAATACCTGTCAACTAATATGAAAATATTCATATGAATTAACCTACTTTTTTCATTGCAAACCTTAAAATTTGTTCTTTTATTTCCCCTCCACCAATGCAGCAGCCAAACTGTCTAGATTCCATTTATTTTATATCTCTTCCTGCTAAATTATCATTAGAGTTGAGCTTTAGAAATATACTCACAAGCAGCTCAAGTTAGGTACATAAACATGTTTAATTCATTTGTCATTAGGCCACGTGACACCTTATTTCTTTAACTTTGCAACCCTTGCAGCAGACTCGCAAAAGTCCCTCTTTTCTGCGTGGGTTAGTTAAGATGTATCTGCCTGTTTGCACTATCTTTAGTATGCAGGGAGCACACAGATGGAGATAAAAGGCGAAATGTCTATCTTTGAGTCCTCTGCAATACCGAATAAGTTATCAACCCACTAACATGCATGTCTGAATAGACTCCTTTGGCAACAGTGAGATGTTATCTTCCGTGACATGCGAATTCCTCCCTCATGTCAATCCATGAAAGTACTAAAGGATGAATGTGCTAGTAAAATGAATATGGCAACACCACTGGGACTGCGAGAGCATCGTATTTTCCCCCAGCTCCTTTTAAAAAAATTCTCCAACTGAATCCTCCATATACATATAAATTAGTCAGGCTGAAGGACTGCTTGAGAATCCATGTCTTTAATCTCATGGAGTAGGCGTGGGGACTGTACTCTGTTTAATGCTCAGGGGTCTGGTTTCTCCCCTGCAACTCTGCCATCCTCCTTCAAACCCAGCCCACACAGACATAACTCAGAAATGTGTAGGCTGGAAGGTGGGCAGCTGTACTGGCCAATAAGCATACTTTTGACTATGGCTTGACCCACAGTAGACTAACCCACAGAAAAGCAGACAGATTGTCTACCTGATTAATTCATAAAAATAATAGCTAATATTGTTGAAGTAAAAGCCACAGACTGCAAGATGCTGTCTATGCACATTATGCCCTTATGCCATTGGTTGCTCCCAATAACCCTGTGTGTAGCTACATTTTATTTCTATTTTACAGATGAGGAAACTGAGGCATAGAGAGACTACTCAACTAGAGAGTGGTGGGCTGATATTCAAACAAGCTGTTGTGGCTCCAGGGCCCATAACCCTGATACTCTGCTCCACGGCAGCTCTCCACCCCCCTGCCTTTTCAAGTCATAGCATAGTCTTTTCTCCCCATAATCCAATAAGTCGGAACAGTATGCTTGCACGCACAGACACTATGTAGCACGACTCAAAATACAGATGATCCTGTGTAAATTAGCCAACCATCTATTTTATTTAGTAGGGTGGAAATTGAGTCACTTGCATGTATATATAATACAATGGGGGTTTAAGTGTTTTAAGAATGCAACTTAGATGATGTATCTGTATTTTATTTCTTAAATCTGAATTGAGGTCTTACTGGACACATACAGAGAAGGCCATGCTAAGGTTTGCAGCTCCAGAATTTGAAAATGGCAAAGGTGTGAAATTGAAAGTCTTGGTAGTAAATGTTCAAATTAATTTCCATTAAAAACATGTCACTTTGGGTCTACATATAACAGGGACACTCGAAGACCAAAGAATATAACAATTTAAAAATGAGCCTTTATTTCAAGTGGCATTGCCTTGATATAATTAAAAATACAGATAGATAACTATCAATACTTACACCTAAATAAATAAATATATCTTTCTATCTATCTACAGAAGGGAGGTAAGTAAAGCAGAATTTGTACAAAAAAGAATAGCACAAGCTAATGGGGAATCTGTAGTAGCTTTAATTAATTATAATTTTAGTCAAGAAGGAATTATTAAAATTTTTATCCTTCATAAGGAATTCTGCTAGGCAATATAATTAATACAAAAATTTTCAAAAGTCATCTCTGGAACAGTTTTCACTCTAGGTAGACAAGAAAGAAAACCTATAAGAAATGGCTGGAGAGAAAAAGAATCAAAAACATAAACACATCAATTCTGCATAAAAGTTAAGGAACACAAACTAAAGCAGCACTTCAAAGAAGGTGTGTTTAGTTCAGGAAGAATTTTTGGATTTGGGGGATTCAGAAAGAAGTTTTGAATTTCTAGAATGTGTAGAAATCCCAAGCAATGTGAAGGGCTGGTAAGAAGGTTTGGAATGGTGGAGTCATGAGACAGTACCAATGGATACCACACAAACAGGATACTTGATGCTAGATGATGGTGAGAGGGTATAAATGCCAAGGAGGAAGTTCACTGGGATCAAAGACGTGATAGGAAGCCAACATAGATAGATTCTGGAACAATCCATATGACACATTGCATTGGGTTGACAGAAAAATGATGGGAACTTTGTAAAGAAACTTCCTTTTTGGAAGGAAAGGAACTGCTTTTAAAATCCACATATTCTTCTTCCACAGTGGATTGCCTGTTACCTGTGAAGATGGCACAAATACTCAAAGAAGATGCCAACGTCGTGCCATTTGGTTGCCAGTTATCACAGTTGGGAAGGTCATATTATGATTTGCATGTGTAAAAAATAAGGCTCTAAGAAACCAACTATAGTGAATCAGATCAAAAATTAAGAAAAGAGTGCAAATAAGACTGAAGCCATACCATACCCTCAAGATGGTTATATTCCACATGAGCAAACAAGATTCATAATTCTCTGTTTTCCTTCCCCTTATAAATATTTGCTTAGTGCTTTTCCATTTAAAAACTCATAAACTGGTAGATTAAAAGATGAATTCCCATCCTCCCCACTTCCCTGCACCCTCTCCTTCTTTATTTACATTGGCTTGAGAACATTCTAGTTCCTCTAAATGAGTCATCTGGGACCAGAAAATTAATTTATTTGAGCAGATGTATATAAACGTTGCTCAGAATAGAATCACAAAACAGCCCAGTATTTACATAAGGTCCCTATAATTGATGACCTTTTATAGTTTTGTGTGAAGAATCCAAGGGGCTGACTAAGAAGCTACATGGGAAATATCAACATGATTAGAAATACAGCCGCATCTCTTGAATTCCAATTCAGTGGTGACACAGAGTGAAGCTAGAGGGGAAAAACAGCCACAGGATTCCTCTGCACAATGCTAAATTCTTCACCCTAAGTGCACCAAAAGCCAGTTGATACCATAGTTTGAAACTGTCAAAATTAGGGCCTTTGACGTTGTTAGTTACAAATGCTTAATTCCATTTTTTTGCCAACAGTAAGAAATATCTAAGTCTTAAAACCAAGCACATATCTTGAGTTTGTCTTCCACGGCACTATTCCATGTATATTAAAAGTAATCATCTCTACTGGGTGGCATTTTCAAACTTTTAAGTGATGTGGGTCTTTGGCACAAAGCAAGCTACACTCTTGTTTCAAGAAGCTCACGTGAAGCAGAACTCTTATTTTATGGATCAAAGGATTTCCCTCAAGATTAAGACCTTTCATTTTACAATAGTGAAGATTCCATACTTCTTTCCCAAAGTGAGAAGAAAAACTGTGATTTGGGCTTAGAATTCTCGACAGAAGTGGGTGGAATTTTCCAGCGGAAAGAAACATGCCGGGCAAAAACATCACCGCATATTTGTCTAAACATAGATGAGTGCCCTGATGGAATAGTAAAATACTTGAAAAAGTAAATAAAATAACTTGGGAAAGAAACTATTTGGGGCAGGAATTAACTATCTGAAACTAAAATGTACATCACTATAAATGGCACTTTATTTTGAAGAATTAAAAGTAAAAAAGAACAAACAAACATTGTTTTCCTCAGTGAATTTGAAGGCTAACATGACAAGAAGGGCAAATAAAAAAAAGAAAGCAAAGAGAGAAATGTAATGGAAGAAGAGAAAATTCAATGGAGGAACAATAAAAATAAAAAGGGTGATTTTCAGTGGAAGAAGAGAGAGTATGGAAAGTTTTTAATCAGTCCAGTCCTGATATAAATTTTGTGAAAAGTCAGAGAAATAAGTGTATTCACTGCCTAGAGTAGTAATGAACAAAGCTCTGTCACTTATTTATTAATATGTGCCTATAAAGGTGCGCAAATTAGTATGACAAAGCAATAATGATCATACTTGTCAAGGGGGCATAGAAGCAGACACATATTCTTACATTTGTTAATTGATCAATAGGATACTGAATGCCTCCTTTAGTAAAGCAAAGACCTATCCCTGGAAGATACCAAAATGCATAAGATGCCTCAAGAAAAAGACTAGGCCTGTCCCTCAAGGAGCTAACACTTTAAGGAGCAAGATGAAAGAAGTTGCTCCCAAATGAATCCAGCTAGTGAGTGCTGCATTAGAGCACAAAGCATTGTGGGAACCCAGAAGACCCCTCCTACTTACTGTGAATAGCCTCACTCAGAGGCTGATCCATATTTAGTCTTATAGGAGCTTGAACATTATGAACTAGTAGTGGAAGGGTAGTGAAAAAAGGATCTTACACACTTTCTGCACTCAAAGAAAACTGTAGAATGAAATGAAAATGGTATAATCATACACCACCAGGTAGCCACTGAACAGCCCCATGTTTTAATGCTTGGGACATTTATGTATTAATAAAACATGCATTATAGCTTATTGGAAAATGAAGTAAAAAAATAAATAAAACACTTCAAATTCAGCCACTCCATTTACTGCTGATGTTGTGTATTTTCTCCACTTTTTCCGAACCATACCTACTATTGAACTCTGTATTTCTAAGCCTATACTGTTAGATACTCTTAGAATGCCTTTTAGATACCTTCAGCAGTGCCTCAGATATTTTCCCAAATTTCCACTGGGAAGAACCACATGATTTCTCAACTCTGTGTGTGGGATACTGATGTTTCCCGGATGAGAGATGTGCTGAGCAATCCTGGACACAACCTAGTTGATGTATCAGAATGCATTTGTTTTTACCATCCTGTTAGGCACTATCTTATCAATGTGTGCTTTATCTCTCCAAATAGATGTCTGCGTCTGTGTGGGCTGGGATCATCTCTTAGAGTGTTTGCATCTTCCATGGCATTAGTACCGGGCTGGACATATAGTCAGTGTCAAAAAATACTTGACAGATTGATCTGTGAGGTCGCAGACTTGGGTAAGAATTTAATCACACACCCCTGGCCTCACATGCTCAGAGCCTGGTACTCAGTTTAACTGGCCATAGATGAATAGGGATCTGAGGCAGAGCCACCTGGCCCTTCACCCATGAAATCCGGGGACTTGCATGTTGTAAACCTTTTAGACTCTTTCAGTGTTACAACCATAAATTACCTAATTCTTCTTAACACCAATTACTATTATTTGATCCTTGAAACACTTGCATTAGCTGACCCCAAACTTCAGTGAGCTCATATCTGAACCTGAGTTATGATCCTTCTTTTTTTTTTATTTTTTCAGTTTTCCAAGGGAAAAGTACCCTGAGGGTGGCCTTCCTCTGAGGTGACAGTATGATGTAATGACACTCAGGTCACGATGTCATGAGCCATTGTCCAGAAAGTGATAACCCCCTTGTCCACCAATCCATCCTTGAATGCTGAGGTTGGATTCAATCCGGCCAAATGGAAAGTGGCCAGCCAGGCTGGTATTTGCCCCAAACAGTCCACACAAAGCTATTTTAGGCAACCTGAACGGTATGAAAACACCACATCAAAAGCAAAACTCAGTGCAATGTTCTCCTGCAGAATCGGTTCCCGTGACAGTTAGCATTTGTTTGGTATATTCCTCAGTTCGCTGTTTAAAAAAAAACACAACAACATAGCAGCCTTGTTTTTGTCTCTCTGCCCCTCCTCCCCTCCCTTAGGGCCTCAGCTTGTGTCTGTGTGTAAGTCCTGGGGTCTTGGGTGTCAAATGTCAGGCCTTGTACTGAGCTGTCAAACAGAAGAATGGGCTGAGATGATTGATGACTGGGAGGCCTGAAACCCAACCCTCCATCGCAAATGCTTCTTTTACAAAAAAGCTGGGGCTACCCACAGCGCCTATATTCAAGGTCACTTCGCATACCATTACACCCACTGCTGCCGGCTTCCAACAAGTCAGGCCATTCATGTAGGGGCTGACTTCTCTCCTCAGCTGTGGTCACTCCCCGGCCCTCACAACCCTCCTCCGGTCCCCTCCCAAGCCCGTGCCCAAATGTTGGAATACTTAATCCCAGTAAGACAAAAAAAAAGATAAACAAAAAGATATGTATGGTCTTTTTGTTTTGTTTTGTTTCGTCTTGTCTTTCTTCAGGCTACATTTGCTCTGAGAAGCCATGGGCTGGAGCTTTCTGGAGCACAAGTCAGATGACAAGATTATTAATGGGAGCAGGGCAATGTCATATCTGATTTCATGCATATTCATGAAGGGAGCCACACAGCTGGGACCATGCGCTGTGGAGAGGGAAAATAAAGAGTTCACTACCCCCCGCCCCAGGCATGAAGAATGTCATTGTGGGGATGAGGAGCCTGACTGGAAAAGTTTAAGTGACTGCATCCTTTATTTTGAAAAGAGAGGGATAGAATTTGCACAAACGACGACAAAACAAGCTTTGGCTGCTGGGACCAAACTCAGCCACTCAGCCCTGGTATCACCTGCCTCGGAGCTCTGCTCACTGAAGTAGCAGAGGGACCACCTTCGCTATGGTGTCAACAAGAGAAATGGACGTGTTGAGGTCCCCCAGAAAGAGAAAAAAGGAGTTCTTCATGGCAGTTAAAACATGGCATAGGCTCCCCATAAAAGATAAATTATAATTAGTTACGGATTAAACAATGTAAACTTATAGGAGGGATAAATCTTAACTTTGGTCACGAGGACCCGGATGGAATATCCTTTGAGTCCTATTACAACAATTGCCAGGAAAGCATTTGTGATCTTAATTCTGTAGCACAGACCATGTGAAGAAGCTGTTCCCGGCACCGTAATGCCACCGGGGAAGCTCCACACAGTGGTACAGAGCCTGCTGAATACAACTGAGAGACTGAGCAAGTGAAGACAGCTAATCACGAAAACCTGATGTCTCTCGAACTGGGAATAAATAAGGTCCTCAAGAGCCAATACCTGTACCCGCAAGAGCTGAATGACTGCTGGGAAGCACTTCACTTGGCCCCCCAACTGGACCCGACTAGCCACAGGGGGTAGTGACCAGTGGGAGAGGCCAAACAACAAACATCCCCAACCAATAACGTTGACCCTATCAGATATTTCCCCTTTCCCAATTTACCTAATGAATAGTTTAACTCTGCATAGCGCTTACCTTTATAGCTCATAATGGGTGCTCTATAAAGTACTTTCAAGCAGTTTTGCCCCAAGCTGTCAATATGGCAAAAAAAACATGAGTTGATAGTTGGCCTTAATAACACTGTTCTAAAGAGGACCAGCGCACCATGGAGTTGGAGCAGATGTTCTCTAGGCTGCTGCTTTCCCCTCTTCAGACTGGCATCTTTACCAACATATGAGCCTGTCTTAAAAGCTTTCTCATCTCCCTTAGGAAGCCCAGACAACTGGGTGGACTGAGTAAGCTTATCCGGTAGACTAAAAAGTTGAATGCTATTTAACCAGTATTTATAATTCTGGAAATCTATACCAAAGAATTAATTCAAAATACAGCATAGCATGTACAAGACAATCCATTGATGTATATTTAGATTAACATAGAAAATAAAATAAATAGAATGAAAAAACAAATTAAATGTTAAACCATAGACAAATGATTAATTATGCTTCATCAACTAGAAGCAATACAGTGATATTTTCATATTCAGACCAAGTTGTGATAGGAAACAGGGCAGAATGCTATTCTAAGATTTATTTCCTTAGAATTATATAAGTAGGCTATTATTTCACATATTTTGAGTAAATGTCAGTCATTGGCATAACGGGACTCATGCTGTATAACTGTGATACTGAACATTGGGATAAAATAATAAATATGATTTTAACCTTTTAATATTTGCAATACAATGATGAAATAAATAACAGTAACCTGAGTCAATGAGCCAGCCCTTCCCATACCCCCAGTTTCTTGTTTCTAGTTCATCCCATTTGAGAAAGAGTGAGAAAAAGGGGATTCAAAACAGGGGATAATCATTCATTTGTAGCTTTGCATAACTAAATGACCATTCAACTTTCCCTCTCAAGTAGCTCTGAAGAGTATGAGAGCATTGACAGAAGACAAGATTTTCAACTTCTGTAGGCTTGGAAAGTGACTTCACTCCTTCTTTTCTTCCTTATGCCATATGTCAAATATGTAAGCTTCTTTCAAGCAGTAACATGAGTTTCAGGGACCCAAATTTCAATAAACACAAGGTCAAAGTTTGGAGTTTTGTACAGGTAATAGTTTTTCCTTTCAATTTCATAAAAAATATAGGTACTGTAGTTAGTTAAATGGGTTATGTTAAACTCTTATTAATAAATATTAAACGTTTTTAATAGAATGCTAAAAATACATTAGATTTAATAGAAAGTGAAAAATGCATTAGGTTCAACATAAAACATATCAAATTTAAATATTTATGTCTAATAATAATGGGGAAATCACAGGGGAAATATGTTCTGGAATCTCCCACCCTCTCTGACCTCTCTTTTTTTTTTTATGAGAAAAAAAAGCATCAAAGGAGAGTGTGCAATCTCACTATGCATTGCTAAAAGTCTTGGGGGAAATAAAACGAAGAAAAGAGTCATTCAAGGAAGGTCTAGGGGACCAGTTCTGCCGCCCTTAGTTGCTTCCTTGCTGGAGTTGGTTCTGCACTAAGGGCGCCCCCCCCCGGCTGGGAGGGAACTTGGGAAAAGTTCCTGAGAAGCTCCATTTTGGACCCAGTGTTAAGCTTTGAACCATGGTTGTCAGTAGGAGACTCAAGAACCAGCCTGCAGGAGACGCTGGGACCAGGCCTGGATCTGACTCTGACCTGCCTGGGAGCTGAGGGCAGGCAGCCAGCCAGAAGCTAGGTATGTACAAGAGAAAGAAGACGCAAACACCACAATGAGCAGAGACAGGCTGGAGGTATGAATTGAGTCGAGGGTCCAGCAGAGCAAGCTGGACAGCCACAGTGAAGGTCATGTTTGCATGATCGAAGAGTCTGGAAAGTTAAGTCAGCCCATGGCCCCAGCCAGAAACCCCTTGAGCTGCAGTTCTTAACCTGGGCTGCACATTAAATATACCTGGGGAACTCTTAAAGCATACTAAACATAGGTCCCACCCCTGTCTAATTAAATCAGAAACTCTAGAGGTTGGAAGACAGAAACTGATATATTTTTTAATGTTTCGAGACTTAAATATGGAGCTAGCCTATTGCTAGCTGAAGAGAAGGGGCACCTATCTCCAGGGAGCTTGTGGTCGGTGGTAGGCAAATGGCCCCCGTTTTTGCTTTGTCCCTTGCCTGCAACCTCGATCTCCCAGACTGCCACTCACCCAGCGTTTCCTTATTACTATCTTTACTCCTCAAAACTACCACATATGAGGCAAAGAGTTCCTATAGGTCCTATAGCTACTGAGGGTGTGAAGCAAAATGGGGCAGGGTCAAGAATTTAAAGGTAAATGTGTCTGGGTGTTACACCCAATTGCACACAGATACTCAGCATGCAGGTCTGCCACATTGCAGAGGTTCAGGGTTGACCAGCTAAGATCAAGGAGGGTACTACTGTGATTATAAATTTCTGGAAGACAGATCAGCCAGTTATTTCTTCAATACCTTATGCTCCCACAGTGGCAATATGCTTCAGCAGTGAACGTCTGCTTATCATTAGGAGGCAGGCACCTGTTCTATGTCTTCGCTTTCTCACCTGTCAAGCAGGGATTACTAAACTAAGCTGTTTGAAAATAGAATACAATTATGGTTGCAAATGCCTTTCAAAACACAAACTGGTAATGATCTCATTTAAGTATGTCACAGCAATGACTTTCTTGACAACAAATGTAAAAATGGCTCAAAATTTAGACCCCAATCTCAGTATTTTTCTGGAGATTTGTTGGCATGTCAGTTTCAGGAATGGCTTTGTTGGGGGTGGCTTACTTTATGTGCAGGTTGAGATACTATCAGTTACTTATATTTATGCACGTCCAATGTGAGTTTCTAAATTCAAAAAAATTCTATGGCATTCGAAAATTTCTATGGCACAGACCTAAGTTCCTCAGGTCCTCAAATTCCTCGGTGCTTTGTGTATTAAGATTTAATGAAATGTACATACTGGAAATTAATCATCCTAAATTGATGCAATCTTTGAGGAGAAGAAAGCATAACAGTATAAAATCATGTCTACAATGGTAATGGATAAACAGCTTACTCCCTGTCCCAATACATAGATATGGTTATGTTAAACAAAGTGTGTATCTATCTGCCTATTATACAAGTTAGAAAACTAGGATTCAGAGTACATTAATTAACTTTTACATAAGCAATATGAGATAAGGCCAAATTTTAACCCCGGCTTGTCTGAATCCCACACATAGGTTTGTTTGACATTGTCTCCATGTCATTAGGGGAATCTTAAATTTCTTTATGTAAACAAATGACTGAATGTTTTTCCTTTATTTAAAAATAAAACAAAAATCTAATTTATAATTTCCATCTGGAACTTTATTTTCCTTTTTGTTTCCTTCATGTCATTATGGATTTTGTATATATTACGTTTCTGAAGGGTACAAAAGACCTTTTATCCAATCCCTCCTTCTTAGTAATAGAGCCCTGACTATTACCTGGACACATGAACATCTCAAATGAAGACTACGTATCTCGGCTTGCCTTGTATCTAAGTGTGACCATTGTGATTAACTCTGTGATCAGCACAGTTGAATGTAACTAAAATTGGGTAGAACTTCCTAGGAGTATCCAAATGGAAGGCTGTGTTCCTCATTCCTTTCCTTCTTCCTATTGGAGGAAATATGGATGAGGTTGTTGCTGGAGCAGCCATATTGAGCCATGAAGTAGAAGCCACATATTAATGACAAAGAAGCCAGGAGATAGATGGAGCTATCATCTAGTGGAGCTATCATCTAGTGGAGCTTTCATCTAGTTCTGGATTGTCTATGTTTACATAAACTACTTTTTAAACCAGGGATGGGCAACTACAACCCACTCTTCTGAAACCTGCCCACCATCTGTTTTTGTGAAAAGGTTTTATTGGGTCACAGTAATGCTATTCATTTAGATATCATCTCTGGCTAATTTGGGGCTACAAAGTCAGAGTTGAATAGTTGTTGTCTTGTAGACTGCAAAGCCTAAAGTATTTACTGTCTGTTCCTCTACAGAAAAGTTTGCTGACCCCTGGTTAACCATTATTCATTTGGGTTTTTTATCACTTAAGGCTAAAACGGACTCAAACGAATATGAAGGATTTTGATACATGCCATGCTAAATCAACTGGAAAATTTTCCAGATGGCTATGGGGTACCATAGAAGTTTTATTAATTCATTTTTGGTAGGTTTTATTGAGGTAAAATTGAAGTACCTTTACCTGAATCAGTTTTGATACATGTATATTCTTGTGAAACCATCACCACAGGTAACGATAATATCCATCACTGAAAGTTTTGACATCACCCTCTGGAATCTGTCTTTTCTGTCATTCCCAGACAGCAATGAAACTTATTTCTAAATGTTCTGGAATTTTTTATAAATCATATTATGTTATACATATATAGAGTCATACACTATGTACTCATTTTTCACACATCATAATGATTTAATGATTAAGATTTATCCCTGTTCTTGTGTTTCATAATTTGTTCTTTTTTTGTTGTTGTTTAATAGTCTTTTATTGTTTGAATATACTATAATGTGCTTATCCATTCACATATTCATGGGGTATTCAGATTTTCTTTTCCTAATTATTGGGTATTACAAATAAAGCTTTTAAAAGCATTTATGCAGTCAAGCAAGAGTTTTTGTATGATCAAAGGTTTTTGTATCTATTGGGTAAATATCTAAGACTAAAATAGTTGAGTTGTATGGTAGGTAGAGTTTAACTTTTTAAGAATCTGTTACACTGTTTTCAGAAGTAGTTGTACCATATCACGTGTTACATCCCCAATAGCAGTAAGTAGAAATATGTGTCAGTTGCTATGTGTCCTTGCCAGTACTTGATAATGATCAGTCTTTTGGATTACAGAATCACACATTATGATAAATGAAATTTATCCCAGAAATACAGTTGGTTTAATGTAATACAATATATCAATTAATTAATTGACTAATACAATTAATAAAATTCAACAAAATCTGGCTTATCAATAAAGGACAAAAAATTACATAGTCACCTGAATAGGCAGAGAAAAAATGCATTTGGCAAAACCCATCATTCATATACTCATAATTAAAACCTCAACCAGTTAGAAATAGAAAGGAATTTTCTAGATCTGATAAAAAACATCTACCAAAAACCTATACATAGTATAACTTAATGATGAAAGACTAAATATGTTTCTTTTTGGATTGGGAAACAGGCAAGGATGTTCAATCCTGCAAATTTTATTCAATATTTAGACTAAATTCTAGCCATGCACTGAGGCAGAAAATAAAAAGAAGAAAAATAAAACAAAGGCATCCATATTGGAAAAGAATTAAAATTGCCTTTATCCACATATGGCTCTTTATGTATGAAACTAGAACTAATGAATCAAATCAGGTGAGTTACAAAATACAAGATAAATATGCAAAAAACAACTGTATTCTTAAATACTTGCAAAAAACAACCTGAAAATAAAATTTAGAAAATAGCGTAATTCAAAAAAGTATGGCAAAGAACAAAATACCTCAGATTAGCTTTTACAAAATAAGTGCAATATTTGTTCACTGGTAACTATGAAACATCATTTCAAAAAATTAAAGATTTAAAGAAGTGTCATGTTCCTAGATTGGAAGACTGAATATTATTAGAATGAGAATTCTTCCAAAATTGATCTGTAGATACAATATAATCCTTATTAGTATCCCAGCATTTTTTTTTTTTTAATAAACTGATCTTAAAGTTTGTGTGGAAATACTCAGAATAGCTAAGATCATTTTGGAAAAGTGGAATAAAGTTGAATGATTTATATAGCTCCTGATTTCAAAACTTAATAAAACAATTTTATTGTAATAGCTAAGAGAAAGCATATAGAACAATGGAGAAGAACTGAGTCCAAAAATAAACCCTAATATTGAATTTTGAATTGAATTTTGTCAAAGGTTCCAAGGCAATTCAAGGGAGAAAGGATTTTCTTTTCAGTGAGTGGTGCAGGAAAAATTAGCATTCATATACATAATAATAACAACAAGAAGCTTAGACATTTCATACCATATAAAAAACTAATTCAAGAAAAAATGCTTAAATGTAGGAGCTAAAATTATGAAACTTCTAGAAGAAAGCATAGGAGATAATCAACAGGTACACTTAATTTCTTTGGATTGTAGTTAAAATCTGATGTCATTACTTTCAGCGTGAAAGACTTCCTTTCGTATTTCTTATAAAATAGGTCTTTGTTTATCTGGCTTACTAATGTGTATCTCCTTTTCTAAAATAATCCATTTGTGATTAGAGAACAGACGCTGAATTATTCGATCCTTATAAACATAAAAAGAATTGTTTTATATCCCAGTATATGGTATATGACTTTTCTTAGTGACTGTACTTTATGTACTTGAAAAGAAAGTATATGGTCCAAATATTGGATATAATAATCTGAAATGTCAATTTGATTAAGGTGCTTGACAGTATTTTTTTATTTTTTATTTTCTCACTGATTTTTGTCCAGTTGTTCTATTAATGCATGAGAAACAACAGTTGTTAAAATCTTCCACTATAGTTGTGGAATTATCTATGTTCCTCTGTCATTTTTGGCTTTTTGTAATTTGAGGCTGTATTAGTAAGTACCTGTGTATTGATAAGTTTTTGTCTTCAATTTATGAATTGTCCCTTTTATCATATATACATTTCTTTTTATCTTATTGAAATATTTCTTTTCATTTCTGGCAGTACTCCTTGTCTTTGGCTTTATTTTAACTGTGTTAAAATAGCCACTGTAGCCCTTTAATGCTTATTGCTTTCAAGACGTACATTTTTTTCCCACTCATTTACTTACAGCATGTCATTTTTTATGTTTAAAAGGTACTTCTTATGTGAGGTCGGCTTATAGTGAGGTCTTGCCTTTTAATTTACTCAGCCAATTTTTTGGGTCTTCATTTTTTAAATTGGAGTATTTAAACCACTAACATTTAATATAATAATTGATCTTGTTGGATTTATATCCCTGATTTTGTTACTTTCTTCATATTCCATCTGCTTTTTTATATTCCTCCTTTTCTGGCTTCCTTTGAATTATTTGAAGAATTAAAAAATATTCTATTTTACTGTTAGGATATTTGTCTATATATCCTTATATTACTTTTAGTGATCACTCTGGAAGTTTCAATATGCATACTTAATCTTTTACCCTTAATGTTGTATCACTCTATGTAAAACGGAAATCTTTGCAAGATTCTGTTTCTTTCTCCACCACACCGATCTCCATCTTGTAGTTGTCATATGGGTTATTTCGACAGACATCAAATACCTTATCCAACAATGTAACAATTTTTGCTTTAACAGTTATATGTATATTTCTTTACTTAAGAAGATAAAGGTAATCTTTTATATTTACACTGTTATTCACATGTTGTTTTATTTTATTCCTAAATATCCAAATTTCTGTGTCATTTCTCTTCAGTTTGAATAAATTTCTTCAGCATTTCTTATAAATACTAGGTATAACATTTCATAGTTTTATTTTAAAAAATTTTTATTCCATCTTCATTTTTGAAGAATATTTTTACTGGAGATAGAATTGCAAGTTGACAGTTCTTTCTTTCAGTGCATTAAGGATATTTAAAGACAAATACACCATTATTCAATCTGTTCTTCCAGTATATGTGATGTCATTTTTTCTAGCTGCTTTCAAGACTTCATCTTTGGTTGTGAGCTGATTTCCATATATTTAAGCATAATTTTCTTTGATTTTTTCCTGGTTGGAATTTGCCAGTCTTCAGTCTGTAAGTACATGTCTTTCACCGAATTTAAGTTTCCAACCATTAGTGCTTTAAGTATTTTTTTTCAGCCTCAATGTCTTTTCTTTCTCCTTCTCCAATAACACATGATAGTCCTCTCGTGCTGTTCAACTAGCTCCTGAGGCTCTCTTTTGTCACTTGTTCTCTATATTCTTAGGATAAACCTCACTGATACCTTCAAATTTATTAACTCTTTCTTCTGTTGTCACTGTTCTGTTATTGGGCCTATCCAGTCATTTTTTAATTTCTTATATTGTATTTTTCAGTTCTAAAATGCACACCTGCTTCTTGTAGAATTTCTATTTCTGTGGACAATTCCTCATATTTATCACTCACTTGAAATGTTTTTCTTTACATACATAATAAAAGCTGCATTAAGATATTTGTCTGATACTTCAAGAATTTGTGTTAAACTCAGGCTTAGCATATGTTTATTTTTTCCTTTGAGATTTTATTACATTTTATTCATTCTTTTTACTGTTCTTTGTTTTGTTTTTGTATCAATCAATTATGGATTGTATCCTGGACATTGTGACTATTAAGTTGTTGGACACTGGATTTTGTTAACATTCTCCATTGACTGTTTACATTTTGCTTTAGCAGGCAATGAATCCAACTGGGTTTTGATTGTAAGTTGTGTCTTCTCTTCCATGGGAAGTGGTTCAATCCTCGGGTTAATTTTCTAAGTCTTTGCTGTGCTGGTTTGAGTCTTCTCTATGAGCATGAACAGCTCAGGGATTAGACCCATAGTTGTGCAGGTGCTTCAGTTCAGTTTTACAAACCCTGCCATGTTGCCACATAATTGGGGCAGAAGAGAAGTAACGCATGATAGGAAAGAGCAATGAATGTCAGGAGACTTACTTTGTGCCATCGCTTCTCCAGGTTTTGGTCCTACCTCCCCTGCTTTTGCTTACTTTTCAGAGTCCTCAAGTAGTTGTTTATGTTTTTTGGCCAGAGATTTCAATTGTAATGAATGAGAGGAATGGGCTGAAGCAGGTCATCATCATGATCGTACTAGTACCCTGTCATCTCTTACCCTACGGAAGCCTTTTAAACAAGAGAAATGAGTCAGTTCGTATGTGGAAGATATATGAGACATCAGAGCCACTGTTAAATGATTTAATCTAGCTTAAAGCTGAAGGTGACATGAACTAAGATAGAGGGATAGAAACTGGGTTAGAAAACAAAAGTGGTTGAAGAGTAAGAATTGATGAGCAATAGGAATGACTGGATATGAAGGGTGGGAGAGAGGAGGCAGGGATGAAGTCCTGCTTCTGATTTAGCTTGCCATAACTTTGGCAGTTCCTCTCATTAAAATGGGGAGAAGAGGACGAATTTGGGGGATGGGTAGGAGATGAAAGTTTCCATTTGGGCATGTTAAGTTTAGGGTGTTAATGAGATCAAATTGTAGATGCTTAGTAGGCAGTTGATAGAATCACTAGTATACAATAGGTGCTCCACACATATCATGAGCACATTAAATTAAATTTACCTCCAACAGAAAGGTGCTGGTAGACTATCTTGGACTCTAAATGTAGACCATTATCATATATTTCATTTCCTCTCTGCTGTGCCTAGCAATGAGACATTTGATTAACTAATGGAGGTATTGACATTTCATTTCCCAACAGACCGTCAGTCATTGTTTAGGATTTAAACATTATAAATGGAATCCACCGACCAGTGAAGGGATGGCTATTTATCTCAACTCTGATGTCTCTTTTTCTTAACTTTTGAGATTTTGAGGATATCATGGATAACATGGTATAGAATTACTGTCTTGTAGTTGTATACCAAACATTAAAATTATGCCATTTGATTGATACAAATATTACATTTTCAGTGGGCTGATAGAAGGATAGAGTTACTGACACTGTATCTGCACACCACAGGAAGTAAGGTAGCATCTAATAATTGTCAATATACAGAATAAAAAAGGATTTGTTACACAGGAGCAGGAAGGACTGATATTTACTGAGTCTTTTGAAATACTAGCTCATTCATATGTGTTATCATACTCCAGCTTCATATAATCCCTGGAGGTAGATATTATTAGATCTACTTTGAAAGTCAAGCAATTGAGACTGAGAAAATGGAAACACTGCCCAAGATCACATAGCTGGCAATCATCAGAGTCTAAACTCCAACTTACACTAGATGACCTTCAAAGGAGACCACAAAGATAGCTGAAAATATCCTTGTCCTATCTATCTATGTGAGTCTAATAAAACTGATCATCTCAATAAACAATGTGGAAATTCTCAATCTAAGTTTCCCAACTGTGGGCAAAGTAAGACCTTAAGATTACAAGATATTGAAGCAATACCTCTAACCACTATTTATGATTAAACAGCCCCATAGCTCCTTGGCTAGAGGAAGTTTCCTCACGCTCAAGTTTGTCTGAACATATCAAGGACTGCTTTGTTTTGTCTTGTTTTGCTTTTTTAAGCTTACTGAAAACACAAAGCCAGACCATTGTGTTTAAAGCCTAAAATTAAGGCCCAACATTCTGTGCTGCCTTGATGTCCAGGGGAACTGGGAGGGCCTAGAATGGCCTAACTGCAAGTTGTCCTCCGCACACTGCTCCCGTGGATGAGGTCGCCTAGCCAAACAGCCATCCCTATTAGGAGGAGCAGACACCATTCCCACTTATCTCTGCATAGCGGGTTCTGGTTCCAGCCTGTGCAATCATTCAAACAAGCCAATCACACGCCTGTGGGAATGAGGGGTCACCTCACCCTCTTGATAGGACAAAGAGTGCCTCCCACAGACCCGATTTTTCACTGTTCCTGAGCCCACACCCTGGTCTGTGTGGCAGGCGGTGTCCTCCTCCCCCAGGCTGTGCATATGTGTGAGTCAATCTCATTTCCCTGGTGTCAGTTATCTTGTGTTTGACCGTTCTCATAATCCTGGGGTGGGAGGGTGGGAGTCCCACCTTCACCAGTAGAACAAGAAGTGATTGTAATATCCTTATCAAGGAATAATCCTTATTAAGTTAGGATTTGATTTGTAACTCTGTGGATACAGAGGCCATTCAGATTGTTCGGAGAAGCACTACAATTTGCTAAAAACCTATTTCAATATATCTTGTTTCATTGTATCTGCCTTTGAGTGGACAAGGAGAAATATAAACCTGGAACTGCAGTGTTACCTTAAGGGATAATATAGCGTAGTGTCTAATGGTGCAGACTCAGGAACTGTTTTGACTACATTCAAATCCTAGATCCTACCTGCACAAATTTTGTTGTATTGGGCAAGTTAATTAACCTCTGTGACTCATTTTCCTTATCTGTATAATAAGGAAATCATTATACCCATTGGTATAATTGCAAATGTTGTGGATGTCATATGAGTTTAAATAGGTAAAGTTCTTACCGGAACACCTGCTTTTTTTAAGTGTTCTCTTATTAGTAATGCTAGTATTGCTTTCAATAATAGTATTAGAATTAGAATTATAGGTTACTATTAGGCTGAGCACCATAAAATTGACACAGGTTAAACTGTAGTATAATAAGGGCAATTTTTAAAAAATTGAAATATAGTTGAAGTATAATGTGTTAGTTTGAGGTATACAATACAATGATTCAACATTTGTATATACTGCAAAACAATCACCATAGTAAGTTTACTTAACATCCGTCACCCCACATAGTTACAATCTTTTGTACATAAGGAGAACATTCAATTTACTCTTTTAACAACTTTCAAGTACAGAGTACTGTTGTATTAGTTATGATCACCATGTACATCCCCATGATTTTATTTTATAACTGGAAATTTGCACCTTTTGGCCACTGTCCATTTGCCCACTCCCAACCCCCACCTCTGGCAATGACCAGTCTGTTTTCTGTATCTATGAGTTTTGTTTTTTAATTCCACATGTAAGTGAGATCATACTGTATTTGTCTTTCACTGTCTGACTTTTCACATAGCACGTTGCCCTCAAGATCCATCCATATTGCATATTGTTGCAAATCGCAAGATGTTCTTTTTTATGACTAAACAATATTGCAATATTCCAATATACCACATTTTCTCCATCTATTCATCTACTGATGGGCACATGTGTTGCTTCCATGTCTTGGCTAATGTAATAATGCTACAATGAACATGGGAATATGGTGATACATATATCATTACAAGTTGCTGTTTTCATTTCTTTTAGATAGATACCCAAAAGCAGAATTGCTGAATCATATCATAGTTCTATTTTTAATATTTGGAGGAACCCCCTCACTATTTTCAGCAGTGGCTGCACCATTTTACATTCCCACCAAGAGATTAGTAAGAGTTCCCTTTTCTCCACATGCTTGCCAACACTTGTTATTTCTTATTTTTTGATAATAGCCATTCTAATAGGTGTAAGGCGATGTCTCATTGTGGTTTTTTGATTTGCATTTTCCTAATTATTGGTGATGTTGAACATCTTTTCATGTAACTGTTGGCCATCTGTATGTCTTGTTTGGAAAAATAACTATTCAGGTTCTCATCCTATTTTTTAATTGGATTCATGGGCAATTTCTTATAGTCAACTTTATTAATTTTCATTCCTTGTTGTTCATAACTGAGAAAGGAAATTACCAAACCCCAAATGATTACTGACTTGTCGCTCTGGAGGAGTGTTCTATAACATTCCGCCTTTCATGACTGCATCAGTGTTTAGCTGTGCCCAGTCGCTAAAACCCTAACTACTTAGAAAGACAGAAAGCACATTAATATATAAGAGAATCCTTTCTGTTCCCTCGAGAATGAAATTCCGCAATTACCTCTACAGTGATGTCCTTGCAACTTGCGCTCGTGATATTCCTCTTTGAGAATTTTTTTGTTAAGTAGAATCCTATAGTCTCAGTTTTGCCACCTTCTACATGACATTTTCATTAGCCTGATAGACCTGTGTTCAATGGGCATTTTCTGAACTATTGACCATAGCAGATTCTCCACTTGAAGATGCGATGTAGGAAAGCCTTCCTGTTTCATATTTCTAATTAGATAGAAATAATACAACTACATACAGTGATCCCAAATTAGCCTGACTTAAATTAGGTGTGGATAATGTGGGCAGGAAGAATTAAGCAGTAGTAGATTCAACTCATACACCATTCGTTCATCCAAATAATTCGTTAAATTAAATTGAATGTTCTTAAAGTGGCAAAACCTACTTCAAATAAACATAAGCAGGAAGAGCGTTGACTCACTAACACATGTCCAAAGAAATAGCGAGCTAAATATTCAGTCAGATCCATGGATTCAGGGAATATTGTTATGGATCCTGCTTTGCATCCACCTCTAAGCTCTTGTTTTATATGAAATGAAGGTTTTCTTTATAGAGTTAGTAAGATGGTAACTGGCTACTTCAGGCTTACCTCTTCTTAGCTTTGAAATCTCAATATAAATAAGTATCATCTTCTCTCATAAGTAGGAATCCATCTCACAGAAGATTCTGCTTGCCCTGGCTAAGGTAATCTGCCCATTTATGAACAAATCTTTTTATCTAAGGAGTTGGATTATTATTATCGGCCCAACCTGGGTCTCAAGCCAATACCTGTGGTCAAGGAATATGGTCCTAGGTTGTGGGCCATCCTAGTGAGGGTCTCCCAGGACCAGATTGGGTAGAGAGGAATGGTTCACCTAAAGAACAGATGCTGACAGAATAGAAATAACATGCCCACCAATTGTCTTCTGATAAAGAATATCTTTTGTGGAGAGATTATATTGCTCTTGCAGAAAGCATTTGTCAAATTATCTTGACAGCTCTACATATAACTCATTTGGGATTGGTTCCACCACTGAGTGGAAGTGTGTGCCTCCTTCTCTAGGACTGAATCTGATATTGGAAAGTCTATAAGTAGAAATTTTACAAAGTCGTCCCATTAGAGGGCTATGATTTTTTTGTGGAAATCCCCATGTACCTCTACTCAAAAAAAAAGTCTTCGTTATTACAGAGCCATTCAAGGAAAGACTCTAAAGGGAGGACCCCTCAGTGCAGCTCAGAACACTCGAAGTCCTCTCTCAAATTCTGCTGAATTATCATCCTGAATTGATTGCAGGAATGTGCAATGCTATTCATTTAGATATGTACAGTCCTTTATTCTTGATTTTTAAAAATGAGATTTTTATTCTTATTGCTGCCCTTGTGCTCCACAATCCTGAGCTAGTGATCAGACCACTGAAGATGTTCTAAATGGTTGACAGTCCCTTGCTAATAAACCCTGAAGGGCAAGTTGAATTGGGTTGACATCTCCAATCTGGCTCTGGACTTATGCAACTGTACTTATAAGAAAATTGACACACTAGTGAGAGTGTCTGGATATTACTCTACTGACACTCACGCCTTCAGCATTTTATTTTTTCATCAAAGTTGAAGCTGTGGCTGACCAGAGCCCCTGCCGTTGTAACTGAAGAGGACAAGCCTATGATAATCAGAGCTGTATGAGCGCAGTGTCACCATTTTAATTAGTTGGCTTTGAAAATGGTCCCCTCACAGTGAAATGCTTCAATATAACTATGAAAAGCTGTTCTTCTGGTATCACTTCATTTTGTTATGTGAAAAGAGAGAGAACAGCAGAAAATATGGTACAAGGCCTGAAAGAGGATCCAGTGTGGGACACATTTTTGGGAAAATAAACAACTCAGGATGTGAGAAGGGTAAAATGTGAGTCCAGCATTAACTATCCATCTTAGATTTACAAATTCTTTTTATAGTAGCATAATCTCACAAGCTCTTGGGAATATTTTCTGCAACCATTTTGTCATTTTGCATGCTATACTATAAAATGTATTTCCAAGTAAAATTAATATTTCATTTTGGATGAGGATTTTTTTAAATTTATGATAAATTTTATTTAACACAATCTCTAATGGTATTCATCATATAAGTATAGTAACTGTAGAGCATGATAGGCTTCTTAGATGAAATTCCTGCAAAGAAACAGAGATTTTATACAGAAAGTTTGTTCAGAAGTGCCCTCAGGATCAACTCCTGCAGAAAAGGGAAGGAAGTCAGATGGCGCCAAAGGAAAAATGCAATTTAGAAAGCATTCACCTGATCTGCAGATTTCCTGGAGTTTTGGAGTTGCATCACCTCTTTGAAACTACCTGCCTTGAGGAAAGAGGGGTGAACCTCTACCTTCGTTATTACCTGTCATTGGATCTGTGTTGCCACTCCAGGAATACATGAAAAACTGGGTTGGCTGGTTCTCTGCAGTTGAGAGCAATTCCTGAAAATGCAATCAACTGAGAGCTCTTAGCCACTAGTATTTCACACAGGTAGGGAATGTGTGCATTTGTACTAAAGGATGGATATATGTGGTCCATCATAATATCCACTATAGGGGTTAAGGACATGGTTCTGGAGACCAACTTTGTACTTTTATCCACTGCCTCCATATTGCATTGTGCATGAAATTAGTAAACATTAAATTATGCATGAATTAGAAAAGTACTAGAAATCCTAGGCAGTGAAATAAATAAAGGAAGAAAAAGAAGTGAAAGAAATCATGATTGGGAGAGTTGAAAATATCATTATTTTTTTTGGCAATACAACTGTATACATAGAAAATGTTATGGAATATACAAAAAAAGAATTTAGCTTAAAAATGAGCTTTAAAAGTTAGTAAGATACAAGGTTAATATTATAATATTAAAACTAGTTATATTTCTATATACTGACATTAAACAATTGGAAAGTAAAATTAGAAAAAACAATTCAATTTATACTAGCATCAAAAAATATACACATTAAATGCCTTGGGATAATTCTAACAAAAATATGCAAGACCTCTCTCTGCACTGAAAATTATACAGTAACATCAAGAGAAATTGAAAAAGACACAAATAAATGGGGAGATATGTCATGCTAATTTCTTCCTAAATTGATCTAAGTATTCAATAAAATGTCTTTCAAAAAGATATTTTCATGAAATAGGCTCCTGAAATATATATGGTCAGGCAAAGCAATTTTTAGAAAGAAAAAAATTAGAGGACAACTGACCCATTCTACAATGGTTATGGACCCACAGTTGATTTTTGACTAAGATGTCAGGTCAGACTACTAAGGAAAAAAAAGTTGTGATAGTTGCATTACCTCTTTGTCAAGAAATTGTATACATACCTGAACATGCACGTGAACACACACACACACTCTTCAAGGTGGATCTTATACCTAAACATGAAACACAAACACAAATAGATTCTAGTAAAAAACAGGAAAATATCTTCATGACTTTTGATGGAGATTTCCTGTACATACTACCAAAAGCACTGAGAAAATAAATTAACAAACTGGACTTTCCTCAATTGAAAGAAATTCAATTTTCAAAAGACAATGAGAAAGTGAACAGGCCATATATTGATAAAACCTGTTCTTATCACATGTATCAGACAAAGGTCTTATATTTAAAATATATAAAGAATTTCTACAAATCTAAAATAACAAAACAGCAACCAAGTTAAAAAATGGAAAAATTATTTGAACAGACTTCACAGATGTGGCCAATATTCAAGATTATTCCATTACAAATACCAATTAATCCACAATGACAACACTAAATGTTGCCAAGGATATGGGACAACTGTTACTTTCATACCTTGAAGGGGAACTTTAAAATTATAATATCATTTGAAGAACTGTTTGACAGTTTTTGATATATATATATACCGAAACCCCAGCAGTTATAGTTCTATACATTTACCCAAAAGAACTGAAATTTTATCTCTAAATTGTTATAAAAATTCTTCATAGGAAACGTATTCATGATAGTACAAAACTAGAAACAACCTAAACATCTAGTAAACAGATAATGGTCAAACTACTTGTCATATATCCATACAAGGCAATAGTGCTCAGTAGCAAAAAGGTATGACCCATGATATATAGACACACATGGATGGGTCTCAAAAATGTCATGTTAAGCAAACTACATATATATTTTCATTTACATGAATTCTAAGAATAGGCAAAACTAACAGTGCTAAAGGTAAGGATGTGATTTCTTGGGTAGTAGGGAAAACTGATTGGAACGGGGCACAAGAGAACTTTCTGAAATGATGTAAATGTTCTAAATCTTGTTTTGAGGGTGATTGCATAGATGTTTACAACTGTCAAAATGCACCAAACTAAACCCATAAAATCTGTGCATTTTGTAACTAAATTATACCTCTTATTAGAGTCTTTGTTATTTATTTCTAAATTATACCTAAAATAAGTTTCTCAGAGCCTCAGTTTTTTAAAATAAAATAATAGTAATAGGTCCCACCTTATAACTATTGTCAAAGTTTCTGATTTTTGGAATAATATGTGTGACAAGCTTACTGTAAAGTGTTGTGGGTACTCTGGATCGACCCTCCAGCTCCCCCTATCCCCACACCATGACTGAAGCACTCATTTTCTAAGATTGGACAGTGGACAGCTGACAGTCAAATTTTATCTCCCAGAGAGTGCCCTTAGTTGAACGACACATTCCATTCCCAAGATTATCCTGTACCAATACCTAGAAAATGCAAAAGCATAAAAGCCTCTTGCCCCAATTCAAGACATCCTTAGGACCATCCCAGCTTCAGAGCTTCCTGTTTCGTGTTGTCTTAGGCTGTTATTGTATTATTGTGATTCCATCACAGCTCAACTTCCCCCTCTGCTCCATCTTGTTTCCATCATTCTGCACAGTTGTTGATCTTAACGTGCTCTGACACAAACTTCCTGCATGCAAATATCCATCTCTCTATCTGTTTCCCAGTGAAGCCAAATTGCAGCAGTTGGTACCAAGAGCATTCTGAGAAAGCAGATTCTGAGATGGAGTTTCAGGAGGATCAGACCCCTTTAGGCTGACATGGTATATTCCATATTTATTGGGAGGTGAGTTTGTGGCCCTGGTGGTGACCTTCAATGACTTAACTGCTGAAAGGAATGGGAATTGAAACAATGTGGCAAGTGTTTGAAAAGTATGAACCAAACTGTACTCCTAAGAACAATGGAACTGAATGGCCATAGCTACAGGCCATCAAGGCTTTAGAGAAAGACAATGAGATGCTGAAGGTGGTTAATAAATGTTTAAAGGTCAATAGTGAAAGTCAGAGACCTCTTTGACAGCTTAAAAAGAGGTTGTCGTCTGTAGTTGGAGCACAAAAATGCTGAAACCCAATCTAAGACTTAAGTCGTATGAGTAGTGGAGCCCCAAAGAAGGTGGAGGGTTGAATTCTCAGCTCTGATGCATCTGGTACAAGAAAACACATTGTTGTAATTGGGATGGAGCAAGATCCAGAGAATTACGATAGGGGCATCTGAGGTTTTGGATCAAAAACCTTGAAAGCTCCAGACCCACTGAACCCTCTAGGCCAATGGTAATGGTCCAGTCCTCTCTTTTTTCATGTAGACTGTGCAGTCTTGTGCCTTGTTAGATAACTGTGCCTCATTCAGGATCTGCTCCCTATTTACTTCTGACCATTAGACCAATAATTAGGAATAAGCCACACTGACACCTACCCAGGGAATTGCTGCGCAATTCCTTCCCAAGGGAGGAAAGGAATTTGCTATAGGATGTAGTTAATGGGCACTGTCAGAAGCCAGGAAACTCTGTGTGGGACTGGATTCAGAGGGTATGAAAGTAAGCAAGGCAGAATAGACATTTAGATAGAGTAAGTTTGCCCAAGTGGGAGCACTCTCAGGAATACAAGATATGATACTATGACAAAGACCACAGATGATGATTTCGATACATTGTCAGGATATCTCTTAGAAGCTTAGGGAAATCAGTGACCCTCAGTATGTTAAGTAGGAATGATCGAACTGCTGCATGATATATGGAATATATATGATAGACTATGTGTAAAGTGATCAAAACGCCCAGAGAAGGGGCATGCTAGAGTCCATGTTCTATGTAATACTGGAAAACCCACTACATGACTATGTTCTCTAGGAGGCACTGGAGTTTACCCTGCTTATCAAACTGGCAATCAATTCAGTGATGAGAAGGACTTCAGCATGATCGAGAAGCTCAGTGCTGGCTGTGTGGTGAGGACAGGCACTGATACTAGCCGATGCTATAACAGAAATGGACTCCATGATAGAATGAAATCATGAAATTCAGACATATGAGAGCATAGTTGGTGGTACTTTACCACCAGGGCAGTTCTACACAAAGATAACAATGAGTAACAAGATTGAAATCCTGGCGAGGAGTACCTGAACTGCCGAGATTTATGGAGATAGTTAAGCGATCCCAACATCCTTAGGAGAAAGACTGATGAGTAGCTAACATGAGTGCTTCTCAATCTGTCTGATGAAAAGAAATCAAAAAACGTATTCGGTTCAGAGCAGCCACCCCAGTCAAAAGCCACAATTACCTGCCCATATTCTGAGCCTGATCCAATTTCTGATTCAAACCCACTGACTGAAAAATGGATCAGGTGTCCAGGAGAAAAGTCCATAGCAACATTACAGCCAGGATATGTGTTCATGGTTTTCTCAGTCTCTTTATAAATTGGGTCATTTACCTGTTCAACAAAAGAATATATCCAAATATTATGAGAGCTTTTAGAGAAAGCATCTAAGCTAACATTGATAATCAGAACTCCAAGGCATCATTGTGGACCCTTCTATTAGCAGATTGTGTGTGGGAACCAGGTAAATAAATGAAGTCTCGTATCACCCACCAGGTGATGAAAAAAACAACCAGCTTTGTGAAGACCCTAGAGAAGGAAAGAGGTTTGCAACGCATCCAGGCTATGGGGCAAGCAGCCCTGCTATTTGGGCCATAGGACCTAGCAGAAAATTTAAGTGCACCTTGTTTTTATTGTGTTCCTGCTTTATTTCACTTTGCAGATACTGTGTTTTTTACAAATTGAAGGTTTGCGACAACTCTGTATGAACCACATCTATCAGCAGGCACCTTTCTTCCAAAAGCACTTGTTCACTTTGTTTCACATTTTGGTAAATCTTACAATATTTCAAATGTTTTCATTAAATTCTTATAGTCACATGTGAGCAGTGATCTTTGATGGTGCTATTTGTAATTCTTTGGGGGAACCACGAACCGCACTCATGTAAGATGGCAAACTTCACTGATGAATGTTGTGTATGTTTTGACCGTTCCACCCAGCAGCCATTCCTCTATCTCTGCCTTTTTGGGGCCTCTCTATTCCTGAGATACAATAATATTGAAATTAGGCCAATTAGTAACCCTGCAATGGCCTGTAGATTTTCAAATGAAAGGAAAAGTCTTAATATCTCTCAGTAAATCAAAAGCTAAAAATGATTAAGCTTAGTGAGGAAGGCCTGTTGAAGGCTGAAACAGGCTGAAAGGTCTCTTGCACCAGTCTACCAAGTTGTGAATGCAAAGGGAAAGTTCTTGAAGGAAATTAAGAGTGCTTCCCCAGTGATCCCAGGAATGATAAGAAAGTGAAACAGCCTTATTGCTGATATGGAGAAAGTTTGAGTGGTCCGGATAGCAGATCAAACTAGCCACAGCATTGCCTTAAGCCCAAGCCTAATCCAAAACAAGGCCTTAACTCTCTTCAATTCTATGAAAGCTGAAATAGGTGAGAGTGTTATGGAAGAAAAGTTTGAAGCTAGCAGAGGTGGGTTCATGAGGTCTAAGGAAAGAAGCCATCTCCAGGCAGAAAGTGGAGCAGCAAGTACAGATATAGAATCTGCAGTAAGTTATCCCGAAGATCTAGTTAAGAGCAGTATTGGAGGTACCTACGTAACAGATCTTCAGTGAAGATGAAACAGCTTCATCTTGGAACAAGATGCCATCTAGAACTTTAATAGCTAGAGAGGAGAAGTCAATGACTGGCTTCGAAGTTTCAATGGACAGGCTGACTCTCTTGCCAGGGCCTAATGCAGCTGGTGACTTTAAGTTGAAACCAGTGTTCATTTATCATTCTGAAAATCCTAGGGCCCTTAAGAATGGTGCTAAATCTACAATGCCTGTGCTCTCTAAATGGAACAGCAAAGCCTGGATGGCTGGCAGCACATCGGTTCACAACATTGCCCACTGAATATTTTGATTCCACTCTTGAGACTTACCACTCAGAAAAAAAGATTCCTTTCACATGATTACTGCTCATTGACAATGCACCTGGCTAGACAGCAGCTCTGATGGGGATGGATAATAAGATAAATGGTATTTTCATGCCTGCTAACACACAACCCATTCTGCAGCCCATGGATCAAGGAGTAATATGAATTTTCAATTCTCATTATCTAAGAAATGCATTTTGTAAGACTATAGCTGCTGTAGATGGTGATTCTTCTGATGGATCTGGGTAAAGTAAATTGAAAACCTTTTGCAAAGGATTCCCCATTCCAGATGCCAATAAGAACACTCCTGGTTCATGGAAAGAGGTCAAAATATCAATCAACATTAACAGGAGTTTAGAAGGAGTTAATTCCAACCTTCGTGGATGATTTTTGAGGGATTTAAGACTTCAGTGGAGGAAATAACTGCAGATGTGGTGGAAATAGGAAGAGAGCAAGAATTAAAAGTGGAGCCTGAAGACGTGGCTGAATCACTGCTGTCTCATGATAAAGCTTGAATGCATGAGAAGTTACTTCCTATGGACGAAGTGGTTTCTTGAAATGGAATTCTCCTAGTAAAGGTGTTGTGAGGATCGCTGAAATGAGAAGAATGGATTTAGCGTATTACACAAACGTAGTTGAGAAAGCAACAGCAGGGTTGGAGAGAAGTGACTTCAATTTTGAAAAGAATTTTACTATGATTAACATGCTATCAAACAGCATCACATACTATAGAAAATTTTTTGCAAAAGGAAGAGTCCATCAATGTGGCAAATTTCATGGTTGTCTTATTTTTAAAAATTGCCACAGCTATCCGAACCTTCAGCAATCACCACCCTGAGCAGTCAGCAGCCATCAACACCTTCCACCAGCAAAAAGATTAGGACTCACTGAAATTTCAGACGATGGCTAGCATTTCTTAGTAATCAAGTATTTTTAAATTAAGATAAGCACATTGTTTATTCAGATATATACTTTCATATTCTTAATAGTCTATAACATAGCATAGGGGAACACTGGGAACATAGCATTGGGAAACCCCAAAAAGTGACTTGACTCACTTATTGTGATGTTTGTTTTATTATATTAGACTGGAGCTGAACTCACAATATATCCAAGGTGTGCCTGTATGGTATTACATGTGCCAGTGGTTGGAAAATATGCCTAGAGAGCAGAAGGTAAGGAAAGGGATCACTACCATCTCGGAACGAATGATTGAACTAATCATCAAGAGAGGATAGAGGTTGCATTTATACAATGGGGGCAAAGAAGAATATGTTTAGTCTCCATTGGGGTGTTTCTCACTATTCTTGTGCCTAATTTTGATGGTAAATGTGCAGGTGCAGCAGACATAGCCTGAGAAGGGCATGGTGCAGGCCTCATGCCCTTCATAACTAAGAATCTTTTTACCCCACTCCCCATGTAAGTTACCTAGACTGGCAAAGCAGTTGTCCTAGAATGAAGGAAGTCTGGAATGATAGTAGAAAAAGGAAATGATGAGTATGCGTTATGGCCTCATGAGTGCCTCACCAATGAGGGCTGGGTATATCCTTTGATGAATTTCCTCCGGAAAGGAGACCACATAATTCTGAGAAGGCAGATCTCCAAATTTATTTGAAGCAAGCAAATCTTAGTACCAAAGGTGGACCATCATGGATGCTGTGAGGTGGCAAGTACACCCTTCAAGATTGAAGCACTTACATATTTTCTCAGCTCTGGAGAATGTTGATGGCTCAGCCTGCAGCTGAAACACTACCCTCATCTTGACCTGGTGACCCCCTAGACTGTAGAGTGTTCTCTCAGCCAAGCTTATAGGCCCTTCCTTTGGAGTGACCCACATGAAAGGCCAGGTCTGTGGAAAAAGCCCAGTTCATTGCTTCACTGTGGGACAACCCTGCAGGATGATTCCAGCTCAGCTACGACTCGCACTATGAATGCATCATGATCTAATGTCTCTTGTCAAATCCTGATTCTTTCTATTCTCCAAAAACATGTATCTGGAGAGCATGTCCCAGTAAACTGCCAGCCCACAATTCTCTGACTCTTTGTTTCCTTGGCAATCTGACTTGTGATGTAACAACCCTGGATAAGCACCAAAGTATTAGCTATCATTATGCCATTGATCAAACTGGATATGATTGGGCCCATGCAGAAAATTATTTTATTCTCTCTCTTCATTTGCTCTGAAGGCTAGTTGTTCCCCACTCCTAGATGACATACCAGACACATCTTAGGATTTCTAGTCTTCCTTAGTCAAAGAGCATTCTCATTTCAGAAAGTAAATTGTCCATCTTCCTCTGGGTCTCTTTACCTCTGCAAGTGGCCTTCCTGGGTGGTGTCTCTCTCCATCAAAGTTCCTCTCTTTGGAGAGCCCGTATTTGGTTGTTGAGAACCCACACTTTCTCAGGTGTCTGAAGAAGCTGTTGAGTATCCTTGTCTTTGCCTTCAGATTTCTCCAGGTGATGGTAAGGCAGCACGAAATTCTAAGAAGCAGTGTGAAGGTTTTTCTCTCACTCAGTCAAAGATGAGAAAAATACTTCTCTCCTCCTCCTGAAGGTATGTTCCTTCTTTGTCTTACAACCTCTGCTCTTATGCTCTGGAATAGGTGACCAGTAATTCTGCAGAACAATTCTGGCACACCTGCTACGGTAGACCAGTTCTTCCCTTTAGGCTGGATGGGTTCTTGAACATTACGTTTTTTTCTCAAGTGTTGGGACCCTGGCCCAAAAGGAGACAAAAAAATCCCTCTGTAACACCATGCTATTATTGTTATTAGCGGTAATCACATGTAAAGACAAATGTCCACTATTTCCCAGAACAAACACTGCTCTTGTTATTTACTTGAAAATTAATTATGTAAAAAATAATTAATTTCCAAGATGACAAGATTTTTTCTACTGAACATACAGGGAATTGTCAATTGAAAATGAATTATTTCTTACAACCTAAGAAGTAGATAAGAACTGCTTTCATGGACCAATCTACATTTGGGGATTTTGAAATTTCTTTCTCTGTCTTTCTGCCCTTCTCATACCCATCTATACACACACACACATCTGGTTAGTTTGTTTTACAAATGTTAGATTTTCCTTTTAAGCTATGAGCTTCGGGATGTCACCTGCAGACATTATTCTATAAATAAAATATTACGAATGCAGATGGATTATTTTATTACCAATAAATTTAAAAACACATTTTTAAAAGACACACGGACTATTTTTTACCATCTTTTCATTTTCTAAATTTTGGGTTTGATTACCAGAATACTGGAGACATCTTTTGATTACTGGAGATATCTTGCTATAGTTTATACATATCATGACTGAATGAATTCAACTTTTCAGATCCATTGAAGTCCATTGTCTAATATTCATTGTGTTTATTAACTGACATTTTAACATAAGTTTTTCCCAGTTTCCTTTCTTTAACCAGTAGTCCACTATGGACACAAGTAAATAAGTTTAAGGATAAAAAACAATTCACGTGCCCACTGTAACTAACAAAGCAATCCAGGACATCCATCTGCATGGTGGAAGTGTGAGTGACAGCGCATGACCATGGTTGTCTGAGACTCACAAGTACCAGATGCACTTAATTTTCAAGCCACCACTAGAGGTGCTCAAAGCATTCCGATTTTGAAGAGGAAATAAGCTGATAGTTTACTTGTTGACTTAAAGCAGACCCATTACTGTCTTTTAAGACAAGAATATTGGGGACCCTGCAATAAGCTGCTCTGATGGAGGGGAACACTAGAAGGATTTGCCCTGAGATAAGGTATGAACAGATCTACCGCAATGTGGAAAATGAATGAAGGGGATGGGGGTAGGTTGAAAGACAGAAGAAGAGTTGAGAGATATTGCAATGATCTGAGAACAGGATAATGGTCATGACTAAGATAGGAAGAGTTAGGATTTGGAAAACTGGATAGATTCTAAACACAGTAGGGAGGGAACACCTGTATCTTTGGTAATTGCTTGCTTGTGGGGGACATGGGTACAGAAGAGGACAAGGATGATGTAAAAGTTGGGTTTGGGGCACAGACGAGGTGGTGTCACTCACTGAAATAAAAAAGAGGAATAGGTATTTTGGAGAAAGATGACTGCAGTTCAAGATATTTTCAGTTCGGGGTGTCATGGACAATGTAGGCTCTGCCTCCCCGGAGCAGCTCCTCCAGAACTCTGGAGAGAAGTCTAGGAGGAACTGGAGCTGGGGATCTTTAACTGTCTCCATATAGGGAACTCACTCATCCACAACTAGTTATCACCGTCCTAACATGTTAATCATCTTTTACATCAATTTAGGGATTGTGACTCAAAAATTAAATTCTGTTAGCATGTGATATATTTGTTCATTGTCTATCCCAAACAATGTACAAAGAGGGTTAGAACAAACTTGAAAATGTCCATTGCTTGTATACCTTACTGTATATAGCTCATGAATCAAGATATATGTCGCTAACCTCTTTTGAAATAAAATCCAAAAAGCAAATTCCAACTCATTGTTCTAAACCGATTTGCTTGATAAAAATGAGTGCAAATGAGAGCTTGGACAAAACTTTGCGATAGAACCAGATGGCCATGCTCAGTGGAATCTCCCATTTCTGCAGCATGCTCAAATACAGGTTGATGATATTGCTAAATATAAAATCCTATATTGATCTTCTGTATTTAGGCTCCTGCATCAATTCTGCAATCAGTGGAGTAGTGGATAATTTAAAGCACTAAAAAATGTCATTTTTCTTACGCCGATAAAGCAAAGAAAAATCTAGTGATAGAGATTGTAACAGTGTGAAGAACATGACAGGGAGATGGGAACAGAGGAAATAGCATGTTAATGACATTCACTATTCTCCCTGTGTCAAGTCATCAGCATTTTTATTGCCACTATTTCTCAGCATACACTATTAGAATTTATTGAGTCAATCTGTCTCCATCACCTGTGATATAATATATTTTATTCAATAAGATATGGAATAATATTTATCTTTCAACTCCAATGACTGGCTTTCAGGACAATAACTGCTTATCAGCCAAGCCTTACAAGAGTAGGGGTGGTTGTACATTTTAATATCTGACCCGAGGGGTGTCATTTTAGCATCTCTACATTTGGCATTAAGAAGTGCACAGACTTCAATCCAAGAAATCACTGAGATTCAGTAGTTATGGCAAATGACCATATAAAATTGCTTTTTAAAGTTCTAGCCTAGTGAAGCATATTGCAGGAAGTAAAGGAAGGAAAAGACTAGATTCTAAAGTTTCCCCTATGAGACATTTTGCACTGGGTTCTCTATACCAGAATGAGACTCGAGCTCATGCCTGGGCTTATTGATTTCATAAGAAATATAAGAACAGAATATGTTTTCTTGTAATGCTTCTAACAGCCCTCCTTGAAAAAGTGAGGTAAGGAGTGAATATCTAAGTTATGTCCTCCAGCTCTCAATTTGAATCTGGGTGCATTCAGGGTTGGACACTGTGCCTCTGATTTTCCATGTCATGGATGTACTTGATATTCTATAGCAGTCACTTGGAAGGAGAACTGCATTGTTGACAGCTGCTGGGTTCTTTGGAAGGAGGCATGCACGTTTTAGCAATCATGCAACAAAGGCAACCAAGTTCTCAACTTTCTGCACAGTTTAGATCCCTGTTGCTCACCTCAGGTAATTTGGAAAAGAAAAGAATCAACTATTTTATTCTTCTATGTTCTTTGATAAACATGTATTTGATATCTGCTTCTTTCCAGACTTCTCCCAAAAAGTCCTGTGTCAACACGTAGTCAAAGTGCTGTCACAGCAGTGACATGATTGAGTTGGTATTTGGTGGCTTTACCTCAGATACGAAGAGGTCTGGAACTCCTGCTGGTAAAAAGCACTAACTCATCTGCTGTTAGCTTTGCTCACCAGTAAATCTCTCTCCCAGCCAGAGCCCACAGAACTGCACACAAGCTACTTCCTGCCAGGCAGTTTATTGCTTGATTGTGTCAACTATTGCCAACCTGCATGAGTGGGGCAGGCAGCAGGTAAAATACAAAGATATCTGCCTTCCAACAAGCGCATGTGTCATGTTACTGCTATGCATGCCCAGTTCAGCCATTTATTAGTCTCTGCCTTTTTTTAAAACTTTAGTCTGAGCTCTGTATATGACAATAATGAATTGCAGTCAACTTTCTCTGACCAACCCATACATAGCTCTTTATTTATCATTTACTGTGTGTTAGGAGAAAAAGAAAAAAAAAATTGAGGTGTTGAAATCATCCAATTTGAATTCAAATCCCAGTTGAGCTACTTACTATTTGTTTGATCTTAAATAAACTCATCTCCTGCATACCTTCACCACTAATGCATGCCTTTAAGGGGCTATGATAAAGATAAATGAAATAATATATGTAGGAAAACAAAAAGAAAGCAACACAAATTTTAGGTCATATTATCCTCTCAAAAGAAAAAAAAGTAGAATGTTGCTTATTGCTTCGTTTACTTACTTATTGCACAGCAAGGAGGAGACAGGCAGGAGGAAGTGTGGTTGAGAGAGATCATGCATTAACCCCATTGGGAATGCTCTAAGAGTGTTCTTGTGTATCCTGCTTATATCTTCTTAGAGTCTCCGTTTTAAAAGCACGTCCTTTCTTTACTTTGGCACCACACAAGGCAGTAACAATAGGATTAAAAGGAGAGTTCTGGTTTAAGATTTGTCCTGAAGCTTTACGGAAGCCAAAAGGAGGTGTTATATTCCCAGCTTAGGAGGACAGCACTTGGCGCAGAAACTCAGCCCCAAATCCTTGGCTGCCCTCCATCGGTTTGAGGTTACTCTGTTGTGTGTGTATCTTTGTGTGTTGGTGTTGGGGGTACAAAGGAGGCCTACGAAGGTGGGTGTGACTTTGGAAAAAGTGAATGAAGTGGGGGCATCTTGATAAAGAGATGTCAGGGATTAGATCAGATCCTAATATTTTTTGTGTCCTGGCTGACAGTTTTGTGCACAAATGTCAGCTGTACCAACCTCAGTAGGTCTCACTTTGGGCACATTCTTTAGCCATAAGGTGTTTGATTTAACTATAGAGGGGGGAGGAGAGCACATATCTCCAGGAAGCCAAATGAGGAAATATATATAAAGTATGTAGAGCAATGACTGTTCACTATTCAACACATGTTAGTTTCCATTTATAATGTGGCTTCTTACCTTCTAGTCTAGAGAACTGCACCTATGGGAATCATGCAAAAGAGCTGAACAGTGAAAGAGTCACCTTAGACCTTTAGCTTTTCCATAGAAAAGCCATTTCATATCATTCTCTCCCATTAAAAGGAACTATACTTCCACAGACCCTAAGTCCTGATTGGATGTTCAAACACATGAGCCATTCCATTCAGCATCAAGACTAAAGTCAGCCCTCAATTGACCACATGACCCTAATGGAATGGTAGTTTGTTGAATGCTTATTTAGTGATGTATTGAGAGCCTGCTGAATGCCAAGTGCTGTTTTACATGCTGAGGATACAGAAGGGAAATAAAATGTACAGTCTCTGAGCTTCAGAGTTCAGATGCCAATGATGGAAGCAAGTAAAACCATCAAAGACAAACATGAAGTGGTATCTGGTAGTGTGATAAAACTCCCAGAGGAAATTCAAGGCAAGTTAATGGGCTAGAGATTAAAAAGCATGAAGGGTCTATAGACAGGCTTCCTCTCTGAAGAGTAAGGTATCTGAGCAGGGATCTCAATGAAGTAAAGGAGAATTCCAGGTCAGGACCTGGAGGAAGACATCGGGAAGAAGCCAACCTGACATATTAGAAGACTAGAACAAAGACCACTGTGGTTGGGCCTGGAGGAGCCCATGTGGAAGAAGGGGAGATCAGACAGGTGGGGGGTGGGCCATAGAAACAGTCAGGAGTCAGGTGATGCCCAGTCTTGTAGGGTGGGTGGAGACATTTGGACTTCTGTCTGAATGTAACATGAAGTCTTTGACAGGGTTTGAACCTGAGATCAACATTACCTATTTTGTATTTTGTCTAAGATAATCTGGCTGCTGCCTGTAGAATTGACTCTAAGAGAGCAATGGTAGATAAATTACCACTTTCAGCATCATTTGTCAATGCAATGTGACTCCATATTGAGCATAATGGTAACAAAGATAGGATTGTGTAACTCACTCTTTATTAGTGGGCTGACTCTAGACAAGGGGCCCTAACTTTGAATGTCAGTGTTCCCATCCATAAATTGGAAGGAAGACCATCCACAGGGCTGCTCAAAGAATGTTATGAAGGGTGTACAAGAAATGTTGAATGACGGAGCTGGAAAATAATAAGCCCTCAAAAAGATTAATTCCTTCTTATTCCGCACCTCAGTTAATTGTTCAGGTACTTAAGCCTCCTTAGCCTTTACCACAGTCAAGGTGCTTTGGTCATTACTCAGTCTATGGAATCTCACTCCCACCCTAGGTGGACTCCCAGCATAGCCGACTGGGAAGGGATGTCACTAAGATGGAAAAATAGCAGGACAGAACCACAGGAATTGCCAAGTGCCAAATGGTGCCTGGAATGTTTTCTAGAGAGACTCAGTGGAAAGAGGTTAGCCATCATGGAGTCTCCAGAGATGGCTTCAGAGATCTCCCAAACCTCAGGGTAGTCAATGGGGAAGGGACGGCTGAGGATGGTGTTTGTCCACCTGAGAGGAAATAGAAAATACTTACTGGAAAGGATGTGGGCCAATTTAGCAAGAAGAAAAATATTAGTTTAGGAATAGTGGAAGATACTGTTGGAAAAATATGATAGGCTGTGGAGGCTCTGATGAGGCCAGGAGGTTCTCTCTTTAGGTTCCATGACCTTTAATTCCCAGCATGGAAAAAAGATTACCTGGAATAAAAACGGTTCCCTCTGTATTGGCCCAGCTGAGAAAAAGGTACTAATTGCCCTCTGGTACCACAGTGGAAGAGAATTTGTTCACTAATGAAGTCTTTATTTGAAGAAACATATCTCTGATTCTGAAGTCTTTGGTTACACCTGGAGGAGTCACTCCCAGGGAGTCATGTGACTATGGGGGAGGAGAAAGGGTAGAAAAGAATGTGGATCAAGGAGGAGAAACCACTGCCAGGCCCCCAACCCTGTGTTTAGTTTTCCCAGTGGAAAAGCACAGCCATACGGACATTATGATGGATTTCAACAAACAAAGGGTTAACATTTATGACATTGTGAGTGGGAAGAGAAGAACCCAAAGATTCCCTAATTTCTCAGATGTGTGTAAGCCATCACCAGGTCAAAACATCCTCCTAGTTTCTCCTAACACGAACTCCCAGAGACGCTGTGTGCAACTGGATTGACATCCGCCTACAAATAGGTGTCTGGAAAATCCATTTTCTACTGTATTTGTTAATAAATCTTAGTAAAGCATGAATTATAAAGAAATGCAATGGCTTAGCTAAAAGAAATCAATAATGCTTTTAAACACAAACTCATTAGTATTAAAGATTATTCCCATTTTTCATTATATTGAGAAAGAAAGAAAAATGATAATCACGTCAGTGCATGCCATCCATTGAACTAACATGATGTCAAATGCATTGTCTAAAAAATTAAAATGTCCCATACAAATCAGATATTATTTATTTATTTACTGCCCCTTTCCCCAGTAATCCTTTCCCCACACACAATTCTTTCCAAAGAATATTTGAGATAGCTCATAAAAAATGCATACAATTCACTAAGACAAAAACAGATGTAGAAAGCAGACAGACATGTATTAGTATTAAAAATAGCATGTCATATGAATGATAAAAGGAACAATTAATTGATCATGTTCTTTAATAGTGGTTGCTTTTCATCAGATAATCTAAGAGTATTTCATAGATATCAACCTATTAATAGTCCTGTTATATTTGCCCAGGTAATTCATTGTAAAGAAGATTAACATTCAGCAAGATATCATTTTGAAATTGCTGTAGAAACAATAAATAGTCTGAAAAACAGTTTTAGGTCATTTTCACAAGTTCATGTAAGAATTATAATAATCATTCTTAACAAGAAAGCCTCCCTGGAATATTGCCTGTGCATGCCAACCCAGTATTATTCACACTTATTCACATTTATTCACACATATATATCTGCTTCTGTTTCAGGGTATGTAGATATATGTATACTTGTTTTGTGAAGAGAGGCAAAGATATTTCCAGAAGGTGACTATGGAAGGAGGCTCTCACATTTCTTAGCTCTTGTGGTGTACAAACCAGTAATTGCTCCAATGCTACTAGATGAATGGCCTTTTGCCAAGCAGGATTTGATCACCGGAAGGAGAGTGCTTATCCCCACCTGTGACCATACCCCCAAGGCAATTGTAACAGCACTGATTCCTTACAGGTAAAGGTGTGAGGGTGAAGTTACCCATGTCAATGGGGGAGAGGAGCGTGGGAACCATGCTAATCCCTTTACAAGGGATGCAAATCCACAAAGCATCTCAATGCCAGTCAGACAGCTCATTCACTGTACAAAAGAATACAATCAGCAGAAGTCTCCCAAGAAAGCAAAATAAAATTTTTTAAAGCACTCTAAAATTTTAGTGGTAGGTGGTGCATTCTACGTAAATTTCACTTCAAGTATTTATCATAGAAGATTGCTATATATTTTTTCTTTTCCTGGTTGTTCTTTAAAGGAGAAGATTTCATTAACAAAGCATAGACATAAAATATGAAATCAAGATTGCCTACTGCTGAGGAGAAGCCAAACATCACAAAAAGGATTAGTTTCTTTCACTCTCTAGAAATTTTTCATGGAAGACCTTGGCTGGCCTTTTGGTATTAAAACTTCCTAACAAGTATTACACAGGAGTTTTAAATTAGAACTTGCTGTCACCAAGACAGTTATAAACTGTTAAATATGTCCTTTCTATGCTAAGCTCCTGTAAAGTATGCACATGGCCATGGCTGGGACACACTTTCTGACAAGTAGCAGGGTGAGATCACAGAGATGTTTGCAAACTGCCTGCAAGGCTGTGCAGGTGGTCCTGGTAAGTGTGTGTGTGTGTGTGTGTGTGTGTGTGTGTGTGTGTGTGTGTGTGTGTGTGCGCGCGCACATGTACTCAAAACAAGTCACAATTCTCTGCTTCTCAAATCATATAGTTCCCTCCAATGAAACCCTCTCATAAGAATACGTGTTGTCTTTTTCAATGATGTCTACAAACCAAAGAGTGAATTTCAAACTAACTGTTCATGCATCAGACTAATTTAATGCTGTTTTCTCAAAGAGCAAGAATGTAAAAAATCATTCTATTTGATCATAATCTATAAGGTGTATCATTATCCATTCAGGATTGTAGTTTCATTGATTATGAAAAATTGAGTCATCCCTTAAAAAATTATTTTCCTATTACTATTTTCACAAAACAAACGAATTATATATAAGATCAATGGCCTTACCTATAGAGATTAGGGGCGGGATGGAGGAGAAGGAAACTCAACTTTCCAATGTTTTTTATTCTGTGCTTCATTTTATTTATTTTGTAATATTTTCCAACAACAAATATCTCCTTCAAAGGTTTGTCCTGGGGGTTGCATAATGGACTCTCTCTTATCTCACCAGTAAGGCCCGTAATTAGTGCTTAATTTTAGCTTATATGGACACTTTGGCCAAGAAGTAAAGAGAAGCTCTGTTACAGTCCATAAAGTATTTAAAGCTATACCCATGTCAGGGATGGGTTTATTAAACACTTGGGTAAGCAATAATAAACTTACATTGATCAGGCAACTCTATAGATCTGTTTTATGTGCTGTTTACAAAAAAAATCCAGGTAGAATTGAAAATAACTTGGAGCCCCATTGCATATGCTAAGAGTAACCAACTCCCTACAAGGCCAACATAACAAGAGAATCATAATTCCTTCCTCTAAGAAACACTCACTTTCCAAAAACATTAATTTTCCTGCTTTATGTTGACTTTGATGAACGGGATAAGCACATCTTCTATTATGTAATAATAATACTGTGCCTCAGGAGTCAGGCACAGACTCAGCACTTCCCTTGCCCATAAAGGTTAAATGAGTTGCCCAAGGTCACAGAGCAAGAATCCAAATCAGGGGATTTTTGTTTTGCAGCCGCAGCACTTGAACCAGAGCTTGATTTTTACCTCCTTCAGCTTAATGAAAGAAGGATGCAGCTTGTGTAGGAATTTGCCTTTTATAATTTGTAAATTTTCAAAATTTATTCTTGTCTGACCTTCCTTCCAAAATGAAACCTTGCTGGGAGACAGAATCCCTCTCTCATTTTAGAAGGTAGAGAGAACAGCTACTCATTCCCCCAGCTCTCTTTGCAGCAAGAACATGGCCATGCATCCTAGGGCCAGCTAGGAACCTACTGAGACTTGGACTGAGGGCCAGGGATGCTCAGAAGGAGCAGTGGAGGGTCATCCTGGCTGCAGCAGGGACGGTGGTGATAACATCCAATTTCCCTAAGTAAAGGGGGATGTGGTGCCAGCAATGGTGTCCAGAGGACAGAGGACAGTGTGAGGGGGTGAGGTAATATGTGCTGTCTCATCTGTCACATCTGTGCTCATGTGGGTAAGAGCTATGCCATTGAAGGTCTGGTCCTGGATGCCTGGCTTCTTTTAGCTTATATTTGCTGAACATGCTTCTCCATTCATCCCACTTCTCTGGTGGCTTCAAAAATATGTGTTTTCTGCCTAAACACACCAAAGTTGTTTGTGGCTTGCAACTGAGATTGTAAAACTAGAGCTCATGCTAGTTATTAACCTTCAAGATTGTCATGAGAATTACATAAAATCATGCCTGGTATCTGGAACACTCAGTATAGTTTTTAATTGCTACCATGGTTGGTTTTGATTATCCCCTCTGCTAACCCCGCTTACGCCTGAGCTTGAGCAAATACTGATGTAAAATAGCACAGTGGCATTCAGGGCTGGAGCAATAACAAGGATGACATGACCATCACTGCAATAAAAGATGGGGCCCAGGCAGCTTCTGCAAAATACGGTATTCAGAAGGCAGAGAAAGAACGAGAAAGGGCAGAGCTTCCGGCCACCACCTCACTCAGGCACATGCAATGTTCTCTCCGGTCTCCATCCGGAACCTACTGCCAGGAGCAGAAAGCCGACCTCGTTGACTTGAAGAGGACCCAAGCCTATTCCTGGGAGGTTCGGGTTTTCATATATTCATATATGAACATACTAAGTTCATGTTTTCATTTATTTACGTACTTAACAAAATAAGTGAGTTTGTTCTATCTGCAACACAAATTTTGACTTTGGACAGAGACGTTTAACACTTCTTCATTTCTGGACTGTATCTCATTACTGTCAAGCCAGCTCAAAACATGTATGGATAAGGCAAGTCCTCTAAAGCCCACTAGATCTGAGGGTGCGTATCTCTGCCAGGTATTACAGGGGGAGGCCTGCTTTGTCATACTTATTAGTTCTCTGCTGGATTCATACTTATTAATCCTTGCTCAAGGCAGAGAGTTAAAAACAAAAATGAAACTGGGTCACCTAAAATGCAAACTGCCTCCTTGTGCTTCCTCCCTCACTGTTCTTAGCAGCAAAAGTAATCACCCCGCCCCCCCCCCCCCCCCGACCTCTACAATACTCATCCATGCATCCATTCATGCACTCGTTCACTGGCGTGAGTGAACCACAGCCTTGTCCCAGCAGAGCTTACCAGGCAATGTGGGGCAGACAGTAATCAAATAATCACACACGCGCATGGTTCGAAATAGTGGCAGGTGCTCCGAAGGAGGAGGCCTGCGTAGTGGTTAGACGCTGTGTGGTGGGCGGCAGGATCCGATCCATAAGGAACCTCCGTAAAGCATTTCTGTAAGAAATGACACACAAGGGTTGGCTACATAAGGATGTTGGTGCGGGGTTTCATTTGTTGCTGCTGAACAAATGGTTACAAACTTGGTGATTCAAGACTACACGTATTTCTTACAGTCAGAAATGGGTATCATCGGACCAAAATCAGGTTGCTGGCAGGGCTGGTTCGTTCTTGAGACTCTAAGGATCGTCTGGTTCCTAGCGTCTTCCGGCTCCTAGTGGGTCCGTGGCTCCCTTGGCCCATCGCTCCTGAGTCCTCTTCAAAGCCAGCCGCACAGCGTCTTACCTCCTATCCGACCTCTGCCTCCATCCTTACTTCTGTCTCTCGCTCTGATCCTCCTGCTTTCTGTTCCTAATTACCATTGGGTTCCGCGGGATAATCCAGGATCATCTCCTTTCTTACCGTAAAACCGTTAATTGAAGTACATCACAAACTCCCTCAGACCATGTAAGGTAACATATTCACAGACTCCAGACTTTAGGGTGTGGATGGGGGCATTGGACAGAGCGAACAGCCTGTACAAAGACACTGAGGCCGTCTGGAGCCTGGTGCATGGGAGCAATTGAAGAAAGTCAAATGGAGGAAATTAGCAAGAGTGTGGCCTGAAAGAGGGTAAAGGGAAGCCAAGGGCACCGGGTGCGCAGGGAAAGCCTTGAAGGCCACATTAAGGGCTTTGCTGTGTGTCCCAATCCCAGCAAGGAGCCAAGGTCTGATTTGCATTTTGCATATATATGTGCGTGTTTTTTTAATTTTTTTAAATTCTTTTAAATTCTTATATATAATACTCTGATAGGTTTCCCGATCTCCAGCGTGCATTTGTAAAAATGGCTGGGACTCCAGAGTGGAGAACAGATGTCAGCCAGCATGAGAAGAGGAGGGAAGGATGAGGACGGTACACGGGGCACATCCCGAGAGGAAAACCGGAACTCAGATTCCAGGGGACTTTTAGAGAACCAAAATGTGAGAAGGAGTTTTCATCCTTGAAAAGATGCAGGCCCTTCACACTCTGTCTTGTCTCTAAGCCTATTACACAGCAAGCCATCCCCACTGTGGCCAGGACTCTCTGAACAGAAGAGGGATTTTCAAAGTCTTGGCTAGCAAGGCAGGACATATATAACCTAGCCGATTGAAATAAAGCATTTAAAGAAGTCCTGATGGTGTATTTTAACGCAAAGTCAATACTTGAAGAAATCACCTAAACTAAACAAAAATCATCAGCGAAGTCTTTTTTTCAAAACAGCAAACAGGCTATCCTTGATCCCAAATACTGTAATTGATTCTTTCGAGAGTTGTAATTATGAAGACTCATTTGTATAAGTGTCTGAGGTCTCTTTTACTGATGTGAAAGTCATTTTTTATTTGCCTTTTCTCTTATTTTATTTACATGTGTCTCTGCAAAAAGAAAAATTTACGTATATTTTTCTATACTAAATGTTGTTTCCTGTGTCCTCAAAATACAGATATAATTATTTAAATAGTCACTAACTACACTTTCAATGAAAAGTCCACAAGACTCCTATAAATCCTGGAGGGATGACACTTTCCTAGTAACCTGTGGTTTTGACTTCTTTTATTAAGTGAATTAGTTTAGAGATTATCTCCCTTTCTGTGAACACTTTGTCAGCCCCCTTGGTGCTTGTGTAAGTAAAAAAAAAACAACTAAATTTTTATACTGTTTGTTAAATTGCTATTTCTTAGTAATAGAAGAGGTAACTGGGATATATATTGTGTTTGAGGAACAAAATAAAATAATTACCAGTTTCATATTTAAATTGCTTGCAGCTCTGAGCCCCTTCTCATAAGTCTCAGGAAATCAGTTCTTCTCCAGATATTCTCAAAGACTCACTCCAGGAGTATTTACTCAATCCCAAAAGGAAGATACTGGACACCTTTGCAAAAAGCATAGTCAGTCTTCCAGAAGAATCTTCTCTCTTCTTTTGTAACTGATTTACGGTGTTACCACCAAAATCCACTTGTGACCCTTGGTGTCATTTCCCACAGTAGTTTCTGAGGGCAGTGGGTCTGGAGAGGTTTATTCCAATCATTGTCATAGGTCTTTGTTTAATGCTCTAAAAGCACATCTGAGAACTCTTTCCAACTCCCAACACTCTTCCACAGGTTTCGATGAAACAATGTCCTTCTGGTTTGCTTTGACCCTCACACCTTTTTCAACCCAGCAATGACATGTTGAGAGTCCTCAAGATTCAGTCCCAAAGCCCTTCTCTTTGTATATTTTCTCTGTACATACTTTAATCTGTGTTGATCACTTGAATACTACTGCAGCCCAAATCTTCCTCTGAGATTTAGACTGCTAGTTCCCATCCTCACTGGGATGTTTTCCATGTCCTTGAATGACCTTAGGCTTTTTACAAACCTTTTTACCATACTTGGTTCTCTTCATGTTCTCATTTCATCAGTCATCCATCTCTCTGGTCAAATCAGAAACCTAAAGGACATTCTTAATTCACCTCTCTCACTTATGTCTGTTTCTTGTATCTTACAAAGTCCTGTTGATTTCATCTTTAAATCCCTCTTACGGTCATTTGTCTTCATCTATACTGCAATCACCACAGTCAATGGCCTTTCATTTCTTTATATGTGGCATGCCTTCTTCTCACTCAGGACCTCTGTACCTGACGTTCTTACCACTTCATTAATTCAGACTCTGAATCACAACTCTAGAATCAAATTTTTGTATACAGTATGGTTGACTCATCCAATGTAAATTAGTTTCCTCTATATTATTTGTTGTTTAATTTTTATTATTGAAATATAGTTGATATACAATCTTATATTGGTTTCAAGTATACAACACAATGCTTCAACAGTTACCCACTTTATTAAATTCTCATGCCATCTAGTGTTTACTAGATGTCAATGTAGTAATTTACTACATTGTACTAGTACATTACTACAATGTACTAGTTTACTGTCTGTCAATGTAGGAAGATGTTACTGAATCATTGGCTATATTTTCCATGCTGTAATACCATTGATTTAACCAACTTATATTATGACGGAGAATTTTTGTGCCCCTTTTTTCTTCTTAACCTCCCCACCCACCCACTCCAACTACTCCCCTTTGGTAGCAATCAGTCACTTTTCAGTGTCTATGAGTACTGTTATTTTGTTCATTTTGGATTTTTTGTTTGTTTTTAGATTTCACAAATAAGTGAAATCATATGCCTTTCTCAGCCTGGCTTATTTCATTGAGCGTAATACCCTCTCGGTCCATTCATGTTGTCACAAATGGCAGGATTCTTCCTTTTTAATAGCTGAATAACATTCCATTGTATATATGTATCAGCTATTCATTCATCTATTAATGTATACATTGGTTGCTTCCATATCTTGGCTATTGTAAATAATGTGTCAATAAACACAGAGGTGCACATATCTTTTTGAATCAGGGATTTTGTATTCTTTCAGTAAATTCACAGAGGTGAAATTTCTGTGTGAATTGTATTTTTATTTTATGTTTTTTGAGGAACTTCCATGCTGCTTTCCACAGTGGATGCACCAATTTACATTCCCACCAACCATGTAGGAGGGTCCCCATTGCTTCACATCCTTGCCCACACTTATTTCTTATCTTTGGATAGTGGATGTTCCAATTGTTGTGAGGTTTTTATCTCATTGTGGTTTTGATTTGCATTTCCCTGATGATTAGTGATGTGGAGCATCTTTTCTGTATCTGTTGCCAATTCATATTTCCTCTTTGGAAAAAATATCTGTTTAGGTCCTCCACCCATTTTTTAATCAGATCATTTGTTTTTTTGTTTGTTTTGTTGTTGTGTCCTTTGAGGTCTTTATATATTTTGAATGTCATCCCTTTATTAGATAAATTCTTTACAAATATATTCTCCCATACTGTAGGTTGTCATTTTGTTCTGTTGATGATGTCCTTTACTATACAGAAGCTTTTTAGTTTGATATACTCCCACTTGTCCATTTTTAATTTTGTTTCCCTTGTCTGGGGAGGTGTGTCCAGAAAAAAATTGCTTATTCTTATGTTTAAGAGATACTTGCCTATGTTTTCTTCTAAGAGTTTCATGTCTTACATTTAGGTCTTTAGCCATTTTGAGTTCACTTTTGTGTATGGAGTTAGACAGTAATCCAGTTTCATTCTCTTGCATGTAGCTGCTATGTTTTCCCAAACCATTTAGTGAAGAAACTGTCTTTTCTCTATTGCATATTCATGGCTTCTTTATCATATATTAATTGACCATACATGTGTGGGTTTATATCTGGACTCTTTATTCTGTTCCAGTGATCTTTGGATCTGTTCCTGTGGGAGTACCATTCTGTTTTGATCATTGTAGCTTTGTAGTATAGCTTGAAGTCAAGGAATATAATACCCAAGCTTTGTTCTTCTTTCTCAGGATTTCTCTGGCTGTTCAGGGTCCTTTAGGGTTCCATATGAATTTAAGGTTTTTTCTCTAATCATTGAAAAATGCCATTGGTATTTCGATAGGGATTGCACTGAATCTATAAATTGCTTTGGACAGTATGGCAATTTTGACAATATTAATTCTTCCTATCCATGAACATGGGATAGATTTCCATTTATTTGTGTCTTCTTTAATTTCTCTCATGAATGTCTGGCCTCATAGAATAAGTTCAGAAGTACTCCCTTCTCTTCTACTTTTGGGATATTTTAAGAAGGATGCTGATAGGCTCTTCTTTAAATGTTGGGTAAAATCAATCTGTGAAGATATCTTCTCCTAGACTTTTGTGTTTTGGGAGATTTTTGATTACCAATTCAATTTCATTACTGGCAATTGGTCTGTTCAGATTTTCTGTTTCTTCCTTCTCAGTCTTAGAATTTGTTCATTTGTTCTTAGTTGTCCAGTTTATTGGCAAATAATTTTTCATAGAATTTTCATAATTCTTTATATTTCTGTGGTGTCAGTTGTAACTATAACTGTGGTGTCAGCTCTTTTTCTGATATTGTTTATTTGTGTCCTTTATCTTTTTTTCTTGATAAATCTGGCTAGGGGTTTGTCTAGTTTGTTTATCTCATCAAAGAAACAGCTCTTGGTTTCACTGATTTTTTTCCTATTGTTTTTTCCTTTTCTATTTATCTCTGCTCTGATCTTTATTATGTCCCTCCTTCTGCTAACTTTGGGTTTCATTTCTTCTTCATTTTCTAGTCTTTTTAGTTGTGTGTGTAGACGGTTTGTTTGGGAATGTTCTTGCTTGAGGTGAGCCTGTATTGCTATGTCCTTCCTAATTAGAATCACTTTTGCAACTTCCCACAAATTTCGAACTATTGTATTTTTGTTTTCATTTGTCACCATGTAATGCTTGATTTCTATTTTGATTCGTCCATAGATCCATTGGTTATCTAGAAGCACATTGTTGAACTTCCATGTGTTTGTGGGGTTTTTTGTTTGTTTTTCTCTTATATTTATTTCTAGTTTGATACCATTGTGGTCTGAAAATTTTCCTGATACAATTTCAATCTTTTTTAATTTATTAAGGCTTTTTTGTGGCATAGTATGTGATCTATTCTGGAGAACATTTCATGCACTTGAGAAAAATGTGCATCCTGCTGCTTTTGTGTGGAATGTTCTGTAGATATCTGTTAAGGCCATCTGATCTAATGTGTTGTTCAGTGCCTCTGTTTCCTTTTTATTTTCTGTCAGAATGATCTGCCCATTTATGAAAGTGGGGTGTTAAAGTCCCCTAATATGATTGAGTTACAGTGTATTTTCCCCTTTAGTTCTGCTAGTATCTGTTTTACATATTTATGTGCTCCTATTTTGGGTGCATATATTTATAATTATTATATCCTCTTGTTGGACTGATCCCTTAATCAGTACATAATGTCCTTCTTCGTCTCTTGTTACTTTCTGTGTTTTAAAGTCTATTTTATCTGCTATAAGTACTGCTACTCTCACTTTTTTCTCCCTATTATTTGCATGAAATATTTTTTTCCATCCCCTCACTTTCAGTCTGTAAATGTGTTTAGGTCTGAAACGAGTCTCTTGTAGGCAGCATATAAGTGGATCTTGTTCATTTATCTATTCTACCACCCTGTCTTTTGATTGGTGCATTCAGTCATTTTACATTTAAGGTAATTATTGATAGGCATGTACTTATTGCCATTTTATTGTTTTCTGGCTATTTTTGTAGTTTTTCTTTGTTCCTTTCTTCCTCTCTTATACTCTTCTCTTGTTATTTGATTGTTTTCTTTAGTGTGGTTGCATTTCTTTTTGAATTTTTTGTGAATCCTTCATAGGTTTAGGTTTGTGGTTACCATAGCTTCGTGGGTAGTTCGCTGTATATGCAACAGACTTCCTGGGATGTGGGAAGGGCTGGAATCCCAGTTGACTGCAGCTCTGCCGCTTTATTCTTCTCTGTGTGATCTTCTCTTCTTCCCCAGGTGTAGGTGGTTTGTTCTACAGTCTTCAGGTCATTTCCAGGGTTAGTTGTATCTGCTGTAGCTGCTTCCTTGGTGTATGTGGGGGAGGTTTCCCCCTTGCCTTCCTACATTTCCATCTTTTTCTCCCCCTCTAGTTTCCTCTATTAGATGTGTTTGTGAGTCTTCATTCTGTGCCTTATATTACTTAGTGTGACATTTTGATTCATTTAGTAGATAATTTATTTAATGTCTCTCTTCTCCATTAGGCTATAATTTTCATGAGAGCAGAACTCTTATTTTGTTCTTTAATACACCTAGCACCTTGCACTTCTTTAAACATAATGATAAATATAAACATATATTTGTTTCATGAATGAATAAACTTGTGCCTCATAAAACCAGAATAGCTTTTAAACTGGCCAGGGGTCAACAAACTTTTTCTGTGAAGTCCCAGAAATAAATATATTAGGCTTTGCAAAACTACAGTCTCTGTCGCAACAATTCACTTTACCATTGTAGCCTGAAAGCTGTCATAGATAATCTGTAAACAAATGGGCATGGCTATGTCCCAGTAATATTTTATCAACAAAAACAGGTTGAAGGCTGGATTTGGCCCAAGGGCTTACTCTTCTGACCCCTGAGCTAGGGTACTGAGTTTTAAATAACATGATGAAAAAGACAATATATCTTTCTTTTTGATCATTTTTCAACCTTGACAAAGGTTAAAGATTTCTGCAAATTCACAATACCAAATAGTACATTTAGTATGTCCATCTTTATAATAACTGTATTCAAATCTCAGAGGATATCAGTTTTCTATTACAACAAAGGCTAAGTATTTGCTTTGATTCTCTTCACTAAATGGCCATAACTGGTGGCTTCCAACAACAAAGGAAATCAACATTGAGGGCACAGAGGATTTTACTTTGAGGAAACAAACTAGTAGCTACCCCAAAGGACAGCTTCCCAATTATACTAATGGGATGAAAAATACTTTTTCAGTAATAGTACTATTCATGGATGCCAACATTCTCTCATGTCAATGGGTGAGGATTCTATTTCCCACCCGATGACCAAATGACTTGCTTGACCAATGAAATATGTTTCAATGTGTTGGGTGTCAATTCCAAGCAGGAATTTTAAGAACAAGATTGTGTTTCCTTTTAGAATTGATGGTCACTAATATTCCAGGTGGAGGCTGACCTAATAGCCTGGGCCCCAAGAGAAACAACTGCAGCATAGTTACAGCCTACATCAAATAGGTAATGGAGATGGGAAATACAATTTTGTTGCTGTAAACTATCCAAATTATGGGGTCAATTGTTACTGTGCCACATTCTAGCCTATCCTGACTAATACACTGGAAATCTCCTGACTCAAATATAAAACATCATTGTTGGAAAATACACTGTTAATGAGGAAGAACTATATTCTACATTGAGGAGAAAAGGATCCCAGTTTTAGTCAGCAACAGCACAATGAGGCTAAATTGAATTGAATGGCAAGCCATATAACAAAGGGCACAAAACATGTTTTCTGAAAATATATTCTAAGAAATTGAACCAACAAGCTATTCTTTCATAACTTCTCATAAAATATGCCAGCTTCCTAAAATTTCAAAAGATCTTGTGTGATGGTTTTGCCTTCCTGTATAGCAGTGATTGTCTAGAGCTGATTTTTGACTGCCTCCTTTAAACATGGTGTCCACTCTCTGGGTTGCCACAACCCTGTCTACTCACATAATATACACAAACTGCCTTTTACCAACTTCCCCTGAGTCTGGCCTTCCCATCCACCTGGCTTTGTACCTGCTTGACACTCCGTTAGTGAGATGCTTGAGGCTGATTGTGACTGACTGGTGTTTGCATCCTCAGCCCTAAGCACAGTGCTCGGAGCATAACACATGCTCAGTACATGTTGTGTGAATGCATAGCTGCAAATGAACTTCTGTACTAGAAGCTTCCACAGAGTTAAAACCTTAACAATCAGCTGAGCCTCATATTCACTTTGGAGTGATAATCATATCAATCCATGGACATATTAGTTAAATCGAAACAAATATTAGAGAGAGTATATATGCAAGATGGTAGAAAAAGAACAGAGTCTGGAGATGCCATCTGATATTGGGACGTTTCTGAAGCCTATAGAATGTCTTCAGTTCAGGTGAACTTCTAAGATTTTTTAAAAAGCAGAAAATTTCCAGACATTTTCATCCTTGATATTTAGTATCAATTAATACAAGACTCTTGCTCCAAGCCAAGTATGGCAAAGTTCGTCCAAATCTCAGGAAGAGAGGATAAAATTCGATGCCTCTGAGCTCAGAACTTTAATATTAATCACAAAAGCTATATCCTTTTCCCAAACCTGCTGTATTTCACTTCCCTGTCCTTCCCTCTCCCCACCCTTTTCCTTGCTCCATTACACTTTATTCTCTTCTTGAGGGTGGGTGGCAGAGGGAGAGGTAATTCATGCTGCACCTTCAGACTGTGTGCAGAGCGTGTCTCCCTTCAAGGTGAAAGACAGGAAGTCAAACTCTTCATTTAAGGGGTGAGAATGGGATCAACAGTCAGCAAAAAAATTATACACACAGATCAGCAGAATCTTCACCAAAATGGATACAACACAAAGAGATCACTTGGATGTAGTATTTATTTACTTCCTCACATAGTTAGGAACAGGTTTAAAAACATGCACAAGATTCTGGACTTGAAATGATAAGGTTGTGATGAGGTGTTTTTCATTCCCAATTTTATTTATTTACAACAATGAAGAAATTATGGATTTAAAACTATTTTAATAAGAAATAAATATCTGAACAGTAATTTCCATATCTTATTTCATGATATGCTTGATGTCATTCATTTAACACTATTACTACTTAAAACATTTTATAAAGAGTGGCTCTTAAGTAGAATTCTATATTGGACTTCACTCTGTCTAGTGGTGTTATCATTTATCTGTACAGGTTTTAGAACAAAGGAATCACAATATCTTGTTAGAAAAATAAACCCAGTGAAAGGAACTTGCTCAGAGTGCCTGTACTTTATTCATAGGTGAATTTCTATTGTCCATTATCATTTATATCTAATATGAACCATTTTATACTGCTTGCCGCTAATCCCCACACTTGTTAAGGAGCTTAAGAGGAAAATTGGTTGATTTCAAGGCCTTTTGGAGTTCAAGGACAAAATGATTATTTCCTTAAAGGAAAAAGAAGATCATGGACTCTTCACAATTTCCGAAGTTCAGCTCTTTTTTGCTTCACTAATTAGAAGCCAGACCAAATGCATATCTGGAAGCTTTTATACAAGTGATCAGCCCTTTGCCCTGGGACCAATTACAGAAAAGTATCTTTTACACATTACTTACTCTCTGTGAATATCTAGTATTCATACAAGCTGTCATGTTTCACCATGAGTCATGCTAAGACCATATAATCACATAGTTGAAGAGCTAATGATATGTTTGCTCTTCCCAGTTTAACTTACAAACGTAACTGCACCTAAATGCCTGCACTTAAAAGCTTATTTGTAGCTTTAATACAAATGCATGCAGACATGTTAGAAAAAAAAAGGATACTGATCAGTAAAGAAGATCATGCTCTTCCATCCGAAAACATGTGCCTATGTCTAATTGTATCCATAGAAATATTTTTATTCTTGCAAAATGACAGCAACTGTTGGGTGTATATACTGAGAGTTTGATTTGGATGACAGCCTGAAATATGTAGTATTTTGCAGTGTGTTTCAGAGAACTACTGATGCATTGGTTATGCAGATCTACTGTTTAAAATGGCTTTATTTTTCCAACTGTACTAGTCTGCAAGAGAGAGGTAGATGAGAAAGAGAAGGAAAGAGGGAGGTATACTATGAGGAATTGGCTTATACAAGTATGGAGGCTGGCAATTCCCAGACCTGAAATTGGTAAGCTGGAGACCAAGGAAAGCCAGTGGTGTAGTTCCAGTTGTTGATACATAAGATTAACCGTGGCACAGACCAACATTATTGCTGACCAAAGTTTTCATACTTTTTCTTCCGGTGGCCCAAAGTTGTCTAGTACAGGTAAGTCATAATCTAAAAGGTCTTAGCTCTTGTCAGAGGTTTGAAAATTTGAAACAATTCAAGCAAACCAGAAAAACTCACCCTTAAGTATAAGGTACTCATACCATCTTCTCACAGTGTAAAGTCTATGGAAGGAACATAGGTGGACTTTTAGAGATGATACTTAGAAACCTATACAGGATTTGCATTAAATGCCATGTGCATTCATCAATAATTCCACTTTTTAGAAGGGGCCACCTAATTGTGACATTACAAGTGACTATTGACACTAAGTGTTATTAATAGTTGAATGATGAAGGGACAATTTTGGTGTTTTCCTTTGGAGACACCACTTGATTATCCTTGATAGAGGGAAAAAAACACATTTTTTTCTTCTATTCATTTTTCATTTAAAAATTAAATTTCTATGTAATTGGAAAATGGCCTGAAAGCTACATTAATCTTTATTTTGTTGAGTATTGCACATATCCACAAAGCATGTACAATGAATGCATGCTGCCTTCCTGTTTTTGATATGGGAGAAAGATTATTGGAGAATTTAAGCAAAGAAGAGGTCATCTTATCAATAATCATGGAACAATATGAGAGTGATTAGCTAGGGCTTAAAATAGGATATTCTGAGAACAAGGATTTAGAAATATTTGTAAATTACATAGTTGTGTTAAATGTTATATGTGTGAGAGCCTCCTAGGTTACCAGTCCAACTCCCATGGTTGGTGATAGATTTGGTTTATGTAGTTCATAAATAAAATACCCCTTTCTTCTTCACATCCCACCCTGTATCTTGTATTAAGTTGGATGCCATTTACAGAGACAAAAGAAACATCTAATGGCACACAGGCAAAAGCCATCTTTTCCTACACATGCCAGACAAGCACTCTAGATGCATTTACTCCACTTTTTAATTGAAGTCTATACATTTGTCCATATAATTTTAAGGCAATCCACTCTAGAAGAATATGGCTAGAGTTGCTAAGATTTTCTTATCATTGTATTACTATGTTTACTTATGTGAAATTAGTATTTCTGGCTTTGATTTTAAATAGGCAGATTCGGATTTAGGATCTCCTGTTACTTCAAATCATATGCTTCCCTAATTTAGTGTCATAGCTTATGACACTAATTGCTAGAAAATAAGAGATCAAATGAAAGGTCATCTTTCTTTGAGATCTGAGTAAAACTGGATCGAGTACTCTAAAAAGCGCGACTCCAGGGGAAGCCCTGTGCCTTTCCAGATTCTCACCCACCAAGATATTTACTTGCTCTGTTCTCTTCTCTCCCTTTCCTACCAACACATTTTCCATTCACTCTTTATTTAGGACATATAGCAGCTTTTCAAACTGTGCACTCTAGGCTTCACCTAATGAAGGTATTGTTTTCATTTAGGTACTATGAGGGACTAAGCAGCACAGCACAGCACATATTCTTCTGAAGAAGATGATGTATAAACAAAATAATGTAAGATAGAATGCAATATTGCTATTTTAGAAACACATGCAACATGCTATGGTAACAGGAAGGAGGCAGAAGCATTTCCATGAGATGGTTTCCATGAAATGGTTGTATTTGATCAGCCTTGAAGAATATCAGTTCATTTACAGTTGTGGTGAAATACACATAACATAAAATTTACCATTTAAACCATGTTTAAGTGTTTGGATAGGATTCTAATGGATCAAGACATTGAACTCCAGGAATGAAGTTGCTCTGTACAATAATGGGAAATTTTGAATGCACATGAGTAGGCTTCATTAGTGCCTGGAATGGGGGAAATGTAGAGAATATTAGGAGATGATATAGGTAGATTGGGTCAGACAAAAATGTCTGATTTTCATACCAAGCAGTTTGGAATTTATTTTGCAGATTGTGGGGAAACAAATGGCCTTTTGGAGGATTTTCAGGCATGAAACTGTCTCTAAGAAGACAGCCATAGTAGATTATGGAAGTAGTAGATAAATGAAAGATTAGGTAATATTGTGAATGTCTATTTTCTTTAAAAAATTAGACTTTATGATATAATGTTAATATATATATGGCACATTAAATTTAGAAGGTTGATAAGGAAGGAAGACCTGGTAAGCAAGATTTTAAAATATTACAGAATTTAAGATGTTGGGGGGCTGAGTCAAGAGTGGAAACATTAAGGTAACCATTGCAAAAGGGATTTCAAGAATAGAAGTGTTAATTCTAATGGAAATGAAATAGGTGAAGGGAAGAAAAAGACACAAAATCTCAAACATAATATAATTAGTCATGAAGATGAAATTACAGTTTAGAAATTATAGTCAATAAATTGACACATAATAACTACCCTCATTGAGGTGAGGATTTAATAATGTAGATAACTGCCAAATCATCATGTTGCATACTTGAAACCAATATAATATTGCATATCAACTATACTTAAAAAGAAAGGAGTAGAAGTGTTTCAAGATGAATATGGCAGTCAATACTCTCAAATTCTTCAGAGTTCAAATGGGCTCAAACATATTGAACAGCAAAACAAAGAAACATACCTCATTCATCTGGGCTAGAAGCTTCCTAAATCTAAGTTTTCAAGATCTGAAAACAGAAAAAATGATACCACAGAGTAACATAAACTAGCGTAGTCAGCCCAGAAATTACAAGGTTAACCAACATGACAAAATTTGTTTTCACTCTCTAGCTCTTAATCTCTAATCTAAACTCTGAATCTCTGGTGTTACCACCATGTCCTACCACATTTGTGTCTTGGTGAACAAGACAATCTGTTTCTTAGATTCCCTAGAGATTCTTTAAACTGGTTACTGGAGAAGAGCAAAGACAGCTCTTCATTTCAGATGGAGTCATCAGGATAGCCAAGTTGTTGTGCATTCTCTAATTTTTTAATCTTTTCCCTGGTATGGCTCTTTCATTACACTGGGCAATCAATCTTCAGCTATCCTTGGTACATGGAGGAAACAACCAGACGAAAGAGTGAAGTAGGAAAAGAGTGTTCTTTCTCTAAGAAAATCCATAAAAACAGTGAAATGTAGTTTGGCACTGGAGTAGCATTGAAATCAATGTAGCTTAGATAAATTCTACAGGAAATAATGGACCTTGGTAACTTAGAGCAGAGGGTCCAGGAGAGGATGAATTCTTCAGAGAAGAGTAAGATAGTCGAATATGGACCAATGGCTACGTCTGGCAGACATAAAAAGAAATACAAATGTTGGAAATAAAGAATACAAACACGGTCTTAGGAACAAATTTAGGATAAAGTTGATTCATTTACAAATGCTATTTTTTTAACTTTTTGTAGAGTTTTCAACAAAGACAGGGAAAGCTAATGTGCAAGTTTAGGTCTCATACCTTATTCTGTGAGCTTCTCATCATCCCAACATCCAGGCTCATGTGTAGATTATCATCTTGCCACTCCAGCCACAGAGCATTGAGGTATGGATGACCAACTGGCTTAAGCTAGTCTAATAAGATTTTTCTTAGAAATATGGAAAGAAGACAGAGAAATGCTAAATTAACCTTTGCTAATTGATTTAACTGGGAGGTGATGTAATACAGACATGTGGAGGTTGAACTCTTTATACATATATTTGCCTAAATGAAAGGAGTAATTCTACAAAATAAAAGGAGAAATGAAGCAGTTCGGAGGGAAACAATGGTGAAATTTCACTGAGCCCACAGAAACAGTAAGCTTATCTTGGTTTCTGACTTGTCAGTTCCCATTCCAATATAGACATGAAATATGGTATAATTCTGGGGAAAGGAAATCCCAGGACAAAATACCTCTAAAACTGAAATCAGTCAAAAGGAAAAATAAAGTTTAGAACCCATTTATTGCTTACAAACTACAGTCTGGGGCCATTGCTCTTTACTGCTCTGGCAGAAGCAAGCAAGACCTCGCACCAACCTATCAGGTTCAGATAAGCCCTCTGTCACCCAAATAATTACCTACTGGCATGGAGATAAACCTTTCTCCACCCCTGAGGAACACCTGTTCATATGCAGATGCACCAAAGTCAGGTGAGATATTCTGGAAATATTATAATTTTATCCACATATGATTTCATATCTAACCTTAGATTCTATAAGCACCTTTAATAAATTATCTTTTTCCTTTGCATATACAAATCTGAATGTTTTCTCTTTCTGGAAATAAAAATAAGAGAATTTCTGAAGTTTCAGTATTTAATATATATGCATTATACAATAATTCAATTATGTTTTAGGATTTAATAGGTTTCTCTGAGATATGCTTACCACCACTTATGACATTACTCTGTAACAGATAAATAAGAGCTGAATGATAAAGAATATTGAATGTCATTCCTTAGATATTTGAAAATCATTTCTAAAAGTGGTAACTACACTTATTGGGGCAAACATTTAATAATGTAGATAACTTTCAAATTACTATGTTGTACACTTGAAGCCAATATAATAATGTATGTCAACTATACTTCAATAAAAAATAGCTTTTCTTTTTTGGGCATAACATTTTCTTGATCATTAATTAACTAAATGAATATTTTCCAAATTAATTTCTGGAAAGGAATAACCCTAAATGTACCCAATTTCTAATAATTAGAACAATAATATAATTGCTATTTTTTTTTTAAGTCACTGACTTTCCCAAAGGGCAGCTCAGATTCATGGGGAAGTGCAAGACACTTTTAACTGACATCCATAAAACTGGGCATAATTCATGTTTGGACAGAGAGATATAAAATTGTTAAAGTAGTTAATTTAAGTGCGTCACAATACAGAGAACTTAAATAAGTATAAATACCTACCTGGAGTAAAGATAGTAAGTTCCCTCTTTTGAAAGGGGGGGACTAAAGGCAGTAGAGTTACCTAATATTCTTCAAGCATTAGTGTGGGATAAATGGTATTGTCCAGGCTTCTGGTTACAGAAAACTAGTTAATCTGGTTGATTTTTTCCTGCTGAGGACAACTAGAAAAGCTAGGCAAAATACAGAAATCTATCTACTTGAACACTCTTCATCTTCAAATCATCTTACTTCTCGGAATATTAAGATGATACCAGAGCGCAAGAAAGCTCCAGCCCCCGTCAATGAAAAACCTCGAATTATTTCAACAAATTTGAACTATTCAAATTATTCAGGTTATTCAAACAAAGAATTTTCAAATCAAATAGGGAAAATGGGGCCAGGCCCATGAGGAATTCAAGACAGCATGGACAAAATGGACAAACCCACAGATTTGTAGAACTAGATTGGTGAAGGTTCCAGAATGGGAATGATCAGAAACTGATTGTAATGCAGCAGCTAAATTTATTTGTTTCACAATTTAAAAAAAAAAAAGATTGAGTATTTTGGTAGAGAGCTGAAACTAAAAAATCAAAAGAAGAAGTAGAAGAAGGGGAGAAGGAGGAAATGAAGACGGACACATAGGGGGAAAAAAGAGGAAAAGGAAAGGGTGAAAAGCAGAAAAGAGAAGGAGAAGAAGAAATAGTCAAATGGAAATCTAGAGTTGGACAATAAAGGAACAAAATCAAACAAAACTCATTATTGGTTGAATGTAATGGCAGAAAAAGACAAAACTTAAGAGATAATCGACTTGGAAAATAGATTGAGAATTGGCAGAGTACAGAATGGTGTCAAATAGGAAAGTGGAAATGAAATAGAGCAACCTAGGCAAATCCATGTGAAGTTATGTTGCAGGAGAAGCACGGGGGGAGGGAGAGGGAAGGACAGAAAGGAGCAGAAAGGATGTGGGAGGAGAAGATGGCCAAAAACCTTGCAACACTGATGGAAGTTCTCAAATTCGAGAAACTCCATAATTATAATTAGAATAAATAAAGAGAAGTGTACACCTAGAAATACCATGCTACAACTGGTGAAAAAAAATAAATAAAAAGAAAAATCTTGAAAAAATAAATACAGAGGCAAGAAAAGACAGATCTCCTCCAAAGGAACAAAATAAGGCAAACATGTAACTTCTCAATAGAAACAAAAGGAAGCAGAGGGCAGTAGGATTTATGTTTTGCAATGTTAAAAAGAAATAACGTCTAACCGAGAATTGTGCATCCAGTAAAAAATGTTCTTTCAAAATAAACCTGGATTATAGCAATTTTTAGACAAAGACGAAGAGGGTGAGAGATTGATTGCCAATTTTCCTGAAGAAAAAGAAGGGCTAAAAGAGGTTTTCATACAGAAGGAAACCAACACCAAATGGAAGATCAGGTTTCCATAAAGAAATGAAAAGCACGGATAAACAAACACTGATATTAGCTATAAGAAAAATAATAATGACCTATTTTATTTATATATTTAGAATTAAAATAAATTTTAGCAATAGCATGTGAATAAGGAGAGAGGAATGAATTTTAAATACCCTAAAGTTTCTTACATTGTCTGAAAAGAGAGTAAGAGTACTAATCAATAGGTCTTTGATAAACAAAAAAATGCATGCTCTAATCTTTAGGCTAGCCTAGAGATTTCACTTAAAATTAGTGAAAGAACATATGATTTGCAAGAGGAGAAAGTGATACAATTAAAAAAGATTTTTTCAAAAGATGAACATGTAGATGGAGGAGGAAGAAACCTGGATCAACAGAGAAAACAGACAGCATTTCATAAAATGACATATTAAATTCAAGAATATCAGCAACTGCATAAAATTCAAATGTACTTAATGCTGTGAATGAAAAAAAAATTCTGATTGCATTAAAAAACCCAACTATATGCTATAATAAATGACACATAAATGGATTTTAAGACAAGAAAAGTTCAAGTGTCATAAAAAAATAGGTTCAATTTACCAAGAATTCAAATTAGAGTACAAGAGCACAACCTCAAGCTATATCAAAAAAATGTGGAGAAAGTTAAAAGGAGAAAAAAACAAATCCATAAGCCTAGTGAAATGTTTTAAAATATAACTCTCAGTAGCCAAACAAAAATTTTTTTAATAGTAAACTAAAAAGTAAAAATCTCAAAGTTTTCAGTAACAAGATTCAAAATATGGACATGGAATTATGTCAGGAACTAGGCCTAATAACTGCAAAATACAAACTTTTTTAGAGCACACATGGGCCATTTAAAAAAATTGACTGTAGAATGAGCCACATAGATGATCATCACAAATTTCAAAGGACCAAAATCTTAGAGAAAAGGTTTTCTGGCTGCAATACAATTATTTTCTAAAAGTCAATAACAAAAAGATATCTAGAAAATGTTATGTGTGAAAAATTTTAAATCATCTTTTGTAACTAACCCATAGGTAAGAGAAAAAATAGCACTAAAACTTTTTAAAATATATTCTCAACTAAATGAAAATAAAAATACTGCCTATCTGAACATGCAAGTAAAGCTTTTGTCTAATGGGATAGTCCTAAGCTTGGAAATAGACATTTTAAAGAAAGAAATAAGAAGTCAATCAGTAAGTTATCCATCTAAAACATTGTGGAAACAAAATTGGCAAATTAAGCCCAAAGAAAGAAAAAGATGTATACAATGTATACAAATTATTTAACTAGGTAAAACTAATATAAAATTGAGTGTACCAAAATCAGAGGGTGTTATCTCTCTACACTAAAAAACTGAAATGCCTATAGTAAGACTGATTAAAATGAAAGAATCCAAAAATAATCAGTGTTAAAGATAAAAAGGACAACATCAGTACAGATGCTCTTTCAACAAGACACAAGTACTAATATAAACATGTTCTGATAATTTCCATTATTTAAATAATGTGGATATATTATTTAAAATAGCAAAACTGACACAAGAAGAAATAGAGAAAAAAATGAATCCATAATCAAGCCATCTCAAAAAAACGAAGAAGAAAGGAAAGAAAGCAAGGGGAAAAAAGGGAAAGGAATAAGGGAAAGAAGGAAGGAAGGAAGGAGAAAAGGTTATTCAAGGTCTAAATGGCTTCACTGGTGAATTCCATCAAACCTTCCGGGAAGAAATGTCAATCTTGTGTTCTTTCAGAGAGGAGGAACATAGAAACTTACTGTCCAGCTCTTTTCTTGAGGACAGCACAATTTCATTACCACAACCTGATTACTAGAAAGTAAAATTATACTATTTAAGTGCTAAAATTTTAGAAAATCAGATACAGCAAAATAAAAGCATCATAATCTTCGATAACTAATTTGGGTTAATTCAGGTATTCAAGATATATTTAATACTTGAAGTAATTGTATTCACAGCATTAATCAAACAAAAAAGAAAAATTGTATGAACATCTCAATGGATTCCCATAAACGTGGAAACCGCATAGATATGAATCAAAAGTAGCTTCATTTTGGTACATTAGTAGAATGGAATACTATTCAGTGATAAACATGAACAAATTGGAGCTACATGCACACAAAAATAAGCCTCACAAAGACAATGTTGATCAAAAAAAAACTAGATACAAAAGAAAAAATGCTATTTGATTCTCTTTATATAGAATGGGAAAAATATTAAACCACAGTGTTTAAGATGCATGCTTAGGTGATATAAAGAAATGAGGTGATTATAAAGCACCAGGATAATGATTAGCTCTGAAAAGAGCTATGGGAGGTAGTAACTGAGAGGGTTGCTTCCTTCTGAGATCTGATCATGTTCTATTTCTTAACATGTATGAGGATTATATGGATGTTCATTTTGCAATAAATCACTGAGCTGCATATGTTCTGTACAATTGTCTGCATACTTTTTTACTATAATAACTTATGTAAAGACTAAATCATGTTAGGGGCATACAAAAAGCAAAAGTTATATCCCATATAAAGTAAAATTCTTATTTAAAATTATGTTGAATTCTAAACATTTTACAATCAAGAGAACAATGACCTTAGCCCCTGGAAATATACCAAAAAATTTTGCTCATGCTATAACTTTGAGAATATGTTTGAAATGTGAAGCATAAACATAGAGCTGCAGATAATCCTTAGTTATCTATAATGAATACTACCAATTTAATTTTTAAAACAAACATGAAAAGTCACAAAGAATGCATTCTTTTACTCTATTTTGATGGACAAACACCTCATCAAGCCTTCCATTCATTAGTTAGGTGGTCACTTTAGATCTGTCAAAAGTAAAATACTCCTCAAGGACAGAACTTGGGTTTTATTTTGGCTTCATTGCCTCTAAAAGCACTCAACAGACACATGTTAACATGCACACTTAATTTAAAAAAATATCCCCAAACAGGCAAAACCTGAGGTTAAAGAAAAGAAGAGTTAGGCAGTGATGAAAGAAGTTAGGAAAGTCACAGTTGAAAAATGTGGTGTAGAAGGCAGAGTCCATCTTAAGAAGATTCTAAGTGTGAATGGAAAAAACTATGGGCCCAGAAAGGCACTAAACATACACTCAGCTGGTAGATAGAATATAGAATTCCACGAGGAACCAAACATTTCAGAAATGTATGCTTTACCGTGTGAAGGTAACTTTAAAAAGGTGTGTGTGGTGGGGGTTTCAAAAGAAGAGGAGAAAGTAAAATCGATAAGAGAGGATTATGAAAGTGGAAAGCTGAGGAGAATCCAGGGAGGGACCGGGTGGTAGGAAGCTTCACTGCAGGCAGCAGGTACATAAAGGAATAGAACCTGAGAGAGAAAATTATTTTGCCTCAGGTTAAACATAACTCATTATTTGCACACACATAATGATTTTAATGTTTGGTGTTTTTAAAAATTGTCTTCATTCGGTCAGAATGTCTCCGGGAATGTGTATGCATGTATCACACTAAACAATCAACTTGATCCTCTTTTTCACTTCAGTACTGATTCTTTTAGAATTCATGAAAATGCCGATCGGAGCCGATAGAACTCCCTCTTGCCCCAGTTAATGGAAAGGGGGTGTGGAATGGCTCCCTGGCAGGGACGTGTAAGACAATGCACACGTTTTACAATGCAGCGTGAGGGCCAGAATTGTGTGTCCCAGCAGGTCAGGCCGTGTAAATGGCTGGCTGTCCAAGTAGTGTGTTCCTTCAGCAGAGAGATTAGGGAAGCTCTTGGTCAGGGGGCAGCAGAGGGCACTCCAGGCCACATCAGGTTAAGTTGTGGTCACTTTATCTCTTGTTGTTGACGCAAAGTACCGAGGCCGTGGCCCAAGGTTTTCCTGCAGAAATGTGTTTACAAGCAGGTCAAGGACTTGTAGACAGATAACCATTAGCAAAACAACTTTTCTATTGACAACAGGGCAAAGAAAGGTGTGTTTGCAGATGAATTATCACTTGCTTTTTAAAGGGGAAAAAAAGCTCAATCAAGTCACTAAAGCCCAGCTTTATTGCCCCATGACTGAATTTTCTGAGGAGTGTGAGAATGGCTTTTTGCTTTTCTCACAGTTACATTCACATCTTACCAACAGCAGATAAACCTGTAATGGTATTTTTTAGCCCTCAGTAGTATCTACAAAGTATCCATTTGAGTCTTAATAAGACGAAAAGATGATTTGTATGCCAGAGTTAGAAAATATTGGAGAAATGCTGAAATATCAAGAAAGTATTTAAGTCTCTTGGGTGGGTTTGGGGTGTGCCTTATTTCCGTGGAAAGTGATTTCTCAAAAAACTGCTGAAATTTCCTGCTTTGTCATGACCTTTGGGCTGAAGATACCTTGAGTGAAATCCTAAATTTATAAGGGGTGAAGACAGAAGACAGGAATAATCTAAGTATGTGGAGGCCAGAGGAGGGAAAGTGAAAGAAAACTCATCAACAAACAAACGATCAGGCTTCAGCTCAGGTTATCTGGAACGCCAAGAATGAAAAGCTTAACTAATGGACGCGTTTAAAGCTTTGAAAACTGTAGCCTATTTCGGCTTGGAGTGTGATGTAACTCTTGCATAGGAGCTAAGAGAGAGAAAAGCGTCTCAGGGCAGGTCTACTCTTAGGCTAAAAAAGGGAGCTCCTATTTTCACTAAAGAAGAAAAATCTGAATTTGGGAATGTGCACATGGGTAAATATGAGCTGTCTCGTTAGAAGGATACTTCTCAATTAGTTTTCTTTTCATCCCTCTTTCTTTTGGCTCTGAGCCCTCCACGCACACCCACACAGACACAGAGTCCTGCACTTGAGAAGGTCAGAGAGGTTCCTGCCGATTTCTCTCCATAGAAGTCCTGACAATGTGGCATGTGCAGTCTCGACAAAGACATGCCACTCAAAATCCCTCCCTTCAGATTGTCCCTCCCTTTAAAGGAGACAGCCAACGTGAATGAAACACTTTTTTCCCCCTGGGGACGTCTGACTTGCTTTTATTAACCCAGATACAAAGTGCCACTCAGACGCCTCAGACAGTAGAATTCTTTATTCTCTTAACTAGCAATTCATTTGACCCTCAAGAATAGTGTTAAAGCTCCATAGTTTTCTATATTTCGTATTTATTTTATGTTCCCACTGCTCCATGAAGCATGCTTATAAAAACATTGTCATGTACCGTAAAGTCTTCATATTAAAAGGACGTTTTAAATGGTTTCATCTTAACATGCTTCTGTCACTCAAATTACAAAACTTTATGCTAGTTCTTTTCCAAGCTGTTAAAGATTAGCTTGATGTAGATAAGGCTATTCCCCAACCTCATTATCTGCCTTCCAAATGCACCTTAAGGACTCCTTAATAAAGTCAAGGTTATGTGAAGAGTATTTTACTGAAAAATCAGTGAATGACTATTAATAAATCTGCACTACAGAAGAGTTATTTTGTCTCTGTCTCTCAGCTTTATGATGGGTGAATGATCCTTCTTTTATATTAGGTTTTCAAACAATAAAGCTATTTCTTAATTTTATATCACCAGTTAATCAGAAGTAACTGATTGGAAGCATCTAGAAAAGATTCTATAAGTTTATCAATATATTTCCACCAATTTAAAATACTAGCTGTATATTCTGTGGTGCTAATATATTTGCCTTCTACATCACCCCCAAATTAAAATTCCTCTGTACAAATGTTAGCATATTAGACACACACACATTCACACACATCCTGTTTCTAAATAAAAACATGAAGAACTCCCAACTGACCATTATGTTTTAGCCCTGATCAAACAAAATTCCAGTCGGTGTAATTATGTAACAGGTGTTTCTCCTGCTCCTACAGATCTAAAGGTATAGCGAGTTGCACATTCAGTCACTCGATTGTCACCCCTATCTCTGAGTCACGGGAACTCCATTCCGATGTTGTTTTCTAGCATCAAGTCTTCCACTAAACCTGTTAACTTCTTCGCCCACACAGCAAATATCACACATCGCTTATTTTAAGAATGACCTCTCTTAATTTGGAGTTAGGATTTCCAACTCCTCCACCTTCTCTTCCGTTCTTCACCAGACTCAAGATCCCAGGATTATTTGGAATTTTTGTTAAAAATGAAAATAATAATTACTCATTAATTTATCATAAGCCATCAGCAAGGGTCTGTCCCAAGGTACGATCTGTTAGTAGTGGAATTTGTACAAACTTGCTCTCACCCTATCCAACAAAGCTGGAAGCAAATCTTCACAGGCTCGTTAACAAAGAAATATTTTCATCAGTTGCTCCTTTCTGACAAATCTGAGCCACACTCAAATATTTTGGTTGAAAGATTTGTACTGGGGATCTTCCAAGCTTTGGTTCTTCAGGAGTGATTTTTCTCGTCTTTCTGATTTAAGTCAGATTAAAACACAGTGTTGTGAATCATCTATGTTTATTGATAATGTTACCTCAAGCCAAAGCACAATCTGCAGACATACAATCCTAGGAATAATGGGATGGGATGCCAATAAGATAAGAGAACAACATTTAGAGGCTGCACCCTCTCGGCTCCTAGGAATTATATCAGATGCACCACAATGAAATAATGTTAGAAAACTGGACCTGCATGTCCTTGAATATGAATTAATGGAATTCTCACTCCCAGAGCCACACCTTCTCAACAGAAAGGCTCGGCTTTGGTTTAGTGCTTTCCTAGTTGCCTATGCCCCATGCCATATTAAGAGCCTACGGGCAGCAGCTTTCCTAATGAGAGCCTATCCAGCTTTGCATTATGGGTGTAAAGATTTCTTAAAGTCTCTTCCATTGCATTCCTCACCAAACATGGTGAGATGATGTGGTTCTGCAGTCCTGAAGGAAGCCAGCCTTGCCTGTGTCTGCCTTCATTCCTCTTTGCATCCCGTGTGATTCATAGCTGCTGGAGTGGAAGGGCAGAGGCCAAGGAGGCCTATGGTGTGAGCAGCAGTGCAATGGTGTCACTGGCTCCTGTTAATGGCCATCCCTGCAGCAGGAGTTCCCAAGGGTGTGGATCAGCGCAGCTTCTCCAGATGGTCCCCACGCAACTAATCCCAGTGACTATGGGAGGATCCGTTCTGATGGAGAAATTAATAACTCAATGAAAAAAATAGGTTTAAGGGACAGAGGTTGCAAATGAACCTGTAACTGAAAGCCTTTAAAATATTTTTATGCTCTGTAAAAGAGAATCATAAAAGCAGCACATGAAATAAAGAAAATACCGGTGACATTTTATACATTTTAAATTAGTCATAATGAGTACTGTATATTTTAACTTCCGTTTGCCATCTTTTACTTGCTATAAATTTTCTGGCTCTTGTTTCACTGGAACACTTGGAGTCTTAAACAATTGGTTTTCATTCCAAAATGTACTTAAAAACAAAACAACTCAAACGTCATATATATGCTCAATGCCTTTCTGATTTTATGACTCCGATTTATTGGCCTCTAACTTGTGAGTCCCAGTGAGGGTCCTGAGACCAACCCCCCGAATATGAGCTTTTCTTCCAGGCTACAGGCCTGGCTCTGTGATCCATTTTTTGAGCTGTCTAACAAGAAGCGGCAAAGCACAGTAGTCAAGGTGACACACTTTAGATTTAGCCCTGAATTAAAACTCCCATCCACCATTCACTAGCCATTTTTATGTCCTATAAAAGTGAACAATGTAAGTAACAGCTAAAGAAAAAAAATGCATTTCTTAGATTTTATACAACTATATACCCTATATGACTCAGTTTTCTGATTTGTAACATTGGACAATCTCACTAACTTCAGAAAGTCTTTTGGGAGAATAAATATTCAATGCAATTCAATTTAAGCATTTAACAAGTATCTGTCATCCGTCACAGCCGACAACTAATGTCTCATCTTGCCCGCATGCAAACTTACATACATGCACAGGGTATATATGTATATAGATATAAATATACACAAACAATATCATATATAATAGTTGCATGTGTATTTATATCTATTTATCCATCTTCCTAGTTACATGTGTGTGTCACATATATAGTTAAATGAAAATTCTTGATGTTGCCTAAAAATATCCTTAATTAATGCAACACTTACTGAATCTTACCCAGGGCAGTTGTAGCGTCAAATACCTCCCAGGTGACCGACCTGGCACCTGAAAACCTTGATTTATGCCATCAGCACAAACTGTAGGAGGCACAGCTCATGGTAAGATCCCTAATGAGCCATGTGGTAACTTGTTAGCAGCCGCGCCCGTAAGATGGCGCCGGCCGGAAGGCCCCAAACTTCCTGGTGACAAAACACCCCACACCGCAAAACCACATGCTAATTGCGCCTTGGCATAAGGACCAATGAGAACCACCAAATTATCATGCTAATAAGGCATATGGAGCCGCACCAACCAGGTCAGAGCATGAGAACTATATAAGCAAGCCTCTCCTTCCCCTCTGGGTCCGGCCCGACACCCTCTGTCACAAAAGAGCTGAAGAATAAAGCTTTCTGCAGAAGAATCCTGCTGTTGCGTGCTGTTCTTGCCGGCGAGGACGTGGCGCGCAGCAGTAACTTCCTTTATAATTTAGACATGGTTAAATATACATAGATAGACAGATATAATATATATACATATGTATAAAGAGTATATAAATATTGCTCTTTATGCACTATGGCCATGGTATCAGGTGGTTAGTATTTTCAAACTATTATTTCCACCTGATAGATTGTTATTTCTTCCTTTAATGACCCATTTTACTTCTAATAATGATTTTTCTAAAAGTTTATCTCATTTTATATTTATAAAGCAAAACAGATTTCTTTTGGTGTTTGTCTGCTCATGTACATTCACACACACACACACACACACACACACACACCATACACACAGCCTGCTCCCACCTAACACACACACACACACACACACACACACACACACACACACACACACACACACACACACACACACACACACACACACACACACACACACACACACACACACACACACACACACACACACACACACACACACACACACACACACACACACACACACACACACACACACACACACACACACACACACACACACACACACACACACACACCTACACTAACAGTTTTTTGTGCCCCTGTAGTAAGGGATGCCTCCTGTAAAAGACAGGTAAATTTTAATTTTGTTATCCACTTTGACCATCTCTGCCTTTGATTGGAAAGTCTAGTTTATTCATATCCTTTGCATTTAGTGATGCATCTTAGTTTATTTCAACTATACACTCTTTTCCTACTGTTGTTTTCCTCCTCTAATGTATTGATTTTTCTAATTTCTTTAGTTATGCTCCTTAAGTCTTCTTTTTTCCATGTTGACATAAATTTGCATTCAATAAAATGCACAGTGCTTAGTTCAGTTCGACGAGGCTTTGCAGTGGTATATACCCCAGTGATCACCACCCAAAGCAAGGTATAGATCATTGCTATCACTCTTGAAGGTTCCCCTATGTCATATTCCAGTCAATTCCCAAATTCTCTAGCTAACAGTCAGATTTCTATTGTCAGAGTTTAGTATTGCCTCATGTAAAATGTCATCTAAATGGCATCTTACAGCATATATTCTTTTTAGGATTAACTTACTCAAGACAACATATTGCTTTTGAGCTTTATCCATGTTGCTGTATGTATCAGTATTTCATTTTTTTATTCCTTAGTGTTCCACTGTATGAATATGCCACAAATTGTATGCCTATTCTCATTTTGATGGACTTCTGAATATTTTTCCGGTTTTTAACTATTATGAACACAATTGGTAAAAACAGTCTTGTATAAATCTTCGTGTTGGCATATTTTAATTTTCTTGGGGAAATACCTAGGATTGGATTGGAATGCATAGGCTGGGGGTAAATAAATGTTGGACTTCATAAGAAACTAATAGTTGTCCAAAGTGGCCATACTATTGGACACTTACAGTCCACATACTTGCCCAATATTTGGTGCTCTGTTTACTTGCTAACCATTCTAGATGATATCTTATTGTGTTTTCAATTTATATTTGCCAAAGGACTAAATATGCTGAGCACTTTTCCATGTGTTTATTAGTCATTCATGTCTCCTTTTGTGAGTGCCTCTCAAAGTCCTTTGCCCATTTTTAGTTCGTTTCTTTGTCTTTTTATAGTTGACTTGCATTTCTATATAAATTCTGGATACAAATTTTTGTCAGGTATGTGGTGTGGTGTAGCATATATTTCCAGTCTATAATGCTGCCTTTTGAGGAGCAGGAATAATTTTGAAAAATTCAGTTTTTATTAATGTTTATGGTTAGTGCTTTCTGTGTCTGTATAAGAAATCACTTATCCCAAGGTTGTGAATATATCTCCCTCTAGTCTCTTCTAGAAGCTTTATGGTTCAAAGCTCACATTCAGACCTAATCACAAGTTGATTTTTATATATGAGTAACATAGGAATTGCAGCTAACTTTTTTCCCTATGTATATCCAGTTGTTCTAGAAATATTTATTAGAAAGATTTTTACCTTTCCTCATCTAAATTGTCCAAAAAATCAATTGTCTCTGTATATCTAAATCTAAGGGTGGATAGCTCATTCATTTCAGTTATTTACTTGCCCATCCTTAAGACAAAAGAATCAAAATACCTTGATTGTTATAGCTTGATCAATCTTTTAATTCAAGTAGTATAAGTCCCCCAGATTTATCTTCTGTTACAAAAGTGTTTTGGTTTCTAGGTCCTTTGAATGTCCATTTACATTTTTGTATCAGCTTGTTAATTTCTATAAATCACCCTTCCAGGACTTTGATTGGGATCATGCTGAATCTATAAATCAGGTGGGGATAACTGATGTCAATGTTATTAATCTTTTCAAATAACTAGTATTTTACTGTTGATTTTCTATTCTATAGCATGTGTTTTCTGTATCATTAATTTCTGTTCTTCTTTATTTCTTTTCCTTTACTTATTTTGGGATTGATTTTTCTTTTCTTTCTTTTCTTTTAGTTTCTTAATGAGCAAGTTCAAGAGCTGATTTTACATCTTTAATTGGTAACAGAAGCATCTGAAGTTATAATTTTTCATCTAACTACTGCTTTCACTGCATCCAAAACATTTTGATATATTGTGTTTTCATTATTATTCAATCCAAAATATTTTCTAATGGTTTACTCAGTATTTATTTTTCGATTCATGGTTTATGTAAAAGTGGGTTGATAAGTTTCCAAACACTTGGCGATTTTTTTCAAATATCACTATTAATTTTAGTTAAATACCATTGTGATCAGATGATATAAACTGAATGATTTCAAGCCTTCAGTATATATTAAACATGTATTAGTATTCAGTAAGTAGTCCATCTTAATAAATGTTTCTTGTGTATTTGTTAGATATAGCATTCGATAAGTGTTGACCAGATCATATTGGTTAATAATGTTTTTCAAAGAGTTCATGTTTATTGTCTTTTTTTTTGTGGTCTGCCTATTTCATCAAATATCTGAAGAAGATTTTCAAAAATCTCAAACTATGCTTTGTATTTGTTTATTTTCCCCTTTATTTCTGCCAAATTTTCCCTCATGTATACAGAAGTTTTAATGGTGATTCAGTCTAGTCTTTCATCTTGAATTTTATTTCATGTTTATCCCACTTCTTTCCTGCCTCTTATTGTATTTTGAGGGGTTCTATGTTTCTTTTGTTTTAGCATTTAGCTATATTTTTATGCTATTTTGGATGATAGAACTAGTGATTATTTATCTTTAAGTAATCATAGTCTACCTTCAAAAAATACATTATTTTTTAAATGTAATAATCTTATAATTATTCAGTTCAATTTACCTTCCTCCTACTCTTTGTTTTGGTGTTTTCTTGCATTTCATTGTTATATATGTTGTAGAGTCCATAATACATTATTTTTGCTTTAATCAGATAGTAGGCTTTTAAAGCTATATGCATGTGTAAAATGAAGGCTCTACAAAAATAGACCTTTTATGTTTACCAAGATACTTACCCTTTCTGCTATTCTTCAGTCTATCCTGAAGAAGATCCTAAGTTCCATCTGCTGCTATAATTTTCCTTTGGCTGAAAGAACTCATTTTAGCATACACAAAGTGTTGAATTGTATATGTTTCAATTGCTTGAGATTTAACTCCAGCTGAAAAATATTAAAATTCCTTTTGGGGAAAACTTGTGAGTTTGGAATAAAAAATACAAGGTGGGCTGCTTTTTTCCCATACCTTCCCATATAAAAACTCAGAAAGAAATGTTCAAATCACCATCATTCAAACAATGAATATCAGTCAATGATATTTCAGACACCAGAATAAATGTCCACCTTCCAGGCTTGTAAGAATCCCTCTGGCATTTGGGAGAGTGCCTAACCTTTAGATGAAATTAACTAGAAGGTAAATGATCAATTCAAGGAAAATCAAAGCAAAAAAATTAATAAGCATTGTATATAAAAATAACTCTTCAAAAAGAATGGCTCTATTAAAAACTGTGAAAGCATTTAAAAAAGCCTTTCACAAAAGAAAAGCACATAGAAAATAAACATATAAAGAGTTTAAATAGTGTGTAGTAGTCAAAAATTCAAAATAATATAACAATGAGATATATTTTTCATTTATAATAATTGTAAAATTATGATTTTAATGATGATATCTGGTATTGTGAAAGTCCATTCTTGGATATCTAAGAAGCTTTAAAGAGTTATGTTTCACTCATTGATGAGAATCTACGCAGCCGTTAAAAATTATTTAGAAGAAAATATAACAGCATGGCAAACAAACCTTATGTTACAAGTAAGTTACAAAATGCAATGATCCCATTTTGGGGGGAAAAAAGACAGAATGAATGAATATATAAAAACACTTGGGAAGACATATCTGCATATCAACATGGAACTCAAATTTCTGGCACTCTAACGAATGACAAAAATTGCAATCATATCAAGAGTTAATGGAAATAAGGGTTTTACTGGAAAACACTAAAAAGTAGTATACTGAAAGCATAGAAAGTAATTTATTACAAACTGAAAGAGATCTGTAACATTAAAAAATACCTTCTTTGGTAGTCAATCGTACTACTGATATGCTCTCTTCAAACTTTCAGTGAAATATTATCAAGCTGTTTATCGGCCAAACACAGTGATATTCCACTAATTATATGTTACATACTTGCTACTCTGTTTCGAGTTTTTTTAACCTATTAGTGTTTTGATGTGACCCTGTGTTTCCCTTTTGTTTGTTTTAACAGGTATCAGCAATCTAAATATCCTCTGATCTTTGTGCAAAGTCACGTTTTTGCATGTCTTTTACTTTATTTTAATGTTGAAGGGGTGGAGTTTAAGAGATCTTTGTCATTCCGCACTTGTTTAATGAGACTGAACTGAATCCCATGTATGTAAATAGATGTTGGGTTTTAAATTTTGGTGTAACGATACAAAACAGCATCATCTCAAAACTTCAATTGTCAAAACTGGGGTTGGCAAAGGATTATTCCACCTCAAAATATAAATCATGATTATCTGGGCAGAATTAGAAATGATTTTTTCCCACTGTAATTTTTTTTGTAATTTTCAAACTTTCTATAATACTTAGAAAAAATAATGAATGTTATGTATGAACACATATATAGACGTGTAGATATTTGGAAGCCAGAGGTGTTCTAGCTGGCAGGAATTGGGTGTGTTTTTTTCCTGCATGAACCGGAAAACTCAGAAGCTGATAATGTCATTTGGGGGCAATAGAAAGAGATAAATTTGTGTCTTCTAGCCCTGAAAATATCATATTTGTCTGGTTTCAAGAAGAAAAGTGTAATGTAATAATTTGAGAAAGTCAATAGCAATAGCCCACCTAGGTATGCCCAATTTTACAGTGCACTTAAAGCTTAGAAAAATTATTTAACCTGATGTTGGCACAAATGAAGTTTGATGTATGAGTGTGCCAATTCCCATTGAGACTGCCATTTTAAGAAATAGGAATAAAAACCCGAAAGGAAAAAAAGACAAAAAATAAAGAAAACATCCCTTTCTCTGAAGCAAAATTGGACTTGCAGCATTTTGCAGTTTTGAATTTCACATGAAGATGACCTTAAAAACTGTGACCATTAAAGCAGTTGTTAGAAAAGTGTATTATTTACATGGCATGCACTTTTGAAATAGAGGTTACAGGAAGACATAATCATACCGTACAATATAACCTACTTTGAAAGGTGTAGGCAGCATAGCAAAAAAAAAAAAAGAAAAAGAAAACTGTCCTTACATCACACTTGTCAAGAAACAGAAGTTTTATTACCAAGGAATTTCGCTTTTGCTGGTTATTCTTAACACTAGCCCAGGGACTGAGAGGATTTGTTGATCTAATATAGATAGCGATGTCTTAGGTTTGTTCAGATTTATATGGACAGCAACTGGGGATCAGGAATTACATTTAAAACGTAATAAAATGTTTCTGTGCACTTTAACTTACAAATACTCTACTTAAAAAAGTAAACATAAAATAATCTCAGGTATCTTTCAAGAAAATGTTGACATAGCTCAAGGAGCTCACATAGATATCTTTGAATCATTTCTAAGTAAACTTAATAAACTCATTTTCGTATTCTGTTGCTGTACAATGAATTGGGAGAAGAAATACCAAAGCATATGCTCTCATTTGCTCTAAAATGTGTGCTTTCTGGTTTAAAAAAGATGATGTATTTTTTCAAAAAGAGCCAGAAAGGTTCATCCAAACTAAAAGTAAGCATTTATAAAATACAATTTACTACCAAGAGACTACCATAAAAATATCAGCAATTGCACATAAGCAAGCAAAAGCACTCACATTATTCTTCTGGAATGTTCTTCTCATGGTCAGAGTTACTATTAGACTCTGGTACTCTAGAACAAGGCACCTTCAATTTGAAATTTTTTTAAACTTCTGGACTGAAATACCTCCTTCCAAAATTTCCTTAATAACAGAACAAGGAGATTCGCTCAAGGGTGATTAAAAACACAACTGAGAAGAAAAAAATAACTTGTTTTTCAAATCACAATTTTTTTCTCTCCTCCCTGAGAGAGTATTAACAAGAACCTCCCTTTTCATCCAAATTCCAATCCATTCATATTTCTGGTGCTTCTGGTTTCCCAGCCCGACCACTGACAATGCACGCTCAAGGTGGGAAGGTAGGAACATGGGCTGGGAAGGCAGTTTCAGCTTTGCAAGTTCCTGGAGTCAAAAATAGAGATTCCTAATAGAACTCTTCAATTCGAGCAACTTTAGCAAACCATATTTTGAGACATGATATTTTCAGCCAGGGTTTTTAACCTATGGAATCTCACTGGACAGTGAACAAATACAAAAACCATTATTTTGAAGGTTTTGTTTCAATATTCTCTTCAATTTTAAATCATATTAATAAAGGATTGTTTGCTCCCTATAAGCAGTGTGTAGCGTAGAAAGTTACTTTCTACACCAAATAGGGACCACCATCATCATAGATACTTGACTGGAATAAAAAGAAATAAGCATGCATATAAAAAAAGCATAAATAATATATACTTATATAATATATAAATTTATATTGTAAGATAAATGATTTATATGTTTCATCTTAGGCTTGTAAAAAGCGTTTTATAAAGTTTACATACCCTTATTTTATTTTATTTTAAGCAAAGAAAAGTGATCATAGATTCTTTTGTGTCAGGATTTTATTTTTAATAATGTGATTTTAGAGTCAATATCTGTTCTTCCTAAAAAAGATACTGAGGGCTGTAAATCTCTGTGTGTGAGTGCATCTACGTGTGTGTGTAAGAAAGAGAGACAGAAAGAAAGCAAGAATGAGTGGGAAAGAGCGAAAGGTTTTCATTTATATAAAAGCCTTTTCCTAATGTATTTCAAAAAATTGTTTATAATTTTGCTGCATAGGATTGGAAAGCCATGTAAGTGGTACACAGTTGAACTTTGTGTAGCGTGGAACACAAAAACATTAAACATTAAAGGAGCACATTTTCCAAGTAGGTCCTATCACCTCTGAACAGAGGACATTTCTTCTAATATTTTCAACCAAACATACAGAATTTAGCAGCTAAGCTCTTTCTCTTCAGCACTCTGCAAAATGAAATAGCTACTATCTTGTAATAGCCAGCTGCAGGTTTCCATCTGTTACAAGTATTTTGATGATACCAAAGAAGCTTTCTTACTTTTGAGCCTCTTTAGAAAATTTGAAAGGACATAAATAACTTCAATATGGCTAAATAATTATTTGGAAACATGTCTTCTAAAGGTTCATTAGGCCATTACCTCTGTAGGACTAGAAGGAAACAATTATAGGGACATGGATTTCTCCTACGTAGAATGAGTACATTTGTTTATGCATCACATTTTATTGAGATCCTACTAGGTGTCAGCCACAATGCTGGGCTCTTTTTGGTTTTTCCAACAGGAGAAATCTGTGGAATCTACTTGGTGTTCACTTCTACTCAGAGAAAAACAAAACACAGATTTATGATAATTATCCCAGGGGTATAACAATATAAAATTGACCAAAAAATGAATTCAATTATTTATTTTTTATATCATTAACTCGTTAAAACTGAATTTATTCAAACCATCTTAAAAAGTCGTGTCCCTGGAACAAGCCATCCTTTCTCAGGCAGAGCAAGCTCTACAAACTTCATTTCACTTTGATGCTATTACCAATATTGCAGATGTGCTTTGTAGAGATGGTTGTCATCAAATAGATAAAATGTTTAAAATGTCAATCATGTTATCATGTTCAAATCCAGCTAACATTCCAGTCTGTTTTTGGTAGCCCAAACCAGCAGTCTACTGAATAAATTTAGTTTTTAGCTTCAAGATTTGTTTTATTTGCACAACTATTTTTCTAAAATTCAGCCATCAGTATTTTTGCATGAAAAATCTGAGTAAACCACATAATTACATTTGAAGCTAGTATTATATTCTGGGTGCAACTCTTTATGAATATATTTTTAAAGAAAGTTACCTTTTTTACACTGTTAAATAAATTGGACTTCTCCAAATTCTTTGAAAAATTACTGTTTTACAGACACTTTTTTCTTGAAACATACTTTCAGAAATGTTTCATAGCTTTCTCATCAGTTCCAAACTTTTTCTTACACTATAAGTCTTAAAACACAGGATTTCTAGAACCTGAGTAACTTTTCCCTCCATCCCAGGGGCTAAATTGAGTCTTTGTCATCATATTAAACCCTTCAGATTCCAGCTTTATGAGATACTGCATGTGTGATTATAGAATGTTGCTTAACCTCTCAGGTCTTAACTTCCTCATCTGTAAGATGGAGATAAATAACTACCTCCTAGAATCGTAGTAAGAAGTAAGTAAGATGATGTGTGTAAAGCAATTAGCATGGTGCTTGTCCAGAGTAAATGCTCACCACAAAACAGATGGCTAGATAAACAGCAGCAGCACAATAGAATTTATGAACTTTAGTCCTTACAACCGTGAAAACTCAAAATCCTCAAATGACCTAAAGGCAAAGGTGTATTATTTTTTAATTACTTGAGTGTCGACATCTATAGATTAAACAATGCACTCAGATCTTTTCCACTGCAGACACCCAGGGGACTGTACTTCCTTGATTCCTGGAAGTTGGCTAGGCCCTGTGATTACTCTTGGCCAATGAAATGAAAATGCAAGCAACATGTGCCCTTAGAAGCAATGAAACTCACTTTCTGGTTCTTGACGCCATACCCTTAATTTCTTGCTTCAGTAATTGTGGAAGCAAGCAATGCTGTGGAGGTGCTGTAGGACGAAGCAGCCTGGATGAGTGAGCCAGCATGTAAAGAACAAGCTCTCTAGAGATGTGCCTGGCTTCCCTACTCAACTTTTAGAGGAAAATAAATATTTGTTCTGTGAAGCCTCTGATATCCTGAGATTGCTCAGAAGCCTCTTGACTTCCTTCTATAGGACAAGCTCTGGAAACATATGCTAATATGAGGAGTCATTTTGGGAGCTGAATGTCCGTTCAACATCAGTTCAGTTTTATAGCTGAGGTGTGTTGGCACTTCAGCCTCAGTAGACTTATCGTTATGGTAAAAATAAACAATAGATACACTTTAAAACTTGCAAAAAGTGAGGAATAAAGGGAATGGCAAGAAGAGACACTTAGTACTGGAGTGTCCTTTCGATAGGTGTTTTATTTTCTTCTGAGCATTGACCAAAAACTTATGATATTCATTCATCAAAGTCTCAGGCCTCCTGGAGAGAATACCAAAGCTCAGTAATTTAACACAACCATTAAATGATGGATTCAGAGGACCCCAAACAATATTCAAAGACTAGTTCTTGCTATTGTACCTCATCACCTTTATCTGAAAAGAAACATCGAGGTGCATATGTGATATTGCACACAGTAGAATTTCCTCATATTTAGGGCTGAATATATATATATATATATTCACCATATATATATATATGTCACAACTTCTTTATCCATTCATCCAATTAATGCAACAAAATGGAGGGACCTTGATGGCATTATGCTAAGTGAATTAAGTCAGACAAGAACAAATATTGTATGATCTCACTTATATGTAAAATCTAAGAAACTAAACTCACAGATAAAAATGAGCAGATTCTCAGTAACCAGAGGTGCGAGTTGGGGGTGGGGAGGGGAAACTGAGTGAAGGTGGTCAAAAGGTATAACTTCCAGTTATGAGATAAATGAATCCTAGGATGTAATGTACAACATGAGGACTATAGCTAGCGCTGCTGTATGACACATAGGAAAGTTGTTAAGACAGTAAATCGTAAAAGTTCTTATCACAAGAATTGTTTTTCTTGCCTTCTTTCTTTTCTTTTTACGTTATCTATCTGAGAGGATGAATAGTAGCCGGACCTACTGTGGTAAGTCATTCCACAATGTATGTAAATCAAACTATCATGTTGTATACCTTAAACTTTTATGGGGATAGATGTCAATTAATTCTCAATGAAACTAGAAAAGAGGAGATAAAGAAACTTCATACAATTCTTTCTCTGTCCTACAAAGAACGGGGTCATGATACCACACGGCTTCTACCCTACAGAGAACTTATCATTGATTTCATTCCCTCCCTTGATATTCTGGCTTTTTCTATAGCACTTCTCTTCTTGGATTATTGCTTTTCTTTCTGCAGGGTGATTAGAATAGAAGTCTCTTATATAAACTGCAATTTTGTGGCCATTCATTGCTAGACTTTTCAATGCCTGGTTACCTGTCCACAGATCTCTAAACTGAGGTCTTTTAAGCCTTGCATTTTTCTCTACCCATTTCTTTGAATTCTCCAATGCCAGGTATCACATATCTATCATATATTGTATGACACCTTACTCTCTCCATCAGACAGAAAACTGCTTGATGTGCTCTGGCCTCTTCTTCTGAAAATATGGAAGTGGAACTGAATGAAAAAGAGAGAACTGTTTTGTGGCATATGCTGAAGTCATATTGAGATGAAAAGATGAATAATGTAACTATGGAAGTCCTAAGAAGGTAAAATAATATTTTTAAGTGTTCCATCTGTATCTATTCCTGTTAACACAATTTGGAATAAAAATTTGTCAACAATTTAGCTAGATTAGCAGAACTGGTTATTGAACTGAAATGGAAATGCCTTTTCAAAATAATGTAAATGCGATGCAACCTGGAGCAGTAACAAAATAAAACGTGAAATGAACACTGAAGTCAAGAAAATAAGCTAAAAAAAAGGTAAATAATAGAGATAACTCTATGAATATATTACAGAAGTTAATTTGGGAAGAATATAGTTTAAGGACAATCAAAAGTATGGTTATGGCCCCTGCAGCTTGATACGCAAACTCTTGCAGAGAACCTCAGACCCCCCCAGTCTAACTCGTGGTGTGGAAAACCATCCCAAATTAAAGCAATGTCCTAAATTTGCATGCCATCATACACTAATGAGTTGAAGGCTATCTTTACAATAACTAAATAGGCCTTCTCTTTATTTCTAAGTTATCTCCCCAAATAGTCTCATGTCAGACACTATGGGCTGACCAAACTTTGATTCTTATCCTCCTCTCCCCTGTCACTTTCCAGTTTGCAGTGGCCACAATACACAGCTTTAGACAATGAAATGTAGGCAGAAATCCAGTCTATTTTTGCCTCCTGAATACAGAGCCCTCCACTGTTCATTCCTCCTTATTCCTGCTGTAATACAGACATGATGACTGGCGTTCCAGTAGTCAGCCAATACCAATCAGGGGAACGACAATGCCCCTCCAAATTGAAATAATCAGAGGTCGAACCATTCGGATTACTGATTAAATCAGAGAAGACGGCCCTTAATTTGTAAGCTACTGCAGAAAACTTTTCTATTACTAGCAGTCAAGATCTTTCCTAATTGGTGCAAGTGTCTTAACACTATTTTACTCCCTGTAATAACATTTTTTACAAAATTCCCAATCTCCCATTTTGTCCAATAACTTACTGATAGATTGTATGATTTGATAGATTACTTGACTTGTATGAAAACTTGACTGATTCTAAGGCATCTACCATTTCAACAATCCCTGTATCTGATCATACTACTATAATTATTGTTGAGTATAAATCCACCAATTTCTATCTCAAATTCTCCTCTGTTGACTAGAGAACATCCCTTGACTACACTCAATCCAATTTTCTCAAATCTGAAAACAGACATATTCTCTACAGCTGTCTCATCTTCATTTCACTGAGATCCAAGAAGCCCATGAACTCTAAGTAACTGATTGACAATGTTGTATTTTAGTGATATTAACTCAGTCTTTCCAAGGTCAGTGTAGCTACTAGTAAATCAGAAGCTACATGAGGATAGTACCCTAAACTCAGATTTATAAAGGCTGCATTCCTGAACCTGAAAACCCTCAAGAATATGCCTCCAATCACAAAAAATAATCTCCTGGAATTAGTGGAAAGCAGGGGCAGGTTTCAAAATCTTACTGGGGTAGCTTATCTTGGACTTCCACATCATTGTTTATTAGGGGTATAGAAAATAAATTTTCCCATATTCAAGACATCAGGCAATTTTCTTATTCTCTACAGGACAGTTGTTTTGTTAATAGAAATTATGGGCTGGCATTATTAATTCAGATAAGGTCAGAAAAGTGATACCAGACTTTAGGATGGATATCAAAAATTAACTATTCTACAGATCTAAGATGGAAGATGAGAAACTAGGTGCTAATGTTTCAAAAAGATCCTGAGCAAAATTTTGAGGTATGAACAAAATATTTAATTTTATTCTTCAATTGAAGTATAGTTGATATACTATATTTTATTAGTTTCAAGCATACAACATAGTGATGCAACAGTTATCTACATAATTAACTCCTCACCCCAAGTGGTATAGTTTCTGTCAAAATAGAAAGATGCTAAAGAATCACTGACTATATTCTCTATGCTGCACTTTAATATAGGTGACAGGACTATAAAGGAAACAAAGCCAGTGCCCAATAAAATTTTATTTTAGGCTCAAAATTCTACAGAATTTCATTAACTCATGATTTCTGATGAATTTATGGTACTCTCTTTTTTTCTGGTGAACCAACACACGACCAAGCACTTATAATTCCCTGCACACTGGCCATATTTGGGGAAGACATCAGTTGATGGGAAAAACAGTCTATACCAACAGAGAAAGTACAAAGTCTTAAGTCTTTCATTGAATGGGATTCTGTTACTCTTGAGTCATTTGCAGTATTTAACAGAGTGTAGCTGACAAATACCTAGAAGTGCCTTGCAACACAATATATCTGCAGTCGGTGTTTCACTATTGATACATCACCATGAAAAATCCAATCCTACTCTTTGGCCATTCATCTGTTAAAATTTGTTGAAATTAAGAGCATTGGGCTAGAGGATGCATAAGTGCATTTCCAGACTGAAAATTCTGAGCTTACTTTTTCTTTGTTGATCTGCTTTTTAATTTTGCATTTTGATTTTTTTTATAATCATTTAAATTTGAGTGATAGGGCAAGGAATTCTAGAGCACAAATTACATCATTTTTTCACCCTCAATCCATGTATAAGCATGAATAGCAAATATATGATCTCTATAGGATTTACTACTTAAAAATAGTACAGATCTGTGTACACTTTCTTATTTGTTTTTGTTTTTCTTATTATTAACTATTATACTATTATGTACTCTAACCTTCTCTTTCTTACTTTCCAGTTTCTTCTAAATGTATTCTTCAGTTATGACACACATAGCATGCTAAATGAGGAAAATTAAAATTGAAAAATAATGTGGAAAGTTATGCTACTCTAAGAAAATAATGTTACCCCTGTATATGTTCTTTTTCTGTGCTTGTGCATTTATATGCAGGCGTACATTTACAGTTGTAATCATTTTATTGATAAGATTTTTGCATTCTTAACTTTCTATTTGACTTCCATAATTGTTATTTTCTAATATTGTTATGCATTTTCACATTTCTCTTTAGGGCAAGTTCCATTTCTTAGAACTACTTTCTAGATACATAAATACCCTTATTATGGTAGCTGTTAAAGTTTCCCATTTTTTCCTTGTCCTTATCACCATTTTCTTTATATTGCCATATCCAAACAGAGACAGTTATTCCAATAATAGATCAATACATATTTTAGACCTATTCCAATTTTGGTAGCACTGTATCTCACTTGCAGATACATGTTTTAAAAGGCCTAGGAAAAGCAGAAGTAAGGACAGATGGAAACAATAAAAATGATTAAAGGATGGGAAAATGGGACCTCTGAGGAAAGATAAAAGAAAACAAAACTATTTGTTCTTCAGAAAAAGAAAACCAAAGATTGAAGGATAGTTTTATAATGTTCTTAAAGAATGTGCAGAATTATTATAAGAATGAATGTTTCTAGTTGTTTCTTCTATTTTGTAGTTGAACATGGATAAATGGGTTTAAATTGTGATTAGGTTAAGCATAAAGATCCTATGATGGCATGCCTCTGGAATAGAGAACTGACAAACATTCAACAAGGAAACGTTTAAAGGATGGGAGGTACTCAGGTGTTTCCCAGTTTAGTGTCTGGCCATATGTTGATTATGAGTGGTTCCATCCTGCCTTGCTTCAGGACACTGTGTATTTTTCAGTGTCCAATGACTATTCTGAATAATTACAGTCTCTGATTAATGTATCACTGTTGCAGACACACAATGTGGCTATGAGGTAATATTTTCACAATGGATACTGAACTAGTCCTTAAAAGTAGATTTAGTTTTCAATTCCTACTCCTTTCCCCTGGATGACTGGATGCCTTTGAAAGCCAAGATCCCAAGAACAAAAAATTCTCCCGAATATTATTCTCTCTCTTCTGCTTTATTTCGTCTGCTTTATCCAATTAGCATATGCGCTCCACACCTTAGATGTGGATTTCACTAATGAAACTTTTTGGATAACTTAGGATAGGAAAAATAAATGTCAGTAGGTCATTTTTCGATATGGTATAATTTTTGCAATGTATTTTTGTGAAAATTATTCTCTTGGTATCATTTCTTATTTATTTTACCTTTTTTTTAATTCCAATTCTGAAGTTCTTATATTGTCCACAACTTCCTTGCCACAGAGAAAGCAGTCTATCTGACAGAGACCTGTGACTTTTCCTCATACCTGGGTCAAACATTATTCTATTTATGCAATATAATTTTTTAAAATTCTTAAAAGCAATAAGGATCCCCCATTTGAAGAGGCTCCATTTTATAACTCTTTACCTTATAGACTCTGGACTCAGACCCCATGGGTTCATATCCCAACTGGAATTCTGTTGGGTGGCCACAAGGAAGTTCTCTCTTAGTTTCTACACCTATCAAACTGAATTCATAGCAGATTTCACATCACCATGACTTTAGGAATGTTAATCTGCCTTCTAAGTTCCCGTAACCTTCTAAACAATGTTCTCTACCCTTACCACTTCTACCCTAAAATTTTCTTTTCAGTATCTGCTCCAAAAAGAAACCAAAAAACAAAAAACACATTAATGAGTTTAATAGACTACAGTAGTGTAGGATCAGGATGTCTATCACATAACATAAAGGTTTGGGGGTTCATTTATTCTCTGTTCTTCACACCACTCTCAACCACCCCATTTGCCCTGGGACATCAAGAATTCCAAATTCTCCTCTGGCGTGGCACAGATCTGTTTCATCAAACATTTAGCCAAACATTAGCCTCCCTACAATTCTCGCCCTGGGAGTATTTCAGTGTCAGACATTAAAATAATAATGCTGTCCCTACCTCATTACTCTAGCTTTGGGTCGTAGCTCAACCACTTTATGGCTCTTATCCCATCACCTCTCCTCTCTAGACATTCGTCTCCTGATCTAGAAAGCAAGACTTATAACACACAAGGTTTGAAAAGAGGGTTAGTGCATGTAAAGTGCCCAGCAGAATATCTGGCAATAGCACATCCGTAATAAATTTCAGCCAACGTCTCCCTGAAACCACTGAGCTAATATAAAAATCAAATTAAATTAAGTATATGAAAGAATTTAATCAACTACAAAGCCCTGGTTGTTATTGATAATATCTTAACCACAATTGGAATTTACCCCTTTATCTGCTTGCATCTCTGTGCTTCTGTATACTTAATGCAAGGATTGTTATCAACTTTGTATCAATGTTCATACTCCAAGTGGATTTGCTGGAGAATTTGGGATGCTTCTGTTTTGCAGAGTCCACGGTCAGCCACTGGGAAAGGAGACTAGACATAACTGCTGTTGAGTTTTCCCACAGACATAAGTGAGTTTGGGATAAAGGATTGCCTAGAAAACCCAAACAGACCGGCACCACCTCACGAAAGAAATGCCAAACGCACCTTCTTTCTTTGGAAGGTAATTGTAACTCAGTAAATGTAGATAACCCAGTGGGAACTTATGAAAGTACTGGCTTTCTATCCCTCAACTGGTATCTTTATTTCTTTGAGATGACTGTAAATTATTGAAGTGATATTAATAGGAAACAGGAACCAGTGGAGGGGGTTTGCTACACTGTGCCACCTTCCTAATACCCTAATCTAATATTAAAAATTTAATATTTAGGAGAGGGTGAGTTATGTTCACAGGACTTAGGGGTGGATTTTACTGGTGTTAGGCTGTACTTATAAGTCATTGTGGCTGAACTTTGAGAAACAAAGGGAAGATGAAAGATGATTAAAATAAATTCCTTTTAAATAGGCTTTATCTAGCTGTGGTTGGGAAAAGACAAACATGCACTAGCAAGATAAGAATAAACCATGGAAGCTCTATTTTAAAAGAAACTTTCCTCTTTAAAGGCATGTTTACAAAGTCAGACTAAATTAGTATTTATTAAGAACCCATCATGAGCTAACAGGTTTTGTCAGTGATTTTTGGTATACGCTTAAAAAGAGATCTGTGAAATTAGCATTATTATTTTCAAGTTAGAAATGATAGGTCTGATAGGGAAATCTATCAAATAAAACAACCAAACAGACTAAAAACATGTTCTTATGATGTGTGGTCCAGCTCTGTTGAGGTCAACCCTCCTTCTCCTCAAAGTTAGCACATTTAACTCAACTGCAACTATGTCCTTAAGTGTGGTTCTCAACAGTCACAAGATACATGTGATCAAGTAAGACCCAACAGGACAGAGCAAACCATTCTGTACTCTATGTTGAGTTCTTTGTAGATACAAGATGTTCTTCTGTATTCTTTATATGCATCTTATTTAACTGACTTATCCTTTGGACTGTATATAGTATGTAGTAATTATATATAATCAAAATTATCCACATTCAGAATGAATTGAGAATTTTTTCCATCTTTTAATCTAACACCTTTGCTCTGTTACATTCATGATTTTTAATTTCCCTTGATAAATTTGAAAGAAGCTGCCTTTCAAACCATCTTGACCACAGTTTTCATCATTGGCTGTTACATTGTTTGAAAGTTATTGATATGCCAATGTTTATAAGTGCAATTTTGGTCATTTTTACTTTCTTATAAAACTGTTATATGAGGTTTTTGAATTTATTAGTATTGATTAAAATTTAAATTGTGCACTCTTTTAAAAAATATTCCCCACTCTGTGTGTTTATAGTTCCTTTTCCATATGTGATTTAACATGTTTTAACCCTTCATTTTTTTAATTCTAATTTCTAGAGTATCTTTTACAGCAAAATGGGCAGAGGCTATGACCCCTGAAATTTCTCCTTTTTAAAATTTTAAAGTATTTTATTGCCAATATAATACATATTTTCCAAGGCACCTGAGAAGAACAGATACTCTCTGGTTTTGGAAAGCAAGTCTTAAAATACTTACAAGAAACTGACATAAATTTGTTAAATTCTTCTAGTACAGTTGTATTTTTGTTGCAAATTTGTCACAGATGTTTTTCCCTAGATTTTCATACTTTGTCATTTAGCTCTGTGACTTTCAGTATTATGAAATCACCTGTTTAATATTATGCGTTAAGTTCACTTTTTCCATTCCACTTGCCTTCTTTTGTGTGAGTTTTATATTGGTTTGCATTGTACATTTTTGGACCTCCTTTATTTTGGGTTCCTTTTCTTATTAGTAAGACCCTTTGTAATAGCATAAAGTGCAATATTGTTCTTTGACTCAAATTTTAAATTATTTGTCAGCTAATGGGAACATTTAGCAGTGGTTTTGTCAAATTATATTTGTTCTTATCACAGTCTGTTACACTTCCTGCTTTTTCTTGCTTTTCTCTACTTTCTTATGTTCCCACAATAAAAATAATAATTACTTTCACATGATTTAAACTTCATTTTTTCAAGTGTATTGTGGCATAGATGTTCATTCAATGCAAATAACCTCGTACATCAAACTTCCCATTGTAGTCATCTCTTTGATTCACCTCTGGGTCAGCTGAATCTCTGGGTCAAGTTTATCATCTCCTCCCCAAATTAATTGTCTGCGGAATTCATCAGGTAAATGCCTTCTTCCATTTGCATTATCTTTTTGAAAATAAAATAATTTTTCTTTAGTTTCTCACCTTCTCTCCACTCTGTTTTCTGCTTTTTATCGCTCTTTTTCTCACAAATGATACTCACCTGTCTGAATTAAGAAATCAGGTTTGTTTGTTTTCCCACACGGGTGACAGCCTTTCTTCCATAGGTATCTTGCCTTCTCAGGGGACAGGAATTGCGATTCAGCTCTTTGACTCTCCTGAGCATTTCATTCTGGTATCAATTGTCCTTCACCTACAGAAATTCTTCAGGAGTCTTGTTATGGAGGTATCAGACCTCTAACTTTGAGTATTGACACTTGCTTTCTTTGTATCCATTGATCATTTCCATGTAGGGCTGTCAAATAAAATACAGGACACTCAGGGAACCTTGGTTACAAGTACAGAGCCGGCAAGTTTTTAAGATAAGTATGTCCCAAGTTTGTTCTTATTGTTTTGCTAGATCTGACAATTTTTCTTCCAATGCAAATAGGAGTGTAAGATAAGGAGTTAGAAGCTGTGCCATTTACCCAGAAGTCTACCATTTTTCCTCTGTCTCTTTTTCCTCTCTTGC